>NC_092023.1:25103357-26460857 GCF_042242105.1 Pempheris klunzingeri
TCTCCTTCCCCTTCTGGAGCTGTGGGTTGCAACTTTAAGGCGTAAAAAAAAAAAATAATCTTGGTGTGGCAGTGCTAAATATGTAAAATATCAAAACCTATTTGTACGCCTTGTTTTCTAGTGAAGCGTTTAACTGCTTGTGGGTGTGTGTGTCTTTCTCTGTGTGAGTGTGTGTTGCAACGAGCCTTACTTCTCTTTTGGGCCCGGTAAAAATAGTGGTGGTGGATGTGAGGTCCCTTCAGACTCTGTTATCAGCCTGCCCTGCCGTCCCTCCCACTGCCGCAACCACAGACTGACCACATGCTGCACTGAGCGCGCTCACTCACACACACACACACACACACACACACACACACACACACACACACACACAGAGCAAGTGCAAGTGCAAATAATTGCATGCCAATTCATGGCTCAGTCCAGTAAAACACACGCACAAAGAAACATATAAATCGGCATTCGCATAAAACCAGAGAGAGGTTAGGCAAAGTGTGGACGCGCCCAATTAGGCAAAAAGAGATCCCAATAAAGACGGGCTAAATATACAAAGGCATAAACACACTCTGTTGCTCTATATAGCTGTATTCTTGGACAAACAAGGCTTACATACACACTCCAGGCACCAAGTCATACTCCCTCATATATGTATTTGCACATAGGCGTGACAACCAAGTAATTTCGTGGTGTGTGCACGTCTGTGTGCGCCTACGAGAACTGTGTTACTACATCTTTGTAAAATAGTTACAGCACTGGATCGCAACTCTGCCCCAAGGGAGCAGTTTGTCATTTCCATTATGTCCAGAGTTGTGTTTATATTTTCGTGTGTGTGGAAGGGTGGCATTCAGTTGCTCCCTTGTCAACACTCCTGCTAGTCTCCTAAAGCAGTCAAATGTGAGCCCCTTCAACAACACAGCTAAAACTCAGGGGTCAGTTCACTTTCACTTTCTTCATCTCAAAAACACAGACTGAGTTCACATAATGACAGCGACTAAAAGCACACCTTCTGAACGAAACATTGTCTGGGTATGTCATTTACATGTAAATGTGTAAATTAATGATAGAAATTCATTCAAACCCACTGTAAGATTTGAATAATACATTCATTTTTCGAACATATACTTTGATATATATATTTTTTGTATTCTTCTTGTTAAGAACTAAGGAAAAAAACTTCAAATGTGGATGGCTACAACAGACTCCAGGTCAGCTGATGCTGCAGATTATCTTCTAAGTCTGAGTGTGAGAAATTAATTCTTAGCCTCAGAAGTTGCAATTTAATGAAACAATTTTGACTCGAGGTCCATTCACTGGCTTTTTTTTTGGAAGCATTCAACCAAATCTAAGGATCTTTATTAAAGGATAGATGCAAACTATGATGAATACTGCAACGTGCATTTGAAAGCTCTAGAAAAGCAAGAGGGCCTAGAATTTAGATTGTTTTGTGAATTGACTGAATTTGTTAACTTTAGTCTCCTAAACTCGACCCCCTTAGGAATTTCTTGAGAAGGTTGCAGGTGTTCAGTGAAATTTAGTGGCAGTAGGATTCAATAATAGTATTTCCAAATCCGTATTATGATCAGATTAATATTCCAACCAGGATAAAAGTGAATGGTTACAATATTACTTTTACCCAGTAATGTTCATATGCCATATATGTGGGACTCACTTTAGGCAGTAAAGAAGAGGGGACAACCCTAACCTACTGATCCATGTCTGTCACCACACTGCATGGCAGATCTCCTTATGTGGTCCCATTAGCACACAATATTGCAAGTTGAATGCTCATGACCAGTAGCAAACGCCTGGGATCCACTCTGGATTAGATACATCTCACATCATATTAAAAGCAGACTGGCTGCGTTTTCAGGCCCACACATTCCTGCACTGATTCAACCTCAAGGGCTTCCTCAGATAGCCCAGGCAGACCACCGGCAGCCGTCCTCACAGCACACCAAGAGAAACTCTTTGTAAGAGAGCAGGAAAGAATGAAAACAACTCCGACATGTATGCTGCCAGAGGAAACGAGACTGCGATCCTCCTAATTCTCAAATCTCTTTTCTCCTCGGTCTCAGTCTGATTTAGCCTCTGTTGTGGAAATACACAAAGGATTACTCAGGCCGAGTTGGCCCTCCTCAAACCACCACAGGCCGCAGCTTTAATACTTCTGGCCTGTACCAGGCATTGTGGGCCAGGGCTGTTGCTGGCGCGTGTCGAGAGCCGAGTCCGGTGTCGGGTTGGGTTAGTGCCGGTTTGTCCGATGGGCTTGTTAAGCTCGGCGCTGGTTGTATCAACAGAAGTTTGGGGCACATTGGAGCGATTGAAGCGATTCCAGTGTGTTTTAAGATGTCTTATCAAAGTCAGGCCATCCAGAGGACAGGACTGCCTTGAGTTAAACCAACACCAGGCTGATCATGGCCTTCCATTCAAAATCTGATATACATTTTGGTCGTATCTGGTTATGTTAATATGTTATTATTATTACATTTAACGGAGTCCTAAGAGTTTTACAGTCTAAAAGAACACTGCAGGGTCTATGTCTGTGAAGCTCTGGTCACACCTGAGTTTAAACCAGTGACCTGTTTCACAGCAAAATCAATTCATTTCAAATGAATCTCTTCAATAACCAGATTGTCCGTGGGCATGCGGTAAACCCTGGTGAATCTTTCACAAAAGGTGTGTCAGGGAACAGTGCTGACCTCTGAGGTTTAACTGGAGAGTCCAAAACAGGAAGCTATCATAGCCCGTTAGCTGTGTTGTACCGTCACCATTATATATGTATACATCCTCTAGTCTGCGTGTCGAAGACGCTAAACGCCAACTTGCTCCTGAGGCATAGCCTCAATGTGTGAATGATTAGAGACGATCACTTTCCTCCTTCCTGTGGTGTGTGAATGGGTGATGTGAATGTAGTGTTACAGTGCTTCGACGGGTCAAAAACACTAGAAAGGTGCTAAACTGTTACAGTTTACAGTTTATATTTATATAAAAATAAATCTAGCAGAATACAAACTGCCCCAAAATGGATCTCCTGACTAAACTATGTATTCACAGTCATGTTAGCAAGAAACCTAGCCAGCTTGTAATCTAATAATTATTGTGGCACTTTTCCGGCTGGCTACCACGTTAGCATTTACTTTTTTAGCTTCACCAACTAGTCGTGCAAGCAATCACTACATCACCAGGCTTCTTGAACCACCTTATTGCCTCCTGCAGCTTTAATGTGATTTTGCTCAGTGAGGCATTTCTAGTCGAGCATAGAGGTGTAGCCGTGTTCTGATTTATGCTGTTCGACGTGGCCTACAACTCAAATTCCCATCCACAGTGACGTAGAAGAGCTGCAAGGAGAATGTTGGAAGTGCGGTTGGATGGAAACATTTTCTCCTGTGTGGTTATCAGACCTCTTCGCTGTGTGTGTGTGTGAGAAAGTCAGCAGGGTGGTACAGCCTGCCCCGGTAGCTGTGATGGTTCCCAGCTCCACACTTGGCCCACTAACAGTTATTCTTTGACAATAACAGAGGAAGTCATTTCTCCCTCGAGCGAAAACATCTGCTACCTGTTATACACACACACAAAATAAGGCATATTAACATACATTAGGCATCGCCCAAGGCTAAACACAATGTCCTCATCATCTCAGCATAAACACACCACCAGTGTGTGGTGTCCATGTACACGGACGCACACTCTCGCTCGCTTTCTCTCCGTCCGTTAATCCCTCTGAAGTCTAAACATCTTACACACAAGTGCAGAATGTTTTACACACACACTTCAGACAGCGTGGCCACTATCTCCTCTATCAGTGTCGGTGTGTGTGATGCTCCCCTCCACACGTACGCTGCAGACCTCCATCTCTGTTTTACTATGTTTAGACCACTTCACCTGCATGCAGCTCTGCAGCTTCTGCTATGGCATTCCTATCTCCTTCCCACAGCTAGGCACTCCTTATATATCTGCCTCCATCATCTTCATAATGCTGCCATCCACCTACACGCCTGCTATCTATAGTCTGCTTAAAGATGGCCCCTACAGATAAACACAGCCCTATCAGGACTGCTGTCAGTAGCTCAGAAAAACCCCATGAATCACAGGTTTTTGTTGTATGTATGTTTCTCCCTGTCTTGGTCTTGGTATGTATGACTTGAACACAAGGACGAGCAGAAAAATATGTTTAAGAGTAATGTACCGTTATACGTGTGGTGAAGTGGGTTATTCTTCATATTGTCCAGCAGAAGAGATGTATTCATAGATCCAGTGAAGCTGAACAAACAGTCTGTGAGGAATGATGACAGAAAAGCCAGCTTTTCTGGCACAGTGTGCTTTCAGTGGAAGGAAAAAGGAAATTGAATGGCGAAGAAAAATCTGCATCCCATTCAGACATTTGTTTGACTGAGTCAGTGCGATGTATTGTGCTGTACACCTTTACTCTCTCCTGTGGTTGGGTAGAAAATGGTGAGACACCCTTTGTCTTCTTTCTGCTCTAAAGTCGCAGCGACCAACCATCTGCATTTACATGTAGGCTCGATCACAAGTTACAAACTACAAGGAGTCTTTGAAGGTGGATAAAAGGTGACATAGAGCATAACAGCAACACTCAGTGTCCCGAGAGTGTGCCCAGAGATGTTTTTATTCCATTTTCTAAGAGTAAAACAGCCAAATCAGTACATGGCAGACACGTGTGGACGTCACCATTCTGTACACCAAAGTGTATCATATTTCATGACGTGGCAACCGTAACTAAAACAACGTGCCAACAGTCTCAGACTGTCACCCCTATGTTAATGGTGCAGTGACCACTGCAACACACCACAACGCATGCTTCAGGAACATTTCAATGCATTGGAAAGCTGATTTCAGCTCATATTCTGACTGAAACTAATGAAATAATTAGCAGGGTTTTGATAACCGATTGACTATTTGAGTCATTTTTCAAGAAAAACATAATTTGCTGGTATCAGATTCCTACAAACAAGGATTTGCTGCTTTTCTTTGTTTTAATGATTGTGCACTGAATATTAGATTTATTAGATTTATTAGATTGTTTGTTCGCTTACACTTGTTTATTTCAGTGAACTTTGTAAAGCACTATGAGACACTCTGTTGTGATATTGGGCTATACAAATAAAATTGAATTGAATTGAATTGAATTGAATATATTCAGGTTTTAGACTGACTGAGTGAGTGTGTCATCTTGGGGACTGGCAGATTTGACATTTTATAGGGAAAAGGTTTATTTGAGAAAAGTTGATGATTGAGTGGATAGTATGGTAATCATTACTTGCAGTGTGGCACGCTATGTACAAAAGAGTCAGTTACAACATAAAACGTAAAAAGAAAATTACCTATTGTTCCAATAGACTTTTGTGAATCTTTGAATGAATTTAGCGCAACTATTCTTTTATTAAACACTCGCTATAAATTGCACCTTAGTAACAAAGTTGCTGTTTTACAAAGTGAGCAGAAATGAGAAGGCAGATGATACAGTACACACATGATGCAAGACACATAAATAGTGAAGATAAGACACAAAGAACAGAAGAGGCTACCTTGTGTAACAGCATTCATTACAGAAGACTAAATCACACACTCAATATGAGCTCATCATTTTGTATGGGACGGGACGGGGGAACAGACAGAGGGAATGAAGAACAGTAGGAGGACAGGGAGACATGAAGAGAAGATAGGAAAGATGCCAGCTTTTAAAAAAGAGAGACCGGAAGCAGAGAGACACGGAGACGGAGGGGAAATAGATGGAGACGGAGCCGAAGAGGCAAACGCATAAACAGATGAGGAGACATCTGGGGAAGCTCCACACATGGCGGCCATGACAGGAAAGCAAACTAAAATCCACTCTCCTCCTGAAATCTCCTCTAAGCCTTTAAGAGCCCCACCCCGCCATCTCCTCCTCCTCGCCATCTTTTCCCTTCATCCCACAGCAGACCTCCCAGCAGTCCAGACCGCTACCAAACCGTAAGTGCTCCATCAAGAAGAAGGTAGAAATCCGGAGGAAAGCGGCGCACTTCTCCTTCTCCGCGTTGACCCTTCGGCCCGGTTCTAAGCGCTCTGCACCCCCAGCTCCCTCACTCACCCCGTCTGTGGCGTTCAATATAGAAGGCCGGGGAAACTCCCTCTCCCCTTTTCCTCTGCGTGTGTTGATATTACCGGCAGACTGTTTGGTTGTGTTTGTCAGAGTGTGATGACAGAACTAAACACTGGTATTTACCCTGCGATAACCGCCTTGTCTGGACAGGCTCTGCATGGAAACTGTGTGTGTGTGTGTGTGTGTGTGTGTGTGTGTGTGTGTGTGTGTGTGTGTGTGTGTGTGTGTGTGTGCGGAGGCTTGATGTGCACAATATCTATAATCTCTGTGTGGGTGTGCACATACACGTGTTATGATAACTGCTTTGGTAATTGCACTTTGTGTTTTGTCTTTGTTGAGAGAAAAGTCCAGCTGTGAAGATTTGCATGTTTTAACCTGAATGAAAGGATCATAAACTCATCAAAGAACCGAGGACAGTCGATCCGAGGAAAGGCTGTAAATAACACCAGTAAATGCAAGGCTGCTTCTATCTAGCTCTGCAAAGTCAGAATTTTGGATGTATGGGATTATCATCTTAGAAATGCAACCGATGAGCATCATAGGGGGGTTTTACCTGGATACGGCATATAATAAAAAGTGTGTGACGAGCCTTTTTTACTTTAATCTGTGAATGATTAATCAATTAATACTATTCATTAAGTCTTAATATCAGAAAAGTTGACATCAAGACTTGATTAATTGAGTTTCCTGCTGAAGGTGACGTCTTTGATTTGTTTTGTCCAACAAAGGGGTCCAATTTACAAAGTTATCAAATGTTACAAAGTCCTCACACTTGAGAAGTGGAGGCAAAGAATTATTGGATGTTTTTTGCTTAGAAAAATCAAATGTTCAGTTTTCTGTCAATCAACTAAATTTGTCAGCAAACAATTCCACTAGTTGTAATTGCACTAGTTAAGACGAGCTTCATAAGGGCAGGGCAGTTGTGTCGAGCTGCTATGTGGTATTAGGTACATCCATGGCAGTGTGTGTGTGCGTGTGCATGTGTGTGTGTGTGCACTATGTAAATTTATATGAGAGTAAAACATACTGTGGAGTCCAGCTCCGATAATGAGGGCATGAGAGTATGATTCCACCAGAGGCTCCCATCACTACATAAACACTTGTGGTCATTTCAGGGACTCATGATTACAGCCGCCACCCACTGTTATGGCATAGGCTATGTACAGTATGTATATATATATGAGTGCACTTGTTTACGGTGATGCGTGCGTGGGTGCAGACCTGCAGCAGAGTCCCGTGGATGTGGTTGTGTTGGATGTTGGGTCCGGGCTCTGGAGGAAGCTCCTGCAGTAAAGTGTGGACGGTGGACGGGACCTGGGTGACCAGAACGAAGGGGACGAGGGCCCGAGCCGCCATTTCTCTGGTCCGGTACACTGCCGAGCGACCGCATCTGCAGGACACACACACACGGCTGTAACATTAGTGTCATGGAAAGTTATTAAAACCATGGAACATGGATGGCTGTGTTGTTACTGTAATCTTTTGGCCTTGAATTACATAACGCTGTATGTTTGAGTTAATGGAGAAATTAATACGGTTTCTCAATTATCAGGTAATGGGTTGTTATTGTAACTGTTGAGTCCAATTTATGTTGCAGCTGAAACTTTGTGATGAATCATTAGGTAATTACTGTGCGTATTATCATTATTACTTCTGATTATGTTGTACTGCAGCCACATTATGTCATGGATAAATTCTTCTTCTGTTGGGAATCTGACTTGGCCTGACCCTGGCTTATTTCATTTGGACAGTTGGTCACTATTTTTACGCATACGTTATGTAACTTCTCCATCTTTCTCCCTCTCCTCGTCTCCCTGCACTATTGCAAAGGATCACAACCTAAACAGATCCCAGGCCAGCAGGTGACTGAAACCAAATATTTTCAAATCCTAATCAAACTGTCGAGGAAATAATCTATTCCATCTTGTTTTTGCGCCGAGACAGCTCACTCCCTCTTTTTCTTTTTCTCACACACAAACACGTCGTTTACAGTTTGCTACCGCTGATGGAGAATGTGGCCAGTCACCCCGAGTGCACGCTAAAATTAACCATGTTTACAAGCCGATAGTCTTTCCTTCTCCAGTGTCATAACACCGTCACAGCTGACACGAGGGAAGGACATGACCAAGACCTGAATGAGATGAGAGGAGGAGGGGGGGTGAGACGGATCGAAAAGGGGCAGCAGAAGAGCAACTGCTACAGAAGGAATGAGGCAATCTCAGCAGGTGTTTCTCTACATTTACAGAATAAAACGGTTTGTTTTATAGTTCACTGTGGTGGGAAAAGAAAATTAGATGAGAGGATCAATACCACTCTCATGTCTGCCCATTAAATATGAGGCTACAGGCAGCAGCTGGTCAGCCTAACTTAGCACAAAGACTGCTGGCCAGCTGCTGGCAATTCACCAAACTCAGCATTTCTAGTCTGGAAACCATAAATGTACAAAGTGCCAATCCTTTGAGTAGATGTCAAGATATTTCAGGGTTGACCTACTTGACTGACCTCACTATCCATTATCTTATACCGCTAATTCTTCAGTTTAATTCACAAGCTTCAACAGAGAGGATCTTCTCAGTGGTACCTGCAGCCAACAAGCCCACATCAGCCGGTGGATAGCCAGGGAAAGCCTGTCAGAGGCACCTATTTAAGCTCCATCCATCTTGTCCACACCACTGTGGCTGTCACTGTAGTCAGCAGTACAGCTCCGGAGCTGATCCCAGGGCAGATCAGGTACGGCAGACTATTTTTTTGAAAATAGTTTTCAAATGGGCTACCTGAAAAGTATCTCAAGTATCTAAGTAAAATTGCATTTTTATTGGGTTTATCTATTTTATTCAATCATCTATATGCCATTACGCTTCAAAAGGGCATGCAGATAATTGGCACGTATTGATGCCTAACATTGGGCATACATTGAATGCATACATACATACTGTACATTCACATGAGAGCATGGCCGAGCACACAATCACATACACACATACAGGACAAGAGTCAAAGGAGGACGAATGGTGTGTGTGTGTGTGTGTGTGTGTGTTGCAGGCTGTTTATAGGCTCTGTGATGGTGTGAAAACTGGCTGTGGAGGCCAAACAAGCGGCTCAGCTCCACTGTGGAAAGTTTCAGCAGAAGGTTCCAGAGGAACACAGATCCGTCACTGCAACGGTATGCAGAGATGAAAAGGAAAGCCTAGTTTTCTGGCATTGGTGAGAGTGAGGGTGAGATATGTTTGAAGACACAAACCTAAAGCCACGTACAGTCCATGTTGAGAAAAGGAATCGTGTATGAGGAAGAGAAATGAGCCAGCAACTACTTGCAAATGATTTTTGCCGCGTTTTTAAATTTGCGCCGTGTTCTAGTCTTCTTCTGAGCAGTGAGAACAATTTGTCAAAAGCTCTGTGACTAGTCTGACTGCTACGAGAAAATAAGAGAGGCTTGAAATCAATATGGACCTCAACAAAGACAGGGCTGTGCCACAAGTCAACTGTTAGCAAATGCTTTTCCACCTGCTGTGAGCATGACCCTGTCACACACACGGCCCCCACAGCCCCCACAACACACACACACACACACACACACACACACACACACACACACACACACACACACACACCTATGGCCAGATAGACAACCAAAGACACTGCATCAACACAGACAACAGTTTGCATTCCTGAGCTCCTTGTACACATGAATTTATGTGCACAAGCACTCTCTCTCTCTCTCTCTCTCTCTCTCTCACACACACACACACACACTCAGTGACCAAAGACCACGTCCATTCGTGACTTCCCACCCCTCCCAGCCCCCATTTGGGACCCATATGTTAACTATCTAACGCTAATTTGTCTCATTGAAACACTTTTGCAAAAGGAAATGACAGTTTGGAAGGGTGTAATTTTAGAAACAGGGCCGCCCCCTGTGGGGTCACAGGCGGACTGTTGACTGGCATGGACGAGACTCATCTGGGGCTCATTTTGGAGAACTGGGAGAATAATTTCCTCCACACAAACTGTAGCATGTTGCCTAAACAAGCCCAAGCAACAAAGCCTGTCACTGAAAAATGCAGTTAGCGCAAGTGAGGAGGGGAAGTGGTGACCACTGAGAGCATCTTGTCTCATTCATTCATGTGGACAAGACGCAGCTGTCTGAACACAATCATCTTTTACTTGACAACCCAAACTCTTGGAACTGTTTAGATACCTTCAAACCACTGTGGGTAGTTTTGGAGTTGAATAAAAATGCTGATGTTCATTATTGACTCATCTGTCCATTCTTTTTCCTTTTAATTGCTTAGACAGTTGATTTCTGTAAATAAACTGTGACTAATTATTTCAGCACAGCAAGTTGAAAGGAACATTGCACCAATTTTCACCAGGATGTTCAAATCAGTGGAGTAAAAAGTTGCCTCTGAAATGTTGGGAAGTAGCAGTAGCATAAAATGGAAGTAAAATCCGAATACCTCACAAAGGTCTTTAAAAAGGTAAAGTGTGCAGGATTCAGTGGCATCTAGTGGTGATGTTGGAAAGACTGTGGCCATCTGATTACCTCTCAGCTCGCTCTTCCCTTAGGAGAAACTACGGCGGCCTTCAGGTATGTAAAAAGTGTGATTCTCCATTTGTCAAGATCAGCCAGTGCCAGCAACCACTAATCTCCTTTCTTATTAGTCTTCCAACTGGTGCCTTTGTGCAACCAAATTCAAGCTGCCACTTCAATGTAATAACGTGAGAGGCCCTCGGTTTGTCCATTCTGAGCTACTGTAGAAACACGGCAGAGCCACATGGGAGAGGAGCTGCTTTATATGTAGATATAAAAGGGCTCATTCTAAGGTAACGGAAACACAATAACTCATAGTTTCAAGTTTTTATACAGCCAAAAGATGACTAAACTCCAAACACTTAAGGGATAGTACTTGAGTACTTGTATTTAGTCTCCTCCTGTGATCATATAAAGAGTCTGCGTGTAGTGGTTTTAGGTGCTTAAAAAGCTGGTCACAAACAGGACAATTAAGAATATTAAAAACACTCCCAAGTTGCTGCTGGGAGGGAAATGACAGCGGTACTTTATGAACCCTCACTTTAGTTTACAGGCGTTTCCATGCCCTTTCAAAAGAAATGAGATATAAGGCAGTGAGGACGAGAAAGGAAAGGAAGGGAGTGAGGCAGGGAGGGTGAGGAGAGATGCCTGGACTGGATATCGCAGGGTATAAATCACTCACATGAAGGCAGAGAGAGGAGCAGGGAGAAGAAAAAGAAAGAAGCTGAGGGAGAAACTCCGGAGGAGCTGAGACAAACTGTTCGCCAGATATAAAGACGTCGAGGGCTGGAATGAAGCAGCCATCAGTTATTAGAATAAATGTCTCTGCTCATCATCATCCTCCCCCTCTCTGTCGTCAGCAGTATCATTCTCTTTGTCAATATCTGATAGGTGTGACGTGTGCAGAGGGCAGCGAAGGAATGTCAAGACTCTCATGTGGGATGGGAGGATATAAAGATAAAGTGCTGTGTGGCATGATGGAGGGATAAAGGGGTGGAATTATTAGGCACGATCCTGTCAACAAAACAGGAGCTAAGCTACATTTAATCCTTGGAGGTGCGGGGGGTCAGAACTTACGGAGGGAGGAAGGAAGAGGGGCGAGGAGGAAAAGAGGTGTGTGGGGGGGGTGGCAGTCATCGGCCTCATCAGACACGTCTGCACACGCCTGGGGAAGATGAGTTGGGGGATGGGGGCTCGGTGAAGAGAAACACGGCTGGAGCCAAAGAAATTAGAGCCGGGCTATATTTAACATTTCCAACATGTGGGCTTCATTTGGGTGGATGTGTGCGCAGCATACCTCCTCTGACAGTAAGAGTCAGCCGGCACGTCGGCCCTCAAGCTATCGGCCCGTTAACTGCACCCAAAAGAGATGAGCTCTTAAAGGAATTATCTCCAGATGTCGCTAAATAACTGATTTGTTAAAATAAGGCGTCTGGTGAATAAGTCATCAATAGCCAATTTGCAAGAATTTACGCGTTCTTTGGGCTGCAGGAGGTGACTTTCCTGATTTGCAGCTCCAAATGGTATCCGTTGATGTTTACAACCCAGACACTCTGTGATCCCACTTCACTTTCCATTTGTCGCCTCCTGGCCAGAATGTCATTTCGCCAAACAGGACGGCTGTGCGGTGTCTCACTGAGAGGGGAGCTGTCCACGCCAAATTTGTGATAAATAGGAGAAAGACTTCCCCAGTTTTAATTAACAGCATTATACAAGGTTATACATGGAAATATTATGGTGGGAAACTCCAATGATGACGACACTTGGCTGTAATTTGGTTCTTAACATCAAAAAATTGGACAGTAAGTTGAATAAAAAACAAAACTACAGTTACAGTATTAGTTAGTTGTACTGCAAAATATAAGGTTAATGTCTGTCAGCTAAATAATATAATTATTAAGACATTTTGTCCGTCTTATTGGCTTGAATCATGACAAAGCGCTGCACTCCCATGTGTCTTAAGAGACAAAAGATTTGCCAGTTATTGCGAACATTAAATTTGACTGTATTTGGGAATCATATTTGAAGAAATTAAATGGGAAGAAACAGGTGTCTCAGAGAAACGGCAGCTGAATGCCGTGATTGTATCCATTCAGCGACTCTAAGGGTAAATCTGTATTGATTAGAGGAGTGCACCGTGTAGTAACACTCATGTTACATGGTGTCTTCGTTCTTCAGTCCACAAAACATTAACAATCCCCTCTCGCTCCTACATGCAGATTTACAACTGGGGGGATGAATGTCTGAACTCAATTTAATGGCAATCCATCCGTTAGTTATTGAAACATTTTCCTCAAACCACACATGCTTGAGAAAAGGTGGTAGGATCACCAATGTTATAGGGGTCATCAGGTGGGACTGTTCTCAAGACCTCAAAGCAATCGATTCAGATATTTCAGTTTGGCGCTAAGTGGTGGACCAAGCAACTGATGGGCTTTGTCATCACTATAGGGCCGCTTGAGTGGCTAATAACATCATGGGACGCAAATATTTTCTGGGTATCTGTAATGGAGCAGCAGACAAACATCAGCTGTATCATCCTACTAGCAGAGTGCTCTTATCTGAACTGTCAGTACTGCATTCTAATCTCAAGGCCTTGACCTAAACACACAACTCTGACTTACAGACTTGTGTGTGAGTAACAACACAATTCTTCCTCTCCAGATGTAAGAAAAACTGCAACCTACAAAATGAAAGCTTTTACAAAAAGCTTGTCTGAACACATGACGTGATGTGTTTTACATTTTTGTGGAGTGTTAGACGGGAAGAGCGTAACATGCGAGGAGGATCACGTTATCTCGCCCTGTGCCAGCTTTCCTTCCACGAAACATCACCCATTGTGTTTGTTGGCAGGCGAGGTCACAGTGGAAGTGACACCTCTGAAACGGAGCGTCAGCCTCCATTGTGGCGGGCAAACATGTTGCCTCCCCCGCCCGCTTGTCTCCCATGATCTGTTCAACATATACCAAGCAGGGCGTACGCGCTGTTTTAATAGCACAGTGAGCGAACGGGGCTGTTAAAGGGTTAGGACTTAGCTGAGAGTAAAAGGCTTAGATTAGGCATGTGGCTGTGATATGGAATGTATTAAGTCCATGAAGGTCCTCACTGGAACAGCAGCACAAGTGTGTGTGTGTGTGTGTGTGTGTGTGTGTGTGTGTGTGTGTGCGTGCAAGTTTGCGTCTTATTTGCAGGTGCAGCAGATGAACATGTACCAATAATATTTGTATCTTTCCCCGTGTGAGGAATGTAAAAAATGAAGGCTGTGACCACAGTTTCCCATTCGCCTGTGTGGTTTACTCCCCGGTAAACACTGAGTGGAGTTCAGATAAAACCAGTCACAATCTAATCAACCACCGTGGCACAAGGCAGCACAAGCAACAACACAGAAACCCGCTGCAGACACCAACTCAAACTAGACCGATGTTTAATGTACAGAAACACTAAATCAGACAAAGACTTTCTGATTTTTTTAGTGATTTTCCTGAGTAGAGATGCGTCACCTGGATTCTGGGGAGAGAAATGTAGAAAACACAGAACACAAAGTTCATATAAAGAGAGGCACCTGTGCAAACAAAAAAATAAAAAAGAACACACACAGACACACTAATGTTTAGACTGCATGTGTTTTGTCTTTGCGATTGTTCTATACTTAGAATGAGTTCTGGTGCAGAGAAACGTTTGGGAGGTTTATCATGGCTGAGAGAGCAGGTGTGTGACCCTCTTGGGTTTGATAGAACAGAGCCTGCGCTAATGTTTCTTTTTGAACTTTTATAAGCATCCGAGCTGACTGGAAACACGTTCTCGTTGATAGTGATGACACAAGGGAGGAGCTGCAGACGGAGGACAGCATTCCCCGTCATTCACAAGCTGCACTTTGCACTGCTGGGGCTCTTGGAGCAGTTGGGAGTTGAAAGTTTTGTTCAAGGACACGTAAACTCCTAAATGATGGAGGGGAGTGATTTGACAGATGTGTAATGGCAGTATGGAATAAAACTGAAACTAACTGTGATGACAGATGGCCGCACAGATAATGTAGAACATGTTAAGCTAGGTGGTGTGTGTGTTTGTGTGTGTGTGTGTATTTGTATGTATATATATACCATTTACAGTCTGTGCTGTGAAGAATGGATATCAAAATCATTCAGGCTACTAAAGTAATTTAAATCATATTGACACAGATGAAAAGTCCTCAGAGTGCTCAATGAGCTGCACAAACTTAACTTTCTGAGGAAGACTGTGTGAAGCCAACTGGCCTTGTGGTGAGACTGTTTGCTCTGTCTCCAGTGATTCCACCTTGATCGGACCGTTTCCACATGCAAGCGAAAAATGCTGTAATTAAATGGACATTTCTTTGAGACCTTAAAGAATAAGCATATGATTATGAACCCTCGTTTTTTTACACGTTTTGTGTTGGAAATAACTAGCAGGTAAAATAAAGTTTTGGAATCCGTCGAGCAGATCCTCTCGGCTGGCGGCCACAAAACGAGCTATAATGGCTGTAATCTAAGTCTTTTGGAGAAACCTCGTTCGTCAAAGTGCATCCATTAAAACTGACAGGCTGAGGTTGTTATTCTAAGTGTCTGACAACATTAGAGAAAGGGATAAAGAGACCTGCAAGACCCGTTTTATCTAACCAGGAAGATATATTGCTTGGTTCAACGCGGGAGTTGCTTGTCTAGTTGCTGTGACTTTGGTGTTTTAACACTTCAGTTTGGATCTTTATTACACCAGAGTCCCTCAACAACAACTAGCCGATCTAGGCAGCAGTGGACCGGCGATTCCTGTGTTCTGTGATCGCTTGTGCCAGCTGCCAGATCAAGACTTCCAAGTCATTTTAAACCCAAAATATGTTTTAAAAAAAAAAATAGGGCCCAGGTTTAAAAATACCAGAGTTATTCTTTAAGGCAACAAAGCTACAAAACGTATGCAGTGTGTGTGCTTTTACTTTTTACTTGCACACTTGTACACACCTGATGATGAAAGGCATGAAAGGAGCGAGTCCCAGAGGTGAAGAAGATCCGTCCATGGGAGAAGGGTAGAGTCGACTGA
Organism: Pempheris klunzingeri; assembly: GCF_042242105.1. Lineage (NCBI taxonomy): Eukaryota > Metazoa > Chordata > Actinopteri > Acropomatiformes > Pempheridae > Pempheris > Pempheris klunzingeri. Next base: position 25,119,035 of record NC_092023.1, read on the forward strand.
GCACCAGCAGCAGCAGGAAGAGACTGGGGTGAAGCTTCACCTGACCACTGTCACTGAACACACACACACACACACACACACAGGGAGTCAGATCTGAACAATGCAAATTAGTGTCAGCTGAAATGTGCAGGCGCTAGTGGTGTGTGATGCTGAGAGCAGCCTTTAGAGTAACGGCGTTGTAAATGTAGGGAGTGGAGCTGCTCTGTACGGGTCTGAGTGTGACTTCTTGACTGACGTATAACAGCTTCAAAACACGCTGCATATCTAAAACCACCCACAGTCAGACACAGTCATCTCCTCATCCGTCCTTGAGCTGGGCTCTTTTACCTCCCTCTCCTCCTCCATCCAAATCACTGCCAACAGAGTCAGAATGGAAACTGTCTCTCTCTGCCAGCGGTTTCACAGTTTCACTCTGACACACTCGCAGGGAGAGGAGGGAGGGAGGAAAAAGGAGAAACAGACAAGAACGCACAGGACACAGAAAGGAAAATGACCGAGGAGCTTAAAATGTCAGGTATCTGATATGGAGAGGGGCTGCGCTTTGCCTTCAGAACAGTTTCATTCCTCCACGTCCTGCTCTCAGAGGATTTTTACACTTTGTTAATAAAACCACTCACACTTTAGCTACATGCAAGGTAAAAACATCATCTTCTACAATGTGGGGACATGTCCTTCAGGCCCTGTCATTATGTCAGGAGGATCTCACAGAACAACAGACCCCCCCTGCAAAAAACAACTTGTGCTTTTCATTAAACCATTACCTGGGGAGGGGAATTGCAAACATATTAGGCCTTGTTGGGATACAGCTGGAGGCAGAAACACTTGACAGGATGAAAAAGAGACTCCGTGGCATTTAATGGCACTCTCAAATTCCATGAATGTCTGCCCTCTCTCTCCCTAAACTCCTCAATCATCTGCAGTACCCGGCTGTTTGATGAAAGGCTTATTTTTGTTTTACATCTTTTAAAGAGAGTGGAAACAGAACACTGACCTCAAGTATTTATATTCTTCATTTAGAAAGCAGTGAACGGGACGCGGTAGCTGAGACACAAAAAGGCCTCTAAAGTAAACGAAAGCTTTAGCTTACCGTTTAGCTCTCAGGCAAATAAATCAGCAAGTTTTGTTTAGAAATTTTGAGAAAAGTACACAGAATGTGATATGAACCTGTTTTCTTTGGAAGCGAAGGCAGTGGCAGATAAGATATTGTGCACTGCAACTAATCACTGGACAGCAGTTGAAAATGTGGGCACTGACCTGAGACCGTTTCAGAGATAAAACCTTTGCTACGCTGAGATGATTCGATTAGGAGTTCGAAATGTATGAATCTACAGGCCACGAAGGAAACGGAAACAAACTCACTGAAGACTTTTACTTCAGCGAACTGCTTCCATCCACACGTGGACATCACTCGCTGCTCGTGTAAAGCAACTGACAACCTGATATGCAAAAGCACTTGTGCCTCCGAGGTGTGGTTGAATAACAGACATCGATCCAGGATATTCTTAGTCGATAGCAGGCGCTGTAAATTCTGTGGCGGCATGCCATGTGTATGTATGTGTGCACGCGTAGATTTGTGTGTGGCACGCTTCACGTGATATGTGGTGTGTCATATCATGTAACATGTGCATTTACATAGGTATGCAAAGCTACATGCATGCATGGGTATATGCATAAACATGTATCATAATGCAGAGTGTGCTCTTTCATTTTTCTCTCTCTCTCTCTCTGGTGTATTTTTGTGTGGATTGTGTACATTATGGTACATACATGTAGGGGGGTAGGGGTAGGTATGGTGGGCAAACCAATAAACGGGGTGGAAATTTAATCCATCCAAAGACAATGTATTGTTTTTAGACTAAACAACACTGAAAGCTGGCAACAAGTTGCAGAAGGACCTGCTATCGAAGAAATGAGTCATTAATATGTAAGGACTGCATCCAATCAACACATTGCATCTGCGTGTATAATACTGACGTCTTTTGCTCTGTTTACAATCTTACAAAGACAGTTTCCAGCTGTCTGTATGTTGGTCTTGTGGACACTCAATTCTTTTTCATTCATAATTCTTCACAGTTGCTGCTTGGAGTCCTTGTATATATACATATTACATACATACTAATCCACCCTTTCTGTACAACTGTATGCTTCCAGTTCCAAATCTCATTTCTAAAATCGTTCATAAAATGCGACTTCTTTTGGAAACACACTTGTGCTGCATCTTCCATGTGACTCTCTAAAACCACTAACAGCAGCTCTCTAACCCCCCGTCCTCCTGTGTATTGCTACAGAACGGTGTGGTTGGTCTGCCCGGGTGGCGCAATACGCTGAGATGATGTTGGAAGTCAGACAGCCGAGATCTGGTTCCGTGGGAAATTTGCGAATGTTTTAACAAGGGTCGAGGGGAGTGAGGGGAATTGTGAAAGAGCCGCTCTGAAAGAGCATTCAATTAATTGGATCCATATTAAGATAAGGCCGTCTGTGGAGCTGTTGGACGACATGAGTGCTTTTAAAAAGGGAGTTTGGGCTGAGCTAAAGAAGATAGGGCCAACGAACCTCAGTGGACTCAACTCTCCTCTGAAAAGAAAAAAAAGACGTTTCTTCGGTCCTAAAGTCTTGTGCTTTGAGCAAACAGTCTGAGACCATGCAACTAGATTAGAGAACCAGCTGAGTTCATGTTCACACTTCAATTAAAAGTCATGGCAGGGACTCAATGTGTGCATGTGAGTGGATTAAAGAGGACCACCTCACCTTTCCACCGTGGCTGCAGCCTCCTCCAGCTGGTTCAGGAGGAACGGATAGAGAGCTGGAAAACGAGTGAAAAACTCTCGGCCCGTCATCCTGAGGGCAGAGAGAGGGAGAGAGAGGGAGACAGAGGGAGACAGAGACAGAGACAGAGAGAGCATGAGTGTTTTAACAGTAATACGGCCACTTAGTCTGAGAATCCTCATTTATCTGGGTCCGTGCCTGCTTCTCAAGTACTGGACCACCAAAGTCCTGAAACACTATACTTTTTAAATCTTGCGCACACAAGAGAAAAAATATCATGTCTTGGGACTTTGGAGGCTCCATGGTTTATGGTGGTGGTTCCATACACAGTTTTAAAGGTTGATAGAACTGTTATAAAAATGTTATTTATTATTTTCAACTAGACCAAGAGTCTGCAGTCATGCTAGCAGCTGTGAGGCTTTACTTGCAGTGGTTTGAGCATAATGCTTAGATCAGCATACTAACCTTTTCACAGTGACTATGGTGACATATTTAGCAGGTAGTTTTACCACCGTCACCATCTCAGTGTGTTAAGAGTGTTAATATATGCCATTTAGCATTTAACACAAAGCACAGCTGAGGCTGATGGGAAGGTTTGCAGGTCAGCTTAGTCAAGAAGAGGAGAAATTTAAATTTAGACCAGATGATGAAATGATGAAAAGACAAATGAAAAGTTAGAGGATCACCGAAGTCAGTAAGATTCATCCTCTGGGGGAAATGAATGTCTGCACAAAACTTAACACAAATCCATAGTCCAGCCATAGAGATGTTTCAATGATCGACCAGCTGATCATCTGCAGGACTAATGCTGCCCTCTATAAAACCACCATGCTTCTCCCCCAGAGCCACTGGAGACGTTATTCAACTGTTCTCACTAACAGTGTAGTCCTTCCTGTGAGTAGTAAACTGACTTTGACAGGTAAAACATGTGGAATGTCCCTTTATATTATGTAGATTGTATAAAATTGTGTGAGAGAGAAACTGAGCACGAACCACACAAAGATCTTAACTCACTTTCAAGCTCTTTTTGGAGCTTTTAACAGCGTCTACGGGCAAACTACATCCACTGAGGAAGGCTATGAGGTGCAGGTGAAATCTCAGACAAGAACCTAGTGAGTGAATCAAGAATCAGGAAAGAAAATGTTGAAAGAGTTTCTGGCAATTGGCTCTAATGGATTTCAGAATAAACCCATGGACAGAGAAACGGCATTAACTGAAGTGGAGGATGGGAGTCGTGGAAAACACAACCAGAAAGCATAAAAAACAAGCATCAACAATGCCGTCGACGCTGGAAAGAAGGTGAAGTTTTGGGCGAGTGTAATGTATGGAAATGCAACGCACTGAGTCTCTGCGGGGTGTAAAATAAATCGCTGCCAGAGAGCAGGAGTAATCGTGAACGGTAGTGGATTTACTTTGATCCACTTGAATTTCAGTTCATTAAATTCATATGTTACGAATGCGCTCCCTCCGTGAAAGCAATATAATGAGAAGCAGAGAGGAAATGATGGAGAGTGTGTCTACAGTGAAATGTTGTGATAAGAGGATGGCCCTGTGCCAAGTATTCTCTACCTAAACAAATCCAGCCTTATGTTTGCTTACCCTGCTACAACTAGAAAGAAACACTTACCCTTGCGAGTGTGTGTGTGTGCACATACAGTATACTGCACCATGTGCCACGGTCATGTGTGTCTGTGCTCATATCTTCCCTCACACACATACACAACTGTCAATAAAATGACAAACTTTATATTTAGCGCTGGCGGTCTTGCTGCTGCAACCGCCATTCAGCCTCTGGGCCAATAAAGGTTTTATTTAACTCTGCCCGTCTAAATCAAGTCACTCCTAAAGGGAAGAGGTCTGGTCTGCCAAGCACATGATCACAAGACTGGAGAGATCACATACTGCCTCAGTCACGACCGCTATAGATTCTGGACCAACACACACACACAGACACAGACACACACACTTCCACGCACTCTCTGGACCTGGTTCAAGTTAGCAGCAGACGCTGTCATGGTAGGAAAGCGAGTCATGTGTGTAGATTTTAAACCCCCTTTCAACCTGGATATGACACACTATTCACCTCTTGTGACCTCTCACACACACACACACACACACACACACACACACATAACCGCACAAGGACACAAGTGCAAAAACCTCTCTGAACCTTTCACTTTATGCATGTGCAAATACTGAACAGTGTTTATTATATAAGAGTGTGTGTGTGTGTGTGTGTGTGTGTGTGCTCCCCACCCTCCTCTGTCTAATGAGAGTCTTTCAGTCTGACAAGACTCTACTGCCTGGGGGACAGAGGTCAGAGGTCATGTCGGAGCAGATTAGATGGGGAAGAGGGGAAGAATACAATTATCCAATCTTTCATTAAAAATTAGAGAAAGGTCCAAAAACTGAGTACGAAGTAGTGTAAAACTTTGATTTTTTTCCTCTCTTATACGTCATCTCATCCCCCCACATGTAACTTTTGGAGGAGTGGGACCCCTGGGTAGGGAGCTGTATATAAAGTGGTTAAGAGAAGCTCCACAGTAAGTGCTGCTTATACACTTTCCATTAGCATATACTGTACTTTCTAATCATGTAATTCATAATACATCGCATTAGCATTTAATACTGTGAGGAAATGTTTTACTTCAGTTTTGTATTGACACTTTATACATCACTGACACTGATCTTACCATGATGACATAAGTGTATTGGAGTTATCTTGTTTTTGGTCAAAAGCACCTGATTGATTGGTATAAACATTTTTGCATGTAAAAGAGCACATGTTGTGCAAAGTGAGGAGATTGAGATAAAGCTGGAGGCTTTTGTTGGAATGCAGAGAGCAATCTCCGCTCTGTCAGCTTTGTTTACAGCCGCGTTTATCTCGACAACAACATCGGATCGACATCAATGTGCGGTCACGGAGAGAACGGTGATGCACAAGCAAACAAGATGTCTGGATTCAAGTAATTAGCCTACGTAAAATACACAGCCGAAATTCCCACAGACAGCGAGAAGCTCGCCTTTCCCAAGCACACAAATACACACAATGCTGTAAATAAACTGGTTTTGTGTGTGAGGGAAATGTGTTTATGCTCCAGCTTCGGTAGACCAAGAGGCCCCTTACACACACAGCCAAATATTGGAGTGGACAAGCTGTCACAGCGCATTTTCTGCTGCCAGAGATCACAACCGTAAAATCATGGTAATAACGGAGACCAGACATACAACAGACTGAGGAAAAGACAAACTCCCAAAGACACTATTAGAAATGAGTTGCAGCTTTCTTTCTATACTGGCATGACAGCCAGCAAGAGCACAATAGTAAGATAAAAATAATGATTACCAGACTAGAACATATTACAGATAGACATGTAAAATCATTATAAACCCACGCTAAAATCTGAGCTAGAGGTCAAATGCTAGTTGTCTTACATTGTTCCTGTTTCTCATTAATCACCGCACACAAACTCTCCCACATGCGTATATAAATATATATATATATAAAAAAATAAATAAATCATCCCACACAGTAATAATAAGAAAGAAAGCAGCAGACAGGAGGATGGTGAGATAACTGAGAGCTATACAAAGGAGGGCCGGCAGACTTAAAACACAAGTGAAAACAGACAAGATAAACACGAGCAGCCTTGGCTTTGGCTGCGAGTATTCAGAGGCCTTCAGAGAATCAGCCAATAGAAACACAGTACGGGGAACCAGACAGCTTCCTGGAGCGGGCCCCGAAGTCCTGTGAAAGTTTACCCTGGATTATCTGTGGGGTAACAAATCACTTCGGAGCTCAACGTAGACCCCAATACAGCTATCATATAATCCTACAGGCCAACAGTGCATGCACATTACTGTTCGTGTCCCTTCGTGCTTCGCTTGGTGATGGATCACCGTTATCAGTTCCATCAGCGCCCGATAAGTAACCAATCATAGAAGGTTTTACGCGCAGTGGTTTCAAGGTGTGCGCGGCCTCTCTGCCTTTTTACATTTCCAAATAGCAGTGAGCTTTCAGATAACATATAATACAGAGCTGGACCCGGGGCATGGTTAGCCTAGCTTAGCACAACGAGGCTAATGCCTTCTTCAGGTCACGTCCAAGTTATTGTATCAACTTGTAAATGCCCACATTTGTGTCATAATTAATGCATGATGAGATAAATGGTTTGATCTCGTCAATGCAGAGAATTTTAAATCTCACACTCTGTAACCATACAGCCATCTAGATAACATGAAGGATTTCAGTCAGCATGACGGCAATGAACAACACACAGCTTCAGGGTGCTCCGTCATGCTTCGTTAAAAAAAAGGTCAGATTTAATGTGTCTGGCTTTCTGAAGACAGAACTTGCTTACAGTTGCATCTACGCACAAACACTGATCTTCTGTGCAAATGAAGAAACTTGAAAAAACGAGAAAAAAAAGAAGGCAAATGGGACAAGGATTTTTGGAGAAAACTTTGCCTGCTACAGCATCAAATATTTTCCTTTGATTATATAATCCTCTTGTAGCATCCCTCCACCTACGCTGGATACAACAAATCATAAAATCTATGTGGAAAAAGCACCTGAGCCAGGTCTGCTATCAATTTCGTTATCAAGGTTTCCAAATAGATAAATGGATGGCTGTTTGACAAGGCACTGGGAGCCTGTTAGGATTTAGGACTCTTTTCCAGAGACCTCAAAAACAATCCGCAATTTTTCAAACAATCCCTGAAAGCAAGGACGACAACTGATAACCTTCCCACTAAGACTTAGACCGTTAAACCTCTAAAACAGATCCATCATTTGCGCAACTCAATTTCGCCAGGGTGTGCGGTGGTTCCAGAATAAACACAAACACCTCTGATCCACCAAAAGGAGATATCCAAAAAACTGACTTGTTTGTGGTAATCTCAACACCTTTCCCCTGGAAATGTGTAGTGATATCCTCTCCTGTGTTGTTGCTTGTGTCTGTGGAATATCAGGTGAAATCTTTTCCCCACAACAAAACCTGAGTGTCCAATGGAGGGCGACAAACCAGACCCAGTGTTTGCACACACCTCAGAGTGGTTAAATGTCAGTCTGTGACAAACTGACTGATTTACTGACTGATCACGTACTGACGAATCATGATCATCTATCAGCCGGTTATTTCAATTCTCTAATTATTAAAAAGCTATTTCTAACTAATGTAGTGGGTTTCAATAAACACTTTTACGGTCTCGTGGTCTTTGGTCCAAATGCTGTTTCAGCTCATTTTTCCACCCTGACAAGAGCATTCTCAAGTTGTGCGACAGAGAACACAACGTACTCCAGACCATGTTGTTCACAGATGTGCCTTCGGTGAACATTTCCGGCCCTTATCAGACCAGACGGGTGGCTTTTTGTTTGAAATTGAACACATTTGAAACAAATGTTGCTGTGTTGTACTTGAGGTCTTATCATTTGTTGCCCACTTGTATGAACCGAGGTCCAACACAGCACCCATGGGATGGGCCCGGGGGTTTTAGAGAGCAAAAATACTACAAACAAACATATTATATTGTGCGTTTGCATTTTGGTTTTCAAAGTGAACCTATTTTTCTTTCTAACCTTTTTTCTTTACTGTAAGTGTCCTCCTTATCGATTGTGCGGCAGCAGCAGAGACCTGTGTCTCAGCAAGCGATAATGAGCAGTGGGTTTGAGTGAAACCTGCATTTCAGTCACAGTAGTGTTACAACAGTGTCCCCCGGTGGTGTGAAACAACCACTGTTTCCACTTGTGCTCCTTTTACCTAAACTTTACTCTAAATTGTTTGCTTTCTTGCACATTTACTGAGTGTTGACGTACTACACAAATATAAATGTATTAGATTCTAAGCTAGATATTTGAGGTCAGAGTCTAAAATGATGACATTCTTAAAATTCTTAAAAGATGATGACAGTTAAGCACAAGATGTTTTGCTATTAAACTGTTTTAAGTGCACTGGGAATAAGTGGAGTCACCTCAACAAACTGATACTTCAGATATACAGCAGTAAATGAGATTTTGTTGACTCTTTTGTGAATTGTGACTTTTGGACCTTATTTCCTCATACGCGACTGATAACCAGTGATTCGCTCTTCCCTCAGTCACATGTAAGCACCTCATTCTGCACCGATGCACATGACCGTAAACTTGAGCAGGTGGAGCGGTGTTGGAGGGGGAGAAGCAGCTGACCTGTTCTTTTTCGAGTGCTCGTCCTTCCCCTTCTTCACTCCAAAGATCCTTGTGATCAGAGTGCTGAAGAGGAGAGTGGAGGAGTTCCTCACCTGGGCAGCGAAAAAAAAGAAACTGAGAGAAAGAAGATTGGAGAGAGAAAGAGTGTGTGTCTGTGTGGTTGACATTAATTTCTCTTCCTGTTACTGGTGTTTGCACTGTTGCCACTTGTAGGGGGCAGTAACTTTGTTCAGCAGCATCACGTTTTGCAGTAAACAAACAACAGTCCTGCAGTGAATCCTACCTTCTTGGGAGACTATAACATTCAGACCAAATATCAGAAAAATCTCTCTGCAGAGGTGTCACGGTGAAAAGCGTGCATGATGTTGAATTGCAATGTGTCTGGAATTCAAACAACAGAAACAAATTGAGGTAGAAAACATGGACGTCAGAACTCACAGCCCAAACAGGAGAGGTGAAGCCCAGAACAGCTGCCTGCATTCCATCTGAGACGAAGGGAATGATGTTTTCCCCCAGGCGGGTGTCCCTGTACAGAGCCCTGAGGATGTTCAGAGCATGGACCTGTGGTGAGGGAAACACGGAACGTTTTATCATTCAGCAAACATTAACAAAGACGATGTTTACGTCACCATAGGAACCCTACCTTTGTCCACACATCCCCATAGCCGTCCATCACTATTTCATAAGCCAGAACGATTTTTAAAATATTACACGACCCTCAAAAGATAACTGACGGCCGGCTGAGGCCGGTGGACAAACTTATCAGCAACAGCCAAAGCACAGCGCCGTTTGGCTGCTACTCCTAATGTAATTTATAGAGCCGCACTGCCTCCTCAGTGCCATCCAGCACCATTGTGACGGGTACCATGTGCTTTGTTTAGTTTCCAATACTACGCTGACTGCCTAGAAGCAGCAGTCTCAGTCTAAGATCATCAGTCACTGCGGCGCTCCATTTGATGCCATTCAAGTGTGTCATGATGCAGCACGTCTGGTCGCTATGCACTTTATTTTACCCTCTTTGTGTATTTACATGGACACATAACATATTCTGTTGCTGCTCATTTTTTTAAATTTGCTTTGCATTTTTAAGATGTTGCTGCTGCTGGGGTTTAGTACAGCCCACTGTATTCAGGGGCACCCACCCCCCCTTTTTATTTACTGTATGTCTGTGTTCCTTTATTCATTCTATTTGGCTGAAATACCAATGACCCCCTGGGGACATGATACACTTGAAAGTTGGAGATGGAGTCTAGAAACGGCTGAGCTTTGACTAGTTACAGGACCAGCTAGTGGGCGGTCACACCTGAGGGACGGTGGAGCTGTCAGTGTTCCTGTCGGCAGCGGGCATGGCCAAAGCGATCAGCTCTCTCATGGTCATTTTCAACAGACTGCAACTGGATGACTTGGGCTCAGAGGAGAGCAGAGCCTGAGGAAGGAAAAAAAAAACCCCATCAAAACAACATGCAGTGGGCAGAATAAAGAGTCATAAGGTCACAGGTCTGTGTGTGTGTGTGTGTGTGTGTTTACAACATGTGCATCACTCAAGAGAGTATTCCATCAATTCAGCACTCATGAAGGATCAAAATCACTGCAGCAGGGAGCGCCTTGGTATCCTAGTTACAGGTTACAGCGCATGCTGCATGACCGCATAGCTGCAACTTAAATAATCTTATAAGGGGAAAAAAATGAATGTAACAGAACCAGAGCTACCATCGTTTTTATTCCACACATTCTTCTGGTGTCCACATTACCCACAATGCAATATGACTGCAGACACTGTGGTCCAAGATTCAAGTCATCTGGATTTTTTTCCCCACTTGCGGCCTTCAGCCCCGAGTGATGTGCGCTGGCTGGGCTAAAACGCACAATGGGCAAGGTTCCAATCTAATATTGACCTTTTGTCTTTAGGTTTTTGCTGTTTTGTTCATCGCTTCACCGACAGCATAAGAAGGATTTGTACTCGCTGAACTATGAACTTGAGCTGCATCTCTAGTTTGAGCAATAGCTATGTGCAGCAATTGCGTTTTTAAATTCCTGGGTTGGATGCAATCCTGGTATTTGTATTGTTAAAGTAAGTACATTTGCACATTATGAAGGCCAGATCTGTCCTGATGGTGCAGCACTGTCCTGCTGTCTAAACATAATACAACCAAATGATGCTTTTCAACTGTCAATATATATAGTGTACAGTTTGGCAAATGCAGCAGCAAATGCATCCATCGTCTAGATGGATGCATTTGCTGCTGTGTTTCAGAACATGCCACATGAACTACTTTTAATTCAGCACTTAGGTTAGTATCCGTATCAGCCAGTCACATAAAGACACAGCTATACAATTACATAAGTTTGCGTACACTGACAGCTTCCCTGGATGACATCACTTGTAGGAGTGGGAGTTGGGAATGTGGGAGCGAGGAGGTGACAGCAATTGGCTGCTGTGTGAGAAAGACGTTATCGTACTGTGGGAGCTGATGGGAGCCAGCTGTGCGTCTGGCCTGGGTTAGAGCGAAGCCTGGGAGGGATGGAGAGACGGAGGATGGAGTTAGAGAGGAGAGGAGGAGGAGGAGGAGGCGGCACTGTCTGGCACTCATGAACTCTCAGGGGGTTGGGGTGGAGGAAGGTTAAGAGGAAGAGGAGGGCTAGCCCGGTTCCTGTGAAGTCTGTCCCAGGTCGGTCCAGACCAGCGTGAGGCGAGCGCGGGAGCCAGCCTTCCAGGAACTGACTTGGTCTTTCTGTGTGAAGGAATGCAGCCCAAAGCTCTGCCAAGGTGTCGACTTCTGCTTCTGCCCAGACCTCCTCCGCTCTGCCGCGCTCTCCCCCTTTCTTCTCTATCTTATCTTCTCTGTCTCTCTGTCTCCCTTCATCCTCATCTTAAGCCATGTTTGTTTTCTATCATGCTCTGTTCTGCCTCACCACTGCTCCTCTCTTCTCTGCTTTTCCATATTTCCAACTTTAGCTCAATATGAAAGGTCATGTTAGCTCACAGATGTAGAACTGAAACCTGGATTTAAATTTGATTATTAATTAATAAGAGAATCAAATTTGGCTAAATCCAGCTTCTAATAGTTTTCTTTTTTTTAAGATAGCACACTTTTCCGGTGTATAAGAACAGAAGGGAGTCGGTGATGTCAGCAGTGTGGTCATGTGCCTCGCACCCACAGCCACAAGAAAGAGCAACCCCACACTGAAATTACTGCTGTGATAAAACATGAACTCTGTCATGTCTAGTTTTAATATCAGTAATCAGAACGAATGGGGAGGCGAGCTGTGGCTGAATAATAGACTGAGTCAGTCAAGTGTTAAGGTAGGTTAGTCAGAGATTACAACACATTGTTAGAGGTGTGTGGGACTGGTGACTACAACAGGGGTCAACCAAAGGACAGTGTGAGTATCTGTGTGTGTGTGTGTGTGTGTGTGTTATGAGTGTTTGTGAGTCACTGAGTAAAAAAAGACAGATGGATTAAGAAACTCAATGTTCTTCCAGCATGAATGCTCCAGTGGCATGCCAAGAACTGCTGATTGCACTACTTTTAGGAGTAAACAGGAACACAAAGACACACACACACACACAGTTTCTATTGCTAAACCTCTGACAACTATCCAACATTCAGTCACTAACCATAACCCTCACTATGTCCACGCAACACATTCCATATCGTGACCTTAACTTTGACCATCACATGGCTTCATGTTACAGTTCAGAGTGAATCAGAATTTGCATTTTGAGAAATGGTCTTTATTTATGGTCTTCAGACCTCACGCTGCGTGGAGCCGCCACGTGTTTTTAAATTTACCTAAATGCACCTTAAAATCAGGTATGATGAGAGGAAAAAAAAATCTCCAGGTAAATAAGGAAATGACCCAAACAATGACCTAAACAGCACCAAAGGATTGCAAACAGCAACAGAGGATCAACTGTGTGCAGAGAGGAGATTCACTTGCGATGGAGTAAACCAACGTGACCACCACTCCACTCCACTCCACACCACACTCTGAATAGACTAAATCACAGGAATGTGCAGTTTTCTGACAAACGTCTGCGTGCGAACAGCCTCTGGCTGCATCAGCAGTGCAGGTCCGGCCTTAAAACTGAAACAAGCGTCCTTTTGATGCTAAGCTGTTCTGTTTCTGCGTTGAAACCACGCTCACACACCTGGATGTAGAAGGGTATTCCGGCGCTGCGACGTGTGGCACACAGCTTGGACGACGGGTCGCTGGATTTGACCTCCTCTAGAACTTCAGACAGCCAGCGGGCCGGAAGCTGCTGCAGGGCCAGACTTCCACTCCTTACACACACACACACACACACACGAATGTACATGAACACACACATCAGGTCTTTGAGCGTCTAATTGAACAAATACTTATATCAAAGGCACATTTATAAAAACATCACATTTCACATCTGTAATAGATAAGTACACATCACTTATTCTAGACACAATAGCAGCTACAAAACTGTTGTTTTCCTCATCAGAATACAGTATGTAACATTTTGCACTTTTTAGTTCTGACCATGTTCACAACACAGCAGAGTTCTCAAGAACAATGTTAAATACTCCCCCATGCATGTTTGCAAGATGGAAAGCCATGCTGCATGCTGTTGGCGTGATTTAAATCTCATACAATAAATCCAAAGTGTTTCTCCCGACACGCAGCGCTAAACTGTCATAGATCACATAGCTGCACATAATTTAATACTTGTTTAAATTCAGTTTGCCAAACAGATGGACCTCAATGTAGATTTCCATGAAATAACAGTTCAGCAAGAGTCAGATGAATTATGTATCTCAGTGCAATGTACTTGATTAGCTTCAAACACTTTGAAACAGTGCCTCCAAAGATGGTGTCAGAGGGATTCCAGCAAAATGAAAAACCATGATCAATCACTACTGCCACTGCACGAATGTGAATCCCATCAAGCCACCCTCAGCGACCAGATATTAATCATATGGCTTTCCTTCAGACGAAAACTTTAGATCCACGGTCTTATGTGTACCTGTTTGAAAAGTGTTTGACATTACAAAGCCTGCTCCAAACTGTTTTCTGTGGCATCTGCTCCTCTGAGCGTATGAAGACAAATGCTGAGGATATCATCTGAAGCAGGTCTCACAGACGCACACCCACAAGAAACCTCTCTCTGCTCTGTAAGAAGCAGCTGTTTAACGAGAGCCAGTGGAGCGCAGGGGACGAGTTAAAACAATCCAATGTGGAGGATGGAGCTCAGGTGCACTTCATCACACACACTTGACACACCAGGGACATCTTTCACTGACAAACACATGCAGTGAGGCACATACTGTAAACCAGTGATTTACAAACAGGAGGGGGGACTCCTGCAGTCAGCGGGAGTACGCGCAGAAAGGTTGTGAAACACCTCAACTAAGTACTAGACAAAAGAATCCACATATTGAGTATTACACCTGACCACCACGCGCTGCCAGTTAGTAAACGAGCAGAGACGTTCTCGAGAAAATGCGGATAAATGGTAAAACAGAAACCTGTGAGTGATGGACAAATAGTTCAAATAGATATCTACAAGAGATGGACACATGGTTGAAATGGCTAAAAGTGAAAAAGCTTACAGTAATGACTAATAGCTGAAATAGTTGGCTAAAATATCGGATGAATAGTTGAAGCATCCAGCCTTACCTAAACCAACCTAAACATTGACAGTTCAATTGTATGAAAAATATCATGATATCCACCCATTAACTTTCATTAATAATTAACTTTAACTCAAATTAAAGGTGCAGTGTGTAGGAGTTAGTGGCAAACAACGGAGTACTCCTCATCTAATGCCTCCCGGTCCAAGCGTGTAGGAGAAGCTACGGTGGCTGACGAGGGCTCACACTCCTTCGCTTTTATTGTTGTTAAGTGATAAGTCTGATCTTTCATTCGTTGAAATTTGTATCCTCTCATATATCTACTACTCCCATGTAGATATAAAGGGCTCATTCTAAACTAACACAACAGAACGACTGAGTCTCAGGTGATCGTACACTACTGGAAACATTATATTCCATTTATGCCAATAGAGCCCCCTAAATCCTGCACATTGCACCTTTAAATGAGCACATTCTGAGCGTGGCGGGTGGGGTATCTGAGTTCATCTATCAGGGCTGTGGGATGGGGGTCAGACAGAAAGGTTGGGAATCAGGGATGTAAACAGCTGCAGATATAAATGTGCCTACCCAACTAGGGAACTCAGTTAAGGAGAAAGTGAAGGGAGATGGAAAGAGTAAAAGAACGAAGAGAGAGATGAAGAGACACAACAAGAGAGTGCAAACACAGTGGAACACACCAGAGCCGGGTCCCAGGGCAGAACATCAAAAGGCCGTGGTTAAGCACCCCGCAATCAACACCCCATAACCCAGCACACGGCCTGCATACCATCCACACACTGCTCTTCCCCTCCTGAAAACACGCGCTCACATCCACACACGCCCGGAGCAGAACACACACACACTCCCAGTACTCCTACACACAACCACGAGAATGTCGCCCTCGTTACACAACACACTGCGAGACTGGTTTTTGTACAAGAACAAAACAAGTGATTTTTGTTTTAACTGCTCAGCACTGGGTGGTTCAAAGTCGACGCTGCTGCGACGGTTTTGCGGTTTGTCACCTGCCGCAGGGGTTAAAGACATCCTCCACAACCCGCCATTGAGGAAAACAGGGAGGGACAAGAAAGTGAGAAATTCTTTCATGTCGTTCTGAATTAAAAGATTGTTTTCCTTCCCCTCAGGAGGATAACAGTATGATTATTTCCATGAATAGCAGAGGTGATGGGAGTGTGGAGTTGTAGGAGACTCGAGGCACGTTTAACACTGCCCCTGGCCGCACATCGCCACGGAGGCCCTATCAGTCTTGTACTGTTCAAAGTAGCTTTGAAATAGAAACCTAAACCTCAATGTGTGTGTTTTTTTTTTAAATTTAGCAATATTTGCCCATAACTTGTTAAACGCTTGTGTGATCATAGTGAGACAACACACAAATGGGCTTTTGGCTGAAAGTAGATCCAAGGGTGATTATTTTTTAGATTTTCCCCATGGCCACGTCCACCCAGTGTTTTAAAGTGGCACATAAATGACCTTGATGTATTAAATAGGCACATGTCTTTGTTAGTAGCTGTGTTTCTTCAAACAATGTGCCTACTTACATCTCTAAAAGCTCTAAAACAAGTGTCTCAACTATTATTCTGTACACAAAGAGACATGTAAAAATTACAATTTGTGTTGCCAGTGGAAAACTGTGTGGTGAAACTTTTTCTTGGCGATCAGCAGCCGGATTGTGCAATTTTACTTTTCATCACAGAGGTAGCCAGGCTTGGTACCATCATCCCTACCAAAACCTGCACTCAGTAATGCATTTGGCAACTGGCACTACAGCTGAAGATACCGCACAGAAATGTTATGCAGATGGATAATTGTTTGTCAGGAAATTGCCCCACCATGCAACTCCCCCTTGAATCCCAGATTTTTACCTTACATGACTTTTACATTCCCAGTGTACGAATTGAACAAAAAAAAGATACTGTGTGTTATTATTGAGCTTTACAGTCGTTGGAAGGCCTGTTTACTCACTGTGGACAGACCCAGCCTTGCTGTTTCCCTCTGCCTCCAGTCTTTATACTAAGTTAGGCTAACCAACTCCTGATTCCAGATCTGTACCAACCAAAGACATGATGCTGATATCATCTCCTCATCTTCTCACTCCCTGTTTCCCAAACCTTTGAACTGTTCCTTAAATTAAAATATGTATTGGAAGTTGATGAAAAATAGCATTTTATTAGCTTTTTAACTCATTCAATAAAAAAATGTACTGATTTATTGCATTGTGAGGTGACAGATTATATCACTCTGTTAGAAGCAGGTTCATCTCTGTCATGCCGATGCGTCACTGTTTGCAGGTCAGACGGCTCCAGATGATGAGTAACACCAATTATCAAGTCTTGATGTGATCAGCTACTTCATACCTGAGGAGCGATACTGAGAGGACTTCACAGCGAGCTAATTACAAGGCACGCTGACACTCTGTGTCATGATGGGAGCTGCTGCCCACAGCCACCCAGCAGTATTACGTTTCAGCCCTTCGCTCTGAATGTGAACACACACACACACACACACCTGCACAGCATGTCGGTGAGGCGTACAAAGCCCACATAAGCCAGTTCAAAGGCGCCACGATGCCGGGACTGCAGGAGCTGCTGACGGAAGTACAGGCCCACTCCCTCCACCTGTAACGGAGAGAGACACAGAGGGAATCAGCAACACTGAACAGTTGCGTGTGTGTGTGTGTGTTATGTGTGCATGACTTTAAAGCCTCCTGCTTCACCCTCCAGCAGAAATAGAAGCGACCAGTTCCACACTGAGAATCTGGATGACAGTGGATGAGATTATTTTTTTCATTTATAGCCTAATCTGTGATTTTGTCAAGGAAATGTCAGATTACCACCTACCATGAGCTGTCCAATCATTACATATGAATTGCTAAAAGTGAATATAATTATCAGGTAATGTGTCAAAGCACAGAGACTATTATTTTCATTTACTCATTTGTATTTTTCATTAGCACAAATGGCTTTTGGTAAAAACATCACCTATATGATTTATAATTTATCCCAACACAATGTTCGTTTGTTTCCGTAACATAATGAGATACAGCAAAAGTTAGTAGTAACAGTAATATTAACAGTTACTGTGAATACTTGACAAGTCGAATGACGTAAATCAAAAATAAAAGAGCACTTCTCTTTGATGCCACTGATGCAAAACTGCTGGTACAGTGAAAACTAATGAGCGAAGCACTGGGACCCACATTTTCTTTTGTAGACTTTGTACTTTGTGTCAATCATTTTATGTCAAGTAATTACATCAACTACATGCTACAAGCTTAATGCAAAGCAAACAGTTACACCCCACTCAACCCCACCCCTGTTCGATGTCATTATTCCATTCATAGTCAATTAAATGATGCAACCCAGATGGAAAATGGTTCGTGGTCTCTTAAATATTCCAATGAAAAGCAAAGCAGAAGGATTTATAAAAGATGGTTATCCTCTGATGAACTGCATCATCTCATACCACTTGAGTTTCTCCTCTATTTGGAAAACAAAGTGAGGCTGTAACACTGGCACACTCTTGTTTTAGAGACACCACTCAGCCAGTGAGCATTGAGATTGTCAAGCGTGAGAGCGGCATGTCAGTAGCGTGACAAGTGTGTTCAAATAAGGATGCTGAGACATCCACATAATGGCCACTGTCAGTAAAACCATTCAGTTAGTAATAGTGTTAGCAACATTATTCTAACTATACACATACACACACACACACAACTAAGTGCTGGAGCAGTGTGTAAAATGGTGAGTGTGTTGCAGGTGAGGCGGCAGGGCGAGGCGAACGCAGAGCTTCGGTGCCCTGTCATTAAAGCTGTGGGATCACCGCCACCACAGAGGCGGCCAGACCTCGACTTAGTCAGGGGTGGCACGGAGGGCACAGGGAGGGGTGGCAGGGCCCTGATGCAAACAAAAAAAAAAAAAAAAAAAACACCCTGTGTGAAAAGGGGAAAAAAAAAACCCAATGGCCCCCTTAGGGGATGTTGGGTTAGACACAACATCTAAACTAACACAGGCGCAGACCCGCAGATGAACCAGTCGCTGTAACCTCCTGCCACCAACCCTGATGACACGGAATGACAGAACAATGATGCATGAACACATGTTTACAGCAGGATGTACTAAAACAGAAAGAATGAATGAATGAAAAATGTGTAAAATGAAAATATTATGAGAACAAATGTGACAAGATCTAAGGCCTGGGCAGCGTGTTTTTGGCTGGATGACTGGTCAATAAACTCGACTGACCCTGCAGACCTAAAGTGGACTAACTTAAACACCAAAGTATGGCCTGAGTAAACCACAACGGTACCAAGCCCAATGACTTATCACATTGGTGGCCAGAGTGGACTCCCAGGACAGGCCTGACCTCACCGGGGTAAAAATGGCAGCGACAGTCACTGTTAGATGGCCCGTGGCTGCCGGCGCAAAGACCGCTGTGGTGCTGAGCTGGGCCAAGCCGGCCCGCGGCTTCGCGTATTTAAAGCTTCCCTCCCAAAGATTCCCGTCTGTGTAACTGTTTAAAAGGGCCGAGCAAGCGTCCTTCGCGGGCCAGGGGAAGGTACGGGGGGGGACTTTATTTAGACATCAACTTCCTGTTTGCAAACGTGCCCGTTTCCCAGAAAAACTTCCATGTGTGGAGAGAGAAGTTTCCCAAGTCCTAATTACATGTATGGCTCGGGCCGTGACAGTGACCCAAATAGCCAACCCCTCCCCTGAGGCCGAGGGACAGACAGCACTCTGATAATGTTTGTTGTTGTTGCAGCAATCCACGAGAGCAATTGTGAAGTTCTGGGTTAGAATTTGTAAGGGAAATGGAAAGCCATGAGTTAATAATCAGACTGTTCTACTACAACACAACAAACAAATGTTACCGTTAACTGCTCTGGTTCACCACTGTTGGGCTTAAGTATCTAGTAAATATGTTGAAATGTGTAATATTAGATGCAATTAGATTTATTTGTAGTTAAAATATATGCATTTTAACTGACTGAACCCAATGTGAAGCAATTCTAGCATGAGTGACAGTCGTGAGCCCTCATCAGACCCGAGCGTTTTGAACTAATCAAATAGAGGGATGTAGTACCTTCCTCTGAACTATCCAACATTTAAACAATCCATGTTTAAATGTTGTACGAAGCCTTCAAGAAAAAAAAGACGTGCCAGGAAATGTCAAGAAGGCTTTAATCTATAGTATATACTGTTCATTTATAAGAGTGTATTGCATCTTTATAATGTGTCACTATTCAGTGCACACTAAACAGTCAGTCAAATCTGATTCACCGCACTTGTGATTTAGCCAAATGTAGTGCACATGATATGAACAGTACATTCTTCATTCCACTGCTGGAATCTTTGAGGACAATTTTAGTTGGCGTAAAATTTACTTTTAGGATTCAAACCCTGAAATAAAATCGTATAAATATTATACAGTAGAGAGCAAATAGAGTCGTGTCTGACAAAGCCTTGCTATTGTGTTAACAGCAGTGATTGTGTGTGTGTGTGTGTGTGCGTGTGCGCTTCTCTCTGCTTCAGAGCCGCCAAACAAACGGTCTGTCTCCTCTGCGTAACCAAGGCTCCAACCGATCCAGGTCGAGCTATGCCAAATAAACACCAGAGCTGTCAAACTCCAGCTGACCAGCGACTTTGGTGGTCTGGTCTGTCACACTCGTACAACTGAGCTCACGCACACGCAAACACTCGTATTGTCCTGTCAGGATGTCAAAGTGCTGCTTTCTTCTGTCCTTCCTTCACTGACCTTCATCAGAAAAGGTTTAAATCACAATGCATCAATATTCCTTGAAAGGTCTAGAACTATTGTGGTAATTGATCGACAGAATTTTTTTTTAAAAAATGGATAAAGAAAGAAATAAAACCATTTAATTAAGGATCAATTCCCATCCACAACTATTGCAGTTGCCATGATGCCACATCACCAGTGTTGCCAGGCCAACAAGGATGTAACACAGGATGCTGCCCGAGGACCGCAGGAGGTGTTCAGCTCACACACATTTAGGAAAGTGATGTGTTTCGGTCTCTCTCACACACACACACACAGTATACACACACACAGTATACACATGTTTGCCCATGCATGTCATCGCTGCGGTAGGGCAGAGTGACTATGTCCGCAAAGGCAGACCCAACTTTCCAAACACTATTGGAATCACCCCACTGACTGTTAACACAGCACACACACACACACACACACACTTCTCGCAAAGTGTAGAACCGATGACAAGCGAATGAAAAAGAAAAAAGGATGCGGTAAGGACAGAGAGGACAGGAGTTCAGACTTTCCTCTTGTCCACATGGTCTTCAGCACGAGTTTGTTGAATCATCAGTTATGTATTGAGGCCCATCGCCATAGTTACCACAGCAGACAACATGGTATCCATGAGATCACCATCAATTATCTCTTTGGGCCACTGTGGTTGTGACATCATTATCAAGTCCATTTCTGCAGTGACAGTTATAATAACTCTGGCTGTTTTGTATGGCCTGATCCTGCGTCCAGCTGGTTTAGAAGGAATATTGAATAACTCAGTGACAAACTGTAATGGGCCACATTATACATGGATTTCACATATCTATGCACAATCTGGTGAAAAGTTAGTGCAACCAGTCGTGAATCAGTATAATAATATTAGTAAAGATGTTGTTTGACAAAAAAAAACAAAAAAACACGAGGACTGCTGCCACTCCTGTATATGAGGCAACCAAAAGCTGGTTAGCTTATCTTAGCACAA
Organism: Pempheris klunzingeri; assembly: GCF_042242105.1. Lineage (NCBI taxonomy): Eukaryota > Metazoa > Chordata > Actinopteri > Acropomatiformes > Pempheridae > Pempheris > Pempheris klunzingeri. The sequence goes on from NC_092023.1 coordinate 25,140,354, forward strand.
AGACTGGAAACAGCAGGAAACAAGTTAGCCAGGCTCTGTCCAGCACCCTTTAGAGCTGAGAAAATAACAAGCAAAGCTAGCTGAGCTAAGCTAAGCTAAGCTAAGCTATGGGGCTGCTGCTCTGTATTTACCGTGCAGACATGAGAGTGGCATCAACCCTCTCATCATCCTATAAGCTTCCATGTGTGGAGAGAGAAGTGTTTGACTGTTAATGTGATTTGGCTCCACTGTCATATCACAGAGAATTTGCCAGCATCTAGAAGCCGAATGACACTTAAAAAGGACTTCTCATGTTTACCTGGAAATTAGTTTTAAATGAATTAGACCAAAGTGACAAGCACAGTCCAAACTTTTTACTTTTGAAATCACATCCAGTCTAATGGGGGATGTGGGGTCAGAAACAGGAGAAAGAACAGCTAATCCAGCATCCAGCACTTACAACAACAGTTAAACAATCAGTAGTACATTGCCTTGCCTGTTTGTACACATTGGCAATTATATACAAACCATATACAAACCATAATGAACTGAATAAAAGTGGGAAAATGGGAAACCGAGCTTAATGTAATAAGGTCTAAAACTGACCAAATGGATAGAAAAGACAGAAGAATGAGAAAAACGTGTAAAAAGCCAATTGCTAGTAAATAACATTCAGTAGTAAACTGACGACATCCTGGCACAAATACATTCCTGCTACTCAACATGTTGCAGGTAAACAACCTGGATTAGTGCTGCAACCAACAATCATTTTCATTGTCAATTAATCAGGTTGATGAATCTCACTATTAATCGATCAATTGTTTGGTCTGTAAAATGTCAGCACATGCTACAGTAGACACTTGCTTCTCTCTCTCTCTCTCTCTCTCTCTCTCTCTCTAGTGTATATACATGGTCAGCAGGCAAACACAAACACACACATGCACACACAGCCTTTACCCCCCACACAGACAAACACAGCCTATGTCTGCTACCCTTGTTATTGTGGATGTTCACATGCTGAACCACTCAGACAACTATTCCTGTGTGAGTTGGTCTGAGTGTCAGTCTATGTGCGTGTGTGTGTGTGTGTGTGTGTGTGTGTGTGTGTGTGTGTGTGTGTGTGTGAGTGTGTTGTTTGCAGCGCTCAGTGTTTTCCTGCTGGCAGTGGAAGTGATTTGGAAAGAATGCAGTGGAAAGGGAGGGGCGTCGCGGCCGTTAAACCAGCAGGGTCGGGCCTCAAATGAAAGCGCTGCGCTAACGAGGGCGGATGCTAATTGAAGAGCCTCCCAGCGTGGTGTCACAAACATACAGACATACACACACTCGCAGCATTCCCGCAACAGTACGTGTACACACACACACACACACATGTACATGGAATACATACTTGATTGGTGTGCGGATGTAAACGGCTCTCTAGATCTCAGCTGGGACAGCATTTGCGTCTATGTTAGGCTCCGGCTGGCGTATTTTTACATGAGCCCATCGTCATGGTATGAGATTGATGACTCCTGATGTGATCGAGGTGGGGGGCTGGCCCGTGTTCTCACCAGCACACTACCGCAGCTCAGCTGTTCTAGTTTGGTTAGCCTTGTTAGCCATCCCATTCCCAAAATGTGACTTCAAAGCAGTAAGAACAGTAACAAAGCAGAGCTGAGCCGTGGCAGCAGATGTCTGAGGAGCCTTCTGTCAAATGTGCTGAGCTACAGACATGAAAAACAGACTGGTGGGCTGAGGCTATTTTAGATTTTAGCTCATGATGTGACGGATCACTGGTGAACTGGCTTCTAATAACATTCAGGAAAGCCAAAATCCTACATTTTCTTTCCAATACCAGCTCACCTGCTACCACAATTTAAAATCTGGATACCACACTGTGCTGAACTCATTGGGATCCTGTTAATGTGAGGATACATGAGGTCAGTGATCACTGTGGCACTGCTGTGACTGAATGAATGCAAGATTTATAATGAAAGTGATGAAGAAACCGTATTTTATGTGGATCAGTCACATCGGGCCAAAACATGATCCACTTAATAGGGTCAGTATCGGTACCAACACCAGTCCTGTGGTCCGGGCCATGGGCCGTGAGCCCAAAGACTGAAACCAGCCTGCTACAAAGGAGGCTCGATGCTACAGTGCATGAGGTGGCAGCGGTAAGGGGATGAGAGCGACGTTTGTGTGGGTGTGTTTCGATCGACGGGATCTCACCTGCTCTTCTGTGATGAGCCCAGGGTGTGTGTGCGAGTTGTCGTCGGTGCAGTGCAGAGGCAGGCTCTGACACAGCTGTCCAAGCAGCATGGCCACTTCCTTCATGCTCCGCCAGCAACATACCAGCACCATCTGGGCTGTCACCCTGTAGCCTTCACCGCCTGGAGCCAGCGCACACACACAGTGACACACACACACACAAACACGGGAAATGTTTAGTCACTTCTTTTGGTTTATTATCCAATACCTTAAACTTAAAGAATGATGATTGTCTTATGTAATGGACCACAGTGAAGCTTTGTATTCAACGGAAACCAAAAGAAGTCCCAAGTCACATAATGTGCCTGCTCCCTCACACACACACACGCAATTTAGGTAATCATTCAATAATATTCCTAGAAGTTTTGGACTGTGCGCTACGAGAATGTACCACACAAAATTCAGGTCAAACACTGCCCCCATCAGCTCACCACCAGTACTGCATTCATAAGCAGCGATGACTTACTGGTTTCACTGATTGAAACCACGGAAAATCAGGAGTAAAACATAAAATTATACAATTAGTCAGTGCAATTTGCAGCAATTGGGCATCTTAGTATCTTAGGTGCATCCATGAGGTGTGTGTACAGTCACTGCTGCAGCTCCATCTGTTGACCGTGTCAAAAAATGGGCCAAATCAGCAGCCAAATTACAATAACTAACTTTTTTTGAACACTGCTATTCACATGTCCTTCATGTCTCTGCACTGTCCCACGCCTTCAGCTCTATCACAGCCCCAGGGGAGCCGCTCCTCACAACCTATCTGAGCTAGTGTAATATCAGACTGATTAAACTCATGAGGCATGGCAAGATATGTTTGTGTGTAATGTTGAACTTCCTGCGTATAACGATCTCTAACTCACCCGTGTTCAGTGACTGTGTGTGTGCATTCGGGGTCTGCGTGTCATCGCCTCCCTGGTGTGTGTCCAGCTCTCGGGCACTGGTGAAGAAGTCATTGGTGTCCCTGGGCTGAATCTCCTGCAGGATCTTCTGGAGACCTGCTGACGTGTCTGTGGTTGTGGCATTCGTCAAATTCAGACAGACAATAGAGTTTGGTGAATGTCACTTGGAGCACAGAATCAAGTGTGAGGTTTAGTATATGAAAGTGTTCTTGTATGAGGCCCATTTAGTGCATTCAGCATCAATGAAAGCCCAGCTGAGATATCCGATTACCTGAGTCAGTATCCATGGGGATGAGTCCTTCAGGGGAGGAGCTCTGGACTACAGGGGAGACCACATCAGACATCCTGTAGCACACAGCAATCAGTTCTGACACCAGACATCTCCACTGCTCAGTCTGGCTCAGGCTCCTAAACACACACACACACGCAAACGCAAACGCACACGCACACGCACATGAAATATGTAAGCATATGACTAAGGTCATGGCTGAATTTGCTCTTCAAATACATGATGCTGTACTCAGGGAATGTGTAGAGGGCTTTTGTCCTCTGCAGACAGCAAAGCCATAAATCCAAATGGAAGTAGGTTGTTTAGGATGTGTGTGTGTGTGTGTGTGTGTGTGTGTGTGTGTGTGTGTGTGTGTGTGTGTTGCTGTGATTCACGTTCTCACTCAGTGTTTAGATGCTGCAGGACAGCAGTGATGCAGTGGGCTCTCCCATAGAGAGGATGGGAAGCAGCTGCCTGTAAGAGAGATGACTCAGCCCTCGACACCTCTAACTGCAGGCAGCCCAACAAGAACTGAACCACTGAGGACAGAAGAACAATAAAATGCTTATATTTAACATGATGTTTTATTCAGTGCCAGCACACACAATACATACATAAGCGTCTGAATCTTACCAGCCAGAGTGTTGAGCTCCAACATGGCCGTCTCAGAGGCGTGGGATGGAGGGGAGGGAGGCTGGAAGTCGAGGCCCTGCTCCTGTGCACAGTGCAGCAGAGCCTGGCTCAGGTCTGGCTGGTGGAGCAGCAGGTTGAGCAGGTGGGCTGCTGTGACGCTGTCAAAAGGTTTGGTGCTGGTACTGAGGTCCAGGGCAGCCTGAAGGACACAACGCATCCTCTCCGGCACCTCGCATCAGAAAGATCACGGCGAGATCAGTTAAACAACTTGAAAACACCACTAGGCGAGTTGGTGATTGTGCTTTCTATACATGTTAGTGTGTTTTAGGCCTCTAGGTCATTTTCGGTGTAGCGACTGGGCTTGGTCCTCATATTAACCTGCAGTCCCACAGCCGATGGTGGGAGTTGCCGTAGTAACGCCGAGGCCAGCTGTTTGACTTCCAGGAAGTTGCTGGCGACGCAGTGGAGGACATTCTGAGCGTGGGCAGAGGTCACGGCTTCACCGAGGGCAAACACATCAGGCCCTGAGGAGAACGGAGAGGTGAAGAAACACAGGAGGGCACGTCGAGCGACAAGACGTAGAGCATACACTGGGCCAGCTGGAGCGTCAGGCTGGCATCAAAGCAGAGAGGCTGGCCGCTAATGGACAGACTGCTGCTTCAGGTACCAGCGGAGAGAATTATTCCAGAGCTGTGAGCTGGCCACTGGTATTACATGAAGTGTGCCAAGCATCATCACTAAAATGTCCTTGAGTGAAGCACTGAGCTCCTCAGAACTTTTTGGTTAACTTTGGCATCAGTTATTTGTACTATTCATACTGTATGAGCTGTATTACAGTAGTTAGTAACAGGTGGAGTGCTTTCTACACTGCTGTGTTGTTTTGTAAAGACTTAAATATGAGTGTGGCCGATGAGCAGTAGGTGTACCCGTGCTGAAGGAGAAGAGCTGGCCCAGGAGACACAGCAGGTGGAGGGACATGAGGCATTTAGAGAAGGAAGCTCCAGGAAGCAAAACCTCCAGCAGCCTCTCACACAGCCAGCGCAGGAACTCCTACATCACAAAAAAAAAAAAACACACAACACATCCTTTAGTTTCATTTTTATGAAACAAAAAGACTCAAATCAACCGCAGCATTGTTCCAGTACTCGTGGTATACCTTGTACAGATGTAGTGTTTGCTGGTCTCTGTCTCTCTGCTCCTGGTCTCTCTCCTGGATCAGTCTCTTCTGCAGCAACAGAGTGCTGTCCTTCATTCTACAAAGCAGCTGTGAAATAAGTGTTTCAGGCTCCATTTAGTGATCATTTTAAATACATTTCATCAAATCAAATTTCCATGAAAAGCCACTCCAAGGCCACAAGCTGGCTGTATGTTGCCTGAGAAAACTATTTTCAACCACCACAGACAAGGCGAGGCTAATGTCTGACCTTCTTCAGCAGGCTGACTGTCTGCTGTCTGACGCCTGGTGACTGACTGTTGAGATTAGGTGGCAGGAAGTGGCGGATCAGGTCCATTTCCTGTGAGGTCAGTACTTCTGTGCTGCGGTGGCTCTCACACACCAAGCCCAGAGCATCCATCCTCACCTGGGCAACACATAAATACAGCGGAAGTCCATGACAGATGTTAAAAACACTTACAGTAGGAGAGGATATTAACGTGAGGATTCAGGCACTCACTTGATCATGTTTGTGCAGCAGTGCTTGTTGAAGCAGGGTGAGGGGCACCAGTCCTCCCCACAGACCCCCTTCTGAGGATGGAACTACACCCTGAGCCCGGGCTGCCCGCAGGCACGTCATGAGAGCTCCCAGTGCCCCCCTGCTGCCTGAAGGACCTAAGCAGGAAAGAAAAACAGCATTCACAGATGGTTCTACATATCCAAAGAAAGTTCCCAGTGTTTTTACTTGAACTTTAACAGAACTTTTTGTGAATTTGAAAGACATTAATATGCAGCTGACATAAGAAGAGGATAACCAGACAGAAAGTCTCACAGAGTTTCAGATATATGGAACGTCAGTGTGTATTTGTGCCTTTACCTGTGCTGCACGGCGGTGTGTCCTGCAAGGCTTTCACCATGTGCGCCAGACTGGAGGGACTGCAGCGTAGCAGCTTGGGCAGGAAATAGTCCAGTATGTACGTGGTCTGGTCCAGTCTGGCACGGCACAGCACCTGAAGCAGGGGGGTTACCCACGTCTGGTGCCAATGCTCCATCCAGTCCTCTGTGGCCGTCTTGTTGGCTGCAGCAGCCTGACTGGCCAGCTGAGCCTTGTGGCTGACAAACAGCCTCTCGAGGAGGTCGCTGGCATAAGGAGCCAGGGTCTGGTCACCCATCAGGCCCAGGAGACATGAAGGCAGCTGGGGCTGGATGGCAAGCAGGTACCCTGCCCCATAGAGCTCCACGAGGCAGCCCAAGGAGCCGTATTTCCCCCTCATGTGCCACTCCAGTCCCAGCAGGCTTTGGGTGAGCTCTGTGACATAAGAGTCCCTGGTTGGGTCGGAGGTGGAGGGGTTGGTGTGCTGGTGGAGGAGGAGGAGGTTGTGGAACAGGGAGCGGGTTTGGTGACGGACTCCGTCCAGCGGGTGCTCCCAGTGGGAGTAGATGTGCTCCAGCAGGTGTCGCTGTAGCTCCGAGCCCCCGCGGAGGGACTGCTGGAGGCGGGGAGGGCAGGGCTGCCTCTCCGCCTGCAGGCAGTCCAGGGCAGCACTGCTCCAAAGGGTCAGCACCCGAGCCACCACCATGGCTGTACTGGACTCCTTAATACTACAGCGAAGAAAAGACGCACGCTGGTCACACTTCAGAAAAAACGTTGGATTTTCTCACAGCTTTTCATCACTTGAAGCTCAGAGCAGCACAAAAAGAACTTTCACTTTAAAAGAACTTTTGAGAACAATTTCAATTGTGAAAGGATTAAATCTAAGAGTTGTTAGTACTGATTGGAGAACAGTTTGGCAGACGTACCTGACGTCAAGATCCAGCAGTGTGTTTGGAACCAGCAGCAGCAGCTGTTCCCACTGTGGCCCTGGGAGAGCACCCTTCCAGCTCAGCATGGCCAGAGCGCCATGACACAGATACAGAGAGACACCCGGCGGGCGACCACTGGCACACAAACCCTCACACCTCTGCTTTAGCCAATCAGGGGCCGAGTCCAAACACTGCACTGATCTACACAGCAAACTGCACACCTGACACGCACACGCACACACACACACACACACACACACACACAGACACAGACACGCACACACACACAGACGCACACACACACACACGCACACACACGCACACGCACACACACACACAGACACACACACACACGACAAAAATGTGTCACAAGAATGACTTTAGGTTCAAACTTAATGTAACCTTGAAACTACACAGGCCCATGAATTTAGGACAGTTTAAAATTAGTTTAGCACTATTGTTTTTGCTGTGTATATCTTTGCACAAAATTAGAGCATTAATGAAGTACCAATCTGTAACTGCTTTACACTGCATTGGGATTTATTAATTCTTCTATCAAAATGAAAAATGAATCCACTATTTTGGTAAAAAACTGATAGTTTCAGTCATTTTTCAAGCAAAACAACAAACAACTGCTGATTCCAGCTTCTCCAATATGAAGATTTTCTACTTTTCTACAGAATATATGAGCATCATATCAGCATCACTTTGGGCTCTTAATGTGATGGGCATTTTTCACTACTTTTTGACATTCCATTCAATGAATCGCTAAAGTATTTTGCACATTAATCGATAGTGAAAATATGTTGCAGCCTTAGCTCTTCTCTATACAGCAGTTAGATGTGAATTTTGCTGTTCAATACTTTTAAGGTGCTGCTTTTTTCTTGGTAGATTAACATTCTTCTACTGTCTAACGTAGCTGGGTCATTGTTATATTTGTTTAGTTACGTGTTTAAAGACAGATTTTTATTTCCAAGATAATTATATTACAGATCAGTTCCTTTCACATAATAAGTGAATATTCTAAAAATGAATCCATAATAAGAACAAGCCAGAATTCTTGATCCTCAACTCACCACAGAAGCAACTTCATCTCCACAGCCCATGACGGATCTGATCAGTAACACCACAGCCATGCCGGCTGTACTCTGCACAGACTGAATGAACTCCTCTACAAACAACAGCAGGAAAAGCGAAGGACAGAAGTGAGAGGAAAGTATGTGCACATGTGTGATGGTGGTTTCTTATTTCTAATTTACAAGCACAGGTGGCCCCTCTTGAAAATTCTACATGTCTGCTTCCATCAGCTGGGTCTCAGGTGTTTCAACCTTTTACAGTCCTGTTTCTCACCATCAGTGAGGATGTGTGTGTAGCAGCCCAGGAGGCTGCTCAGGGTGTCCTCCAGCTTGCAGTGATTCTGTTCAGCCTGCAGGGCAGCAGTGATGGTCTCCTGGGATCTCTGGATCACCAGCATGGAGGTCTTCACCGCAGCCAGACAGGAGTGCATCAGCTGGGCCTGGGCGATGTGACGTCCTGCTAGACCACTTTAGCAACAGCAGGGGGCGACAGAGACACAGGGATCAACAGGATGCTACACACTGTGATGTTACCAGCATCCATCAACATGTACCCTGGCTGATCGGAGTGTAATATGCCAAGAACGGTGTTAATGCACCCACTCTGCTGTGAACAAGCTCTGGATCAAGGAAACAAAGCTACAGCACCTCTGGCTTCGATTTAGTAAAAGGTAGCGTGGTGCAAGTGATGATTGCACTAAAAAGAGTAAGTGAAATTCACTTTCAATGAGCAATACACAATTAAATGCAATTAAATGTCTAGTATACATCTAAATAAAAAAACAGATCGACAGGATATATCGACAGCAGAATATGTCTCTGTACCTGTTCTGGTGAAGATATTCATTCAATCCCTTGTGAAGGAACTGCAACACTACAGAGGAGCAGAGAGACGATGAGAGGCTTTCCTAAAAAAATTGGAAATTCCTAATTTAAGAATAAAAAAAGTTGGACACTAACCTTCAGGCAGCAGTTTGTTAATGCATCTCTCACCTGGTGATGAAGAATTTTGAAGAGTTACTTTTTTATTATTTTTTTCATCCTGACAAGATTTACCTGATATCTGTACGGACCAAATGTACATCTGCAGTAAGTGCAAAGACCCACTCACCGAGAGTGAAGCCATCCAGACAGGCGGTGATGGTGTCTACGATGTGTGGGCATTGGTCTGAAGTTGGGTTGGACAGACAGTCAGACAAGCACGCCGACAAACTGTTTACAGTTCGCTCTTGCAGCCAGGCTGGTACTGAACCTAAGGCACTGAGGAGAGCAACACACAGACGTGTTTTTAATCCGGGGCCGTAGACACAAAACATCACAAGGCTCAAAGGCTCATAAGGCTGAAATCCCCTTATAAGCGTGTGTCTCCATCTCATTTACTTGAACAGTTGTGTTTCAAATGAGTGCTCAAATGTCCGTACCTGGCAATGGCTCGTCGCAGGGGGTTCTTGGCCTGCAGGGAGGTGTAGACCAGCGACAGGGTGTGCAGACAGGCCTCTAGAAGAGCTCCATCCAGCTGCTCTTCACTCAGTGCCTCCAGCTGGGAGCCTGCCTGACGCAGTGCAGACACACGATGGTCACACACCATGCACATTACAGCAGGCTCACTGATCGTACTGTCACACACTTTTTATTACAGCTCACACTGCTCCTAAAACCAACCTTTTTAACCAGCTGGATCTGCTGCACTGGCTCCGTCAGCTGCAAACAGGACTGCAGGGTTTGGGCAATCTGCTTGACTCCATCCTCTCCTCCATCCACAGAGAGGGACCCTGGGAAAGATCACAGCTTGTGAGAAGTACTGTGGCATACACAACACATCAGTGGTAAGGTACACACACCTGGACTGAGAGCGCTCTCTGCTCCAGGTTGGTGTGTACTATCTTGAGGGAAGCACCAGCAGGATTCAGGTGCACATCTTTTTCATTTTATTAGCCATAGTTACCTATTAGCTTTTGAAGCTCCTCCTCGTCGAAAACCACAGCCTCTACTTTGGCTGTCTTCTTCTTCACCACCATGACTCTGGCCTGAGTGAGGAGCACACACAGTCAGATCATTTCATCTAAAACTATGTGTTCAATCTGTAGCACGGGTTGTCTATAGGGAGCACAAAGTGGAGCTTCACACTCAGATGTCATCATTGAGAAGAACACTTAACCTCTTCAGCCTCTTTGGATGAAACTATCACCTGGTATTTGCATATTATCAGTTTTTCTTTATCCATGTCACAGCTAAAACCTCCCCGTCTGTCTCTTTGACGCACAAACACACTGATGATAACTTCAGGTCCAGACTCTGCTCTGTTTCTGCACACTTGGCTTGAACGCTCCCTGCTGCTAGCACTGCTGTTAGCCGCCACACAAACGTTGCTAGCTGTCTGTCACTGACTCTTCGGCTAGAAGGAAAAGGCGCCGCAGCCACAGCAAACACTTGAAACATGACGACTACGAACAGCCCACAAAGTGCCGAACATCTAAATAAAAGTGTTAAGTTAAAACGAAGCTGCTTTCACCTCAGTTTAGCATGTGGCTCACTTGCAGCTCCTCTGCCTCAGCTGGTAGTTTTTAACTAATGTTAAGACGGTGGACAAAACACAGTCACTTCCGGTATTTACTTTTCAGAATAAAACACACCTCAAACGCTATGCCCAATAACAAAATAAAATACCTCTTATATCTACTTTTTGTATTTTATCTCTATTTCTATTAAATTGGGCGTTTAAATCAAAGTATTTTGCCCAACATTTGTATTGAACCAAACTCTACAGACTTACTTGTACGTTGTGAAGCTTTTAATTTGAAGCCACCCTTGTTTAGTTTCCTCTATTGTCCTCGCACCTTGACTAACCCAGAGGACCATGCCGCACACGTGGGACGTCACTTCCGACATGTTGCTGCAGCCACGGACCGCCCTCAGAATCGGCTCTGTCCATAAAATAGCGCTCCGGCTTCCTATTGGTGGACACAATCCGTCAATCAAACTCAGACCCAGCGGCTCTGAAGCGCGGAGACACGCCCACGTGATGTGTGATTGGACGGGCTGTGCGAAACCCCGCCCTCCCAAATCTACCCCCGTCTCTAACTTTTGCCCGAGAGCCTGAGATGAATCCTCCGGGAAAGAGAGAAATTCACCGTTTTTCCTCCTGAATCAGGGTTTTCTCCACAGGAGCGACAAGACATGTAGAGACGCTGGAGTCGACATGGCGTAAAGTCCCTCGTATAGCTTCTATCCGTCACTTAGAACAAAGGGTGAGTCGAGAGACTTTCACAAAAACTGCTGTTTTTTAATTAAATGGGAAGCGGGGAGAGTTGTCTATCTAAATGACACTGTGTGAGCAAGCTAACTTTATTTTTTTATATAGTAGACAATCCGAAGTGTAGCTGAGCATCAGCAGTAGTATTTAGATCTCTTAAAAGTGGTCAGTGTAGAAATACTCTGTTACAAGTACAAGTACTGCACTGAAAAAGTTACTGATGTAAAAGTGCAAAAGTATTAGCATGAAAATATACTCAAAGTATCAAAAGTACAATTAAGAATAGAATATATTTTATTATTGGATGATGATGATAAAGGTGGATCTGATTGTATATGTATTAATATGTACATATGTATGTTATTACTTCACATACTGCTGGGGAGCTTGTTAATTCCTCTCTGATGACCAATGAAGCCTCATTGGTATGAAAATATAACTTATAGACTGATTTTATTATGTATTCTTCATCTTATAATCTAAAAAGTAACAAGTAACCTTAGATGTCAGATAAATGTAATACACACACACAATATTTGCCTCTGAGATGTTGTGGTGTAGAAGTATAAAGCAGCAGAAAAAACTCCAGATAAGTATTCAAATTCATACCTGCGTACAGTATTTGAGTAAATGTACCTCGTTACTTTCCACCACTGAGTATCTCTGCAGTGTCTCAGCTTTTACGAGGTTCAGGACACTCGTGAATGTGATACACTCGTCTGTGCTGGTTCCCATCCGTTCCTTTTAAATTGACAGTTTTGAAGTAAATAAAGTGGTGCCATTTGTGTGTTTTGGCTTTGTCTTCAAGCATATAGCCAAACTGTAAGTTATTGTAAATTATATATATATAGAATATAAATTAAATGTCAAAAATATCCTTGTTATATTTCAGGAAACTAAAATACATGATGCTGATGTGATGTGTTGTAATCTCAGTAAATTCAATTTAAGGTAAACTATTAAAAGTCAGACATTGTATCCCTCTAAATAGTTTGGCCAATTCTTTCACTGTTTAAAACATTACAACTTAAACCATTTTGAAACAACCATGAGCTAATGATTAGTTCATTTTCCAATGAGAAGTGAATAATCTCCATACATAGCTCTCCATCTGAAATACCTAAAGAGTGAGTAATAGAGATCTTACGGCTGTTAATGGCTCCCTACATCACTAGTCAGGACCAAAACACAGGGAAGCACTCAGACAGCAAATCCCGGCCCACTGTCTCTGTACACTGACGCTGACTTCACTCAACAGGAAGTCCGAGGGAAAGATAATCGCGGACAGAAAGAGACAAAAAGAATCCCAGAGTCAGGGTTCAGGGGTTAAATGGCCTTTAATGTTTTCCACCAACCACATCCTTTTATCGCCACTGTGGAGTGACGCAGAGAGAGGAAACAGGAGAGTGTGCAGATTAATCATATCTGTCCTCCGTTATGTGAAATTGACTCCCGGCCTAATAGGATCCAATTAAATTCTACATAACATGTGCATACAAGGAAATCTGAGGGAATTCACTTGTCAGAGGACCCGCTGAAGGTGGTGGTGCAGCAAACGACAGGAGCTAAATGAGGTCATTCTAACAAAGGCACTATGAGAATATTTCTGTTGTTTTTTATTAGTGTACATTTTTATTCTCAGTCAACTAAACCTCAGACAGTAAACTAGACTATGAGACTAGACTAAGACTGTTGACAAAGTATCTTATCCATTTGATCCCTTTTTGAAATTGACATGTTTGATATAAGAACAGATATGTGGTGACACTAACTCTTCCTTAACTCTTGTGTCATGATTTTATATACTTTGTGTCTGCACGTACGTCTTATTAAATGCATTGCCCTTAGTTCTTCATGTTGTGTTGTTCTCTGGCACGAGAGAGCTCTTTTTTCACCGCCTGCCTCCGTCAGTGTTTACCACAGCAAACAGGCAACAGAAATAAGCCTGTGGAAACCAGTTTATGACCTTCCTCCACACATGTTTGCAGCCTCTTTGTGAGGAGGCCAGGCTGGTAATGAGAGGTTATTACTTGGAGGAGAAACCCAGGCTTTCTATCTTCCTCCTCTCTCCTCCGTCAGAGATCCTCATCTCTCTCTCTCTCTCTCTCTCTCTCTCTGTCTGTATCTACTGCCTGTTGTCCTACAGTAGCTCTGGAAAACATGATGTAAGTCCATCCTGGGGAGGCCGTCGAAGTGTTTTGGAGCAGCAGCGGTGTTTTTCTGTTTGGCTCGGCTAAGAGATACGCCCACTGGCCACGCTGGTCCAGCTGGGCTCAACCCTGGAATATTTCAGGTGGTGGCAAAACATTTGCACAACAACAAACCCTCTGTCTGTTTCTTATTCTCTGCGTCTGGATGTTTTGCGTTTTTTATTGTGCGTACTTGGGTTATAGAGACACTGAATACCTGGAGCATTTGGTGGGGAATTTGTTAAACCTGAAGATCTTGAAAAGCCCCAAAAAATTAGAGACATTTCTACCTTTCACTGCCGAAGTGCCCTTGAGCTGAACTCTGACGCACAATCAGCTTGAAGGCCAGTTGCCTTTAGCCGCCCCTGATCTCTCACCTCCCTGCGGAGAGGGAAATGAAAAAGATAGAGAACATATAAGAGATCGCTGTATGATCACGTCTCACTGCTGTGTGCTTGTCTGTGTGTATTTTCCAGGGGGGGGTCAGTCGCTATGGCGGAGGGGGAGGAGGCCATGATCCAGGAGGACTGGAAGGAGAAGTGTATGGTCCTGGAGGCTCTGCTCATGAAGTTCAGAGTGCAGATCATCAAGATTCGAGAACTCACCGCTGACAAGGTATGCTCAATTAAACTTAAAGTCTGTCAATGAGTTCCTCCCACCCGACCCAATCTGTTACCAAGTGGGACATCCTCTGTCACTCCAGCATCGTTTTGAGGTGGATATCACTCGTGACGCTCAGCATCTCGACACCTGGTGATCATAGATCCACAGCTACTCAGGGGTGGAAACACCTACAGACTATTCACACGTGTTGAATCATAGACAGAAGAGATGCTCCAAATAAAATCTTGGGTGTGTTTGTAAAAGAGCTGATATTTACAGGTCTGATAACCACTACAACTGAACGGATGCACTTGACAAATATTTGGATGGGCTTCCTTGGTGTTTCTGAATGAGCCAGAATGCATTTGGAACAGAATATAGGAGGAGGGGGTGAAAGTAAAAGCTTTAGTGCTTTAGCTTTAGTGAATAGCATTCTTCCTGTTTCCATGGGTAGTTTGCTTAACCCACAATATTATGCTGATGGAATAATATCAATTTGACTGTAATACTGCTTCCACGACATCCAAATGTTCCTTTTACTGTCCCATCAGATCAGATAACCGGTCACTGAGCTGATCCCTATTGTAGGGGTGCTGCCTTTTGGTAAAAACTACAGCATAGGGTACTCCGGTGCTTCCTCACTCCTTGTCTCCTCTGAGAGGCATTTAAGGACGGGAGGAAACATGATCAGCTGGACGAGCTAACCGCCATAACACATAAGACAAAGGAGTCAGTGCCACCCAGAGAAACTCACAGAGTCCACATTGTTGGACAGGTGATATCTGGGCACATCTGGCCATCGACAAAAAGATAAAACGAAATCATCATCGTCATGTGGTCGTCATAAGCACAGGAGGACGTGGGCTCTCTAACAGGGAGCCGTGGTGAGTGTGGAGCGGACGGAGCAGGCCGTCCCTCCCAGCTGGCCGACACT
Organism: Pempheris klunzingeri; assembly: GCF_042242105.1. Classification (NCBI taxonomy): domain Eukaryota; kingdom Metazoa; phylum Chordata; class Actinopteri; order Acropomatiformes; family Pempheridae; genus Pempheris; species Pempheris klunzingeri. The sequence goes on from NC_092023.1 coordinate 25,155,397, forward strand.
GGGCCGGCCCAAACTGCTCAGTGGCCTAGATCTGAAGCTGCTCTCCAGGGAGGCTGATTAGAGCTCTAATGTAAACAGCAGTCTGACCACAGGGCTCCGCCACGCACTGCATGATGGGATTGACCCAGCTCCAGTCAATTACAGAGTCAAAGTAAGCTCAGCTGGACGGCAAAACAAACTCCCGTAGAGAGACTTGGAAGGAAGATTGGCTTTGGTGGGGTTTTTTTGCTGCACACGTAGCACATGTGAACGTCTCTGCTGCATAGTTTGTGTCTGACAGGTGGGATTCAACTACGTTTGAAGCTCAGCATCATAAAACACACCATTAAGCTCCGAATAACACGCACCGTGTTTTCGAGCAGCCTCTCTAATGTCATATGCTTCACCTCGATACAGCGGCGTCAGTGTTAGTTTAGTAGTTTTTCGAGCCTGGCTGCCTCGTCTGTATTGGTGCCAGTTTAAACCGTCTCATGTTAGTTTGAGAAGGATTTTTTTTTTTAAAACTGGGGTCACCACCTCACAGCTCCGAGGCCGTATTAAACCGTAATGCTCAGTTTGCTGTAATATGTGTGTCTGTTGTAAGTCTGATGAAGAATAGCAGTAATCCGTTCATCTTTACCACATACGGAAGGTCGCTGATTTAGTTCCCAAGGATCCAGGGTTCAAACAGAGTTCAGCGGTTTGTTTTTTTCAGGGACCTGCTCTGACAAAAAAGCTTCTGAACCACAGATGATATACGCTGGTATTCAATATGTTTTATTTATGATTAATTCCACTCAGTTTATGCAAAGATTCAGGGAATTTGGGCAGAAGTTTAGTCGGGAAGTGTGAAAAAACATTTAAAAATTCTTCACTAAACCCAAATGAGTTGCATCATATCCATCATATCAGATGTGTAATACAAGAGAAATCAGACACATGTTGCCTTGTCATACAGACGCAGAGATCAAAACAAGCTTCAAATCTGCTTTTTAATCATTTTAATAGAAACCTTGGTGCAGTCTACGGGCCACACTGAGTTAACCCCTTAACGTTAGGGTTAGTGGTAAGGGGTTAACATGTACTTACTTAACTCATGTCCGCTTGTTGTAGAGTGACCCGTCACCCGGTGCTCACTGACCTCCTGATGCTATGAGCTCATCATGCTGACATCCAGACCCCTGCTGATGTTTTTTTCTCTGCCGTGGCTCCCACAGCTTGAGCCAGAGCTTGTTGTTTTAAAGCTGCACGGGGGCGCATGTACGTCACTGCAAAATCCCCCAAATATCTCACTGCAGAGGTGGCTAATAATGGAATAAAGAAGGATGAAGAAGTCATTTAGAGCGCCGGTTCTCTGTGTTGTTGCAGCGTTACTACGCTGGACATTTCCTGTTGATGTGTGCACCTCAAAACTCAGAACTCCCACAGTGTCATTTGAGAAAGTTGGATGAGATGCAGTGGTAAGATTGTTAAATCAACAAAATGCATTTTCTTTTTAAAGCAATTACCCTTTTATGGCGAATAACGTCCTGTAGTAGTTTCTTTAGCAAATATACAACCACCTGGTACTGAGTTTTATCTTAAAATGGATCAAATATTCAGCTAAAGATCTTACATCATTTCTTTTTTATTCATATTTTCAAAGACAGTACAGTGAAGAGGCAGGACATGGGTACAAGGGGTACAACATGAGAAAAAGGTGGCCGCAACTATTGGACTACCAAAACCCTCCATCTGTGTCCTGTGCTTCATATGAGTTTTCACCAGTTTTGAGCCAACGTAGCCAAGCCACCTGCAGATCAAGAATTTATTTCGTTTAACTTATTGAAATGAGACAATTTTCCTTCATTGTAGTTGCTTTAGTAAAATGATCTCACCCAAATGGGAGATTCTTTGTGCTATCTAATGATGAGATTTAATAAGATGTGATGAAATGACTTGTTAAGATGGATATTGGATATGTTTTTTAACGCCATAAGATGTTTGCCTCTTAAGACTTTCTATTGAATTGTAGATGAATCTGTCTGATTCAGTCTGATAAAAATACCGTGAACCTGCCAGACTTTGCAGATTGCTGAAGTCCTAGAAAGCCAGTGTGAGTGGATGGGAGGAGGGAACGAGGGGAAGAAAAAGAAAGAGAAAAAAATGAGGCTTTGTGTAAAGATTGAGCTGCCCAAGGGAGGAAATACCCAGTTTAGTAAATAGTACGCACTTGTGTGTGTGTGTGTGTGTGTGTGTGTGTGTGTGTGTTGCTCTAGAAGGGAGTTTGCAGCAGTCAGTTATTCTAGTGTGTGCACGTGTATGTGTGTGTGTGTGTGTGTATGCAGGTCGGGTCCAATTCATCTTTAAACTGTCTTTAACATTTTGACCAAAAGAGAAAAGTCACGTGTCTGTGCGTGGGTGGAGATATTTGGGAGGGACGTTAGTTTTGGCCTGCGGGGCCTCCAGCTGTAACAGTAGGCTACACATCTCATGATGGAGACAAAGAGGCCGTGTGTGTTATATTTTCTGTCAACCCCCCTTCAAGCGAACACTCTCTCTCTCTCTCTCTCTGTCTGTCTGTCTGTCTGTCTGTCTGTCTGTCTGACAAACACTGTGACCCTCATCCCTTTAATGAACGTATCAGCATTTTGAATTAGTTTTACTTTTAACTCACGACTAAATTTACTCACAAACGTATAGTTTCTTTTTTTTTAAAGGCTGAATAATTTCCCAAAAGACCTGGGTTTCGTAGTTTTTAGCAAACATTTAGTAAACAGTGTATTTGTTGGGGACTATTTTCAGCTGCGGATTAAGACACAGTTGTTGCTGTAGTGAGCATTTCTGGTATGTGGGAGTCAAAATACATTACAGTGTGATGTATACACTGATATGTGTCTGGATAACAATGACACAGAGGAATAAGATGTGCTGGACACATATTGGTGACAGTAAGCAAAATGTAGAATATCACCAGCCTCCACAGACAGAAGAGCACACACACATTATATCCATACTGTACGTACAGTAGACACTCACCCAAACCACAGTGGGTGGAGTAGCACATTCTGGTCTGGTCTCCTGTTCTATTTATTCCACGCAGGCAGAGGCAGCGTTTACTGGCCATGTGGACCAGTAGTGTATCATGAGGTAAACACACACACACAGCTGGCACACTGCAGCCCTTATTTATTACACCTGTGTGACGTTTCCAGTAGTGTGACGGAGCAGACATGAATGTGGAGCCACGTGGTCCCACCATAGGTGCCTAACAGTGAGACTTTTTCTTCCCCCTCAGCTCACAGAGGTCGCTTTTCTTCTTGCACGTCTGTTTTGCTTGCGTTTATGTTTTCATGTGTATACAGCTACGTGCTTGTCCTGTGTCTCTGAGGAGACTTGTTTTTCAGGTGAGTTTGTGCCTCTATTTGTCCCCAGTGCTCATTTTATTTGACAATTGGCAAGTTGTTGGTGGTATTTACCAGAGAAGGAGTCCTGACTCCTAACTATATTCTGTGAACCTACTTGGTGTTAAACCTGTATCGCTGTAGGTCAGCGCTGTGAGTGGTAGCGTCCACAGAAAGAGGCTTTGTGAGCTGGCTGTCTGGCTGCGGATGGAGCGATGGGGGGGGTGGATGGAGTTCAGGGGGAGGTTGGCCACAGAGCGCCAGTTGTGGAATTCCAGGAATGGAAGTTGAGCTGGAGTTTTGGATCTGAGCAGGGAATTGACTGGTTAGGTGATTGAACGTTTTTCTGAGGTTATGGAGAGGGGAGGGGTCACGTGAGTGTGTGAGCATGTGTGTGTGGGGGGTGTGTGTGTGTGTGAGGCAGCAGCAGTACTCATATTTTGTGTGTGAGCACCTTTCATAGGGCAGGTACGAGGCTGTATCTCTTGTGTAAACTTTAACTTTAACATTCATCCCAGCTGAGCTGCACAGGACGTGACACACACACACACACACACACACACACACACAAGCGCGCACACACAGGCTTCATTTATCCTATATATAACACACAGAATGAGGAAAACATACACACTTGCACGCATGGCCTGATACATAAGAGAATATCATCATCATCAGACATGTGTTTATGGGTTTTATATGTTATGTCTGGTGTGTGTGTGTGTGTGTGTGTGTGTGTGTGTGTGTGTGTGTGTGTGTGTGTGTGTGTGTGTTTTCCAGCTCTAGCCTACAGTATATATGCCCTGTAATTAACTTGCTGTTCTTTGCCAGATGCTATATCTGTTATTGAGAGAGGCACATGTGGTTTGTTGTTTGTGGTGCAGAAGAGGATCTATATAGAGTGTGTAAGTGTGTGTGTAAGTATGTGTGTGTGTGTGTGTGTGAGATCTATTAATCTTTTTCATGTCTGCAAAATACTTTTCTGAATTGAAAGTGTTTGTGTAGTTTCTAAGTTCAAAGTCGTGCTGAGGAGTCACGTATCTGTGTTATTGTTATATTTGCCACACCAGAGCAGTTTTTATCGGCACAAACGGATACATTTGGTCACAAAATCTTCTAAACCAGATATGAAAAAGAGGCATGTGAGGCCATGAGAGCTGCACAACAGTCATTTCCAGGCTACTTGTGGACATGAAGTGACATAATCTCATAAAATCTTGTCCATAGAATCACATTCTCCAAAATCACACCAGAATGTCAAGTGGAACCGTGGCTGAATAAAAGCCTCGCTTCACCGCTGAGGTACAGAGAGTGTCGTGCGGTGGAAACACTGAGTGGCTCTGGCAGGGTGTGGCTGCTGTTGGACTGAGCTGGGTCCACTTCTGCTGGTCTCTGGAAGTTAAAAGGAGCAGAGGAAAACTGGAGCCCGGCCATGCCAGCTTCCACTGGCTGCATCCGCACTGCAGCAGAGTACACTACACGGTAGTTTACGCACAGTTTGGTTGGGAAACAGAACAGCAGCTGCATAATTTGTTGATTTCTACCGTGCCTGTAGCAGAACCTCCGTGGACACCAAGTCGGTGGCGTCATCGTGGCGCATGAGTGTGTTGGCTAATGCACTGTGCTAAACTCACTAAGAAAACTCAGAGTTACGTTCAGGAATTTGGGTGTAGGAATGCAAAACAAGAAAGCTCACCAGACTTGGAATAAATCTTTTTTTTTTTTTTCTAAATAATGCCAGGTGTCTGCAGGTTTTGGAAAGTCTTTAAAAAAAAACATTGATTTTATTTGCTTCAAAAATGTCCTTAGAAGGTATTAAAAAGTCTAAAGCTTAATATACAAAAGATATTTTTTTCTTCAGTGGTGTTGAAGAAAGTGTGGGTTCAGGTTAGGACACGTTGACAGTGGATTGTTCTGCAGGAAGTTTTTCTGTAATTTAGGACACTCATGTAGTTTAGGAAAGACTTCTGATTTTTAGTGATTCTTAATTGGTTAATGCATTCACTCATTTTCCATGTCATGTAAAAAAATTCTATAATTAGGAATAATTGTCGTGTATTGCAGGGAAGTACTAGAAAAATGTGAGCTAAACTTATATTTAACTTGGTGAACTTCCAGCAGGTATACGCTGTGCTGTGCATGCTGCTGTGAGAAAGGCCTACGATTGGTGACGTATGTTTTCACTGTCACTCCTCTCACTGGTGGAGGTGAAGCTTTGTTTGCTGTATTTTTTTCTATGTACTCCACAATAAATGACTTCCTTCGTTATCTTCAGCTCTCCGTCCTATTCTGAGCTACATATGACTCTCTGGTGTGCCAGCCCAGCATCCCCACAGGCGTTGTTCAAAGTTTCCTCTAATCTGGCCTAATTTGAACCTGTGCGTGCGTCTGTGTAGCAAACTATCCGAACCGTGGTGGGTGTGGAGCTGCAGAGAACTTCCATCGACATTCCTGCATTTTTGTCTTTCATAAAGCCGCTGAGGTTTGAGAGAGTTTCCTTCAGAAGACACCGATTCCTCTGCTGCTTCCGCCGCTTTGAGCTGAGGAATTTCAGAGGAATGTGGCTCATAAAGTCATCTCACTCCTCCATTCCCACAGGGTTTTTCATCCCTGTGCATGTGTGCGTCTAGTGCCTACGCTGGCACATGCGCCGGTATCTGTCTGCGTGTCCGTCCATGTGTGTGAGAGCTGTGTGACCTTTGGTGTTGCTGCAGCTTTAACACACTCCTACCAGGTTCCACACGCTCCGCTCTGATCTCCGTACACAAAGAGCCGGTTGTGGCTTTATTGATGTGACACCTCATCATCATTATGTAACTGCTTAAAGGTGCTATAAGCAGCACTTCTGCAGAAATAAAAGCACCTCATCGGTCCTGAGGCATAAGTGCGGCCGTTATAAACAAATGGACCTGCTGCCAAAAAGAATTGGCAGCTTTGTTTTGGCACTGCATGCACTGCATTTATAGCTAATGTTATAGCTATTTTATAGTTACGGAAAACTGCTGAATTGTCGTATGATAATGTTCATTTTTCTAGCACAAAGAGAGCTAAAGGTTTCTGTATTTTCCAGTATATATATATATATATATATATATATATATGTCCTACATGGAGAAGGAGGTCCTAAATTAGCGAGCATGCTAATCAACCACCTGTTTTGATTTTTCAATCAGATCTTAATTTGATTTTTTATCGTTATGGTTGATCAAATTGTCGTCATGTTACGAAAGAAAAACACCACAAATTCAATTATGATAAAATAGAACAACACAAGCATAACTTGAGCATAAGTGATAATGCAAGTAATCGACCCCTGAACATCATTATGAGGTTACAAATGAAAGCAATTACATATAAATCTTCCACTTTTTGTTGAAGGGGAGGAAGAAATCGTCAATAGACGCCCAAAATGTAAAAGAACACGTGCAGTAAGACACATCTGTGAATTCTGAGTATCCTAATTGTGATTCTTAACATTCCTTAGAGTCACAAAATGTCCAAAACCAGCTGCACAGCATCTATTCCTCCCGAGCGTAGCGGCGTTATCTCCAGTAGTGTTCCCCTGCTTTCTTTGTCTTTATTTGGTGTGTTTGGCTCGGGACTGAGGTGGGCTTGATATTAAAAACATTCTGGTCAGAAAAGCTGAAGTGAAGGATGTATTTCAGATCACATGGTGCGGTTAAAGGGCATTACATCGAAATTGTGGAAAAGGGAGAAAAGTGGTCAAATTAAAATAAGGGATAATTAAATGAAATGAAATATCGTGCTGCTCCTTTACCAGATTCAGCAGTTGGAGACGCAGGTGATCGATGCAGAAAAGCGGGCCTTCGTCGCTCACCAGCAGGTATGAATCCAAACCAAAGTGTGTGTTTACCTGAACTCTAAGTGTGTGTGCCCATGTGCCCACATGTTTGTGTGTGTACATACAGTATATATATATATATATATGTAAGTGTGCATACAGTATATGTGTGTGACTTCAGGTGCAGTGGATGGAGGAGAAGCTGAAAGCTCCAGACAGTCAGTCCGGAGACTCAGAGGTGCGCCTGTTTCAGCGGTGCCAGGAGCTGCAGGCCCTGGTGCAGGAGAAGGAGGACGTCATCGCCCAGCTGGAGCAGCAGCTGGAGGAGCAGGTAGGACACACACACACACACGCACACACACACACACACACACACACACACACAAGCATCAAGAATTTCATCAAAGATCCCACAGATGTTGTGCCAGTGGACTTTTTGTACCAGGTGTGAAAGAATGTGGGGGAAGATGTGCCAGCCAATAGGCTACACAAAGAGACATACACCCCCCCCACCCCCCCCACCCCACCCCCCACACACACACTATTACCAACCAGAGGGAAACATGGCTGATGTCTGTGCATCCTGGACCAAACGTGTCTTCTTCCATCAGAAACAGACCCGACTTCAGGATGCCAAAACAGTGGAGGAGAAAGCAGCTAAGATCAAAGAATGGGTGATGCTGAAGTTGTCAGAGGTAAATAAATGATGGCGTTAGATACTGAGTTGCACAAACTGATTTCTAGGTTTGGAGAAGTGGAAAATGTAAGCTGGATGGTGCGTTAGGCTCGCCTGTAGTCTCGTTCACTTGGATAATTCCCCGCTCCGAGAGGGGGGTTTTATGTTGACACACATTTATTCTTCAGTTTGAAGTGGAGAACGCAGCGCTGAGAGAAACCAACAAGCAGCAGGAGGCTCAGATTGTGGAGTTACAGAAACAAATGCAGGGTAAGAGCCGTCCATGTTGGTTCACATTGAGGACACTAAAGTAAGCGTGTGCACGTGTAAACACACACACACACACATATGTTTGTGTTTGTGTGTTTGCAGCCTTTGAGCAGAGGTGTGGAGGTGGACGAGGAGTCCTGTGCCGGCCAGGCGAGGCCCAGCGTCTCAGCAGCCTGACGTTTGGCTGTTTCCAGGTGAGGGGGAAGAGCCCCCAGGTCCTTACTGGACCAGCACCCTCACAGAGGACCCTCAGCACCCAGGGAGAGACTGAGGGGAGAGATAACAGTGGTAAGTGCCCTTAGGTTCACAGCTGTGGACGGATTCTGGGAGTCTGTATATTTCTGGGTGGAATTGGAGACAGGAAGGCAATGTTTCATAGTGGAAAATGGAAAAGTGAGTCAGAAGAGCGTTTTAGCTGTTCGGTCATATCCATGATGTCTTAGCAAAGGTTTCACTACAGTACTGTTTTATCACAGACTGTATCTCATTTAAAGAATTGTATGGGTGTTGATTTTATTAGACTGGGGGGCCAGAGTATGGATTGTGATGAGTTGATGTTAATAACAGGATGGTGATATAAAACATACAGCACACTAGACGATTATGGGACAGTAGGAGGACATATAATATTGGAGCTGTTGGAATTATACACATAAATATAACCCACCCAGGAGGGTCAAAGGTCAGAGGTCAGTGTGAGAGCAGCCCCTTAGCTGGGATTCAGATATTTCCACTACAGACATGAATGTTCTTGCCCTTTACTTACATCATCATTGCAAACGTCGTTATTATTTCTTCTTTTTTTACCCCGATAAGTTTGACCTGAAGAGTGGCTCTTGACTCTGGAGTCAGGGTCCAGCTGACAAAACCAACATCCCCCTCTTCTGAAAGAATGGGGAAAAGAAACACGAGGGAAACCACAGCTTTGATTTAATCCTTAACGTTAGAATAAAGTATAAAGTTTATAGATTATAAAGTATTTTACATTTTTAATGGTTTTCAGCTGATTGGGGTGATTTTCACCATACGTTTGCTGCAAAACCTCGTTGAAAATGAAAACTGACAGTGACCAAAGTGGGACGTGTATTGTCATGTTTGCTGTGACAGAGAGGAGCGGTAAGCAGGCGGGCTCCTCGGGGGCAGACGGTGAGCTCCAGAGACCAGACCAGACCGGACTTCTGGGGACTCCTTTGGAGGATGACAGTGCATCCGAAAGCCTGGGTGAGAACGCATGTGGACCCGAGTCTCGTGGTGTGTCCTCTGTGCTGTCCAGCGCTGCCTCTGAGGGGGAGGGAGGAGGAGGGTGTGAGGGCAGAGGGGGAGGTGGAGTGTGTGGGCTGGAGTTCAGCCGCCCCGGCAGCGAGACCTACCTGACCGCTTCGGACGACAGCAGCTCTCTGTTTGACGATGACATGCAGCGCTCCGAGCGGCCCGGCTTCAACCTGCTGGGGTCATCAAATGGGACTCTGGGGGGGTGTAAGGAGGGAGAGGGGGAGGCACACAGGGCCAAGCTGGAGGACTGCACCTCTGAGGAGCTCAACAAACGTTTCCAGTCACAGAGACTTGACTCCTCATCGTCTTCCAGCGAACCTAACACCCCCAGCCCCATCCTCACACCAGCCCTCACCCCTAAACGGCCCAACCCACCCCAGGACCCAAGGGACAACCCCGCCTCACCCAAACAGCCCCGGCTACGCACCCCAGCGGGGTTAGGGTTGATGAATGTGGCTCTGGCCAAGAAACACCTGAGCCAGCCACCAATCAGCAGTGAGACGGCACACGGACAAACGCGTAACGCTCTCAGCATGCTGCGCCCCCTCCGGCCGCAGGAGACGGACCTGGACCAGGAGCAGGAGGTTGGCATGGAGACCGGCAGGGACACGCCTCCTCAAGTCCTCCCAAGCTCACAAGCTGCGCCTGCCGCTCCATCCGGGCAGACCTCACCTGGTGCACCTGAACCTGGGACAGAGATCAGCCCAGAGAGGCAAGACTGCGACAGCTCAGCGCCCGGCAACAAGCCCCCTACACCCCCTTTACACAGGCTGCCCTCCTGGGTAAGATAATCCAGTGTTTGATGTACACTTAGACTGATAACGGGTCATAAACAGTCAGGATTACTAAAGATGTCAAGTTTCAGGTTGGAAGTTTACTTCAACAGAGTAAAGAAAGCCTCTTCAGTACAAGTCAAGTCAGCTGGGCCACAGTTTGTGATTGTGATACTCACAGTGCCATCTGCTGCTAAAGTGCACATTACACAGCCTGTAGACAGTCGTCTTGAAACAGTGTAAGAGAAGACGTAGATCATTTTATTTTCTTCACCAATCATTTGTCAATGGTAATAATTTATTGAACTGCTTTGGCAATATAGATTTATATCTGTCATGCCCATAAAGCTTATCTGAATTTGAATTTGATCACAGAACACAGAACACATCTTGCCATATAATTCTAACATTACAAAATAAATCAACTATCCACACTAGGCCATTTTTTGGACATCTCCTTAGAATTTTCTGTATTTTTCCCACAGGAGAGTCGTATCTATGCTGTGGCTAAATCAGGAATCAGACTGTCTGAGACGTCCTGCACGGACCCCGCTAGCAAAGGTGAGACAAGAGGAACTCTCCAGCTCAGTTTCAGCTACGGAGATGTTCAGCTGAGCAACTGACTGACTGACCTGTGATGTGTGTTGCAGACCCCTCCCTCCAGTCCTCCTTCCCTGCCTTTGTAATGTACACATCCCTCATCTATAAAAACATGACCACGCCAGTTTACACTACTCTGAAGGGGGTAAGTGCAACTTTATCATTTCTCATCATCCGTCTGTGTCCGTGTGGAAGCGTGTACCACAGCTGTCGTCCGTCTTGCAGAAAGCCACTCTGCTGAGCAGCAGTCCGTTCTCAGACGAGTCGTCCAGCTCCGAGGACTCGTCCAGCTCCGGAGAGGAGGACGGCTCCCTCTGCAGCTCCCACACCTCCTCCAGCTCCCGCAAGGACAGCAGCCCGGGCAGCCCACGCTCGCTCAAGAGAGGTACAACGCACGCAAGGTTTTTTTAGAATTAGAAGAGCAGGTTCAGCCCTAAAACAGTCACTGCACGTTCATATCAGAGATGTATCACTCATTCTTTCATTCAATCATTCATTCATTCACTTCTTGGACCTGAGTTTGGGCTTAGATACCTGTTGGTTACATTATACACTGGGATTATTACTGTTTCATAAAGAAACAGCAAATGATTGGGACTGAAGTGTTTTTGCTGTTCTCTAATGGGAACCCTTTTACCACAGAAGTTCACACATTAGGCCTATCACTGACACACAGTAGTGATGTAGTGATTTAACAACCAGCAAAGGTTGGTTTACCAGAGCTGAAGGAGGCAGCGACCATAGCGACAAGAGCGGACTGATCGAAGCCTCTAGATGTGAATGGTTGATGACACTGTCAACGTTACTCGTTTATCCTCTCCAGCCGTGTCCATGTCTTCAATGACATCCGAGAGCGACTATGCCATCCCTCCTGATGCCTACTCCACCGACACAGAGTGCTCTGAACCAGAGCAAAAGCTGCCCAAGACCTGCTCCTCAGCCAGCGACAACGGCAAGACTGTGAGTCAGTGTGCACGTGCTTTTGGCCTGTCGGACACACCAGAATCACTCGTGGGTAGATTCATAGATCCAGGCTCCTGTGTTACATGCTGACATGTTGTCAGGACTCAAGTCCACATGTAAGCAAAGCAGTGAGACGGGAGTAGAGTAGAGTAGAGAAAAACACTTGTAAATAGATGGAAACATGTGATGTTATCTTATTCAGCTGAACTTTCATAAAGGTAAAGGTACATTCCCATAAAGATATTATTTCTATTCTTGTCTCTGCCTGTGTATTATTCTTTTTAACATGTAACACCAAACTACACAAACTGTTTTGACGTAAAGTAAAATGAGTAAAATGAGCATATTTACCTCCAAACCTCCCGCTGTCAGTAACCCTTTAAATCCCTCTGAGTGGTAAGAGGGAACATTTCTGATCAGTATTTTAGAGAGCTCCTCTTCCATCCCGTGCTCTGCACTCTGCTGTATCCTGCAGGAGCCGATGGAGAAGTCGGGCTACCTCCTGAAAATGGTGAAGACCTGGAAGAAAACTTGGAAGAGACGCTGGTTCGTCCTCAAAGACGGAGAGCTGCTCTACTATAAATCACCTGTGGGTCTTATACAACACTTTCCTTTTCCTTTTGCTGCTTCTTTATGGAACTTTCTTTTTTTTTTAAAGTTCTTTGTGAGCATTGATGTGTTTCATGGGACCTTGTAAGACGTTCCCGTGCACAGGTTCATAGCTCAACACTAAAGATGATTTATAAAATGCATTTATGAACAATTACACCTGATATATTTTTGCCTGTTGTCTCATATGTTTAGTTTCTTGTTGTTGAATGTGTGATAAATGGTTTTAAACTATTGCTCTGTGCTGTGTTACTTCAGCTCAGTGGACGTCAGCCTGTACCTCTGCTGTATTAACTATATCACTGTCCCATAGAGTGATGTCATCAGGAAACCTCAGGGTCAGATTGAGGTCAACGCCACGAGCAGCATCGCCCGAGGAGAGGGAAAACAAGTCCTCCAGGTATTCAGCCCTCATTATGTCCACTATTAACGTCTTAACATTCCAGCCAACCTTACCCTTAATGTGAAACCTTATCATTGGCATGTGTGATGCTTCATGTGACCCTGACCCCTGGCGAGCCACTGGACGACCTCTTTAGTCGCAAAACACAGTAGCACCATTAAAAAGGACTCCTGAACTCATCCTCACCTCCACCTGTGGTTTTGCCGTTGTGTGTAGATAGTGACGGGGAAGCGTGTGTACTACCTGAAGGCTGACTCTCCTAACCTGCTGGAGGAGTGGCTCAGGGTGCTGCAGAGCGTGCTCAGGGTGAAAGCTGCCAGCCCTCTCTTCACCCAGCCGGACATTCGCCCCGGCATGAAGGGACTGCTCATCAAGGTCCGACAGCGTACCTTAAGCTTTGCACCGACATAAAGAAAGCCCATTTTCAGCCACATTTCTCCATCTCATCGTGTATTTGCCATCGTAAGGCGTCCTGTTAGATTGTCACTGTTGTTGCACTTGTTCTCTGGCAGGTGAAACACGGCTACTCTAAGCGGGTTTGGTGCGCTCTGATCGGCAAAACCTTGTATTATTTCCGCAGCCAAGAGGACAAGGTAAGATTCAAAACATAAAACATCAGAAGATTTACAGGCTGCAGAGAGAGATCTGTGACGCTCTAGTCAGGTAGTCTTGGTAGTCTGCAGAGAGGAAGTTACAACTAGTAATGCTGTTTACAGGCTATTAACTTATTAGAACTATAGAATAAATAGCATTATTGTCAATAATATCATACGGTGCCAATGTCTTTACTTCTCTCACTCTTTAGAGAATAAGTCATTTTTTCCGTACTATATCTAACCACTCTCTATGGCTGGGTGGGTTTCTTGTAATGGACTTCCTGCCATCTGTGAGCAGGACTGAGTAATTATCTTCTAATTATCTTCCTTCAGCACCACTTACGTTATATTGCACCAGGCACAAAACGGAGCACCTCTCGGACAGGTTCATATTTCTGATGTTTTACCTAAAGCGATGGACTCTGCACTCATGTAACCCCTATTAACCTGATGACCAAAACTTTAAAGCAAAAAAATCTGAGTGAGTTCATCCAAGAATCTAACATTTGTGAAGATTCAGGGCTTCAGTAAAACAGTCGCTCCAATTGGTGGGACTGAAAATCTGTGGCACGCTACAAATGGTTTCAAAGAAAGGAGCCTTATTTCAGGGATGCAACACAAAAGCTGTTACTTTATATGAGTGTGTGTGTGTGTGTGTGTGTGTGTGTGTGTGTGTGTGTGTGTGTGTGTGTGTGTTCCCAGTTCCCCCTGGGTCAGATTAAGCTGTGGGAGGCCCGGGTGGAGGAGGTGGACAGGTCAAGAGATTCAGATGACGACCTGAAGGCGTGTGGGCGGGGCTTGCAGGCGGCGGCGCCTTTCACCATCGCCGTCCACCCACAAGAGCAGGGACCGACCTACCTGCTCATCGAGTCCCGCCACGAGAAGGTCAGGGTCATGACGAGTGTTTTGTCACTGTAGTTTTTCTGCACTTGTAGTTTCTGTTGCTGGAGTTTGAGTCTCTCGATGTGGCGCTCTTCTTCTGCTTTTTTCAGTAAAAAGCCTTCCAAACATTGTTATCACAGCAGATGTAAATACTTTTATTTATCTCTTTTGGGTTTCCCATGTATTAGTTGATCTGAACTAGTTAAACTGATTACACATTTAAACCGATAACTAGTCATAAAGCCTAATCCTGTGCTCAGTAAGGATGTGGAAGACACTCTTTGCTGTTCTTGTGTTCGCTTCACGAGCCTCCTGTGCGTCACTGGTGTTAATGTGTGTGGCGCTGTAGGACGCGTGGCTGTACCATCTGTGCGTGGCAGCCGGCACCACGGTGGGGAAAGTCGGCACTGAGTTCGAACAACTGGTGGGAAAACTCTTCCAACTGGACGGAGATCCGAGTGAGTGCATCCTACAAATTATCTTCTTCTTTTTTCATTTCCTTACATCAGTACATTGCACAATTCTCAGTCCTGCAGTAGTGAAAAGTGATATAAATTAAATGGTTACAAAGACGCCACAGCTCTTAACACAAGGCGGTGAATTCATTTTTTAACAAAACCAGATGTGGAGAAACGCTACTGACTTCACACCAGCCTCTGTTATGGTTTTAGTTCATACGTACAGCATGTCTTACCAGGTCTTATTTGTTGTTACTGTTTGCTATGAATGTTTCTCTTTGCTTCATGCTGCACCACATGTCTCTTCCTGTCTTTATTCACTCTCTTGTTCTTGTTTCATCGAAATGAACAATTGGCATGTGCTCATTGCTGCCTTTAGCTAGCAGTCTGTTTCTGTGTCTTTCAGACTCTCAGATCTGGAGACATCCCGTGCTGTGTTTCAGTAAGGAAGCTCTGTTGTCTCCTCTCACCACGCTGCCCTCACAAGCTCTGCAGACGGAGGCCGTTAAACTCTTTAAGGTACACACACACACACACACACACACACACACACACACACACACACACACACAGTAGACTTGCAGTTTGATAAGAAAACACAACTGATAACAGGTTGAAGTTTCTTCTAACTCCCATGTTTGAATCATACATCACGAGCTCAGACGATTTCTCCTCCTGCGTCTGTCTTGTACCTCAAACCATCATCTCCCTCCTCAGACTTGTCAGCTTTTCATCAACGTGGCCATTGATGCTCCGGCTATCGACTACCACGTCTCACTGGCCCAGAGTGCCTTGCAGGTGTGTCTGGCCCACCCCGAGCTTCAGAATGAGTTCTTCTGCCAGCTCATTAAGCAGACCCGCAGGAGGCAGCCACACGGCCACCCGGGACCTCTGCAGGTTTGTATCCTCACCACACGGTGGCAGCAGCACTGTGTGTTGTCTACTGGAAACACTGACACTTAAAAATGGCGTCTGAGAAAGTTATCAGGGTTCACAAAGTAAAGGAATGAAAGCATGCCTGAGCTTTGAGAGCCCCGTCTCCCTTATGTTGGCATGGTTACCAACCGAGCCTTTATATGCAAAGAGAAGAAACTGTCCTTCCACTGTCTACCTGTTGCCATGTGACTTTCCACATCCAATAACCAGTTTTACCAGTGACACCAGCAGAGGGCAGGCATTAAAGCTTAACATTCACCACTACCTGCTCGTTTCAAAAGAAAACTCCAAAGTATGATCATGGTTCGACACAGCTACAGGATTTAGAGACGCCAGAATGAGTCATAACACAATGCAGCAATAGTGTACATGTATGTAGGTGATTAACTGGATCAGAACTACTCACAAATAGTTTCACGGGGAAACAATATGTATCAAGGAGAAGCTGCAGTTTCTCACACATGCTTCTGTTGTGACAGTTAAGAAGGTGTTGGGTGTGTTTGTGTTTCTTACTTCAGGGCTGGCAGTTTCTTGCCTTGTGTGTGGGACTGTTTCTGCCTCAGCATCCGTTCCTCTGGCTGCTCCAGGTTCACCTCAAAAGACACGGGGACTCCAGGTGAGAAAACATCAGGGGCGCGAACATCAGCATGAAGAACCAAGGCACAACTTTTAACGACGGACATCATAACTCTCAGGACACAAAATAAAAGAATCAAAAAGATCAATATTATCAAGTTGGGCAACATTGAAAAGTCATTACTTCCCTTTATATTTACATTAATTTATAAAATGTTACAAATTTGTAAAAAAAAAAGACTCAACAGTTACTTTTTATTCATTGTCTGATCATTTCATCTCTAAAATGAACTCTTCTGTGTTTGGCCCAAGTCGTCCTGCATAGTGGACTGATAACGCTGAATTATCACAGACCCATTTAGCACCTTTATCTGTGTGTCTTCCTCTCACTCATGTAATTCACACTACAGCACCTGTCACAGTTTCTCACTGTGCATGTATTTGAATAGAGTTTTCATTACTCCCATCCTTAGATGCACTGAAAGGCAAATCAAATTGACCTTTGAGTTTATATTATATGAGTTATACTAATGCAAGGAATATTGTTGCATTTTTTTAACTGGGCCCTATTTTATTTTTTTTTTTACATATTTTGTGTTTGAAATGACTGGTATCTACAAAAAGTTTTGGAACTGGTTGTGAATGAGCTGCAGTAGCTGTAATGTAGTCCTTTGGGGCAACCGCGCAAACGTACATCCACTGAAAGTGCTTGTTTTTGCTATCGACAGGCTCAGATTGTTATTCTGAGTGTCTGATAACGTTACAGAAAGGATCCCTACAGAGACAGACCTGTAAGATACGTATGGCTAAACCAGAAACTCTTCAAAGTCACCAGACTCCACTGACAAAAACAACAATTTTACCTCGAAGAACATGGCAGCTGGTCAACCAGTTAGTGTGTTTGTGTTATTGTGTGATTTTGGTGTGTTAAAGCATGTTAAAACACATTAAACCGTGTTAATCATGTTAAAACATCACAGTCACTGCAACTAGACTAGAAACTCTGGTGTTCTGCGAGGTAAAACTACAGAAATAAGACCCAAGTTTGAAAATAGTTATCCATTTAGATTTGACTCAAAGAAACGTACACATGAAGTTCAGTTTACTCATCAGGAGACCACTGAAAACAGCTGTACGACATGTTCTGTAGTAAGATCTACTGTTTTTAGAGCTTCACCAATGCCAGGTACTAAAAGTCAGGATGTCTCTGCCAACCTGCAGCCCTACAGCAGAGCACTGTGGTCCCCTTATAAGAGCAACAGTGAACTATTCTCCACTACTATTCATGAATTATTACCCTAGCATTGTTTAGCATATTGTTTAGAATATTGCTCACATTTTTTCCTTAAATTTCTGTTGCTTTGACTGTTGAAGAAGTATGAAGGTGCTGCAGTATGTAATTGAACATGATGTACCACTGTGCCACTGTCGTTCTCAGGACTGAGGTGGGTAAGTACGCCATCTACTGCCAGCGCTCCATGGAGCGGACCCAGCAGAAGGGTGACAGGCAGGCCAGGCCGTCCCGTATGGAGATCTTGTCCATCCTGCTGAGGAATCCCTATCATCACTCCCTGCCATTCAGCGTTCCCGTTCACTTCCTCAATAACACCTACCAGGTAATACTACACAGCGCAGGATGGTGGACAGCACAGTGAAGCCTGCAGAGCTGGTTTGGGCAGAGGGTTTGAATCCTGCTGCTACATTCTCACATTATAGCCCCAAGTCACCTACCGGTTACACATAACTAGCAGTGCACTGCTTGTTCACATTGTTCGAATTGACGTGCACACGCTCGCTCCATCACTCAAAGTTGTAAAATGAAGTTTGTGCAGAGTGGTTGCTGTCATGTCCTCTGCATTTCATTTAATTTCCACAGGTGGTGAGCTTCGATGCTTCGACCACAGTGGACGAGTTCCAGTGTCGCCTCAACCAGGACACGGGCATGAGGAAAATGGGGCTTTCCGGTTTCAGCCTGTACACTGATGACCCCACTGGACGAGAGCTGGAGCACTGCCTGCAAGGAGGCATCAAGGTGCATCTTTCTCTCATGTGACAGTTCATCAGTCTTAGAGCAGAGGGAAGTGTAAGACTCAACGCACGTCTGTCTGGTTTTTTTTCGTAACCCTCCAGATTTGTGACATTATCTCCAAATGGGAACAAGCTTCCAAAGAGCAGCACACCGGCAAGTCTGAAAACACCAGGACTGTGCGCCTCACCTACAAGAACAGGTAGAGAAGGACCCAACCAGCCCTGTGGCAGAAAATCACACCAGAGCTTACGAGCTGATTCATTCATTTGGAATGAACTTATTTCAGATACAAAAGGATTTTCTGCACATATTCAGGATCTCTAAATGTTACGTAAAGGTGAACTTGAATTGAATTGGACTTGTGGGCAATGTAAGCATCAGGTTCTGACCATGAAGAAATATCTGTGGTTCTGTTGCATCCACATTGATCGTTGTGTGGATTCAGTCGCAGCGGAGACATTATGTTTTCAGCTGTCCATCCGTACGTCTGTCTGTTCTCATGAACACTCTTTGGCACAAACGTCCACTCAAGGATGAGCTCAATATATTATAGTGGTCAAAGGTCAAAGGTCACTGGGACCTCTCAAAACACACTAATGGCCATGACTCAAGAACTCTGACACTGATTAGGACAACATTTCACACAAGAGTCTAATTGGAGTAAACATGAAATAATGGCATTGTATATCCAAAAGGTCAAAGGTCATCGCTGTGACATCATAACGCTCTGCAAAAACACTTTTCTGAGCCTTATTCAACGCTGTAACTGAGGAACAGAACGCAAGACTGTGACTATATTCCACATTTGGTTGGACACTGTTGGTGATTGGTGTTTTTTTTTTTGTTTCATTGTGAGTCCAGTGATGCTGCAGGATCAGTGCAGTGCCCCTTTAATGCTTGGTGCTTGCTTTACCGTACATTTAGTGTAATGATGAACATGGTTTAGAGCTTCATCAGCCTTTGTTGCAGAGAAATAGGCTCGCTGTAAAGGAATGAATGAAGTATTAGAGTTTGGGAGGGAGGTGCTTTCTTGATTACAAGGTTCCTTAAAAATACAAGGCCACAAATTCGTTCAGGAGGTCAGCAAATGTGTAGAACTTTGATAATGTTTCCCTTCACAGGGATACGACAGAATGTGTATTTTCAGGGCAAATTTGGTGGAATGGAGCAAATGGTTTTACTCCATTGCACATATATAATGGACATACATCCGTGGATCATCCATGTCTGTGTTTTCCTTCTCATTCTCTTTGTTTGTCTGCGTGTGCCTTTCCATCCCCAGGCTGTACTTCTCTCTCCAGGTCAGGGGGGAGTCAGAGAGGGAGAGGTTCCTGCTGGCTTATCAGACAAATGAGGCCATTGTAGCGGGACACTTCCCTGTCAACAAGGAGCTGGCTCTGGAAATGGCTGCCCTGCTGGCCCAGGTCAGAAAGTTCTTAATTACTTAACATCTTTATTGTATCTTTTACACAGTGTGTCTTGGCTTTAACCCAGAAAACCAGTCAAGTACAGTACTACTACAACTCTGTGTCTGTGTGCAGGTGGAGTTTGGGGATTTTGAGCGTCCTTTCTCTGCTCCTGGATCAGCTCAGACCAAGTCTAACCAGACGCTGAAACAGGTTCTGGACAGATTTTACCCCAAACATTACCGCAGGACCACGTCTGAGGAGCAGCTCAGGTACCAAAACGCAGCCTACACGCATTTTTCTCAGAACTCGTAGGTGTGTGTATCTTTTGATTTACATATCCATTAAACAATAAGACTTTTTCAAGTTACGCAGCACAACCAATAAATCAAACGAAGAGCGCTGTCATGATAGATGGTTGTAATGGAATGAGCACGATGGATTGTATTGCCCCCTCCCCTCCACCCTCTCAGACAACTGCTGCAGCGTCTCTCCGCCCGCTGGGCCTCCCTCAGGGGCCGAAGTTCATCAGAGTGCGTCAGGATCTACCTGACCGTTGCCAGGAAGTGGCCTTTCTTTGGTGCCAAACTATTTGAAGCAGAGGTGAGTGAACTGAAATCTCTTGTTGATTAAAGTAATCTTATCATCAGATTTAAACAATGTATTGACAAAGTATTGCGGTTTGCTCTCACAATATAAACACGATACAGTGTATTTGAGCAAATATAGGCCAACATATGAACTAAATAAACTGTCAGATATACAGGAATGAAGGAAAAGAGGAAAGAACGATCTATCTATCTATCTATCTGCATATAAGTGTGTGTGTGTGTGTGTTTCACATATGACCAACAATTCCTCAATAAATACGAAATATCACAATGAAATATTGAAATTAGTACGTTATTGTTTACTTATTCAAGTATTTTTTGAGTACTTATTGAGTATTTTGATATACATCATTGGAACAAATCATAAATAGATGTTTATATTCACTCTCAGTTGATCATAACCTAGTATATAATGAAAATGAATTTGGGACTGATGTGACTTCGTGCTTCTCTCTCTGTTTCCAGTCGATCACTCCCTCTCCAGAGCAGGGTGCACGTGTTTGGCTGGCAGTGCACGAAGACGGCGTCGGCGTCCTGGAGCACAGCTCTGTCGTAAGCCTCTCTGGTGTAACTCCTGACATGATTTCTTCGCTCTGTTGCCTTAATTCCCCACCAAAGTTAGTAAGAATAGAGGTGGTATTTATAAGTCACGCAAGCCATGAAGGATGAAAGGGTTTAAAGTGTTAAACAATCTCATTTGATGCCGAGCATTAAGCAAATATCAAGGCAGAGTTTTCTTTAAAGGATAACTCCGTTATTTTTAGACCTGGGACGTCTTTTTATATATTTTGGATTTGAAATGATAGATAGATGGCCTCTGCCTGCAGCAGAGAAAGGGCTGCCAATGAGCAGCTGTAATATAATCCTTTGGGGCAGTTGCACTACATCATAGAACATCCAGTAATAATTCTTCTTTTTACCACTAAAAGGCTCATATTGTTATTCTGCGTGTCTGACAGCGTTATGGAAAGGATCCCTACAGAGGTAGACCTGTAAGATCCTTTTGGTTTAAGCAGAAACAGACGTTACTTTGCTCATTTCAAAGCCACCAGACTCCAGGGACAAGAGCTCTACCAGTCTACCACTGCTTCAGCCAGTAGCAGTAGTGATTGTGTGACTGTGGTGTGTTAAAGGGTTAGTTCAGATCCAACACAATATTTGTGTGACACACACAAGCAGCAGTAGACCAGACACTCCCGTGTCCTGCAAGGTAAAATGACGATCCAACGGCTATTTCTGGTTAAACAAGAAGGATCCTTCTGCTCTCAGCTGCTGACTGAGGAGAACTACTGTACCAATTCCAAAAGTTTCTTTACTTACCAGTCATTGTGAACCCAAAATATGTAAAAATCTGGCCCAGGTAGAAAAATAATATAAGACGTAAACAAGAGTACAGACGGGGAATAGTAATGAATGATTTCCATATACTTTTCCATTTTGTTTCCTGGTCATTTTCTTTCTTCTTTATCAAAACATGGTCATAACACAAGTACCTGTGCGTTCAGAAGCTGCTGGTGTCCCACCCCTACAAGAGCCTGATGACGTTTGGAGGCTGCAAACAGGACTTCATGCTGGTTGTGGGACAGAGCATCGGTACCAACACCAGCAAAGACAAACCCACAGAGAAACTTCTGTTCGCCATGGACGCCTCCAAGGTTAGAGAGAGATTGTGCGACTGTGGTTTTACAAGTGGAGTTTATCACATCATGACCATTCAGACACTCAAGTAGGGTTTACCAATACACAGGCTCATGTAGCACAGAGATTGTCTGGAATATTGTCCGACTGTATTTCTGCACCGTTACATCAAGCATTCCATTAAAAGTTTGGGATTTTAGTATTTGGTGAATTATGTGATTATAATCATGGCTATATTTGTGTCTTCGTTATAGCAGAAGTCAGAACTTTTCAAGGAAAACACTGACTGCTTTGATTGAATTAGGCGTCTCCGATGTTTGGAAAATGTGTCACAAGCTAACTTTGTTTACTTCAACAGATTTAGGAGCAAATGCCTTTGATAAATAATGTTACTTATGACGTTTAAGTATTCTAAATGGACTCCTCGGGGGCTTTCATCAGCTGAAACAAACCCTGATGCGAATTTCTGACATCCCTTTTTGGTTTGGTCAACAGATCAGGGAGGTCACCCTCCTCATCTCCAGTTACATCAACAGCTCTCACCAGCAGAAGGCCGCCGCCCACCACCTGTCTGCCCCGGCCCTGATGGTGGCCCAGCCCGTCAGCCTGAAGAGCAAAGAGCTGAGGAGCAAATCCCCACCAGCGCTGGGACGCCCCAGCAAGGCCCCCACGCTGCTGTAACGCCCCGACATCTCTGATGAATACACACATTACTGAGCTGCCTTTTGCCTTATTTAAGATAAAAATGAAAGATTTAATTAGAGCTGCACTAGGCCTGATTCCACTGTCATACAGTCTTTTCTGTTTTATCCATCAGATCCTGTAGATTTGTCTCATGGGGTCAGATTCATTTCTGGTTTGTGGGAACTTTCTGCCTGCTGGAAATGACAAACGCTGTCTCCTTAAACCAAGAGGGCTCCATTAGTTTAGTATAATCAGACGTCACAAACTGGTGGAGGTTGCAGCAGTCTGCTGGCATCATCACACAGGATTCCTGGAATTCGGATGGCTTTTGATTATAAACGGTTAGCTCCTGAGTGTCTTCCTCACTTGAGATTTGGGACTGAAACTGGAGCTGTGAGCTGTGCACACAGGTACAAAGGTGTCTAGGAACAGCTAAGAGGCTTTACTTAACATTCCCCGTGGACATTTTTTTTGTCTCACTGATGAATGTGTTGCTTTCATGTGCTGAATCCAAAGAGAAAAAGTCAACACTATTTATTGACAGACTGAGCAAGCGCTCTGAAATGTCTCATTAATCCACCTGTGCCGTGTGCTGCATTTCCTTGGGTAAAGATGCTATCTCAGGTTAATTATTATATTCCCGCCTTACACAACACGACATACAGTCACGAGCGGTGTAGAAAAGGCAATGACGCTTTGTGAGGGACTCATTTAGAGGGTATTTTTGTGTCTTTGTACCGCCCTGCTGTAGGGCTGAACTAACCCTTACAGTGTCGGAAACAGTTGTATGACGAAGGATACTGAGCTCTATGATGAAAGCAGGAGGCAATAACCAGCTGAGGAGAGTGCATAAACCAGCCGCAGAGAAAATGTGTTATATGTGCTGTCTGCGCTGCAACAGATGAGTGATGAGCTGTAGATTAGGCGACTTGGGAAAGACTTAAGTTTGTAAAAGGAAACCAGTGTAGTCGCCGTGTGCTCTTAGTTACTGAACAGCCAGGAGAATGGTGAAACTGTAATCGTGTGCAAATACGTCAGACCCTTCTGGTGGAATAACTGATCAGGATGCCTTCACTGTAGGATAGCAGGTATTTTACATGACGTGGCTGAGAGAAGTAGCGCAGGGTGAGTGTACGGGAAGAGATCAACCCCGTACTCAAGGGAAGATGGTTAGAGGATGTGATGAATGTCAATGGAACAGGTTGGTGGAAATGTACAAAGGTTCAACACAGTGTTTCCTGTTTGTATGTGGACCCAGAACAGACACAGAAAACACAGAATATGAAGGTGTTCTAGTGGAGACAGCAGGATCAGATACAGGGACCCATTTAATCTAAAGAAAAACTGGAAAAAAGGACATTTTTCTCTGTAAGGTACTTTAAAACGATGACTTTCCCACCCAGTATTAGTATATAAGCCTGCATACAATGAGTATTGTCATTGTTATATTTATTTGTCAAATAAAATAATCATCCTCGGAGTAAGTGTTATAATTATCGTTGAGTCTAAATGCTTGAATAAACAACTACAGCAAACAAGCTTCTCGTTTCACTCAGTGTGTCAAATCCCAGAGGAAACCCTCCTTTTCAGACATTCGCACAAGTAATCCATGCTCAGTGGGAAGCCGTCCAAATCTATAGAAACCACAACAGCCACACAGTGCTGCATCACAGAAAAACTTCCATCCCTCCTCCTTAATGGCGGGACTGGAACTGACGTGCTGATACCTGCAGCAGGTGCCTGACAGCGAGTGGCACACCCTCATTCCTGGAGTCTTTCACAGCAACGAGAGAGAGAGCAGGGGTGGGGGGGGTGGGGGATATATGATACTCAACCTGTCTGAACTAGTTAGAGACATGTTTTTGTCCCCGTGTTGCCATGGAGATGAAGGGAGGGAGGGCTCATGGGGAAGAAAAACTGGGTGAGGCTGGAAAAGGAGGAAATCAGACAAATGGTTCGTGCTAATGCGCGGCCTGCTCACAATGTGCATTATCGAAACTGGAAATGGAGAAGCATCAGACACAGGAAGTCGATGTTCACGCCACACAAACAAAACCTAACGCTGTCAAGGGCTTTCAACATAAAGTACAAAATACAGTCATAGTTACCGGAGCGCTTCGTGTTCCTTTAGTGTCGCTTAAAAAAGACAGAGGCAGAGACTTAAGATTGCATTTTGACATAAAGGTGAAACAGGGACGGCCTCCTGAAGTAGCCAGAGCACAGTTGCAGTTAACAAAGAGCACTGTGATCATGTTGTGACAGGCTCTCCAGTCATTCTTCTCTGTGCGATTACACAACACCTGTTTTGAATTTTTTTGTGCCACCTCACTTCTCTTTTCCTCAGAAAGAGGATTTCAGCTTAAAGGTTCCTGTGGGGCTGCTGTAAGTCCCTTTAAAACACTTGCCTTCCTCAGTATTTGTTGTGTACATACTGCATGTGTTAGTGTATGAGTGAGCCAGAACCTGACTGACAGGCCGGGCGCCATTCCAGTTTCAAGAGACACAGCTACAAATGACTAACCACCTCCCTCTACACTAACAGGTGCCGTCATACTGCACGGCAGTCTCAGCCAACTGGTATCACCGACACGTAAAACACATTACGTTGTCTCAGCTCAGTCACATCTCTCACCGCGCTCATGCAGCTGGAGAGGAAATGATGTACAGGTTTGTTTGTCAGCATCGACATGGAGGATCCATGTTACACAAGAGACCAATGGAGAGCAAGTTTCCCCTCAAAAAGAAATAATAGCAGGACAGTAACGCAGTGAAAACAGGGCTGCCACACCCATTCAGAAACCCTTCTGGGCAGGAATCCTCCACTCGACCTGCCCCATCTAAACAAAAGGGCCTATTGCATCATCATGGCAGCCATCTTAAATGTGAGACAAAGGGAGGTCTGAGGAAAATGTCCATGTACTTTAACAGTTATGACACAGTAAGTCTTTGTGTTGCCTTCAAATCAGGTTTGAGGATCAGAAGTGCACAACTGGTTTTGTTCCTGTATTGAGACTAGATCAGTACCACAACATGCAAAAACGGTGCCCACAGTAGCTTCCTCTAGTGCACCCCTCCCCCACACAATCTGCTGGATTTTTCCACTGTGGCTGAGGCACAAAGTCTCTCAGACACAACCACACACACACAACAGACCTGCACCACGCATCAAGAGTCTTTTAAAACATTTTATTAAAAACAAAAACACACATTAGTAATAAAGAAACTGTACAATCTACGACCTGGTGTTTAAAGTCATTCCAAAAGTTCCAACATAAAAATAGGGCATGTTCCAGGCATAACTTTCTTTAAAAAAAAAAAAAAAAAAGCACAGTTCTTAATGGCAAACAGATTGGATGTGTTAAGACTTTGAACAATTTATAAATAAAATGATGATACCAGTAGTGCCAACAACATGAAAACAAAAACAGAAAGTTGTTCCTTTACAAGCTGTATTCCTCAAGTAATATGGCAAAAATGGCACACTCCCACTGCAAAAAGAAATCCACCCAAACGGTGACGTACGTGCCGACTTTTCAGACGGCCGCTGCGATGAGGACTTTACATGGCGTCCATCTCTCTTTGCTAAATGATGAGGAGGAAGAGATGAGAACGGTTTGTTAAAACACCGAGTCTGTGGAGCACAAAGTCCCTTTCACACATGTTGACACAGAATAATAAGGTCATCTCACCTGAGCTTTGTTGTACCGCTGACTCTCTCGCCTTTTCGCGAAGAACTGCGCACACACACACACACACAGAGAAAAGAATTAGAAATCAAACTGATTGCTGCTTAAACAGCGACTCACAAAGAGAATCTGCACTGCACAAATAAATGACATCCAAGCAGGCGCGTGCACTCACCAGAACCAGCAGGCCGGCAACGACAGCCAGCACCACCACCACGATGACGGCGATGATGCCACCAGACAGGTTCTTCATGGTGAAGGTCGGGGCCTCCTCATCAACATAGTACACGAGGATGTTCTCCATCTCCAGCTTATTGCCGTCCACAGATGGCTCAAACTTTTTCTGGTCCTTGAACAGAGGCAGCACCTTCACCTGCAGGAGGAGACCAGGTGATAAACATAGCAGGGGTCAGTCAATGAGTCTCTTTAAGCCTTTTACGTGTATGTTGTTATCATTAAAAAAATAAATAAATAGCTTTAACATACATCTTTCTCCATGTAGTAGGCCATGTGGGTCAGGTCAGTCTTGCGGTCTCCTTTTGGCTTCTTCACATCCACCACAATCAAGCGGGCATCAGAGTCATACTGCAGGATGACAGACAGTTAGTGGGACATTTCAGTGATGCTGTTGTGAAAATTAAAATGTTTTATGTAGAAATATGACAAAAGTGCATGTTGCATTTTAAAATCAGACTCTCACTCACCTTGACTTCGTCCACCATGTCCTTCTTAAAGCTGCTATAACGTTTGTGAATGGCATCCGCAATGGCACTGTATGTGGGCAGTAAGTTAGATCATAAGTGAGATATTCAAATTGATGTTAACAATGAGGTTACAGTTTCATTAAAAAGAAAAGTAGAGGAGGCTGTAAAATATACTTACACCTTCAATTTGCTGGCATCCACTTTACCGGTCACTGGTTTGTGTGTCAGCTGAAGACGGATCCAGCTGGAGAAAAGTGAACATCAGCATTTCAGCGTTCAGAACATTTGCACTATTCATCCCAATACCGTTCCTCCACACTGCTGAGGATCAAGATACTTACAAGGTCTCCACCAGCTTGTCACAAGTGAGAGTCTTGTCTCCCTTGTCGGTTCGTCGAACGCCAGCGCTGTTGACGCACCAGCACTCGTCTGTGTTGTTGCACTGCTTGGCCCTGAATTTGCCGTCGTTCTCACAGTCTGGGTCATAGATGCCATCGTTGTCTACGAAGGCGGTCTCCACAGGTTTTCCTCCCACTGTGCGGGTGTCCAGGCCCTTTTTAGCTCTGTACATCTCAGCCTTCATCAAGAAGCACTTAGGGATCACTGGTGATGGGGGGGGGGAGAAAAGGTCGTCGTGAGTTGAGCAGGCAACAACAAAAGAAACAAAGTGCAAAGGAAAGGCTTGATCACAACACGCATCTTTTACTTACATGAACTGCAATTCAGCGGCTGTTTAACGTTGTCCCCGATCATGAGGTAGCACCCACATGGGTTTCCATCACAGGTGGCCCACTTCATAGTGTCACAGGAGCCTACGCGGAGAAACACAAGGGTTTGTCAGTCTGACTGAATCTAAATGACCGTGCAGGTCACAAATCCCCAGCAAACACTCTTGGTTTAACAAAAGAGCATGTTTGGTTAAATATCAGCCAAGATTTATGAACTCCACCGTGCTAGGATTGTGTTTGACAGCATGAAACACAACTGGACGAAGGGTTAGGGTTAGGGACAAGTTTGATTTACTCTCTAGAAACAGTATGTGTGTGACAGGCTCACAGTCAGCCTGTTTCATGAAGGACTTATTGTCCTGTCGGTTATACAGGCCTATAAACAGAAGGGGCAGAGCAGCAGCCTTCTCTGTCACCTGGGCGTTGGTTTCTCCAAACAGAAGAGTCCCCAGCGAGCGGGACAAACGCTCCCAACCCCCACCCCTCCAAGATGTCCGCTTTTCATATCCAAACACCTTCAAACCCCGAAGTTTTCCACCTGTCGTAGCAACTACCGCCATTCACAGCGAGCAAACATTACACTGAAGGCAAAGAGGAGCTTAGAGGTAAACTCCACATGAACAGGTAGTTTCACTACAACCTTCAAAAGGTATCCAATAAGCGTTCTTCAAAATTAAATGTTAACAATTAAGCGTTGTGTTTAAGCCAAACTGCGTTGTAAGACACTTTTAGCCTAATAAAGTTTTAACAGATCAAAGTACTCACAGGTCTGAGCCGACGCTCCCGCCGCGAGAGCAGCGAGCACGAGAACAATCCACATATTCATGATGAAGTTAGTAAAAAACCTAAAAACAACGTTTCCCTCGGTTGGCTGTTTCAGTCCGCCCGTCGTCCACAGAGGTCAAAGATGGAGTAAAGACTACCGTCGAGGTACACAAGGCTTCCTCTTTCTTCACCAGGTGTGTCCTGGTCCAACCTGTTCGGTCAGAAACTCAACGAGAGCGCGCTCAAAGGTAAAGTGCACGAGTATCGAAGTCAATTTACTGTGTAAAGCTGCTTAATAATTATGTCCCTCTCGGCTGTTGTAGTTGTGGAACTGATACAGAACTGTTGTGAAGTAAACTTATAACACAAATGTCCACTGACGTCACTTAATTTGCATAGTCAAGGTGTGTGTATGTGTAGGGGGTAGTCAAACACACCTGGTTTCCGGTATCACCATATTTGGTCTCTCTCTCTCTGTTGACATGTTTTTCTTTTATCATTCTGCTCACCAACAAATCTAAATGAATGTAATATAATATAGATATAGATATATAATATATAGACCCCAACATACAGTTTTTTAAACGTGCTACAAGTTTTGTGGTTCATTTTCTGTGTTTTATTGTGACCTTTATACTTGAAGAATCACTATCACATTCCTGAGGAATGTTAATAAACCCAGTTTCAAGTGGCCTTTGTATAAAAAGGTGTTCATATGTTTTGCTGTACAGTTTTAATGTGCCTGTAGGAAGTAATGTACCACTTTACACAGTTTGCAGTGGTTTATGTAATCCTCATATTCCCAATGTATAATACTGTAGTATTTTAATAGAGCCTTGTATTTTTTTTATCCCAGCTTGTATTCTCACAGTTCTTTAGATATCATAGCCTACTTTATATGGTCTGTAAATGGTAAATGGTCTGTATTTGTATAGCACCTTTCTAGTTATTTCAACCACTCAAAGCGCTTGACATCACATCCTCATTCACCCATTCACACATCAATCATACAGGAGGAATGTAATTCTGACTATTCTTTCATACTCATTCACACACTGAGGCTGCTTCAGTAGCAAGTTGGGGTTCAGTGTCTTGCCCAAGGACACTTCGACATGTTGACCCATAGGAGCTGGGGATCAAACCCCCGACCTTCTGATTGAGGGACGACCCACTCTACCACTGAGCCACAGTTTTGTCTTTGTTTACTCTAAACTGAGACGCTCTGTGTGACGTGATGACTTCATCAGCTGTCCAAGCAGGTGTCTTACTTGACAGAAACCAGAGGCTGGGAAACATTTTTTCAGGTATTGTGAGTCACGCTGAGTCACAGCCTCAGGTCTCGCAGAGATTATCTCACAAGCACTAAATATTCTCACAAGCACTGTGCCCAATGTTTTAATCCTAATTCATTAGTTGACGTCGATCAACAATCAATACAGAAAAGGAAAGAGAAGAGGACAACCACAGAGAAGAGTAAAGAAAACTGACTCTCTGAATTGCTATGTTTCTAAAAGCACAACATCACTAAAGTATGAGTTCAACACCCCAGTACATGTGTGCAAATATAAAAAGAAGAGGAGCTACCACACCTGGAATGTCTGACTGTGCAAAGGCACATAAGACAACAAATACTGATTTTAGACAGATTATTCTCTCCCACAAGTGTCGCCGATACCTCTCTATCTGTTTGTGAATGTAAGTCAATGGATGTCATCTTTTAAATTGTAATATCCCAGTGTTTCATTATCTCTTGGAATCCATATTAACTGTCTAATAACAACAAATCTGATAACAATTGATAAACACAAAATTGTCCTTACTCCAATCAATTCCCTTATTTGAGTGATCAGCCAATGTTTTCTCATGAAGTCAGTTGGCGTATTTCATGACCTTTAGCTTACCTCCTACAATGTCACAACTGGTCTCAACACCGATATATATATGTGTGTGTGTAAATACATGCACTTTGCTTGTGATGTGGCCCACACAATGTAAAAACACTGCCCATGCAAATGCTGAAGGACTTTTTTAGAAAAATCTTGACATTATGACTGTATTCATCAGTGCATGTGAATGGTAAATGGACTGGACTTGTATAGAGCTTTTCTAGTCTTTTTCTGCTACAGTAACATTCACACCCCATTCCTACACTGATGGGAGCACTTATGATAGCTGATGATTTGAAACATAATTCAGGTAAAACAATCTGCTTTGTTTTATAAAAAATTCCTGTTTTGCAGGGCTCTGATGTAAAACCCTATTACCATGCACTCACTTTGCTGGTTGTCTTACTAAACCGTCTCTCTGGTAACTAAAGAGACTTAAAAGCAGCTCACGTAACGGTGTGTGTTACTTTCACAAATGCTTCTGAGGGCAGATCTGCCATTTTAGCTGTTGCATCTCTTCCTCACGAGTTTAAGGTGTACCTCTGATGTTCCTGGATCCATTTCAAGGATCTGCATGCCCCGCCTATCATTTGTGTAAAAATATTGCATGAACAGTCAACACTAGTCAGAATAAGAGGAGGTTTTCCTTTTCTTCCCATCCTGCTGATATTTCATGCAGCCTTTGCTAATGAGAACAGTGACACCTGTGGTTGAAAGGTGGTTGTTGTGGTCCAAATCCACACTGTTTACTAGTACTATAAAGTATATTAAAAAAAAAAAGTATATCAAGTATACATTATAGTGTAGACAGGATATGGACATACTTTTATACTCTATTATTTTTGAAAAAAGATTTTGAAAAGCTGCTACAGTCAAACTTTGAGTTGTTAACCAACATAATTCATTCCTTCTTTTTTTTATTCCCAGTTTTCTTCTAACTTCATTGGCGACTTTTTTCACAGCTGTGAGTATTGTCTGTACTTCATGTTTGCAGTGGAAAAAAATGAATAGAAGTGAAAGTTTAATGTCCGGACCTGCCTCTTAAGTATAATTAAGGATGTAACTGTAAATGCAAGTAAAAGCAAGTCTGTAAAACAGAGCCATCATTAATGATACAGGTTACACCTGTAATGATCCTGTTTTATAACAAGTGAAACATTGGGATAAATGTGTGCTGTGAGAGGTCTGTGACAAACAAACACAAGAAGCAGAGGCCTACTCTCCTTGCACCTTCTGCATCAATCAATTTTGGGAACTATTTAGAACAATTTTCCAGGTTGTCAATATGGCAAACATTTAAAGGAATCTACTGGTGCTAAGCAGAAAAAGGTAAAGACGATTAAAGACAAATTTTAGGGAGAAATTTTGATGTGCAAAAAATGACAATTTGCATCTGCATTTCTCCCAAATTCTATTATGCTGCTTCCAATTGTTAAAGCCATGCTTTGTAAACTTTATGTCTGATATACACCAGCATGTTAGCTCCTCTAAGTCAGCATGTCGAAGTGTGTTCTCGGGCAAGACGCTGAACCCCAACTTGCTCCTGAGGCATTGCTTCAGTGTGTGAAGGAATAGTCTCCTCTAACTTAGAGTCGTCCTGAATGAATGATGTGCGAATGAGGAAGTAAAGTAAAAGCGCTCTGAGTAGTAGAAATGACTAGAAAGGTGCTATACAAATACAGAGCATTGTTGTATGTAGCATGTTAGCAGCCTTTACAGTCTTTACACTCCTTTGTCTCCTTAAAGTGTGATCTTCATCCTGTCCACGTCAGTGCTGACTTCACTGTGAGTTTAGATGCTTTGATTGTCAGCACTTCTCTGAATAGTGCAGGATTAAAACTGTGCTTGTTCCAGCCACAGACTGATAGATAATATATAACCCAGATCATCACCATTATGACTTAAATATCATGGATAAACAATTGTTCCGGCCCAGGTGATCAGATTATTACATTTTATTACTGGCCTTAATATCGGCCCCAGTTTAAGCACCTGACGACGGAGCTCATAAAGCAGCTCAGTCTCTGTGGCTGTCTTACCACTCCAGTAGCAGCTGCCAAGGATTTATGAATGCGTGTATGTGTGTGGACGGGGCTGAGTGGCAGGTTCAGTATAAACTTGCTTTTAATTTGAATTGTTATGGTTACTTTATACATGTGTGATTACATTTATATAAATCAGTGTTTGAGTTGTAAACAGGTGAATCAAAGTCATATTGGTGTCCTGGCTTCTTGTCTGCAGTGAGGAGGACAAACGAAGGCCTCAGGGGACTGATCAACTTATTGTGTGAGGGCTGACACCTAAGCAGGGGAATATGGGTGTTCCCCTTCCCAGAGGTTTAAAATGTCAGGGCAGTGCATGGTATGGTGAGGTGGGCCTTTGTCGCAAGTCCCAGAGGTGGAGGAATCAAGATAGTGGTGGAGGAAAAGGCTGCTGCGACACGGCAGAGAAAGACGAAGAGAAACAGAGAGATCCAGAAGAGGGGAGGTCGCACTTTCTCCCTCACGAAAGACTGAAAGACCACCAGGAGACGGGGAATCATGCGGTAAGTGAAAATCTCTTTTTTCCTTTTCTGTTTTTCTCTTTTATGTTTTTGAGGTTCTTTTAGTGGCACAGAGACTCTTTTAGGTCTTTATAGTTACTGAGATTAATCTGTGACGTTATCAAGAATCCATTTCATCTGATCCTGATCCACATTCTATATTTCTTAAAACACTTCTATATGATTAAATCAAAAAGGCTTAATTTGAATGCAAAGAAGGATAGTTCATTCGTTGTTATATGGATCATCGGTTTATGACATTTGCCAGTAGAACTCTAAATTAAATGAATCCACAACTCGTGTATTATTGTCTTAACTTCATTATGCTATAGAAATCATTATTACAATTTGTGAAATCATCAGTAACTTATTTCAGTTGTTTAGTCATGTATGAATTCCTCTTATTTGTTCTGTTTGCTGATGGAAGTAGTGATCATTTCTGAATGGACTTTTTTTATTGTTGTGTTTTTTAATGTTAATTTAGTATAATTCATGGATTGTTTCATATGAAATAATTCCCACTATTACATTCATGTATCAGTCAAGCTGAATAGGCATGAAGGCCAGGCCAACATGGCAGGTTATTTAAGTATAGATAGAAAAAAAACAATAGATAGAAATATAGTTGGGGTACTTTATTATTATGAAGGAGAAATCATTATCATAGCAGGCAAGTCACATAAACACGAGAGGCAGATGAGAGACGATAGAGAGATTATACAATCGTGGCAGAGAGTATTTGCACCCAGGTGTCGGTAGCCAACAATACTATTGGCATTTTACACTGGGTGTAAATAGCTATTATGTGTATTGGCTGTTTACACCCTGGTGTATATTGGAAAGAGTGTATTTTGTGTTTAATGTGCCTTTTATATTTGTATTTGACTTATTAGTTCAACCCAAACCATGATCTTTTCCTAAATCTAACCAAGTAGTTTTGGTGCCTAAACCTAACCAAACTGTGGCCGAAGACTAAAATGTATACGTTTAAGCACAGCTAATTCTATAAATAACTTCTCTGTGGAATTAAACATCAAAATGATATGAATTAAGCAATAGCATACAATAAAAGAAGCACAAATCTGTGGATCTTATATGATGTATGGTAAGGATCAGCATTGATCTTATATCCTATTAAAAGTGTAGTTTGAGATTTTAAGAAATATTCTTATTCGCTTTTTTATAGAGAGTTAGATGAAAAGATCAACACCACTCTCATATTTGTGTGCTAATGATAATGCTACAGCCATCTTAATTTAGCATAGAGACTGGAGACAGTGGGAAACAGTTAGCCTGGCTCTTTGCAAAGGCAACAAAACCCACCAACCAACACTTTTAAAGCTCACTAATTAACATGCTATGTCTCATTTGTGCATCTGTACATTAAACCAAAAACCGAAAAATGAAATGGTTTTGCAGAAGGCCTGGGTGTAGTGATTTCAGCAAAGAAGCACAACTTGTTTTTCTTATCCATTGGTTTTGTTACATATGAACAAGAGATGATAAATAGGAAAGAAATGACGTGCCTTTGGATAGAGGCTGTTTCCACAGTGTTTCCAGTCTTTAAGCTAAGCTGAGCTAACCTGCTGTTGGCTGTAGCTTCATATTTTAAGAGACACATATGGGTGTGATATCAATCTACTCATCCAACTCTCAGCAAGAGAATGAATCAGTGAATTTATGAAAATGCCAAAATTTGCACACAAAAAAAGAATTAACTGTAAATAATGTATTTACAGTCAGAGGTAGAGAATAAATATTAAATTATTATTCTGCTCATGGAAAATCTGGGAGTTGATTGTTGAGTAGTAGTTGAGGAGAATAGAAAACAATAGAGTCTTAAGATACTAAGTTCTTTCTAAAATACACTATATTGCCAAAAGTATTCACTCACCCATCCAAATAATTGAAATCAGGTGTCCAGTCCCTTCCATGGCCACAGGTGTATAAAATGAAGCACCAAGGCATGCATACTGTTTCTACAAACATTTGTGAAAGAATGGGTCGCTCTCAGGAGCTCAGTGAATTCCAGCGTGGTACTGTGATAGGATGCCACCTGTGCAACAAGTCTAGTCGTGAAATTTCCTCCCTCCTAAATATTCCACAGTCAACTGTCAGTGGTATTATGACAAAGTGGAAGCGATTGGGAACAACAGCAACTCAGCCACGAAGTGGTAGGCCACGTGAAATGACGGAGCAGGGTCAGCGGATGCTGAGGTCGCCAACTTTCTGCAGAGTCAATCGCTACAGACCTCCAAACTTCATGTGGCCTTCAGATTAGCTCAAGAACAGTGCGTAGAGAGCTTCATGGAATGGGTTTCCATGGCCGAGCAGCTGCATCCAAGCCTTACATCACCAAGTGCAATGCAAAGTGTCGGATGCAGTGGTGTAAAGCCACCGCCACTGGACTCTAGAGCAGTGGAGACGTGTTCTCTGGAGCGATGAATCGCGCTTCACTATCTGGCGATCTGATGGACGAGTCTGGGTTTGGCAGTTGCCAGGAGAACGGTACTTGTCTGACTGCACTGTGCCATGTGTAAAGTTTGGTGGAGGGGGGATTATGATGGGCTGGGCTTGGCCCCTTAGTTCCAGTGAAAGGAACTCTGAATGATTCAGCATACCAAGAGATTTTGGACAATTCCATGCTCCCAACTTTGTGGGAACAGTTTGGGGATGACCCCTTCCTGTTACAACATGACTGTGCACCGGTGCACAAAGCAAGGTCCATAAAGACATGGATGAGAGAGTTTGGTGTGGATGAACTTGACTGGCCTGCACAGAGTCCTGACCTCAACCCGATAGAACACCTTTGGGATGAATTAGAACAGAGACTGAGAGCCAGGCCTTCTCGTCCAACATCAGTGTGTGACCTCACAAATGCCCTTCTGGAGGAATGGTCAAAAATTCCCATAAACACACTCCTAAACCTTGTGGAAAGCCTTCCCAGAAGAGTTGAAGCTGTTATAGCTGCAAAGGGTGGACCGATGTCATATTAAACCCTATGGATTAAGAATGGGATGCCACTTAAGTTCATATGCGTGCCAAGGCAGGTGAACCAATACTTTTGGCAATATAGTGTAGGTGGTGCAGGTCACAAACATGTACCATTTCCTGACATTTCAAGTTTTTTCTTCAGGCTATAGTTGTTGCTGCTGCTGCCGACTTTATGACGGCCTGTCATATCTATTTATGTCCTACCTGCAGTCCCTGAGGGAGGCTTGATATGAGTTACAGTAGAGAGTTCTTCATTTACGGTGTGGTGTCTGCCACTGTACTCGCACTGTCCACTGTCCCCTTGAAACACAGACAATAGGCCTGCATGGCCTGGAGGGAACACTGACATTTAAGTGGTAACCTAATCAGAACAAATGGGCATTGTTGTCATTATTCTCATAATTCAGTTTAACTACTCCCGTTAGCCATTGCCTGTAAAAAGTTTGGGGTTACTGATAGACATGCACAGAGCATTGTGGGAAAAAGAAATTTCCAGAGCTGTCTGATGTTTTTCTGATAAATCTAGTGTTTAAGGAATGATAAGATAGATGTGGTGGTGAATTGAGAACAATAAAATGTTATCTGTGTCGGCAAACTTTATCTGGTAGGAGTCATTTTCAATGTTGGATATGCAAGAGAGGAATGAAAGTAAATTGCCTCTTTGTATTACGTCTGAGACAGAGAACCGAAAACACTCACAGGCAGTTTGAGCAATCTTTAATGTTGCATTGGCAAAACTATACTTACAATAGATAATTTGATATCAATGGCAACTTGAACGCTTGGACCTAGACAAGACGATCTGGCACAGGACAAGGAGAGACGCAGACTATTTATACATTCAATGATGGGAAACAGGTGGAAACAATTAGGGCCGGGCAGACAATCACAACGTGGGCAGGAAGTCAAAAAGCCTGAAACAAGAGGAGAGTTTAGACTTCACAATAAAACAGGAAGTAGGAGACAAGACTAGGCACGAGTGAACTAGACAAACTTGATGATGGTACATGACACTTTGGATGGTGAGTCAAGAGAAGACAATTGGTCTTAGACACCCTACCTTTGTTCAGTGGCATGAAAGTAGGCTGTGGAAACACAAAGTACAGTAAGAAAGGTAACACATCCTTTGCAATTAGGTCAAATCTAGGCTGTACTTCCTATTTCAAGAACAGAGCTTGGTGACATGTTACGCATGGCAACATAATCCTCAGAACTGAGGCCACTGCTTGTTGTTTAGATCGTTTCATGCTATGTTCGTAATTTAAGAAAGTGCTACAAAATAGATGAAAACAGAATTATTAGATAATGTTTATTATCTAAACAGTAAAAAATATTTAAAACATACCAATTACGTAGCATGACCACTGTGTTTCTAAAACAAATGAGAAAGCTGTATTTCTTTAAAGGGTGATGCATTTAGATTCTCATGATCTTTTCTTCTTTACCCTCACAGGTTCGCACTCCTGTGGCTGATAGGTCTATTTGTAGTGCTGAAATACTGCTGCGCAGGTATCTTACCTTATCTTAACTATCATCAGTATTTTTACCCAATACAAAGAGAGGAGACACCAAATTATAGAGGCCTCCTAAATATACACTACTCACAAAAAGTTAGGGATATTCGGCTTTCAGGTGTAATTTCAGGATGAACCACCACCAATACATTTCCTGCTTCAGTTAGAATTGGTATTTAAACAGTCCTCCTCATCCTGCTGTTCACATTCTGACATCATGAGACCAAGGCGACACCATCAGCAGCACCTCAACACTGGAGGCTTCAAACAGGTCCTCAGACAGAAGTGTCCACTGAGCTTAGAGGGTCACAGAGTGTCATCAGGAGGTTGGAACAGTGATACAGAGACTGGAAGAGTCACAGAAAGGAGAGGAGTGGACGTCCTTTGGCCACATCCCAATTTTATGTTTACCCTCGTTTACCCTCCACTGTTGTTAGATTTTCTTTCAATAAATTGTTTAAGATGAAGAAACTACCATTGCATGCTGATACTTAAATGCCCTATTTTCATGATATAATATCACTGTAGCATTAACTTTTTACATTTTCCATAAATTTCACCTGAAAGTCGAATATCCCTAACTTTTTGTGAAATATTTACAATTTTGAGTTGACACAATCAGATTCAGCATTTCTCAAGATCTTTTCTCTCCCCTTGCTCTTTTCAGTTGCTGACCCAAAGGACTGCGAGGCAGCAGGCAGCAAATGCCACCCTCAGGCTGAGTGTCTGAAAGTAAAAAACAACTTTACCTGTGTGTGCCGAATGGGCTACCAGGGCGACGGTCTGCTGTGCTCCGACATCGATGAATGTCTCAGTGGCCTGCATAGCTGTCACCCAAATGCGCGCTGCAACAACACGCTGGGCAGCTACAGCTGTGTCTGCCTCCATGGATATGTTGGAGATGGCAACAACTGTGAGGACATTAACGAGTGCCAAGAAGAAAATGGGGGTTGCCATCCGGCTGCCCACTGTAGTAACTACGAGGGTGGGCGGCGGTGCCTTTGTAAAGTTGGCTTCAGGGGCAACGGCTTCCAGTGTACTGATGTAAATGAATGTGCAAGCCAAAGGACCTGCCATTGGAACGCCACCTGCACCAACAACCCTGGGTCCTATGTGTGTACCTGTAATGAAGGCTATAAGGGCAACGGAAATTACCTGTGTCTTGACATAGACGAATGTTCAGAGACCCCTCATGTGTGTTCCTCTTCACTTGGCTACAAAGGCTGTAAAAATCTGCCTGGCAGCTACCGCTGCACATGCAGCAGTGGCTTTGAAAGCAATGGGCAGAGCTGTGTGGACATTGATGAATGTGCCAGCAACATCTGCAGTCTCTTTGCAGACTGTGTAAACATGCTGGGGTCATATCAGTGTACCTGCAACAGTGGTTTTGCAGGAAATGGACTGACATGTGCAGACATAAATGAATGCAATGAAGACAATCAGTGCGACCCCAATGCTGCTTGCATCAACCGGCTGGGGGGTTACGAATGCTCCTGTCTGGGAGGTTTTGTAGGAGATGGTCGACTGTGTGAAGACATTGATGAATGTGCAACACCCAACATCTGCCCTTCTACCACTACCTGTGTCAACACTGGTGGGTCATATTACTGCGACTGTGGCACTGGTTTCATCCTCAATAACTCCAAGTGCCATGACCTGGATGAATGTATGGCAGGCATCTGCATGCCCCACGCAATCTGCACAAATTTGCCTGGATCCTTCTCTTGTCAGTGTAAAGCAGGGTACGTCGGAGACGGTTTCACCTGTGTGGATGTGGATGAGTGCTTGCAGACTATGCAGTGCCACTCCAATGGCCTTTGCATTAACCTTCCTGGTTCGTATAACTGCACCTGCCAGCTGGGGTATTCTGGAGATGGGGTGAACCAGTGCAGTGACATCAATGAGTGTCTTGTGGATAATGGAGGTTGCAGAAACAAAGCTACATGTGTCAACAAAAAGGGTTCCTTCTCTTGCTTGTGCAGGCCAGGCTTCATCTTGGTTAATCGGACTCTTTGCCAGGACATAAATGAGTGTGAGGAACTGAACAATCCATGTGGAGTAAATGAGGAGTGCAAGAACATCGAGGGATCATACGAGTGCCCTTGCTGGGTCGGTTACTACCGCCCTGCCAGCAACATGGACTGTGTCGATATGGACGAGTGTAAAAACAACCCCTGCCATGTGAACGCCACATGCCTCAACACCATTGGATCCCACACTTGTACCTGTAAGCGAGGATTTTCAGCAAATGGCACTCAGTGTGAAGACATAGATGAGTGTTCTATCGAGGGTACATGCCACTCTCAGGCACTATGCACCAACTTCATCGGGGAATTCTTTTGCTCCTGTCAGCAGGGTTTCAAAGGGGATGGCTTCTTCTGTGAGGATGTGGATGAGTGCACCCTCTCTGATACCACTTGCCCATCCTTCTCAAAGTGTATCAACTCTCCTGGTGCTCATGTCTGCTCGTGTTTGAATGGCACAGTGGCCTTTAATGACACTTGTGTATCACCCAGTCCATTGTGTGAGCCTGCCTGCCACTATCATGGCCTGTGCCACCGTTCGCCTGCGAGATACCAGTGTGTGTGTGACCTGGGTTATGTCGGTGATGGGCTGACTTGCTCAGACATAGATGAATGCCAGAGGGAAAACATTTGTCCTGAAAATGAAACTGAGTGTATCAATACCCCAGGATCGTTTTCCTGTGACTGCAAAAATGGCTACGCTCTCAATGGAACACAGTGCCTAGGTAAAACACAGTTCTCTTTTTTCAAATTACTTTTCTCGAAGCCACTCCCTTACAACACATGAACATGCTGTCTGACTAACGCTACTGCTGGAGGACGAGTCCACAATAGTGATGAGAAACCGGCAGCGGCCGCCGGGTCCCTCATTCATTCTATACACAACCGCTGACTCTCCTAGTTCTTCTAGCTCTCCTAGCCTCTCCTAGTTTTTTAGTCTGTGCTTCATTTCTGAATTAAATGCCTGGACAAGTTTATTACAGTTCAGTGACAGCCACAGACAATGACCTCTTCTCTTTTTTTCACCAAACAACTTCATTTATTGATTGCTCTTGGACTGTTATGAGAATTTCAACCTATATAACAGGAAAGATAAATAAGGTGCAGACCCTGCCTTTAACTGGACCTCATTGTCCAGAGTGGCTTTGAGTGGCTCATAAACTGCACGGGATGTACAAATTTCATTGATTTTTCTCTCTCTTCATTAAGTAAAGGTAAATCCAGGTAGAAACCGTTCTCCTTTATTATTTTCTCATTTCTAATTTATTCCAGACAAATAGCAGAAGATAAAGATAAACAGAAGATAGATTTAAGGAATTTGTAAGTTTAGGGCTAGCAAAGAAAATAATAGAAAATATTGAATGGCAAGTTTCACATGGCATTTAAATGAGATTTAAGCATATTTTGTATTTTTTTCTATTGTAAAAAAAGATGAAAATAATCCTCATTTCACAACAGGAAAAAACTGTGCATTTTGTTTGAGTCTGTTGCAAAAAATCCTATATTATTTATAATTATAATGCAATTGGCAGGTACTTTTGTCCATAGCAACTAAAAACACGTGCATTCAAACCACCACCACCGCTTTGGTATGTTTTTACAAATGACACCTAAGTCAGTGCTAGCTTCAGCTACAGCACATTGTAGTGCCTACTGTAAGTGTCATGTCAGTACTTGTATTTGGAGCATATTCACTGAAATGTGAATGTGGGTAGAATAAACAATTCTACACTGCTGTAGATAAGTTTGGAAGGAAATGTTATTCATTCCAGGACAGGGACTGACACAGCACCTGCTCCTCTTGGCTCAAAGTCAGTTGAGTTTCCACATATTTCTACTTGACATAACACTGCCAGAGTAAGAAGTCTTCCTCTTTTTCTAAAATTCTGGCACGTTTACTTCTGTGTCCATAGCCACTAAACTAAGTAATTAGTTTGACCTCACTTTTAAATAAAAACGTGGCTTTAACAAGACACAGAAGTCATTAACTCTGATTATGGACTGTTGTCTGATGGGATGCAGTTAAATTTAATCATCTCCCTCTTTTTCTCCCTCCCTCCCTATTTGTCACCACCTTCCTAGATGTGAATGAGTGTGAGACAGGGCAGCAGGAGTGCAATGTGTTTGCCCAGTGTGTCAACACGATAGGCAGCCATTCCTGCTTCTGTCTTAGCGGCTTCATAGGTGATGGGAAGAACTGCTCTGGTAAGCATCAATTCCTCATTATAGACATCCATTGCACCTGTTGGTTATTTGCCTCCATGCATGGTCTCTCTTGTGAGCTTTCTTTTAGCACCACTTTGGGCTGTTTCCCTGACACTGTCCCATTTTGGATGAATTATAGACATTGATGAGTGCCAAGTCCAAAATGGAGGATGCCATCCAGTTGCCAGCTGCACTAACACACCTGGATCTTTCTCCTGTGCCTGTGCACCTGGCATGATGGGCAATGGCTATGACTGCCAGGATGTGAACGAATGCGAGCAGAACTCCACCCTGCCACACAACTGCAGCGTCCAGGCTTTGTGCCGCAACACAAACGGTTCCTACATCTGCCAGTGCCAGGATGGATATCAGGGTGATGGCTTTGTTTGTGAGGATGTTGACGAATGTCAGCTGGCCACGACATGCAGTAGGAACATGACGTGCACCAACACCCCTGGTTCCTACACATGTTCGTGTATCTTGGACCTGGTGTACGACGAAGGCACATGCGTGACTGAAGACACCTGCCTGAATGCTAGTAGCGTCTGCCACCCGTTTGCCAAGTGCCACCCACAGCAGGGTTCATTCTATTGCCAGTGTAAGCAAGGTTATGGAGGAAGTGGCACTGATTGCTTGGATGTGGATGAATGTGCCCAATCAGAAAATCAAGTCTGCCCTGCCTTCTCCTACTGCTTCAACACCAACGGCTCCTACATCTGTGACTGCTGGGAAGGGTTTCAAGACAATGGGACACATTGTCAGGACATAGATGAATGTGTGATGGGGAACTTCACCTGTCCTGACCACAGTACATGTAGCAACATAGAGGGGAGCTATGAATGTCCGTGTGACCTGGGCTTCTCAGGAAACAGCTCCCTGTGTGTGGACATAGATGAGTGCTCCCTTGGCCTCATGCAGTGCCCCAATTTCTCCAACTGCCTAAACACAGTTGGATCTTCTGCCTGTATGTGCTGGGACGGTTACCAAGGCAACAACACCGGCTGTGAGGATATTGATGAGTGCCTGGACAACTCTACCTGCCCAGAGCATAGCGCGTGCATCAACACCAATGGAAGCCACCTGTGTATTTGTGATACTGGATTTTCCGGTGTGGGCGACGAGTGTGTGGACATCGATGAATGCAGTGACGTGCAGCTGGGAGAGCTTTGCACCAATGGCACGTGTATGAATGCTATCGGCTCATATTACTGTGAATGCAACAAAGGATTCTGGAGTAATGGGACAGAGTGCGTGGATATAGATGAGTGCTCAAACCCCCTCAACTCTTCAGTGTGTCAGCCTTATTCTACATGCGTCAATATCCCTGGGTCTTACCGTTGCCCCTGTAATGAGGGGTTTATTCTTAACGGCACAGAGTGTCAGGATGTGGATGAGTGTCATGACCCAGATGGCGCCCCTTGCCCTGAGCACTCATTATGTAACAACACAGCAGGGTCCTTCTTCTGTCTGTGTTCTCCTGGGTACAA
The DNA here is from genome assembly GCF_042242105.1 of Pempheris klunzingeri. NCBI lineage: Eukaryota > Metazoa > Chordata > Actinopteri > Acropomatiformes > Pempheridae > Pempheris > Pempheris klunzingeri. Next base: position 25,198,478 of record NC_092023.1, read on the forward strand.
ACCCATTAGCCTGGGCTGTGAGGATATCGACGAATGCAAGGACAACACCACCTGCCGCTTTGACCAGGTGTGCACCAACCTCCCTGGAGCGTACAACTGCTCTTGTCCACTTGGATATCATGAGGAGGAACAGGCATGTGTCGACACCAATGAATGTCAGAATTCACCATGCCACCCTTTGGCACGGTGCTGGAACACCCCCGGCTCCTTTTCGTGTCACTGCCCTCTAGGCTTCGCTGGAAATGGCTCCTGGTGCCAGGACGTGGATGAGTGTGTCGCCCTGACCAGAACTTGCCATCCTCTCGCTCGCTGCCACAACACCCCCGGGTCATTTGTATGTGTGTGCATGCCTGGCTTTGTGAGCATCGGGCCACTGTGTGTAGACTTGGACGAGTGCCAAAAGGCGAATGGGCAGTGTCACTCTGCTGCCACCTGCTCCAACCATGTCGGAGGTTTCAAATGCTCTTGCGGTCTGGGCTGGAATGCTACTGAAGACAATGGTCTTGGGAGGGGAGGATGCGTGGATGTGGATGAGTGTGCAACACCCACGATATGTCCTGAGCAAACATCCTGCACCAACATGCCAGGATCCTACTACTGTCCCTGTCTCAAAAACAGCACAGTGTGCAGAGCGATGACTGGTTGGAATGATGAGGGTTGGCTATATTGTTATTACTCATCTGTTTTGATAATCATAACTAGATGTCTGTGTTTGTGTCTCATTATGTGTTTGTTTATTCATTAGTCTTAGCACTTGTTGCTTTTGTTTGGCTGTCAAAACTTTTGGGCCTCAAAGAAAAGCCTTAGAAGGAGCGTTTTTGGGTCTCCCACTTGTAGGTAAAAAGTTAGGAAGATAAAAATCTCATCAAAACATAAACATTGGAGAAACAAGGTTTTCACAATGATAAAAGCTGTCATTTTTGAAAAACAAACGTAAATAACTATGTGTGAATGTGTCATCAGGGTACATGAATGAAAACCAATATAACCTAATCAGATCACATTTTAGAACATGTTCTGTTCATTTGCGGTTCCTCTGCTGTCTCACTGACTGACAAACTAACATTACTGAGAGACAGTAAGTCAGCTAACAACCTTTTTTGTTAGTCATCAAATCCCAAATACTTCCTCACCTTACCTCTCTCACTCAAGATGGCATCAATAGTTAGCCACAACCTACTTAGCTTATGTTCTGAATTATATATATTCTTTAAAATGTATTATTATTTTTTCCAAACCTCAAATGGCATTTTTAATTTTGGATAAAAAGTTTAACTTTTACAATCTGTCCACATGGTGGTAGCAAGCGAACTGATTAGTTTGGTTGATGACAATATAATGAAACTCCCTTTAGCTTTGCTGCTGATTAACCGTCTGTGCTTGTGTCCCCAATAGAGAGCAACCTGTACCCCTTTGGAGCAGAGGTTGGCGATAAAGGAGTAAAAGTGGACACAGAAGATGGAAATTCCCCATACATCACACCGCCAATGGGTTTCCCCTTTTTGGGAAAATTATATGACAGGGTTCATGTGAGTTTCTAAGTGCATTTATCACAAATAACACAAATACAAATAAGATCTCAGAGAGTGCATATCTCTGCCAAGGTTGTATAATCCTGTCGAATTGACATTAATTATTATAATGTAATAATAAGTAATGGAGAATATTGATGCATTGAAAATGTTTGCATATAAATCCAAATGGTACTACAGTACAATCTATAATGTGTAGATGGCAGCATGACATTACTCACACAATACTGTATATGGTCTGAATGGGGCTTACAGCAGTATAATAGTGTAGCAGCAATTTACAGAGCTGCCATGATAAAATCAGGATGAATAAATGATAGATTGAATTGAAAAATAAATAAGAGACATGCTACAACTACTGCAATATTAGCCATAAAGTTGTGTTTTTGTGACAGCAGAGGAACCTTTTTGATATCTGTCTGATATCCTATCTGTGTGTTTCTTTCTTTCCCCAGTTTTCTGACAACGGCCTTGTCCAGTTCCAATATGTCTCTGAGAATGAGCAGTACCTGCTCCCAGCTCCTTTAGCCAGTGGTTTCCCCGACAACATGAATGCATCTCTGTTGGCGGCGTTCTGGGATGATGCTGACCTCACCCATGGGGATGGACGGCTGTTCCATCAGGTTGGTAGTCACCAGGGGTCATGTTCTGGGACAAAATGGGACTGGAGAAGTCTTCATTTGATAAAGATCCAATTTGTAAAAGAATAATTTGATGGCTTTATGCTGCAGCATGAACTCAATATTGCTCCTCTTTTCCCTTTTTTAACCTTTCAGGAATACCATAAACTGGATATGTCGGATATCTACTCCCAGATAGTATTTAATCGCACAGCAGACGAAGTGACAAAGTTTGAGGAGCAGAGAAGGAAGCCTGCCTTCAGCCCTGCCTGGATCCTCAAGATCACCTGGGACAGCGTGATGCCCGTCTCCTACCAGAGGATCAACCTCTCAGAGGTAAAAAGATGAAATAGATCATTTGGATCAGATTTTTCTTCCCTGAACCAAAATGACAACCAAAATGTTGCAACACATGTTCATCAATAGCAGCTTCATGTTAAAAGCAGTGCTTAGCAGGCATGATTTTTACACTTTTACTTTCTTGAAATACCTCATTTTTTTTTCAATCTCAGAAACCACAACACATCCAAAGAGGTAAATTCTTTCTCCCTTAGCTCATTTATTTATATACTTGTACTGTCCTGGTGCATGGTATGGATTATGAACTGGAAAGTACAATGTATGCGTGTCCTGCATGGCAGAATTCACCTTCCCAGGTGTCTACAGGACACCATTTGACAATCATCATCATCTGAAACGTATCTGACTCGGGCTCTGCTGATCCCTTAAACCTCTTAAGTAACCAGTTTCAGTAAAAGGTGTGATGGAGCAGGGAGTGTTTCATCTTGCATGCTTGTCCTACTTTATATGCTTTTGTTATATGCAATGTGAACCCGTTAAGCCTCAACATAAAAGGAAGCAGAACTCATCATTCCTGGAACACTCGTACTATTTTGTTTTACTTTGGTGCCACCTTGGGGCCGTTTTACCTACAGGGCTCGGATGTGGAGTGGAGTATTATCTGCTGCCGCCTGTCTATTGTGTCTCTTTTTGCAATGTCATTTTTACATTGTGTGTGAGGTTTTGTTGTTCTTGTGTGGTGGGAATTGTGTCATGTGATACACTGCAGGGTGAATTATTACAAAATCATGACACTTAATGGACCATTTATATAATCAACTTGATTCATGAAGATCTGTGTCTGGCAAAAAATAAAACTTTAGTGTTTAATGTAAAAGATCCATAAAACAGAGTTCATGTGGGTTTTACTGAAACAGCTCTGATTCTTTTTCAGATTAACACTTTCCAGTGTATCCTGACCACGGATGGCGTGCGCTCATTTGCCCTCCTGCGATATGGGGAGATGCGCTGGGGTCCTGGCCAGAGGAAATACCATGACGCTCTCATCGGCTACACAGATGGAAAGTTCTCCCACAAGGAGCCCACTGTCCCCCCAGAAAACCTTTTCGGACCTGGGGGTAGATATAGGCCCCAGCAGGTGAAAGGGATCATGGGGAAGTTGGGTCAGCAGGTATATGATTTGACAGGACCAGCAGGGACAGACGTGGATCCCCGAATCAGGTGCCAGGTGTGGGCGATGAAGGAGCCTGACCCCGCTGAGTGGACAAAGGGGCTGTTTTCGTGCCCCTGCACCCGCACCCAGGCTCAGCAGGACCTGTCGTTCTTGCAGGATACAACAGATCCGGGTTCAAGGGTGAAGACGCTGAGGGGTCAGCGGTGGGGGGGATCAGGGGGGCACATTTTCCATTCCGTCCTGTCCAGTAGGGATGGCTCAGGGACGAGGTGTGTGTATGAAGCGGACGGCCCCCTGCTGGCTGGGTACAGTGAGCGCTACTTCTCCGGACACAGCATACAGAAACACATCGGTAATACATGTGATTTCTAACTTCTAAAAGTTAGGACTTTAATTCTGATCACCAACTCCTGTTGAGCCAAAGTGAAGATTTTCTCCAAAGTGAGAGAATTAAAGCAAACTTCTCTCTCCAGATGAAGATCTTCTGCCATTCCAGTGGTGTTGCGTCGAGTCTCCTCTGTGCCACCTCTACCTCAACAAGAGACCGATGGACCGTTGCCAAGGTTACAGCTGGTCCAGCCCTGACAGCTGCACCCTGGCCAAGAAGGCGACACAGGGTGTAGGTGAGGGATTTGAAAAGTTAAACCCTGTAGAGTAGCAGTGATAAGTGGTAATGTTTGCTGTTTTTAAGTGTGTTCTCCCTCCATCCATTCTCAGAAAACGTGTTGTGCCTTTAATCAAAAAGGAGTTGAGGGTGATGAGTTTAAATCATTTCCCAGAAAACCTCTCTTGTCCGTGTTTCTCTTGCAGCGATGGTGTACGGCAGCCTCCATTTCATCACCTTCGATGGGACGGAGTACTCCTTCAAGGCCCTGGGAGAGTTTGTGATATTGCGTCTCTCCTCCACCACCGGCTCTAATATCTTCACCCTGCAAGGACAGACTGACAAGCTACACACAGACACAAAGGGGATCATTGAGGTCCCGGTGGTGGTGCGCATGGCTGCTTTCCACCAGGGCATTGGCAAGGTCAGGATGTTTGTGTGTGTAGAGGGAAGACAATGCAACTGTGTGTGTGTATTTCACAGAGAGAGTTTGTGTGTCTTAATGGAATTGTTAAATTGTAGATATCGAGCCTCTTCACGCTCTCTCTGAGAGTTACATGAGGAGATTGACGCCACTCTCGCACATGAGAGTCGTATCAATCTGGAGAGGAGAGCGAATGAGTACTCTTTTAAACAAGTGAATGTCAATTTAAATCAATTTAAATGAATATAAATGAGTATCAGTAATCTTCTTTCTTGCTTATAAAGAGTTTCAGCATCCAGATCCTTGGGTGCACTTTTATAGAAGAGACAAGGTCAGAAATACCGAACCTCATAGACTAGACCATCACAGGTTCCCGTATGAAAGACCAAGCAGTGAAGTATTCCATGTGCTCTGCAGAACCTGCCCATCAATGAGCCTATGTGTAATATTTATGTATTATTTTCAGATTGAATGGAGATTTGCAGAGAAAGGAGATGGACTGCGGGTTTTTGTGGATGATGATGAGGTCCCCGTCACAGTTGGTAATGATCACCACACACACTTTCTGCAGTTCACAAGTTGTTTTTATTTTGTGTGCAGATTAAACAAGCCATTGTATGTGATTAGCAGTCCTGTAGCGTTTCATAACAGCTAGTTTGAGAAATGTTTGCCGATTATCAAATCACACCTAAGTATGTATGGTTGCACTCAAAATGATTCAACCCCAGTTGCAAATTAGATGTATTGTCAAAAATTAGAAACTTTCAGCTGTGTTCAATGAACAACTCAAACAAGAACAATTGAAATAGCTCAACACAACTAATAATACAGGTGGTTTCTCCAAATTCAAGACAATATGCCACTTTTAATGACTACTGCTAGAATGGTGCTGCTAGCTACTAGGATCCCTCATAAGAGCACTCATTTGCAAATCAGGTGTTGCCCGAAGCACACCTGATGTAGCTGATCAAGGGCCTCATTACTTTCATCAGGTGTGCTTGAGATAGAAAACATGAAATACTGGCTGTGGGTTTGTTCACAGTGACGTTTGGTTTGGTTAGAAAAATGGATAGGTCAAGAGAATTGTCCAAAAAGTGAAGAGAGGAGATCACTGCCTTGCACAAACAAGGAAAAGGATATGAAAAGACAGCAAAGGTACTGAATGTTCCTAGTGATGCTGTTAGAAGCATAGTTCACAGCGAAAGGAACACTGGCTCCGTGGCAGAAAGAGGAAGCTATTGGCGGCTGCCACCAGATTTCTGAGGAGGCAGGAGGACAAAAACAGCAAGACTTGGTGGCAGCAGCCAGAAGGGGTTGAATAATTTAGAGACCACAGTAGCCAATAAAAGTAGCATACTTTGTTAAATTTGGGTAAGCCACCTGTAATATTAGGTGTGTTGAGCTATTGTTCTTGTTTGAGTTGTTCATTGAACATTTTCACCAATACACATAATTTGCAATGAGGGTTGAATAATTTTGAGTGCAACTGTATATAAGACATAAATTCTGTTATAAACAAACTTATGTGGAAAATGTGTCGTCATAAATGTCCTTTCAGGTGTGGTGCACATGGGTGAGAAGGACTTTGCAGTGCGCTGCCTGTCGGTGAGCCGCTGTGCTGCGGTGTACACCGGTGGTCTCCATGTGGTGGTGTGGCGGGTTGTTGGCCAAAATCAGCTGGCGGCCATGGTGGAGGTTCCTCAGACCTTCTACAACCGCACTGTGGGCCTCATGGGTCTCTGGAGCTCCAACCGCTCCGACGATTTCCTGATGTCCGACAGCAGGCTCCTCCTCTCTGCAGACCTCAACCCCCCCTCAGAGGAGAGACTGCATGACTTTGGCTTGTCCTGTGAGTGGATCGGAGATACAGCACATGCACTTTTATGATAGTGAAGAGAAAAGTTGAGAAGATTTTGGGAAATGACATTTAAAAGTTGAGCAAAGCAACACTACTCCTAACTACTCCTACAACAGGATCTGTTGCTCCGTCACTGCCAGGGAAGTTTAACTGCTTTGCTTTGTTAGATGCCATGATCAATATTTTTACAATGGACCAAATTACTTGCAATAATGTAAAATAATATGCTTCCGGATCAGGGGCACAGAGACTGGCTGGAATCTGAAATGAATACACAGGGGTCAGACTCTTCAGATCTTTGGGGTTGACACCTTGTCCGTGTGGCCTCTTCTCTCACACCCCCACACAAGAGTCTGTCCCTCTGAGGGCCTTGTTGAGCCGTCCTAGACCTACCAAGCCTATAACATCCACAGGCCACCACCCCCAAACCATGACTTCATCCCGTGAATCACGGGCCCTTTACTTCCTCCCAGCGTGGGTTTCAGTGCCCATGCATGACACTGTACAATTGTTGGACTCCCTGTACTGAACATTTTGTTGTCAACTTAACACTGAACAATTAGTGAGTCAGGTTTCTCTGAGAATAAATTATTTCCCATTATCATGCAGTCCAGTACAATGGACATCATCCATTTGTGTGTGTTTCCAGGGGCAGTTCCAGTCCCAGAGAGCCTGTTGCTCTCTACACCTCGTCTGGATCCGCTGGAGCACGTCTCCACTGAGCAACTGCTGGAAAGCGTCAGTCCTGCTGAGGTGGAGGAGCTCAGGAGAACCTGTAAAGGCAGCATTCAGTGCGTCCATGACACCCTAGCATCCGGCAGCTCTGACCTGGGCCTGCACACTCTGGACTCCAAGAAGCAGTTTGAAAACTTGGCTCTGATCTATGGTGAGGTAGCTCCGCTACAATGGAAAGGTTTATTGTATTTTAATCACCAACCTGCACTAATTTGACGTGGTCTGGCCTGCTAGGTAACATGCCCCCCATAGTGACAGAGCCCACGGTGATCCACTGTATGGTCAATTCTACTGTCAGCATTCAGATTGTCGCTCAGGACCCAAATGGAGACCCCATCACCTACTCCCTGGTCTACCCCAGGCCTCAGGGGGCTTCCATAGGCAGCGGTGAGACACACACACACACACACACACACACACACACACACAAACTTTTCCTTCAAATCTTCATACTGAGGAGAGCTCTCCCTCCTCCATCGATGTTACAGATGACGTTACTGTTGACATTTGTTAGTGGGATGGTGAGCCTCCTGCCGTCGCCAGCAGTGAAATCTCTCGGCAGATGGGACATTTCAGAGCTGAGTCAGTAGATGGGTCACACAGAGACAGACACGCACACATACAGAATGCACGAAAGGCTGCGGAAAAATGTCTGAAAAGAAATGTTGTTTTTATCAAAACTATCACAAAAATACTGTAAATGTATCAAGTCATGTGTTTTTTTTTTCTTTATTTAACCTCAGGAAGACATGTCATGTCATGTCCTCTTAAATATCCCACGGTTGAATGTGTATGAATGAGTTAGTGGCTTTACGGCACTGTTGTACGACCCTTGTGCCTTCCGCTTCAGGTGACGGCTTGCTGACATGGATGCCCCTCACCCCACGGCCTGTCCAGCTGATCATCAAAGTCAGTGACAAGCTCACCAGCTCCCTGTTCACCCCCATCCTGCGCATCTGCAACTGCCTCAACGGAGGAGCCTGCCAGTACGACGGCATCACTGAAAACCACTGGCAGGGACAATTCCAGGTACAGTTTAGAGCTGCGATGCTCCTACTCACTGCAACAGTTCCCTTACTCTGTTCATCAATTGACTTACAGAATTCCATTTTGATTTTAGCTGATGTTGACTCCGTTGACTTCCTTTAATGGCATCTTTTGTGAAAAGGAAGAGGAGCACACTGCTATCATACAACTTTTTACTCCACCAATTACTCAAATGACAATGAAATAAATGTCTCTCTGTGAATTATTCCATTCTCCCAGGTGGTGGGGTGCCTGTGCCCAAAGGGGTTCAGTGGAAAGTTCTGTGAGAACACTGTAGACGTGTGTCGAGGCAAACCCTGTTTCCGAGGGGTGCAGTGCCAGTCGGAGTCAGAGCCCGGCCAGTTCACCTGTGGAGAGTGTCCTGATAATACTGTCTCTGGGGGGAAGCAGGGATACAAGTGCTTTGAGCATGGTCTGTAGCACAGCGGCGGCTTTTGTTTGCAGGATTTTCTTTGTGTTGTCACATTATGACGTTCGGAGAAACAACTGTACCCCGAACACTCTAATTGATCTCATTCTCGTTTCTCCGTACACCTTCTCAGACATGTGCATCCCTCCTTTCACCTTCCCCTGCCACGAATATGCAGACTGCCTCAGCACCGTACAAAACTACACCTGCACATGTAAGCCTGGCTTCACAGGAGACGGACAGAACTGCACAGGTACTGAACACCAGTGTTTCATTATGAATAATAACACTCTTATTTACAATGTTTTAACCACACGCCTGTCTTTGTCTTTGCTGCAGATATAGATGAGTGTGCGGAGCTCTCAACCTGTCCTAATGCTAAGTTTGAGTGTAAGAACAAGCCCGGCTCTGTCGACTGCTTCTGTAGATACCAGAAGACCAAGGACACTGACGGATGTGGTATGTGCACAGTCATTCGTGTTCACTATCATATAACCAGCAGATTCATTCATTTGCCCCTAAAGGGACAATGACATCTTTCAACAATATTTCAGAAAACTTGTAAGACAAAAAAAAACAACTGGGAGTTAGTATTTAAGTATTTCTTTTTTTTTTCACCCTACTCACCTTTGCAGTCTGGCCATTAGTGCACCACCAGTGACACAAACAAAATATGATTGTAGTCGCTGAGTCGCCGTAACTTCCTCGAGTACTTTTATTTATGAGCACTGTAATTATGCTCTCCAACAGATTGTAGAGCACAGATTTGTATCTAATTCAGCTCTGAATAATGTGTTTCTCTGCAGGTGACTCTGGCAATCCTCCAGGTAAGACTTACCAAATGGTTCCTTCTAATTTTGCTGCATCATAGCTGCCTTTGCTCTTCCTCTGGTGTTACCATGGTAAACACAGCCATATATGGTAATAAGAGGTCACCGCACAGCTGCTGCTGTTCCTCTGTGTCTGCAGGGGGTAACGTGTTCAACGTCTCTATAAGCTGGGCGACGAAGAGATCTGATGGACTCAAAAAGGTGTGTGTGGGTGTGTGTGTGTGTGTGTGTGTGTGGGTGTGCCAGTAATGGCTGGTAACATATTAATTGGTGGCATGGAACAGTAATAACATTTCCCCATCGTGGGACTAATAAAGGAACATCTTATCTTATTTTTATGCTGTGAAATGACAAGGCTGTTTCTCCCTCCTTCTCAGCTGGTGGACATTCTATCGATGGGTTTCCAGAACAAATTCTACAACGCCAGTAAGAAGGATCCAGGACCGGGCTCCACTCCGGATGTGACCGAATATCGCATCAACATGTCTAGTGACACCCCCCACTGGTACATCAGAGACTACCTGGCCAGAGTCAGCAGCCACTATGACATCGGGGCTTTAGACGTTGATGGTAAACCACCAGCACGTTTGGCGATGCTCAACTTCAACATGCATTTGCCATAGATTTGTGGTGTGGAGGTATCACATGCACTGCAGCTTTTCTAGTGATGGCAAACTGTTGGTAACTTGTCTCTCCCACTTGCTGTCGGACTTGTCCACCTACAGATCTGGATGAGTGTATGGCCAAGGAGGCAGTGTGTGTACATCCTGCCCTCTGCGCCAACACTTACGGAGGCTACAGGTGTGTTTGCAACGGCACGACTGACGTGGATGAAACCCAGTCCTGTGTATTAGGTGAGGATCTGAGCATACTTCGCATCCATCCTGCAAACAGAAAAGGCTCCAGGGCTGATAAACTGTCAAAATCAATATTACAGCTGAGTGCTGAGCCCATAAAACATTCACTGGATGAAATGAATGCCTTCCAGAAATGCCTTCCATGTCTTTAATAGTGTTCTGGTGTTGCATAAAACTTCCTGTGGCTGTGTGATAGCATTTCATGAAAATGTCTGTCGTAATTTGGTTTGACTTGACCGTTTGCAGACAGAGACAAGGCGAATTATATGGAACCACACGTTCTTATGGGCCTGGTTCTGGGCATCTGCATCCCTCTGCTTTTGCTGCTGCTCCTGGCTGCACTGGCCTGCTTCTGCTGCTGCAAGAAGACTGTTACTGGAGAGTGAGTAACACCAGGAGCTGATCCAGTAGAATTTACATCGATTTTAACTTGATAGATAACATGCATGACTGACTGAATTATAAAGATAAGGGCTTATAACTACCGGTGATTAATAGTATTCTACGGGCTATGTTTGTCTGAAGCTCCTGATGATGACATTCTCCCACTATGTTGTGCTGATAAGGAATATATTGAAAGGAATAATTCACCACAAAGCTATATTTCGACTATCAACCGATCCTTGTAGGCTTGAGAGGTGTTTCTGTCAGGTCAGAATATACAAAAGATTCATCGGATTTCGTTGGTGACTTTTGCAGCAGCAGCAGAAGAATAATCATAACTCATGTGTCACATTGTCACATTCTCCCCAAAATATGGCCAAATACAACCCCTCTGTTTGTCTCTAGTGTGGGTAGTTGTTTAAATTAGTTGTACACAACTATCTTGCTTTTTAACTACCACACAGGCCTCCAAGTTTCTCTGATTGGCATAAAAATAAGACATGAGAATAGATGCCCCCCAGCAAAACTATGGCTATGGAGTCCTCAGAGGAGACCACTTGGAGACTCTTATCTTCATTGCTTGTGACTTATGTATCGACATTTTTTTTTTACCTCACAAATAGTTGGCATCTGTTTTTCATAAAATAAATAAATAAAAAAAAATCCATACCATCAGCTCCTGGTGGGCAGTGAGCATCACACATCATACATGTCTGCTGGCATGTAATAAGAATTACTGCTTCACTAACAAACCAAGTTTATGGCCACACAGGCTTTCAAAGCGATGGCTGGACCCTTGTGGTGCGCTAGAATTCTAATGAATAAAAAATTGAGTTTAGGTGGGTCAGCAGCTCCTCTGGGCAGGGTGAGACAGGGTTCACTGCAGGTCACTGCAAAGTGTACTGCTGCAGAGCAATACCACACACACACACACACACACACACAGTGCTTCAAGGTACAGTAGTCAAGTAGGTCTGCCCAGAGACAATTCTTAACAGCAGCTTGAAGGCTTTAAATCCTGTCCTCTGTACTGCTGCTGCAGCACTACCCTCTTCTATTTAACTTCTCAGCTGGAGGACGGCCTGCCCACTCTCTTACTATATTAAACAAAAACACTTCCTACTAACAGCTTTGGTCCGAGTTATGAAACTACACTCTGGTAACGCTGAGGAATGACTGCAGATGGAATACACAGTAAAGAATACACAGTAATGTGGCTGAAACGGCACCATCAGAGCATCCTGTGTAATTTCTTAGAGGAATGGTTCCACGTTTGGGAAATAAGCATATTCGCTTTCTTGCTGAGAGTAAGATGATACCTCTCTCGTGTCTAATGAGATCAAAATGTCAAACCATTCCTTTAAATAAATATAAAAACATGTGGTGTTTGCTACTGTCAAGTAGAGTGCATTTTCTTTTTAGACCAGACAGACAGAAAAGTCAGCTCCAATAAAGGGATTGGAATATTTAACCGAAAAGAACAGATAATAGAGGGATTTTCTTACAAAGCTGAACGCACCATGTTGAATGAAAATCTGATTCAGATGTGTGTGTGTGTGTGTGTGTGTGTGTGTGTGTGTGTGTGTGTGTGTGAAGGTGCACGGCAGTGTATGTGTTTGTGACTTTGTGCCTCATAATGCACATGTGTCCTTGGCCGCAGCATGTGTGTACAGATGTATGGCATCTGGGCCAGGTGTTAGTGGGCCACAGAGACACATAATCCCCCTGATGACTGGCCTGCTTTCTGCGCTAACAGTAAACTAGACCCTATGGATATAATGGACAAGGTCGGCGCCAGCATTGTAGGATTATGTTGTTAGATTAGAGCGAATGAGCAAAAGCCAGGGAAGAGGTTATGCTGTTGTCTTTCAACAAGACGGAGAGATAGAACTGGATTATATGGTATGATATAAAAGTCCCAGACGTGTGGGATTTTCTGGAGCTGGAATGGGTTAGTTTAGTGTTTCAAATGTTCCTTTTTAACTTTGCATTTAGTATCATCCACTGTAGATTTTCACAATGTTCTGCAGCATTGTATCTATAAAGTACTGCATTATTAAAATCTCTAGACCTTGATTTTATTCCTGAGGAGGCCTCAGAGACTTTGAATGCAACATTTTTCAACATCAGGTATCATAATCAAGGACCAAACAACAGGTCTGCAGAGATTTGAACAGCCAATGGGCAAGTTCACAAGGAATCATTGGCGAGATGGTGATTAATAGTGCACCAGGTCGCACTGCCTGTACCTCATTAGCAGAGAGGATATACATATTTGCACAACCATAATGATATACAATCCAAAACATCTGAACGGCAAATCAGCCAAGAGGGAGTCCAGAGAAGCATTTGGGACGCGTGCTTCATGTTTTTAATCAGCTTTAGGCCCAGATTTCAGCATCTTTCAACATTCAGAATATCTAGGCTAGAGCCTGCATGAATATTCATGAGTCACTGAGTATTCCACAGCAACTGCTGCCCATCCAAACATTTCCATAAATTGCCTGAAATGATTGTTTACTGCTGGGAGAATTATAGACAGTGCTAATCAGAGCCAGGAATTCACTGACAAACGTCCAAAATGTGCAAAAACGTAACTCCTGGCAGTGATGGAGATACAGAATATCATTCATCCATCCATCCATTGTCTGTGCCGCTCATCCTCAAGGGTCACGGGGGGGCTGGAGCCAATCCCAGCTGAACCCTGGACTGGTCGCCAGTCAGTCACAGGGCTACAGAACATCAGCACTAGTTAATATTTGTATATAATTCACATGATCTGAGCTAAAGATATTGACTCTTTATATGCAGTGTAATAGATAATGTGGGCATCCCTCTACATATTTGACACTTTACAGCATCTTGAATGGTACGCTGCAGTGATTCCCGCTTTCTGATTGGCTCATGTGTTTCCTTCCAGCCTCCCCCACTTGATGCCAGACTACATCGAGGAGCAGTACAACCCTCCACCCTTCAACTACTCCGACCCTGCCCTGCACTACATGACCCACAGCAGCCCGCGGATCATAGACAGCATCACACCCAGGCAGCGCCTCAGATAGCACATACTAAAACCGCACGCACATACAGGCATAGGTGCAAATCGCTTACACTCACAAGCACACATACACTCGCACACAGAACTGCACAGGCTTACAAACACAATGCAAGCACTTTTGGAGCCACTTTATATGTTTTATAACTACAAGATGAATGACTCTTATTTATATGGTAACAAACAAGTCATTAAGCCTGAGTGACTTTTAAAGTCGATTATTCTCAATCCTTTCTGCTGAGAGATGGACCTGTCGAGTTTGAGCTGGAAGTTTTTTCGCCTGAACGACAGTTTACAGTCTGTCTGTTAGAGTCTGACCCAGCAGAACTCGACCACCTTCTTGGCTGGAGACAGTGATGAAAAGTAAACCACTGCAGTGGTCTTTGGCTTCCAGCTGATACCAGGCCAACTGCCTCTTTGATAGCAGCATTAGCATTTGCCAGAATGTCTGGCGTCAGGCTCCTGCCCTCTGTTCACAAGTATGGTCAGTGTCCAGTTTGTTACGGTTCCAAGTCCAAAATGTCCAGCAATGCATCGATATCTGGAAATTCAGAATCATTCTTAGTCAACTAAAACATAGTGGATACACTTTCATTAGGTGTCCCCGTTCTCTAACACTCACTCTCTAATCTCACTTTGGAATTACACTACATTATTGTTGATTGCTGGATTGTGTCCTAGTTAATTTAACACAGCAGAGAAATTCCGTGTTTCAGCTGTAAGCTGTCTTTTGTAAAGCTGGACTGTTGTTGAAAGTTATAAACTGATGTGTAAATATAATGTAAAGCAATAAAAGTGCCACTTTAGCAGCATTGTCTTGTGGTGAAATTATTTCAAGACCAAAACAGCGTTGTAGCAAACGTGTGACGTTACGAACAAATAAGATGGTGGTTTAAGATATGCTGTAACAAGAAGGTCCAGGTTTTAACTGGGTATTGATATTCAGCAAGACAGTTAATCCCAAACAACTCTGGGGATTTTCAGTATAGCCCATCCTGACCTCTGACCTCTGACCTCCCTTACGAGGAAAAACAACATCAGACCGTCATCTGTCTGTAAGCTCACACACGTCAAGCTGAAGTTGTGTAAAGATTTGGTATCTTCTACTAAATAAACAATTCTGCCCTTTTCAAATGTTATTAATAGTGTAAAAGTTCTCCATTAAAGTAAAAGTCAACATTGTGCCTACATATAAATAAGTATATAATTATCATAAGCAAAATAGATATAGAGATTTAGAAGCACTCATTATGCATGATATTATTGGACCTTTATTACTGATGCACTGACATTTAAGCAGACTTATAATGTTGTAGTTGGTAAAGATATAGCTACTTTTAATGACTTTATACCGTCTATTGGCTGTATTTGCACGTTTCTTTAAGAATTTTCACCATTTTGTGGCCCTGTCATCTAGAAGAGCCCCAAAGTCTAGCTTTAAGACTAAAGTATAGTTTAGACTATGCTCACACACTATAGTTCATGGTCCTAAATAAAGTTGTGTTTACAACAGCTTAATCCAGTCATGCTGTTGGGCATTTCAATATTCAATAATAACACAATATCTTCTAAAATTATCAATGTTTTCAAAGGAAAATCTTGATCTGTAAAGTCACAAATAACTACACTGTAGTGGATTATAAATTACAAGAAGGTGGAAGAAGCATTTAGATTATTTACTTCAGTAAAACTACCCCATTCAAACTTCATTAGTATTATAAGCATAATGTACTTTGAGTATCAAAAGTAAAAGTACTCACCGGCTCCTTTCAGTGTTACATTATTACATATTATTATTATTATTATTACATAAATATCTATGCATTAACATGTACACAGCATTAGCATGTTGTAGTCTGTACAGGTGAGGCTAATTTGAGCTACTCTATATGCTGTTGTATAGTTTAATGTATAAAAATGCATAAATCATGTGTTGATCATATGTTTTGTATCTGTTCATATGTTCAGAATAACTACTAACTCTGTAGATAAGTAGAAGTATAACAGCAACATAAAATTGAAATGCTAGTTACGTACAAGTGCCTCCAAATTGTACTTAAGTAACATACTAGGTTATTTCTAGAGGTTATTTTCACTTTATCTACAGAAATAAGTGCTCCTTATCACATCATTCCAGTTTTTGATTTGCCAGTTTCCTGCAATGTCTTCTCCAGCCACCAGGGGTCACAGTTGAGTCTCCACACGAGGCAGATCAATCCCATTTGTTTATGACTGTGGCTGAAGCAGAAACGCAGCACTCTCACAGCTCCAAACACACACACACACACACACACACATACACACATACACACACACACACGCACAGACGACTAGACACCTGCTCTGCAGCCTTCATCTGGAAGTGGCCACAGCATGCAGTGGAGCTCACTGCCCCCTGCAGAATGAGATCATCTGAGAGGGGTGCAGAGCGAGACAGCCCTGCAGGTCCCTGCCACCGCAGAGACAGACCTGGCCTCCACTACAGCTGGGGTCAAGGACGGGGCGCTGCTAAAACATTCTGCCCTTGTCACTTCCTTATTGTGGTTACACACTTAAGTACTTGTGCACACACTACCCCTGCATAACCTCTGCAGTGCCTCTCCATTCCACTGGTTTCAGTTTCTACAGGGTTGATTGAGGAAGTAAACTGAGATTATGCCTCAACACTACATACAGGATCTGAAGAGAAAAAAAATGTTTAATCCATCGCAAGTACGAGCTCCTGACACCTGTTCCAGACAAAAGCACAGCTAACAGTGAACAGCAGCCACTGAGGGTGAAGTCACCTTGGCGAGAGAGCCTTTCACTGCCACACTTCTGGAAGCTTCCAAGTAGCACTGTTTCATGTGCTGCTGAAGTCTGCAGTGTTTGAACTCCAGCTCCACACTGACTGCAGCAGACAACCTGGAGGCAAGCCAGTCAGGGAACGAGGGAGGAAGGGAGAGGGACAGAGTTAGACAGAGAGTCAGAGCGATAGAGAGAGAGAGAGAGAGAGAGAGGACAGGAGGGGAATGAAAAGTGAGAGAGCGAAGATCAACAGCAG
The DNA here is from genome assembly GCF_042242105.1 of Pempheris klunzingeri. NCBI lineage: Eukaryota > Metazoa > Chordata > Actinopteri > Acropomatiformes > Pempheridae > Pempheris > Pempheris klunzingeri. Next base: position 25,215,350 of record NC_092023.1, read on the forward strand.
GGATGCTATTTGACAGCCAGTAAGTGGTTTTGTCCCTCAGATCCCCTCAAATAAAACAACTGACATGTGCAGGTTTAGAGACGCTTGATGATCTTGTGCCCAGACCAACAAATAGAAACACGTTATGGGGATAGAAAACTAAGTGCATGCTTAACACTATATCCATTTCATCACAACATGATTGAAATAGGCAGGGAATAGCAGGCCCGACCAAATCCTCTTATCCGATTTGAGGCCATTAATCATTTCTGCCTCATGATGTAATTTTGGAAAACATGTCATTTCTCAGTAACAGGTAGGCCAGAATGCCGATGGAATTGGCGCCTGTGCGGCTAGCCCGTTGTTGGGCCTAATGCCCTTATTGCATGGCTGTAAAACCATTCACGCTCACTGGGAGTGGTTTGCTGTAGGCTGTTTACTTTGCCCATTGACTGGACCACAACCTTTGGCCAGTGTATGCTGGGAAACATTACTGGCAATCAGGAATTCTTCTCAGAGGCTCATCAGATGCAGCTGAAATTGCCTGTAGGTCATAAAAAATACATGCGTACATGAACGCACTCCTTCCCTGCCGTATTTACCATCAGTGCATGTACACAGAAGCATTTGCACCGAGGCATATAGGCTAATCTCACAAATACACACACAGATGCAGGCCTGCATGCGCACAGACATGCACGCTCACACAATGTAAAAGGTCTCTTCACTAATAGTAGCTTGACATGACGCACCAACAACTGCCATTCTCTCCCATGAAAGGTGATCCGCTCCCTTGGCATGGAACCAGCAGGTGCATTACAAAGCCGCATTCATTAATAATACCGTCCGCGTCTTTCAGTTACACAGGTAAACATCTTCTCATATTTGTCACCAGCGCTGTATCCCTCAAAGTCCTCACACACACCACTGAGGTATACAAAGAGAATGCTACTCTTTAAGCTGTTTGCTTGAAAGCTGCTTTATTTCAGAGCATGGTTGTGCAATAACACTGCACAGCTCTACCACATACTGTATCTCACGTGCCTGGTGCCAACCCGCCCCCACTGCCAAAAATCGAACTGACCCACATGGTAGGTTTTTCTGCAAAGGGAACAATGCTAACCGCTATCAGGGGGAGTGATGTTACAGGCCATTGGGAGGTGACATTAATGAAGATGGAGGGGTGACTTCAGCCCTGCCTCTGCTGAACTAAAGTGACCTTTGACCCCTGCGGCATGGAAATCAAAGCTGCCGTTTTATAGAAATGTTCCTGGTCGCTTGGGCTTGGTCCGATAAGGACTCATATTGTGAGGCAGTTACATATTCACAGAGCTGATAAGAGGAGGGGAAACATAATGGAAACAGCAGTGGTTGGAGTATGGTGTGTATATGCACACACGCACACACACACACACACACACACACACACACAGGCATTGATTAATCTGATTACAAAATAATACTACAGAGTTAACATAACACCTTACAAGCATAGTGCAAAAATAGCCCTGTAACGCACACTGTATTGTGCTCTTCTTTGGCTTCCATCATGGAGATTGGTTTCAGGTTTTATAGACCATTAACTCATGTCTCCCTGGGTTCCAATAGTCCCTATCCATATTAACTTCCGACCTAAAATCACCTTTGACCTGGAACAAGTCCTCTGAGACCCTGGGATCATTGAAGGGCATGTCATCAACCGGCCAAACAGCTGATTCTGCATATTGGATGAGCAGACTAGATGACTAGATAGAGAGCTATTCAGATTTTGAAATATTTATGACCCAACAATAAACCATTCTCTCTGAACAACTGTTTTACTGGAGCAATTCACCGTACGTGTTCCGGAATAATGTCTAATGCATTTGAATATCAACAGAAGCCCAGTTAAGTGTTCATGGCAACTACATAATAGTACCTGAGTTCACATTTTACAGGGTTTTCGAGGTAGCCTATTTTCGGAGAGGCAAAAGGTGATTCGTTCACACATGCTCCAGCTTATCTAGTTCTTGTGACGGGCCTTTGTGCCGTCACCTTTGGCATTACATAATCCGCGCAGTGACAAAAACCCTGTAGCAGAAAAACAGATTTAAATGAAAAGAATCCAATGTGCTCCAGATTAGGCAGGTTGGGAAAAAGCCTGGCTGATGCTAAAGCTGCTCAGTGGATCACATGGCACAGGCAGCATCACCTCTGCAAACAGCGCAGATGGAGATGGGAACCACTTCGGATGCACATTTCTTACATCTACATGTGAGAAACTGAGCTTTTCACAATCCCCGCTCTCTACGTGTAGTGTGACATCCGCGTCTAATAATAAGAGAGGCAGCAGAATTGGGAGGAAGGGGGGCTGTTTTGGGACGTGGAGATTCTAGTACATTCTCTGAGCGGTTCTTCAAAATCCTTCTCCTCGCGCATCCCCGTCCACCCTCCTCCTCAGCATCTGCCATGGGATCATGCCAGAGACAGGTGGTCACTGGGAGCAGTCAGGCATAAGCAGCCAGGTTATCAGATACTCCCATCCACACCAGCAGTACAATTAGACCTGAGAATCCACAGTCATCTGACAGCACCGCCTGCCACAGAGCCAGTCACACATCACACATCTGAGTGTGCATGCACACAGGCCGCACACACATTCGCAAACTATTACTTATTACTAACTATTACACCCATACACTTCAGCCTTGACACTGCATCTCATTATGCATTCAACTTGAAGTGATGAAGACTCGCACAGCAGACAGGAGGAACTTTACTCAAGAGCTGCACTGAACTCCATCACAGCCTGTGGTAACCTTGCATCAGTAATCTATTTTCTTTTTCTTCTTATAAAAAAAAAAAAAAAAAAAGCAAAAAAGCACGGGTATCAATATCCTGATGAAAACACAAGTAATGTCATCAGAAATGCAGCAATAGGAAATGCAGAAACTCGCATAAGCAGAAAGTGGGTCAGTAACACCCCAGTTACAAGTAACAAACCAAGCTCCTGGCGGCTAATAACTTATCAAAACTATCTCATTGGGCATCCCTGAAGATGATGGCCACATGTACACACACACTATGCAACAAGCTTGTCTGCTACGCCTGTGGCTCTGACTGGGATGTCTACGGACAGGATGCAGCGGCAGCGCAGACCATGGGAGTGACGCATTGCAGGTACAAACACACCAATCAGAGAGCGCGATTTCTTTCAGCTACGTCTTCTGCCCCATCACGGAGTAGCAGAAAGTATTCATACGCCGTTATGTAGACCATCGGCGATGCGCATTATAATTTATAACACGTACGTCGAAACGTTCGTGGCAGTCGTGCATGGGTATTGCAGTTGTTTTCAGATTTTTTTGTGCTGCTAATCACTTCTACAAATGTGCGTTTAGTTAACTAAGTAACTGAGGAAAAGGGAAGTTGGCGGAGTGATATTGGAAAGAGGAGGAGTTTGGGGCAGCCGTTAAAGGCGAGTCCAGTAGGCTCTTCCTCAGTGTGTTCATACCGAGTGTCAGTCCGCCGAGGCTTCCTGTTGGCTCTGGTCTCTAACGGATTTTGTCGTGAACCAGCCGCTACATCCACATCCAAATGGTAAGGAAAACAGAGTTATGTTTTCTCTCCAGTCTAGACTCGGTCGACAGTCCCTTAGCAGGCGTCGTTTTCTTTTTTTTTTTCAATGTGCGGAATTAATGTCAATAAAACGTAACGTCACCGGTGTGTGAGCTACAGCCGCTGCAGCGTTAACTACCGCAGTGGTGGTCGAATAAATGACAGCCTGCTCAATGCTAGGTAGTGCTAGCATGGTCTACAACACTAACGTTAGCTGAATTAATGCATTCATATCTCTGTGCCTAATGTTAGCGTATTACCTGCACTTGCCACAGTGCACCAGCGTTGCGTCCCCTAATAACAGGTCCAGCAGCATTCTAGGTAGTGTTGGGGTCGCTAAATTGTGATGGTGTCCGAATAATTGGCTTTTTGGACAAGTAATCATCCCATTAAGTGAAAGGCAGTGATGGAGAAGTAATGTGAGTATTTCCCAGCCGATGCCTCTCTGGTGACGACTGCTGTATTAGTCAGTCCTTGTGCTGAGAGGGTGCAGCGTTAGTCTGACTGAGCCGGCACATAACGGTAGCTAGCTAACTTTAGCTCTCCCTAGCTAACGTTTACCGCCAAATTGTATGCCATTCATTGTCCGGGGACAAAGAGCATTCAAATATAGGTAGATTTATCGTGTGAAGGCCACGTGTAGTCTGCCATTATATCCGCGTTTCCGCTTTCTTTCAACTTCAGTATTCAGATTCTCGGCCAAGCGGCACAAAATGCCTGTTGGTGTAGTTGTAATGTTACAACTACTGTAATAACGTGGCCATTGTTGCCACCGGAGTAATTACCATCTGTAGAAAGCTGTGGGAAATGGTTTGCCCCAACTCTGAGGCAATCCATGAAGAATTGGGATGACTAAAGTTGTTCTAGGGAGGGGAAAGTCGTTTTTTGCCATTTGGCATGCTATTAATTGCCTCATCTTGTGTTTTACAGGCTGATCAGCTTACAGAAGAGCAGATTGCTGGTAAGACATCGCTACACTGATCTACTACTTTCCTCATATTCTGCAAAGTGGCCTGCGTTATGGATCCTTGCAGTGGATTTATACTTTTGCCTTTTAAGGCATTCCACAGGGCAGCCTACTGGTCATAAAACAGGAATGAATGAAACGGCTGTTGCTTGCAGGCTGTGGCTTGCTGAAGGACTCCCTCATGGAAAACTTTGCATTTTCATGGTTGCCATATAATAAATGATGTAATCTGGAAGCTCTGTGTATTCTGGCGTGGCGTTGGCAGTCACCTTTTTTACATGCTGTGCATGATGTGTCCTTTGCTCTGGGTGTGTTCTCAGTAGGAGTGCTTCAAGAACAACTGCAGTAGCAACTTGGGCTTCGTAGACTGCTATCCTAAGATGAGACCTAGATGTTATCTAAATCATGCAGGAACTGGGTTATGTCTTGTAGCATTGCTGCCAGTATGTGCTCGGGGACGTTTTCTGCATTGCATGCAGTTGGTGTCTAAAATGTGGCACATTGATAGTGGTTTCACTGATTAAAATCTGCTGGGTTTTGTTGACTTGATTCAGTTTGGGGCTTATATTTCACAATATGCCGATCATAATCGTGCTGTATTTCATGGTGTCAGCTTTTAGTGGACAGACCCTTGCTTGATGATTTGCTGACATGCGGCAGTTTGTAGATTGTCGGCTTGTACAAACATGATGACGTGACTGTGCACTAGCGTGGTCTGTTGACTTGGGGGAAATTAACAGTAATTTAAAGCGACTGCAGTGATGTGGGGTTTTAATGGCCAGTACCAGAGGAGCTGGAGTCCCACCCCTTCCTGCAGTTGATGCAGACTGCAGGCCTCTCCTCACAACAAAAAGGGTGTGCCCTGTGTGTTTGACCCTGCAAATGGAAGGGCAGGTTGTAGTTTTTATGATGCTGACAAGCTGCTGTATGCCACTACACATTGCCCATTGGCCTCATCACGCTTGATGAGTGTGTCATCGTTCTTCATCCCTCACGGCTCCACCAAACCATACAGGCTGTCATTCTCTGATGTAGCCTGACTGCCCTGCTGCTTGGTCTCGTGGTCACTGTTCTTGTTTAGCCAAAAACGATTGCAGTTGGAACTGAAAACAGAAGGGCTCATCAGTATGCTGCAGCTAGTTTATAACTGAAACATGAGTGATATAATGCCCTTTTAAGCCTTGAGCTAATTCAGGGTTTGGGTCAATGTGATTGGCAGACTTCAGGATAAGGTGAAGCCTTTATGCAAGATGTGCTGACAGCATTTACATGGTTTTTAATCTAGAATTTTCTGTCTTGGCTTCAGTCTTCTGCAGTGTTTAAAGCAACTGTCTTGCCAGTTTTGCTGTACATATCTACATATTGGAATGACATGGTCTGCCTTACTAAAGAAGCCCAACCACTTTTTTTTTTCTTTTTTTTTTTTGCAACCAGAATTCAAGGAGGCATTTTCGCTCTTTGACAAGGATGGAGATGGCACCATCACCACCAAAGAGCTGGGAACAGTCATGCGCTCTCTGGGCCAGAACCCCACAGAGGCAGAGCTGCAGGACATGATCAATGAAGTGGACGCTGATGGTGAGAAGGCAATCTGGATTCACAAGCTACCAACCACACACATACTGTTGACATGCTGGACGGGAATCCCTCATCAATGTCTGGTATTTCCCTTCAGGAAATGGAACGATAGACTTCCCAGAGTTCCTGACCATGATGGCCAGGAAGATGAAGGACACAGACAGCGAGGAGGAGATCAGAGAAGCATTCCGTGTCTTTGACAAGGTAAATGCTGTCTGCACACATGTGTATGTAAAGCAGGTGTTTTTTTTTTTTTAAGCTTAAAACTAGCTCACTGACTAATATCACTTTCAGGATGGCAATGGATACATCAGTGCTGCTGAGCTGCGCCATGTGATGACAAACCTTGGGGAGAAGCTGACTGATGAAGAAGTGGACGAGATGATCAGAGAAGCAGACATTGACGGAGATGGACAGGTCAACTATGAAGGTTGGTAGATGGTTTTTTGTTTTTTTTCTTCTTAAACATTTGTAACCTGCCTGGATCACTCTTTGGATACCATGTCACACCATTTGTTTGTTTTTTCTCCCCTCTTCCCTGCAGAGTTCGTACAAATGATGACGGCGAAGTGAAGGCCTTGTACAGATTTCGTATATAAATAATTTGCCTTTTTTTCTTTGTGTAATTTATCTGTAAAATCTTAATAGCCCCTCTTCGTCCCTGCCCCTTCTGCTGTCCAAAGGAACTGCATGTAAACTGCATAGGCTCTTGTCCCCATGTCCCTTTCTTTTGCTGTCATGGTGTTTTGGAGTGACAGAACGACCAGATGCCTGTGGAGGCCCCTGGGAGCCGGAGAACTTCGAATCTTCCCGTCTTGTATGCTCGGGGCCCCTCCACGCATGGCGTCATTGGAAACCTGTCAGCTGGTTGTCACTTGGTAACACTGTTGGCATGGAAACAATGTAGAGGAGTTTAACTCTGCATGGACTATGGACAAAGTATATATGGAAATCTCTCAGCATTGCACTACTGCAAAAAAATGACACGGGTGTATCTCCTAGGTACTCGTACAAACTCTTTTTGTATCTGCTGTTCTATATACCAGACAACGACTAATCTTACCATGCTTTTTAATGTTTTACTCACTACTTTTACTTTTCTTTCTTTTCTTTTTTTTTTTAATGGCCTCTGGTCATGCCTCAAATAATCCATTCCAAGTTGTATATTTTTGTTTTCCAATAAAATTTACAATCTACCCGGATTTGAAAATTGTCTTGTTTTCTCAGTTATAATGGATCCTTGAGTTTGTATACCCTGTAATAATTCCCATTTTTGTATCAACGACAGGATGCTCCGTTTTGATAGGCTTTTTTTTTTTTTTTTTTTTTCTCTCTCTTGTTGCTTAGATCACACATGAAATGTTTACCATTTTAAATTTAAAGTGTCCCCTGTTAATTCCCCAAAGCACTGAGGAGCATCAGCCAATGCCTCTTAATGTTCAGATAAGCTCAGATCAAATCTGTATTGTCATGAAAATAAAAGCACTGAGTGGGATCAAAGGCTTTTATTTTGAAGTGCACACAATGGTACTCGACATTGGATTAGCCTTCTACTGTCCAGCTCCCCTCCTGACTACATCAGCAATGTGTTGTCTGCTACTGTTGGCACAGCACCATGTAGAAGCTGCCTCATGTCTTATTTGGCATTTGCCCCCAGTGATGAGCTGCAGGTGATTGAGCATACATCAGAACCTATGGTGTAAATAGAGGTGTACCTGTTTTTTGTTTTATTTTTTGTTAATTTCTGATTGAGTTTGTTACAGTAGCTTGCAGAGATACTAAGTTTGTTATTTTGATGAATGACAAAATAAAGCTCTATTGTGGACCTCTGTGCTGCCTCCTGTGTGAATTTTATGTAAGCTGCTGTCAGTTAGTGCCCTCGGTGCTCTGCAGTGGTTGGACTAACATGTTTGTAATGTTAAACTGGAGAAAAAAATCCTCTCTGATGGTCTTGACAGTCTGCTGGGAGTATTAAGTGCTGTTGTTTGTGGCTTGGTCAGTCATGCATATTTTTTACTAGTCCCTATAGATGAACATTTAAACATTTAGAGCATCACAAAAGCACTTAACGAACATCTTGCACACAATAAAGGAGTATGACGTAAAGACGTAACTCACTTAGGTTCCCTGAATTTGATTTTCCTTAATCTTTGTGTGTGTGTAGCTACAAATTAGTGGCTTATCCCTTTTCAGAGTCTGCAGAGGAACAACTTCAGTTCCAAGACAGAGAAAAAAGGAACACCACAACCCACAGCAATGTCAGGTGTGAATCGATGACACGAGTGGCTCTCATCTCGTCAAAACCAATTATCACAGGACCTAAAAAAACTAGCAGTTGAAGTGCCATCGCAGTGTACTTACAAAAAGCTGTTAATTACACAGCACATGTTACACTAGTCTCAGCCCTCCTCTGCATTCATGCACTGTCCACATAGGAGAAGACTGTGTACCATCAGCTGCTATGATGAAAGGGAGACGTGCAGTACAACCCCAGCTCCATACCTGCCTGTGTGTGTGTGTGTGTGTGTGTCATGTATTACTCATGTTGTAGGGACGTACATCTGTCACACTGTGGGGACTCTCCTTCCTTTTGGGGACTAAATGCAACTCCCCAGAAAGTAAATCATAAAATTTGAGGCTTGGTTTAAGCTCAGGGTTAACATACGTCTTTAGGAAGTCGATGTAAGTCCATGTAGTGTCCTCTGAAGTGATGGAAACATGACTGTGTGTGTCAGGTCACATGAGACTTCCTTGACAAACAGTGTAAACATGAATTCTTGGCTCCTTCCAACCATGTGTTCCTCGTCGCCTAGCAACGGGGCTAAATGTTGGGCTTTTGCTCCCTGAGCAAGATTTTCACTTAAGGAGGAGCTCCTGCCGTACTTAGAAAGAGACAGAGAGAGATAGTGTGTGTGTGTGTGTGTGTGTGTGTGTGCCAAAAGAGGTAAGATACTGAAAACTTCAGACACAAAGAAGAGGGATAGTTTAAAAGAAATTCTCAGTGAAATCCAAAACCTGTGGTGCTCCTCAGCTGCCTCATTTCAAGAACCTGCTCTTCCTAAATACACACAGCTACACTCGTGTCTACACTGTAGGGGACAACAGGGCTCAGAAGAAGATGGATGATCCAAATTGTGTTTCATCTTCAACAGAGAGAAAGTTGCATACTTGCTAATTGCTTCTTTTACTGGACCCACGGTGGTCCTCAGACCCTCGTTTGGAAACCAGTGCTTCCCTCCAGACATTTGGAAGAATAAGGCATCTAGTCCTGCTTTGTCTTGTACTTGATTGGCACTGAAATGGCAACTTGTACCCTGCACATTGTGATCAATATCAGTGTCCCTCCAACTATCACATGATGTTGGATGATGATGATGATGATGATGATGAGGAGGACTAGCTAACTAACTGCAGCATGTGCAGTGTGCCCCTCGCTGCTCGGCTTGCCATTGTGTCTTACTTTTAGTCAAACTAGTCGGTGAGTCTAAATTTAGCCGTCCACCAGGCCAGCTTGTTGAAAAATTGATCGATAGTGGAGCCGCTGCTATAGTAACAGTCGCAGTTTTAATGGTGGTCAGGTGTCACCGGATCTCCAGTCAAGCAGATAGCAAACGACAATGAGCACGGCGACGGATACGTCCACATGGAAAAACAAAGCCGTCTCTAAAGGCAGTGACATGTCCAGGGGTGGTAACAGAGCAGATAAGGTAAGGCTCCTTAAAGCCCTCATAACTGGCTCACTGTGTGCTAATGAGGAGAAGCAGCAGATGATACACGCACAGATGCATCAACACATTGTTGGCATAGCAGTGTCATCATAGCAGGAACAATCTACTGTGTCTTGGCTTGTATCCTCTTCTTATCCGCAGGGTGATGACAGGGTGGACCCGCGTGGCCGGGGGGGCTGGTGGCTGGGAACACTGAAAGTAGGTGTCATGCTGCACTATGGCTTCATAGCCCGTCTTCAGAGGAGAGGCTGCCTCAGTGCATCGGCCTGTGTGACACTCGCCACCGGGCCGTCGGTTAAAAGAGGCTCATTAGCTCACGTTGATAAAGTAGATTTTCAGTTAATGGCTTTTATTGCACAGCTCTATCTCTTTGTCTGTGTGCAAAGTGTGCTGCCTGGCCAGAAACACACTCCAACACTTACACTACACTGAGTCCAGTTCCCAAGTGCCTTGCAGTGCATTGGTGGTCATAATTCACAGACCTAATTAATTATCAGTTTATCTTAATGTGATCCAGGCTCTCAGGCTCCATTGTTAGTCAGCAGGCGAACAAAAGGCCAGGTGGCTTCACAATTATTCTTTATCGATGAACAGCAAACATAGCTGCTAATACACACAAGCTCTGTCTGTACAAACAGGTATTTTATTATGGGATGAGTTTAAATTATTGGACCATCGTGAAGAGATTCAGCCACAATATTACTTCTTCTTGTGGTCTTCTTCTTCCAAAGTTCTTCAAAAAAGTCAGTTAAATAGAAATATAAAGATTATAACAAATACGTAATAAGTAATAAAAATGAACTGTGAGATAAATGTACTTTCATAAAGAGAGTTTAGTACCTATGCAAGTGTTCCAGCCGCCTGAGCTGAAATAGGCTCTTGGAGAAACAGCCCAGTTATGGCTCTAATAAGCTAACAGTGTAAAGTGTCTGTCAGAGCAGGGAACTCCTGCAGCTACCAGGGGGTTCATGGGAATATTATATCTTTTATATCTCATCTAATTGAATTAATAATGAAATATAAGAAAAAAATGAAAAACCAAATAATAACTACATCCTTTATACTGAATCAGCTGCAACCTGAGTGCATGAGAAGTAGTTAGTAAGTAAACGTAAAAGTCTAAACAGCTAAAAAGAATGTATAAATGGCTAACAATAATGAATTTACAGTTGAAATAGCCTAAAGTAATGCTAAAGTCATGAATAAATGGTTGAACTATCTAGTGTCTGCCAGCAGGACAGTTTCTGACAGTGAAGAGTCAGACAGGAGGCGGTGGACAGAGGTGCAGGTGTGACGTGTGTGGCTGTAATTGGATGAGAAAACACTGTTAGTAGTGTTGAATGACATCCAGTTTATGGTGAATTCATTGATAAAATCGATGAAGAGGTGCTGAGTTCATCTGACAGAGCTGCGAATGGAAATAGAATGAGAGCACAAAGCCACCTGTGACACATCCCCTAAACTCCTCTCGTCTCGCCCTCCTCCAGGACACACCCATCCCGGGTCTCTATCACGTCCGTGACTTCATCGAAGAGGCTGAACTGAACCCAGTGAGGAAGACCTACGGGTTCAAGGGCGTGGGCAGAAAGGGCCACACTCTGGGCGTACGTAAGGGGGATCTGCTTCTGCCCGGGGCCTACAGCTACAGAGACTCCATCCAGGAGCTCCTGACACGCCGGGCGTCCTACTCTTTCAAAAACTGTCCACGACCCGACACCGTCACCCTGGGCATCAGGGACAAGGTGGAGAGCAGACATATACAACTGGCCCCATATTAAAGGAATAGTTCACCGTTTTGATAAGTAAACTTATTTGCTTGCTTGAGAGTTAGAGATGAACATAGACGAGACACATGCTGGTGGTTTCGTACTATTCCACTGATTGAGAGTTGGCTGCTGTTGTTCACACATAACTCACCCACAAATTTCCATTTTGAAACTTCTATTTGAGTGCAGATGAAACCAGGAGTCTTTATTCTAAGCTAGACTAATGACCTCCTGAGCCCAGCTCCATACTTAACATACGGCTGTGAGAGTGGTATCGATCTTTTCATTTCGGTCTTTGGGGGGAAAAAAACAAATAAGCACACATCCTATATCCTATAATGCTGTGTTCCCCAATTCCCATTGCCCTGCCGGTTTTAGACGTTTCCCTGTTCAGCTCAGTATTTCCACATGTTATACATCCCATACTGTAATGCCTCAATTTAAAGATTTTTCCCCAAATCTTAAACATTTACCTCCTTTGTTTGTTGTTAGCTGAAGGTGAAAAGTGGGTGCAGTCTTACTATTTGTTTAGTAACTGTACTGTAACACACTATAACGATTTATTAGGTTACTGGTAAAAAGCTAGTAGTTATTATGAGAGGGAGCTGAAGTCATTCCTTTACACCAGCCCGATTCAAATATGTGTCTCCTCAGTTAGTATTTCTGAATTGTTCTGTTTTGATGCTCGGCAGCGGCGTCGACACATCATCACAGCACTTTGCTTAAAAGTACTGCAGGTGCTCTTCAAAATGCACCTGCAGCAGACAAACTGACAACAGAGGACGTGTTGGAAACAGAAGCCAGCTGTTGGCAACGTAACACAAAAAAGCAAAGTCACAGCGATACTGTCGTACGTATTTTAACACTTCTTTATCTTTTTTTTTCCCCGTGCCAGCATATAAACACTTCGCCGTGTGACTACGATGTGACAGCGAAGCCAGTGGAGAAGATTCCCTGCAAGTAAGCACTCGACAAACAGCCTCTCTTTAACTCTCAGATCACAGCCGAGCAGACAGCCCATGAATCATCCCTTGATCGCTGAGGCCCTTCCTCTTCATACAACTTCTCCTTCCCTCTCTCATCTTCTAGCAGCACAAAGATGGAGGAGCAATCACCAACCAGCTCTCTCATTTTCCCTGCCTCTGATCACGCACGGCCTTATTCTTTTCTTCTCTCGCTCTTCCCCTCACTGTTCTCCACTCTGCTCTTTGTTTTGTTTTTTTATTTGACAGCCAACCCCCCTACCACCACCACCACCACCACCACCACCACCCCCTCTCCCTTCTCTCCTCTTCTTGCAGGCATGTGATGTTTCGGTCGACCGTGCAGCGGCTCAGCTTTCCACCTGTAAGTATCCAGTCACCAAGACTAGTTATTAGGACCATGCAGTCTTTCCATTGCCCACAAAAAGCCTTCATTACAATACACTTTCAATGGGTTTTGATTACAAGCTATGACCTAATGTGTATCTGGTATGTGCTGTACAGGAGCTAGTTATGACAACCACAAGGGTCAAAGAAAACCGATCCCACAGGGTGTCCGATTGTATCATTTGCCCCATTTGAGGGCCTGTTATGGCGCAGTATTAGCTGACCAGTCAGCTTTGGTTCATATTGCAGAGTGTTGCAGCCTTAGCCGTCTCTCCATGCTGGTAGCTGATGGATATTTGAGCCGTGCTGGCAGCTGCTGGGTGTTGACAGAGAAGGAAAGGCGCTAAGAAATCCCGAGGGTGTTATTAATGTAGACTTGGGAGCAGTTTTCTGCTGTTAGTGGTGTCACAGGGACTCCACGACAAGCTTATTGTCAAAGGTTAAGCAGCTACACAAATCCTGCAGGGAAGTTAACTGAAAGTGCGGACCGCTGGGACGGCTGACCTGACGGAGGTGGACAGACAAAAATTGAACTGCCTTAATGGTTTATACTGGGAGCTCTCGGTCCATCCTAAGACAGGAGATACAAATTCCACATTTCTGTGAGCCCTGCCTCTTCGCCCAGAATAAAATGAAATGAAAGAGCTCCGGCGAGCTGAGGATGTTTGGGAACACAACAAAAAAGATATGTATTCTCTTTTTCTTGATTTGACTTAATTTCTCCATCCTGGGGCCACTGTGTGTCCTAGATTTACATGTTGTGCTTTTTTGCAATATCGAATGCACGTGCTGCTCAGAAGGAACAAATCCTCCCTTGAGATTCAAGCCTGATTGAATTAAAGTCATAATCCCAGACATTTTCATATGAATAAATGTCCTCCTCTCTATTGCAGTAGTGCAGAAGTGATTCAGCCTTTAACTACTGCATGAAAAGTTGCTGATCGAAACACCTGCTGCCTGGTTGTCTCTGTGGGCCACACTGGCAGCACGGCTCGATGGATGGTCGACCACTGTGGTCCAAAGTGAAGTATCTTCACAACAACATTTCATTGTAATGAATTAAATAGGTGGTTCAGAAGTTTCGTTCAGAAATTCATGATCCCCAGAGGATGAATCCTACCGACTAACCTCTCAACAAATATTGGATCATGCGCCATGAAATGTAATACAGACATTCATGATCGCCACAGGATGAACTGCAATAATATGCCCTGACTTTTCATCTACTGCCGCTTCTGCTGAAAAGTTTGATTTGCACGCGACTTTGTACGACGAATTAGTGCTAATTTGCAAATATTAGATAACGAACTAGACTAAAATAGAGATTGTGATGATTATCATACCTGGAATCATGAAAATCCAGAATAGGTTTTATGTAAAAATATACAATTAGACCAGCACATATGGGAACAACATCTTGCGACAAGTCACCTCCCCTTTTATGGGGGAAAAACAAACAACATTGGCCATAGAGTTTGATTAGACTGAAATAATGGTAGAAAACCAACAGACAACCACCAGAATTAAAATCGTTCATAAGTGACCCAAATACACCGAGTAAATATACATCCACTCTGTCTGCCAATGAAAGAGCAGGAGACACTGACAAGATTAATTTGATCCATCTGGAGTCATGTCCCTTCAGTCTCCGAGCATCAAGCTGGTGCAATAACCCTACTCACTGGCCACAGCTGTTTTTACCTTATTAAGTCTACAGGTAAGCAAATTAAGCAAATTACCTGTGAAATATTCTACTTGAGGCTGTGCCAAAAAACATGATGGCTTCCAATTGATTTAGGGGGTGCTGTGAGGCAGGGTCTTGGGTGCACCAGTCTAAAACAGGTCAAAGTTTCTGAGCTTCACAGACATTCACAGCATGTGCCAGTTACCTATTCCACACAGGAGAACGTTTCCAACGTGCTGTGCCACAGTGTGAAAGTAGGCCAGGTGCTTTGGCTCAAACACACTCACACACACACACACACACACACACACACACACACACACACACACACACGTGTCAGAGAGTTCCACCACTGTCCACTGGCTCCTGTGAAATACACCTGCATTAGCGCCTCTGGGAGCATCGGGCGAGCGCGCGAGGGCCCAGCAGGCCAGTTGCGGAGGATCAAGTGAACTGGCAACTGGGATCAAATGGCATGTAATGGTAGCAGCGATCCCTCCAAGGAGCAGAGGAGAGGAAAAGACACCTTCCTGTCTCCCTCTGTCAGAATCAGAGAGCAGCTGAAAATGAAAGGCTGGTCCTGTGTTCAGGGACAGGGAGACAGTTTTATGTCTGAGGAGGAGGGCGGAGGGGGGTGATGCTATTTCTGCATGGCACGCCGCTGGTGATGACCAGTATGTGTGTTAGTGGGTAAGAGGAAAGGAGAAGTGAAAGGCAAGGAGAGAGAGAGAGAGAGAGAGAGAGAGAGAGAGGGTGACTTTTGACAGAGAATAACCCTAAACACAGATCACATAGGTGGAAACACAAAGGGGAGTCAAATGATATGTCTCAGGGGGTCACATGAACATGTGTATGAGGCCCTAAAATAAATCTGGTTTATATTGTTAGTGTAACCTTCAGATGACTTGAGGATCAGCACGGTAAAACTATCTGTGCGCCCATAAAACTGTTAGAGGTCATGATGCAGGCGAAACCACAAAATGATGTTACTTGACCTCAGATGACACCATAAATATTAAGGTCCACCTTCTCTTGTGGTACAGAGCCCTGTTCTCCAAAGGTGCTTCTGCTAATCCAGGATAACATGACAACATGAGCTAAATGACAACAAGACATCTGCTCGTATTTAGCTGTTTCTCTCTGTGTCTTTAAGGGAACTGCTACAATATAATGTTGACGTATGTTCAGGTGGCCAAAATACACAAGAAAACATTTCTGTGACAAGTTTCTTACGTGACCACTGGGAAGAAACCATATTTGTCATCACATGCTAATGATTACATCAACCCCCCAGGAAGAGCGCCAGGCTTTGATGCAAATTTGACATAGCAGCCAAACCGTGGGATGACAATAATGGTGTCCGTCACGTGCTGCTATTGTGAAAGAGACACCTATAAATCAGCGGATACATTTTTTTGAAAGTCACCACCCCCCCACAAAGTGACTCGTTTCACCATCAGAATTAGAGGGTCTAGAAGGGCCGTATGATTAAACCGTTTTATTCCCGTTCATTATAGCAAAGGGCTAACAGGGAGCCGGCTCGGCAGACCTGTGGGGAGGGAAATGCTCATGGATCATTGCTGCCGTTCAAAGTCCAAACAAAGTGTTAGATACAACACAGTCGTTGTGTTCCTTTTCCCACAATGACAGACAGTTGACTTAGTGAATAAGAATACTTAAGTTTAGCATTGAGTTCCCTCTTTTGTCTCTAGAAGGAGGGCCCTGCTCCATGCAACTATAATCCACAGACCAGACCAGCTGGAGGCATCACTTCCTGCTTCAAATCCACATTGCCACGGCTCCACCATGTGCACTCAGTGAGTCCGCTGCTTCACAGTCAGCTACGCCTGCGCACGTCCAGTGCTACATCAGTAGTGGTGTAGATGGTCTGTACAGTTCTACATCTCCTCAGCTGCTTTATGGCAGTTAAATACTTCACGAACGAGTAAAAGTGCAATGCATTAATGCACTGGCCGACGATCCTCACTAATACGGGAATGATCTTATCATGGTTTTGATTCATCAAAGTAAGTCCTGTAGGTAAAATGGAGCATGACATCATTACATAACAGGATGCAGCAAATAAAACATATCTCATACAGATAAGAATGGAGCACAGATAAGCAGCTATCCAAAGGAACATTTCTAAACAACATGTGAGAGAGAGAGAGAGAGAGAGAGAGAGAGAGAGAGAGAGAGAGAGAGAGAGAGAGAGGCTTTTGCTCTTTTTTTTGTATTTCAAAGTGGTGACATAAAGAAACTATTTGTGTGTGTGTGTGTGTGTGTGTGTGTGTGTGTGTGTGTGTGTGTGTGTTCCACAGAAGACTCCAGGACCAGGGGCCTACGAACCTCACTGGAAGTTGGGCGACCGCCTGCACCCAGAGGCCATAGACCCTTCATTCAGCCTCTTCTTCCGCAATATTGTCTAGTGTGAACTTTATTTCCCACAATGCCTCGATCCCACCACCGTCCCCTCATCCTGTCAGCTTCCTGGACGATCGCACACGACCCTTCGTCCCGTATTAATGAAATAAAGGCAAAATCTTGAATGTGCAAGAGAAAGAATAATTCCAGTCTCTTATTACTTGGACCAGTGTTTATCTGCATATCGTCGGGGGATTTTGTGTTCTGCCGTCGACATAATAAGCTACATTCGTTGTGCTCAAATCGCTTTAGAGACGCCGGCCAGGGAAGCAGAATGATCTTATCTGCAACAAAGGGTACTTCATTCCACTTAGCTACATGTTCCCGGTATTGCTCTCTCCCTTCGTCTCTCCTCTCTCCTGCTCTCGCTCCTCTTCCCCTCTGTGTCGGCAGTCAGGCTGCTTTGCCTTCCTACTATCTCTGCCCTGCGATGCACTCAGGAGGAGGAATGCTGCTCAGCCATGCGTCACATGCACATAGCTTAGTGTGGCATGCTGCACCCTCAGATAACACATTCAGAATTAGGGGCCAAGGCAGTGGCACACAATAAAACAGCTATTCTTATCGCTACCTACTCCGCATACTTCTTCTTTCGACGAACCAAACAAACACGGCCAGTAATGACGGGACACAGAGAGCAGCAGCGATAGGGATCGCCTCAGCATGGAGCATAATGGTGGTGTACATTACAGTGCAACAGGGGATAGGAAACCAAAATAATAACACATTGAAGGGCTTTTTTTATTAGAGTGATCTTGGACAGTGGCTGTTTTATAATTTATTTATTCAGAGAAGGGTTTTGCTGAGCGTGCATGCACTTTGTCAGCACTGCTTCATATTCACAGAGTTAAGAGCAGCAGAGTTTTGTGCCGCGGCCAGTTAGACAGTTGCTGAGGGAGTGGAGAGTTATATTCATCCACTCTGCCCACCCAGATCCTGTTATCAGGTCCAAGGATGATTAAAGCTCTCTTTCTTAGGGCTTTATTTCAGTGATGTATTGATTTTGGGGGAAATAATAATCACCCATACCAACAAATAACAGTCTGGACATAATAATATGGTCGCTTCACTGAATCTCTGTCACATGACCACAAACATGGCCTCTTCTTCTTCACTGGATGTGTATTAAAGCTGTACTCATCAACGGTGTGATATCAACAGTGGCTCAAATGACTTTATGTAACGTGACAGGTGTGATCGCTGAGGACTGGAGCTTCCCTCCAGTACTCTCAGCTCATTGTTGTGGTTTTTCCTCCTGCAACTTGTTGCTGTGATGTTTCTGTTCAGCCTCCCTGCTCTCATTAGCTTTGTTTCAAGTTGCTCTGGCTGCTTTATTTGCTCAGGCAGATACATCTGGCTATCATCCCGGTTCAAAATGATTTCCGGTGTACCTGCCCGTGGTTGGGCAAATTACAACCGTTTATCTGATATGAGGCAGTTTTGATGCTAAACGATGTGCCATTGAGGCCTTTTCATAAACAACCAAGATGGCTGCTGCTGATTTGGAACGTTTTGTAGAATCTGCTATCACGGCAGTATTCAATGACCTGGTGGGTATATTTGTAACATTTCCTTGCTCTGGTTGGTTGTAGGTCTATCCAACTGTATCCAGAGGTGTTTTGATCTGCAGCATTTTGATAACGCAGGTTGAAAATGAATGAAGAGCTTCCAGACGAATTCGCAGTAGCAGATTGGTGTCTAGGAGAACATTTTTATCATTTTGGACAGACTGTAGACATCTGAGAGATGACAAAAATACCTTTACCCTGTGGTTCGAGTTATGAAAACCATGTGACAGAATCATAGTGACATCACTGTGTCAAACCTCCCCCACTTGTGGGTCGACACTCGGGGTCAGCTGACAGGAGCTGGTTGCTCAAGGGCACTTGAGCGGGCTAGATTACCAGTAGAGGTTTATTTCAATAATGATTTGCAAGTGATGAGTGGTTTATGGAACATGTGGGAGATTGTACTAAATGAGGCATTGGCTTGACTCCTTTGCACGTTTTGACATCAGTGAAGTGTTTTGTTTAGGACAACATTCACTCGAGCCGCACAGCGTGTTATCACAGCACATCTACTTGGTTGACTTTAATCCCCACCACTCTGTTTTCCTTCACTTGCAGGCACTTAAGAGCTTGAAGAGGTTCAAGGGCCGGGCTCTTATTCCCTCTGTCATTATTCTGGAGACAAAGGAGCGCACAATTCCACCCAGAGAGGAAGACAATCTTATTAACACGGGGCTTTGCATGCAGCCTCTGGAGGGCCGGGCGGGCATGTGTATCCACTGCTGGTGAGGAAGACGCAATGAGAGAGATGAATGTGAATGTGTGTGTGTGTGTGTGTGTGTGTGTTTGTGTGTGATGAGCAGCCATTCTGCCGGTGGTCAAGGCACCGAGCCCCCAGTAATCTCTGTCTCTCTCAACCCCCAGCGCCCTTTCTCCCCTCTCATCTCAGTGATCTCCACAGTCCAGCACTGATCTCTGACATATGCCTCATACTGACGACTTAACACCCTCCATCTCCCACAGCCTGCCCCGACCACAGGCACGGCTAGGCACATGCTCTTTCGCTGTCAATCAAGCGCCTCCCTCGTAGACACACATTGCTTCAAAGAATACGCACGCGGCCGCACAATGCAATGAATGCACACGCACGCATGCACTTGTGATCCTTTGCTTTTTAAAAACGCACTTGCAAACTGATGCGCAAACCTGCAAACACGCACGCACTAATTTCTCTCTGTGGGCTGGTGACCAGATCAAAACTGCTGCTTGCTTTTACTTGTCAGTGTTTAAAACGTGATAAATAAAATCTATACTGAAAGACCAAAGCGGACCATGCAGAGAATAATGATGAGGATGGTAAAGGCACTGCACAAAGCCGGCCGCACGCACATGATCTTTCCATCTGTGGTGGTATTTCCTGTCCAGAGTGGCAGGCAGGCGATTTAAGATGTGAGTCGTCCTGGCACAGTGGAATTACATCAGTTAAAGGTCGTGAGAGCATCTGGTGTCAGGGCAGGTCGCACTGGCCGCACAAACATCAGCTTCAGTCTTTGGGAACAGCTCAATGAGATCCGGTCAACATTCAGGAAGCAGAGTAGCACATCAGTGGGGTCTGGAGTAAATCTGTGTTTCTGGCAGCTCACAATAGCAGATGACCCTGCTACTCAGTGGTGGAGCTGGGGCCCGAGTCAAGGATGTCAAATTAACAGCTAACTCTGGGCAACATGCTGAGATAATGTGACCCTGCCGAAGGACAATGACGAAGGCAGACTGCTGGAATTTCCTGAGAATGTGAGGTTATACAAAAATGCCCATAATCCAATACTGGTGTGGGATAAATGGCATTATCAGCCGCTGAGTTCCAGCTAAAGGTCACCAAACAAACAAACCCTCAAACAGAGAGGCCATTGTTCGTTCCTTGACATTGTGCTGAACTAAAATGGCCTCCCAGTATCACAGCACCGGCTCTGTCGCCCTGTCTCTCCCTCGCTGGACAGCACGAGCACCTTGAGACGCTCCAGCCAGCGGTAAGAGGGTCAAACAAAGAGGTGGCAGGTTCAGAGGTGCCGTTCCCTCGTGTCCCCTCTAAGTCCGGGTCACATTCACTCTCATCACCACAGCCCACACTAAGGGTGATGACTAGCCAGCTGAGGAATTTAGCGGGCAGTGTGACACACCGGGAGGGTGACCAGGTATCCTTTTACCCCCCTCAAGCTGCTGACAGACACATCGGAGCAACATTACGCTTCTATTAAATGACATTTAAAAGTTTAATCAGCTCCAATGGGCGACTGTTAGCGAACAAGGGGGTCATTGTTTAAGTGGGTAATAGCGCTGGCACTGTCGCCGCATGCGTGGAAGTGGACCAAGAGCGTTGGAGGCCGATCAGGTGAGCTGGAGTGATTGATGGAAGAGAACACACCGCCGGCCAAGCTGCCGTTTAATGTGTTGTTATTAGGGCTCGGCGCTTGACAACGTCTGCCTCAAAAGAGAGCATCAGATCATGTCCAAAAATGAGGCTGACAGTGGTGTGGCAACAATGTGAGAATCACTTTTTATCATTCAGATGGTTCTCAGGCCTGCTGCTGGTTTGCACAGCAAACGGCTGCATTGTGTGTTTGAAACACTGTATTTTGGTAAAAAAAACATGTTAACTCACTTACAGAGTCTGATGAGAAGACAGACTTGTTTTTGAATGTGCACAGTGGATATAAGGCATCATAAAGCTTGGAAGCGGGGAAACAGCTACCTCGTCTCTGTTCAAGGTAACAACATTAACATATTATAAATCTGTTTGTTTGATCTCTACAAAAACTTTAGTGCTCAAACCTCACAATGTGTTTTTATGGAGGGCTATGTGCCAGACTATTTCTTAGCCAGGCCAGGTGGCTTCGGCAAATTGTAATTTTTATGGCACAGATTAGACAAATAATGTCACAACGTGTTAATTAGTGAGCTTCAGACGCGCTGCAGGGCAGATTTTATTTGTAGCTTCCTATTTAGCATACATGAGAGCGATATCAATCGTCTCAACTGACTCAAAGAAAAAAAATCAGCCGCTCCCACCTGTCCAAATTGCACTCATGGATTTTATGATGATGCATCTGTGTAATCGCCTGTATTGATTGAGGCAGATGAGATGTTGCGGCCATAAACATGGGCTGTAGAGTGCGGCTGTGGCTCAGGAGGTTTGGTGGGTCGTTCCACTAATCAGAAGATTGCCGGTTTGATCTCCGGCTCCTCCAGTCCACATGTCGGGAGCCCCTGCCCTCAGTGTGTGAATGTAAATGCACACTGAAAGCACTTTGTGTGGTCAGAAGACTGGAGGGGAACGATACAAGTGCAGTCCATTTACAGCCGCAGCTATAAAGTCAGTCTATGAAATTATTGACAAAAATATTTATTGAGGATTTTTACTGTAAAATCTTTAGTACGTGCTAAAATCATGGCAGGACTTCAAGCTTTAAAAACATGTTTGTTGCCCCTTGGGGACGAACTATGTGTACGTCCACTGTAGCAGTCATTTTATTTATAAATGAGATTTTGGAACCACATCTGATCCTCATAGCCTCCATCACACCCCTCACCCAACCATGACTCCCCGGCCTTGTTTGGACATCACAATGATGGTTTATGGTTTCCTTCTTGGCGCCCTGCACCCGCAGCACCCAGCCCAGCCCGTGCCCTCCATATGCCCCCGCAGGGTTGGCATCAGCACACATGCACACCACCGTGACCTGAATACCAAGCCCCCCCCCCACACACACACACACCTCACTCAGCATGGTCACCACCTTTGACTGTCAGTTATTTGTTTGTTATTGATCACTATTTGATCGGAGTTTGCATGTTCTCCCCGTGCTCGCGTGGGTTTTCTCTGGGTTAATTGGTGACCCTTAATTGCCCATAGGTTCACCCCCCCCCATGGATGGATGGCTGCTATGTATTTCATGATGCTGTGTGTGTCTAAGGCAACCATAAACATACAGTAAGTGTGCCTGAACATTTGATACCCCGCCAGCCCACCCCCATATCACCCACACAGACTGTCCTGTGAGGCTCTGATGCAGAAATGAGAGCGTAACCAGAGCGACATGCCTGGGTGCTCTGACATCACAATGACGCAGACGCACAAAACAGATCTGATGCATTCTGCTCAATGATCCCAGGTGTACAGTATGTGTGTATATATGTGTGTGTGTGTGTGTGTGTGTGTGTGTGTGTGTGTGGTGACACCAGTCCAGTGAGTAGAGCTTCATCTGTTCCATTGTCATTCTGAGAGGCTTTTCAGCAGGCCGCTTCCTCCATTAATCTGTCTCCTTTACCAGAGCTGTCAAGACAATGGCATGTGTGTGTGTGTGTGTGTGTGCGTGTGCATGTGTATTTAAGCATGTGCACTGTACCAGACAATGTGTCCATGTGCCTCTCACTGTCAGTGTGTGTGTGTGTGTGTGTATTTGTGCATGTGTGAGCACACCATGTAATATTTCACTCCTTACCCACAGGGATTAGACCATTCATCTCCCGAAGCCCCTGTGTAGGTGTCACACACAGTGCTAATGAGGAGAGGATGGAACAAGGGAGAGCCGGCGAGCGAGGAGGGAAAAAGTAAAAATAGATTTTTCGGACAGGAGAAAAGAGACGACACTGATCGATAATTCTTGCGCGAAAAAAATCAAAGTATTGATGAATGAAGGATTTTCATGCTGGGAGCGATGGGAACGTGGGCGACTGTGGGGTTTTAAGAAAAGACAGAGAAGGCAGGGATTAGTGCTTGTAGCCCTGCAGGGAGGGAAAGGGTTAAGATATGGGGGGTTTTCTGAGAGCAAAGGCAGGGACTCTTCCCATAACACAAATCAATTAGCACAAGCCTGAGACATTGATTATAGCTGGCTCATACCTCACATGGTAACAGCAGACATCAAACAGACACTGTCAAGCCTGTAAAACCACACAACAGGAGCATTATCTGCCTCTCACTCTCTCTGTGTGTGTGTGTGTGTGTGTGTGTGTGTGTGTGTGTTGTTCAGCGGACCAGATATCTCTCCGCTTCCCCAGTTACTCAAACAAGGGGATGGCTGCTAGGCAACCAAGCCACATCACATCACATCAGGCAAGCCGGGAGAGAGCGAGAGACACAGAGAGAGAAAGAGGGAGAGAGAGAGAGAGAGATGGGAGGAGGAGGAGGAGGAGGAGGAGGAGGAGGAGGAGGGAGTTTGGAGGCAGAAAACTGTGCTGGCAGTATTACATAAGCCGGCAGCCCAGTCCCACTGCTCACATTAATGTGGTTAGGCACTCGGAAGTGATGTCCATTAGTCACAAGTGACAAGACAGGTGAAGACGCGGCATCCAGCAGTGATTTTTAAAAGTCATTGTTGTTTATAATGAAGAGCATTATGAACACATGAATCAAGGACAAACAAAAAAAAAAAACCACAACATACATTCTGAGCAGATGAGTCGCCTACTGCACCGTCCAAACAGAACAAACAGGAGAGGGACCGATCACGGCCCAGAGGGACGGTTTAAAACAAACACACACGCACGGAGGTACATAATGTGAAAACGCACACGCATGCACACATAATAATGACATATGGAATGATACGTGAACGCCCCTGTCAGGAAATATGTGAGCTCTCGTTTAAAGATGAGAGGGTGGGGGAGTTTGTGTGTGTGTGTGTGTGTGTGTACATAAAAGCTGCGTCAATCAACATGATGATCAAAAATACATCAAAGGCTAAAATAAAGATGAAGTGGAGCAGCTGCTGTGACTGACAGCCTATACATAATGTATGTATCTACGTTCCCACATAGAACATAACAACATACACTCTATCTCAAGATGCACCCAGCACATCTATGCCAGTGATACCCCACTATTAAAAATATCACTTATCGTTGCCACTAATTGCAAAAGAGCTATTTCTTCTGTAAATATAACTCCATAGGAGATGTATATTGTTATAATACGTGATTACAATCTTTTCTTTATACTCGTGCTCTGTTATCTGCAAAGAACTGAATCCCTTTCTGGCTTTTTCTGCATTAATAGCATCGCTAGCCAATAAAAAATTTCACTGATTTCATGGAAATATCTCATATACTAATAGTGCATGATTAAAAATGACATTTTCTGCAATTTCACATGTGGTCACTTATTAAGAATGGATGTGAGTAATATAGTAAATATTGTATTTTGTGGATAATTAGACTGATGGCTGATGTGGGTGACAATGACAACAGACTTGTTTGCTTTTTTGCTGAAAGTTAGATGAGAAGACTGATTTCACATTCATATCTGTTCACTGAAGCTACATCCAGGAGTTGGTTAGCTGAGCTTAGCATTAAGACTGGAAACAGAGGGAAGCAGCAGAAAATCTGCCTATCGTAACCCTCAGTACATTATCTACATTATCTCTTAGTTATTTGATTTGCACATAATTTGAGGTGTAAAAAAAACAGCATGTTATGTGCTCGAATGTTTCTTATGTGAATCTAAGATCAACTTGCTGCAGCTTCACATCTGACAGACGGATATGAGTGGCATCAATCATTGCACACTTGTCATGAAAGTGCATGTCTATTTCTACCCAGCGTTCCTTTTCACTGTAGCTGCATCCAGGCCAACTCTTTACCCTAATCCAAACCTCCACCCCCAGGCCAGGCCCCTTAAAGCTCCCTGGGGATGATGGTGAATGGTCGGATGGGGCAGGAAGCCTCCAGTTCCAGGGCTGTCAAGAAGCAGTCGGGGGCCTGGCCTGAGCCCCGAGACTGCAGGGCCTCACCCAGGCCGCTCCACGCCTCGTGGGAGGTGCTGTGGACCTGAACCGCATCACGTAGGACCTTCTCCCCGAGGTGGACGCGGTCGGTTTTCACCAGCAGGCGGCCCTGGATGGACAGATGGACAGAGGAATGGACAAGAGGGATGAAGAAGACTGTAGTTCTGCAATGTCAGTGTCCATATTCATCTTTTGGAACCTTGCTGAGACTCTTACAGTCCAGTAACTTCTTGAGAATAAAAAGTAATTAAACAGATAGTGGTGTAAATGAGGCAAAGTTATTCATAGTTATTTATTTTAGTTTATTTTATGGTTCTTAGAGAAAATCCACTGCTAAATCTAAGTTAACCTCAGTTTTAACTGACGTTACAGGCTAAACATTGACCTATGGCATGCTCTCATTTTCACAATACAGAAGAGTGATATTACATTTGACTTCAGCACCCTTTTTTATCCTAAACTTCTACCATTAAAACGTTTTTCATGGCATGATGAGATCAAGTAAGCAGATGGTGGCTTTTTGCAAAAAAAAAAATCCAAATCTTGGATTATAATGCCTGCTGTCCTCTGGACTAGTTTAGTACGACAAAAACAAAACAACAACAACAACCAAATGTAGTACACTTTACTAGAGTCATATTGAACTGGGATTGTACAACTGAAGGGAGAAAATCCAGAAATCGTGAGATTAGGAGCAGCCCTCTGCCGAAAGATGATGCAGCATGTTGGGAGCCGGGGCGCGCAGAGACACACAGTAATGGAAGCTGATGCTGTGTTTAACCTGCTCGGGTCAGAGGAGAGGCTGCCGCTCAAAGAGACCATTTAAGCGCAATCGAGTTATTTACTTTTTACATGACTGCTGCTGATTTGCCAAGGCATGCCCCTGCATTTCAGATTGGTGAACTAGATTTTTTGTGGCTTCACGCGAAAAAAGGAGAAAGGTTCAGGTTATGGCCTTAATGTAATGTAAATACAGAATGAAAATCAACTTGCAGCGACTTTAATCCTGCTTAGATAGCTAATCCACGACACTGCACTCAGCTTTTTTTTTTTGTTGCCAAAGTTATGTTGTTGCTGCACTGTGACCTCGCTGGCTGCCATAAAGCGACGCATTTAAAAGCAAAAGTACCAGAAAATGAAACCCAGAATGCGATAAGTAAACTTGGATGTCCTAGAACAGAGATGTAGCTTCCTGCAGTTTGGGTGTTTGGGTGTTTGGGTTACTGTTGCCTTCATTTCATCAACCACGGACGTTTATTTTCACTCTGTATGATCGTCTGACGGTTCAGGCTAGTTTTTATGAATGTTTGTGTGTTCCCAGATCTCAGTAGTTACATTAATGTGAACATGTGTTATCATGACCGAAAGATTCCAAGCAACTACAATAAAACCCAAGTTATGATAAAACATAGCTCTCCATTAAATCCAGTAGACTGTCATCACCGGCGTTAGGACAGTTACTTGAAAAATAAACTGGTTTCATGTAAACTACTCATTGAGTAGCTGCAATACTTGTTTTATTATGTTCATCACCAATAAAGATGCCTTCCAACACAAAACTCTAAAGCTTCCACACCCACTCCTCACATATTCTGTATTGAACTGTGTAGAAATAGAAAATGAGATATTGCACCAATCTAACATGTTGCTACTGGGATTAGTAAATGTAATGTAATTACATTAAATATAATCCCTTACAGTCCTTGTCACTGAGAGTAATCACACAACTTAACTTGTACCATCACTTATATTACCCATTTCAAGCTCATTTCAAAACACTAAAAATGTATTTTCTTACACATAGAATGAAATCAGATAAATGAAATTGCCGCAGAAACTCTACTGAAAAGCAGAAAAACAAACTCAACATTATATATAACCGTTTGATTCTGATATGTTTGCACTATGTTTGTAAGACACTGCTATGCTCCTTTACAGAAAATGTTATTTCTAAGTCTTCATGTGCAGTGGCGTGCTGGGCCACTACTGCCCAGGGCTCTGCCAGGAAGAGTGGTGGGTTTGCATGCAATCTCCACACTCACTGGTTTCACACTGCATGAATGTACAGTTGTATGCTGTATGCTGTATACTGTACATGTGTGTGTGTGTGTGTGTGGTATAAAAAGACAATTATATGTAGCTGGCACTGTATGTGTATATATAAAAGGAATAAAATATAGCGCTGTGTGTAAGAACAGTAAGTAATCAGGGTGTATGTGTGTAAACAAGAGTATATGGGGGAAAGAGAGGGATGTGTTATGGATGATATCTGTTGTCTTGTGTTTAAAGGTCATGCTGAACTTTGTGTGAGTGTGTTTGGTCACTTCGGAGCTCAGCTCAGATGGGGTGCGGAGTGTTTGAGAGTTAAGCAGAAAATGGCGCAACTGACCAACAGCGTAGGGTCAAATCTGTCTCACACACACACATACAGTATACAAGCTACAGTGTCACATACACACTTAAGGTGACAACAGGCAACCTTTCTTACACAATATCATCCCCTCCCTTACTTACACACACACACACACACACACACACACACACACAGAGACACACTGAGCTGGCCTGGGGTCAGACAGACGAGTCTTGTTATGCAGTCTCTGCTCACAAGCTCCACATTAATTGGGCTGAAATTCACATAGCTGTCTAGGGGCTCTGATGCAACTTTCAATAAAAGCACACTCACACACACATGCACAAACTTTATCTCTTCCTCCCTTCCTCCATTCTCCTTTTTCTCACTGCTGCTGTGAGGGAAACACAGAGGAAAATCGAAACTCTTGGGTACGGAGAAAACCTGTCACAGCATGTGCACACAGGGTTACAAGCTTGTGTGTGTGTGTGTGTGTGTGTGTGTGTGTGTGAGTGTGTCTATATATGTTTGTGTGTTAGTGGGTGTATGTTCAAGGTGCATGATGTATTTCTTGCCGATGGTTTGGCCACAAGCCTCCGTATCATACCGTCTGTGCTCTTCGGTCCAGACACTGGGGCTACATTGTTCCAGCGTTTGTAGCATAAACACAGTCGGCTACTAGGCTAACACACACACACACACACACACACCAACACTCACACCCGTCCATCTGTGCCACATGTCAGTTATGCTGGTAACCATGGAAAAGTTGATCCTTCTAGGTCAGCTGCTCAATCAAATAACCACTGCTGCATATATACTGTGGGCTGACACAAATCAGCATCACTAACTACAGAGCTGGTTAGCCTAGCTTAGCAGGCTCTGTTTGAAGTGAGAAAATAGCCTACAAAACCTCTAGAGTTGTTCTAATTACATGATTTTATCCGGTTTGTTTGCTCTTTACATTCACAGAGATTTATGCATCAGACGAAGTTTTGTGTTGATGCTATTTCCTGATAATTTATCTTCCCAGAGAGCTACTCTTGTGCACACCTCTGTATATTTATAGTGTGGGTTGCCAGTCAGATTACACGGAGAGGACGTAGGTTTTTGGTCTCTGTAGGCATGACAGTACCTAAACTGACAACCTAAAGTCCCGGTCACACCAGCATTAAAAACATAATTCTAATGAAATGCCAGTGAAATAACTCTCTGCAAAATAGTCTCGACAGCCTGACCTTTAAGAGAGCGCAGCATCAGAATGTCCAAACTACCATACCTTTTTAGGTGTGATGCACCATCCATCCATTTCAGTATAAAGTCCACAAAGAGAGATAGTTAGCAGACAGTTATTATTGCACAAATACATCTCCTTTTGAATAAACCGTGTCTCCTCAGTGATCATGCTAATGAGCAAGAAAACATTCAAGCATTTAACTTCCCCTACAGCCACAAAGTCAGATTCACATTTTTATATATTTGCTTGTGCAATAGATCAATAAACTGCATAGAACATGTAAATCCGCTTTAGAGGTTCATTTTTTGAACAAAGCTGCGTTAGCTGTTTCCCCCATGCCCCCAGTCTTTATGCTAAGCTAGGCTAGGCTATCGACATCCTGATATCAGCTTGGTTCCTAACCCACAGACAGGAGATTGACATACCGTAGATCATCTTATCTCACTCTTGGAAAGAAAGGAAGCTCTTGTTTCCCAAAATGTTGAACTATTCCTTTAACTTAGAAACAAAAAAGGTGTCAGAGAAACAAGGAAGGAAATCGGAAATATTTTGATTACTGATTTCCAATTAGTAAAAGAACAGAAAATGAGTAATGGTGGCACAGTAGGGAACAAAATGTCTGAAAGAGGAGGACAGAGAGCAGATAGGAAAGGAGGTGAGTGAATAAATGTGCTCAAGAACATTTCGATCGCTACCAAGTGTTTCTGGCATTACACCGATAAAACTGGTATCTCTTGGATTTGCTTTAATTACTCCCAGCCATCTGTCTCCAGTTTTACCTCAGCTGATCCCATTGAGCTTGGCAGTTCAAGTTTGTTTCTTGCCGTGCCATTATAGCACAAATGAACTGAGTTGCCCAAACTGAGCAAGTGGCGTTTTGATCCGTCTTTCAAGCTAAACTCAAGCAAACTTTTGAAATGCTGCAAACAATAAACGTGGCATTTAATCAACTGTATTTTCCATCAACTGGATTGAACAGAATGAAAAAAAAAATTTCCTGAATGTCACAAACAAACACACCCAACAAAGATTTGATTATGAGATTGATTAGCTTTGGGGAAATTACTTTTTGTTCTCTGTGTCGGTTGATGTTTTTCATATCTGATACTGTGCAAAGACTAAAAGAGCACTTTGCAATATTCAAACGTACCAACTACAGCCATACACAGCCACTGCAGAGATTAATTTATGGGAATGATATTTATAGGATAACTTCTTTATTGCCAAAATCCTTTTCTGCCTTAAACCGGTATCAAAACCTTTCATTACATCATAGATACAGTAGCCTATATGGCTAATGTACAAAGCCACACACTGTGGCTACAGTGTGACTGGATGTGAATCCCCAAACTGAACCGACCACGTACTGACCAGGCAGCTGGTTGGCCAAATACATACTTACATGACACAAACACAAAATCAATCAGTGAGGAAACGGTCATATGGATTGTTTCCCGGCAAGGAACAGTGCAGAAGTGAACGTCTTCAAGACAGTGTTGAGACAGCTGAACTCTAAATTTAGACTTGCAATCTGCTGTTGTCAGCCATGCTGCCTACAGAGCCGAGGAGCTGTAACTGACCAGAAAATAGGAAGAAAGTTCTAAATAGTTGCGTTTAGGTACATGATCAGACACAGTTTTTTTTTGTTTTAATCCAGAGATGGTTAAGTGTGTGCCGAGGTCCATGAGGTCCACATTAATGCAATACAGCAGCCAGAGATTATGTTATTTCACCCAACCCAAGTCTGCTGAACGCCTGTAGGCTAACATCTACTACACACATACACACAGTGTAACCCAGTGGCCTGATGCCCTGCCACTGAACTGGAAAGTCCTTTACCTGAATGTTAATCCCATCAGCGGTTAAGTCAGGGAAGCAGGGAGAGGTGAGGTGAGTCAAAGCTGTTGTAGCTGAACTTTCTTTACTTTTTCCTTTTAATATACAGTTTCTCTCTTTTTTCCCCTCTTAAAAGGGAAATACTATTTTGAGAAGTATTCTTATTCGCTTTGTTGCAGAGATTTAGATGAGACGGTCGATACCACTCTTGCATGTGGCGGTAATCTGTAAAACTATTTTAGATTAGGAAGAAGACTGGAATCAGGGAATCAGATAATCTGGCAATAGATACAATGAGGTAATTACAGATCTGTGGAGGTGTTGGTAGGCACGTCCCGCTGGATGGAGCTAGGCTAGCAGTTTCCCTCTGAGTCCAGTCTTTACGCTGAGCTAATTTAACTGTTTACTGGCTGAAGCTTTATATTCAGCGTGCAGACATAGGAGCAGTATCGATCCTCTCTACTCTCAGCAGGAAAGCGAACAAGTCAGTTCTCCCGAATGTCAAACTATTTGGTTATAAGATTGGAAAATCATCTTGTTCTGTGCAGATGTAAGCCTGAAGGAGCTCATGGTTTTGTGTCTGTCACCCCCATTTTGACTGTACGTTTTTGTAAAACAGCTTTGTTCAACAGTTGCAGTATACGGTGAATACAGCTTGAGTCTACAGTTACATGCCAGGAGGAACAAAGGTTAAACAAATGATTTTAACAAAACAAGTGAAATAGATAAATATCTTGTTAAGCTTACAGTGGTTATAGGTTAAAGTTAGGCTACCGATAGGTGTAGCAGAGATCACCTGACAGAGATCTGTGCTCTACTGAGTGCACTTCTAGTTGAAGCTGTGATGTTTATACTGAGTACAATTACCAGACCCCGGACTCTCTGTTTTTATGGCTGCTTCATTCCATCAAATGAAAATATTGTGGATCTTTTATGCATTTACTTCCATTGCCCTAAAATGAAACTTTTAGGACCTCCACAGAGTAAAATCTAATTTATCTTGAATATAAAGTTCTCTCTGAGAGAACAACGGTTGGCTGCTCAAATATGTATGATAGCATATGTAGGTGTACCTATTCCTGGGGTGTGTGTGAACATGTGAGAAAAAAAAAAAAAAGCATATACAGTGCTCCTGCACTGCAAACATTCTCATCTTTCTACAGCAGATATATAACGGTACAAAAGTCAACATGGAACACACACACACACACACACACACACACACGGTCACATGCAAAGATAGCAACAGGAAGAGAAAAGAAGAAGGAAAGAATGAAAGGCGTGTTGAAGGAACCACTGATGAAAAGAAAAGGAAGAAGACAAGGAAGGAAAGACGGGAGTGTGAGCGAGCAAGAAAGAGCTAAACTGGGAACAATGCAGAGAGAGAGAGCGAGGGAGACGGAGAGAAAAAGAGAGAGGTGTCAAAGAAAAAGGAAAAAATAAGTGAGCCCAGATGAGCCATACATAGCAACGGAGGCACCAGCCAACTCCCAATCGTCTCTCTGGTTGCCCCCCCTTGATTCTTTTCTTCCTCTCTCTCTCTCGCTCTCTCTTCCTGGTTATCAGAGGTCTTGCTCAATAGAATATATTTCCCTGGTTGCTAGGCAATCCCATAAAGCAGCAAGAACGTGCAAAGTGTTATAAATAATGTATTTGCATTATCTAATCAGCTGACAACCACCCCCATCCACACAGAGACGAGAGGAGAGGGAGAGAGAGACAGACAGACTGACAGATAGACAGACAGATAGACAGACAGACAGAGAGATGGGGGGCATTTGATAATTGGAACGCGATTAATTCAATGAGCACAAGTCCTCGTCCTTGAGAGTATGTATGCATATGTGAAGCAGTGTATGAATATGCTTCTGTTGGAGTGTGTGTGTGTGTGTGTGTGTGTGTGGCTGACTCAGAGCAGGCTCAGCTTCAGAATGGGAGGGATGAGATGTGGAGGATGTTGGGAGTGGGTCAGATTCATTTCATACCATTGCCGGAAGCAAGGCTGGGCCTTGTTTCAGTATCAGCTACCCATGAAAACACACACACACACACACACACACACACACACACACAAATGCACCACATGCCACTTGCACACACGTGTAAACCAAACACTTCCCATGACTAGAAAAGAAAAGTGTGCTCAGTGGAGTGCAAATCTCCACCAGGTGACCTCTGCTACGCCGTCCAACAACCTAACCTGAACCTACACCCAGCCCCAGAGGGTAGCGCTACAGGGAACACTAATCTGATGGGACACACACACACCACCCTTATTGTCAATGGCGGAACAATTAATTGGGATTTATACATTTATGTACATAACTTTAGTGGACCATAACATACCAGGTCTGGAGTCTGCAGATTCTCCTGTTCAAAACTAGACCAAACCTTTCTATGGATGTATGTCTATGTTTGTGAGCTGCTATAGAAACCAAAATGTTGCCTGTGACAGATGATGTAAGGCTTGTTGTTAGCCTTGGTGGTTTTCTGAAATACCTGTGTGATTTTGTACAAAGTAGGTCAGTGTACATTCATTATTGCTGACAAGCGCATTGAACTGCCATGTTGAACAAAAGGTTACCCAATGCGTTGCCTTTTTAAGTGATGACCTAACTGACAAAGGTATTTCAGCAGCTGGCTGACATTAGATATTTCAAATGACAACTGCTGTAATGTTTAATGCTGTGGGAATTACCCTAACAGAGTTCGCTACACTGCATACAGGCATAAATGTGCACAAAATATATTAGGATAATGGGTCCAGTAGTGTGCTAGATAAGCTGCGGACAGCTAGGTACATACACACACATGCACAAACATGAACAGATACATGATCCCCTCCAGACTTACGCCTGGCCATGATGGATGAACAAAAAAGATGCTTAGATGTAGCTTGTGGACTGGGACAACCAAGACTAGAAACCTGTTGCTCACTGACCATTAGCACACACATACACACTTACAAACACACACAGCATGCCATAGTCCTATAGTGGTTTCACTCACTACCACACCCTCATCCATCCAAAAATACTGTGAAAGCAGCAGCTGACCAGAGCTGTGAATCACTGTCTGATCACTGCATTTCTCTCACACACACACACACACACACACACACACGCCCTCAAAAACCATGTGGATACGGTTGATGCTAATAAGTGAAGGTGGAGTGAGTAAAGTGGCGTGCTGTGAACAAGGGAACATGGTGCTGGTGTGTTATTATGAATCTCACTGCTGAGCTTCTGTAAGGCTTCCCGTTGTGGGTTTCCCTTACTCACATTTCCCTTTCCTCATCCACTGTGGCTACTGTGGAGAGAATTACGACTTCATTCCACTCTGGTTGGCTCAGGTGCAGCTACGCCATGCTGTTTAAACCTCAAAAAAAGTCCTTGTGCGTAATTACTGGTCCTGCTCTCAGAAGAGGACATTAAGCAGTGGATGTCTGTCAAGATGGTCTAAAAACTACACGAAATTTGGTTGTCAAGGGTCATTATTAAAAGAATGAAGCTATAGCCAATAGGAGATTAGCTTAGCTTAGCTTAGAGGCTGGGAACAGTCTGGCCCTCTCCAACGTTGAGGGGGCTCCACATGGTTTAGTGGTCAAGATGCATACCAAACAACTCAACGTCTTGTATTTTAAGGCACGAGCTCTCTTGTTTCCTATTTCCTGTCTTTAACTCCGTTGTTAGCTGTCCAGCAAGGAAAAAATGTCCAAACAATGTGAATAAAATGTAATTTCACATTGATAGTACTTATAACTGTACTGTGTCAATAAGAAACGAATCCACAAAGAAAACCAGAATTTCATTGTGGAGCCACAGTAGGAGCACGACTTCTTTTATCTGTTGCCCTAATAACTTAAAAAAGCTGAAAAAGACCTTAAGGACATCCAAGTACAGTATGTACTTTTGCAGAATAATAGCTCAAGTGTAATAATATCAACCAAGAATATCATCAGAATCCCCCTTAAGGCAAAGCAGAATAAATGGGCCACCGGCACACAAAGTGTCCACAGCAGATACAGTATAAAAATAAATGCATGAAGCCAGAGCCACTGAGAAGCAGCAACTGTAGGTTGTATTCTGGCAGGCTGATGCAAGCCAGAAATATGGGCAGCGCTCCAAATAAAATGTCCCACACACTGTCCCACTTAGGCTCCATCACAATGCAAGGATTCAACTATTTACCACACTGCTCCATTAGCATGTCTAATATATAATCCTCAACATGTTGTATTCTATGGAGCAGCGCTTTTGTATTTGGGTCAATTAGAGCCTACTATAGCCTGTGTCTTAGGTACATACAGTACACACAGCTTACTCAAATAAATGCACAAATAGTCCACGGAGGAAGGCACAAGCACAATCATGCCTAAACACATACACATGCTCACACACACTCACACTGAGAACACATCTGCCCTGTAAAAGACCCAGAGCAGGACACTGCCAGCTGGCTTACAGTCAACTTTTCACCCCCTGGGATTGGTTCTCCCACAGGCCAAATATGGAAGAGACGCGTACCTCTGTCTACCCCAATGGGACTGCACTACACACACACACACACACACACACACACACACACACACACAGATACTCCCACTCCCACTCCCACTAAAGTGTACAGTAGGAGTAAAAAGCATTAGCCTTATGTGGTCACAAGGTGGCCAGTGCTTAAGTGAGAAGAAGATATCAACCAGCACATCTACGGTCACTATGGAGACTACAGACATTGTGTGTGTGTGTGTGTGTGTGTGTGTGTGTGTGTCTGAGTGTGGGCGCGTGTCTTGCAGTGCGTGTCTTGGATTTGAGGAATATCCCTCTCTGCTCCCTTCACCATGACAACAGAGAAAGTTCAAAGGTCAGAGCAGATGTGGTTAATCCGGTGGATCATCTGGAAGGCAGACTGGGAGGGAGACTGCGCGAGGAGAGTGGGTGGAAGTGGGCGAGAAAGGATCTTTATAGTGCGGAAGTGAGAGAGAGAGAGAGAGAGAGAGAGAGGATCTGCTCAGATGAAAGAAATGTGGGGGAGTGATCAGGACAGAGAAAGCGAGTCTCTGAGCAGCAGCTGCCATTTGATGGTTATGGACCAAAGTTTGTTTGTTTCTATTTTCTGAAATTTGAAGTTTGCCCACAACAATTGAACGCACTCAGAATATGACTGAGCTATAATGTGATATCTAGGACTATAATGACACCAACACCTGACACTGGCTCAGTGCGGCACTGCACACAGGAGGATAAGAGTAATGATTATGAGCAGCTGCCATCACTACTGCCAACTTGTGAGCTAATATTAGCAGCTAATAGAAATCTAGCTTAATCATTTCTGCTGAATTAACAACATTGAAACACATTACGTCATTAGCTAACACTGTTGTCCCCTATAGTTGATTATATGAGAGGGGTCTGTTCAGCTCTACCAGCACACTTGATTCATCCCAACGAGGTATTGATTGGGTATTGATTTAGCAGGATATATGGATACATGAATGCACTGTGAAGAATCACAGATATTCCTCCTGATGTTGATTGTTGAATCCCTTTCAAAGCTAAGACATTGTTATCTTGATGATTTATTCATAAACTTGTTTAGTTTGTATTATTTGGTTTAAAATGACATTAGGTATTTCTTTGAATATTCAGAGAGAATATCTTTTATTTAAATTAGTAGATCAAAGCTACACAAACATGTGACTGTAGCTAGGCAGAGATATACATAGAAGTAGTTTATCTAATTCATTTCATTTTCAAGTTGTCTCTCAATAGGTACCATAAGGATGAAGGGTATGTGTGTGCATGTGTGATCAGACTTCCAGAATTTCTGTAAGAATTACAGGAATTAAATGGCTTCAAATAACAGGAAAATGTGTGTGTGTACATGTACATACAAGTTTTGTGTCTCAGAATTGAATTTAATCTAATTCAATTTAGTGTATTTAAGACATCTAAAGAATTCCTACGTGTGTGTTGGAACATGAGTTTGCCTTCATTTTGAAGTTTTTGCGTAACAGACAGTGTAATGTAATTTAGTGTACTCATTTAAAAACAGCATTTAAAGTGTGTGTGTGTGTGTGTGTGTGTGTGTGTGTGTGTGTGTGTGTGTCTGTTGACGTTTGTGTGCAGCTGTATGCTAGAATGCATAATTGAATGTATGCACATGTTCAGTCCTCATCATATGTGAGTGGTAATTTAATAGACTCAAGTAAAGCATTTAAGATGTGTTTGTGTATCCATGCATGTGTGTGTATGTATGCGCATACTGGCCCCTGAACAGAATGTTACATCAATTTAATCTAATTTCATCTAATTCAGCGGCCTCTAAAGCTTTCACTGTGTCTCACCATGTGCAGAAGAATTTGCTCTCCTGTGGGATGGATGGCCAGGGCCTCGTCATACAGGCCCTTGGCTTCGTCCAGCTGGCCCCTTAGCTCGGCCAAGCGGCCCCGCTGCAGCAGCACCGAGTCTGAGTTTGGGAAGAGCGCGTTGGCTTCGGCAATGCAGAACTGGGCCTCCTTTGGCCGCCGATCCGCCATGAACAGCTCAGCTGAAGGAGGAGATGGAGAAAGCCAAGGGAGGGAGGAAGAAGGCCGAGAAAGGTGAGAGGGAGGATAGGATGGGAGGTAGAACAGAGTGAAACCAGAGTGATGCACGGGGAACAATGTTGGCAAGGGGTGAAGGAGGACAGAGAGCGAAGAAGGACGAGGAAAAAAAAGTTCAGAGCGGGGGATAAATGGTGAGAGAATGAGAGATGAAGAAAAGAGAGAGAGAGAGAAGATAATCGGGGAAAGAGAGAAAGGAGAGAAATGTATTATTCCCATCAATAATAAGCGAGAGTGACAGAGATGACTTAAAATGTAAACTGCACAGTGCTCAAATACAAACACACACACACACACACACACACACACACACACACACACATACACACTCACACACGCACAAAGACACACACAGCGTGAAAGAGAGAGTGGGAGCAGTGTAGTGCCTGGGAAGTCATGAAAGTCTTGCCTAAATATGGCCATCGCATACTAAAGCTGCCTGCTTCCTTTCTTTGCTGCTGCTGGGAAGATGAGGACAAACCCCAGACACACACACACACACACACACACACACAGAATCACGCCTACTAGCATGTCATTGTCCAATAAGACTTCGACACAGAGCTGACCAGAGGACCCGCCCCTGATGCTGGAGCAGACCAATATCTGGACGGTATACAGATTGTCAATCATTCTCATGGCGTGGATGCTGGGTCAACACCCTGAAAACCCTGAGAAAGAAACTCTTCAGCTCTAAACACTGACTGTGCACTGTGGCTATGCACAGAGAGAGATAGTTAACTATGTTGTACAAATATATCATACACTCCGTCTGCTCCTGAGTGCTGTGTGAACCCATGTGTGTGTTTGGTAGCGGATGTTTTGTTTGTTTACCTGTGTCTCATAGATGCACAGATGGGAAACACTTAGTGCATGCATGCTACCTCTGTGAGATGAAAAAGAGCCATTTCCCAGCTTCAGGGGTTCCATTTCACAGCCTCACTTTGGGGAAAAAGGAAATGCTCTCTGGTTATGTAAGGCCCTTTCCTGCTCCTCACCTGAGCTCTCAGAAACAACTATTAGATCAATGAATACATATTCACAGTTCATTTATGCATTTGCAGTGTGTGTGTGTGTGTGTGTGTGTGTGTGTTTGTAGGGTTATATGCGGCGAAGTGTATCCATGGAGCCCTCTGAGCATGTTTTTTCCTATGTGGCCCGATCAGGAAGTGAGATTGAGAAAGGAAGTGACCGATGAGAAGAGGAATGCTGGGAAGGAGAGAGGGGGCATCGGGGGTACGACTAGTTCAGCCTCGAGTCAGGGGACACACCCTCCGGTCTCACAGTTACGCACACACAGTTTGGTTCAAATCAGCAGCAAGCATGCTCTGTTTTTTCTCAGAAGAGGAATAGCAGAGTCCAAGGGTTAGACGTAGAAAATAACCTTCAAATTACAGTAGGCCACAGGGGATGTGACCCCCGTGGCCCCTCCACTCATCCCATCCTCTACTGTAACACACTGGTATGCTGGTTGCATCACTACATTCACTTGGCTGCTGTATGGATTCCCATTCCTGTTCTCATGCCTCATCTACTCCAGCTAAGTGGATGGATAGAGTGTTGGTGCTGAGCATCTCTCTGCTCCTCTCCCTTTATTTCAGTGCTCTGCTGTGAACTTCCACAAGCAGACTGAGGCTGAAGGGGTGGAAGTAATAGTGGTATGCATCACTGCCATTCTGCCCTTAATAGAACAGAGGCCACATGTATGCAGGTACAACGTGCACTGCTGCATAAGGTATGCAGTCTTCTACCTACTAAAATGGTTCGACCCACTAAATTGTTAAAAATGTCCTTGTTTACTCAGAGGCAGAGATAACAGAAAATGGCCACAGTAATCACATTAGATTAAGTAATCTTACAATAATTAGGTAATAAATACATAATCTCTGGCAGCAGTAGTTCTGTTGTATGCCTGTGTCCCTCATGTTACGACGCGGGGCTTTCTAGCCTTTCACATATAGGTTATCCAGTGTGAATGTCTGTGACTGCAGTGCTCAAAACGTGACAAAAATATGTGCTCACATTGCACCAAGTGAATAAACGATATCTCACTCCCCAGAGAGACTGAAATTCAACTGAGCCCATAAGCAGGTCAGTAAACTGTGCAAGGCTGCACAGCTTTCATAGTAACATCTGCACAGCACAGCCTGTGTAGAGAAGATTTTCATTCAAGAGTTGCCATCAGATATTCTCATTTTAAACTAAATATTACTATTTTACCTCTACTTTTTCCACTTTGATCTAGGTTTGTCTAATGAGGTCATCCCTGACAGTTAAGGTATCCATCCCTACTGAGGGCATAACTGTCCGGATATAGTACGCTTAACGCTTTGTGTGGTCTAAGAATTGATCCTTGAGGTACGCCACATGTTCCCTCTCTAGTTGACCAGATAAAGTCACAATTTTCCTGTTAGTAAATAAATGCATACATCCTCTAAGTATTGTTCTTAGTATCCAGGGATGCAATGTCAATCAGTTCACTTTAGTCGAGACTGAAATATTCCAACAGCTACTGGATGGATTGCCTTGAAATCTTGCATGCACATTCATGGCTCCCTGAGGCTGAATCATAATGACTTTGGTCATCTCCTGATGATTGATGACTGATTGAGTTGAACACAGTAACCAAAATACCTGTTAAAAAGCTGAAAACTAACATTGTCATTGTGAACAAGTAAAAAGTTCAAATGAAAACTGAGCTTTAATTAAGCTTTAATTGTCTGAAATCAATATTTGTCCATTTTGCAATTGCCAATGTGAACATTATTTATAAATCTTAATAGCACTGGCATACACATGGATGTGTAATCTGATTACTGTCGATTGTCCGTTGTCTTATTTTCCTGTTCTCTCAGTTGAACAGCACATTAACTCACATGTAGCACTCACTGTGATTGCATAGTGACGAGCTGACTTTCACTCCAAACGTGAGTGAAAACAGATTGACTGTTGACTGTTGTAGGAAAAATACAACATCCAGTTTTCCAAGATTATTCCAACCCAGACGTTTGAAACATGACTAAAAGTTTTATAGTCTTGTGTGTGTGTCTGTTATCATACCAGCCTGCAGCCAGATGCGCTCCAGGGTGGTCCAGATGTAGGTGGGTCCTTGGCGACGCGTGGAGCTGATCTCCGACACCTCAGAGAGCGCCGCTTCAAGGCGAGACGCTGCAATTGATGAAGGGCTCAACGAACCTGAAAGACATTGAAGTGATAAAAAATACCAGCTGTTGGATAATTATTGTACTTTTTTAAGCAACAGTGGTAGCTAAGTCCTGGGGGGAGTGTGATTACATAGCGAATACTTTAATATGTTACAGATGCTGAAAAACTATTGTTTCATTAGGAAAAAATGCAATGACAGAAGAGAGCCATGCTGAGAAGAACATTAATAGATTTCCTATGACTGAATGGCAAATGAACGGACCCCTGATCCTGCTGGAAACACAGGTGTGGAGGTGAGTCATATCATTGATATTTAAACAGCACATCTGCCCCCTCAAACAGACAGGCAAACATGGTTTTAATCCACAATAGGTCACTTGGTGGGGGATTCGGACTGACCTACACATTCACCTTTCTCACTGGTATTTACCCAACACCAGAGAAAAAGGAGGATGTGTTTAATCTAAAATAATCGATTCAACTTGTTGCAATCCAAATATGTACAATCCTTTATTAGAAAGATGTTAGGCAGCAAGAGAGCACACCAGTGGAGGCGTCCTGGAAGTCAGGCAGGGTGAGGTGGATGGAGAGTTTCCTGGGTCCAGGGCTGACCTCTGCCCTCTCAGCCATCGGTATACTGCTGCTGTCATCTGTCTCACTGCAACCCACATGCACACACCAATCAAAGCATGTACAGTACAAACATATATAAATATATATATATATATATATATATATATATATATATATCACAGATGCATTGGTGTATTATTTTAATACAGCTGATTTTTCCTATATTACACATACTTTCTGTAAAAAATTACTTTTCTGCTCAAAATTAGTTGTAAGGTCAGTACAAGGTCCACCTCATATGATACTTCATGCCAAAGAGTCGCTGTCAATCCTAACTAAGAGTGGCTGCTCAGTAGCGATGGTCAGTGTATCAGTCAGCCCCCATGTGTCAGCACATACTACACCACCAACACTTAACCTGCCCTTAAAAGCAGCCAGGCAGAAAGGGGCCGAAAAAAAATCATGAAATGGTGCATGATCAGACGTTTTCAAGCCTTAAAATTGGCAATTTTATCAGAGAATTTATAAGTGACACTGTCTGAGCTCAGACTGGCAGTGATGAGCTGTGCTGTGCGGGCTTTGGGAGCAGAAAAGAGACCAGAAGTGTACTGAAAAGAAGATCAGCAGCAATCAGAAAAAAAAAAAAGTTGAATATGGAGAGGAAGAATCAGCAGAGGGAAAATGGTAGAAAAACATTTGTTGCACTGTTTTGAAGTGATCGGTAGCACACGTGTATGAATGCAACTGTCACTTCAAATCTGTTTGACCAAATGTTTCTGACTCCAAAACATGTTGTGTGTGTGTGTGTGTGTGTGTGTGTGTGTGTGTGTCATAACAACCCTTAGTAATAAATGCATTGATAAACCGTCACTGCTTCCTATCACGACTTAACAGACTGAACATCATAATTCCAAGTGAAAAATGAGTCTATATCTGCATAAACCCTTTAAAAAATGCTATAATATATATTTAGCGTTCCTGTTATGATGGCGAATAATAGAGAACTTTGCTGCATATCAGTTCCTGCTTTAAGGTCAATATCTCAAAACCACTCAGATTGCAGATAAAACAGTACCATTTCATAGCCACGATATATCTAAAGTGCATGGGTGTGTAAACAGAAACACACACACACACGCACACACACCACACTATGGGTAATCAATAGCGCAGCAGCAAAAGATTTTCCTCCTCAGTTTCATCATGTATAGCAGTGAAAAAGGCTTGAGCAGTGAGGTATTACACATTCAATAATACATTAAAAAGCAAAGGAGTACAAATACACACTCACCTGGAGCGGCTGACGTCGTAGCGGCTTTGCCAGTGTTGCAGCATCTCTTCACAGGTCTGCAGAGCTGCAGCCGGGCCGAAGAGGACCTCTTCGAGCTTCACCTTGGTGAACAGCAGACTGGACCGGACAGCACAAGCACATTACTAACCTTTGTTTAATCTGTGCTGCTGGTTCATGTTTTATTACCATCATGTGTCTGTGCAGCCTTATTATACATTAAAAAGGACCAAATGGTATCTGAGCATCTGCTGTTTTTGCACCCGTATGGAAATTAAAGTGTAACCTGGAAATGAAACGGTGAGAATGAGGGATTGTTTAGTTGGACCCAGTCAAACCTGTTCTTATTTTCACTGATCACATCAGCTACGATAGCTGATGCAATAGACACACATGATCTTCGCTGAAAAGAAAAACTATGGGAGATTTACAGTAAACTAGGGACGTGGAAACGGCTCTGTGGAAAATCACTGGAAACCAGCTGATATTATCACATGCAGCTGACAGTTGCCTATTTGTTTATGAAAGTAAAGAAGCAAATGAATCCTTCTACAGCAGCCCTGTAAGGGCTTAGGACCCATCAACATCTCACTGATGCATTTGGACTGAAGCACATGGATCAATAGGAACAGAGAGGGAGTGAAGATAGTCATCAGCAACAAGCTCTAAGAGAGAGAGTGTGTGTGTGTGTGTGTGTGTGTCTGTTAGTGTTGACATAGAGTGTTTCCGCTTGGGCCTTTTAGTTGAAGACAACTGGTTAAGTGATGTGGGAGTCTCTGATGAGAATGTGTGTGTGTGTGTGTGTGTGTGTGTGTGTGTGTGTGTATGCCAGAAGGGGCTCTCAGAGGATACAGTCTGTCATGGGCATCACTCATCCATGAGAGTGTGGAGAGAGAGAGAGAGAGAGTGAGAGAGAGAGAGAGAGAGAGAGAGAGAGAGAGCTATGGTGTTTGCCACATCTGACGCCCGCCTGCCTAGCTGTCCACTGCCGCCCTGTTGTTGACGGCTCCTCCAGTTATTCTGCACTCTCCTGTCAGAGTGTTGGGGTGGGGAGAGGTGGGGAGGGGGGTTGAGGGAAGGAGAGAGGAAAGGATGAAAAAATGGACTGAGGGAGGGTGAGGATCAATAGCAGAGCGAGACAAGCTCATGTCAAGGGGGAAAACTCTCTGTGAAATGCGCCTCGTTACCGACTCATGGGTCGGTGGACAATTGGGGGAAGGGTGCGTGTAAAAGTGTGCGTGTGGAGGGTGTGAGGAGGAGATGGAGGGATGTTGGAAAAGAAAAAAATTGAAAGTGTGTGTGTGTGGGAGGAAGGGGGTTGGATTTTCTGACGTGCAGATGACAAGTGCTGCCGAGGGACGCTGTGTTAAGGATAAGCCTGCCAGTAGGTGTCCACCAGAGTGTGTGTGATTGTGTGCATCTCTAGGC
Source organism: Pempheris klunzingeri (assembly GCF_042242105.1). Lineage (NCBI taxonomy): Eukaryota > Metazoa > Chordata > Actinopteri > Acropomatiformes > Pempheridae > Pempheris > Pempheris klunzingeri. The sequence goes on from NC_092023.1 coordinate 25,259,217, forward strand.
TCCCCATTACCAGTGTGGCAAAGCATTTAGAAGCACTGCGATGTGTGCAAACCCATTCTAGTGTTGAAATGTGACAAGGTGTGTGTGTGAGGGTGTGTATAATGCATGTAAAAACTGACATCTCTTCAAAATCTCAAATAAAAGGTTTGTATTTATGTCAAACATCAGTTTTACTCACAAATTAATTCCCCTATTTTTTCCCTCTTTCAGACATTACATGTCTTTTATGTGAATAATACACTGTTTTGGATCATGGCTGCTATTTTGTAATACCTGAAAGGAGAGCTCTTATTATTTTGTCAGTATCTATCACAGAAGGCCTTATAGCTCAAAACTTTTTATCATTTTGCAGATTTATATGTGCTGGCCACCCTAACACACCTGGGATTGAATGTGCACACTATTCACTTTCACTATTCACTTTAAAAGCGTAACAAGAAAGGGAGGGGTTATGCCCTCAAGCCACTAAAAGGCTTTAGCATGTTTCAAATAAAACCCTTATTTACATGGTAAGCGTGGCTGCTATTTGATCATTCACATCCTCTTTGCAATAAAGTCACACATTCGCACCACCTTGAGTCTCAATGAAAGAAGCTCAATGTGTACATCATAGTATGTAATGCCACAGTGATTTAAGCTGTCCAATGATGAGTGTTTTCCACCTTGTTATTCATCACTCGATCACAGCCCGTGTTTCCCTCGCAGCGCCAGAAAAGATAGATTTCATCAAGATTACAGCACTCAAAACTACACATCACATTTCAAAGCCTGTCATTTCTGTCCTCCTGGGAACGAGCCTGGTGTGTGCAGAGCGTAGTGTTTGAGGAGGGATGGCAGCGAGCACTGTAGCTCAGTGTAAACGTGGTGCCCAGCTAAGAGCGCTGAGTGCCAGCGTAAAGTCCATATAAAAATAGCTAATAATGTTCACTTGAAAAAGTGGTACATCTACAGTATTACTCATTCTGTACTCCCACAGATCAGAGTGTGTATTCTCTACAGGCACATGGCCGCATGCAGACGCACACACACACACACACACACACACACACACATATACATATATACATAGCACAAAGATTAACATACACAAACCTGTACAGACATGCTTGCTTTGTGTAGCAGAGCATAAGCCAGGCTTGCATGTGCACACTAACACACACACACTTGGACAGATGCACACACATGCACAAACACACTTGCTCATGCTGTAACATCCCGTTAGATGAATGCAGAATCAAAGGCTGGGATTAATCATTCTCTTTAGTACAAACTGTGAGACCACGATCACCCCCCCTCCACACACACACACACACACACACACACACACACACACACACCCCACCTCCCCCCTCACACAGCCACACAGCCCTCCCCCTCTCTCCCTCTCTTGCCTCAGCTCTCTCAATCTGTGGCAGAATCCCATTTCACATTGAAATGCATGCCTGTTTACTGGGTGATTAAAATTTCAAAGAAAGGGGAGAAACGGAGACAGAGAGATAAAAAAGATGAGAGGCAAGGAGAGAAAGAGAGGGTGAGAAAGAAGGAGAGAGAGGAAGGGATGGACAGAGAGAGAGAGAGAGAGAAAGAGAGAGAGAGAGAAGCCGGGGGTAGAGGATGTGGGAGAAAAGGAGGAAGAAGGAATTTGGTGTACTACAGCAAGCTGACAGTTTGCTGTGGTGCAGAGAAGCAGTGGCTAACAAGAATCACACACATGCATGCACACACACACACACACACACACACACACACAGTGACACACAAACATGCATGTGCCAGATTACAATCTCGTACACACGTATACACACATCCCCCACCCCCACAACACACACACACACACACACACACACACACGACTGTCACGGCATGCCCAGCACCATGCAAGCTTTGATCTCTGATGCTCGCTCACACATCCAAAGCAAATGATATTCAATGAGCTTGTTACTGAGAAAACACCTCCTTTCACTCTCTCTCTCTTCTCTGACTTTAAGGTCTGTGTCTCAGCCCAGCCTGACGGGTCCCCAGAGTACTGATTTATTCTGACCAGGTTTGGATTCCTTTCCGTGTGCATACAGCAGGTTTGGGTTTATGGCACCGTCGATAAATTAAATGTTACAATCGAGCACTGCATTCACCATGACACAGTTTCAGTGATATATCGTTGGCCGTGCAGACTGATAATCTTGTCCTTTTCTCACCTAGATCGTTTCTCTCTATCTGCATGTCAGCAAACACTCACAGGTGTCTTCTGGACACGATCACCAGGTTGTTTTATTCTATATACTTTAGTACAGATTTTAGGCCTGATATTAACATCTCTGTTCCAAACTTGGACAAATGCGGATGTCATTTTCGCTTTACACAAACACACCACGACGCATCAAGCCAACAGGCCACAGCTTGCTAGCTAGGTAACAATGCTGACTGTGTGTCATGGAGAAATTTTATCGGTCTTCTATTTCTTTCTCTCAAAAATCTGTTTCTTTTCTTATTTATTTCTCTGTCCTTTGCGAAAATAGCCAGTTGGCTAAGAGTTAGGGAAATGTTTGTTAACTATTTGTCTTGGTGTTCTTCTCGCATCGTGGAAAAGTTGTGGTTCACTTTTGTTGTTGTAAAAGCTACTTTTATTGCTAATAGCTAATGTGTTAGCAACCACTGGCATATTTATACAAACAGCCGACAAAGAGCAATGTTACCAACGATCCTTGTAGCTCTAGTTTGGTCTCCACTGACCTTGTCTGTCTGGCTTTGGGCACATTGTATAAAATGGATTTATCAGATTAGTTTTCTCTGAAAAAGCTGCCAATTGTTTGTGGAAATGAGGCTGATCAGAGCACTGAGACTGAACATAGATAGTAACAATGAGCCAGGAATGAATGATGCTAAAATGATCATTCTGTTTGGGCTCGTCACTACAAACATCTTACACATTTAATCCATTACTGATTTAACTTTTTTTTTTTTTCTTCAGCAGCTTTAAGTGATTGCCTGCAACCATATTGTAATGGCTGACGTTAGAGTTTACTAGCAGCTTATCAGTGGAACATTAACATTACCCCTGATCCGCTTTACACACTTATACATATCCACATCCATATTATATCCAGCTGATTCTCAAAGTGGGATCTGGGGTCCAAACAATTTATTTCTACTTTATCGATCAATACTTCATGGGTCCTTGACAAACTAACTAATGCTGTTTGCAGTAATATTCACTATTATGACTTACTCAGTCATAAGCATCAGCATGCATTTGTGACAGTGCTATACACAAAGCAGCACTCTCTCTGTGAGAGGGAGATTAAGACATGAAATATTTTGTTAACCGTTGGTCCCAGGACAGACCAGCGATAACATCTCAGGTCTGTACACAACTCTACTGTCTGTCTCTCTTCAGCTTTCAGTTCAGATATGTTTTACTAGCATGACAGAGTGTGTTGCCAAACAAGTAGGACTATTATTAGAAGCATAGATCAATGAACCTTGGAGGTAAACATACAGTTTATGGACGCTGAGACTGAATTTCAATGCAACTGCTCCATTCAGTAAACTACCAGTGTATCAATTTGTATCTCTCTCTCTCTGACTCAGTGTCTCTCTACCACTCCATAACAACAGTTTGGGAACAACAACTGATGCTGCCTGCTCTACCCATATGACCTCATGGTTACCGGGGCGATGGGGATTCCTGGCGCAGAGAGCGATGTGATTGGCTGAGCCTGGAAAAGAGCTCTTAAATGGGTCAAAGCAGTCAAGTGTCTCTACGGAGGATGTTAGTGTGTGTGTGTGTCTAAGTGTGTGATTGTGCATCTAGGAAGAGAGAGAACGGATTTCGTCTTCCAATCGTACACACAGCACTGATCAGCAGAGCTTGTGTAATTAGAAAACCGTCATCTTTCCTGCATCCACCCACTCCGTCTCTGTGTTTTCTTCTTCATCCTGTCAAGCTCTCTCTTACACTCCCTTTGTTGTTTCATCAATTTTCTTGTTTTTCTGCATTTCCTCTCCCTTCCTCTCCCTCATGATGTATGGATGTACCCCATCTGTCTGTGCTGTCACCGTCGAGGCCAACACTGACCCCAAATGGCTGCATTATGAAATGTTTTACTGGGCTTTGCAATGGAGAGAAAATACATCAGAAAGATGACGCAACATGCTTCCATATTATGGTTAGTGTGAAATATCTGGCGTGCATAGTTAACGTCATCCATCTATGATGTGATGGGGCTTCCTCCATGGCGAATGAATATGCTCTGATGTGTTTGTGGGGGATAACAGGCTGGAATCCTTCCTGTGGGACAATGGGAGCATCTAAAAACCCAAACTGAATGTGAGTGAATGTGAGTGCGAATGGTTGTGTGTCTCTATGTGTCAGCCCTGCGATTGACAGGCAACCAGTCCAGGGTGTACCCCGCCTCTCGCCCAGGGTCTGCTGGGATTAGCTCCAGGGTCCCCTTGACCCTTCAGGATAAGCAGTATAGACAAAGGATGGATGGATAACGTGTGTGTGTATATCAAACGTTGGTCAGGTACAGTGGGGGACGAAGTATTTAGACCGCTTACTTAAGTAAAACCTGCAATACCACATTGGAGAAATACTCCATTCCAAGTCAATGTCCTGCATTTATAAACCTATTGAAGTAAATATATTGATTATCAGCTATACATAAAATATTAAAAGTGAAAGTAATCATTTTGCAGAAATACGGCCCCTGTTAGTGTTACTTTATTGTGTATCATATTGTTAGATTATAACATCTGATGCATAAATGTGTAAGTAGCATTCTACTATTGCAGTTTGTCAAGTTTGTCACTACTTTTTTAACTAATTCATATAATGTTGGGAAGTTTATTCTTGAACAATGTATTGTATTCAATAAACTGATTGCATGCTTTCTATATAAAATCTTAATCTGAAAATAAACTAGTAACTAATGCTTTTAAATAAATGCAGCAGAGTGAAAAGTACAATATTTCTGTCTGACATGTAGTGGAGTATAAAGCAACATAGAATGGAAATATATACAAGTACCTCAACATTTTCTGAGTACTTGAGTAAATGTACTTGGTTACTTTCCAGCACTGGTCAGGTATGAAGGTGAAATAGTGGAAGTGTGGTTAGAGATGCCGACCCATAACCAAAAGGCCACAAGTTCTACCCTGCAACATGTCCTTTCAAAGTACCCCAAAGCAAATCACTGAATCCTTACCGGCCTCATAATGATTAGTGTGAATGTCCCAGTGAGTTTTTATCCTGCAGCAGGACGGCCCAGGTCAGAGCTGCAGTGTTAAAAGGGTAAGGGTGTATAAGGGGCATAGGTACCGCAATGCAGGCCTTCACTCTGGCACGTCTAAATAAGGCGTCAAGTGTGTGTGTGTTTGTGTGTGTGTTTGTGTGTGTGTGTGTGTGTGTGTGCGTGTTTGTGTGTGTTTGTGTGTGTGTGTGTGTGGGAGCTGAGACACCCTATCCCTATGGAGAGGGCAGGCCATCTCTGCACCACTCACTGGAGCTACTCTTACACACACACACACACACACACACATAAAAACACATCATACAAAGACTAAAAAGTACATCTGTACAGCTATCGATCAATCCTCAGTTCACCAGCCCTTCCACCAACATTTTGTTTTGCCTGTGTGAGTGGGAGGGTATAGTGGGTTTTACTTGAAGTTGCTGGGGTGCTGGCTGAGGGCCAGACCCAGGGTGTCCAGAGCATGACGGTGGTGTTTCTGGGCGCTCAGCAGCAGGGTCAGCAGGTGGAGGGAGTGTACGTCGTCCCCACGGAGAGATAAAGCTGCCTGCAGGGGCTCTAATGCTGCTGATACCTGCCAGACACGCAACCATTCTCAGGTATAACTTACACTGTGCAGTGTTGTATAATAATTAAAGTCTGTCCCATTTGTTTGCTCATACAGTACCTGGCGGACAAGGGCCAGCTGCAGAGCCAGGTACATAGCAATCTGAGCATCCTGGGGGTCTAAGGAGTGAGCCCTGTGGAACAGAGAGAGACCGTCCTCATGGTTCATACTGTGTTAGCAAAGGTTTTAGGCCAGGAGAGTAAACCACACTGATGAAACACGTGTAATGGAGAATGGAAGAACCAGAACCTACTTGCTCAAAGCTTTTAGTGCCTTTTTGTTGAATTTATCACGATCATCTTTCAGAGTGGCTGAGGAGAGAACCAAAACGGTTACTCAACAGTTTAAAGTAAGGCATTAAAGTATATGTTATATAAAATGGAAGCACAGTGGGTTTAACTAGTCCTCGGTCCCACACTAATATTTGTCATGCCCTTTTGAAACGACCCATAAGCACACAAACACATTTTGGGACTCACGCTAATTCACTTTCTCGCTAAGAGTTAAATGAAAAGATTAATAACACTCTGTGTTTGTTAAATATGAAGCTATAGCCAGTAGACAGTTACCTTAGCTTAGCTTAGCTTAGCTTAGTTAAGCTTAGCTTGGTGTAAAGAGTGGAAACAGAGGGCTAGATTAGCCTCATTTCTCTCAGCAAGGAAGCGAAAAAGTTTATTTCAAAAAATGTCAAACTATTCCCTCAAGATCTGGTTACATTTTGTTTTTTCTAAAAAAAAATTGAACAAATAAGGGATGCTGCCATTTTCCTGGAGAGGATATTCTCAGTTTATGGTTTTGTGTTATTTTCTGTGCCCTTACCCTCAGAGGCCTGTAAACTGCAGCTGAGTCCCTGAGCCAGGTAGGCCCTGGGTAGGAATTCTCTGGCTTCTTCGCCCATGGACACCACAGTCTGCGACAGAGCCTCAGCCTCCTCGAACTGGACACACACACACACACACACACACTCAATTATCTTCTGAATAAACGTTAGTTGATCTGTATATACGTCACTTGACAGGTGGACTACAGAATTATTTTGCCATCGCACACAAATCCAGTTAGATTATGAAGCCATGAAACCAAATGCATAAATCTGTCTTCTTCCTGAGTGTGTGAGAGGACAAACTTTGCAGCTGAGATGTAAATGTGGCCGAGGTGCAGCTGGGAATGGAGTATTGATGGCTGAGCCTGGTGTGAGTTTATTGTGAGGACAGTCCGAGTAGATTCAGTTGAAGGACAACGCAGAGTTTGCTCAAGGACACACACAGACACACACACACAGACACACACACTCGCCCACACACGCAGCAGTAGACTGCAGGCGGTGTGTGGCTGTGCCGAGCTGAGGTGCTCTGAGCCGAGGAAAAAGTGTGTCACTATGTGTGAGGTATGGCTGGTGGCAGGCGGGTGGGCAGGTGGGTAGGTGGGCGTGGGGGGGTTATGCCTTTGACAGCACACCAGCGCAACAGCAAGCCAACTGCTCTGACCCCCCCCCCCCCCCCCTCCCTCTCTCCTCCACTTCCTCCCTTCATCCTCCTCCTCTGCTCTCTCTCTCTCTGTCTCTTTCTCTAATTCCAGTCCTTGCGAGTTCAAAGCCTGCACACAATAGCCAGTCATTTAAACACACAGCCCATCCTTGCACATCTTAGGAGGATTAAGGTTTTTTTTTTTTCACTCTTGAATGGTGTGAAAGAAGAACATGTCCCTGTTGTTGGGTGGAAAAACTGCTCTTTAGGAATTTATAAAAGCAGCTTCAAGACTGACAATTATGCAGTTTGTAGTGATGTCATGGGTTTGTAGAGGGTGTCACTGATCCATATACATGTATAGGAGCATTATGAAAAATATGAAGAAGTATTATGAAGTTGTGGGCTGGTGGACCAACAATGAGTTAAAAATGTTGCTGGAGAGAGAATAGTCCAGACTGTCCACTGGAGCTGGTGGTGGATAATGGTGGGACATTTATGTAATGCCTCACTGCACTATGGCCATAGTGTCCCATTGTGATTAAGGCTGTAAGCTCCTTAGTGTCTCCGGCCTGCCATGATCTCCAGCCACTGACAGATGTGCTCTCTCCATTCGGCCCTGTTAGCTCCTCTTTTCTAATCTCTGACCCCTTTCTCTCTCTCTCTCTCTCTCTCTCTCTCTCTGTCTAACTCACCCTCACTCTCACTCATTCTCTCTCCCTCTCCCTCCATCCTAAATACCACTGTTGATGTGACTTTCTCCCTCCTGCCCAGATCACGAACAGCAGGACTATCCAAGCTGGCCGCGCTTCACGGTGACGCGTTTCTGCCTGAATGACCTCGGTGTCAATCCCAAAACATTAGCGACACAGTGCAGCTGTGTACATTCTGTGTACAGTACACACACTAAATATTCTATAAAACTGCAGTACATGTGGTGCAGAACTCTATGACTCGACTTCACCTTTGATCTTATCATCTTATGAGTGTTCGCTGAAGCTGAGGGTAAAGGGTCTAATGCAGCGAAATGAACATGGAAATGAACATGCATGGATTACAAAAGTGATTGTATGTAAAACTGCATTCACGTACATGTGATATCTCATTAGTTCCAGATGGAGAGCGGATCCTCGCTACTATGTCTGTAATCCTGTGAATCTTCAATCATTCCACATATTGCAAAGTACTTTAAATTAGCAGCCGTTATTGCTAGTGACCTCTTAATACAAAGAAGTGTTAATAGGAATGTAATAGGAATTCTGCAGCTATTTGGTTATACAGTATTGGACAAATTAAAATTGCATGGGAATTCTTCTAAAAGTTGTTGAGATATTTGAATGACAGATAAACTACAGAGCCTTTGAGCTGCTAACATGGCTACAAAAAAGCAAATATTGGGAAAATAAACCTACACAGAATTTAGCTTTTTACCACAGTAATCATGTCATGTCAGGTTTGGAGCCACCGCTTTATGGATCCACGCTCGTGACCTGAGTTGTGAGGGATTTTTCCTCTCTGAGAGACGGATGAAGAAGTGCAATCATCCAATAAAAGTCAGAAAAAAAATGTGCTTCATTTTTTGTTGAAGAAATTACTATTTTCTATCTTTTCTTTTTGATCACCTCACGACTATTCAGATACTCTGTATCCTCTGTTTCTACTCGATCTATTCTTGAAATAGAGGAGTTAGCCAGAGCAGCAAAAGCCACCACATGGCTGAACAGACAAGGAAAACAGCTCCACCTACAGAAAGTCATCAACAGGAAATTCAAAGGTATTACAGCAACAAGTATCTGTGGGAAGTGTAGAGCAGAAACATCACAGCAAGAGCACTAATAGGTCATCAGTCTAATCTTAATGTCTGTACATGGCTCGGGCTCACAGTCCTGATTTTCAACTGAATGTGTGTGTCTTTAACTCCGTGTGTGTGTGTGTGTGTGTGTATAAAGTGAATGTATTCTGTGAACAAGTGCATGTGGATGCTTTATGTGTAATCACCCAGTGCAGTTGACCAATGCAGACTTTAACAGCCAATAGGGGCAACGAGGGGTCCTCTGGTCTCATCCGGGCACACTCTTTAAATACGGACACAGCGCCAACCCCCTGTAACACACACACACACACACACACACACACACACACACACACACACACCAGTGTCACTGACAAATTGTGATTAATGTGCATGCAGCAGCCACTTATCATGCAGCCACACATGACATGGATCGCTCTGAAGCGAGTGTATCAAACACACATCAACTGTCCTTACACAGCCCTATTAGACCCATTTAGACACACAGTCACTTAATACATGTAGGCCAATCATTAATGGACCACATGCACACGCACGCGCACTCCCATTTATGCACACAAAGCACACACACACACGCGGCTGGCCCTAAATAGAAGCGGATCTGACGACACTGAGGCGGCCCCTTCTCCTTCTAGGGAGCAGCCTATTTCTAGAGCTCTCCATTGATCTGCAGTGTCACTTTATCCTGCAACCCAGATCAATTTTTCTGTCACACACATGGCCGCACACACACACACACACACACACACACACACACACACACACACTGAGGGACAGAAGGAGAGAGAGGGGCGATTGTAGCTATTCCAGCACCTTCTGAGGATTCCCATTTGAAGAGGGAGAATGTCCGGTTCTTTCTACAGCAATATCTATCTATCTATCTATCTATCTATCTATCTATCTATCTATCTATCTGTCTATCTATCTATCTATCTGTCTATCTATCTATCTATCTATCTATCTATCTATCTATCTATCTATCTATCTATCTATCTGTCTATCTATCTATCTGTCTATCTATCTGTCTATCTATCTATCTATCTATCTATCTATCTATCTATCTATCTATCTATCTATCTATCTATCTAGCTAGCTATCTATCTATCTAAGTATCTATGTATTGTATGTATTTTAATTGCCCTGTTAGTTTATTTTTGTGCAATAAAATGTACATGGCATTTACATTGAATTATCAAGATGGAGTGAGTTATCCATCCGCTTCCCCAAGCAGACTGAACACTTATCTGTGAATGCTATTTGCTGCTTGTCTGGACACGTGGGTGAGTCAGGAGCACTGCAGTGTTCAGGACGGGAATGTGGCAGAAGATGGATGTCTCCTTTGGGTGTGGCGTGGTGTGTGTGAGGGGCTGTTGCTGGTGTATAAGGAGAAATGAGCTCACCTTCCCGGCCGCCATGAGTGACAGGCCCAGCTGGTGCCAGAGGTGGAACTCGTTGAATGAAAACTTCATGGCTCGCTCCAGACACTGCCAGGAGAAATACAAACGTGCAAATATGTGTCAGTGATACAATTTATATCAGAGGGGTGTGTTGGTACAGGTCGAGGCAGAAAGTCTAGCCAGGTGAGCACAGGCTGATGTGAAATGCATGAAGAATATGAGCTCAAACCGTCTTCACACTGCGCCGTTAGGAGACCAATTTTTAAATGAGGTAAGCCATGTTTAGGGACACGTATCTTCTCTCATTATCTCTCATTTACATACTCACAAAACTGAATGGCTTCTCTTCTCGACTACATTTTTCTAGCTTGAAACGACTGTCAGTCACCACTCACCACCCACTCAGCGCTGTTTCAGTACATAATAATGTGATTGATGTGTGTGTGGACGAGCGGAGGGTGGCGTGGAGCGCCGCTCCGTCAAATGTTGTCAGTCATGCAGGAGTGAGCTGAACCAGGGAAAATCTCTGCCTAATATTCTGATTAAATAATAAGCCCTCATTAGAGGCTGCTGACCATTTAACGTACAGACAAAGATGTCCTGCAGAGAAGAGCTCAACATATCAGCCCGTGTGAGAGCTGATTAGCTGCGAGTGTGGACTATGCAGCTAATTGTAACACTGAATAGACTGTGGGTGTTTCTTAAATGATACGATGATTGAAGTCAGCTGAGTAACAATTAAAAATACAGCAACACTTGTAATGTCTGCTATTACGAGACGGCGAGTGCCACTGCTGCTGCTACATACGTAATGGTGTTGACCCTTGTTAACCCAGCTAAATCAGGCCCCTACACATAACAAATCCCAAATTAACCCCCTAGTTAAAGGGCTAGTATGTAGAGTTGGAGCTAAGGCTCAGACAAATGGGGATGCAGGGGACAGAAAACTGCAGTGGTGGAAGGCCACACTTTAATCCGCTTCATTTCAGAGGGAATCAAAGTCACATGTACACATATACAACTTACTTTGCAGATTCAAAGTTTAAAATATAATGTATGTTTATAGTCACACTTCCAAATAGTATAGAAAGTAGTTGATAAGTCCACAGCTAGTGGCTCTGTGTGGCCGTCCTTTGCCACAGTGGTGCTTTGAGCTAAATGCTATGACAATGCTTACATGCTAATGTTCAATAGTTAACCATGTGAGTTTATATGTTAGCATGTTAACTTTAGCTAATTGGCACCTGACACAAAGTGCAGCTGACGCTAATGGGAATGTCTTTTTGCTGATACATGTTTTCGAAGCATTCTATAAATTGGATTTTTGCCCTGTTGATGTTCACCAGTTATTACAATTCAGTCTGCAGGAAACATGTCTGTGCCACATTTCAGAGCCGTCCATCCAATAATTGTCAAAAATATCTCACTCAACGGCGACAATTTCGACCTCGGGGAGGCACTAGATGAAAAGTCAAGTGATCACCAAAGTCATTAGGAGTCATTCGCTGGGGGCCAGATTTCATGGCAATCCATCCAACAGTCTAAAAAGTGGAGGACTGGCTGGCTGACACTGAACTCCAGAGCCGTGCTGCCAGCACAGCTGAAACTGCCTCTACCTCGTCCAGCTACTTGTACATTAATACACCAGTAATATTAATCCAATAATGTAACATACATATACATGACTCTGACAGTAGCAGGCGAATGTACTTTTATTGAAGATATGTTTGAATGCAGGACTTTTACACTGTTGTAATATTGCCGTTACTTAACTACAGGATTACTTCTTCGTCGACCATCGCATGCATCTGCATAATCCAACCTAATAATAACACTAAAACCAACGTGTGCATCCTCCCACTGAAATAGGAGATTAGAATCAGAGCTCGCTGCAGACACCTCATGGATTGATTAATGTTTCAGCAAGTATGTAATCAATCAATGTGAATCTTATTCATCATACCAGAGATGGATGGCACTGACTGGCTGACATCTAATATTTAATAAATGGCCCATACTGGCCTCATACATCAGCAAAGCGATCCCCTGGTCCATGTGGAACTACCTCAGTGTATGAGTGTGTGTGGTCCTCCTTATGAGATGACTGATGCTATCTATGAATCAGTCTGACAGGTGGACAAACCTAATTTGAGACGACCCCTCTGACCTCCGCCTCCCCAACTTCCTACATCTAGGTAGAGGTCACATTATGGAGGGGGGGGGGGCAGAGCTTGTAAAAAATGAGTGAGAAAGTGGAGGAGGAAATTGGAACAAGATACTGATAGAAAAAAAGGGATGAAGAAGTAGAAAAAGACAGACAGTAAGGGGGGAGTTGAGGCACGGGGAAAGACTGAGAGACAGTGAGAGAAAAAGACACATAATCCCCACGCTCAAAGTGATAAGGACATTCATTAAAAAGTTTGGCAAAGGCAAAGCTCTCACTAACACATCTCATCTCTCACTCTCTCTCCTCCCCTCAGACCTCCAGCACAGAGTGTGTGTCTGTGTGTGTGTGTGTGTGTGTGTGTGTGTGTGTGTGTGTGTGTGTGTGTGTGTGTGTGTGTCACAGCACCTCAGAGAGCATGCCATACTGCCCCCTCCTGGCCATGCCAATGGTGAGCAGGTCATAGACAGAGGTGGCATCCTGCAGGCTGGCCTGGCGAGCTTCGGCCTGGTCTGGCAGACGACTGATCACCGCCTCCCCGCTGGCCTGGATAAACAGAGAGTGAGCTGAGTGAGAACGAGGAGGAGGAGGGAGGAGGAAGAAGAGGAGGAAAACTAGGGAAGGGAAAGGTGGTAAGACTGGGCCTCCTTATGTGTTTTGAATGCAAGTGGGCTGTGAATGTGGAGTGTTAGAGGAATACTAAAGAGGGAAGAGCGTGTGTGTGTGTGTGTGTGTGTGTGTGTGTGTCTCACCATGGACTCTGTGATGAGCAGCAGCAAAACAGCCTCCTCCACCACGTCCTGAGGACAGAAGCAACTGCCAGGACACAGGAAACAGGAAATAGTGCCATTAACAGGAAGTCTATCTTTCACACACACACACACACACACACACACACACACACACACACACACACACACACACAAACAGCTTGTCCACAGGTAGATTGCTAGATCTGTGAGAGTGTCCAGTTTCTGTCTCAATTGTAGTGCTGTAACACAACACGGACCACCCTGGGTGTATCACTACACACAGCACTATCTCAGATGTCTCTCTCTCTCTCTCTCTCTCTCTCTCTCTCTCTCACACACACACACACACACACACACACACACACACACACACACACAGACTCCTTCGTTTCTTCTATCTCTATCTCTCCCAGCCCTCTCATTCATCACTTTCTTCACCCCTCTCTGGTTGGCTCTGTGTCCTATTAAAGGACACATTTACCAGACACCATTGTGGCCTTTTCAAAAGAGGTAACTGATGACAAAAGCCATGAACAATACTGAAGTACAGCTATTCCTCAGGGCGAAGTGTCCTGTTCCTCCTCTCCCTCTAATCTCAGACATGGATTTAGATCTTCACTTATGATAGTGTGGGCAGGATTAGTCATGTGGCAGTGACTAAGTATGGCTCGCCTGAGCAACGAGCACAGGACCCCTGCAAAGAGGGAAATGCAGAAACAAGGCAAGAAAACACTGGTACAGTTTAGTGTGCTGATGCTGTCAGGTTGGGACAGTGCAATGCATTTGTGAATATCGTGTCATCTTATATCCGGATGTTGTATCACAGTATGTCCTTAAGTTCACCTTAAGTTCTGTCATGTCACTTTATGTGATGCTCTGTAATGTCATGTTATCTTGTTATGTTGTCATGCCAAGCTATGCTCTCATGTTGTCGTCAGGTCTTTCAGGCGTCTGTGTCCTAAGTTGCTCGGCCCCGCGCGGGTGATTAAAGGGTAATTCACTTAATTGGCTTTAGCTTTGAGATTTTATTTTCCCACTTCAGCTGACCATATCACTATGTGCAGAGGAAAGAACTGAATTAATTCATCCAGGAGCTCGTCTGAATCAGTCTAAATGAATGCACTGTAGGTTGGCTGAGCAAGTACGCTCTTTCACGTGCTCGTTTAATACAGTGCACAGGTCTCAACCTGTAAATCACTGCTTTGGTTCTATCACAGAGTGGTGTCTTAATATTGTGCACAATATCCTTTGCAGAGTTGTACTCAGAGCACATAAGATATCGGCTTTATCTTCATCCGATCCAAATATAATTAAATATATGAACCGTATTGATAGTTAATTAATAAGGAGGTGACATAATTGTGATTGAAACATCCAATAATTTCCCTGTGAACGTTCACAGGTATTTCATATGCTGATGAAAGGAGGAGAGGTGTTGTGTTCCTCACCTTAAATGACCCACTGTAAGCTGGCAGCCTAAGGCCACTCTCCAGGAGGGTCTGTTACATGACTTTCCGTGTGAAAGGACGTACTTATATTTTATAGAGATGTGGCTCCGATTCCCACCTCCCTGATGATGACTCATGGTCTTTAGTACAAAAAAAGACACATGGACAAAGGAAGCTGACACTGAGCTAACCGCTGTGGGCGCCATAGTGAGCTGAAACAGTGGAGTAACAAACCGCAATCACAGGAGGCATCGGCCTACTTCAGCGTTGAACTTGGGGAGAGCAATCGCACTCTGAACACTGACAGCTGGATGTGAGAATGAAGAAGATCAAGACGCAAGAGGAAGAGCAAAAGAAAAAAAAACACAGGTGGCATAGAAATGAATCAGAGACAATACAGACCTGTCAGTGCTGTAGCGCTGCGGTGGTTTAACAGTGGGATAGATGGCGTCTTTGGAGGCGGCGGCTCCCTCTCTGTGGAGCCAGGATGAGGGTGGGGGGCCCAGCGGGGGCCAGTAGCTGTCCTCACTCACAGAGCTCAGCAGCACCTCTGCTAGCTTCCTCGCTGCAGACTAGGAGGAAACCACAGTGTTTTAATGGAATGCTGCAAATCCTGGTTAGAGGAGCATGTAGGTTAGAGGCCTTATTAAGTTACAAGAGAGTCGGCAGCAAAATGATGTGTTTTCTAATCACACTGCAGATATGCCAGCTGAGTATGGTTAAAGTTATACACATTTCCTCATCAGGCCTTCATCTTTACTTCATATGGAGACAGGGAGATGGGTGTGTGTGCTGGCAACTTGATACAACTGCACTTCCTCCGAAAGCTCAACTGGTTTGGTGTGTACTAAACTCATGATGCTCTTCTACAGCTCCATGGTAGAGTCACTTATCACCTTCTCTGTTACTATTTGGTTTGGCCATCTCACAATAAGTGACAAGAACAGGTTGCAACATATAGTTAAAGGACCAGTGTGTAGGATTTAGTGTCATCTAGCGGTGAGATCACAGATTGCAGCCCACTGCATACCCCTCGTTAAATAATAAGAATAATCCACCAAACATAGTATTCCTCTTATGTCTTCTTCGTCTTCCAAGCGGTGCATTTACGACACCAAATTCAAGCTGCCAGCTTGAAGGTAAAAAACATTCTGCAACATGGCAGACTCCCCAGAAGAGGACCCGCTCCCTATGTCACCCTTAGTTTCAGGGGATTATACAGTATTGTAACCATAGTTATGAATACCATATTCCATTTTTACTAACAGGTCCCTCTGAATCCTACACACTCAACTATTAAAATGCCCAGTAGCATCATTAGTTTTAAATTGCTGCCTCCATAAGAGAGCAACATCTCAGGCTCAAGATATCCGACAGTGTCCTCCTCATCCCCTGTATGGGCCGCATGAGCTCCTACCCTCCAGATGGCGATTTAGACAACCAAAGGCCCGGTCTACCAGGGTGAATAGTTCTCCTCAGGCCACCAACCTGCTGCTCACGTTGACCCAGCAGATTATCAGTGTCCAGTCTAACTACTAGAGGAACCTCAGTCTGTGTGCCTAAATCTGTGTGTGTTTTGAAGTTGAAGTTGAAGTTGCGTTGTGTGTGTTTGAAAACTCACCTTCCTGAAGCTCTGAGACCCTCGTGACTCCAACACCCTGAGCACCCTACGCAGCTGGTGAGCACCCTGTGCAAGATGACTAACACACACACACACACACACACACAGTAGGTGTTTATCAGTGTAATGCATAGCTTGTGAAGATGTAACATTGAAAAAATAAATACGCAGAAGAAGAATGTGATTCATATACACAGGGTCACAGCTTGCCATATAACTATCAAGAGACGTTCTACACTGACAGGAGCAATGCTACCACTTATTAGTGTTTCCAAAATTTTGTCCACCCTAAGTACATCAGTGATAGTCGAAATATTAGGGAAAAAATTGTCATGTTATTGAATAACATTATTAATAATGTTGATAACGAACAATTCAACAGAAGCACAAACTGCAGCCTCTGAAACAACCATTACATCGAATCAACACCTCTAGAAACAAGCAAACAACAAAAACCGTCCTGCAGGACTGTCGGAGTCCAAGAGCAACACTGACACCTGCTGTTTGTACATTAAAATGCATCTCAGCCATACTGAGGTCAAGAAGCGCTCGAAAGACCTTCCTTGTTTTCTCCTCCTCCTCACTTTCTCACACAGAGCTGGATGAAGAAGCCCAAAGTTCCCTCTAGTGCAGAGGAGGAAGAGTAAGTAAGCAAAGATTGCGGTGATTGAACATACTGCATTCAGAGGTGGTTACACTTGGTAGACTTTTCCACTTGGTATTCTATACTGGTTGGTATTTTATTCTAATAGGTGAGCATTCTTTATTGTACATGTATGTTTACAACTTTTAATTCCTCAAGGTCAAGTCAAATGTATTAGTTTAAAGGAATAGTTTGGATTTTTTAAGTGTGGCAGTATGAGGTCATGTATCACTGGGTCCTGGCATAGACACACACAATGCACTGCTGTGGGCGGGGATAGTAACAAGATGTATTTCAGCCACCTAAAAAAAAAATCAACATCAGTTCAAGTATATGCTATATTTAGAATATTTCCACTGCTTTGCGTTGCTGTCAGACAGCACCTTTCCAACCGGGATCTCGTTCTCTTTGCTTGCTATGAAGCCACCAGACTCCACTGACAAAAATGTCACCTCACAGGACACGGGAGCTGCTAAACACGTGTCAGTTCATTGATTGAGGCAGCGTTAGCACAGTAAAGTCCCGTGTTCTGGGAGGTAAAATGACTGTTTTTGTCAGTGGAGTCTGGTGGCTTTGAAGTGAAAGAAGAGAAAGTGGAAACATCAATCTGATGGCAACTCAAAGATGTGAAAGTGTTCTAACTGTAGTGTAACCTTAAACTGATATTGATTTTCTTAGGTGTGCCTAATAATAGGTGGTTGAAATATGCTTTTCTGCTGCCACCGTCCGCAGCGGAACATTGCTTAGCCTCTGTGCCCCGACTCCGGCCTGCTTCTTCCAAATTGGGGATGAGCCAACCGCAATCTACAGTAGGTAATATCCTGACTATGGATATCATACAACCCCAATTTTGACATAACGCAAATGCTTTAGAGAGCAACACAGCACAGAGGAAGGCAGATTCTGTGTGTGTGTGTGTGTGTGTGTGTGTGTGTGTTGGTAGACTCACCCCCTATGCAGCAGACAAAGGTAAGCACTCTGTAATGCCGCCTGTAGGAAGTAGCCCAGGTCGATGTCCACAGGTGGGGGAAGCAGACTGGCTTTGGCTGACTTGGTGTGGGGTGTTGTCACCACCTAAAAATACATGCACCACAAACTCAATACTCACTATTTAAACATATTGTAATACCGCGCTGTAAAAATACTCCATCACAAGTAGTGAAAGTCCTCCTTTCAAAACCTTACCTGAGTAAAAGCATTGTCAGTAACTGGCAACAAAAGGTGAAGTAAAGGAAAACCCTAAAAGCACTTAGCTTAAGGAAACCAGTCAATAGAAAAGATAAAAACAAAATGAACACAAGCAGGAAGGAAAGTGAACTGAACTTAATTCACAGACACACTCATACATTTCTATTTTCAGTGGTAGTGACAAATCCACACACAGTCACAGTCAGGAAACATGCAGACTTATCATCCATCCTCCGCTCGTACTGAAATCCACCTTGTCGAGCTCCTGCAGGTAGGACAGGGCAGCGTCACAGGCCCTGAGGTAACAGGACAGACTCTCCTCCTCCCTCTCCGACAGACGGACACGAGACACCGAAGAAACCGTCTGGTGGTCCAGAGAGAGACCTGAAGCACAAGGAGAGACCAGGAGCGTGACTGAGACTGCCACCTGCCACCACAGTTATGGGTGCCCTGTCGGCTTAAAGTGAAGGGATTGATCAGGTGTCTTCTCTGAAAACATTTTATTACATGAGAGGAAGTGGGGTCACATTTCTGTTGCAGCTGTGTAAATAATAAGTTAGAGTTATCATTGATTAAATGAATTAAACAGCCTTCAGTTCATCTGAACTTGATTTTATTCTAAATAATATGGAAGATAATAAAAAATATTGTTTATTACAAATATAACAATTAACAATTTAAGCCCTAGATGAACGGTGAAATCTCATTTCTATGTTGGTGTTGTAAAGCAAAGAGGTCTTTTTTTCCCCAGGTTTTGGCACTACGACCGTCTGAGCAGGTTTTGGAAATCCATCAGTCCATTATCTACACCGCTTATCCTTAGTGGGTTATGGGGGGGCATGAGCCGACACTGCTGGTCACCAGTCAATCACAGACAACACTCACATTCAGGCAATTCAGAGTCACCAAGTAGCCTCATCTTGTTGCTGATATTGAATCCCCATGAGTGCTCTATGATCATTTGTAAATCCACAGCTTTGTTCATAAGGTACTAATAAACAAGACAGGTGGAAAATACATATTGATCTCTCATTATAGACAGCTGGGAAATGTGTTACTGTTCACTGGAGATCCTCTAATCTGCTCTTTCACAGTGCTGGACAGAGCTTTCTAATTATTTGTCAAAATACGGTACTTTTACATTTTTGACTTTTAATTCAATGACTTTTAGTAGATCAGTGTACACGTTTCTATACAAACAGACTTTACATTTGTTCTAAATTTTCTTTTCTGTTCTCTCACCCATTTTCTCATATTGTTTCTGTGCAGATGGATGCAGTGAGTACAGAGGAGGAAGTGAGCAGGGCAGCCCTGGTCCAGATGCTGGCTCTGATGTCCGTTAGTGGACTTATTGGTACAAATAAAGCGAGTGAGCAGGAACATCTCCAGACCGCAGGAGGCCTGTGACGGACAGCAGCCTCAGGCCAGACGCCAGGCTTAATCAAATGAGCAGACGGCTGCCAACAGACAAGACATCATCATCCAAATATTCACATCGGACTACATTCCCACAACAATATGGATTGTGCAGACTAAAAACCATGAGGAGGAGCTACACAAAAGAGCCGATCTGTTGTCTCCAGTAGCACGTGAGAGTCAATCATAACGAGCCACTGAAAATACGATTTAATGGAGCTCAAAGCAGTCAAACTCTCACAGTTACCGTAATAAAGTTGCCCTGCGGTCATGTCCGACTGTCAGGAAATGGGGATGTGTGAGGACATGATGGTGATTATGAGTGTAACAAGATTATCCAGAGCTCTGAGGACTACGGGCAGCGTAGTGTCCTGTGGACGTGACCTTTGACCTTTGATAACGGCAGTATTCAATGTGGCGAAATGGACAAAAAAAACGTGAGATTGTATCTGACTGGAAAAAGTACTGCTACAGCGACGTTACCTTTTTTGGACTGCAGACAGCTTGTGTGTGTGACTGTGAGTAACACTGATGCTTCCCTGACATATGACTCACAATCACTGCCTTTTTATAACAGCATCTGTGTAGAAATCTGCCAGCTGCAGTAAATCTGTTCCCTGTGTTGTCACTTTAGTCTGTATCAATCCCATTTTAGACGTTATTACTTAGGTGGTGCTACTTACGGTGTCCTCAGGAGAGACAGCTAGAGAGGAAACATAAACGGTCGTCTCTGTTGAGCCCAATTTTTTCACATTTCCCCGTTCACATGACCAGCGTCATCCACGGGCTGAGGTTAGGGCTCAAACAAACTCACCAAGAGGTTACTGACATAACTGTCCCATCAAGCTGATGTTTTCCAGCCGTGTTACATTCATTTCCACAGATTGGGTTTCATCAAACCCTCCCGCCTCCCTTCCACTTCCACTTCCAAACCCCATACAAGGTCACTGTGATTTGTGATTTGAGCGGTAATAACTCCTAGCAACTGGATTAGGAATGGGATCATCTAGGAAATGTATGCAGAGGGCCGCTCAGTCTTGCCTGTGGTGTTTTTCAGGGAAACGTGCCAGTCCTCAGCGCTGCCTCAGATTAATAAGGCCCAGACTAGCAGGTAAACTTTGCAGTCTGAAATCCCAGTGACAGCTAACACGAGGCTCCTCATTACCACTTTGTCCTCTCTGCTTCCCTGGCACTGTGTGTGTGTGTGTTTGTTGTTCTGTGTGAATTACTTTTCAACGTCTGAGCTCCTTTTTTTGTTAAATATATTCTGGATGTTAGTGGCAGCTCATCTGTTTACAGAAATAATGTCTCATTGTTCTTTAAACCTGTATTAACGGTATTTTTAAACCTGGGCCCTATTTTTTCCCACATATTTTAGGTTCCAATTAACAAGTAGGGGGGTGTCCTGGTGGCTCAACTGGTAGAGCGCACAATGTTAAGGCTTATGGCCTAATTCCCATATTATCTACTACTGCTTCAGCTGGTTAGTTTATTTGTGTTATTCTGTGTCGCACAACATACAATATAATATTGTATAGGATCCAAATTAACCCTTTAAAAGGCCAAAGACACACAATAACACAAACTAACTAACCGATCGAGACAACGTTAACAAGCAAGTCCCTTGTAAAATTGTATTTTTCTCAATGGAGTCTGGTGGCTGTGAACAAAGCCATATAAGCACTGGTTAACCAAATAGGATCTTACAGATTTATATCTGCATGCATCCTTTATACAGTGTTGTCAGATATTTTCCTGTCAGTGGTAAAAACAAGCGCTTTTAGTGGACGTACTTTGATCTGGTGCGAATACCCCAAAGGCCATTATATCCTGTTCACTGTCTATTCTGGGCTGCTGGCGGAGGTGATCCACTGGACCAGATACAGAAGTTTTTGCACATACCAGTCATTTCAAACCCAAATATGTAGATAATGCAGGATGAAGCAGGTTTGACCTTTGCTAAGGTGCTGGAAGCATCACAAAGTGTTAGCTGATAAAAAAAAGGTTTCCACATACTTAGTCACTAGTCTACTTTATTGCTGAGTGTTTGGTCTCTCAGATACAGAACCTGAAATAAGTTAAAGAGGGCTGAAGTTTAAAAATGCTGATTCTATTCTTAAACTGAGGGTTTATTTCTACTTGAGGACAGTGAAAACAAGCTGTAAACACAACACTGACGTATTAACATATCATGAGATGATACGGCTCACAAAAAGTTGCTTATTTACACACAGATGTGGGGCAACATTGTTTGTGGTCATCTGAAGAGTGAGGAATTTTACCCTCCTTTTAGCTCTGCTTTTGGTCTCCAACAACTCCAGAGGGAAATATCTGTCTCTTAAGCTGCTGAATCTTCATCACGTCCACTAGCTTATCGCTAACCACGTCTGCCTGCTGTTTGGTGGTGGACGGGGAGCGTACAGTGCAACCGTCCATGTATATTTGGTAAAACCTGCTGCCTCTGTGACCACTGCTCGTGATACTGTGCCAGATGAGCAAAGTTGTGGGCAGTGACGCCTAAACAACGAGCTAAGAGACACTACGAGGCTCCACGGATCTGAGGGGAACTGTTCTCTGTGGATTTATTACTATGAGCTCCATTTAACATACGGCTACATAGCTGTGATACAGTGATTGATTATAGCAGCTTTAAAGGGGAATTATGACTCATGTATAATCAGAGTTTTGACCATCAACACTTTAGCTGGACTATCTAAACCAGCGGCACCCAACAGACCCCCACAGTCCTGGCCCCCCTTCATTGACACCACGTGTCATGTTTCACATATGTTTATTTGAATTTATGCCAAACTGGATGTCATATAACTCATAATGATATGATAGTGGATGGACCGGCTCCAGCTCCCCTGTGACCCTGACAGCGGTAGGTGGCATATAGATAATGGATGGATGGATGTTCAGGTCAGCTTGGCAGAACTACTGTTACTTTTAGCTAACTGTTTCAACTGTTCATTCATTCATTCTAGCTTTTTTACCATACGTTTTTCACACAGCTTAACAGCAACATTATTCAGGTGTTAAAGCCGACTTATCATGTGGATATATTCTTTTTAAATCAAACTGCAAATTCTGCAATTTCCACAATCTTTTCCCGTGCCCCCTGGCAGCTGCAGGAGTGCCCACTCTGGTACATGTACCCCTGGATGGGAATCAGTCTTCTAAACTACAATCAAACGAAATACACCTGGAATGTCAACAACAACAGGAAAAATGTCAGCGCATAATTTAAGTTCTGCGGGTCAAACTGAACCAGACGGTCGGTCAGTAAACTGTGATGCATGTTTACAGTTAATAATTAACCCGCCTTCGTTTTCCCGTCTAAATATGTTTGTCTGGCCTGGGGTCTGTTTACAATCTAAGTCATCATCTGACTGCTTGTGTTTTTTCACCCTGCATGCCTACTTTTATTTGGCAATATGAACATGAGCGTGAACCCTGTATTCAGCTTGTGTACAACGTTCTCCTGAGGGACTGTGATGATGGGAAAAGACTATGAATACACTGCTGCTCATGTGGGAATTCTTGAATCCTTAATGTTGAATTCATGAATCGTTGGTCTCTCTCTAATTAAACAGTTTGGTCTAGACCTGCTCTTCATGGAAAGCGTCTTGAGATAACGCTGTTGTGTATTGGCGCTATATAAATAAAGATTGATTGATTGAGATTGATTGAAAACACAACCTAAGTTGTAAAAAAAAAGGAAACTTTAGTCTTCCAAAGCTGTCACGTACCTTTAATGACAAAAGCCTCAGCCAGCAGGCGGAGGTGGTAGGTCGGCTGGTCATCCTGCGTCAGCTCCTCCAGCCCCACTCTGGCACACATTCCCTGGGCGTCCCGGTAGCGACCCTGCACAAAGTGCACTTTGCCCATCAGCAGCAGAGCCTCGTTCAAGTACCTGGGCTGGAGAGCAACAGAAACATAGAGGAGGACGTTTGTATAAACAGCTTCCTATAATGGTTTCAGCACTTCCTTTATTTGATTGAATAAAGAAAATAAGCTTAAAGAGGCAGAAAGGAATCTACAACTACTTCCTGAAGGAACCCAGATTAGACTGACTGTGAGACGCCCCCGGCTGAGGATGGAGTTGAGGTTGCCTTTGGCCCGGCACAGTCTAGGTTGTGTCTTGTCCATCAAAGGTGTGGAGCTCCGTAACAGGCCCATATTTTCCTGCAGGCACTCCTCCAGCGTCGCCTCGGCCATCACCAGCGCCCCATAGTCATCTGGGGCGTGAAAAAGTCAAAGGTGAGGTGAGTTTGTTGGAGTGGGTCTGAGCTCGGGGTCATAGGTCGTTTCTTTCTGCAGCCAAAGAAAACCTCAGTCAGTCCATTAAAAACAGCAGCTCAGGGAGAGGGTTCAAACACAAGAAACCAGAGTTTCCATTTCCCACATACTTTCCTTAAATAACACTGAAATCATACGATATGCACTCCACGTCATTCTACACTGAATTAAGATACTGAAGTTTATTCTTACGGTAAACCAACTCGTTCTGACCTGAACTTCAGAGTCCACACACACACACACACACACACACACACATTCGATTAAAGCCTTCCTGTTTAGGTTTTCATTCTGTGTGTGTGTGTGTTCTGACGCCAGCTCCGTGAGAGCTGTTTATGTCCTGATATACTTGACATATTTGCCAGTAACTTTTATCAGCGCGGCCAAGGCCGAACCTATCAGTGAGGGGAAGGTGAGGAATAAACAGCAGGACGTGTCACAGCCGCTAACTACAGCAAGAGCATTTAATGATTTCACACAAGCTGCAGCTTTGACTTTGCAATAAAGTACCTGAGAGTTAACTGTGTTGTTGGACTGTCAGAGAAAATCTGCACTTGAGTTCACCCACACGTCAGTTTTCTCAAACATTCTTTCAACTGTTTTCCAGGAGTCACTTTTTAATTTAAATGCCAGACACAGTTAATGACTAGCTAGAGGGATAGTCCCTGCACAGATTCAATGTTCTGTTGTGGACGGGGTCAGCAGCTAAATGTGTTTCAACCACTTTAAAAAAGGCCCGCCATTAAAAATCAGTGTTAGAGTATGCTACAATATCATACTTTCACCTCTTTATCTTGTCGTCAGACTGCCCTTTCCATGAGGAACTGAAGTTATTCTCTCTTTCTCCTCACTGGCATCAAGGCCACCAGACTCAATTGAAAAAAACAGTAATTTAACCCACAGACCGGGGAGCTGCTAGTCTTCCGCTGCCTCAGTCGGCCAGTTTGCTTGTGTTATTGAGTAACCTAAGTGTTTTAAATGGTTGGTTCATTGATCAAGGCAGCAGTAGCACAGCAAACACCAGTATTCGAGCATCTGTGAGGTAAAACTACTTTTTTTGGTCAATGGAGTCTGGTAGCTTTGAAGTGAGCGAAGCAGTACATTACTTAGTGTCCATGCTCCAAACTAGGGGCCTGCTGACTGCCATCTACTGCAGGTAACACACTGAGTATGGATATGTACCTCATTTAAACTCCACTTCAAAAAATCCAAATTACCCCTTTGAAGAGCCCGATATTTCCCTCAGTAGTGGGTAGAAACCAAAACTGAGCTAAAAGAACACTGAATACTGGCACTACATTCAAAGCTAAGGATAAATTCTCTGTGACTTTGTGTAAATAAGCAACCCTTAGCTAACATGTTCACTGTGACAGCTTAAAAAGTGATGATATGTCGCTGGTGTGTTTACAGCAGCTACAGACAAATTGTTAATGCCAGTTTAAAATGCCTGTCGGCCAGTAGAATGACTCCATGTGACCTGTGGTCGTGTTACATTCTGGTATTTTGGCTTCTGCAGGTGGAGAAACTGGTTCAGAGCTGAGACCAGCTCAGGAGTCCATCTGCACGCCTACCCTCACAAGGTTCCTTATGTTAATCCTTCACCTTAATGTATTTTTTCTATACATTTTATTTTCTAATATGAAGCTAAAAACACACTGTTTTTGAAGCCTTTGCTTTGTCAGGAGGTAAAATTAATGTGGGGAAACACTGAATCCTTCACATACCTGATTTATTTATTGTGGACCTGAAAAAGAAAATCTAATTTTAAGGCATCCTGTGGTGATGACACAACAGTTAGCTCTGGAAGTTAACTCTGGAGTTTTAAAATACACGTAATACATGAAAACAATACATTTTTGTTCACAAGAAACCTTCAGAGGGCACGTTTGGATATAGTGAGTCTAAAAATACTGAGACCAGCCTATAAAACAGCCACCAAGTATGCTAAAAAAAACCCTGAGAAAATACAAAAGACTTCCACTTTGACCTCAGCAACCCAAATGGTAGCTTCTGCTGTGAACTGAAGTATTTCCTACATTTGATTTCTCCCTCTCAGATGAATAGTGGTGCACACAACCAGCGTCCTATACCAGACATCATTGACTGACATCAAATTAGACCATCACATCTTAATCACAGCATCACCTTTGGATTAAAATACTTCAAATAACAGGAGACCTAACAACGGTCACTACATTACTTTCTAAGCATGGTCGTAAAAAGAGGAATATTTGACTGACTGCACACGTCCTGCTGTTCATTCACTGTCTGAGGTCATTTCTGCTTCTTTCTACGCCTCATGTTCCTTTATGTGAAACTGTTTATGATGCTGCTGCAGAAGAGATTTTGAATCTCAGTGGGAGCGTTCCTGGTAAAATAAAGGTTAGATTAAGAAATATCACCACCAATGGCTGCGTTCTGTACAGTTTTATAGCAGGATGGATTTTAATTATCATGACGTTCCTCTGTCTCTAATGTCAGATCAGCTAAAGTGATCCATGCGTGCACGCAGTAATACCACGTTGATTTAACACTTCAGCAGGCAGGAGCTGCTGCTCTGCACCATCAGACACTTGAGGGAACAATAACGGCCGACTCCCAGTGAAGTCACCTGAGCCCATATTTACTCTGCTGAGGAGAGCGACGGGTGCATTAGTGACTTTGCCACAGCAGGGCTTCATGGGGCACAGAGTGATAAGTGTGTTTGCGTTTCTCTGAGCTCACACGCACGCCGTGGGAGGACTTTTAAGGCTCGAGGCAGGCAGGGAGCCGTCCACGGTGAGGTGCAGTCAGGTGGTGCTGTCCACCCTGGATGTGTGAGGGGTGTTAACAGTGTGGAGGGCCTTTGATCATAACACACTCTTTCATTGTGAGTACTGTAAACTTCCTGGGACTGACATCCAGCATCCCTTCCCTGACCCCTAGTCCAACACAGACTAGGACAGATATCAGCAACTTATTATCATTATTGTTATCATTACTTGTGGAAGAAATCAGCAGAAGAAACCTTTAAGTACAGTAACTATCTTGTGGAGAGTCCAAAGTCCAGCTTGTGTACAGTGTCAGCCGTACATATCCACCCTTGACAAACACTTCAGACTCTTACTGAGTCTTCAAATCACACTTTTACACATCAGTTGACAAGAAATCTGCCAAAGGGCTGAAGGGCTGAGATCCTCACTGCAAAATCAACCTGTTTTTAATGAATGGTTTTCCTCAAACAAAGTGACACTTACTCAGGAAACAACTTCCTTAAACTTCCCCAACTAAAAAAAACAAGTGGAGTCTAAAGAACTTTTGGCAGATTTTCTCTATGAGGATTATGAGGACCTGTTCCCCGGTGCTTCTGGGTTGCACATGAGTGAGCGGTAAAAGCAGCCAGGAAGCGACAGGAGGTGTTTTTTTTTTAAGCTCCAACCCGCTCCAGGTGTGGGAGCCCCCACTCACCGTCCTCGTGGAAGCGCGCAGCCTGCATCTGCTCGATGATCGCCGGTATCTTGTCCCACTGGCACTCGGCCCGGTAGCGCTCCAGCTCCGCTTCCAGCCGGATTTGGGTGAAGGAGACCCGGGATGCCATCGGCGCTCTGTCCCGGTGGTGACTGTAGTCCCCGGACACGATGGGAGTAACTGCGGACTGGCAGCAGAAATAAATGTGTGATGTTTGGAGTGCGGGGTGGAGGGGGAGAGGCGGGGTGGGTGGGGTGGGGTGGGGGGGCTGCCACAGGCTCAAAGGGTCATCAAATACTGTAAATACTGAAATACATGGGATTTTCCCTTTAATTTTCCGTGTGGGAGTGGGTTTTACTGTTTGGGTTTTATTGCTGTTGTATCATTATTTTGTAATATATTCTACAGATCTTCATCTTAATGGGTACATTCCTGCAGTATTCTGAAAATAAACCTCTTTTTCCACCCGAACCATCTTAACTTCTTATTTCCTCCAGTCGTCTTGCAGCACATATTTATCACAGGACTTACTCTCATGCATCATTTGTCACTTGCATTAGTGGCTCATGTCAGTAATGTGTTTTGTTGTTCTTGTCATCATGACTGAAGCATTTTCAAAGTGCAGTATCTGGAGCTGCTGGAAGTGAAAGGAAGGGCGCCCTCCTCTAAACAGCCATGTCCTTAATCTTTCCCGTTAACACTTTAACTGGATCAGGTGGGGCTTAAGAGGCAAAGAAAGCCTCTGCAGCAAAGTGTGCAGTCCACAGCAGACAGGCTGCACGTTTACAAGGCGCTGCCTTCTTCATTTCATAAATGAGTTCACGGAAATTCATTTGTAATTGCTTGGCTTGCTCCCTGATCTGGGTTCAGCAGCAGTGGCAGGCTGACTCCCGCTAACCTCCTGGCTCAGTTACAAAATAATACATCTGTCAGCCACCGCACTGTAGACATGTAATGTCCTGTACCAAGCCAATGGCTGCAAACTGGGAACAAGTTGGAGGGAAGGGGACTAACGCATAATGAGGAACAATAATCATGTGAACACAGGGAGAACCGGGCTCACTGAGGGACTACCGGGGGTGGGGGGGGGGGGGTCTACACCAGCTACCTCATGACATGTATAAAAACCTCAAGCCTCCTGAACAGAGATTTAGCAGCGTCATTTTCTCTCTGGAAACTTGACATTTGCTTGACTCGCCCCGCCGCTTCTCCTTCCTCTCACTTCACTCTGATCCACGCAGCGCGTCTCCGAGCAGCGTGGATCTGACAGCGGAGCGGCAAGGCCACGCCCCCCGATGACGGAGGACAGAGTCAGCTCAAAGGATTCATTCTCCGTCAAGATGAGTCCCGTCGTGGAAAACTTCCAGCGTGCCTGCACATTACACCAGGAGAACGTCAAACAACTTTAATGTTAGCTTCTGTCAGCGAGACTTCACAACTACTTTTGTTACTTTGTTTTTTGTTATTATAAATC
Organism: Pempheris klunzingeri; assembly: GCF_042242105.1. NCBI lineage: Eukaryota > Metazoa > Chordata > Actinopteri > Acropomatiformes > Pempheridae > Pempheris > Pempheris klunzingeri. The sequence continues at coordinate 25,288,207 of NC_092023.1, forward strand.
TTTATCCACCATAATCAAATAACAAGACAGGCCTGATCCTTGTTCTGACGCATCTAATAATATTAGGCGATAACGGTGATAACAGTGGTTGTTCTAACATTATCATTATCATATGATGTTCAAATACATTACATTTCAAGTATTGTCAGTAGTATCGATAATTCAAAGTTATTATTATTATTATTATTATTGAAACACGTACAGAGTATAATAGAAATATAGTTCAGTCGAGGACAGCTGTGAGCGTTTTTATATTTGAGCGTCAGTGGGGGGAGTTCTCTCACTTCAGTTGTATACTCTTTGACAACTTTAACCAATCATAATGAGCTGTCGTGTCCAAGCAGAGCTACGGCAAGCCACTAGGTCCTCAAATGCTTTTACTGATCATTGTAGGCAGCTAACTCGAGAAAATAACACAGCTGTCCGCGGAGTCGGGAGAATATACGAATTATTATCAAGTAAGTATCGAAACAATCTTTAAGGTAGGTGTTTTAAACCAGGTCTCGTATGGTTTGTGCATTTAAGTGTTTGTAGCAGATCAGCGCTGTCCTGGAATGAAGCTTCTTGCTAGCAGATGTTATAACAGCCAGCCCCCCTTTGGCTAACCTTAATGTTTCCTTTAGTTTCTGGGCTTCTCAAAGGTAACTTCAGATGTATAACCTCATTAACCCTACAGCTCAGTTCTCCAGCTTGGTGGTTCATGTTGTCACCACTTCACATACATGTAAGTTATGACTTTGGATGAATCCACAGAACAACTGTGTGTCCTGTGTTGGGAACATGGCGGAGCTGCTTCTGTAGCTCATAGAGGACACAGCAAGAAGAAGAGTCTGTAAAGACACAGACAGGCCAACACACAGACAGACAGACAGGGGAATATTACTTTCTACAACACTGGGATGTAGAATTGAGATGTGTGAGGGAAAGATGGATTATTGATAAGAACAGGGGACTTAAAACAAAGGCTTACTTTAACCTGCTGCCTGTCTGTCTCTCTGCCTGTCTGTCCCTCTGCCTGTCTGTGTGTCTGTCTGTCTGTCTCTCTGCCTGTCTGTCTATCTGTGTGTCTATCCATCTCTCTGCCTCTATCTGTGTGTCTATCTGTCTGTCTCTCTGCCTGTCTGCCTGTCTGTCTGTCTGTGTGTCTATCTGTCTCTCTGCCTACATATGTGTTGGCCCCTCTGTCTGTCTCTCTGCCTCTATCTGTGTGTCTGCCTGTCTGTCTGTCTGTCTGTCTCTCTGCCTGTCTATGTGTTGGCCCCTCTGTGTGTCTGTCTGTCTGCGTGTGCTCGTCAGAATGGGGAGTGGCAGGTGTAGCATGCAGTGGGGGGGTCTGCTCCTCCTCCTGTCCTCCTGTCTGCTCTGTGTTCACTCTCAGGTGGATCCTCAGCAGCAGCAGCAGCAGCCCCCCCCCCTCCCTCCGCTGGTCATAGAGGGGGCGGCTCACGTGTCCGGCCACGGTCACGGCCGCCTGGACAGAAACATGGTCCAGGACAAAGAGTGAGTGTCCTCCACGTTCAGAGCGCTGCAGTCAGGACTTATTTGCACAGAAGGGTGAACTCTGACGGGGGGGGGGGGGGGGGGGGTAACAGCAGCAGTGCTCACACGCTCCTCTCTTGTCTTCCAGCCACATCATGGAGCATTTAGAGGGCGTGATAGACAAACCAGAGAAAGACATGACCCCCCAGGAGCTCCAGCTGCACTACTTCAAGATGCACGATTACGACGGCAACAACCTGCTGGATGGACTGGAGCTGGCCACCGCTATCACACACGTACACAAAGAGGTGGGTTTACTGAGTGTGTGTGTGTGTGTGTGTGTGTGTGTGTGTGTGTGTGTGAGTAAACACTCTTACACATCACATTGCTTTCGCCGTCCTGGGGAAAACATTTTGGTGGTTATTTTAATCTAATTCATGTCTTTCTCTCTATTTGTCAGACCAAAATACCAAAGTCTGACTAGGTGGTTAATCAGTAAGAGAAAAGAGAGGGGAGGTTCCTCACAGCTCTTAGTTACTTAGTCAGTTAGATTTTGTTGCAAATTTGACCATATGGTTAAATAGTATGAAGTCATTATTTCAAGAATAAAAACAAAGCTTCATCCTTACTCTACCCAAAGTAGCCAAAAATATAATAGAAAAACGGCATAAAACAGGAGCAGATAAAGAAAACAGTCCGATCAGAAGTGAGTTCTCAGTGTTGGTCTCTTTTGAAGCTGGGGTACGCAGCTGGTTTTGGGTGTCATTAGACAAAAATTCCATAACAACCATGTCAGCATTCCTTAATCAGCATGTTGTAATTAAAGCGGTCTGTTTTCAGGCTTTAGTATTTCTGATTAGGTAGCATATGGTTTGACCAATCACAGGTCCTCTCAGAGAGGGAGAGAGCGTTCCTATTGGCTGCTCTATGGATGCAGATGCGTGTGAAAGGTGAAAGTCTGATTCAGTGGATGAAAGTCTGCCAAAAAAACTTGCTATTCCACCACTGGAACAACTGTTTTCTCTGCCAAGCAGCTCAAACGAAGGAAGATAGACTCATCAAAGTCTAATCAGAGTCTAATTAATGCAATAAAACCCGACTGATGTCCTAATGTGATGTAGCTCATGTGTGTAATGTCCTAACTCAGCACCAGGCTCAGAGTCACCACGACGCTGTAAAATGTTCCCTTTTTTATGGGGCACTAGTGATTAACATTCAGCTTTATAGACAGTAAAACCCATTGTGCTGCTTTTTACAGTGTTTTCTCATTAGAGTAATGAGCCTTTTCTTCTTTTTTTATCATACAGCCAGTAAGCTAAACAATTGAAAGCATTTATGACGGGGTTTTTATGGCAAATAAATAAATGATCGAATGTTGCGTCGTGTTTACCAGCCTGTGATGTTCTGCACTATATCCGCTGCGTACATGCTGTAACACATCTGCATGAATGTTTTATTGCCTTGTGTCTTCCCCAGGAGAGAGGAGAGAACAGCCCGCCGATGAAAGAGGACGACCTCATCGCTCTCATTGACGACGTTCTGAGGGACGATGACAAAAACAATGACGGTTACATCGATTACGCAGAGTTTGCCAAATCTCTGGAGTAGGACGCCACCCGAGCGCTGACATTCTTCATGTCAACAAGAAGAAGAAGAAGAAGAAGAAGAAGAAGAAGACGACGGAATCTGCAGAGAAAAGAAGAGAAGTGAAACTGAGAAGCTGCCACTGAGCTGGCCAGAAAACCATCGTTTAGTCTTTGCTTTATCTCTCACAGGCGATCGATCAATCAGGGTTATTGGTAATTTATGAAGTTCTGGAAAGGTTTGTAGTTTCCACGCTTGTGATACATTTTCTTATATTCGTGTTCTATCCGAACTGGTCACGACAGTCATCCAATCAGCAAGGAAACAAGATGCCCATCTTTTAGTTTGACTCTGGCGGATGCTAACTGTAGCACTGACGTCTCTGCACCTCCTGTCACTGTCGGTTTCTTTGAAGTCATGCCATTTTATAAAGGGGCAGTTCTCCCAATATCACCCATTTTTCTGCCTATCCCCTATGTTACCTGATCATGTGTGGTACAGCTGAAATGATCGATTAGCTGATCAACAGAAAATTAATTGGCATAAATTTAGATTTGCTGCTTTCCTCTGATTTACGTCGTCGTGATTTGAATATCTTTTGGTTTTGGACTGTTGATCGCAGACACTTGGAGCTCTGGGAACCTGACACAGACATTTTGCGGGCCAAACAAATAGTGGATCAGTCGAGGAGACGTTCGGTAGATTAATCGACAATGAAAACGGTCGTCGATGTGTGGTGACATTTAGAGATCACTACCAAAAAGGGGAAGGTGAGAATATGGTTGTTTTTTTGTTTTTTTTTGGGTGAATTGTCCCTTTATATGTGCAGAATACTCTATAATGTGTGTTCTTCTTTTGACGGTGCTACACTTAATTCACTCTTGTAGCCTCACAGCACCTATAGCCATGGTCTACACTTTAAATGGACTAGATTTAGCACTTGAAGCTTGTTTGTGCGCCGCTGGACTCGAGCAGACACACACTTACTTACATTATCCAACATGTTGGACCGAGTGATGGCCTTTCCCATCATTTGGAAAGTGGCCTTCACTTACTCAGACGTACAGTACAGGGCCTGATGTAGCTGATGTGTGGCCGTTTCTCCCTGAGGTTGTATTTGCTGTTGTTTTCATGTAGATTACCATAATAACACGAGCCCATCACCATCATCCTCACTGTAGCCTGTCAGCCGGCACACACTTGACATTAATCTGACGTCATGGACTGAATGTAAAGCAGCATCTTGCCGCTGATTCTTGATCACTGGATAAGCTAGATCTAAAGCACACTGGTGGATGCTGCTGCTGCTGCTGCTGCTGCCGTAGCTTCACAGCTGACCGCTGCTTCATGGGTTTCCAGTAAAGCACTTGTCGTGAACACTCGTTTGCTTCAAATCATTAGCTGCCTTTAAAACAGATCTGCACCGTGGCAGGTCTGTGTGCGTCGACGTTCGTTGAATCCATCTGTGATTCTCTCTAAAGTATGTTTTTCGTATGGATGAATTCTATATTTTTGCCATCAGTATTGATTCTTCAATGGATTCAGGTTGTTGACTGAAAAACCCAAAAAACAACTGAAAACGTAACAGATGCAACTGTGTTGTCTCTGGAATGTGAAGTATTAAAAACGGTCATCTACAGACTTTAATTTGTACTGTTTTTTTTCCTACCTCATTGCATTCATGAGATCACATTTAAAATCTTATTCTAAATCTTTATTCCTCAGAGGTACTGTCAAGGTTTTATGCACAAACTGTCAACTGCTCAAGAAACAATCTTTTCTCTTTAGATGTGTGAGACGACACAACACGACATTTGCAGCAGATTAAAAAAACAACACCCTAAAACTAAATTACAGTGTAGAAAGTGTAAGTATGAGTAGGTCCACTGACATCCAAGACCCACCCACAGTGAACCCAATATTAGCTGTGGAAGTTGAGGAGAACAACATGTGAAGCAAATTTAAGAACATTTTAACATCAGCTCAGATAAGGCTTGAGCTTGTGAAATGGTGCCCAGCTGTAATTTGAACCCCTGTGATCGTTTGTTGCACTTGAAACTTGTGAAAGAACTTCATGTGAATGCAACACATTAGTGAGAATTGGTTCTTACAGATTAAATGTGTGTCTGCATGTGTATTGGCAGTGTGGTAGATGCATGATTACTCCGGTTCTGCAGCTGGATAGAGGCTAAAAATAATTCCTGTGTAATATCTGACTTTTTAAGTTGGCCTCTGTTACTTCTTAGCTCCAGTGGGAGGCCGGGTCCAGAGGCTGCATGGAGGCCAGCGAGAACATGGGTGAGGTGAGGTTGCTCCTCAGGGGGCTGTACCAGTCTTCGTGCTGCCGCTGGGCAGCGGGTGGCGGCGGGACGCTTGGGCAGGGGCACTGGCTGACCGGGCCCGGGTGGCGGGAGTACGCCCCAGAGTGCAGCATGGGGGAGAGGCGGGGGATGTGGGCCAGAGGCTGGGTGTAGTACTGTCGAGCCACGCCGGACGGCTGGACGTGCACGCCTCCCAGCAGAGCCCTGTGGCCGGGCATCACACCCACTGGGAGAAGTTTGTGTGAGGCTCGCTCCTGCTTCCTCTGTTTGGCTCTTCTGTTCTGAAACCACACCTGCTGAGACAAAGGCAGGTGAGAGACAAAGACAAGGAAGAGGCCTCCACCTTTTGCTACAGGTGGTTTAATTCAACAGGGTGGATTCAGTCAAGGTGGGACCTTTAAGCTTTGCCTTGTTTTGCTGTTTAAGACGGACAGAGCCAATCATTTTTCTTTCTGTAAAATGGGTTTTAAGTAAATATGAACTGTCCAACTACTGCAGATATTGTATTTTACTAAAGTCCCTGCACACATTTATCACATATTTATATTTCTTGGAAACTATTGCTGCAGTATTACACATTTAATTCAGTAATGGACAACAGTTTTTTGTCCACAACCAACCATCCGAAACCTCCCAGGTGTCCATTTAACTTCGATATCGAAAAGACAAAAGCAGAAAACCAAAACACATAAAATTTGATGTTTGAAACTGACAGTTACAATCAGTGACTGATCAAACTTGTTCATGATCTGTTTCAGCACTACAGGAGTGCAGCAGCCAGGCTCTTTCTATGGCCTCTTCATTCAAATCAATAGAACAATAGAGATTAGATAAATAACTGTGTCATGATCCATGTACTGTACACTTACTTCAGCTTTTATCTGCACTGCAGGTTACACTGCTCACACTTGGTTATGGGCTTCTCTTGTGAATCGGTTTTTTAAGCACATTATGACTCCCTGCCAGTGAATAATCCCTAAGCTAAGTGACCCCGGGGCATCATCAAGTCCCAGGTGCAGCGTCACAAAGGTGAAGCGGACAGAGAATTGTAAGTTAAGGACCGTCTCACCTGTATGCGAGCCTCGTTGAGCTTGGTGATTCGGGCCAGCTCCTCCCTGCAGTAGATATCAGGATACTGGTTTTGTCCAAAGGCCACCTCCAGCTGTTCCAGCTGCTTCTGGCTGAAGGTGGTGCGGTGGCGTCTCCTGGCGGGGGACGGGTAGGCCCTGCTCCGCCTGCCGAGGCCGACAGCCATGGAGGTCTCACACAGTGACCCCTTCCTCACCGACTCTCCTATATCTGTTTTCAGGAGGGAGAAAAACAAGTATGAGGCTTTTCCTGGATGCTGAAAAGACTTTTGACTTTTTTTAGAGACCATTCTCCAGCTCCTGTTTCTTGACTTCTTTGGCATGACACAGAAAAGTGTCCTAAACTTGTGAGGGCGCATTTCACCGATGACTGTCTGAAAAAAGGGGGATTACACTGACTTTATGTTTCCCACTGCCATCAGGCAACCTGAGAGGCTCAGAGCTTTAGCTGCCAAAGACAAGCTCGTGAGAAAGAGATACCAGAAACCGGGGGATTTGACCAAGATTATTAACACAATCACTAACAAAGTGACTAATCTGACAAATTGGTGGACTGAGCTGACCTCATCTGTTCACCTCACACTAATTAGAGAAGAGACAGAAGTTGTGGTTTGTATTAAAATTGGATTCTTAACTATTTTCCACCAAACCTGGTTAAATTCAAGATTCAAAATGTTTACTGTCACTCCAGTTGTACCAGTGCACTCGTGTAAAAGATCTTTGGCTGTGAGCTCCGTTACAGGATGATGTATACAAAGAAAAGATATACACAGAAAAATTTAATAAAAAAGATACGTCAAGATCTATATGTAGAGCAAATAAATGTAAGATATAAAATATGAGGAGTGACATCAGCAAGAAATATAAATGCATTAAAGATATGTCCATGTATATATACATATATAAATACAAAAATATAAAAGAGCCTAAGATCATAAATAAAACAGATTGAAAGCAATAGAAGGTGCTCATACAGTCAGTGGTCAGATGAGGCTGAAATATTCACTCTGTTTCATTAGAGGTCATTTTTGAAATGACACTTTAATTGGATTAGTACAAAACTCTACTTGGTTTTGAATACTGTTATCAGAGTAGCTGCTCCTGAGTGAATGTGAATGTGAATGTGGTGTTGAAGCGCTTTGAGCGGCTGAAAATACAAGAAAAGTTCTTAACCTTTTATTTTACAGCAGCTAACCACTGACATTATTCAATTAAACTATTCTGATGTTAAAGACGGTCCATGTTTTTCAGTCTGAATATTGTATTCCTCTGAAAACAGCTTTTAGACCATGGTGCAACGCTGGAACACTGGACTGGTTGAACGATAGGAGAAAGAAAGTAACTTAATCAATTTAAAACTTAAAAAACATGCAAAGGTTTCAAAAGTCCTGCCAGTCTCTCCATTACTGTGCTTGTAGAGGAAAGTCCATCATCGGTCTGTTTTACTGTCACCAGTCCACTCTAACAGTTTGAAAGGGACTCACCTGCACTGGAGCTGACAGTAGCCATGTCAGAGAAAACCTCTGCACAGTCCTGGTGGCTCCTCGCTGCGTCTCCTGCTGCCTTTACCTGGGCCATCACTGCAGCTCCGCTCTCTGACGGGACCCTCTGCACCGTCTGAGACCCCCCCCCCCCCCAACACACACACACACACACACAACCGACCACAAAGTCACATGTCCCACCCTCCTGCTCTTCCTCCACCTGTGTGAGTGTGAACTTTCTGAGTCCTCTGGGGGGGTGTGCACATAAAAACACCTACCTGGGAGAGCTGGTGAGCTTCAAACTGGAAACGTCGCCTCTCCTGTGGCTGCACTGCACTCACTAAGATTCTTCTCCATCAGTACGGAGTGACAACTCAAGCAGCAGCCACTTGCTTCTAGACTCTTAATATATTAGACAACTTTGTTTTCCCATTATCTTGGTTCAGTCCACTCCATATATCCATCCAATCCATTTCTATTGATACAGTGTGTTTTAAAAGCAGGCAGCACGGTGGTGCAGCGGTCAGCACTGGTGCCTCACAGAAAGAAGGTTCCACGTTAGAACCTGGGAGTTTACATGTTCTCCCTGAGCTTACGTGGGTTTTCTCTGGCTTCCTCCCACAGTCCAAACACGTGTTGGCTCTAAATTGCCCGTAGGTGTGACTGTGAGTGTGAGCGGTCGTCCGTCTCCGTGTGTCCAGTCCAGGGTGTATCCCACCTCTCGCCCAAACTCAGCTGGCATTGGCTCCGGCCCCCCCGCCACCCTGAAGGATAAGCGGTATAGACAATGGATGGATTTCATTTAAAAGCAGCAGCAGTACAATGAACAAAGTAGAATGAGATAAACAGTTAGTAAAATCCACAGGACAATAAAAAGACGAGAGGCTCTCGTATGGAGGTAAAAGCCAGCGAATACAGCTGTGTTTATAGGTAGGATTTAAAAACAGGCAGTGTAGGGGCAGCCTAACATGCAGGGGCAACTGCTTCCAGTATCTGGAGGCTACAACATCATCCCACCCCCTGTGCTTCAGCCTGATATTGGGGCCCATGTAGTGATTTGTAGACAAACAATAAAATCTTCAGAAATGGATAATGTCACCAATATCGAAGAAGATGATCAGTAGCTGCTATCTTAAAACCCTTGTAGGGTAGATAAGCATATATATATATATATATATATATATAAGCACATAGACAGTATATACAAATCTTGGACAAAGCAGCCTGTGAATTTATATGTGTGTGTGTCCATATGTGTGTATCCTGGATATCACATAAGTGCAGCACTGTCCTTAAGTTTACTGCACAAATCTGAGACACCTGAACTTTACTTTTTAGAATTCTGTATACTTCTGCTCCACCACATTTGTCGTTTTTCACATTTTATGCTTATTTATTTGTACATATGTGTCACAGCACTTGGTAGAAGCAGCCTGACATTTAAGAATTTCACTGCTAACAGCTGCTTCACTAGAAATCTTGTATTTACTTGTGGTTGTCACCACCATCATCACCACTTAATCACCTGCTTCCTGCACCACTGTCTTTTACATGCCTGCATAAGCACTGACACATAGTTGAGGAAGTGTGTGTGTGTGTGTGTGTGTGTGTGTGTGTGTGTGTGTGTGTGTGTGTGTGTGTGTGTGTGTGTGTGTACCCCATAACTGTCAGTATTATTGGCACACTGGTGTCATCATCAGCACTTACTGAATACATTATTATGTACTGGTTATATTGTTTCATTTTTCTAAAGCTCACACTCAAAATTGGAAATAGTTACTGATTAAATTATTCAAAGTTCAATTATTATAGGGTTTTAATATTGAAATCCAGGAAAGAAATAATTCTCTCAAAACTGTTATTTATCCATTTTTGTAACATGCCTGTCGTGGACATCAGGTCAGTGTTCTCCACAAAAAGTCACAAGGCACGATGTGGTAATGAGAGTATAACAAATCTTTTGAATTCTTTCTCATTTGGTGAATATGGGAACAAATGTAAAGAAAATTTTACCAAGATCTTTGTGCCTCCCTCAGCACTCTGTTCCCCAAAGTCTAGAAAATGGTTAAAAATGAGAAGAAGTATCCCCCTGCCCATTTACAAAGGCTTAACATTTACATACACTCCTAAAATTGTAATATGATACATTTAGGACTCTAATATAACTAGAATAAAACTAATAGATCTTTACAAATATGATCGACTAGTGCCATAAAATGTGTTAACGCCGTTTTGAACAGATGAAGTGCTCTGCTGACCAAAACCACATGCGTGTTACATCACTAGGACGTCCAGGACGTCCTCTTGACTGGACAGCAGGACTCAGACTTCATGAATGGTGCTTGACTTACAGATCTCAGACTTGCGGCCCCCACGAAAATTAAATGTGGGGTCTTGTCTCTGTGCCCAAGAATTTCACTGTATGTTGTGACTGTGAGAGTAAAACCTGGTAAGAATTTTTTTTGTGTTCCAGGTCAGTGCTCCTATGGGACCACCAGGTGGCACTGTTACGATAGGCTGTGTCCCAGAGACAAACTGGAGGACTAATCCTATGCATATGCAAAAGGCAGAATCCTCAACTGTCTAGATTTTGACGGGGGGGGGCGGGTGGAGACCACCCAGCTGACTGCGCTCTCCCCAGTCTTCCACAAACACAGCCCCTCTCAGGTCAGCCCCTGCGTTTGGCTCGCTGCACCTTGACTGACAGGGCACCCCGTCGGCTGGATTAACTCAGCTGAACTCCTGTGTAACCTCCCGGGACCCCGGCTGGTATCAGCATTTCCCATGATGCTAAACTCAGTCCGGGGCCAATGTGGAGAGGAGCGACCCGCTGATGTCCCACTCAGCACTGAGTCATGACAGGGCAGCACGGAAGGCAGCTCACATAGCTGGAGAGCAGCAGCTGGTTTTTTTATCATGGCTCAGAGACAGACAGACATTCATCATGGGCTATATTTGTTGAACAATGCTATCTGCACGTGTGTGTGTATCCATACAGTGGCAGTAGCACTGGCATGTGTTGGGTGCATGCATCTTATGCGAGGGGGCCATTTACCAGATCAGATGGAGCCTCCTTACTGGGGAGTGTGTTTGGTTGTGCTGAATTGTGAGCAGTCCCTCTCCTCCTTGTGCAACGCGCCTGTCATATCATGCGCCATTTGACCTGAGTGATACGTGTGACTCCCAGGAACCAGTAAATCAGAAGTTCAAGCGCTGATACAGTAGATTGTGACCCCCCCCCCCACCACCACTTTGGTTCCGGGAGCCTTGCCAGGAAAGTGTAAGAGACAAAACGCAGTGATTGAATGACCCGCTGGAGGAGCAGTCTCTCACTTACGAATTCTCTGGTTAAATTTATAAATTAGCACTGAGATTGAAGCAAGTTTACGGTGGATTCCTTGAGAAAAGTCCCTGGTTTTGTTCTGGCCGCTCCGCACAGCAACATCTAATTTGATTCCTTGTGACACGTCGTCTCCAAGGGCCAAGTCCTGTGTGTGTCCTGGAAGAGCTTCCATCTGCATTGTGTGTGTGTGTGTGTGTGTGTGTGTGTGTGTGCCAAGTCAACTCAACGGATCCCATATTCAGCTCACATGTTTCCTGTCCCAGACAAGGACCCAGCCACAACCCTCCCCACCCCCCCCAGCAGAGCACACTGAGCCTGTCTGTGTTTCTTGGCTGTACGTCCTCTTCAGGTTTGTCTCCCTAATAAACTCTATATACAGCAAAAGCCAACAAGTTACCAGCCCTAATGTGTATTATCTATGTTGGAAGAAGCCAATCGTGAAGCAGCATCTCATTTGAACTACTCGCCTGGTTCGGTGAATAGAATTTTTACGTCTCAAAATCAAAATCACATTGTGCAGAAACCCTAGACTTCCTGTCTTTCTGTTTTGAAGACGATGTTACTATATCTCCCCTTCGTCACCCCAGATGGCTCACGGGAATTTGGTCGAAGGCACGAGAAGAATAAGTGGGCTGAAATCCAAATTAGTGGCTGTGTAAAATAAGTTTCTTCTTTGTTTCTAGAATGCAGCGATGAGGCTCAGTGTTTCAAAGCTGCTATAATCAATATCTTTTAATCAACTGTGGATCAAATTACCACATGTTTTTAGCTCTGGGTGACAAACTCACTCATTCCTTGACTCAGCAGTTCCAGTTTGGTGGTGCGAGAGAAAAAGTCAAGTGATCGCCAAAGTCAGCGGAATTCATCCTCTGGGGTTCATGAATATCTGAATCAAATTTCATGGATATTTCAGTCTGGACCAAATTGCTGAACAGACAGACAGACTGACAGTATCATCCCTGCAGGCACGTCGCCAGTGTGGCTAATAAACCAATTTAAAGTGTATCAGTAAGATGCTGAGAGCTGTCCAACAGGTCACTCCGAAATCTGGGTTGAGATCTGGTGACCGCAGCATATGATTCACATAACTCTGAAACCTTTCGGTGGCTCCTCGTGTCCTGTGTGCTCTGATTTCTTGTGAAGTGGTTTTGCACAAATTAGAATCATCTACACCTCATTTGCTGGACTTTCTGCTCTCGGCGCTTTACGCCACGTCGTACCTCGCTGTCTCCAAAACCCCTTAGCGGTCGCGGAGTTTGCAGATATCCTCAGTGGGCATCCTTTTGGAACATTCACTCACTGCAGTGACACAGAGGCAATGCATTGGAAAAGGAAGTGAGTAAGTGAGTGAGTGCATCACAGTCATGCTACATTGTCCAGGAGGTGTGAATAATCAGGAATTATGTGCATGTTTATGAAATGATTCACCTGTTTGTGTTGGACAGCAGTGCACACTGTGGAGGCCAATGCACCAGTGTTCTATCTCCAAACATGTCCTTTCTGTTTGAGAGCACTACGTGATACATGTCACCCCTACCAATGCACAAAGAATAAAGTTTGCTCCTTAATATCACTCTAATCTTTCTATCTCTCTGTTATCAGAGGATGTGGAATCTTCTGGAGGCGTCTGCCATCACTGTGGCGTGTAAGTGGCGAGCTAAAGCATTGATTCAGTGCATGGCGGTACAGCAGTGTGTCTTGGGTGACAATGTTAATCAACACGGCAGCCAGAACGTCCTACTGAGCTGGTTTGAATTCAATCGTCACTCATGATGACACAATTTCAAACAGCACGCACATGTACACACTTACACACCACATACAACCTACAGTGTACTGGTAGGAAAATAACATGCAAGTCATATTACACTGGGCGCTCAGTTTCAAACATCAAAAACACACTCTCACACACACACACACACACACACACACACACACACACACACACACACACACACACACACACACACACACACACACACACACACACACACACACACACACACACACACACACACTCACACACACACATACATGGTTGTGGCCGTGTCCAGTATGGACACATAGAGGAAATTCTTCCCTCCCAATTTCCCGGGACTGAACTGGGAGTGACCTGGTTGGCAGACACACAGCCCCGATGGAAGGAATGTAACCCAACTCCCCCCCACTCCCCCCTCACCCCCCACCTCACCCTCTCAGCCCCCCCCTCCCCCCCCGGCCATCCATCCAGCAGTCTGCTGGCCCAGCTGTGTGAGGACAGAGAGAGAAACATAAAGCAGTGTAGGATGAGGAGGTCTTTCATCTCTTACCAATTCCTTCAAACTGTGCTCATTGTGTTTGACATACATGAGGTCCCTGAGCGTCACTGAAGCGCTGAAGTCTAATGCATGTGTTTCTTTTTTCTTGTGCAACTCACAAACCTCCTCCAGTCCCATCAAAACAATAACCGCAAAAGTAGCAGCAACTGAGACAGGACCATCAGAGCAAAAGCAGCAGCAAGAGTTGAAAAAGTGAAAACAGAGACGGAAATTACAAACGGCAAAACAAAAAAACAACCTTCCACAAGACCAAAACAAAGAGAAACAAAAGAACCACATAATAATTCATAACTGTTAATATTAATACACAAGAGCGGAGACGGTAAACGAGCTAAACAACACTATGCCGACGTTAATGTTAAAGTTGTGTTCACCTTTTTAAGGGACCTTAAAAGCCATTTGACTTGCAAACACAGCTCGCATCATCATCCAGGTGGTCATCATGACTGGATATATACCTTTAATTTGATCTCAATTAGCTGCCAATACCCTCATCTGGAGCTCATTCAGTGAATGGATACTATTTTCTACCAATCCAGTCGGTCCTAAGGGCTGCTGAAGATGATCCAGCCATTCCAGCCAGTGCACCAATGTCAGCTGGTTGCAGTCAGAGCAGCTCATGACTGTAAGATGGGCTGTAAATGGATATATATGCCTATATTTATTGGCGTCTAAGATGAAATTAATGCTTGAAGCTGCACTAATATATATTTTTATATATAGCCACAATGGATCAAATGACTGTGTGCCAGCTGAGGAGATGCACTGAACCAGTTCCAAAGGTTTTGTACTGACCAGTCATTTCGAACACAAAACATGTAAAAACATGTTATCCTTTGGGCGGTGGAGACCAAAGCAGAGCTAAAACAACACTGAATTTTGAAATTAGTGGTGAGAAATATGGCTCTAAATAAATGTTCATGGCCCCCCCCCAAAAAAACCACATTTCCTCAGCTACAGTGAGAGCTGGGATCCTTAGATGGTTTTAATTCTCTCACGTAAGAGATTTCTGTAGAGTTCGGTATGTCCCAAATTTCTGTGCTCCAATAACAGCAACACTGTATGCACTGTCAAATGTGATCAAACACCCACCAGAGTTTTATACTCTTAATAAATAATACCTAAACGTGTTTCTTTAACCTTGATGTTACTCATATGGTCAGGATTACTGAAGTTTGTAGATAAAGTTTTCATGTCAGGCCATGTGTTTGCAAGCACGTTTGCCATAATAAATCTATAAGTTGACAGTTTGTTGCCCCAAAGTGGCCAAAAAAATCCATCAATTCAGGTTTAACTGTAATTTTTTTTTATCACAACCCAGTGACAGATAATCATCAAGTGTGTCACTCATTTGTAACACAAGGCACCTTGAGGTGTTCTGGGGTCTGTCTGTCTGTCTGTCTGTCTGTTTCAGACTTCATACTAGGCGGGTGCACTGCTGTGGACTCATGGAAGTGCAGTGTCCCGCTCTTGAGGTCTATGAGACATATTTATATATATTTGTGATGCATTAATATAGGCAGAACCACACACTGTGTAGTGCAGGGGTGTCCAAACGTTTTTCCCTGAGGGCCACATACAGAAAAACATCCAAAGGGCTGGACCACTCACTAGAAGGGAGCTATGTTACTGACTTTAATCCACTAGAGGTGATGTAGATCTCCTCACCTCTAGTGGATTAAAGTTGGCAAAATCAATCAAATGGAGGTAAATTCTGCTTGATAACTGAATATGATTCAAGAAAAGAAAAAACAGCCTTTCCATTAGTGGGCTTTCATTTATTAGCTGTGGTCCAAGCTGCTCTTTGCCTTGTAGGCTCTTGTTCAGGTGATCAGGTGATCAGGTGATCAGTGAGATCCACTAAACCTGCCAACCAGAGAGGATCACTGAGCTCATGAAGAGCTCCTTCTCTCTTCAAAACTGCTCCATTTCTGATCTCAGGGAATAAAACCGCTGCAACACAGAGCCACGACTTAGCGACTCCGGCCCCCCCACAGCACCAGCATCAGCATCAGAGAGGGAAGCTTGAAATAGTCTGTTAGAGCCCTGGTGCTCGAATTAACAGCCTTACCTCCACTTTTATTGCTCCTCGGCGGACACCGTAGAGGCCTGTCCCAGCTGGAGCTCCATCCATCGTACCTCCACACAGCTCGTCCCATTTCAGTCCCATCATGCCAACTGCACCTGGCACAGCTTCAAACACATCCTCACCTGTCCTGGTGCTCTTTAGCCTGCTAACATCCAGCAGCTCCTCCGTAATGTAAAAGTGATCTTCATTAGTTATCAGCTCTCATCGAACACCACGTCTGAAACTTTCTACACTCACTTGCTCTCTTACATTTCCTCAATTCTGCCATTTTGGGTCACCTGTAGCACATTTCTTCTTCTATTACTCTTTTTATAGAGAAGCTGCCTCGTTACTCCCCCTAGTGGTGAGACTAAGAAGTACAACACAGTCCAGGGCAGGTTCCATGTGTGGGCCGTGTTCCAATACATTTTTAGAATTTCCTGCAGGCCAATGAAAATTGGGCCACGGGCCGCAGTTTGGACACCCCTGGTGTAGTGCATGAGAGGAGACCCTGTCACACCACCAAACGGCATGCTGGGTACCACTTGCTCTCCACTGCGTGCTACAGTACAATAAGGAATAAAGACTGGAGATGCTACATTGTAGCAAACTAATCCATTTTTACCCCTGCGAAGTAACTTTCAGGATGAACTCTTTAGTTCCCGGGAATATCCCGGCCTAAAGGCAAAGCAGTTTTATTCATGAAGCACGATTTACACACAGGGGTAGATTCAGTATGTGTTAAAAACAACACAGTATAACACTAGAACAACACAATTTATCACAGAAGTTTAAAACAACACAATAAAAAGCTAAAACAACATCATATTAACAACATGTGGCAACTAAAAAAATGGAAAAGACAAGGAAATGATTAACAAATAAAGTGATAAAAGGATGTTGGGTATAAAAACATTTAGTTAAAAGTGCTTGAGAACAGCAAGGTTTTCCATTTGGATTTAAAACTGCGATGGTCAGAGCATCCTGAGACCATCAGGCCGCTGGTTCCAGGACTGTGATCCATAACCAGCAGTCCACTCCCCAGTGATCAGAGAGGTCTCAGCGTGCCAACAACATGAAGAGATTTGATGATAAGTAATAAAACTTTAAAATCAAATTTGTGGCTTAATGGAAACTAGTATAGAGATTTAAAAATGGGGCTGTGAGAGAGTTGCTTCCAAACAGCTTGCTGTTCGCAGTGACTAGGTGACACTCCACCTTCTCCAGATGTGTGCCTGCTCTCACCATGGAAAACATCCCTGTGTATAATATCAGGCTTCTCCATATATTGAGTTGAGCTGATCTGAATTCAAGGCATCGAACAGGCTTTGACTTCTGTGAGTCCATAAAAAGTTTGGCCCCCAGTTGATGCCTATACTCCAGGGGGACAACCATGTCATGTCATGGCAGGTGAAGTGCTCAGGACCCAGTGAAGTGCAGCGTTCAGCGTGAAGACGCTTAGATGAGCGGTTCTTGAGAAAGCTGCAGGCATTAATGCCGGACTTCAAGCAATCGGTCTGTTCCGAACAGGCCCATTTTGAATGGACACTGCACTAGTCACATGAATGCAGCATAAGTACCATGAGGCTGACAAAATACAGCTGATTTGATTAAGCTATTTAAGTAGGAACACAGCCTGTTCTGTGTAGCACCACCCTCAGGCCAAACTTAACTGTCTTTTTGCCTCCAAAGTGAAATCTAAGTTTAGCAGAGTTGTATCTCAGTTTTGTTTTCTGATCATAACCTCCTCCTCTGTGTGGGCTCTTAGTTTTTGCTTTCAGTACTTTTAGTTTTGCTCTTTGAAAGTTTTCCCTCGTTATTTTCCATTTTACTCAGACAGATTTACAGTTTGTTACACTTGGACAGTCCACATGCTCACTGAGGCAAAGTATGGTATTCCAACCTGAATCACCCTGGTTGTAGGTCTGTCTCTCTGACCACTGGGCCAGTCTGCAGGATGAAGTGGGAACCACTGCACCCATTATGACTCAGCAGATGGTGCGGTATGCAGCACCACCCTCTCGGTGCCCATGTGGCTGCAGCAGTACTCTGTGTTCTCTAATGACATTTAACTCATCTAGGCCGTCATATTACCCTGCGCCGTGGGAATCTCATCTTTCCCAGCAACAGATATAAAGCCAAGAATGCCAGGTTTGAACTGGTTGTTCTGGGCACTGCAAAGACCTCCCATTCAGCGGGTTATACAATGCAGCTTTGAGTCCTGCAACCTCAAGTATTGTAAAATGAACTACTTTTCTGACAACTAAATGTAATCCCATGAATACATTTTTTTGTCAGCTTTATTGCAGAGTGATTGAAATAATGGTGGCGTGTGGCAGCCTGCCCCGTGTGAGGTTTTCGAGGTTCAGCTGTCTGGCAGGGAGGGCCGGTGCATTTGCAGAGCTGTTGTCTGGATGCCTCCTCCTGCTCCAGACTCCCCTGGTGGTGTCCTCTTTCCCCCCCCGACAGCCTTTTATTGGCTCCGCGGGCCTCCTGCAGTCCTCCTGTCGTACTCTGCCCCCAACCTTGCCTCCCCACCCCTGCCCTTATCCGCTGCCACGAGGGAGGAAATGGCCTGGAGGAGCTAGAGTGGCATGGTATAATTATCTCCCCTCTACATCTCTCTCCTCACCTTAGTTTCCTCACAACAGCTCTCCTGATACCTCCATGGCCCAATGTCATTAACTGACTCTACTAGATTATATCTGATTATCCCCAGACAAATTAAAGCAGCGACTGACTGACAGGATGTGATTACTTACTGTTAGAATCTGTTATTATTTACTGGCCCCTTCGCTACAGTTGCTACACCTGTCATGTTTTCTTTACCACCACGAAATTCCCTGGAATTTTTTGGAACAATGGGTCCTTGATTGCAGACACTGGCTTCTCCTTTCCAGCCGACAGCTGTCAATTTGCTGACTGAAATGACAACTTGCAGATTTCATCAGCTGTAGCTGGCAAGCAAAAGCTAACTCCACAGGTTGGTGAAAGACGTGATCTCTGCTGACTATTCAGTGTGCTGACTCGTCTTAAAGTGAGGACCCTTTAAAGGGGTCTTAATGACTGCCTACATGATATCATGCTATCATGTCAGGCAAAAACTCACCAGCTAATGATCAACAATCACACACTGCAGCTGTAGAGCAAATTAGTCCTAGTATTAGAAGTGTGATAACATACATAACCCCGTTGGCCTGCTTGGGTTAGATTAATGCTTTGTTTAAATTTCCAACAGTAAATTTCACTCTTCACATGAGAAGAGATACAGTTTTAAGAGAAGAGGCTTTCAGGAGTAATGGGTGAACATAGTGCTTATGTTATCTTATGTAACATTATCTCAGATAACGAAGGGAAAAGTTTCCTACACTCAGATAAACACACTCTTCAATCATTCTTACCCTGCATATAGAACTTACTCTGCAGACGAAATATAAAAACTGCCAAGGGCAGCGAACGGCCAGTGGACCACTGACATAGTCCACAAAACTAGCGACTGAGCTGATCCATTTAAAAGAATGAATGTATTTATTTCTTTTACATGTAAAGTTCTTACTTAGCACATCATTTTGAACTCACCACATACTAAACAACATTCCTCCACAACCCTCTGATTATGTCTGTTTTGCTTGTGCAACCTTGTTTGTGAGCATCTATTTGCATTGATTGTTAAGGACCTCCTCTTATGCAACAATTTGCTTTTCATAGGTGGGGCGTGTCAGCATCTTGGTGGCTGTAGCCATGGTGATCCCGCACATCTATACCACACTATATCATGGTCATCTGTGCTAAGCCTGCTCTGACCCCCCCACACCTACACTAACGCATGCTTACACTCATGTACACATGCACTGACACACACACATTTTTCCTCAAAGGCATTCGTGTTTTCTCTTAGCTTATATCAGCACTTGCATTCAGACTGTCTGACCTCTAGACCAATATAGGATCTCTGCTGCTATTACAGTGTACATTGTAGAGGGCTATTCTTAGAGCAGCTATAAGTGAAAACATGACAAGGAGAGCTGGAAGGTTTTCCGAGGCTGCAGATCAGATATTCACTGCATTCTTCAGCAAATCATCAACTTGGAAATCTGATGCACCAAGACAGAAATATCCTTACACTGGCTTATTCTGTTTCCGCTTGTCTTTGTCAAAGACACTGACGGCTTGCAGCCTTTGACTGACAAAATTCCAAGTCAAAAGCAGATGTTGAAGAAGAATGCATAATAATAACCTCCTCTACGGTTATCATAGCACTAGAGACTAAAGCTCTCAAACCAGCGACACCACTGTGGGCGACCAGGAACAGAAGTGGAAGAGAGGAGTGGAAGTGTGCAGTGTGTAGGGGATTGGCCATTCCCAAGCTGGGACACAAAGGGGAAAATCCAAAAATAAAAAGAGAACACAGTAAAAAAAAAACACCCATTAATGCCATTTATAGGACCCTGTATTAAAACTGACTGCAAATCATGCTACTGTTCTGTTTACATTGTAACTTGTATTCTGTTGGAGGAGAACCATTTAAACCTGAATGAGCTGGATAGTTTCTAACATTTTGGACTCAGTTTGTCTCACAATTTGACCACCCGTCGCATAGTTAACAACTCCAGAGCAGCTGCGCTATTGGTCAACAATATTCAAACAATTTGCGTGTAAAAATATCACCAAAGCCGAGCTCAACATGAAAGCAAAGCTACAGTTCCATTTAAACTATTGAACTTGGAGTGATATATTGGTGTCACGACCACTGGTTTGATGTGTTCTAAATATAATCTGCTGTCCCCGTGTCACCCTGGAGCTACTCTATATGTTCGGTGTTCACGATGAGTCGCTAACGTTCACATGAGCAGGACAAGGTGTTGAACTCTATTTGTAGTGTGACGTGTTACTAATAAAGTTGCACTGGCCCCAACTTTTTTCACTGCTCCAATGATGCAGGCATTCTTGAGCCATCATATATTTTTGTTTCACCATTTTTTCAGCCGACACTGTCCTTGCTCGTATTATCTTCTTCGTAGTGCAGTGCACATGGGGATGCAAAGGGGCAGAAAAATATGATGTTCTGAAATCAAAATGGTGCACAAGACATGATGTCATCGTCGCTGGCCACACTAAGAAGAATTTGTGTTGTCATTCTTTCATTAGATTTGAAAATAAGAAATTTGCTCATTTGAGACTGTATTTTAATTTGGTGAATTCTGATGCACACAGTGATGCCTTTTCTTTTCTTTTTTTTTTTTTTTAAAAAAAAGGGTTTTGTGCTAATATATTAGCAAACAGATGCCTAATAGCATTCGTTTGGACTCATGTTTATGGCTACCTGATGAATGTCCATCTCCTTTTCGCTCCGTTTTGCTCTCCAGCAGCACTTCAGAAAAATAGCTGCTTGCTAGTCGCTAACTTCGTCTGTCTGCTGTTGGGTGCTGGGTATGTTGCAGACGGCTGCCTGCTGCTGGGAGCACAGCTGATGAGAATGAACCACAACAGAGAAGTTGTGGGCTGCAAAACCAAAACAATGAGCTGAAAGACGCTGAAATGCTCCATAGAGCTGAGCGAGATTGTAGAGTTTGATGATAATGATGATCTATACAACACCTTTCACATTGCGTGTAGTCATTTGACCGATTCTTTATACAGGAATATTGATTAGTGCAGCTTCAAGTGTGTATGTAGATGTTGACTCAATTAAATAAACGTGATTATATGCATCATAAAGCTGAAAATACCTGCAGTAAACGTGTTTCAAGCACTTCTTAGGCATGAACCCTAAGAGATATCACATAAATACCAAATACCCTTTTTTAATTGTTGGCAGTCTGATTGACAACATTTGTATTTTTGGGCTCTTTGCTGTACTTTAATTGTTGTACACTATCACCCTCTTCCTTGCAGCAGTAGATTAGAAAGCACGACTTCCCTCATTGTGTTTACATGCATACAATAACACACACATGTGACAATGCCTGCATGTCTGTCTACCGTGTGCGTCTCCTCTCGTGGCCTCATCTCCTGCAGCCAATTAATGAGCACAACTTCCCCGAGTTTGTGGAGGTTTCTCATGGTGCCAGCAGCAGCCACACCCAAACAGCTGGAACGAGGACAGAAGCACACAGCTGGGAGGGAGAGAGAGCCGAGTGTCAGTGCAGCTTAACGCTGCCAAAACCACCAACAGAAAGACCCGGAGAGGGGCTGGAAAACACACAGTACACCGGTTGAGTGGCTAAACTGCACCGGTAATGCCCCGTGCGAATGAGAGTACACGTTTACTAGCAGATTTGAGGGCACATTATGAGTGATTCAGAATAGTTATGGCATAAAAAGCCCCAGTGTATGCACAAGTGTGTGTGTGTGTGTGTGTGTGTGAACAGGAACAATGCAGCCATTTATGGGGTGAATACCGCAGCCTTTAACAAGGGCCCTTAACATATTAACCATGTGACCCGCTTGAGCTCAGAAAATGTCTTGAAACAACCCCAGCTCCCTTCATGCACCCCTACACCCAAAGAGACACAAACGTCCGCGCACACTTCATTCTGTACTCTGCATGTTTCGCTGCAAGATATTCTTCCCTAAAATCAGGTTCTTGACCTTAAATTACTGCATCCGAGGGCATGTGATTCAGGCAAATTGAATCATCCCATGCAAAAGTGTTTCATAAAATTACATCAGGTCCACACGTAATGGTAGCCCAAATAGGGATTGAGTATGTGTGAACGAGTGGGAGCAGCCCTGACCTCTGACCTACAGAGTACGAGCCGGGCCGCCTTTGTCCCATCCAGGCTGTGATGTCACCCCGAGTACAGAACAGGCAGTGCTGGAAAAGAAGCCCTGAAAAAAGAACTGAGAAACACGGTCCAGCAGAATAATTATATGAGAGAGGGAGTGAATCAGGAAATAGCTTTTGGTTTGGGAAACTCAAGAGTTTGAGGGAGCGCTGCCATGTGCTAAATGAAAACAGGATTTGAAAAAAAAAAAAAAATGTAAAAAGAGAGGAGTGCGAGAGAACGCAAAAGAAGCCAAAAAGTTTTTGTTTTTTTTCTTGCAAAGGGGTGGCAGGGTATCCAGTGGTCAGCAAGGAGAATATCCCTCATCCTCCCCTCCCTGACCCTTCTCTTCCTCTAACCTTTCTCTACAATACTCCCCCATTTCCATCAGCCTCTCCTCCTCCTCCTCCTCCTCCTCCTCCTCCTCCCCTTTGCCTTCTCATTCTTTGTTGGCTGGCAGGCTCTCAGCTCTTTCCTCTTTCCTCACACGTTTTAATGGGTATCTTCCCAATCACGTTTTTATTGCAGGAAATTTCAGCACACCACATTGCGTGAGCTGAAGGAGTGCTCCATTCTTAGCTCGGCACCGCCAAGTGCCAGGGTGTGTTGAGCTTGCCAGTGTGTGTGTGTGTGTGTGTGTGTGTGTGTGTGGAGGGGGGGGGTTAGGAAAGGGGGAGGTGAACTGGGATGGCGTTAGTGTCATTCTGATGCCAACATTACAGCTCTTGTGCCCCCTCCTCCCTCCCCCTCCTTCTCTTGGTAACAATAGTGAAGTCAGAGTAGGAGGTGGTGGAAGCCATTGCGAAAAGAGCCCCCCCCAAAAAAATGCGTGCTGTCCTCTCTGAGTCAGTTCACGGTGGCATAACTTCACAGAAATTTCACTCAGAACACCCCCCGCTCCTCACCCCACCCATCACCAACACCCAAACTTTGACTCCATTTGTGAGAGCTTCAACTCCTCACCTCTCCCTCTCCTCACTTTATTTTTTCCCCTGGCAGCCACCTGGGTTTTTCTCTGAAAAGAAGGCCGTGGTTTTGGGCCTGCGGTTTAATTGAAATAATATTTGCTGTACTCCGCTGCCTCCCCGGCTCTATTCTCCCCTAACAACGGACATTATTTTTAGCCTCTGCGCTGAGTTCTGTCATTTCCTGTTGCAGGGCTCGCTGTGCTTTTGACCACAAGCAGGCTCAAACACTCTGTGCTTTGCCTCCACCATCACACCATTCCTCACACACCCAAGCAGCGCGGGTCACTGGTGAACTATCCATGTCTTCACACGACATCCACCGCAGAGATATACCCAAAAGACACTTGGGCTGCACCTAATTTGGGACTGACAGCAAAAATTGTCTTGTCAAACAAGCGAAAGAAAGCCATTTAAATAATTTCACATGTTCTTAATGCAAGTCAGCCAACAAACCAGCACTGTTTTCATTGCTTTAACCAAAAATGTTTTACTTTGCTTGACAAACAAATTACACGTAATCCGTTTTTCTGTCGTACATGTATGTTGACACTGGTGCAGTGATACAGTATCATTTGTCGTGCACACTGGACTGTGCCCATGTGGTGCAGAGACATGAAACCTCACATGCAGCACAAGACAAAGTTTGGTCAGTAGACTATACAGATCACTCCATAAATATACATTCAAGCAGCGTGTCTCACAGCGCGGCTGTAGCTGCAGGAGGAAGTGCAGTGACTGAGCTGTGCACCGATCCAGCAGCTCATCAGGGACCAAACACATCACAGTGGGGTGATGCTGAGTGTTGGTGAGCCACATTCATGTACAGAACTACATCTGAAGTAGACTTTATTCACTGTTCTATTATGATACTGATGACAGGGAACAGTGTGGCTCCTCACTCCATTCACTGCTCTGAACACGTCTCCCATCGGCTCTGATTTGTTTGAAACGAATAGAGTAATTACTGGGTCTTATTTTCATAGTTTTGGCCGTCACTTGCCAACACCACAAAGCCAGCCTGTAAACTGTGACGCATGTTTACAATGGACAGTTGGTGTGATGATGGCATTGTTTGCCCTCAAATTAGCCTGTGTGGCTAAATCGGCATACATTTGGCTAATTCTGAAGGATTGTTTAAAGGACAAGTGTGACGATATTCATTCATTACTGCCAACAAATCCTGTGAAAACACCCGAAACAATGACGTGTTAGTTAGTTTATGGTTCTCAAGTCCTGAGCCCATTAACTCCTACTGAAGACGTCCTAAAAACTGGATCTAGTTGCAGACTATTTTCAGCGGCGGATTAATCCACATTTGGTGCTCTAGTGAGTAGTGTGAAGCTACTGGATGGTATGAGTAAACCTCTATGTGGGACTGAGTTCAAATAAAATGAGGTGTGTGTGTTCATGGACTAATGCATATCAGGCTTTGATACACAGACAATGTTAGGAGGATCACTTATCACCGATAAAAGGTTAAAATATCATCTGACTTATCTTTTAAAACTGCTATGATCACCCGACTGCTCCTGTAGCTTTGTGTTGAGTATTAAATTCTTATAGATTCAGGAAAAGTAACAAAACTACAAAAACAAATCCAAAGTTTCAATAATCCAGAATTATCCTTCAGTATCCTCCTTTAAACTGGAGAACAGAGGAAGTCTGGAAATGAGCTTACGATAATGGACAAAGCAAATGCTTGAGTTAGATTACCTTGGAATAATTGGGAAGATGTCAGAGGTCACAAGTTCAGATCCGCAGATGCCCTTGAGCAAGTTACTCAACAAGCAAGAGCTCCAGTGGAGTTGCTCAATGACCTGTGGTTGTTTTGGGCAGCTCCCATGCAGGATGTGAGGCCGAGCCTTGCTGAGAAAAGAGCAAGGAGCTCCAAGAATCTTTGCAAGGGAAACAAAGATTATAAGAGGCAGCAGCTAAAATTACTCTGTTAAATTCCACTGAGGGAAACTATTGCCATGCCTGATAATAAAGGTTCCGTCCAAAGCAAAAGTACTGAATGTGGACCACAAAACATCCTGGTGGAGCCAGTCTTGAAAACAAATAGCATTTAGCTAACATAGGTAAAGATAAGCTCGCCTACAAGATTTACATCATCAATAAAAGTGGCATGAAACTACAGTCAGACGCTTGTATACATGCAGAGTCTGTCGAAGAAGATCATTCATTCACTGTGTTGTGTTTGTATCCCCGGAGCAGAGTTACATGTGTCATTGTTGTCAGACAAAATAAAACATGCCAGCAGCCTGTAAACAGCGTGTGGGCACTCAGGACCAGATCTGCCAGGGACAATACGTCAACACATTGACAAAACAAGTGAAACTCCGCAACCTGTGTGGGTTGTGGTCATATAGCCGGTGCCCAGTGGTGCGACAACAGCTGCGTGAGTCACTGGGAAACAGAGAGAGGGGCCAGTGTGACAGTTAAGCAGTGGTTCAGCTGTACCCCCCGACCCTCCCCCTGTTTGTCCTGGAAAAGACCCTGGGGCCTGGATGAAAAGCCTCTGGGCTCCTTTGTGGTCACCCTTAGCTGATTGCTCTTCTGGGAAAGCCGCTTCTGAAAGGAAACCGCAAAACAGCCTCGTTTCTCACTGTCTCGCCTTGATCCCCTCTCTTTGTCTCGCTGTTTTGCGCCACGGCGTGCAGAGAACATGACAGTAAAGGGACCGGGCTGCTGACGCCTTTCACGGTTTCAGGCAGTCCGGGGTCTATTTGCATTTCATCAGCGTGGTCACAGTTAACAAATGATTTATTGTATTGTTTAGCACTGCCACAAAGCTTTAAAGAATGACTCCTGGTTATTGGGTCGTTTTAAAGCTGGCCTAATCAATATTGTTAGATTTTAAATTGGAGTACTATTAAAATGATCACTACAGTAGAGAGCAGATGGAGAATTATCATCGACTCTTGAATTCCCCTCAGTCCTACAGCTCATCTCTGACAGGTATGCCGCACTGACACCATGTGTCTGTTTAGCTTGATGTGTTTTTGGACTTAATCTTTAGTTGTATGTATTTTCAGGACCCTATTTTAATGCTCTCTGTTTGCTGCAGAATGAAATATTTCTATTCTATAATCTATCTTACTCACTGTTTGGTTTTACGGCCCCAAACTCTTGTAGTTCACTCTCATCTCTCTCATCCGCATCCGCAAAACAAACAAAAAAAAAGGTGGTGACAGTCCCACCCACTGAAAACCTGAGGCCACCCTGCTGTCCACCGTCGCTCTGCGGCTAACACTGGCTCTGGTAATAAGATGTCGAAGGTATGATCAAAGCACACACATTGTGCTGCTGTTGGCTGCAAAAACCCCAACGACAGCCCTCACGTCCAACAGTCCTCCATCCCACCATCTGAGGAAGTGAAGACCGAGCAGGTTTACTGAACTGACAGAAATGTTCTCGCAGCAGAACACAACTGTTGTACGTGTGCTTGTTAACGCGGGCAGTAACTGAGTGAGAAGAACTACCCACAATGACAGAACCCATCTTTGGGAAGAACTTTGATTTTTGCTACATGGAGGGGGCAGGGTTTACAGGTTTACTTCTGGAGAGCTGTCATTTCGTCTATCTATACAATGTCAGACCACGTCTAATGACAAGAGGATCTATGCCAGTTCCACATGTCCACATGATGCCCGCTTCCTCTTGGCTGCATCACATTCTATATTTTTTGTTTGTAACCTCAATGCAATGAAACATGAATATAACAGCTCACAGTTTCAGACAGTCACACATCGAAAGCATTCACAGTGCTGCACTTGGTTGTTCGTGTGATAAAACAGATTGAAGGAGTTATGTAAGGAACTCTAAAAAGAGAACTTGAGAGTTGTCTTCATTCACACTTCTCCACTCCTGGTCAGTCATTGCATAAGTGTGCAGCCTTGTCCAGTTCCCTGTTTGCGAAAGTGACATTTCTGACGCATCTCCACCCAAATACGAACGATAAATGGGGATTCAGATGCTATCATATGATATTTAAGTCAATTGAATCCATTTTGCTGCGTTTCAGAAGCCACGTGGCATCCCTGAATGAACCCAGCATGTCAAACTACCGATAAAGAGCTCAAAGTGTCTACTCGCAACTGTAATTTGACCTCAGGCTGGGGGCCAAACTGTCTACTAACAGGGTTGTTATGGGTCTGATTTATACTCGCAGCACCATATGTGGTATACCATAAGTTTACTGTGCATTTTAACGTTTGACTTTAGCCATAATGTGGCTTGGTACGACTGGGTTGTAGGGAAAATTACCCCAGTGTGGGGGAAAACATAGCATTACCGATAGGGTCTCAGGAATCAGCCAAGAGCGACAACAGGGACCGGGGACAACTTCAGCTCAGGTAAAACCCAAAAAAGGGACTTGAATATGCAAATTGACTCTGCGTGAGCAAGAGAAAACTCAGGAAAATGACTTTTTATTAACACACATTTATTATTACAACAGACAAGGACACCACAAAAGCACAAACTACAGACAGACGGTGCAGACAGATGAGGAATACAAGGGAGCCAAAACATCCACAGGTTAGTGACCATCACTGGAACCTGCTGGTAAATAAATTAGTAATGAATTTGGAATTAGTTTGGTAGAGGAGGCCGATTGAATTTCTGAATTAACCCAGTTAGCAGAAAGCAGATGTAAACCTGCATCGAGCAGAAAATCAGGCCGTGATGCAACAAAAAAAAACGAACCAGAAAAATCCTGTTGAAGAAGAATAATCCATCACATACAGAGAAGTCCAGGATCATCTGACCAATCAGAGCACGGGCGGTGCTGAAGAGGCTGCATGTTTTGGGACTAAATAAATAACAGCACGTCATTGTCACTTGTCATGTTTAAAGGATTAAAAGGAGGTCAAGCATCACATGTTTAAGGAGCGGCAGCAGAAAGTCCCGGGGTGAGGAGTGAAGACTGGAGATGATGGACAGCTACATGTGACCCTCCCACTACTTTTGTCTTTGCCTGGTATCTTGTCTCTGACCTGTCAACTTTTTCTGCTCAGCCAGTATCCTACAGTTAGCTCGAAAGCAGGCACAGACTCAGTTTCTTTTCTTTCTTTTTTTCAATATCTACCGGACAACCTAATACTTGGTGGATTTTAGCAACTTATTCATAATTCAATCAATTACAGAGTGACCAGTATTCCCAAAGCCAGTGACCCAGGCTGTACCCCGCCATAAGAAAATACAGCTTCACCACATATCCCATAGCTCTACCACAAGGCCTATCTGAACCATCGCTCGCCTGTCCTGCTGCCTCCATAATAGTGCACCAGCCACCACAGAGGCCATAGCTCCAGCTCCAGGCCCCATAGCTCCTCCACCACACTGCCTCTGCCTGCACGGCCAATGAGGGATTAAATATAATGCTCGCATGTCAAGTCTGCAACGCAAGAGAGGGAGCGAGGAGGAAGGAATTTGTCAGAACTCCATAAACACATACATGGACTCGGCTCCCGATGCCAGCGCTCCGAGCGAGGAGAACTTTCCGGA
Organism: Pempheris klunzingeri; assembly: GCF_042242105.1. NCBI lineage: Eukaryota > Metazoa > Chordata > Actinopteri > Acropomatiformes > Pempheridae > Pempheris > Pempheris klunzingeri. Next base: position 25,317,135 of record NC_092023.1, read on the forward strand.
GGCTCGCTGAGCGTCGGAGAGGCCGAGGGTGAGAGTAAGCAGGGCTGCAGGGTTTACACAGAGGCCAGCCAAGCAGCAATGATACACTGCAGTGGAGGAGAAGGACACAGGGGGAAAGGGAGAGAAGAAAAGCGGTAGAGATGAGTGCAGAGAACCAGAAAGAAGGGGAAAGAAGAGGATAGACGGGACATACTCATCTACAATCTGAGCTGGATGTGTTCACAATCAAAACATTCCCCCATGTATGTTCATATATACATGCATGTAGACGTAGGCTGAGATAGGATCAGGGAGGGAGGCAGCAATGGAGAACGAGAAAGAGTAAAAGCGGGGGGAAAGGCAGAGGAATTAACAGGACATGCCCACTGAAATTTTCCAGTGTCTCTGCCAGAGAACAACAACAAAAAAAAAAAAGGTCAGTCCAGATGCCGTTCACTGACTGTTCACATGTGGTCCAGCTTCTCTGGAGCGGAGGGGTGGAGAGAACGACGAAGAGAAGGGGAAGGGGTGGGGGGTGTCAATGGGGTTTGGCTTTAATGTGATTATGTGAATCAGAACCTGGACTTCATTTGGCCAGCAGATGTTTCCAGGTGGTCTGTGGTGGGTGGTGGGGTGGTGGGAGGGGGCAGAGGTCACGAGGGGAAGCTACCACTTACTACAACCTGTTCGGAAGCTTTCATGATGAAAAGATCCAGCTGTGTCGGATCCAGACGGAGAGCTGAGTTATTGATCAATAAATTTGAGGAGTAGCGGGGAAAGACGGAGCTGGAGGCTGGACCGATGGATCCTCCTTCTTTAAGCCCCCGTAGCTGCCTCCGCTCCTCTGCTCCACATGATCGTGCGATTGGCCCTGTTGTTCTTGGCTCAGTCAGTGGAAGAGGAGCAACCTCCAGGCCCGGCCCTCCTCGGCCCTCTCAGCCACTGGGAGGTGAGCTCCGCGGTGGGTGTAAGATACTGTCGGCAGATGTATTTCTGCTATGAAATATGGATGTAAGCCTTGTGTGAGTGCGCGTCTGCGTAAGGTTAACCGGAGGTCAACGCTCACTTTGCCGCCACAGACTTGGCGGCGCTCCAGTGTTAGAGAAGCAGCAGCAGTGTCTCTTACCGCCTCGGCCCTATCCCTCTCCCCACGCTCTTCCTCCTCGTCCACGCCGTCTTGCCAGTGTTACTGCAGTTTGCGTGCAGATAACATGTAGGGAGCCATGTGGTGTGTATCTGTGTTGAGCTCTGGGCTTAGCGCTGTGGGTGTGGGGAGAACTGAGGGCTCAGAGCACGAGAAGTGGAGGAAATGAAAAGCCTAACTAGTTCACAAGTGAGACAGGAGTCAGATGAGCCCGAGAAATGTAACAGGAGCAACGTTTTCCCCACACACTGCGGATGATTTCAACGTATGGGGGAGTAGAACTGGCCTCCCATGTATCAGTGGTATACTAAATACACAATAGTACTGATCTTAACCCAAGTATGTTGCAGCTTAAAGAAACAAACATATTGTCATTAGCTTTATTTCTGTGAGTTCGAAGAGAAAGCTAGCCTGCCTCTGTCCAAGGCAAACAAAATTTGTCTTTGAGGACCTCTAAACTCTCTAGACTAACTCCCACACTCACATATTAACAGCGTAGAAGTTATTTGTTTAATCTGTAGGAAACAGTCTGGCACCTAACCGCCCCAAATTGTCCTTTCTGTGTCTGTACAGATTAAACAAACAGAAAACGTGTTAATTGTGGGGTCGGTGGATTTTGCAGAGCCGGGCTAGCTGCCTCCCCTTATTTCCAGTCTTTGTGCTAAGCTAAGGTAACCAGCTGCTGGCTTTAGCTTTATATAGAGAGTCAACATCATAAGCTCACGTCCAGCTTAGCCTCTATTCCGCTGGCTTCTGTCGCTCAATGCAATTTCTCAGTAAGCATTTTGGTTCTCTGTGAAAAGATGAAGCATGCTCTTGGGGTCCAACACAACCTGGTTTCCATTACAGTCCACTCTGTTAGAAGCTGAAACTTGTTGCATGTCTTGGCGATGGTCTAGGGCATGTTTTTTTTTTACTTATCATCATTATCCGGACACATGGGGTGAACCACATGACATATAGATCGCATGGTGAGATAGATCATGTTCCACAGATGGACTGATAGTTTATGATATCTTAAATGTCAATGGGATTTTGAATGAGGTTTTCTTACTTCTGGAACAGAGCCTGGATGTTCCCATTCGGCTCTCAATAACATATTAGTGCGCTTTAGGGGTGCTGGTGGGCAAATCTTGTTAGCTTTATAACCAGGCCAAAGTATGCCCCCCTGTTGGCTCTAGTTTAATATTTTCTAGGGGCAGCTAGTGGCAGGTCATCCACCAATCAGCGGTTCCACTCACAGCTCTGCAAGTCCGGATATCGAAGTGTCGTTGGGGACGACGCTGAACCGAAGCACAGCTTTGGAGTGTGAACGAACCCTCTTCTTCAGTGATGAGGATGAAGTGCTGGAATAGACGAGAAAGTTGCCGTACAAGAGTCCATTCCCCATATCTGCTGCAATATTAACAGCGTTTGACAGTCATGAGATATTTTACTGCATCAAACATTGCACACTTTCCCACACAATAAAAAAAATAAAGCATTAGAGAGCACATCGCATGTGATAACACTAATGTGGAAATGTACTGACTGTTGTTGTCTCGTACCAAAAAGCACTGTATTGCTGTGTGAGCCCTCATTATCAAATGACATAAAAACACAAATAACGTTGCTGGCAAAGAACAACACACACAAAAAGTTTGATCTTGATAGCAGTGTGATGGTTCTCACCATTGACAGGTCTCTTGATGCTGCTGCCAACAACAACTGGTTATTGCAGCTCGACGTGCCAACCGGAGATAGAGCAGAGTGCACAGGGCCTGTAAGGAGGCCGCTCAGACACAGCTGACTGGGCCGCGCCGAGATCAAATCTGGAGGGTTTGGCCTGATGATAAACTGACAAGACCTTCATCATCTGCACTTTCATCCTCCTCCTCTTGTCAGCGACCCACATCCAACTCTAGATTCCAAAGCTCATTGCTGGAGACTCATTGCTCGGTTTCTATTCTGGTTGCACCAGACAGTTCAACGGGAGACGTGAGGGTGTGTTTTGAGAGCGTGGATACGAGGCTACTGTGGTGAGTTTATGTGAGCTTACTTCTCAGTTATGTCGGTCTCTTGTCGTCTCTTTGAGTCGGCAGAAAGTTTCCGGCCCTGTACGGCAGCTTACCCTCAGCCTCACCCTCCTCCTGGGAGAGCGTCAATTATTCATAAGCCTTGGGTAGTTAACTTGAAACCGATAACCCTCATGCTATTTATACTTCATTTCAAATGAACAAATACTTAACTGTGAAGTTCCGGGCAGCTTGGTCGTGTCTGTCTGCATAGCTGCTGCTGAGGGACGGAGTTAGACTGAGGAGGAGGAGGAGGAGGAGGAGGAGGAGGAGAGCGGGGGTCACCTGCCTATTAGGGTGGAAGGCTGAACCAGTATCTACATGTTGTGGTTGAGACTGCCCGGCAGGAGATATTTTACCATCTGGAATCCAAAAAGATATCTCTTTTTATCCTCTTCAGTGCTCATTTCTCAAAGTGAAATTTGCTTGTTACTGATGCAAAGCCCCAATGTGTCTCAATCAAAGTGGATCCATTCAAATTTGGACATAAAATTAACTTATTTTGTAGGCAGAAAAAAATAAGGAAGAATATATCTTTTAATTCAAATATCAATCAATCAATATATTTCCCTGTAGTTGACTTGTAACTGGTAATCAGAGGAGTTGTTTCCTATGCTGGAATCTGCCCGTGGTCCTGATGCAGGCAGGAGACATGGTGGCATCTCACCTCAGGCTGCAAAGGAGCGGCACATTTCCAGAAATTCCCAAGGGAAATTTAGCTTGGCAAATTTTGCACAATGCAAGTTTGTTCACAGTGAATAACTCGTTAGGGGGGAAAGCCACACTAGGTCTCATGGCATGTTTTGGTGAAGAATTTCTCCACATATTGAATCATAACCATGAACCGTGCACAGATCGTTTGCCATCCCATTTAACAGGGATTCAGTAAAATTACAATCATGATCATCATCAGTGCATGATCCTGCAGTGATGCGTGATGGGAGCTTTTAACATGTGATGCACAGTTTATGACCCGACACCTTCAGCTAGTTTTTACTAGCTAGCCGTCACCCTGTGCTACCATGTGGGATGCAGCCTGATTGTGCTAATTGCTAACTGAGGAGCTAAATGGCATAGTTGCATTCATTCTTTAATAAATTGCTTTTTCACTTTAAACCCCACATTTTCAGCTCCATTTTAAAGGTAGCTTTCCCCATTAGCCAGTTAGCTAGCTAGCTAACTCATTTCATGGCATATTTAACATTGTGTGTATTTGACAAAGTAACATGTATTTGTTCTCTCTGTTTATGAGCAAAGGGCTTCGTCTTCAGAAGGTTAATTAAACTACAGGTTTATCTGTGAATGAGCTTTTTGTTTATGGAGGGGGACCATGGGGGAATTTTGTTGTTCAATGAAAGTTCATTTGAGTTTTAAATGAGTCAATTTATTTTAAGTTCAATTCAACTAAACTGTTGATTTTTTTTCATTTCTATTAGACGGGTTTACAATTATGTTGATATGGTAAAAGGGTTGTTTCTATCTGCATAATGTAAAAACAGCCTGAGCAAATAATCCCTGTAATTCCACTTTATTCCCGGTATTTCCTTGCAACTCCCATGAATTCCATTTAATTTCCATAGAAAGGTTACACCATTCCATTTTCCTGGAATTTTGCAATTCTATTTCTACAATCCACTGGGTCAGCAGCTTACAGACTGGTCATCAGGGCTTCGTCCAGTTTACAGCTACAAGCTGCCGGCTGGTGATGCAGTTGGGGTCCACAGATTGAGACCACGTTCTTCACTATGGGACCTGACGTCATGCAGCCTCATGGCTTCCAGGCCAGGACTTGTTTTTTTAATTTTAGCTGTAGAACGTGAGCGTGTGCTTGAGTGCACTGAGTAAATGGTTGGAAGTTGCATGTAAGTCACATTTCAGAGGTGTTAAAAGAACAATTTCTTAAATTGATGTTTTCTATCCTTTTGGTATTTAATTGGAAGAGGGAGTATATGTGTTGATCCTCAGATTCTTTCTACAACATTTCAAATGTAGATTGTAAAAGTGGTACAAAGTAATTTATGATATTTAGGTTTCACTACATTGAACGTATATTGTATATTGTCAAGTATACTGTATTGTGGTACGTCTGATTTTACAGCATTATTTTGCTCTCTGGAAGAAGCAAAAGGTTTGTGTCATTACATCAATACTTGGTTCAACTGATGTTATCAACATGTTGGTTGGTGACTTGAACGCACCAGCTGGACACGTACAATTTCACCACCATCTGTCTAAACATTAACTGAAATCACAAACCCACAAGTCACAGAAAACTCACTGCTGACTAACTGCTGGGACACCAGTGTGTCAGAGCATGATAAAGAAAAAAAAAAACAAAAAACATACTCAATATTATCATGGGCCAGTGTGGATTACACTTAACAGTTTTATTTGGAATATTAAGACAATGAAGCATAAGCCAAGCACCAAGAGTGACAGCTACAAGTGTCGCATCATTCGGCTCTTAAAAATGAACAGGTTATACTGGAAAACGACTGTTTTTTTTTTCTCTGAATGGTGAAGCAGATACACAGAACAGACAGTGAAATGTGAACATGATTATGCCATTTACACGCTCCAAATCCTACCTGACAGCAGAAGGAAGGGGGGAAAAAGAAAAGAAAAAAGAAAAAGCAAGGAAAAGCGGAAGAAAATGGAACAGCGATATTCGTCTAACGACAGCTTGGTCAGCCAGTGGCGGCGGCTGCGGCCCGGGATTTAAAGGGCTCTTGTGATTGGTCAGAACGAATAAGGCAGTCTGGGAACACGGCGGTGCTGCAGAGTGACAACCATTAGTTCCCATCATTGTCAAGTCCTGTTGCCTCAGCATCCACATCCACACAGCAACCAATGTGCACATACAGCATTAAAGTGACAGAGGATTGCAACCATTGTTACACTACACTCCATTGCATATTAGGGAGAAGTAATAATGAAAAAATAATAATTCTTTCATAGATCTTTTTTCTGTTTGCATATAGCACTTAACCCAGCTTTCTAAAATATATATATGGGAACATGAAAAAAAATGTTTAAAATATCTTTTTTTTGCTTGTCCTCTAAGAGCTGAAACCATGAGTCGTACCGAGGTGGGTGGGTGGGGGGTGGGGTGGGGTGGGGTGGGAGTCCTGTATCCAGGGGTATTGCTGTATCTAACGGGGCAGCTAGCGACACAACAACAAGCCTGTCTCTCATCCAGACCAGACCCAGTGGTTTCTTGCCACAAACGAGGCTCTCATAGTGCAGCTAAATAGTGTCATGCTAATGACAATATAAGGTCAAAATAGTTCAATTCACGGCATTTTGTTTTTCTTAAGAACATAGAATATACACAGAAACACCCATCTTTGCTTTCCCTTTTTTTGGGAGGGTGACAGAGAAAGGCGGTGCTGGCTAAATGTGGTCCATGTTTACATATCCCTGGCTTAGGGTGGGGGTGGTGGGAGGAGGGTGTGGATGTGTGTCAATACCTGGGGGTAGTGTCAGATGAAGTGTGATAGCAAGTGTGTGCAAATGTGTGTGTGTGTGTGTGTGTTCCAGACAGTTAATGCACCACAGAAGAACAAAACCTCTTTTCGTCAGACTCCTATTACAGAACTCCATCATTCATCATACATACAAGGTTTTTTTTTTTTCTCCTAAATCTACGGGTTATATGGCAAACATGTGCTACGGTTAATGTCAGATATTTCCCATGGGGAAAACTGGGTTGAGAGGGTCCTGTGACTCTCCTTGCAAATGGGCCTGCCTGAGATTAAAGAAGAAGGGGGGTGGGGGGGTGGGAATGGGGGTGGGACAAGGGGCAAAGACACATTGTTCATAGGAGTCACTGTCATCACCCCTCACAGTTGACTTTGCATCCCCTCCACTGGGACCCTCCGTGTGGCTCTGTCCATATACTAAGATACTCCCAGCCAACACACAGGCATGCTCAGACTCTGCAGCATGGCGGAGAACACAACTCCACTGACACAGCTTACAACGCCTGAATGTAAGTGAAATATTTCAGGACCACCGGCTTTTGCTTAACACTCACACACGTCTTGCCATCTTGAGCTACAACACGAACAGTGCGGTCCAGAAATACTTGGACGGGGAGAGACGTTCAGTTGTTTGGCTCTGCAGTGCAGCATGCTGGTAATGAAACGACGACTGTAAAAAGGTTTGAGGGCCGACTCTCAGCTTTTAGTACATCTGAGTCTTCATATCCATGTTTGATGTATACAGTGGGGACTGTAGCTCTTTGCAAATGCAAGCCACCAATTTTAGGTCAAAGCAGACTGAGAGACGAGGCTGCTGGGGATGTTTCACTTGTTTAAGGCCAGACTGAGGGGAAAAAACTACCAAAATAAGCAAGAATAACAGCAAAGATCAAAGTGACAGGAAACAGCAAGTTTCCAAGAACTCAGCAGTGACTGATTACGAAAGATTACAACTAATTGCGATATAGGTGGAAGTTAAAGCTGAGAGTTGTCACTTAGCCGAAGAGTCATTTCAAAGCCAATATGCTGGAGTAAAGAGCCGATACAGAAAAAACATGTCACTGTCCTAATAGTTGCAGACTGCACTGTAAAACACAAGTACACAATTAAAGTGCTATTTACTTCAACATATCCCTGCCCTCTTGTTGCCACAACAGGAAGCCGGGCTCTCGGTGAGCCGGCCAGCTCCATCTCTCCTCCTCCTCCTGCTTCGTAATGTTAACTTCAGCCTAACAGGGTTGGATAGAGAGCAGAGGGTAGGACAAACAGGCCTTAGTTCACTCCGCACCACAGTCACCTCCACATCAGCACGGTGATGTCAGGGATGTGGCCAGATGGAGAGAGAGCAGTTGGATATAATAACAAAAAAAAAAAAAAAAGGCCTCCCTCAGCCACACAGCAGCCATAAGGCAACACAGAGTGGCCCTTTTAGTACCCAGTACATTTATGTCCCAACATGGTAAAATTAGCCTGTGATTAGTGCCTGCGAGTGGGGTGGGGCGCTGTGCAAGGAGTTGTACGCTATTGCTGGGTGGAAGCATGACAGACAGGTGACAGTGAGCAAGATAGTGCGATGTGTGTGGGTTTTCAAAAAGAGATACGTTCCTTCTCTTTGACAGTGTGGATGCTAAAAATCCCCAAAACATAAAAGTGCACATATGAGCAACTCCCATGTCAACCTTATTCCCCTCTGGTTAACACTGGCTTCTGCCTCGCTGACACGTGTGGATGTTTAACATGCGGTTTTCAAGCTTTCTGAGCACAAAGTGCAGGCCAGCAGAAAATGTTTGGGACTTCTTCTGATCAATTCACATCGTAGTAGAGAGAGTAAAAGATTGGTTAGGGGCATGTGAGAAAAATCAACCCTTATAGCTACACAAATTATCTTTTACCACCTGCATAGACAATCTCTTGATGTCTAACTGATAAATAACACTTCCAGTGATCATGCTCTCATGCGTGTTTCAGCTTTAACATTTGACTTCTACACTTTTCCTGCAGGGTTTCCACCTTCAAAATGTTCAGTTACTCACAGTTAAGTAAAAAAAAAAAAAAAGTTCTCTCTGTATGCCTCGAGGGAACCACACTGCTGGTCTCCACCTGTCTCATAATCTCACAGTCATGTGCACACGTTCTATTCAAAATTCAACTAACTTAGTTTTTCAAAAAGCCAGGTACGTATGCATTTGCATTTACTACTTAAGAGTTGGAACAAACAGTGTTGCTGGTGGCTAACTTGTGCAATGCCACCAGAAGCTGGATTATTCAGATCAAAATGCTCAGAGCAAAGAGTTGACGCCCTCTCGTTAGGATCTGTATGTCAAGTTGCAGAGTAGCACCTATAGGGCGAGGGCTGGACATTAATATCTTGCGCTGAAATATGCTACAGAAGGGCTGGCATTGGACCCACTAACAACCTAATACTACCACACAGGCCATAGTGTGGCGAGAGACTAATGCATGCATTAGTGAGTGAGAACAGATGTCACTAATGTACAATTTATCATTTAATAATCCGCCATAGCTAAATAACCAGCATAGCACCATTAGAATTGTATCTGTTACAAAAACTTTAACGTGCACCAGAAGTAAGAGAGCTGAGAGCTCATCAGTCTTCAGTCTCATTTGATGGCATCTGAGTAGACTGTGTTGAAGCACCTCCGGATCCTGGTTTGGACTACAAAGCAGCTCACTATGGAACAAGATAAATGGTTCTCTAAAAAGGCACGTAGGTGTTACACTTATTTTCTCTCAACACATCAGAGATGACTGGCTAGCCACGAGTGTTTGTCCCAACTAAAGCTCTCAGAGACATGCCAACCTCAGTGCTTTAACTAGGACTATAAATGCAACTGGGCAATGATGGGATTTGTTGGCCTTATAGTAATTTGTTTTTTTTTGTTTTGTTTTTTTTAAAATGGGGAAACATTAAGTCGTAGAAGAGGCTACTTCAACTCGTTCAACACAGGGCTCTTCATCACAACAGCTCACCACATTGACAAGGTTTCATTAAGGACATATAAATTAAGGAGGAAAAGAGTACAGCATTCAAATTGCGGAGTCTTTTAGGTATCATTTGTGATTAGCTGCCCTCCTCGTTCATGATTTTTTGACCACTATGCTCTCCTACCACTTATCACACATTCCCTCTGAAAAGACTTGTTGGCATTCCTGACTGTGACCAGTGTGCGGTGCCACCTGCACCAATGTTACCAGAGTTTGGTGACGAAAAATAGCAAACTAGAACTGGCTGTCTGTATGCCAGATGCCACCAAATGATGCTGACTAAAGGAAACGGGTGTAAAACTAAACACGGTAAAGCCATAAAACAGAGTTTTAATTCCATACAGGAAGAAATGGACTGTGTGCATACAATATATGCACAGAGCTGAAGTGCCTGTGGCCAGTGGACAAAGGACAGAGTGCTTTGACAACTTGTTGCAACAATTGTCAGAAGATTTCCTTACAATCTGTCCCTCCCGTCTTAAAAGCAATGCTGCACAGTGGGAATAAAGTTGACAAGTTTAGCTTGCTCACTAAATAGGACACAGTAGACTGTTATTTATTATTCATCATTCACCAAATCTGCTTAAGGAGGAATTTGTGTTTTCTAAGGACTAATCTATAGTCCTTAGAAAGCACTTCATTTCCCTGATGTGCTGTCCTGAACTCTATGGACCCTTTCAGAATCTGTCCCCATTTCTGGCTTAGCTGATGCGTGCAAAGAGATGGCAAAGAATGTGCCTTATGTAGCTCTATCCATGGGACAAGCGCTGATGCAATACACCCATAGCACCTCCAGATGCCCTCTCAACCCACACACACACCTTAGAACCCTTTTGGGAAGGTGCTCCACTAGGTGCTTTGACAAGCTAAGGGGAAAAACTAGAAAGAGCACAAAGTGAACTGTACAATGTAGCCATGTGGGCCTAAACAGCAATTTGGGATGAACAAGGGAGGCATGCAGGCAGGTCTACAGGCAGGTCGATGCTGTGGGATCAGGCAAACATTTAGCACAAAGCAGGAGAGAAAAGACACAAAGCACCAATATTTGTGCCTTCCCTCCCTGTCAAAACAACCTGTTCAACACAAAAACATGTGCTTGCCAGACAGCGTTATACTGAATATAATCATATGTATTTTCTGTGATGCAAGTAATAACTAAAACAAAGATTAGAATGAATCTTGTATAGCTTGTTACATTTAAATTCCACCCCCCTTCAGAAAGAGAGCCATGTCAGTATAGCCTCTAATTGGATAATGAGGAATTTCTTAAGTTCTGTAATCCTCCTGCAGTGTGTGCACAGGCATCGGAGAAGCCCACCCTATTTGACCTTGAGTGGCGGTTCCCTCTCCAGCCAGCGAACTCGTACTTTCTGTTTATAGTGATACTCCTTGAGGAAGTCCTGCAGGGCAGGGGGCAGCGGCAGAGAGCCTATACCATCGTAAGTGGTCCAGCGGCAGATGGCAGCTCGTGCCAGGTGCTGCAGGCCGAAGGGAAAGGTCCGATGGAGAGGAGCTGTAAGCAGCGGTTCAAAAAACATGCAGGCGCTGGGGTCCTTGTAGTGCTCCAGCAGTCCTGTGACGGTGGAAGAGTGGAAAACGCAAGGGTCATGAGCGTCAAAGCTGAAGTTGTGGTTCCACTGCTCAATGCGGGCATGTAGTGAGCGGTTGTAACGGCGGAAGCTAACGGAGAAGAGGTAGTCCTCCTGGGCCGAGTCACGCAGCAGGAAGGTGCCCTCTGGCCGACCATCCAGCAGTGCCTCAGCCTCGTAGCGGTCCATCACGCCCCAGTAGCAGGGCAGAGCTGTGATCTGCAATAGGTCCGGCACCAGGCAGTGGATGTAGTCTATCTGGGTGTGAACCTTCCAGGGCCCTGGTTGCTGCCGGCTCAGGTGACCGTCCCCAGAGGCGTGCCTCTGTTTAGGCCTCCTGGCCTGCAGACAGAGGGTCGTGGAATCCTCCTCAGAGTCACAGTCATGGGCTGATGCTGCAGCCGCCAACACCTGTCCGCAGGCCGCCGATGATCCAGCACCTACAGAGCTGCCAGCCCCTGAGGCCCGGCCCTCCCCAGAGGCCTCTCCCATGCCAGGAGCCATCTTTGGTCCCAGTTTGTAGAGAGAGGAGCCCGGCACTGAGGCCTCCAGGGTGTGGATCTGTGCATTAGGTGGTGGGTCCACACCTTCCTCGATGCTGAGTCTGCGGCGCTCACGCAGACGCTCCTCCTCGTCCTCAGGAGAAGGGTGGGCCGGGTCAAAGGCATCCAGCAGGGCAGTGGAGGAATGCGGGCTGACCGGTGCTGTGTGTTGCTTGATCAAGTGCCACTTGTGTGCAAGGTCTGATCCTGGTGGGAAGGGGCAGGTCTCCAACATGAGCTCCGTCAGGTGAATCTTACGTTTGGAGGTGACCGGGTTCTTAGATGAGCGGGAGCGTCTGCGAGCGGGCAGGGGTAAGCACAGCCCTACTGTATCACTTAGCCGCTGGCGCAAAGACCGAGCGTTCAGACTGCGTCCCCCAGACACAGAGTCACTCATCTCCTGGATGGAACAAACCCCGTAACGCCTGTCCCTACGGTTTCCACTCCCCCGTAAGCGCCCAGACCGCCTGTCTGCTTCCAGAGAGCTCTGGGTTTTGGTGGAACACGAGTGTTTTTTCTTGCCCCCCCATGGAGCATGACGGGAATAGGAGTCTCTCCGAGCCAGGGGAACACCCCCTGATCCCCCCCGCCCATCCTCAGTGTCCTTGTCGATAGTGATCTCAACTATCTGAGGGATGTCCGACACACAGTTATGATGGCGGCGTCCCGTTGTCACCATTGGCACTGGCAGCAGGCTCCGTGATGGGCTGGAGGCTCCTGACGCCTGAGCCTCACCTGAGTCGCCTCCTTGGCCAAGATCCAACACGCAGTGGACGGCATCGGCCTCAACCCTGCTTTCACTGGGTCCTGAACTGTTGTTGTGAAAGAGTGTCTGGCATTTGCTCTTCAGGTTGCTCCACATGTTGCCCACTTTCTTCATCAATAGGAGCCCCTGGGACCTGAATATAACAGAAGCAGACAAAACGGATTAAATCACAGGTGGAGAAACCTCACAGCAGCGACGGCGCCTACATTTAACACTGAGGTAGGAGCTACATAAAGAGTGTCCTACATTTAAATTCCCCAGACTACTGTGTATCTAGTAATTAGACATGGTGAGAGTATAACGGGGCCAAAGTGTCTGAGAGGTGGGTGAGCTTGAGTAGCTGGAACAGCAAAGTTAGGAGTTGCCAGGCAGACGTGCAGGGACACAAGGCCACAGCTATAAATGAACCCAGGATCTGCTCACAGCTGATCTGCTGGTATGTACTGTATTACAGAGCCAGTCTAGACCTGACCAAAAACTTTCCCTGTAACAGCAGCAGACAGGGCACATGTACATGCAAATACACACTCACATATGCTGCTGATTTATCACTCTACTAGAATTTGACGAGTAGTTGGAAGTTGCACCAAACTGCATTCTAATGATGGAAGCGTTACAGTGAACACAGTCACCGCAGGTAGGTGGACTGCCAAAGACAAAACATCGAAGGATTCCATAATCCTCCGTTTCCTTCCCTCTTTCAGACGCGGTTTCTCGACTTCATGGATTTATTAAGGTGCATATTTTGGGGCTGCTGGCAATCCAAATCACTGCAGCTAACAGGCAGATACTTGAATAACTTGCCAATGTGTCTAATATCCAAAACCAAGCACTTCTCCAAGTCTTCACACTAATGTTTTACCTCTCTGTTCCTAAAAGTGAGTAAATTACAACACTGAGTTTGGACATTTATCACTTGAACAAGCTTTATCCCTCTCTTAATGTTGAACAAAACCGAAACATACCGCACTGATAACCTATCCAACGCTGGTCGAGTACAAGAGGCGAGCAGCACATCAGAGTGCTCATAAGACCATGCCCTCCTATTTTAGGAGTTCTTGTTGAAATTCTGAATCCCTAACCCTGTTAGCATTAATCACATGCTGCACACAAAAAAAGGGTATTAGTCCTACTGTAGTGGGTCTCCATTCAATCTGCTTCTGGACTAGAAGCAGCTATCCAAATACCAGGCATCGTGTTGACCTGCATGCAGAGTTCAGTTTGCCTTTTGATATTGATAAAGACATTATGGATTAGCACGGTCAGCTGAGATAGACATGGGACTTGCACTGCACAGGAAACCAGGCTGGTCTTCAGCACATGACTGGTGAAGTTGATTTGCTGAGGCCGGTGTTAATGCCATCACTAACAAACTCATGAGGTCAGTGTCCGCCCTCCTGTATTGACTTGCTTTGTGCTCCATGTGCGCCTGCACAATGAGCCTGAGTCAGTGTCGCGTATTGTCTTTTCTGCTGGACATCTTCCTTTCATTCTCTCAAGGGGACGAGCCAGAACACAGCAACGGCCTAAACTCCCAATCTAATCGCTTTAGACATCAGTGATCAGTGATTTCTAACCAACAACATCAAAAGGCAAAGCCCCACATGCTTTTCAACACCAAATGCCACTTCAGCAAATTCCTAAGTGTTGGGAATTATTTCCCCGATGGATTCCATCATAGGAACATCTGTCTACTGCAATTCAACTTTAATTACACTTAACTGTTTTGGGTGCAAACTAGAATCACTACACTTGCTTTGAAACAAATTTTAAAGCTGCGTTTAAAACTTAATCTGTTACAATTAAACATATGCTATCATCACCACACACCCACACCCACACACCCACACACACACACACACACTAATCCTTAGCAAGTCATTCAGTGCTGCCAGCTGTGGCCAGGAGTTATTTTGCAACTAGATCTGAATTAATCATTTTGGATGTATCTGAACTTGATGTTCATACTTTCTCCTAAAATATAGCCACAATCGTAGTGGCATATACATTCCTATCAGGCGCGAACGGTGTCACGTGTAATTACGTTTAAAATCTTCTTAATCGTGCTGGGGTTGCTGTTGCCATCACTCGTGGTGACGCACAATCTCCAAGGGCGGCAACACTGGGCGGAAAAAACCCACATTTGTAATGATGGCATGCTGTTGCGGATATTTTGTACCACCTGCAATACATATTAATCAATTCTTGGTCATATTATTAACCAATCATTACAAAAGTTTATTAAATACAAAATTGCAGCCTTGATTCAAATAACGACATGGCCTTTTTTCAGGCATTCATAACTAAATGATTTAATTTACATTTTTAATACCAAAAGAACAATGTACTTACTTGAATGAAATAATGCCGTCATAAGATCACTATGCCTGATTCTGAACATCTATATTCAACATTTGGTCTCAGTAAAGTTTTTTCTTTTGAATTTCCTTTTTTTGTATGACTGTCAACTGATCAGTGGTGCATTCAAAAAGGATTATAGGCTCCACAAGTATTTAAGAGAAACAAATAAAACGGCATCCTGAAGACAGACTATATTTTGTGAATATATCTATGCTGTCAAATGTATATCATGTGCAATACTGAGCAATGCAGTCACAGCGAACTGGTTTGATAAAGCGCTGCAGGTAAGAGCAGCTGGCACAAGTTTGTGTGGACACAAACCTGCAACACGTCATCAAGGTAAGCAACACCTTATATTGTCCCATTCCTGTGGTGTGGAAAACCGCTGGCACTGTGCCCACAGCACGGGCACTGATCACTGTTCCTACGTAATGGCAGATGTACACGTCGTATGGATCTTCAGCCGACCCAGGGATGCACAAACAATGTCGCTCCAACTGAGGTCATCCTGATTACGCTAATGTCAATTGTCAAGTCAATTAAAATAAAGTCAATCACCAACTAATTTGATGATAGAAAAATAGTCATTTGCTGAGAATTTGCAGCTCTTCTTGGTCTTACTTTACAGCAAAATGAATATTTCTGGTTTCAGGACTGGTCACACTTGTAATATAATGACATCGCCTTTGTGCTGTAGGGTGGTGGACATTTTTAATTGATTTCTGATGTTTTATAAATGAAATGATTCATTGTGAAAATAATCAGTCGAATGAATCGATTATGAAATTAATCATTAGTTGCAGCTCTATTCTAAACAGCACTTGTAGTAAGCTCCACAAATGTGTTACTTAATTTAAGGATGAGGTAGGATTATTTAAATTTGTTCATGGGTGCCCCCAACTTCACCAAATGAGTGTAGGCACCAATACTGACTTTCATTAAACGGATTAGGTATCAGAAAGAAATGACTGATGTAATGACAATAAATAATGTAACAGTCTAATTTTACAAACCATCTGAAGCGATGTAACTAAAATCTGCTGGTCTGATACTAAAGCAGCGTGTCATCTGACAATACCACATGATGCATATCAACTGCAGTATGATTAAGTATTATTTCAGTATGGTGTCGCAATAGCATACTAGGTCTTGACAGTTCCTTATAAAATCCTGAGCTCACTTAGACAGGGAATCCAAGGTTTCATCAAAAGTAGCAACAAGCCTCAAGATGTATTAGAGCTACTTCTAGTGCTCTGCTAATTCGATTCCAGAAAGCAAAACATGCAAACACTCATTGCTCCTCATCAATGTTTTTGTTGGGGCACAAAGTCTCACCAGCCTCAACCTAAATTTTCCAGCATTTATCTTAATTCTGCAATTTTACTGCCAACATGAGAGCACTGGTGCCCAAACTTAAACTGCATGTTCACACCCTGCTGTCTGAACTGGAATTGTGAGGCTAACTATCATCTTCATCTTGAGTGGCTGGATTTTCCATCCGGGCTGGTGTGTTTTTATCCCTCAGCTTGGTCATCGCTTCAAAAATACAAACAATGAAAAGTTCCAGTGGCCAAGACACACGGCAACAAGGGGCCAGGATCTCCAAAACTTAATTTATGCCCGTGTATGATTAAACATGTCTATAACTGCGCCCATAATTTAATGATAAACCCATTAGGTGTGGCCAATAATGGACATCCCTAAACAGGAAAACACATGCTAACTAAAATACCTAAGAATTCATTGTTAGACGCCAAATAAGCTCTTGGTGCTGTCCAAAACAGCCAACGATGACATTATGCAACAAAGCACTGAACCATGTAAAACCATGGCAAGCCGACGCTATAGTCAAGTTTGATTCTTGCTCTAATCATCTATGCAACATTCTAACCTTGACGTTACATTTCATGACAGCAGGAGACACAATGCTAGGACATAGCCTGTTACAGATGGCTGCCTAGAATTAAATCTGCTCAGCTAATTCAAGATCGATTATTAAAACTATTGTCATCTGATATAATACTCCACGACTGTCGCCATTGATAACAACAGCCACACAAATAGTGCGATCCAGTCCACAACCATTTAAAGCCGCCCTGAAACAGAACTAGGCTACTTCTGCTCTCCAGCAGCCCAACACACCCATTCTCCTGGGATCAAACTGATCTAAGAGAGGGATGGAGAGAAGACGAGATTAAGAGGAGGACGCCTTCTCTGCTCAGACCAGACCAGAGTTAATGAGATATTTGCAGCGTCTTGCATTCTGAGAGATATGTGGCATGGCAGAGAGCCACACAGGGTCTGTAAATGACTGATAAATCACTCTGATCCTTCCTATCATTTAAATCTAAGCAAATATTGCACTTTTAATAGAAATGTTCACATGGCGAACTGCAGCTTTTTCCTCCACAAAAAGGTGCATAAAAAAATACTTTTGCAAAGAACCAACCGGTCAGAATATGAGCAGTTAAACATATTCCTGCAACCTGGTGTTGCCTTGTTGTCCAGCAGTGCACCAACATTGTGTTTTAACAGTAATCATTCTGCTCTTTTGTAGATTTGTTGGTAGTTTGATCTCAGCACTCACACAAAAAACACATTAAAGTCAGGTAGAAAATAAGTAACTCTCATTATAAAACTGCAAAATCGAACAATAGAAAATGTGCATTTGAAGACAAACTGTCTTTAGAGGTAATGTCAACTACCCCTACAAATCTGTCTGGTCCTGAATATGATCTCGTCATACAAATTAACATCATAGCTGCCTTGACAGATCACTGCTGTGTTTCACCGCTAATGGCAACAGAAGACACACAACTACGGAGCCATACCGTTATTATAGCTGGCATATAGAAAGGGTTGGAAGGCCTTTAGGTTTCTGGAGGCCCCACTTTTCCCTGGTCCCTGCCAAGTTAGCGGACTTGCTAACGCGCTAACCATACACCGCTACATTTAGCTACAGCCCCGCAGGTAACGTTAGCCGGGATCATATTTGCCAGGTCGGCTTGCTGAGATGAGCCACACGTGTAAGATTTTTGAGAAAGACATTACAAATCAATTTCTGCAGGTTGGTAACACGTTTAACTCACACACAGACTGCTTAGCTAACTAGCGGCTGAGGCTTGCGAGCTGTCAAAAATGCTAACTGTTAGCATTCCCTAGAGTGGGAGTCTGTAAGGATTCAGTTAGCTTTGGCTAACTAGCCAGCTAGCGGGGTTTAGCGTGTTAGCTTGAGAAAAATCGACACAAAAATTACACAAATAAACCCAGTGGTGGTGTGTTGCTTCAGGATGCAGAGCAGACAAACGTGACAGACACGACAAGTAATGGGTTGTTTCTCGAATTCACATCTTACCCGTGTGCCTTTTGAAAGCTCTATTCAAAAGCTCTCTTTGTCTGCAAAAAATGGCTATTAAGAGAAGTCAGGCATACATCCCCCTTGCGGACCACGGTGTCGGATGAAAGCACAAAAGGTACGTGGTTACTTGACGGTATCATCCCGAATATTTTAAAATGAATTAGTTAAATACTAATCAAAACCATTTAAAAAGCTAAATTATTCTTTAAATGTCGCGAAAGCCCGTCCTGCATCATGGTGGGGGTCTTCTTCTCTGCCGTGGTCGCCGCTGCCTCTCGCAGCCAATATGACGGCGGACTCGGCAGACAGAGAGCCGGAGAGGCGGACGGCGTTCAGCGTGAGGGAGGCCGACTGACAGCCGCCCCGTCCAATGGAGGCCCGCGGAAGGACGGCCATTTCCGACGGAGCACGCGGATAGGGAATGCCCCGCAGCTGGCTCCGCGTGATGGGCGGCTGGAGTGACCAATGAGCGCAGAGAGGAGGACGGAGCTGTCCGCTGGCAGCTACTTGGAAACGTGGAGAGGTGAAGGGATGGTGGCTGTGACAGGGCCAGGCCGGACTCACTGATGTCATCCAGGTAGGAAGAGCAGCGGGAGGGAGGGAGGGAGGGAGGGGAGCACTTCAGATGCACTACCTTTCCATCCTGTAGAGATTTAAAAGGAAAGAGTGTAAAAGAAGAATTACATTTGTTTAAGGATTAAGCTGAGTGCAGCCCAACATCACATGGTGTGCCTCAAAGGTCTGTGTATGAAGTGAAAGCAATAATGACAAACACGAAAATGTATTTAAAAAATGGGAGAAATTACATACAGAACATTATCAACAAAATATTTGAAATAATACAACAATACACATCAGACACACAGAGTTTCTGTACAGTCAGGACTGGACACAGATGACAAACACACATGCATATGATAAAAACCTGGATGATTGTAATTTAGTACCTACAGCAGGGCTGACTAAATCAGGTTGAAGGCCGATGTGAATAAACAGATGTGTTTAAAGCGTAGCCTTTGAATGAGCCGGCCGAGCTAGCCTCTCTCCTGTGTAGGAAGATGATTCCAGAGAAGAGGGTCCTGGTAAGAGAAAGCCTTCTGATGATTTAATCATGACCTGTCTTAAGGAAAGTCTGTGTGTCAAAACCTAGTTTTAAAACCTTCATTATTTCAGTTTTGTGCTTCAGCATTTCATATTCCTAAAATAATTTGTAATTTCCACACAGCAAACCAGTAACCCGGGGCACCCTGGCAGGTTAATCTGGTCATGATCATACCTGTAAACGTTTCGTATAGAGCAAAGTCATTAATCTCTGCACAAAGTAGGTGAGCAATAAATGGCAGGATGGTAAAAACTGGTGAAAAACATGGGAGCTGCTGGTCTAGCGATGCCTTGATCAGTTAGTTTGCTTGTGTTATTGTGAGAATCTGGTGTTTTAAAGAGGTAGTTCACATGCAAACGTCTTAAAACACCAAATTCACAGCGACTAGACCAGCAACTCCTGTGTTTTGCGAGGTAAAATGACTGTTTTTGTCAATGGAGTCTGGTGTCTAGTTAAGAAAACAGAAAGGGTCCTACAGGTCTATCTCTGAAAGGGCCCCTTCTGCGTCTTCACACCTTGAAAAACAATTTGAGCCGGTCTGTGGCAAAAACAAGCACTTTTAATGGGCGTACTTTGACGGGCATCTTTTAAGGCCTCAAGTGCTGTCGAATTAGATGTGGAATTATTTCTCCCAGAGCAGTGAAAATGTGTCATAGCTTGTACCCTAAACCTCAGAACAATCAAAATGTCTCAAAGGAGCATTCATCACTCACTGGCACCCACACATGAGGTCATCTCCTGGAGCCGGATCATTCATGAGCACATGACACGAGGCATAATGGGAAGTGGAAGTGGCGTGAGTAATGCAGTAGTTGGCTGGAGCTGAGGTTTGAGTTCAGGGGGAAATCACCAGCAGTCCGAACACATTAGCCTTTACATCTCCGAGATGCTGATCTAATTTGCCTTTATGGAAGGAAATGAAAGAGAATTGCATTAGCACTGACTCTTCTGCCAGGAGTGATTCACACTATTTTAGTCAACAAGGACCTCTCCCACCAGGTCTGCGCTGTGTCATCTACAAGCAATCCACGATGAAGATATGATAACTCACTACTGTGTCCAGGGTGAGAGTGTGACTCACTCAAATCTGAAAGAGAGGTCTAATTACAATTCCATAGTCGTGCACCAGTTCTGCTATTAATGAGAAACATGTCTTTAACTAAGGAGAATTAAGTGTCCCTGCCTCCACACAAGTGTTTACACTTTATACAATAAGACTACTAACATACAAAAACTATTGTGAGCCTATTGTGTCATAAAGAACAGCTACAGTGAGGTATAATTTCAACAAAAGACAAACATCCCTATGTGCACAGTGGCATTCAGGAACGCTGCCACCAGCCCCCAAGACCTGCAGGTTTAATGCCCCTCCAAGGCAGGACAGACTGGACAGACTGTGTTTTGTGAGGTAGGTAGAAACGTGGAACAGGGCTGACGATTATTTTCATTATCAATTAATCTCTCGATTATTTTCCAGATTAATCGATTTGGTTTTTCGGTCTATAAAAAGTCAGTAAATGGTGAAAAATGCTGATCAGTGTTTCTCAGAGCCCAAGATGACGTCAGTTTACTGTCACAGAGGAGTGAAGAAACCAGAAAGTATTCACATTCAACAAGCTGGAATCACAGAATTGGACTCAAACCTAGTTATCAATTATCAAAATATTTGGCGATTGATTTAATAGTTGACAACTATCAATTAGTTGAATAATCATTGCAGCTCTAAGTGAGAATGAGGGTAATTTTCTGTTTTGCTATGTGGACAAAAGAGATGTATTTCCTCGTAAAATGTCCCCCATTCATGCTGATTTCTTTTGGCTGGACGATGATGAAAAACATGAGTTGTGTATTAGGAAGGGATCCCTTTTTTTTGTGGCAAATCTTGTTTGCTAAGCTTGGGAGAGAAGGCAGCATATTTTGTTCAAGGCACACTTGCAAAATAACCTGAAGCTTTTCATTGGAATCAGATGTTTGACCTCTGAAACTATACTTTTGATAACTTCTAAACTCATGAAGGTTTGGCACTTTGCATGGCAGGGAAATCTTCATTATACCATGTGTGAATGCTTGAGGCGGCAGGTGGTGGCGTTTATTTTACCAGGACCATGTTAAAAAGTTTCACTTGAGGTGTGTGTGTGTGTGTCACAGAGAAGAATACCTTATAAGTGTGTAATCAACTTGAAGTTATTGCAGCAAGCTACTAGTCTTACATCCAAATAAACTAAAACAAATCACAAGTGTTGACAGGTAATGTTGGGCATGGGCAGCCACTCCGCACTGAAATAGATCTGGACACAGATCAGTTGTTATGTTGAATAGATGGCTAGATGCTGATGCTTGGTAGGAAGATTATTTTGTGTGGTGTCCACGCTCATATTTCATACTTAAATCATTATTTAGCACAGGTTCTCATACCCCAAAAGTGTATTTATACAGCAGAGTACATGTTTTGGTGGTCTGGTGGTGAAATTATGTTGGACTACAGATGGATAAAGACATTGTTGGGCCCAACATCTCCATACACAGTCCAATGAAACTGAATGTATCTAATAATAATAATAAAATAATTGAATAATCAACAGTTAAATTGTTATTATCTTGTTATCTTTTGCCATTTGGTCTGACTTCATCCTGAATTCTTGTGCTATTGACAGTTTCTTTTCATTTTCAGTTTGCCCCTGGCTTTCACAGATTCTGCTCAGGGTGCAGCTTCTTCAGTTGTAACCCATTGCATTGCTCTCTTTGGGCTCTAGAATCACATCAACACCTCAAAGGAACGAGGATTCAGTTAAATTCAGAACCGGACTGATGCACAGTTTCATGCTCACAGTGAAAAATATACGCATATATACTTATAAAAGAAATGAGTTCTGCTCTGAATGTACCGTTTGAATTTGAGGTGCAGCCTCTAGGAGATGTTCATGTGGTGACAGATGTTGCCATCTTGTGGCAGCAGGGTGGAAACAAAAATTCACATTCACTGACACCCCGTCACTAACTCAGGTTACAGTACAAACTTCCAGGTAATGTTTAGGACTCCATATTTTCTGTTTTATGAATAGCTCAGTCATCTGTTTTAGGCCTAATAGAAATATTTTCAGTGAAGTAAAGAATACCACTGTAGGCTCCACAGGGGGTGTGATTAACTTATTAACAATCTGTGTTTTCATGCTTGGATCATGCCGACAGTCTCTACGCAGAGTGATGTGAAATCAATAAAGATTCACAAAAAGTAAAAAACTGCTGCAGTGTTTTTGCCATCTAACCCCTGCATGATTGTCATCAGTGACTACAGTAACATTTTAAAAAGGTTTGTATGTATTTCTGTGCTTTTAAAAGTGCACCTCCAAAAATCAGTACTGACCGTGAAAAAACAGACTTGAAGTCCAAGTAAGAGCTTGTAGAATGAACAAATACAGCTGAGATGGATCAGAATCAGAATCACTTTAATAATCCTCAGGGGGAAATTGCTTTTTGTTACACACAGCTCCAAAAGAATAAGAATACACTTCAAACATAAAAGTAATAATAATAATAATAATAATAATAATGATACAAATAATACCACTACTACTAATAATAACATATAACAACATGTACACTCAGAGTGAGGAGCTGTATTATATAATAATAATAATAATAATAATAATAATAATAATAATAACATATAACAACATGTACACTCAGAGTGAGGAGCTGTATTATATAATAATAATAATAATGATGTATAACAACATGTACACTCAGATATGGTATCTTCTGACATTAGCAAAAGAGACAAACTGCTAAATCAACTAGACTCCCCTGAACTGATCAGCCTCACCGGAGACAAGAGACCCACAGAGCTCCATGGCTGGACCCCCATGGAGAACACATGACAACGTGCTCACACACACTTAAGTCAAGTCAAATCTTATTTGTACAGCTCAAAATCAAAAATTGTAATTTGCCTCATGGGGCTTTAAAAGACAGGGCAGTACAGTACAGTGTACAACAGACCTCTGACTCAGATGAGGGGGGGGGGGGGGAATCCCTTTTAACAGAGGAAAAAGATGGAAGAAATATGAGGGGGAGCCACAGAGAGGGCATCCCTCTCCCTGGGCAGGACATAGACATGAAGCATGTACAGAACAGACCAACAGAATCACAGTATGCACAGATTAGGGTGACAAAATCCCTGATGTGGATTACAAAGACACTGAGCTACTTCAGATGCTGCCAAATAGGACCTGTTTGGAAAGTAAAGTACAACAGACCAAACATACGTGATGTTCAACGTGCTGACAGTACGTTACCCACATGAACTTCTAAATGTTGTCAACGTGTCAAGAACATGCTGATTTCTGACAACACATCATCAACATGCTGACAGCATATTAGATAAGTGGTTTCATTTAGTAGGTTTATAGCCTTCAGTTATTCATGCATTGATTTGAGCAGCACCTAGCATCCAATATTTTCTATGTACTGTTATGCATTGTGGGCTCTCTCTCTCCCTCCCTCTCTCCCTCCCTCCCTCTCTCTGCTGTAGTGCTACCTGTGTGAGAGCCTGGCTGACAGACTGAGTCAATGACTGACTGTGTCAGTGTGTAGGGTGTTGCAGGAAGCTGTTTGGTTCCAGCCTCCAAGAAGGTTTTAAAGGCTGGTTTCTCTCCTCTATTTACTGCCAACCAGCATGTCTCCGTGTGAACTGAAACTATGTGCCGATATAACTGCTATAACAGCCCACAGGTGTCTTGTTTACTCATGTGGCAGCAGGGGTTCCCCGAGGCTGGGCCAGAACACTGCTACTAGACATTTTACTTAATTTGATTTCCCTGTGAAAGTGCTTTGTTCTCAAGTGATTGCGTTGCTTGTTACCATGTGATCACCCATGCAGACTTATTTGCACAATAGACAGAGACCACCAGAGTGTCATTGGAGAGGGGGGTTTTCCACTCTCATATCTGGACCTCCAGTCACTGTCCTTGGTGACTGGGCATAGCACACACTGAGCACTGCTCTGCCCATTCTCTCAAACGTCCCAATAAAGGCGGGTAGATCAGGTATTACAGGTGTAATTAAGGTGTATTTCAGATTACTGCTGAAATACAGTTTCTCTTCCCATTGCAGTAGCCCAGTTTTGGTGTTTGGGATTGGGGGAAATGATCCACAGGCAATTTATTCCTGTAAACCCGTGCATGCTTATTCAACTAAGCCATCGCCCGAGGGCCTCTCGCCAGCTTTAAAAACAAACAGGATCTCCCCGCTGAGACCACTGGTCAAACAGTCGGGCCCGTCCTGCAGCGTCTTGCATTGTAAGCAACCAAGAGCCAGAATGGAGTTTAACTACGCTGCAGAGAGCCACGCTTGTGCAAAGAGGAGAAAGACTCAGAATTAGCTGCAGGCTCTGTCTGACTTCTGCATTGAGAAAGCTTCTAGCACCATACTACTCTACTGTACTACAGTTCTTCTCAAAAAGCCACCTGAGGCAGGATAAACATTTTACATGAGAAAAGGCAGCACTGGCAAACCCTCTAGGTCTCACTGCTATAAATCTTTGCAATTATGGTCGTAGAAGTGAGTTAAGGATTCTGCAACTTTACACACAGGCCATAGTTTAATGTGTGAAACAATGTATGCTGAAGGCTTGCTGTCCTGGTCTCAATGCACTTCTTTAAGATTTATTTAACCCTTTAACATCCACAGACACCACATTTTTTGAAATATTGGCCTCTACCAAACGGTTGAGATGTCGTAAGTAAAACATGTTTTCAATAAGATACAGTGAGTCAAAATGTGCTCTACCATATGGTTGAGCAGAAGGTTAAAGGGTAAACCACTGGCTCTTAAACCACTGGCTCCTAAGAGGACACATTTGCCACATTTGCAAGAAAGAATGTGTAACTGGCGTTTTATCTCCATAGTTATCTTGAACAACGCCATCTTTAAAGGTCCCACATGCTCTTTCTAATGTCTTTTCAGCTTAAATATCTTTCCCTGCTGTGTCTACACCAGGGGTGCCCACACTTTTTTGACTTGTGAGCTACTTTTAAAATGACCAGGTCAAAATGATCTACCTACATTAAAAATGCTAAACATATATTTATGTCTATATATACTGAGTATACTTTATATATACACAATATATGATGGCGTACACTGCATAACTGCAACTAACTAATGTAACCCTTGGTATTACACATACAACTTGACAGCAGTAATGCACATAGGTGACAAACAGTGATGGAACCATCAATATTGCACACAAGTGACAAGAGGAATTGGAACATTCAATACATTTATGGTCACTACCTTACTCTGATGACTGTCACTGAATGGAGCCAAATATCCCTATTCCCCATCCCAGAATATCCCTTCTTTAGTAGATATAAATTGGAAGGCTAAAGCTGGAGTTTTGCAGTAGCTAGGGCGTTTGACCGTGCATGTCCCTGCCCGGGACCCGTAGCAGAGAACCTGTTCTAGTAGGACCTAGAGGACCAAGTATGAACTGGAAAGTGAACACAATATGGGAGCTTTAATGGAAACCATGATGACCTGGTGGCTGTCAAGGACATGGATTCACTCGGTCTCTGTGAACATCTTCTTCGGCAAGGTAACTTAAACACACAGCAACCCAGAGTTTACACTTATTCTTGTTGTTCTTATGGTTTGCTTTGTTTCATTGAGCCTGGATAAGAATGAGCAGGTTTCCAAGGTAAGCAAACACAACACAACAGAAAACCCACTTGAGTTTTTTCCTGTTCTTCCAGAAGTGCTGCAATCTTCCCCTGGAGGCTTCAAGGTAAAATGTGTGTGATATCAGTCTTTCATTTCCTCTGCCTTTGTTACATTCAGTGTTTTTTCTCCACGGTGTCTAACCAGATAGCAGCAGCTATTGATGAGGCGAGGGAGCCTGAGTGGCAGTAGTGACTGAAGCTGCATGAATGTTTCATCTTTGTCTTAGCCCAAACAGACTGATGTAAACAGATATAATTAATGGGATGAACCCAGTGTCAATGCCAATCCCTGAACAGAGCGGTTATAGCGTGGTAGCTCTACAGTCTCCTAGCCAACTTGCAACACAAAGTCCCTCTGTGTAAATCATGTGAGTTTACGCTGAGTCAAACAGTCTCTCTGAAGTGCAGCCACATGTATATGGTGATGAGAGGTGTGCATAAGATGAACGCTAATGCTGTAATAAGTGTCCTGCTGGGAGTCTTCCAGATGGATCCCAAGACCCGGGAGGAGTTTCTTTCTCCGACACTGGGGAAATGAGAAGGTTTGATCTCAGCAGGCAGCACTACACAGAAAAATGTCCACTTTTATTTATTATTTTTTTAAAGTGCAGTACACTTGGATCTGTGAATTTTTTTTTTTTTAATGAAATGCTCTTTCATCTGTCTGTATACAGGGATGGTTCTGATCCTATTGCAGCTTGTGGAGATATGTAGCTTTGTAGGAATACATCTAAAAGATTTTTAGAATATGAAGTCTGTTAATATGAAGTAATGACTAAAATGTGCTTCTGGTGAATTTAACAATATACAGTGGGTACGGAAAGTATTCAGACCCCCTTACATTTTTCACTCTGTTATATTGCAGCCATTTGCTAAAATCATTTAAGTTAATTTTGTTCCTCATTAATGTACACACAGCACCCCACATTGACAGAAAAACACGAAATTTTTGCAGATTTATTAAAAAAGAAAAAACTGAGCCATAAGTATTCAGACCCTTTGCTCAGTATTTAGTAGAAGCACCCTTTTGAGCTATTACAGCCATGAGTCTTTCACACCTGGATTTGGGGATCCTCTGCCATTCCTCCTTGCAGATCCTCTCCAGTTCTGTCAGGTTGGATGGTGGACAGCCATTTTCAGGTCTCTCCAGAGATGCTCAATTGGGTTTAAGTCAGGGCTCTGGCTGGGCCATTCAAGAACAGTCACGGAGTTGTTCTGAAGCCACTCCTTCGCTATTTTAGCTGTGTGCTGAGGGTCAATGTCTTGTTGGAAGGTTAACCTTCGGCCCAGTCTGACGTCCTGAGCACTCTGGAGAAGGTTTTCGTCCAGGCTATCCCTGTACTTGGCCGCATTCATCTTTCCTTCGATTGCAACCAGTCGTCCTGTCCCTGCAGCTGAAAAACACCCCCACAGCATGATGCTGCCACCACCATGCTTCACTGTTGGGACTGTAGTGGACAGGTGATGAGCGGTGCCTGGTTTTCTCCACACATACCGCTTAGAATTAAGGCCAAAAAGTTCTATCTTGGTCTCATCAGACCAGAGAATCTTATTTCTCACCATCTTGGAGTCCTTCAGGTGTTTTTTTAGCAAACTCCATGCAGGCTTTCATGTGTCTTGCACTGAGGAGAGGCTTCCGTTGGGCCACTCTGCCATAAAGCCCCGACTGGTGGAGGGCTGCAGTGATGGGTGACTTTCTAGAACTTTCTCCCATCTCCCGACTGCATCTCTGGAGCTCAGCCACAGTGATCTTTGGGTTCTTCTTTACCTCTCTCACCAAGGCTCTTCTCCCCCGATTACTCAGTTTGGCCGGGCGGCCAGCTCTAGGATTATCGAGGCCACTGTGCTCTTAGGAACCTTAAGTGCAGCAGACATTTTTTTGTAACCCTGGCCAGATCTGTGCCTTGCCACAATTCTGTCTCTGAGCTCTTCAGGCAGTTCCTTTGACCTCATGATTCTCATTTGCTCTGACATGCACTGTGAGCTGTAAGGTCTTATATAGACAGGTGTGTGGCTTTCCTAATCAAGTCCAATCAGTATAATCAAACACAGCTGGACTCCAATGAAGGTGTAGAACCATCTCAAGGATGATCAGGAGAAATGGACAGCACCTGAGTTAAATATATGAGTGTCACAGCAAAGGGTCTGAATACTTATGGCTGTGTGATATTTCGGTTTTTGTTTTTTAATAAATCAATCATAAATAAATTAAAAAAAAAAGAACTTAAATGATTTTAGCAAATGGCTGCAATATAACAAAGAGTGAAAAATGTAAGGGGGTCTGAATACTTTCCGTACCCACTGTATATGTAAAGATTTTTATTCTTTGTTATTCCAGAATATACTATATAATAATAATAATTTTCCGAACAATATGATTCTATACTGTGTGCTACATGATGCTACGTCTGCTTACAATCAATTGTAATTCCGTAATGTTGTGATACATCAGTGTGAGACATTCATTCACAAATAACCAAAGCTGATACCATTGTTGCCTTTAATTTAGGGTTGTCTTTGTTTCTTTTTAATTATAGGCGAGGTGGCAGTAAATGACTGACCAGGATTATGCGCACATTGAGGCAATAAATAAGATCTAGTATGGCTCCTCATATGTGGCACTAAATCCAGCCACGATGGTGTGGAGTGACTTATCTTTCACAGAGTTTTGAATCTGCTCATTCATTATTTCCACACACAGTGCATTGTGTGGGGTGTACACTTAAAGATACAATCTATTCAGAACCAACAGAGCTCACACGCACCACCATCTCAGACCCAAACAAACAGTTCTGAGTGTTAGAAATGTGAAGATGCTCAAGTTGCTCTGTATCACCCAGAGCTCAGGTCCAAGCAGTGCACACACCACCTCAGTCCCCGTCCTCATAGCTCTCTTAACACGTTCTAGCTGCTGTTTTGAAAAGTGCTTTATAAATAAGGTTTAATTACTCTCTCTACTCTGGCCACAGCCAGGAGCTGTTCAACCCAAGCCGCCCGTGTCCTCTCCTCCTCTCCCTCTTCCTCGCCCTCCTCCACAGCCACGGAGCTCCGTAACTCAGCCGAGGGTGCCACAATAGCTGCAAACCTCAGCATGTACCTCCTCCCAACTCTGTTAAATGCCACTATCACATAAACACAGGCTAAAATAGCTCTGTGCCACAGCTCTGCAATTGTGTTGTGAAGTTTACTCTTCAAGTCGGGGACTCACATGTATGAGCAGCATGCACTAACATGTATGAGCCTGTATGAGCATGTATGAGCAGCATGCACTAACATGTATGAGCCTGTATGAGCATGTATGAGCAGCATGCACTAACATGTATGAGCCCGTATGAGCACGTATGAGCAGCATGCACTAACATGCATGTGCAGCTGTCCCAACGACCAAAGCAAAGCACAGGGAAGCTAAGATTACAACACATACAGAGAGCGTGTGACTTCATTCTCTACTCAGGCCGCCATCACTCTATAGTACCTCTACACAGACAATACGCAAAATAAATGTTCCTTGAGAGAACCTTTAATTATTACTCAGTAATTGAGAAGTCAGTTTCAACAAAACTAACACACTGCATTATCATTAAAAGCACTCTTGTATTTTAGCATGGCTACATCTGATCAGATAACACAATGATAAAAAATGAGCTAATGTTGGCAAATAATTCTGCTGTACTGTGAATATATTCAGAAGTAGCCCATTAGTGGTGCATGGTGCACAGCTATTCCCTTGTAAATTATTCTATTACTTGGTATTGGATCAAAAATGGCTTTGGCCATCCCTACTGCATTCTCCATTATAGAGTCATATCTCAAGGCATCAGACCCCAAAACAGCCTTAAATATTTATTTTTGAGATGTTTAATTGAGCTGTGCCACAAGAACAGCTGTTTTAACCCCCAACAGCAACAGTGAGTGCCCAGTGCTTGAAGTGCCTCTCGGATAGGAAACTGAGCTCATGTGAAGCTCAGGGACAGTGTGGTGTGCACGTTAAAGTGCCCTCTCATTTCCAAGTAGCCAGCAAGTGGCGCTCCTGCTCCACAGATCAACACTTCTGCAGAGAGTAGTGGCATTAAAGAGTAAATTAATGAAATGTCACCAACTTTAAGAGGGTGGAGCAGCAACAGTTAGTCCATTAATCGATTAGTTTTCAACTATTAGATTACTACTTTGATAATTGATTAAACGTTTTGAGTCTTTTTTTCTTTTTAGGAAAATATCCAAATTCTTTAATTTCAACTTCCCTCATGTGGATATTTCTAGTTTCTTTACACCTATATCAGAGTAAACTGAATATCTGTGGGTTTTTGACAAAACAAGACATTTGAGGACATCATCCTGGAATACGTGAAATACTGACCGGCACATTTCACCATTTCATGGACCAAACAAATGACTGATTAAATCGAGAAAATGATCAACAGGTTAATCAAGCATGAAAATAATGGCTGGTTGTAGCCCTGTTGGAAAGAAAAAGGCAACCTTTCTCAACAAAGCATACACAAATGAACTTAAAGGATTCATGTGTATTCATTCAAATACACATGAAGCCTCAGAGTTTAATCCCTCTGACCTGTTTATGGAGTCAGCCCGGCATGTCTGACCATGATAAACCTGGATGCTCTTAGCTCCAGGAATAAACACTGCAAAAGTTAATTTCACAAATGCGTTCCACAGCACATCCGACGCTCTCCAAGTTAAACCCTCCAAGCCGGCTTATTAACACAGTAAACACATTTATTGAGAAGAGAGGAGCATCGACAGGAAAATGCATTGGTGGCTGCGGCACTTAGGTCCTGGATCCTGAGGGTGGACCTTCACACAACGTAAGCAAGCAAAACTGTCCGAGAGAGAAGGCTGTTCACCCTGCAATCCACTCTGCTGCTCAAAAAGACATTTATACAATGCAGGCTGGGACAGAGAGGAGGAGCACCATTTACATTAAAGCTTTAATCAATCATATCTGACTCTGAACAGAAAATTAACAGAGGTCATTACATAGCAAGAGTTGGCACCTTTGATTAATATCTTTGAAAAAAGTTTAAAAAAAGCCAATAATAAATGCAAAAACAAAAAGAGCCGATAGTTTGGATGTTTGGTTTGCGGGAAAAGTTCAGTCACAACCTCAAGTCATTTCCTACAGTATCATCGACATGTAGGCTTGAAACCTTTGCTGCATACAATTGTTTTGGGAGCTCATAGACATTTAAATGATTCTCTAAATCCTGGTAAACGTCACATTTTACCTCTTATTCTATTTAAAATGTGGACTAGAATGTGACTCCATTACTCCGATAAATGAACTCTTATGGGATAACCTGTTTCTAAAACAAGACAGTGGTCAAACTAATGTTTCCATAAATCATAATCAAACCCTTCACATGCGAGGACCTCATGACCTTGAATTTGGTCATTATTTTGACTTAAACTCTATTGAAAGATTGACTTCAACAGATTAAGTCGCACCAGTTCGTATCGTAAATCCATCATCCTTCCGAAGTTCAACTAGTCAGTGGTGGAAGAAATATTCAGATCTTTTACTGTAAGTATCAATACCACACTGAGAAAATACTCCATTACAATTAAAAGTCCTGCATTCAAAGCCTTAAGTAAAAATGTGGAAGTATTCTTATCAAAATGTTCTTAAAAGTATTAAAAGTAAAAGTATTCATTGTGCAATAAAATGGTCCCTGGCAGTGTTTTACTGTTATAATTCACGATTCTGAATGAATTTTACTGCTGCTTAAATGTGCAAGCTGCAGTTTACTGTAATTTTAACTACTTTATATACTGTTGGGCAATTTAATCGACAGCAGTGCATCACGGTCTATAAGAGCACTGCATGTTTGCAGCACTGCTGTCCTGTGAAAACCATCTTTTTTTTTAAAGTGTCAGGTTTTCAGGAGCCCAGAAAAATCACAAACATTCAAAATCACTATATTTGGAGAAAAATGGTTCACATTTTTTAAACATTTGCCTTTTGAGATGTAGAAGTGTAAAGCTGCATAAAATGGAAATAATCAAATAAAGCACCTCAAATTTGTACTTACTTACAGTACTTGAGTAAATATACTTTGTTACATTCCACCACTGCCACTAGCTAGATGCAAATGAGTGATTTACTTCATCAGGTTGCACCATTTAAACACAAGAAATATCTTAGCTAGTAAAGACTTCGGTAAAGTGTAAATCGATTGCCAAGAAAGTCACTATAGCATCAACGTAACTGCCACAAATGTTAGCTTTAGGGGGCCAAGAGATATATCAAACTTAATTACCAATACTTCATAAGTGTATGCATCATTTTGTTTTATTTATATATGAATACAGGGAGAGAAATTGGGAATGAGTGGGAAATATGTGTTAGCTAGCTTTGGTCAAACATTGTGTTTAGTATTACATTTTGTAATTTGAGGTGAAATCCAGGTTTACATTGTAATTAAACAGAATTTTGAAGCGTCAAATATGTCATCATTATTATCATTATTATCTTTTTTTACTGGAAACAAGTCATGTCTTTGTGAGCTAACGTTAGCTCTGTATGCTATGCGATGCTAGCGACAGATATGCTTGGTAACAACTAACGTTAACGCAAGAACTAGCTTGTGCGGTGCAATCTGTTTAAACTTGGCTTGGCAAACACTTAAGTTGCATCTTGGCCAAGTCTGAACTTACGAACAGCTGGTGCGAACAGCTGTATCCACTTTTTGTACTCTTTAAAAATGGTCTGAACCACTGTCTTTCCCATATTTCATGAAATGCTGATAATTGTAGGTATTTCGGGGACTTGATGGTCTGTGATTGTGCGTGGTCATAGTGTACTATGCTCGTACATGTGCCTGATGGAGAAATGTGCATCTTCTGTGCTTCGATTAGCCGTTTGTGGGAGAGGGACGGTGTTTAAAAGCAGAGGAATGTGCTTTCATGTGCCGGGCTGACTCGTGTTGTGCATTAGATATACAGTATTGGCTCACCTTAGCCACCTGATTTTAATTAAAGTGTGCATTTGATTCTTTGGGCGTGGAATCTTTAATTTCTAAAATGAGACCTTCCCCTTCTTCTCTCCTCTAAACCTTCTTAAAGGTGATAAAAGGATAACACATTATTGCAGGATAACAAAAAGAAAACAAAAAAAGTTAAGCTATCAGTTAATAAAATAATATCTACACAGATTAGATCATCTCTATTTTAGAGATATAGAATCATAAACTCTGGATAATATATATATATATTTTAAAATGGATAATAGACCTCTTCAGTTCCTGATGAAGACCTCAGCCCCAGTCGTAACTTACAGTATGTTTTGGCATGCCAGACTACAAAATAATGCGGTTTCCATAAGGCAAAAACAAGACTCTCAAACTTCAAAATAATACAGTTCTAGGTCCAAACATTGTTGACTGAACAGCATATCACTCACATGTGTGGTTCGATCTGCAGGTCCTCAACTGACAAATAATTGGAGGCAGACTTTGTGGGTCAACAGAGTCTTTGTAGCACAGGTTTCTAATCAACAACTGGGCTCTCATGTCCAGAGATGCGTCCCGGCCACTGTCACAGTGTCACTTAAGTCAGCCTCTCATTATTTATCCGCTGCAGGCTCCCTCACACCCACTCTTATATTGAGAAATTCACAAATCAATAATCCAGCTTTCAAAACTATAGAAATAATATGAACTCCTTAAAATGTAGCATCTCTCTTTAAACTGTAATGTCATTTTGTTTTTCCGCATGACAGCTTACAACAATTTTGTACAGGAAAAATGATTAAAAATGGTTATAAAAGAAGGTACTTTTGAGGCAAATAGTCTTTTTGGACAAGAGACTGACTTGGGTTTTGTGCTCCTTTGGTAGTACACTGCATCCTCGAACCGCGTTGGACAGCAGAAGAGAGTTATGGCCTTTCCAGAGCCCTGCAGCGTAAAAGTAGCTCCTGTTTTGTCCTTTTTCAGTCCCCTCTTTTGTGCATTTTTCTTTTGTCTGACTTTTGCCTTCAGTCCAGGTTTGGTTTATGGTTGGCTGCTGAATGATCTCCGGCTCTATGTATCACGTGATCAGACAGCAGTTGATGCAGCGGGGTCCCAGTCTTCTCTTCAGAACTCCCTTCTTTTTCTTGGGAGTCAGGATTGCAATGATGGCCTCGTCGAACACCGTCTTCAGGCCCTTCTGGGTCAAAGCTGAACATTCCACATAGCAACATGCACCGATCTGATGAGAAGAGAGCAAACGACGAACCGTCAACACAGCGGCCAGCTAGCAGTTATCATAGCTAAAGTTAAAGGAATAGACCACGCTTGTTGAGAACAACAACAGATGAGAAGACTAACACCACTCTCATTTCTGTACCATAAACATGAAGCGGGAGCCAGCAGTTGGTTAGCTTAGCTTAGCTTAGCTTAGCTTAGCGAAGGAAGCAGCTACTCTGGCTCAGTCCAAAAGGCGCCAAATCCACCTACTGACAGACATGAACATCAAAAGAGTAGGCTGTGAAGATGTCTGATCAGAGACTCACTAAAAGATATTTATTTTGCGTGGTCATCCCTTACTGTTCTCTATTAAAGCAGTTCTATTGCCACCCATTCACTTAAAAAGTGTCAGTGGATGGTGTCTTCTCCTCTCTGGCATATTAAACAGCCAAAATGACTTTACATTGTAGATACAGTTTGTATACATCACAAGCAAGAGAGTAATCATCATGTTTACAACAGGTCATAACAGCTAGACAGTGCTCTACTAACTACTAAAGATGCTTCTCAAGAAGGGGTTGAATAATTTTGTAACCGCAGTAGTCAGTAAAAGTGCCATACTGTGTTGAATTTGGCTAAACCACCTGTAATATTAGTTGTGTTGAGCTGTTTCAATTGTTCTTGTTTGAGTTGTTCATTGAACACAGCTGAAAGTTTGCACATTTTGCCAATACAGCTAATTTGCAATGTGAGTTGAATAATTTTGAGTGCAACTGTATGTTGTAGCGTTAACTGACATATCTCTTGTATTTCCACAGCCAATAAAAAACGACCTTATGTATGAGTACAGCCCCTTTCAGACACACCTCATTATGTAAGTGTGATGGCAATTTGGCATTTAATAAGCACCCAAATCACTTTTTTACTAGCTTGGACTTTGAAACATATCTGTAACGCTTCCAACATGAAACAGGTCTGAATTTAATCCAAAAAAAAAACACCCTAGTACATCAGTCTCCGTCTGTAAACAGCTCAGCTAGCATTGTGGCTCTTTCCCTAACCACGTCATGTTGCAGTGAAGTCATAATGAACATTTATGCAACACATATTTTTTTAATCTATTTTCTCCAAGCAGAATATTTTTTGCCAACCTCAGAACCTTACATAAACCCAAGCTGGTGAATATGTGCGCGTCTGTATATAGTCATGATATATTTTAGTCCCAGTGTGCGCCTGTCACATATTCTCTTTAAATTCAAGTCACAGCATCTTTTCTTCTGACAAACAGCCAGAAATCTATGAAAAATCTGGAAGATCTTTTTAACAACGCTGAGCAGCATTTCCAAATTCTTCAAAGACTTTTCTCCCAAATTGTGATTATAATTCCCACTCCAAACAGAGATATAGCTGGGGAGGACACAGTTTTGCTCATTCTGTACTACACGAGCCAAAATAAAGATGTATTATAATAAAATAATAATAAATAATTTCCATCTTCATGGATGTGAACTATAGGCACAATAGATGAACATTTTGGAGAAATGTGCCTTCTTCTTCTCTCACGTCTGTACAGTAATTACAAGCCACCACCAGCAGCCAGCTAGCTTAGCTTAGTTTAGCTGCTAAACTTAGTTTAGCGCAGAGATTGAAAACTGGGGGACTATTTCTCTGCCATGAGCAATAACCACTTGGGTGGAAATAGTCCAGCAGTCATTTTTACACTTTGTATCTCATTTGTTTAATCCCTTCCAGAACCAAAGTGGTGAATAATGGGCTTTAAAAGTGGTTGACAGAGACAGTCTAGCTGTTGCCCCATTTCTGCTAGGCTGAGAACAGATATGACAGTGATATCTATTGTTTCATCTCACTCTCAGCACAAAGGCGAATAGTCTTATTTCCTGAAATGCCGAACGCATCCTTTGAATACTCCTAAACCTGTCTGCAAACCCTGTCAGAACAGCCGTACGTGATGCTTAATGACCTTCCTGTTTCTTTCCAGGTTCTGTGAAATGATCTTACATGGACTCTTTAGAAAACCTCAAGATTCCCACGAGACACGAGTCCCATCTAAATCCTATCTTACATTGCCAAAACGGCATGGATTTCTTTTCTTTTTTTTTCTTGAATGATTGTCTTTCATTCCCGGTTTGTGCCTGACAGGAGCAATGAATCACACACCACATTTGGTATCTACGTCCTACAGCCGAGTGCCACTGGACATCCATGCTGACCCAGAATGTATTCCTGGATTCATTTTGAGGCTGTGAATGCACAGAGGTCTGATTCCAGGCATCTCACTGAGAAAATGACATTCCTACAAAGACATTGTTGGGTCAAATCAACATGCAGGAATCTAACTGGACCTGGCAGCTAACTTCTATAACACTGAGAGTGAAAGCCAGCTACATATTACTTCACGTCTTCGGTAGGACGAACATACAAACCTCCTTTGCTAGTTTCTGTCCTTGCTCAGTGGCGATGGGCTTCTCCTTCATGTCATTCAGTTTGGCAATGGTCTTGGGGTCATCACGAAGGTCAATCTGAAAGAGATAAGGGACACATCTTCTGAGCTAAGTCGACATTTCTCTTATTGATCTTGCAGCACAGCACTAAACACAGACATGAGAGCTGAACTGTATAACTGTTTTCTCATTTTGAAACAAAGCCACGTTGGCCCACACTTCCTGCTCTTGTGCAAAGCCATTTCACAGCCAACCACAAGGTTCCTCACTCTTCTTTTCCATTCATTGCTATGCTCAGCACGCACAACTCATCCCCATCCTCAGTAATAGCCAGTTATGATAAACGCATCCACCTGCACAGTCTTTCTGGGAGCAACCTTCATTAACCCGTTTCTTGATTGGTGTCATTTGAGGCAGCGCGGCTCGCTGTTACGAACCTACGCGTGTGAACATACCAGCATCCAGCGAGTTATGACGGGAGCTGATAAAAGGGCAG
Source organism: Pempheris klunzingeri (assembly GCF_042242105.1). Lineage (NCBI taxonomy): Eukaryota > Metazoa > Chordata > Actinopteri > Acropomatiformes > Pempheridae > Pempheris > Pempheris klunzingeri. The sequence goes on from NC_092023.1 coordinate 25,354,378, forward strand.
TAAACATCAGCTGACACAAGATAAATCAGACACCCACTCCATCCTCCTCATTCACCGCTGGACCTCGGCTGCGCTGGCATTTGGTTGCCAGGGAACACGGACCAAAAATCACCCACAAGCCAGCGCTCATGCTTAAGAGGTGGAGAGATGGTATTGGCAGTGGATTTGAAAGCTTAGAAAATAGGCTAATACTTAGGATTAGTGTCCTCTCTTCACATCTACATGAGGTCAGTGACGCCTCTATTGAAGACCAAAGAACATTAGTCCAGATTTAGCATCATTGCATAAGTGAACTGCTGGTTAAAATGTCTGATTTGGTGTTGAACCTCAAGGTTCAGAGGGCTGCAGCATCACTATAGACATTTTAATTCCACATTAGTCAGATCAGCCTGAGGTCCACAGCCAGGTTTGTGTTGGCTGTTCCAAGTTTTGTGATTGAGTCTTTTTTGCCATGGTTCAGGCTGCAATAAGAGGAGGCTAAATCTGTTTTTTTTATAATTTCCACTTTGAGCACATGGCTCCATCAAAACAGTTGTAACCAGATGAGCCTTTATCAATGTGCTAGAAAACTTGGAGACACAAGCACACTTGGCACCACAGCATCAATGGACTCAATGTGAAGTATATTTGTCCATGAGTTTAAAGGGACATACTTTTTTATGCGTTTGTCTAATCATTGTTGGTGGTAAATGTAGTCCACTGAAGCAATAAAGTCCTCAGTGTGTGCTATATTGACTGACAAGGCTGAGTTCTCCTGCTTACAGAGTGTGCCGGTAGTGCCTACATTTACCATGATGCATTGTGCACATGCACCTGACTCCCAACCCACAAATCCTCTCCGCTCTGCTTTCTCTGGGTTGGTGTCGGCCACACATCAAAATTAACAAAAAACAAGACTCAAAAAAATATATTTACATTTACCAACAACACTGATCCACGTACAAAGTCTCCTTTTAACAGATGCCCCTAAATGCCTCGTCCCTGATTCAAACCAAAGCCAGCACACTACATAGTGCTCTGTTGGCCTCTGTGGGCCTCTGGGGCTTGAAGTTTAAATTAACGTGTGCAGCTTGAAAGTGTGTGACAAAGTTTTCTCAACAATAAGAACAGAAACAGTCTAATTTTGTTCTTGTAGAGTCTTGGTGTAAAACTCAAACATTTCCTTTATATCAACATGTTGCAAATGAAAAATAGCAGAGGCACAGAAGTGACTGTGATTCTGTTATTGGCTAATATCCAGATTAATCTTTGGTCAGCTGTCCCCGACCAAACCTTTTCCTTGTCATCTCATGTTTGTGATATTACTTTGTGTGATTAAATATATACTGTATATATTTTTGGGGAGTGGGTCAGAAAATGGTTTGAGTTCCGGGGCTGAGACGCTGTTATGAATAGCATTGTCATCATTCTGCTACATTACAGAGAAATACAAACCATAATAAAGAACCTTCACAATATACATTTTACAAGCGCGCACACAAAGCGAGCCACCTGTTAAAGACCAGTGAGGAGCTTGTCTGAACATTTTGATGATTTCTTTGAGCACGCTGATTTTCGTCCATGAGGGTCATAGATGGTCCAGCCATGTAAACTTTGATGTAATTTTGGCCAGGTGAAGCTCCAGAAAGGAATTTGAGGTTTTTCGCTTTTCCTGCAACCAACCGACCAATGAAAACTCTGTGGACTGACCTGGGTGCCAATGAGCAGGTAGGGGACACTGGGCGCATACTCCTGTAACTCCGGCACCCACTCTTCACGCACATTCTGGAAACTGGCAGGGTTCACCACGGAGAAGCAGATGAGGAAGACATCGGTCATGGGGTAAGACAACGGCCTGAGGCGATCGTAGTCCTCCTGGAAGAAGACGGGACAGTTTTGGTTAAAATTCGGGGTCAGGGAGGACGAGAGGTCAGGCTGACTGGGATAAAGGAACCAAAGGGGAGACACGATTTATTTCCGTTTCTTAACATGAGAGAAATTATTATTCATGAATTACCAAAGCCTGTAGAAAATGAGCTCCGAGACTTTTACTACTCACTGGAGCCAGAGACTTAACTTTACTGTGTGCTTAGCTAGCTGTTTGGCTGTTCTACACAAATGATGTGGAACATCAAGACAGGAATGACCCCCCCTAAAAAAACTGCACTTGGAAATGAGTCATGAAGACGAATGAATGTGAGGAAGATGACCTTCACATGGTAGTTGCTTTCTCTTTTCGCTCTCCCTTTGTGACAGAGACAATTAAGGATTCCTCTACATCTGCAGCCCTTTAATGCGGGCTGAGCACAAGGCATCATCACAAGACCCTGAAAACCAGACACACTGCCATCGCCGACATTTGTGTGGTGTAAACGGCTAATTCACAGCCGCACGACTGTCCTTTGTGCGCCAGATCAAGCGCTCTCTTGTCCTCACCGAAGATAAACCCTTTTGACAGAGTGTCTGACTTACACACATGAATATTCACGACCCATCTCACTTCTTCTTCTGATGGCACACATCGGGATGGCTTTCTGCTGCTAGCTTGGAAGCTCGAGGGTGCAGGCGATCAATGGATCTCCCAGTAATTAGATATGACTCAACCAGACCAACTGGGACCAAGTCAATCAATCTCACTCTCTCGTCTGGGAAATTTATTGTACACATCCGCGAAATCAAAGCAAATTGGATGCAATGTCCCTCTGTGCCAGAGATAGCTGCGATGGGACAGCCGAGCGCTGGCACGACAGTTTTTCATTCTGATGCCTTCAGCGAGTCCCGTTCTAAGCCAAACGCACAAGGCTCGGCTCAATACTGTCACACTGCTGTAACCCCAGAGGCAAGTCCTTGTCACACAAACGCATTAAAGGAAATTGTTACACAAATGAGCTGAACGTCAGAAAAGTCTCCAAACAGCAGCAGATCAGCTTTTGTTGGCTGTGTAATGAATTTAAGATATAAGGACTTCCTATCAGATCGGCGAGCATGATGAAAACAGCCTGAGCTGACGACTGTAGATGACTCATCTCTGCTTCACCACAGTGGGTCAAGGGGATACAATTAAAAAATGTATGAGTTCTTCATCCTCTTACTTCCAGATGAGTAGTATTTCACAGGTTTTCACAGACCAGAGGGTTTTCAGAGGGTTGGGGGTTGATCGAGTTCTTCCGACGGTCATTTAACAAGTAATTTAACCGAGACTGACAGGTTACCTGTCACTACTGGTGTGAACCATCAGGTGTGTGATCACAAACACTTCGACTGAATGACCGACAGAAAAACATCCAATTATATTATACTATCAGATAGAGGCGGCGTGATATGGATGAAATTAGGGCTATTTAATATGAGGACATTTCCAGTGAGACAATAATAGTTGATCAGCACAGATTTGGTCACACCGTTCACACTGGGGTGTCTATCCCTTTAATAGGTCCGGGGTGTTGGCTTATTGTTGCACCCAGCAGCTGCTTTATTGGTACTATCAGGCTTTTAGCTGATTTGTAAATCAATGTGAAGTAACATGACTTGTTAAGCATTTCATTTACAGACAATCTTATCTAGCTTTTTTATTCATTAACAGTTACTCAATTGATTTTTGAGATAATGAAATGTGAGGACGGATAGCCGTAAACTAGGACATAAAAAATTAGACTGATGGAAGAGTTTATCTAGCTCACGCAGCCCTCATTAACATATTCCACCAACAGTATATGTGATATCAATATATCCTGATAGAGTGTATTAACTAAAGATTCTATTGAGGCATGTTAGCCACATTAGCAGCGTGGCTACAGAAGAGGATAAATCCCACTGACCTTGGTGATCTCCTGAGTGTTCCATCATGACGACTATTGGATGGATTACCACGAAATTTGGTTCAGACCACAGACTGTATGGTTCGGACATTATTGCCTCCCTCATGATGAATTCTAATCACTTTGGTGATCCCTTAACTTTTCCTCTAGCGCCATCATCAGGCCATCATTTCAATTTGGGCAATACTTGGGTTTATACCTGCAAAAGTAGTGACGTTCCCATCAGCCTCAGCTGTATATTGCGTCTGATGCTACACTAAGAAGGTGAAGTTGGTAATCATCAGCATGTTAGCGTTGTTATTCTGAACATGTTAGCATGTAGACTGTTAAACACTATGTCGGTGTACGTAGCAACAGATCTGATTCTAACATTATCCAGCTGATTTTAGCCTCTTTGGGAGAACATGTGACAGCACATTGACATTTACTTCAGTTCTGAGCTTTCCTCAGCATCCACAGACACACTATATTTGTAACATGGGGTCAAGGACACAGTGTGTGTTTCTGTGTCTCTGTGTGCTTGTGACCTTTTGCACAAGTGAATCCTGCGATCCCCTGGTGAGCCACAGACATAAAGGAACACAGTGTTAGCCACTCAGCAGTTTACTGTAAACAGGCCCCGAGCTTCTCTGAGACCCATCACCGCCTCTCACACTGTTTCCTCAGGACACCCCACACACATTACCAAAGACAGTGTGCCCGCTAGCCTCTCGCAGTGTGTGTAGTGCGACGCAGACAGAGTGTACACTCCTACGTAGCTGCTCCAATGCTCAACCTTAAGTTTTTATCAGAGCTCCATCCAGAATGTTTACACTCATGCTGCTGTTAAGGTGCTTTGGATGAAAGTCTCCACCTGAAGTATTTCAAACAGTTTTATTAGTTCAACTCAACAGATGATAAGTACATCTCTGAGATGTTGCATAACTTTCCAAGGTAGTCAGGACGGTACAGTAAATATTATGATCAGTGGAAAGGGAGGAAAGGAGCAAATAGAGAAGAAAAAAAAAAGAGCTTAGAGTGTGTATGATCTTGTAACTCCACCTTCTCTCCATACATGTCCACAAATTCCCATAACTGTGCAAGGTTGACTCAGTGACATATGAGTGCCATGATATCAGTGAGTCACCCCACCTCCCCCCGCCCCTGCCATCTCTCTCCTTTTCTACTCCCATCGCCTCCTCTGGGCTCTATAAACTGGCTGTGTCAACAGAGTCAGAGACGCCTGCTCTAACATGGCCGCCGAGTGGGAACACAAGCCCAGACACAGACGCTTCTATCCACAAAGTTTTGTCTCTGATCTGCAAATCTGCACATTGTGGAAAACTGGATTTAACCTCGGCAATAAAAACGCTATTTATGCTCTTTTCCACTTTATTGGTCCTTTAATGGTGATTAATGATCATTAATCATATGTCGCGCGCTGATGCACTTTGTCTATTCATGCCTGTATAGTGATAACACAGTGCCATACTCCATTCAAAAATCTGACAGTTTAATGCCGCCTTTAAGGGCAGTTATCGGGGGTGGCACATAAAAGCTCTTAATTTATGATGTACCGTGCACAGTTTATGAATAATTTGAAGGAACTTTTTTTATCCTCCTGTTTTAACGTATTTTGGGTTTGAAGTGACTGGTAGGTAAGCCAACCTTTGGAACTGGTTCAGTAGATCGCCTCGGCCGGAAGCCAAGAATGAGCAGTAAACGAGCAACACTGGCTGTAATGTAATCCTTCGGGGCCACTAAAAGTGCTTGTTTTTGCCACTGACTGGCTCAGATTGTTATTCTAAGCGTCCGGCAACATTACAGAAAGGAGCCATATAGAGATAGGCCATAGATAGCTATATACCAGACAGCTGGTGTATTGTTTGGTTCAAAGCCACCAGACTCCATTGACAAAAACAGTAATTTTACAACAACACAAACAAACTAACGGATGGAGGCAGCAACGGATCAGTCACTTCTGTGTTCTGCAAGGTAAAATTATTTGTTTCTAATAATACAAACACAGCTTGTGTCACAAACTGGGATGTGATTGTACGTGTACATTTACCAAGCTGGGAATATGATACTGGCTGCACAATGGGAAGTGTAGGATGCAGCGTTTTTGCAGCTGGACCCACACTTAGGACCAGAAATCAAGATATCTTTTGCCTCTATTACATTGATTTTGGCTGTTCCTGTGTCTTTATCAAGAATGAGCTGCTCCCACTGATATACTGGTTCCTCCAACTTTCTGTGTATTATGTGTTACTCTGTTATCTTTATGCATCCAACGCGCTCAGTGCACAATCTATTTATATCTTGCAATCACACACGGCAGAATATTTGATTCCAGGTTTGCTGTGTATCACTTCTTTTGTGGTAATCTGACACTGCACAATATCGGCTGTCTACAGGATGTATCATCAAGATCGGGTAAAACTGCAGAAGTCACCTAAATACCCGTTTATAATGTGTATTCGCAAACATATTGCTGATGCAGCAATTCTCACTGTTTCCTGATGCGTTTTAAGTCAGACAGATGAATCTGTTTATTGTAAAACTTACTGACGAATGAAAACCCTAAACAACGTGGAAGTTCCCTCCCTGCAGGAGAATAGCAGCAGTGGTAGAAGGGCCACTCAGAAGTGTAGAATCTCCAGTTGAAGGTGTGAGCTGAGGCACGTTTCGTTCTACCAGCTGGGCAAAACCATTGCCAGTCTGCCCCCTCCAACCCTCACCCCCATGCCACCCAACCACCCCCACTGGGACGTCTGAGGGTCACTGGGCCACTTTGGGGTTGCTGAGTCATAAAAAGACTCATCAGACTGCACCAAAGCGTACGCAGAGAGGGGGTAATGGGTGAAGTGAAGTGGTAAAAGTGATTACAGGATGTGCAGTTGAGTGTGAGAGCATTTGAAGGGCTGAGCAAATGAATAACAGTCCAACAAGAAAATGGGGGTTAAAGGGGCAGCAGGACACAGAGCCCACACTGTCGCAGCTCCTGAGTTCTTCTCCCAAAAGCGTTTCCATGGGTACCACAGCACTTAGCATCCACTTCCTGTTTCCTCCTGCTCCTCCTCGGGCAGCGATGCTAGATTTTCTTGAGTGCAACAGCAGCGGCAGGAGGATGAATGAATAAGTAAAGACTTTCCCCTCTGCTCCCTCGTCACATTCAGCAAAACAGACTTCGCAGCCCGTCCATATGGAATAATTCAATAGGCAGCGGCTGGGGGAGCGACGTGGCAGCGCGCAGACAATAGCAGGCAGAGAGGCAGCATCAGCAGCGCAGCGGCGCTCAGCTCAGTCCCGAGCCGTGATTATGTGGCCCTGACATGTCACACCGACGTGGCGGCGTGGAATCGCATCTGATGAGGGCACGGCCGGGGCGGCGCCGGCGGCGGTGCGTATCTGTAATGCTGCCGATACCCTTGTGGAAGAGCAAAGCATTGTGGGAGCCCCAGCCATGGCAGGAATATAAATATTACAGGGAGCTCGAAGCCAATCGAGCATGTGCAGCACAGGCCAGAGGTGGAGATGATGAAGGGAGAGTTTTTAATTAAAGAAAGAGAAAGCAAAATGAAACTGAGTATATCTACTTTCCGAGCAAATCAACCCCCCCTTCCTCAGCCTCCCTTCTGTGTCTCTCTCTCTTCCTCTTTCTGTCTTCCTTTCACTCTCCCTCTCCCTCTCTTCGGGGCGCCTGGTCTTTGATCAGATGCTGAAGCTATAAACATTACCAGCTGGCCTTGTGCTCCACATAAAGAGGTCAGCAGAGTCGGGGGCGGAGGGGGCTGCGTTTGAAGCGCCGTAACTCTACTCTCGGTGGCCGGCAGCACCCACGGCAGACATCTGGGAGAACTTCTCCATTTCAGAGACATTCTGAATCAGCTAAAAACAAACCCTCCTCTGACACACACACACCCTATCAGGCACGCTAGAATAGACAATAAGGTTGTGTTCCTCTTTTTACAGCCGAGTAGTAACACTTCTGCCATCTGCTTTGTCGAGAAAGAAACGTAACGCAGCCACAGGTAGCTGTTTGTGTGGAAAGACGGAGCGAGGGCGGCTGCGATGTGCTATTCCTGGACTTGTGCGTTTAGCAGTCATGAATGAAGAGAACAGAAAGGCTGAATGTTCCCCAGTTAACCTTTCAGTGCTTCGTTTTTGTCTTTCCGATGAACGGATCAGATTGCAGATTGTGACTCATTCCGACTTCACACAGTTAAATCCGGCCCTGAGGAAAGCGTTTACTATTCAGCATTTGACATGTGTGCTGCTTTAGGCTGCTGTGCAGACAAGAGGTTGAAGGCGTGGGGGCAGCGGATGGGTGCACCACTGTTGACAAGTCTTGCAGAACAGCTAAAGGGAGTCCAAGCTTAAAGGTGCTTTGTAAACAAACAAAAGTCCTGTCTATATTCTGTGCTACTCACCAGAACACATTGTGTGCATCCTTGGGCTCTAAAATAGGGCTTATATAGTGATTTTTCCTTCCATTCCACACATGAGGTCTAATGCGCCCTCTAAAATGTTGGCCTTGATCACTTAGTGTATTTTAAAATAGGGATGCTTTTCCTGCTGATGGTTTTTCTCCAGTGAACACTTTTTGGTCTCTAAAACGTCTGTCTGTCAGTCCAAAAGCCAAAGAGATTCAGTTTCCTATCATATCTGACCAATAGTGACATTTTTGCTCCAAAACTTTTTGAGCAATTAACTGATTACCAAACTTGTTGCACATTAAATTGCGTCCATCGACTGATCGATTACCTGACTTATCGATCCAGCTCTGGTCCAAAAGATCTAATCACCACACAGACCAAATGATGATGATGGTTTGTGCCCTAATACTTGTGCTGATGCCCTCAGTGAGCCTGTCTGTCTGCCAAGTGTGTTCACATGGTTTCCTCTGTCTGTGTACACTGGGTCCTCTGCTGAGTGGAAACATTATTGTGTGTGTGTGTGTGTGTGTGTGTGTGTGTGGGCCAATGTGTTTTCAGTACAGTTTTAACTCTTACCCACTGAATGGCACATTGTAACGAAAAAGCCCAGGCATTAGGCAGCCCTATTAACAAACCTGTGACATCATACTAGACATAGGAGCCCTGTTCTCCACATAATAGAACTATTGAAACCCCCCTCACTACCATCACTGTCCATGGCACACCACACTCTGGCAGTAAACCCATGTGCGAAAGCCATCACCTGTTGCAGCTTAATGTCTGGCCTGAATATGAAGCCTGTGGGCGTGTTGGAGGCACGGTCGGACAGTTATTGGTCCCAGGAGCACATGGGGAGAGCGAGATAGAGATAGGGTGAGAGAGAGTGTATGTGAGAGTGTGTCCTTGACATGTTTGGCACTTGGCCAGAGGAAAAAAATAAACTGTACCTGACCAGCTGTGTCGTACAGTCCCAACAAGTACTGCTTTCCACCGACGTTGACACTCACTGCAGGGAAACGACAAAGAGCAGTTGAGAGGAGGAAGGGGTGAGGGGTGAGGAGGGGAGTACAGAGGGAGGGAGGGAGCGTGGGAGGGGGAAGCTCAGGGTCCCCAACCCCTCTCTGCTATGAAGAAGGCAAACAAGTGGTTTTGATTATAGCAACAGATGCAAGCCAATGCAGTTGGAGAAAGAGTGGCAGGGGAAACAGAGAAGTCACTCAGGCAGCGCTGCATTCACTCTTATTAGATTTTAATCTGGGAGATTATCACTAAACACACACAGCAGCAGTTCAGCATGTCACGGTGTTATTATTTGACAGACAGAATAATAATAAAATGTGTTCGTACCTGCATAATGATCAAAGACTGTGGGCACATATTCCTCTGGAAAGGCGTCGTTGGCATAGCTCATCAGGAGGCACGTTTTGCCCACTGCACCGTCTCCCACCACGACGCATTTTAACATGATAGTACCGGTTCCGTTTGCCATGATCCCCACCTTACCATCATCATCATCATCGGCCCACCGACGCCCTGTTGTCCTGACCTCCTCCTCTTCCTCGTGCTGCTGCTGCTGCTGCTGCTGGGCGAAGATCCCCGCACGGCGGGCATCACCAGCGTCGGAGGCGGACTGCGCGGCGCACCGAGCCGGGCTGGAACTGCATCTTCCTCCCCTCCTCCCGGTTTCGGTACTCCCAAAATTCGGCCGTGAAGGAGTTCCCTTTCCACGGCTGGAAGAATGAACAGGACCCCGGAGTCCTACGAGGTCTTAATACTTCTCCTCCCACCCCTCAACCGAGAAACCACCGTCTTTTTCTGACAGAAGTGCCGCCGCTGTCGCTCCGTGCCGCCGCCGGCCCGTCGTGCCCGCTCCCCGGTGAACCCCACGCCTGAGCTCCGGCTGTCTGGCGCACAGTGCTGCTGCTGGACAAGGTGGGTGCGCTTGGTGGAGAGGCGGAGCTTGGATTTGAAAGCAAGGGGCTCTGGATAAAGTACAGCCCGCCTGCTGGGGAGGTGTGGAGCGAGGACTGAAAGAAATTACATCATAAATATTAGGAAGACTTAATGCAAACACATCAAATATTTACTCCAGTTACAGGCTTAGACTAATAGGGATATTAGAGGGGAACTATAGGTTAAATAAATCAATAACCTCAAGTATGATGTGGGGTGTTTTCATTCTGATAGTCTTTTTCAATTCAAATGCTTCCTTTATGTTGACCTGATTGATTTGACTGTGCACAATTTAAGTTTAGCAAGAAGTTAAATGATGAAATATCAAAAGCGGAGTTGAACTGTGCACTTCTTCCCTTCTGCTTTTCAGACATTAAGCATCTAGTTCTGTGCTGTACATTTGCTGTCAAAGTTCATCTTGTTTTGCTTTCTTATGTATAATCCTTATGATAAGTAAAAAATCTTACTTCTAAGTATCAGGTGGTGAATTTGCCAATGAGTACCACACACACACCACAGGGCTCTGCTCCGATCTACTGTGGGCTGGATACAGTAGAGGAGTATCATTATGAGGGCGTCACACTGAAAACATGACACATGTCACATTAAGCCCACTGTAAGTATCACTCAGTGCCTAAATAAAGACCATAGTGATATTATATTGATTTTACCTTGAGTGGACAGTCTAACATAACATGTAAGAATAAACCACACCTGTTTGTTAAGGTTAAATGAAATGCTGTAACTTAAGTCCAACTTCTTGGCTCTAAATTTAGGGAAGTCTGCTTTTCACATGACTTTGTGGTTGAGGAGATGAATAGGCCTAGATGATCCACCCGTACTGTGCTACCGTGTGTGTGTGTGTGTGTGTGTGTGTGTGTGTGTGTGTGTGTATGGGATGGATGGGATATGTGAGATGTTGCCGGGGAGCTGCAGATGGAGACGCCACAGGACGAGCTATGTGTTTGTGAGGGAAGGAGGGGCGATACAGAGATGTGACCTCTGTGGTGCACTTGGCCAGGTGTGGGCTGTCTCCTTGAATCAGTGCACTCTCGGCCATCTTAATAAAGCTAGTCTCCCTACGAATGTTAAGGAATGAGCACCCGTGCACACACAAACGCACACAGATGCATATAATTTGTTTTGCTTTTCTTAATCTCTTCACTCTGTGGGCCAGATGTTCCTATAGATGAATGCCACAGGGCTAATAATAATACCAGTTTCTTAGTGCACGTCTGCTCAAACAAGTATGGGAAGTCTCCAGGTAAATTTGACTCTTTTTGATAGTCACTCCTTCCACTGAAATACTGTGGAAAGAACATGTTATCAGCCATGTGGTGCGTTATAGTTTATAAGACATTAATTAGCCTGTTCTGGAGAGTTTGGCTGGTTTCAAATATAAACTTGGTCAGTTGGGTATGTTGTTCACAGTGAATGTGTTTTTGATGTGACAAATATGGGACGCAATTCCTATTTTGTCCAAATTTTGAGATGCTGAGTGAGCGTCAGTCAGCTTTTAAATCGTGCAGTTGCAGAGGCAGCAAAATATATCAGCAACCGAATCATAGCGGACAGGAAAATAAGCATCTTCTCATTACTGGTAACTCATTATATGGAAAGAACAGTAACAGCTAATAAGGGCGCATTGAAAAATAGTAAAAATAATATCAACAGCCATAAAGATGGTTGCCAAGATGTTAAATGCTGTTATTTTGGCTTTATATATCATTTCAAACGCAGTCCTTTATCACAACATTTCAGCACTAGTGCTCCGGCTCCCTCTGTCACCCTCTACAGGCCCATCTCTTGGTTGATGGTCCCTAGACGGCTGGGAGCTGTCCAATCAGCTGCAGGGGGCGGGGCCCAGGATTCTCCTGCTATCATCACATTTGACAGCTGCTGCAGCAGCTCACATGACCAAACAACAATTACCTCATACATGTAGTACTCCTGTTGAAGGTGTTGCATTGGAGACATGGCTCCCTGAGCTGGGCTGGGCACGCGAGCCGGGGGGGCTCACAGCTGAAATGACAAAAGTCAGCCTGTAGGGGTGATCTGTGATGGATGGACTAACACTGTTGGCCCACTACCATCACTCACTATGATATTACCCCCACAGCTCGTGGTGTGTCCTTTAATAAAAAAGCTATAACCTCCAGTGATGATCACAAAGCAAACAACTGCTGTATATCAGAGCTTATACGCACTATGTTACTGCTGCTGATACTATTTACTATTAATCCAAAAGTAAATCAGGAATCTGTGTCAATGCTAACCATCATATTTGGTGTTTGGCACCCAGATTTATTTCAAGTTCTAGTCAAGATCTGAAAGTTATGTAATAATTCCACAATTCCATTGTTTTTATAATGATAAGATGTCCACATTTTGTCATCTGATGTGAGGACGCATCCATAAAAAATGCATCTAGGATTTGAATATTTCACTCACTGTGATATCACAGTGCTGAAGCACTTGACCAGCCAGACACAGAATATGTGTGTGCTGTCAAACTGGATAGAAATAACATCTATAAGCACTACCTATTTATAAAGTCAATATTAGGAAATAAAAGGTGGGTACATTGTGCTAATTCATAGCAGCATATATCACGTTTGGGGGAGCTTGGCCTGATGACATTTTTCTGTTTTTTTTCTTTTTAATTTTGTCGATTTTTCATTGCATTACATTTTCCAGCAGGAGTATTTCAAACCAACAATCCTTACTGCTGGGCTAAACTCTGCATCAGACATTTGCTACAAAAAAGTGGTTCCCTATAAAACACACTTCAGGTTTTTAGCCAAAACAAAGTAACATAACTCCACTGCTTTACTCCAGACTGACATATCTGCATTTACATAATGGATTGGCACAAATTTTGGTGCAGACATTCATGGTCCCCTGAGGATTAATCCTAATGACTTTGATGACCCCCCCTGACATTTGATCGAGCGCCACCAGTTGTAGTTCAGAGTGAAATATCTCAACAACTAAGCTTATAATCTAAGCTTAAATCCAACCAAAGGAGCTCATCAGAAATGAAGGGCATTTCACTAAAAAGTGAAGCCAACAAATCACTAAATAATGAACAGTCTTCAGTCTCACCTCAATCATGTGACAAACAAAGCCTTTTCTCAACAACAAGACCATTCAGCCTGCCTGTTTCCACCCTGTAGCTGTCTTTATGATACAATATGATTATACCAGTGATCCTATCACCTTAATTTAATCTCCCTGACAGTGAATACTGTAAGTTTCATTTTGATTCTCATATAGTGTATCTGTGGTCCTTAGTAACGAGTTTCTATCTCACCTCATGCCCATCCACATATGTTTTATCAGCCAGCTATCACAAGAACATCCCTATTATATCCCTGTGGGGAGTTACCCATGTAAAAGTTCCATTATTCTTTGAAGGGCACATATTGTGTTCATGCAGTGTATCGGGCTTATTAGGCTGCTGAAGTGTAGGTTAGCGCTGACAGGTACGAGGAGACGTTGTGCCCAGGAGTTCATTAGTGAGCGGCTGACCTTATTTCCCATGTGGATGACATTTAATATCAACAGTCTATTTCTGTATGCAGCTAAGTTTAAAGGTGGAGGCTTCAATAAAATATATTGGTTTGTTATTTCATTTGGCTTTAGAGCATTTTCACCTGAGAACAATAAATGTGCGTGCTTGTCCACTTTGTGTATTCTCAACAGAGACAATGTTGTTTGAATGGAAATGAAGCAGTGTTTGTGTGTGTGTTTTATGCACATTGAATGAATCTGAATGAAAATAAACATATTCAATTGTATAGTATTACATCAGTCTATTTGCAGAGGACTGCAGTCTGGCCAGCAAGTGGTTTGCTGTTCTATTTTTGGAAAGGCAAACAAATGCAAGAGCTCCTCACTCCCATGTCTCCTATCCAGTTTCCAGATACTATCGTCTAGATCTTACAGCACTCACGTATGAGCATGCAGACAGACACACACGCACACACACGCACACGCACACACGCACACGCACACACACACACACACACACACGCACACACACACACACGCACACACACTCTTCTTCCCTGTCACTGACCAACATCAATCACAGTCTGGACGTGCAAAACCGAGGATGAGGCGGTAGACGGAGAGAGTGGCGCAGTGCAATCACAAAGCGCTCAGATGAGCTCCTAAATTAGAGCGTAAGGCCAGTGTGGACTCCCTGGGAGGGTTTGGTTAAATTACAGGCCATATTTTTAGTGAAGGTTAGGCTTCATCTCTGCAACCGCCAGCAGCTGAGGACCATCACTCACACTCCTGTCTGCTCCCAGTTTGTTCAACACTGGGGTTGTTAACACTTGTACGTGTGTGTTTCTGTGTGTGTGTGTGTGTGTGTGTGTGTGTGTGCACTTGGTGAGCAGGAGTAAAATGAGACGATTTCTTAGAAACATTTTGTTGTATTGGTTTGTGTGTGTTTCAATATGTGTATCAACACTTGCATCTAATTGCAAATGATAATTCACCTCCACTGCTCTGGCTGAGGAGTTTGCTAATAATTCTTTGGATCGTATGTGTGTGTGTGTGTGTGTGTGTGAGAAGAATGTGAGCCATGTCATGCATTTGGTCATGCCAAAATGTCTGTAGACACCTCCACACAGACACACACACACACACACACACACACACACACACACACACACACACACACACACACAATCTCTTCACATGAAATACTCAGCTGATTAGACAAGTGGACGACAGCATGTCTGGAAGTGGGTTAATTGGTGACGGGATGGACTTCTGTATTATCTAGTGACCCTGAAACACATGAGGAACTGTGTGGTGTTACACACCACATGTTGAATGCTGGATTCAGTGTAACTGAGTGCAGTTGGAGAGGAAATGTTCTGCTGTGAAATTACTGCTGATCCTAACAGGGTCAAGATAAGGAGACACAGACTAAATCATTTGCAGCAAACAGCTGATAAGCACCATAAATATTTCTGTTAAGTATGAATAATGGGGAAGGTCCCAGTCACACCGCCATCTGAAGGTCTGGTGGGCAATGATGTTTTTCACGGTTGACTCATATACTTGTTCAGCATGGGAGCTGTTAAAGGAGCATGTCATACTTGGCTGGTTTTCTCAGGAAGGTAAACAAGCATCAACAACAGTTCCCACTTGTATCTCAACCGACATGATGGCAGCAACATGCGTATTTCCAGGAGTTACTGACAGTTTGAAGTATGAAGTAGAAGTAGTGTCCCTGGTGACTCTGAGTCATCTGCCTCAGACGTAACCATTTGTGTGTGTGTGTGTGTTTAACGGGAGATCATTTAAACCATCTGTTCATTTCTTTTAATTTAGACCACCAATACTAAAGAGTACTGCTGCTACTGTGGCATATCAGACATTTTTAGATATCAGTTGAATGGATTAAGATGAACTTAGGTGCAGATATTCACAGTATCTAATGCCTTTAGAGAGCTCTTAACTTTTCCAATAGGCTACTTTGGTTTATGACCACATTCCTGTAAACCTATCTATCTATCTATCTATCTATCTTTGTGTTTTCTGATAATTGGCTAATTTTAGCGTGCTAACATTCTAAGCTAGCACTGTGAACGTGGTTAACATTATAGCTACTTAACATCAGCATGTTAGCATTGTTATTGTGAGCCTGTTAGCACGCTGATGTTAGCATTTAGCCCAAATCACAGCCTCACATTACACCTAGCATAACTATACCTTCAAAAGCTGATTTCTAGTCATTATTTGTCTTCAGTGATGCTAATTTAGAAATATTGCTGCGAAATTTAGTAACTTTTTTTATCCTGGCAACTCTTTTTTTTTTCTTCAAAAAGCACTTTTTTGCACATTCCTTCATAACTGAGTATAAATTCTAGGCTTTTGATCACATTTTCTATTTTCTGTGGCCAACTTTTTTATTTTACTTCGGTGAGGGTAGAATGACCTCAAAGTAACACATTGGCTAAATTAATATTTAGAAAATTAGAAAATAAGAAAATAACACCTCAGTTTTACATTTATGCAGTACTAAAGAAACGCCCCAACTGACCTACCCCTTCTGCCCCACACCGACACACCCTGGCTGCAGAGAACACGTGTATTGTTAATGGTCTAAATGGTAAATGGTCTGTATTTGTATAGCACCTTTCTAGTTATTTCAACTGCTCAAAGCGCTTTACATGACGTCCTCATTCACCCATTCACACATCATTCATACATTGGCAAATTTAATCATAAGTTACAGTATAATATCAGTGTTTAGTCCATTTCCAATCAGTCAAATACTACAATACAGCTAAATACTCAGCTGTCTGCATCTTGTTTATCGAGCGTCATGTGCTGGTGAACACCTGCTCGACACACGTCAGACACCAACAGTCTGCAACATTTCCTCCGCTGATCTATCTTTAGTGAGTACAGGAGGCTGGAGAGCCACGTTCCCTCCTGCGTCACAACCTGTTGTGTGTTTTTATTTGTGGGACAGGAACCCACGCCAGACCCTAACAAAAGGACAACACCCTTCCTCTCATCGTGAGGATGAAGGCAGGAGGCCAAAACAGTGTAAACAACATAAGCACATTTCATTGTTGCAAGAACAAATGTCGAGCCTCAAGCCTAACATCCTGTGTACTGTCTTTGGCTTTTTCCATTTCATGTTTGATAAAGAAATATGTGTTAGGGTCGTCAGGTCAGGAATGATACACACATGGTGTAAAGACAAGATTTCTTTCATCTTGACGTCATAATTTAACCCCTCAGAACCTGATGAGGGACTGACTGAGTTTTAGGGGAATTCAAAAGAGAGTGGGCCTTTCCATATGTGTGCAATTACAGAATGACTGTGAACAGGAACTGGATTTTTTTAAATGCAGTAAAGATATCAAAAATTAGACTGAAGGCATCAGTAAATAACACTGTTAGTTAATAAACATAATTATAAGGGAGTGTAAAAAAAAAATCCTCTTTTCAGAACTAACTTGATTTTATACAATTTATTTTACAATTTATACAAGGTAAGCAACCCTCTTTTTTTTTATCATCATTAAATAATTGACACTTTTACATTTATACAAGACAAAGGGAGAGTATTAGGTTCAGGCTTCTGGGAGAAAAATATCAGAGGAGGAAGAAAACTGGTTGTGCTCGGTGGTCAACATGACGAAGGACAGCACGGGCTTTCTGCAGGGCTTGTCTCATGGATAAATTGGACAGATCAGTCTGTCTGACTCCTATAACTTTGCTGCAGTGCTTCACCCTCCAGCTTTACTTTTCACGGTTAGATTTCAAACTCAACAAATTAGAGAAAAACACAATACTGACTATAGAAAAGATTTGTAAAATGTGGTTAGCAGTGTCTTCATACACAAAATATTACTGTGCACATCAAAACACAGTTTACTGTCAATGACAGTTCCTATTTATTACTTATACAGAGTGTCTACTTGTACCCAGATGGCTGCCATTCAGCTCTGTACACCGATCTAACAATAAATTCCTGTCCTGACTAATGTGGTGTGGTGGCTGAGTGGTTATAGGACTTTCACCCAGGACAACAGGATTCAAATCCTGTGTGAGACCAACAGTAAATAATATTAAGTTGCTTGTTATATATTTCAGTTTTCTTTTATTACTATCAGTTTTCCGTCACAGTTTGGTTAGGTTGAGACACCAAAACTACTTGGTTAGGTTTAGGAAAACATCATGGCTTGGGTTAAAATAGTTAGTCAAGCACAAATATAAAAGGCAGGGCACATTAAACACAAACCATACCTCGATGGTAGTATACGTACATGCCCGTGGTTTTCAGCTAAAATCAATGGCAGAAACAGCTGACAGTAAAAGCTGACAGTAACACAATGATCAGCAAATTTCACAATGAGTCTGTTTTCATACTGACCGGCTCCAGCAGTCATTGTGTGCTCAGGACGTCCAGTGGGGCGACAGGACTCTCCCCTCAGGAGATCCAGGAGAGGATACCAGCCCCACGGAGAGGTCTGTGTCTCCTGCTGGATTGCATTAAAAACGTATAAAACATCATCAAAAAGCAGTCTTACGTGGTGAGCCCTCCATATGATTGAACACTGAACATTTAGAGGCGAGTCAAAACCCCCAAATCTTTCTGATGATAAAGACCTGAACTTTATATCTCTCATAGTTTTGCTAGTTTTTAGCTAATACTAGCGGAAAGTATACAGACACAGTCATTTTATCTTCATCTTCAAGGCCAATTGACCTGACAAAAATGTCAAATGTCAACATATGAAATGCCTTTTTGTTGTCCTCTTTGGGAAAAAATACATTCTGATGGCATCTGTTTCATGTTTCTAAGTTTCTGTATATGACCAGAGAGAGAGAAAGGTTTTTCTGTCATCCCAGAGTATTACACATGGCAGTCATTTCAGTGTGTGAGCAGCAGAAGAATTTTCTATTTGAATGATTAAAAATGCACTTTCTTTAATTTGGAGCAAATTCTTTTTGGAGCTTGTAGTAAGAGGTCAGAGAGAGAAGTCATTTTTAGTTTTCTCCCAGCTCATTGGCACCATCTGCTGATTGTGGTGCATGACCTACTTTTTCTCCCACTCAACCCATCACCTTTGGACACCAGAGGAATTAAACCCCAAGTGAATTCTGGGATTAAACAAAAGAAAGAAAATCATTGCATTGTTTATTACAACTGATTTATTTGTATAAAAGTGCAGAACATCGTAAATACAGGTTATAAATAGTAAATAAATACGTTAGCCAAAGAACTGTATTCAGTGTGGAATAAATAAAAATCCTGTCAGATTGTAGGACTTGGAAAATGTGGATCATTTTCCTAATCAGTTTGGCAGATTTTTTATATGTACACATCACAGAAGAAATACTCAAATGACTGAAATCGGAATAATACATATGATTTCTAATTGTCCATCGTAACTCCTCAGAGTAATTAGCAGAAAGACATTTTGACCCCAGCAGTGTGGCTGTCCAGTCCTACTCCTCCCAGCCACTCCTCATCCAGCTCCCCCAGGATCTCCTGCAGGGACAGCTCGGGCAGGGGGCCGTGCTGGGCCGGCGCTGCATGTCCTGACTCCCCGCAGCCTTCCAGAGCAGCCCCACTCCACGAATCCTCCAGATGTGAGTACTGGCCTTTCAGCGGTGGGCTGTTATCCAGGCCGGCATCCCAGTATCCGGAATCAGGGGTGTCTGGAGTAGAGGAGTGGGAGGTGGAGCAGGACATGTACATCTGCTGCTGCTGCTGCTCTGCTGATCCGGGATACATGAAGGGTGCCTGGTTAGAGTTTGAGCTGTAGTTCCTCATCTCCAGGGGAGAGTTGCACCACACAGGAGGGACTGGGGAGGTCTGGCTGCCCGGCTGGGACCAGAAGCCCCTCAAAGGTGGGCTGGAGCTGCCTCCCAGCTGTCTGCCTTGCTGGGGCCCATACATGGAGCCATAGTGCCCGTGCTCCTCGATGCTGGAGTAGGCTGGAGGACACTGTCCATAGTAGCAAGCCTCCTCTGTCTCCTCCTTCACCTGAGTTGGGTAGACCGGTGGAGGGCCCTGAGGCGGTAGATGGACTGAGCCGACCTGTGGGCCCCTGCCGGCCACAGCATGAGCTGGAGGCAGAGCATCTCGGCCTGGACTGTCAGACTGCCACAGCGCTTTCTTGGCTCCTTTGCACTTCAGGGTGCGAGCTCTTCTGTTCTGAAACCACACCTGGACGGGAGGGAAAGAAAAAAGAGGAGCTTAGACTCAGATGATAAACAACACATTTTGTTCTGTTAATCATTTTCTGGGCAAACAGTGGATTTGGGCGGGGGGGCCGGTTAGTATTGTTGTCAGCTGTCAGAGCCTGCTGTACAGTCTATCTGTGGGCTCAAACAAGATGCAGATAAAAAGAGTCTGTGTCATCTTTAAAGATAAAGAAATAAAGTGATAGAGTGATAACTGTATCTACAGATCAATGCAGGATGCATTTGAAAACAGAGCCTTCTTATGATAACAGCCCACAGTGCAGAATGCCTTCAAATCTACGATCATACATTTGTGTGAAGCTATAAATAAAGCTAGTATTATAAAAGCACAAGCTCACAGCTCTCTCTGTGTTTCTCCCTGGCATATTTTTTTTATGTGGAACCCGTTTACCAGGTCCCCAAATAAAGATAACTCCTAAACTTATCTGAGCTGACGATTTCACTGTTTCTAAACACTGTCAGTTTAATTTATTCCACCATCATATCTGCTCCCCAGATACAAGGATTCAGCTGCACAGGATAGGCTAATAGGCACCCTGGGTGACTGTGTACCTGGATGCGTGACTCGGGCAGGCCTGTGGTCTGGGACAGGCTCTCCCTGAGGCTGATGCCAGGGTACGGGTCGGTCTCAAAGGTGGTACGCAGGAGCTCCACGTGCTCTTTGGAGAAGCTGGTCCTCTTCCTGCGGCTGGCGCTGCGAGAGGAGCCGCCGCTGGAGGCCACGGGTCTGGCATCATCTGAGGGAAGAGGAGAGAGCAGGTTCCACATCAGACGGGATCCATAACACCGCCGCTTTCACATTTCTTACTTCATACATTCTGCAGAGATTCCCTGTTGTGTGCTGCTTGGTTACTCAATAGCCTTCCTTCTACAGGAATAACTCAACAGCAGAGATCACTAATACGTTGCTGCAGGATGTTAAATGGACAGTGATACACATAAATAACAATTATGTGTAAGGATAACATGCATATTGGTGCGTTTCATGGGTTTCTTTCCACACCAGTGCTGCCACTGTGTTTATTTCCACTGGTTAAACCAAACCTGGTTCTAATATTTGCAAATTCTTGAAGAGGTTTTTGGGTTAGGTTAGGTTAGGTTAGGTTAGGTTAGGTTAGGTTAGGTTAGGTTAGGCTGTTGGCTGCTGAGTTGCCTTACAGCACATCCTAATAGAAGAATCTTCAATTTATTTGAGGAGGCTTCTCTCTCTGGTGCTGGCACACTGCCTGACCGTACCTGTCTGAGTCATCCTGGTGCAGTAAAACCCACCCACCTGACACCACAGGCTGGTCAAACAAACACTGAACTATTTCATCCAGGACTACAGATTAAAAATGCATGAAACGAAACAGACTGCACGAGCTTTAAGCTCAAATCTTAAAAGTGAAGTATTATAAAGCATTTCTTACCGTTGCTGGAGTCCTTCCACATAGCAGCAGTCAATTGAATGAAGCTCTGAAGACAAATGGATTCCCAATGGACTTCTGAAGAGGTTCACTTGGGCAGTGTGTTCCTTCACTGAGACTTCCTCTCTGACTGTGTCTCCTGCTTGTGTCAGGGTACCTTTTATATTGATCACCTGAGACCCCAGAAGGCCATGAGCACACCGGTGTTGGGGTGGGGTGTCGTTTTACTTTGAGGATGGTTCACCCCCCCAACCCCATTATCACCTAATCCCTATCAAAGTGGTGGCAAGGTCAATGGCAAATATGACACACTGCTGAATGACAAAAGGAAGTCTCTGCGTGATCGTTAGCCTCGTCGATACCAATTAACTCAAAGACGACAAACATGTGATTATTTGTGTTTTTATGGTGATTTGTGCTGCTGAATATGTGACATATCAAACAGCACAACAAATAGTGAGAAAGGCCCCAATGCAGACATCTTTTTACACATCTTTCTTATCCGAGATTTTTATTGAATCTTGTTGTTATTAACAAGAGTTTTGTCGGTAAAGTAGATTACTACAATGCATACAGATCTATCGAGATCGATCTTTAATATTTTCATGTAAACCTGGAAATAACCAGGAAGTTTGAGAATGTTTGGCATGTGAGATGAAGAAGGAATATAACATTATGGTGGATTTGATATGCTTCCCTCTTTGTGCACACATATGACTGCTTGAATGCTAAAAGCGCAGAATCTTAAATATTCCCTCTTCATTTTAAATGTCACAACATCTTGTGTTTTCAGGTTTGTGTTAGCCATTAGAGATGTCTGTATATATACAGAAAGATACTGTAGACTCTGCTTGTATTTTTATGGCCCAGGTGTTCTGACATGTGTAAGAGCAGCACAAATATTGACACTAAAAGTATGAATATAACAAAGGATAATAAAGATATCTCTCAGTATATCACGGCTGCCCTTTTATTCAAATGAGGGAACTCGGAGTCATCTGATTAGTGTCAACCAAAAACAGGCAGCTTTGCAAACTGTTGAACACTGATCAACCAACAATGGTCTTCAAGAATGTTTAACTCACACGCCTTGGCAAAATGCAAAACAGCATTCTGAGCTGAAGCCTATCAGCGGCTCCAGTTTTCTTCTCAGAGCGGCTCCCCGCTATCACAAGAGGATAAACAAAGCTGGGTAATTATTCAGTGATTAATTGGACAGTTCCACAGCAGCCTCATTGCTCTGAATAGGTGCATCAAAGTGAGCTCCAAGCTTGTCAAAAGGTCTAACATGTCCAGGCCTTGACCCAGCTGTATGCAGATGTTGTGACCTTTGACCTCAATATGTCAAATCTGTCTCCTGCGCTCCGACATGCTGCTGCAAAACAGCCACGTCATTACTCAAGATTTATGGTTTTTACTGCCACTCTGGTTGTATAAGCACGCTCGTGCTGTGGAAAGCAGCAACCACACCTCCCCTTGTGTAAATGCCCCCCCCCCGTCCAGAAGCGCTGCATGGTCAATTCAAAACCCCACAAGACTAAAATCTATCACCCACATCATGATTATCAACACATACTATTATTATCTATTTTACACCCCACCCCGTCTCCTCTCTCTCCTTTTTTTTCATCACTCACTTCTTTTATCACTCATTAGCTCTCCCTGTTACGTCGCCACAACATCACTGAGGCTCCCAGTTCAGTGGTAACTGTTGCACTCTTGTCTGCCCTAATGCCCTGATGTCAGCGTGCCACATTCCTGTCTTTTTGTCATGTCGTATTGCACCAATAGATAAAAAAGAAACAAGGAAAAAAAAAAAAGAAAATGTAAATGCCACCATACTGAATGTAAAGTCAAATAGTACAAAAGGGCACGATGCAGACAGATTTACAGTATTTATGGATGTATTAGAAAACAATGCTGCTTGAAGTCTACCGGCGTTATCTTATGCAACAAAACAAACCGAGATCATTTGTTTTTATCTTTATCTGGACCACTTGCAAAATCAGTGTCTGAGCGTGTGGAGACGGCTCCTGAAAGTCCCAGCAGCTCTCTCTCTCTGTGCTTTATCACAATCCTATCACACACAACACTTTGCCAAACTGTCAGACTTAGATGAATTCTGGATATTCATATATCAAAAACCATGTATTTCATTATCTGAAAATAGTCTAATAATAACATGGGAAAGGGTTTTATCAATATACCATACCATGTCAGCAGATTAAACACTTGCTGTACCCAAGTTTACATACAATGATCAAGTGATTAAAGATAACCAAACACTGGTTCAGCATATAGGCCATTCAGCTAATGCAAAATCACTAGAAGGACCTTTGTTGAGTTTGATCTGGCCACTACAGAGAGCTGCATATTTTGAAAAAGCAGCAAGTCACCTGATCAGTTTATCTCCTCATATAAACTGCAAAGAATAATCCCCCAATCAGGAAAACTGTGGTGCTGCCAGGGACGGCTGTGAATCACAGGGAAGCTTAAAAACAAGTTTAGACATCACAGTTATTAGTCCTGTTTTTTGATTAGGTTGCATTTAAAATAAACATTTTTAAATGATAAGTTGCCAGTTTTTGATGTAGTAGTTGTGGAAGATTATGCAAAATTACAAGGTGAGAGGGAGGTTAGTCCTTTTTAGACTACTTTTATGAAACTGGGATTTATTCTGCCATTATGATTGCTATGTGGTGATTTTAACAGTAGTTTGGTTCTGTGTATCAAGAGGCATGATTAAAACATTCTCACACTTTGTAAAATAAACGTACAGTCCTTAAAAACCATGTTCAGGTGACTGTAAAAGATGCAAAAATGATTATGGCATGTATTAAGTTTACTGAGAGCATCCTCTCCAAATCCAATATCTTGATTTTTTACTTTTGCTGTTGCTCCTCATCCATTATTAGATTATTACTGTTTGAGAGAAAACACTAGAAAATAGCTGCGTCTAAAACATTGAAGGGGTTCAATGGCTGCTGTTTCATTAGGCAAAGCAAGACAAATATATTTATATGGCATGTTTATTACCAAAAAGGCAGCCCGGCGTGCTTTACAGAATACAAAGGAGAAAGCACAAGAAAGAAATGATAAAAACAACAACAGCAGCAAAACAAGTGCACAAAGAATAAACGATGAAACACATTGAGGGTAGTCAGCATTGTCTCAAGTCTTCGCTCTGCTGGCGGTTTGTTCCACATTTGAGCAGCATGGAAACTCAAAGCAGCTTCACCTTGTTTGACTCTGGCGAGCAGCCGGTAAACCAGAACCAGCCGACCTGAGAGGTCTGCAAAGTTCGCTCTGGATCAGGAGGTCTGATGAGTAGCTGGGACCTAAACTGTCCAGTGATTTATGGACAAGCAATCTAATTTTGAAGTTGATCCTGTGAGAAATGTATCATTAATGTCATAATAAATAAATGAACCACTGAACACAGGTCGTGTATTCTTTATGGTGTTATACAGGTATTAGACTTATTACAGTTTTATATAGTTTATAATGTGGTAGTAATTACAACAGCAGCCTACATTATTTGATGAAGAACAGGGACATAGCTACAAAAGAGAACAAGAGTGTTCCCTCAAAACTACTGCTCTGTTTTTTATTTTTGAAAATGAGCAGCAATTATAGTCCAGAATCTTCTGATCTGTCACAGTGTTAATAACTCTGTTAATAGCTCAGCATCTCTCTCAAACATGTATTTATTAGCTAAACAAAGAAGCCACAGGGGGGCAGCAGTGCAGTGAAATGCTGCTGCTAATAATACTTAAATTTATATAGCAATAATTAAACTCTACGTTGAGAATAATTGACAGGTTAATACCAAAGTGTGGTTTCTCGTGGTTTTCTTCATTTTTAATTATACTTCCATGTATAAATAAAGCTGTCCACCCTGCCCTGCGGCCCTGTCAGTTTTCTTCTCCGCTGTTCTCACACGGTCACATTTGACAGCGGGACCAACGCAGAGCGGCAGCAGCAGCAGCGGCAGCAGCTATGGCTAAAAGTGATGGATGCGATTATTTTAAAAGAACCAGTCTGTTTTGGGTTGTCACCGTGACGCTTGCAATGGGATTTTTTACTGTAAGTCCATGAAATCAGCTATAATCGAAGTTAAATAGAATAAAGACAAGTGTTTCATAGAAATGCCACCGTGTAGTGTTGCGTAAAATGTCCTCCGGGTCGTGCATTATTCTCCAAATCATGTAACGGTATTCTATGTTATTTTTCTCCATGTAACAGTTATTTATATTATTAGCGTTAATACATATTATATTTTGTGTAAATGTTCTTCTGTTGGCAAAGAACCCCGCGCGGCCATTGCCAAGTCATTGTTTTGTTCATAGCTTATCTTAACAGGGTGCATTCAGGTGTACAAGTCAAACTGACCTCAGCTGTCCACCGTAGCAGCTAACTGTAGCTAATGTTTACCTGCTACATTGGGTTATCTCGTAAAAGTAAACAGTAACATAACAAACTCCACTCTCCTTATGATAACGTTAGTGTAATGATCCCTGATTCTCGGGCAGATGTTCACATGAACAATCAATTATTCCCTCAGAGAACACACCGCGGGGACAGTGAAGCTAACTGGCTGTCAATAGATAGTGAGGTTGCGTTGTAGGTCAGTAACATATGTGCCGAATTGATGAATAGACAAAAAGTTTATGTAATTTGTCCTCAGAGTTTCTGTCCGACGTGTGTTGCGCTGAGCTGTTAGGAGAACTGCATCAACGCGTAACTTTGCAAAGGGAGTTCGGTGTCCATTCTCCACACACATGCAGGTTTATAGATATATATTTACCACCACTTGCCACGTACACGGAAATAGACTTTGCTGTGGTGAGAAAATGACAGCATGTTTTTTTTTTTTTTATTATATACAATTTCCTGATCAATAATGGCTGAAGAAACAGATCAGCCTTTAGGTGTGTGTCTGACGTCTAAACCATAAATGAGCTGCAGCCTCTGGCCGGAGGGGCCCTTCCAACAATATCCCCATGTGCTTCCCATTCACCAGTCATAGTCCATGTGGACACATACCTGACATGTCAGGGGGGACACACAGAAGGGGACAAAACGGCACGGCACAATGCTACATTATGTCATTTAGATCTCACTGTGATCTGCAGTCTGTTGTGTTAGTCTTCACACTCCGCTCATGTGTTCCTTTGTACTATTGTACTATTGACATCAGGCAAAAATAAAGCCAGAAAATGTGGCTTGAAAATTCAGGCACTGATCCAAGTTCTCATGTGGAACAATACACAGTTAATGTTTCTCGTTTCACCCTTAAAGTATCCTGACCTTTGATATGCTGTTATGTATGATATAATTGGGTTAAGCTATTATTATTATTATTATTATTATTATTATTATTATTATTGTGGGAAATAGTTTCAGAACAACAGCGATTAATCTACCGTCTATTTTAGCAGTGAATCGATAATTAGTTTGGTCTGTAAAATGTCTTGTCTCAGTTGGCCAGAGCTCAGAATGACGTATCCAAATGTTTGGTTTGTTTGATCAACAGTCCAAAACCCAAGGATATTCACTTTACAAAGATTTAAAGCAAAGAAAACACACATGTAAGCAGCTGGAACCAGATTTTTTTTGCCATTTCTGCTTAAAAGCGTAAATCAAATGATTATTAAGTAATTAGGCAAAATAGTTGTCGATTAATTTTCCATCGATTGACTAATTGTTTTAAAGGAGTTGTCAGGAGAAATGGTTGTAAGCTTTAGCAGATTTCAATTTGAGTAAAAGTGGAGAAAAAGCCAGATTCTGATGGTAACACAGAAGATATGGAGTCGGATTCAGGGCTTATAGAAACATGTACTCTTTAGGTTTCACATGACAAAACTAGAATAAAAACCTGTGCAGAACCGATTCTCCTCCAGAACCGTGTCAAATGTAATTTCAGTGCAATATCCGACAACAAGGCTGCCCTCTGTGGTGTGTGGGCAGGAAAACCAACATCATACAGTTTAGTATCATCACCGTGTGTCCTCTGACTGAAAGGGAACAGCAGCTCACTGTCTGAGAGCACACAGATGATGGTTGGTGTCGACCAGCCCTGGACTGTCTGATATTCAGATTTAAAGCAGCAGAACGCTGGAGTCTGCTTCTGAATGCCATGAAATGTGTGTCAGATTGAACACAAACAGGCCTTTGACTTTAGAAAAGGTCACGGATCAGAGTACTAAACGGGTTATAGTATGTGTACAAAAGATCGGTTATACAGGGTTTGTAGAAAGTATGGAAGGTTTGGAAAATGCTTAACTAGATTTTTCTTACGTTTTCACAGTTCAGAATATGCTTGAATTTGAATGTACTCCCTGAAAAAATCCTCAATTTTCAACGTGTATACAGAGGCAATTCATACTAAACCTTATCTGAAGATACTTCCTCTCCTGTAGAGCAGGTCAAGACCAAACATTTTAATGAACAGAGACCCAAAGATTGGAGAATTCAAAATGAAGGACTGTAGAATCCCCACATGTAACCCGGAGCTCTTTTAACATTTGAAATGAAGCGATGCCGCTGTCATATTTGTTTGTCTGTAAAATAAACAAAGTGACACCACACATTGATTACTGTTGGTATAACACTTCATTTTTCATTAACAGTTTAGATAAAGGCTCCCAGGAGTCTAAACGTTCTCGGTTTAGGTGCCTTGAGTGTTCTTGAATTAAGTTTGTAAGTGTCAATGTTGAATCCCTGTGTCTGTGTCTTTCAGTGCACCGTGTTTGTGCCAGAAAAAATGCCATTTCAGTACCTCGGTCTGTTTGGCACCTTCTGCACCTACCTCGTGGATAACTATGCCGACATTATGTACAAAATGTAAGTGACCTCAAACACTGGGCCTCCTCCTGGCACCAGAAATGGGACCTAGACTGAAATCTGGTGGTTCCCCTGTTACTGCACTACAGGTTTGACCCATGTGCTAGTGTTGACATTTTCTCAGCATCAGTGACAATCAGATGATGTGCAAAGCACCCTCACGAGGCTGAAATACACTGTTTAATCAACTACAGCCTTAATGTTTGCCCCCGTTTTCAGGTCGTTAGCACCACATCCTCTGGTGGGGCGCTTTGCCAATTAGTCGTTTTAGTCACATGACTGCTGTGGCAACAGTAGGCTATTCAGATAGCAATCAAAAGATCATGTTTTGTTGTTGTCATGTAACATACAAAAACAGCTGAGGGCTGAACAGGAGGGCACTTTTCAGTCTTTGGTGGTCTGATACGTGTGAAGTGGTTGATATGTCCTTTGGTTGTCATGTGACTCCTGTTAAGTCAGTGGTGTAGTGGCGGCTGGATGTGACTCATCTTCCTTTGCATGAAAAACTTGGAATGAATGTAACCATTTTTCCAGGATGACGTGTAAATGGTCACTGTTGGTTTGGGGGTTAACATGCTGTCTCTGTGTCGCAGGTGGCTGGCGGCCTGGGCTATCCACGTCTTAGAGGCCTGTGTCGCACTGAAGGTTTGCAGGTAAGATGACAAGAACCTGGTTGTCCACTAGATGGTGCTGTTATAAAGTCTTTACAAACCAGTATAAATTATCATCCACAAGCTGCCTCGCTTCAGCTTCATTATTTATATAAAGATTGACAGTAACATGGATGATCAATGTTCCTTGTACTTTGTTTAAAGGGTAGCTCCAGCATTTTAAACCTATTTTTAACATATTTTGGGTTCAAAATGACTGTCCGGTATAAAAACATTTTGAATTGTTCCAGTAGATCGCTTCAGCCGACAGCCAAGAACCAGCACCAGCAGTGACGAAGCTACAATGGCTGTAATGTTATCCTAAAGAACGATCACTAAAAGTGCTTGTTTTTGGCAGTGACACTCTCAGATCCATTTAGTTTAACCAGAAACAGTCTTTGTAGTGTGCTATTCAAACCCACCAGACTCCATTGACAAAAACAGACATTTTACCTCACGGAGCTAGGAGTTGCTGGTCTACTGCTGCCTTGATTGGTTAGTTTGTTTGTGTTGTTATGGGTTACACAAACATTGTGTTGGGCTGGAACTAACCCTTGAAACTGACCAACTGATCGGGACAACGGTAGACTACAGTAACTGCTGTGTAAAATGACTGTTATTGTGAATGGAGGTCAGTGGTTTTGAATAGCACGAAGCAATGGCTGTTTCTGGTTAAACAAAAAGGATCTAACAGGTCCGTCTCTGTAGGGATCCATTCTGTAATGTTGTCAGATACTTAGAATAACAACCGGAGCCTGTCACTGGTAAAACAAGCACTGTTAGTGGACGTAGGCGAAGATATGCTGTAAAGTCAGAAGATCTGTGGTTAGTTCTCCAAGATGTTTGGAACAACTTATCTGCAGAGTTCCTTTAAAACCTGTGTGCCAGTGTACCTGGATGATTGATGCTGCTTTGAAGGCAAAGGGTGGTTATAACAGATATTGATTTAATTCAGATTTTTCTTCCGTTCACTCACTTTGCATTTTGTATATTGATAAGAATAAACAAATGAATTTTATATTTTTGAAAGCATTCGTACTTTACAGCGTTTCTTCACACCTGCCTAAGTACTGTACCTTTGATTGGGCACAGCTCCATTTAAAGCTATTGGCTGCCCGTTCTCAGCTGGCAGAGGGGATCTGCTGGGCCTACCAGCTATTTTTAACCCTAAAAATAGAGCCCAGGTTTAAACATACTGGAGTTCTCCTTTACTTTATGCTGTGTTTCACCACTCATTGACCCAGTTGTCCATTTGGAAGGCGGTAGTGGGAAATACATTAAATTAAAGGGATGATGGACATTGACTTTTGTTCATTGTCTCTTCTCCGTGCCCCTGCAGTGACAAAGGGATCAACAACACGGCCTCTCGCTGCCTGTGGTGTGTTCAGACCTTTCTGTTCGGGTTCGCCTCCCTCGGCCTGCTCATCAAGTACGACCCCGAGCGTCCCAAACAGCACTGACGCCAGCAGAGAGAAGCCTACAGAACAACACTAAATAAGCTGAATCCAGAAAATCAATCGCTTCCTTGTGCCTTTTTCTTCTTCCACTGTCTTTCTGCATGAAGTCCTGCTGGGGGCAAGTGGAGGAAGAAACCTGAGTTGTACTGAAGTGAACTTTACACTACAAGTTTATTCACTTAGTTCATTCTACTCCCTGTGTTCCTGGGATGGAAACGCAACTCAATTTCATTCCATAGATTTTATATTAATAAATCATAGAAAGTACAGTCGTACCTTTTTAGAAATAATATCTAATATAAAGGTTTGTATTGATAGTATTGACAGAAATCACAGTTGTCTTGATGAATCTGCCCTGGGCTGAATATTTAGCACAATACAAGAGGAATCTTTCATGAATCTGCTTTTTACTCTCACGATGTTTACTATCAGCCTGGCTGATGGCAGTAGGGATGTTTTCTCAGCTGCTGTGATGAACATGAAGTCAGACAGGTTGGCTGCAGACGGTACGCTGCCATCAGCCTCAAAAGTTCTCCAGGATAAAAATAAAGTGAGCCGGTGTGTGCATTCTACACTCACATTTGCCTTTCTTATGCTGAAGTGCTTTGAGGCGACCTTTTTTTTTTTTTTAAACTACAGACTGGAACTTCCTAATGTTTCCTCTGCAAAATAAAAAGTGATTTGCAAACTGCACGAAATGTGTTTAGCTGTGTAATTTTATCTCCCTGAAAAGGCTCTGAATTCAGTCTATAGTTTACATGCCAGCAGCTCTGTGAAGCTTCACTGAGGCGCAGCACTGCTTTGAGCTAAATGCTAACATCATTGTGGTTTAGCATGTTAGCTGAGGTGGACAGGAATGTCTAGTTTTATAGGTCTTTGTTCATAAATCACATCGTTGGACAAACTCAAACCTTGAGCTGATGATGGCATTAGATCAAATCTTTTAACTTTGTTTAATCTTCAGCATTTTTAAATGGATATGCATCTGTCGCAGCGTATGACATTTCATATATATGTTTGTTTTGATAAGTCAAATCAAATAAAAAGAGCAACACAGCTGTTCCGGCTAAAACTGGGCATCTGATTCATACCTTTTGTGTTGATAGCGCAAACATATTAGCTAACGTTTAACATGTCGCTAAGTGTTCTGTGCAGATCCAGGAGACACGGACAAACTAGCAAATTAGCAGTGTCCAGTGTTCAAAAACAGCAAAAGTCCAATATTCACTCCTTTTTTTTAGCTTTGTTTTGGTCTCCACCAAGCTGTTATATGTTCACCAGCTAGTCTCCAACTGTACGTGTTGCCTGCTGCTGGGCAGGTAGTGAACAGAGGGTTTCTCCAAACTTCTTTTGCTGGAAAAAAAAGCTGCCTGCCAACTGCTGTAAGCACCACTGATGAGGAGGGGTGACTAATGCGGGCAAAGAACCAAAACAATTCATTAAAACTGTCCACAGGGCTGAGGGGGAGCTGCACAGCTGATAGTTCTTTGTGGCTTCATCGCTACTGGCAACTGCTCTCAGCTTACACAGTCATTTGATCCATATATAAAAAATATTGATTATAGCGACTTTAACCAGTGCAGGAAACCTTAAGGAGAAACCGCAGGAGAATATGGTCAGAATAACGTGCCTACACTTCCAGAACAGAAAGTTGAACGGCGAATAAAGCCAAGCTCAAAACTCTTGTTCATTTTGGTGGCATGTTAGAGCCAAAGATTTTCACAGTGGATCTTTTTATTATCACTTCATAAATTAGAAACTACCGTCAACAGCCATAAAAATCACTTCTGGCTCAGAGTATCAGAAAAACCGAAAACAGCCTTTAAAGATGTGAATTCAGGAAGAATCCACAGGCCAAAATGCATAAAGTGTAGTAAAATAAACACCTAAGTGTAGATTTTGGACATTTTCTTTCCACTTGTCTGAAAGAAGAAGCAAAGTAGCACAGAAAAGCATGTTTTTGTAATGTCTCGCCACATCATTTTATTCCCTCTTGGCGTGATAAACCTCATGTGTTGATGTTCTTTAATCACACTCCTCTTGCGGAGGGAGGTGTCAGCGTCGCACAGGTAAACAGTGTGACGGCGTCCTGAATGAGGCTGAAACAGTAGCACGGGGTCACGATGTCCTCTGCTTACGAACATAAGAGCATTAGCCCGTCTTAAACAGCCCCGTCTCCGACAGAGCTGTCTCCAGCCATTAATCAGGGATGGATAACACAGAGGCAACGTACTTTTCACATCCTGCCTCACTTTTACTCTTTTAGAAACTCCACCAACCACCAAGAAAAACAACTGAAGGAAAATATTCCTCTACTTTCCTCCCAAACATCACAAAACCGCCGTGACATATGATGGGTCATATGATCTTTTATTTGGAGAACACTTACTTGGATTGACTCTACCATCTCGGAGAGTATAAACACAGAAATATGTACAACAGTTTAAAAACAATATGGATTGAAAAATCTCTCTCTTCTGCTGGTAGTTTAGGGAGGTGTGTGGTATGTACTGGCTCTACAGAGAAGCTACTAGAGGAGTCAGTCTGCCTCTACAGTGAATGAGTCATACTGTGTGATTAAACTAGAATAACTGTTTTCATCTTCTGACCGCAGCCTAACCACTTCTCTGTAATTACAGGGTGCCGTGATTAAAGAACGATAGCAGCATAAGTAATAGAAGTAATATGAGTAGCATTTGCTCTATAATCTCAAGGCTTTTCTGTATACACTTAGGTTTGCTTAACAGCCACTGTCTTATTGAGATTCCTATAACAGAGTTCATATATCATCAGTAGTGTGTGTTACAGGACGTGTCCTCTCGCCTTTTATGAATATGTTGTTTCCTCTTGGGTTTTTTTTTGTAGTTTTCTATCATAAATATAGTTTGTGTTCATGTTGTGATCACCGGTCCAGCCAGCATACAGACGGGTAGCGCTCACTCAGCGTCTTGCGCAGCTGAGTGCTCTGTGTCCTATCCCTGGTTTCCACCACACACTCCACCTGTCAACACACACACACACACACACACACACACACGCTGTTAGCTCTCTGACAACAAACAGCAGCGGAGTCAGCAAACTGACCCAGTAATGTCAGGAACACAGCAAAACTGCATCAAGACAATACTGTATCTATAGGTTGCCATTAGCCACCATAAGCTGCTGGTCACACCCGACCGACCAAACAGGGCTGTAGCAGTAAAACCTCAGAGTGTATTGAATTGAATGAGGGCTCATTTTTTTCCGTATGAATTTAATGTTTTATTTGTTACAGGAAGAATGAGAGGACGCATAATGTCACTAAGTCATTATTGTAGGGTTTTGAACAATCAAATCTGCAGTTGTAAATAAGTTGTTGATAAGCTGACTTTGGTCCTGACCCTGGTCCACACAGGCAGAGATTTTCTATAACTTATCCTAGTAAAAAAACGGTTTAATGGATTACAACTGATCTGTGAAGCATTAGTAAATTATCTTAAAATGATCAATAAAATCATCAGTTACAACTTTATGACGGGTCCCTTGTTACAGAGTGGTACCTATATTTCTTGTAGTGGCAGCACAGGTTGTTCCTCACATAATGCAGCAGAAATATATCTTTATTTTACTTGATTTGTATTTGTTTGGCCCTCTTATAGATAGATTGTTGCCCTGCCAACCCACAGCCAGACGTGCGATGGTGAAGAAGGAAAAGCAGATGAGCGAATTGAAGAGGAGGAGGACAGAGAATGAGGCGAGGGAGCAGAGATTAGTTGCCTACCTTTGCCTTGAAGAGGTCTGACTTGTCGCCTTGTCTCCGATGGCAGACGTCCAGCAGCCTAGGAGGAGAAAGACAGAAAGCACAAGGAATGAAAAGGTGGCATCAAAGGGTATTAAAACATGTCGGACCTCAGCACGCAACTACCGAGTTGCAGATCTTTAACTGGATGGGTGTTGGACCCTACCTGACGTCCTCTCTGGACAGGGTGTCCAGCAGCTTAGCCATGTCTCCTGGCCACTCTCCCAGCTGCACGGAGAACTTACTGACCCGATCGTCCAGCACCAGGGCTCGGTCCATGCACTGCCTCACCAGCTCCAGCTCCATGTTAGCACTGCTCACCACCACAGCCACCCTGCAACACACACACACACACACACACACACACACAGAGGGAGCCTTGTTTCATCTGTAGCCAAACGGCTTAGCTCTGCTGATGTCGCTTTATTGCCAAAATGTCAGCTCTTTAGGCCTGAAGAAAAATGCCCTCAGTCGTCACAGTTATGACTAACACCTAACATGATATAAAGGGTTTTGATGGTGTTTAAAAAAAAACACTAGGCCTCATGCACACAAGGAAACTTTCTGGTTCTTCTATATACATGAGGGGGGGGCGCTTTAACTGTAGCATGTCCATCTGTTCTGACTGAGCACTGCAGGAATGAGTCCTTATACTCACAAATGAATTAGCATTTATGCACATGTGGTACCTGCATCTCAGGCTCAGTGGGCTTTTTCAATGGGTCTTTGGTTGCATGCCCGAAATAAGGTATGTGGTTAAAACAAGCTGAGGAGATTTTCACTTGTTGTTCCAGGACATAAAATATCTCAGAAAAAACACCCCACTCATGAATTTTGAGTTTTTTACATGTCTTAAAAAAGACAGTGGCTAGCAAGTGGCTAAATGAGACTACAGAGTTTGTCAGAGGCGCCAAACAACAGAGAGATTTGTTCTCTCACCCAGGGCTGCGGGAAACTCCCTGGTTTGGGAGTTCTTGCAGCTTGTTCTTGACACATCATCTGGGCAGAACTTTTTTCTCGTGTGGTGTCTGAGAACTAGTGTGTGATTGGTCAGAAACTTGAAGTGGGCGTGGTTAATGTGGAAAAGCGGAAATGTGACATGTGCTGCAGTGGGAGGGCCCTATGAGGACTTCACAGGAGTTCTGCACTTGAGTTTCTCGTGAAGTATGAAATGTCCTGGCCAGAACAAACTTTGTTCTTGTTCTCGCCACCTAGAGAAAACTTCTTCTTGTGGAGTATGTATAGACCTTTACAGTTTTGTGCTCTTGCAAACTATTCAACCTCAAACTTTACAAACCGTAGATACTAAATTTATAGGGTTTTTATTTTCCATCATAGTGTTTTCAAATTGTACTGTAGGTTAGTAGTGGTGATGCTGAAGTCATGCGACTGTGATATATTTGTCTTTAGCCGTTAGCTTTAGCATCTTGTTAGCAAAAATCAGTCATCCCTGCAGATTTCCATTATATTAACAAGTCTGACACACCTTTTGCCTTTCAGTTCTGGTAAGTGTCCGGCCAAGATGGCGGCCAGTCCCATGGCGCCCTCTGTGTCCACAGTGGAACGTTCAAACTCCTGATACCGCAGCATGGCCACCAGAGAGTCCTCTTCGCTGGAGTGGAGACACAGGCAGAGACACAAAAGTGACAAATCCACAATCAGTAGAGGACTTCTACAGTTCATTACTATTTATAAATAGGTTTGATATGAGAGAAGTTAGTCCAAATTAATCAACAGTCTGAATTTTAACACATCAGCCTTATTTCTTCACACAATGGACGTTTCTAATTTCTGAATAAAACCATTCAGGTGAAGTTTGAAGGTGGACTTGTGCTGTGGGAATGCATTACCTCACAGTGATGACTTTATCTACAAGTTTCTTTGCCAGCTGGAAGGTGTTAACACCCAGCGAACGCTCCATAAGATCTGAGAGCAGGCAGAAGATCGACATATGTTCAGTTATAATGCTGGAGGGGGATTAAAAGACACATGAGCTTCCTCTTGAACAGAAGAATGTGCAGATAATGATGAGGTTTATTCACCGTAGCAGACTAATAACTTTACCTCCATAGAGTTTC
Source organism: Pempheris klunzingeri (assembly GCF_042242105.1). NCBI lineage: Eukaryota > Metazoa > Chordata > Actinopteri > Acropomatiformes > Pempheridae > Pempheris > Pempheris klunzingeri. The sequence goes on from NC_092023.1 coordinate 25,390,514, forward strand.
TTATTGGGGTTGCTGCGCATGGCTTTGACTGGACCGTCAGTTTTCAGAGATTGTAGCAGCAGAGGAAAACCTTCTGGTTCAATTCCCTGTTAAAGAAAGTTAAAGTATTCTTCATTTTCTACTGACTGGATTTCAAAATAAAATTACTCTTACAGCATCTCCCCCACTGTAATCACATGGGCTACATCTTCAGTACCAATATTATTAAACTGTGGAACATTTCTATTATTACTGTGAAGAAAACAGGGCAATCTAATAGAAAGATTGGCAGCATGAATCAGCCTCTATGCTGCATTTTGTTATGATCACCACTGGGTCAAACTTGGCAGTAAATTTGATTGATCGCTTCATCATGAACAGGGATATTTCTTTGTGACTGGAAATAGAAGCACAGGGCTGTTCAGTTCCTGAAATGTAAACAGAGCTCAAGCTGTCAGGGTTTGAGCTGTGGGCAGATAGTGGGACAAGGGAAAACACTTCAAATACATTCATCTTGTTAAGGAAATCCAAGCAGAATGAAAAACAGACTTGGATCAACACTGGGGAGATGTAGGAGGAGAGACTCAACCTCATCTTTGTAATAAGAAGTGAGGGTTTCTGGGAAATGTGACCTCATTTTAAGAATCTGCACTAACAACACCAATCAACTCGTGTGCTACATTATAGTGATGCTGACAGTGATATTCAGGTCTTTATAAATGATGCTCCTGTGAATGACTAAAATCTAATAGAACCAGTTTACATACAGTATTATTACTCTTATGAGGCATTTATAAATGGGAGGTTGTAAATACTTCAATTAATGAATACATCACACATTAATGCAAGCTCACTATTTGGCAAGATGCAGTTACTGCATATTACTCATTAATCTTACTAATGAGACACTAACATAACGAGACATAACAAAAGAGAGCGGTATAGTGAGGTGTAGAACACATCACCATCACATCTGATATGCCATAATGTGATATACTAAATTAAGCTATTTAAAGGTGACATATTTTTGCAAAATGCACTTTAATTTTTTAATTATTATTAATTTTTTTCAACATAAACGTGTCCCCAATGTGTCTAGAAAAAACCCTCAGAGAAACTCTGAGAACAGACCGTCCTCCCTCATCATTCACTAAATGTGTGTGAAAATGCACCGATAAGATTTGGCTCCTCTTGTGACATCACATGCGGTGGACTGCATGGACAGGTTGATCATGTGACCTCCCTCAGCCCTTCACCAGGTTGACGGTCCTGCACTATGAAAACCTGAAGCCGTGTCGCCGTCTGCCATTTTCTTATCTCTTAGCTTAACTAGCTCTGGTAATAATTTGTGGAAGCTACAAGCAAAGCTAGCTGGTTGTTCTGCTGTTGGCTGTAAAAACCCAACAACTGTCTTGATGTCCTCCTGGTGAATATCAGAGGATTTACTTCATTTTGGATGGACTTGTTACAGAAATGTCCTCACAGCAACTGCAAAACAAGACTACTGTGCGCGTGTGCAATGTTATTTTACTGGGGGCTGCTTTCCTAAAAAGGGCTGCTAATGGTACGAACTCAAGGATGGATCGATACCAGCTGTCGGTGTCCTGACTAAATACTTCAAAGATGCAAGATTTGCTGTGTTTTGTGTTGTTTGGCTATTGTTTGGCTACTGACGGTGCCTACACAGACTTGAGAGCTAACCAATCAGAGCAGACTGGGCTCTGACTGGGTGGGGGTGGAGGGCCTTAAAGAGACAGGAGCTAAAAGGAAGCATTATAGAAGTATGAACCTGAAAATGAGCACAATAGGTCTCCTTTATGATGTGCTGAAGGTGGTTGAATGCCAGTAATCTGTTCTCAAATATCTGATGAAGCTGACAGGTACAAATCCTCACTGATGGGGAGCACAAAGTTAGCTAAATAACCACTGATATCTGTGGCTTAACATCACAGATAAATAAGGGCTCACTATTCAGCAATAGCCCATTGTCCCTTCTGTTGCAGCTAATTAACGATTGATAGTGTGTACTGAAGTGTTAACTGACTCTAAACCTTTTATAAGTCCTTTATAAGAGTAGTCTTACAGTGGTAGCAATCTAATCTCTGAGCATCTACTTACTATGACAAGAATTTTCGAGTTGAGGTGTTTCATGGCTGCAGCTGTCCCAGCCAGTAGACCGTACTGTCCGGCTGCAGGGACAATCACTGCATCCAGTTTGGACACTTGCTCATAGATCTCCATGCCCACAGTGCCCAGTCCTGCCAGGTACGCTGCACTTTCATCTCTGGACATCAGAAAACAGAGAGAGAGAACATCAAGCAGCAGACCTCTTTGTTATGCGCAATGGGACATTGTGGAAGAAATATGATTTCAGTTCATGACCAACTTATATTGCAGTATCCCAAAGTATAAATAGTGTCACACAACCACTGAGGATTATTGTGTGCTATGACTGTATTTGCATGATCTGGCTCTAAAGTGTGAGCGCTGTTTAAATCATCAGAGATCTGAAGTGAAACATCTGTGAGAATAAATAACACATTCTTCTTGTTCGATCAGAAGAAAAATCGCTCAGTGCAGCCATCCAGGGGTTTTACTGTTTACTTAGTAGCGTACGGAGGCTAATGTCAGCAAGCTTTAGGTAAACACTGCCGTGTTGCTGACTTTATGACTCTTCTCCAAGTGAGCTTTTGTGTCACTGTGGTGCAGCACCGACCGCAGTGATAGTCATAGACTGTGTAAAAGAAGTGGACGTGGCTCCCTGGGTGTAAAAAGTGAAGCCAGTGCTGCAGTGCCTTAAACCTGCGGCTGGTTGCAAGGGTTGAGGGGGGTTAGGTTTAGGGAACCACAGATCAGATGCCTAAACCTAACCAATCAGAAACTGTCTTTGTGAAATGAACATCACTTACTTTCGGGTATTGTACGTAGAGTGGGAAAACAGAGACCTTTTCCTTAACGTGATTGTCTTTTTCATACCGACAAAATGAGCTGTTCCTTGATGGGGTTAGGAAAGGTGTGTGGGAGAGACCTTGGTACTGATCACCACTGTGTAGCCTCTTTGTATACAGTCAGTTAATATACAGTCTGTGGTCTAAAGCCTGTGTGAACAATGTGTTTCAGGTTGTGGTCAGTGTGTCGGTCTCACAGTAAAGTTTTCTCTAACACTGTAAGTGTCCCTGGAGTTCCCGCTCTGACTGTCAGTCCGTCTGTCAAATCAAAATAAACCAACCAGCTAGGAATGAACTTCCTCTTTTTTTAAAAAATGATATATTTTGTTGTGTGTCTGAGCAAGTTGAGCTGTTAAGTGGGCGTCAGTGGGACTGACTCTTCCAGGTAGAGGTATCCATTCTCCGTGGCCAGATGACGGGCGTGGTTCTGGGAGTCATGGCCGGTGCTGCCGTAGGAGATGACCATAGCGCCGTAGTCCCTGTAGATCCTGAGGCGAGGCGAGGAGCAGCAGGACGGCATGATGACAAACACCGGGATCTTCAGCTCCACTGCGTGGTGAGCCACGGCCATGGAGAAGTTACAGTCGGTGGCCACGATCACACCCTTCCTCTGCTGGTCCTGGTGGGGACATAAACACATTCTTATGTTCATATATTATGTTCATATATACACAGCAAACAGTTGACATTTTCACATCAATATCAGGTGCTCATTGGCGATCTTTAGAGATACTGGTCAGGTGGGTTTGGTATCTTCAGACAGAGCCAGGCTAGCTGTTCCCCATTGTTTCCTGTCTTCCTGCTATGCTAAGCTAACTTTATATTTAATGAACAGACATGACAGAGGTCTCAGTCTTCTCATGCTACTCAGAACGCAGAAACTGAATAAGCGTATTCCTTTAAATGACTTGTGAGTAATCCACAATAGATATTAAATTACCATACAAGTGCCCCAACTTCCACTATGATACACTGAACCAAGGTGACCCCCACCCCCACCCGTCACCCGTCTCACCTGTGTGAGGGAGGTCAGCAGGTACAGGACTCCTCTCTCCTTCACAGAGCCTGTGTAGTGCAGGTGCTCCTTCTTCAGGTAGATCTCCATCCCGTACTGTTTGGACAGTCTGGAGTACTGCACACAGAGACGGAGCAGCTGTTTAACTTTAACCTTACTAAGGAACTTTACTACACAGCGGGACAAAAACTATTATCGCAGATGATCTGGGAAACCGACTTTATTCACCAGTCATTACTTTCTGTAGAAATTATTAATGCCTCTCAGCGTACACAGCTTCTATAATTGAGGACACTTGAATAATTACAGCATGAAGAAGAATAATTACAAGGAACAGCAAGAATAAAGCAGACATGGTTTATATTTAGATTATCTGATTTTATGTCATTGATTTCCTCTTTATGAAGTCATCATTACAATGATGGCTGTAGTTTATTTATGTACTTATATTTATTAAATTGTTCAGTGAGGATGCACAAGTATTAACTCAGTGTTGCCTTTTTTAGGTACTAAAACATCAGCTCAGCCATTAAATAAGATAAAGAAAATAATGTTCAGTTTTGACTGACACTGTCACACAGCTACTGTTTCAACTACATGTTTGTTGTTGAGGCTGTAGTTTGCAGATGTGACGTACTGGACTGAATTATACTGAGTGGTGTGTCTGATATTCTGCCGTCCTCATGTATGTAAATAGGGGGGGCAAAAAACTCCTTAATATAATGCAGTTCAGTCCGACTCTTACTAACTAGCTATGACCTCAGGCATCAACATGCAGTTGGATTAATGGGCTTTGGAAAGCTTAACAAAGCTGAACATTATAAACGTTGTAAAAGCAGAATATGGCTGAGCTGTTGCTGCATTAGATCACACAGGTGTACCTAATAAAGTGGCCACTGATCGGCTATGTCTTATAATGCATGAAATGAATTTAGCCTCATCGGTCTCGTCCTTGAAGCCTACAGTTTCAGATTGTTTAGATGAGACTTTGGACCATTTTTGGAGGTGCAACTTTCCATTTGATGTCTCTTTTATTTCATGTTCTGTATTATTTCTGATGTTCAGTAGTGATTTGTGATTATCTCAGGTGTACCTCTTGGCTTGTCTATCACTGATTGTAGATTACCACCTGGTGCTGTCTGTATATCAAAGCTCTGTCACGTGTGTTAAACTTTGAAACTTTGGCCTTAAAAAAAAAAACAACTTTGGATGAAACTTCTGTGATGATCGATGGTCAGCCTCTTTTCCAATATGAAAAGATGGTCACGAGTCAACAACAACAACCAAACGCCTCAGATAGTGCTGAGACGTTTGGTGTTGACTCATGACCATCTTTTCAGATATTTCTAATAAATGTGTGTGTATGATGCCTATAACAAACTGATTTAGATATTTGAATGCTTGTTAAAATCCAAGCAGCTCACTGGTGTAGTCCAGTGATGAAGATGTTTAACGGCGGTCAGAGGTCACCCACCGCTTCCTTTCCCACCACATCACATCATGCTGTGCTGGCGTACCGTGCAGGGCGTCTTCTGTATCCCTGTCTGGATCCTGAAGGCCGCGGCGCTAATGTCTTCAAAGCGGAGGTACTGGAATACAGGTCTGGGGACGGCCCTGAACTCGCTGACGCGTCTGGTTTTGGGGGGATCCATGAGCATGATCTCAGGACTCCCCACCACCTTGGTGTCATAGATCCTCACGTCCCCATTGACAAGCTCCTCCTCACCAAAGTCCTTCAGCCGCTCCGGTTCGATGAGGGTGGGTCTGCGGCCCGCAGTGCCGTTACTGATGGGGCCGCATTTGTAAGACACCCCAGGCTGACGGGGGCCCAGATGCAACTCCTCTCTGGGAAAGAAGACACAAGGCAGATGTCAAGCTAGATTCTCAAATCAGGAAAAACTGACCTTTGCCCTTGTGAACACAAAGTAGACCATGTAGGAGGTAACTTGAGTCACTTCTGGCTTGAATCCAAACATTTTTACATACTAGACCTCCTGAACTGGAAACCCCACAGGATCCTTAAAGGATTAAAATACTGTATTTGCATGTTTTAACCCATTTATTGCTGCATTACTGGGAAACCAAAGCAAACCAAATAATTTTGTTTCACATATTTTTCTTGTGTTTGCTAGAACTCTGCTGGACCTTTTGGGGCACAGATGCTGAATTTTTAACCAAGAAGCTGAGATTCTTGATTCATTTTCACTGCTTATGTTTACAGAAATCAAAACAGGGCTGTCATAATATCATAATATCTGAACTACACGATTATCACCACCAAAAGAATTTATGATAATGACATTATCGCAATATCTATGAAAAATCTTTAATGTTCTTTATGGTGCTTTTAGGGGCTTTTTTTTTTTTAACTGTATAAAAGCATAGACAATTACACAACAGATTAGCACAAACCCCTCATTAGGAGATTAAACTTCCAGTAATTTCATTCTCACTCTGAGAAATTTGGTGAGTAAAAGTGTAGTAAAAGGGCAGAGGGAAAATCAAAATGTGAAATAAATGATTCAACATCTATGTCAGCTTTAAAATGAGAGTCTAAATCAAATATGGGTCAGAATAGAAAGTAGTGATGTCTATATGGCCTCCAGCCACTCATAGACATCATGATGATGGCACCTGGTGACGTCAGTATACAGTGTTAGAGCCCAACACACAAAACCGTCATTCACAAAAATCTGATTTTCCACTGAAACTGCAATTCAGACATTCCTGGCAGAGCCACCTGTCCTATTAACTCCTGAGCCTGGGTGGAAGTGGCATTTTTACAATCTTGAATTGATTAAAATGAAATTGAACACAACTCAACTCTGAAATGAACTGTACACACACACACACACACACACACACACACACAGACCTCCAGTCCCTCAGTCTAAGATTAATTAATTCACCTTTCATGTCAACCCAGTTTCCAGTCATTGTGACAGATTACATCTACAAGTCAATTTATGATTCATTGGGTCATACAATTCCTCTTTTTTTGGGAGGCATACGAACGATTAACATGGCAATTTAGTTCCAAAGGCAGGACACATTGATTTATAACAGCTCAGTAACGTGGCATTGCATGTAATCACACCGTAACATTAATTCAAATAGTTCAATTTCTTCTTAAATCTACCGACTCTACTTCTATTTCTGAAATGACATTGCACAAAAATTGGATTAAACATCAGGCTCCATTGTGGAGAGTTTCTGTGACCACAGGAGAGCCTTTACATAGTATAACCATAATAATAGGATTACACCATTTGGAGATTAACCCTGTCACTTAGTCACTAAAGCAGATCACAAATGGTTAATAGCCAAGTGTGAAAGTTTGAATAAGGCTGTGCAGAGGAGCCACGGCAATCAGATCTACGGTATAAGCAAAAGAATTAGCATTAGATAGATGGGGTTTGTTGCGTGACAATAGTGTAGATAGAGCTGTGTAATGCAAGTAACTCAAATAAAAAATAATGCAGTGGTGAAGGTGCTTCAGTGAGCTTTTGGTACGCTGAAACATGAAAAGGCCACCAGGTGGAGCAGTTCTCCAAAACAACCATCTGAATCTGTCAGCATTCTGCAGAGAACGTGCTTCTCTATCTATATCTGAGTGATCGGCCATAAACAATACTGTGACCTTTCCCCTCATCCCCGGGCTCCATCAGTGTCCTCTGCCCCACCTGTCAGTCACTTTCAGTCCTTTATACATACACACAATGTGCCCGTAACCATGACTGTGAATGGAAAAAGTCTGGCTGCGCCTGTAATCAGGGTGCTTTGGTTCAGAAGCAGAGTTCATAAAACAACAACATCAAACGAGGGGGTAGAGCAACACTGCAGCCGATATCGAGCCTCCAGAAGCCTCTTCAGAAGAGGAGATGAGCTGAGGTGGTTAAAATAGGTGAAGAAAAGAAAAGTGAGGACAAAGCAAAAAGAGAGAGAGACATTCCAGCCCACCAGGCTCTCTCAGCTTCTTAAATATCCTTTTAAAGACTAGATGCCCTACCTGGCTGCTGCACCATCTCCTTTACCAACAGGAACAATGTTCATTTGGGAAAAGAAAATGTCTCTTAGCACTGCATGACCCTGATTGTTGATGTTGCACCATAAGTGCTATTAAGGCCCAGTTTCTGCAACTTTCTTGCATTCCTTGTCCGGTTGGTTTTAGCCAGCTTAGGTATCACAAGTAGCACAAGGAGGTGTGAGCACTCACACCAAAGTACTGGAAAGTTTAGTTTGTCTGTCATGTCTGCCCTGAATTGTTCTGATAAGTGCTGATGATCATGCTCTTCCATGCTTGCTTAGACAAACACAGAGGAGAAAGTACTCTGAACCCTTTTTTGATGCTGTTTATGTATATCGCACACATATACGCCACAGTTTTGCAGTAGAGGGAAACATGCTTTGATCCAAAGCCACTCTTTGATTGTCTTTCTCTAAATCTGAGAGAATTACCTGAGGACAAAGTGGAGAATTAGGTAGAGAACCAAGCGAAGGAGGAAGTCTACCAGGACCTGCAAGGTTGGGAGCAGCTCTCCTCTACAAGGAGGTGAGGAGGAGGAAGTGGAAGAAGAAGATGGGAAGATGGAAGAGGAGGACGCCACTTCTGCGGGGGTCCTGGATGGATCAGGGGAAGGTTTAGGGAGAACCCTCTGAGGAGAAAGATGTTTGTCGGAAGGGAGCTCGTAACGCCTTGATTTGGGGATTTCAGCAGTCAAAGGCGGATTTGGAAGACGAGTTGGTGGTTGTGTTGATTTCCTTTTGTGAATAAGGAGAGGAGGAGGTGACAGAGGATGGTATTGGAGATCTGAGGGTGTGTTTGCAAGGGTAGGCTGCAGAGAAAGTGGAGGAGGAGGAGGACTGGAAGTACCTGAAGAAAGAGGCACTGCGGCTAGGGGGGTAGGAGCTATCTCCGAACTCTGGGCAGGGGGGGAGTCTGCCTCTACGGGTTTGGGCTGGCTAGGGGAGAGGTCGGGAGCATCCAGGCTGCTACATGTCGTAATTTCCCACCTCTGCCAGAAGGGGTCATTCTCCTCGCTGTCTTTAAGTGCAAGCCTGGGTGAGTACAAACGCTCAAGTCGCTCGCTTAAGTAGCTCGAGTAGAATAACTGGGCAGCAAAGTTCATCCTGCTCCAAACACCGTCCTCCTACAGTCCAACGAGTCTCTGTATGGGAATCCCTCTCCTCGTCCGGCTGCTGTGGTGTCTCCGAGGGATAAGAGGACACTGACTGGAGCTGCTCCCACGGTGTAACATCCCCAGCCCCAGCTCCCTCCCTCTTTCCCTGCCCAGGGACTATTTAAGAAGGGATTACCCCAGGACACATGCATGGTGGCTGTGTGGTGTCTCTCTAGTGGCCTGGCCCCTCCCAAGGCTCTATTCCTGGGCCCAGACCAGGATTACTTCCTCTTTCTATGACGTAGTGCTAATTAGATGGTCTAAGAAGATAGATGCAGACTTAGGGTTTATCTAGGGAGCTCAACCACACAGTGAAGACGACTGTGGATGGAGGATCAGAGATGAAAGAAAGCGGGGTGGTGGGTGCCTGAAAGGGTAGAGGTGCAGGTTTGTGTCCACAGAGTTGTAAGATCTGATCACTGTCCCTACAAAACAACTGAAAAAGTATCTCTCACATCATCTGGTGTATTACATGTGACCTCAGCTACATAGAGGGTAACAACAACAACATAATGATGTGTTTCTATGTGCAGCACATGAAAAAGGCATGAAATGAATATATAACAGGTTAAAAACATTAAAACAGAATAGAATGCATAACATATAAAGGAAGTTAATACTCATAAATAGAAAAAAATAGAATTCATCGAAGGATAAACTCCTAAAAACAACATTTTAAAAGAAGGGCAGTTGGGCATTGTGCAAAAAAAAGAATTTCAGACCTACAGTGGTTGGTTTTCTGTTCAGCTGATACTGTGCTTGCAGCTATAAGAAACTGAGGCAGGGTGTTGCTGCAGAAGAGCAAGGTCTCCCTGGATAAACTTGAACAATAAACTTGAATCGAACAGTACACGTAGTACAACAGCAGAGAGAGAGAGAGACAGGCTGACAGCCAGACAGACAACAGGGACTTCAGGGAAAGTGGAGAAGAGCTAAATTGGATGCTGCCAGCACTAATCAGGCAGCAGAGAGCTCTGATCAGATGTCCAACGTGCCCCTCAAATCTGAAGTGAGGAGCGACGGTGATGCCAGCGTTCACTGGACAGGCCCTTCCCGGATAATGAGTGTGCGCCAACTCAGAGCACTACAGGTATGTGTATAATCAGAGATAATCCCTTCAGCAGACGTGGCTCATGCAGTATTTTCAGGTAAATCAGAGCATCCGAAAAAGGGTGTAGGATGAGTGGAGTTTGCTGCATCGGCATAGTGCAGATAATATAATGTAAGGGACACTTATCATGAGCAGAACTGCACAGAATCTGTAAAGGGCAAAAGTAAAAAGGGACACCCCCACCACTGCATGCATGGCTAAGACCTCAGTGGTGTGCTTTTTGGATGGTCATCTAACAATGTCTGAACCCCCCCCTCACGTCAGGACCTCAGGATTGGTGGAGCTGCGTCTGAAATGTTTTGTAACAAGCATGCCCACTGTGTGGAGGTGAGAAATCTTCTTTTATTTAATAAGGGCAGTTTTACACTCACAAGTATCATTCTGCCCTAATGTCACACCAGGGGGACGTGTGTCTAAATGTGCCCCTCCCAGTGTGAGCTTAGGGATGAAAATAGCCCTCTCCCATATCAGAAAGGGTTCAGCATGCTGGAACTGAACTACTAAGTGTTTATACTTTATGTCTGTTCTCCATGGCCACAGTCAGAAGTGAGGCAGAAAGCTTACAGTCATAATGAGCGGATGGTACACCGGGAATAACAGCCTATATTTTAATACCATCTCTGCTGCACTCAGTTGTACACAGAAAGTTGTTGAGTGAATAATCAAAAAAGGGCACGAGATCAAAAACTGCGGTCTGACATCACCCTGGCCAGACCTATACATGCTAGAGCAGCAAGCAGGCTTGTCAGGCGGTTGAATAACTTCAAATCCTCTCTGCTCCACACACACACACACACACACACACACACACACACACACACACACACACACACACACACACACACACACACACACACACACACACACACACACACACACACACACACACACACACACACACACACACACACACACACACACACACACACACACACACACACACACTGTAGTATAGTCTGACATTCACTTCACACTGGGATGAGTCAGCTGTGCTGAGGTGAGAGAGGAGCCAGCTCTAGACTCCTCCTCCTCCTCCTCATCCTCCTCCTCATCCTCCTCCTCCTCATCCTCCTCCTCCCCCCAGGAGCAAACAGCATTGCACAAACAATGGAAATACAAATAAATGAATTAGTAATTTAAAAAGGCCAGAGTGTGGTCAGGCAACGAAGAGGCTACAATAAAAGAGGCAGGTCTTTAGGTGGGGTTTAAAGATATCAGTGGATCTAATTGTTAGTTGCAAACTACTTTAGAACTGAAGCTAATGAGTAGCCCTCTCAGTCAAGGTGATGATGGTGTCTAAGTACAGCAAATCTACGACAGGATTAGGACAAAGTCAAGGAACAGCAAAGGTCAACTAATAACCTGTCTTCAAAGCAGAGGGCGGAGCAGAGCTGTGTTTCTTCTGCTGGAGTCACTGACTTCATATTTAGAACACTTGTATTTGTGTAGCAGTGTTCAAACAAAGTGCTCTCTAGGTTGTAGAAATTTCGGGAATAACAATTAAAAATGAAAACCTAGTGTGCGCCCTCCCCCCTGAGGGACATACAGAGGCCACATGTGAACAAATTGAAGTGTACTGCAAAGTACACTTCAATTTGCACACACACACACACCTCACCCAATAAAGATTTAGCTCCTTAAAAAGTGGCAGGACGACAGTGTGTGCCAGGTGCCAGACAGGTACAGCTGAGCTCACTTCTTGGCAGCAACAAGTGCTGGACTGGATAAAGTAAAATGACGAAGGCCAGCGTTTAAGGACGTTTGGTCATCTGAACGACTGACGGGCGTCACGCTGAACCAAACAACCAGACATGTAAAAAATGCAAACAGGAGGACGGGAATAGACGGTGAGAAGGTGACCCCGTCGCCGGCAGCCTGTCACAACACAGATCAGTGTGACGTCGGCCCGCTGGACGCCGTGATGATCCTCTGGCTCTGTGTTCATGCAGACACTCTGTGCCTCACCATGTGCTCACTACCTGAATGAAGGGTCACAGGATGAACTTTGACATACTTTTACGTTTAATATCATGCTGTCTTAGAACGGCCTCATGTATGAGACACATTCAAATGATAATAATATCTGTTTGATACATTCTTATGAAAAACAAACACATTGGAAATATATAATCGTACCTATTTGATTTTTTCTCACAAATATGTTTTAATGAGGACCCAACAGTGTAGCATGTCGGCGTCCTGTGTGATGTCTTTACTAACATGTATTACTATTTCTTATGCTGACTTATAAACTATTTGAATTACTTGTTAAACTTGTATATCTCCTCTTAGGGTGACTACATAATGTCTGTCCAGGGACTTCAGATCAAAAGCAGCATTTCAGCTGTTACATTTCACAGCAGTGTTTATTAATGCACACAGTCCCAGTTACATAAACTGAGAAATAAATAAGTAAATGTTTTCTGAATAATTCATAAAATAAAGAGTGAAATGGCAATGAGCTGTGGAAAAACTAACATCCTCCTTTCTCTATTGAAAGTAAAAAATGTTGTGAAAACTCCCGAGAGTGTCATGTTAGGAAAGGGTTTCTTCCTTGTGTGAAGTTCAGCGTATCGAATTCATTCTGACAGAATGAAATTATTGTTCTGTTACTTATATTCAAATGTGATTTCTAATCTCTTTTTGCTTTGCCTAAGAGGATATACGAGTTTCCACTGTCACTGGTAAAACTATATGACCAAGATGGTTGTTCATGTGTGAGACATACAGTACGTTCAGTCATTCCAGTCTCTATCGCTGGTTTTAGCTGCGACAGAAATGCCCGCTGACTCTCTCCTCTATCTTTTGATCCTTTCACTCACTTTTCCTCCAGTTTGGTTTTTCTGCTGCTTAACCCGTAGATCTGCTTAAGAGGCCAGACAAGATACCAGAGCACGAGGCTGAAGACGGTCTGGCTTAATGAAGATAACTGTGTTTACTACGTAATAGTCTTGGCTGAAGGTGTGTGAGAGCAGTCAGTTCAGTGAGAACAACAGGAACCAATCAATGCGATTATAAAGGGCAGTCTCTACTGCTGAATTGATTATGATTCATCTGATTTCCTGTTGAATGGAAACACTGACTGATTTTCCCAGAAAGGGCTCGGCAGCTTTGAGTCAGTTTGCTATTTTAGTGATTTCATTAAAGACTCACAGTTTAAAGGAGAAATGTTGTGCTCATTCTCAGGTTCATACTTTTATTCTATGGTACTTCTAGAATGTGTTTACATGCTGTAATGTTCAAAAAACACATTATTATGATTATGATTATTATTATTATTATTGTCATAGTGTGTATACTGCTCTTTTTAGTCTCTATCTGAACAGTCTGTTTTAGCTTCTGTCTCTTTAAGGCCCGCCTCCCTAAAACCCAGTGTGCTCTGATTGGTCAGCCTGAGCAGGCACCGTCATAGACTGCATCAGAGAAGTGGACGTCCCCTCCAGGTATGAAAAGTGAAGTCAATGCAGAAGTGCCTTAAAGCTCCTTTTTTTCTAATGACCAGCAGGGGGCGACTCCGAATGAATGGAAGTCTATAAAAAAATTACCCTACTTCTCACTAACCAATCAGAGGGAGTCTTTGCGGAATGAATGTCACTTCTGGTTCCAAAAATCCAAGATGTTGACCCCCTTAAAGCGAAACCCAAGGCTTTCACCAACTCCTGCACATAGACTGTATTTAAGTTGACAGAGCCATTTGGACACCACCCAATGGTTTGTGGACTGTTGTCTTGAAGCCTTGAATTTCACTCTACGGACGTCGCCATCTTGGTTTTTTGGAGCCAGAAATGAAGAAGACCGCCTCTGATTGGTTAGTCACAGCATAGTCCCACCTTAAAGCATACCCTGCTCTATCATCTATTTTCCTCTAAATGAGACCTTAATGTACTTAATGAACACCATGCTGTATTTATTAAGACTTGAAAATAGCAAAAGAGACCATAAACGCAAGAGGAAAATGTTCACTGAGGTAATAAATCAAGTGATAATTAAGGTCTCATAGACTTCCATCCATTCGGACCTTCAGTCACACCCTGCTGGCCATTAAATAGAGCACAGGTTTAAAGCACTCCCACACTGGCTTCACTTTTCAGTCCTGGAAACTTCCAGTCCACTTGTTTTATACAGTCAATGCTCCTGCATCACCTCTGCTTAATCCAAAGGGTGCAAGGCTTTGAAGCCAATTTTACACAGTGGCAAAACTATGTAATTACAACAATGGCACCTGTCACATGATGATATTGGGCCCAAAAATGCTTTTTCCTCCAAATACTTACATTGTGAAAAGAGGCATCTTTAATCAGCAGATTCACAACAGCCATGAAATGACTAGTTACACCATCGGAATTTGATCCATTTAGTCTGATAAGATTAGATTTGGAGAGTCTAGAGGAGCCACATGATTAAATCTTTTAATCACCATCCAAGTTAGCAGAGGGCTAACGGGAAGTTAGCCAGCTTGGCAGGCCCAAGGAGCTAGTATACCATGCTCCATGGGCCCAACAATGGATCATAGGAATGAACGGAGCCTTGCCTCCAACGCTGTATCCAGTTCTTTTTATACGTCAGCGGGAGCCACATTAGCCGCAGCTTCCAAGTCTGAAGTCAGGTCACAGACAGCCAGTATCGATCCATCCTTGAGCTTGTGTGACAAAATTAGAGGTTGTCTACTTCAATTTCACCTGGGGCACAGCTGGGGGTAAGTAATCTTTGATGCATCATGCAGCATTTGTCAAAAGATGAAAACAAGGAAAGGGGTAAGTCCCTTTATGTCACGTTTTCTATGTAAAACTATGAAAAAATGACTTCAATGTGAACCTGAAAATGCCAGTGACCACAAATGTAACACAAAACTTACTCCGTATAACAAACTAAGTAGAGCCAGAGTTCACTTGTTTAAAAGCCAGTCAGTCTGTGGCTGAACTGAGATCTGAGTCCCCTCCCCAGTACATCCCTCCCACCTCTTCCCAGATACTGAGCTTTCTGTTCTGCATCTAATGTTTTCATTAGGAAACTGGGCGCAACCAAGTCAACGAGGGAAGGATTAGAGAGCAGGAGAGCAAAAGCAGGCCAGAGACGGAGAGAGGAAGAGTAGGGGAGGAGAAGAAACCTTTTTGTTTTCAGTCTGGTGCTGAGTTAGAGGACATTTGGGGTCTCTCTCTCTGTCTCTCTCTCTCTTATTCTCACCCCGTGTGCCTCCTTATTTCTTACACACTCTTCCTCACCAGCTGCTCGCCAGGCTTTAACCATGACCTGCCTCCCCACCTCCTCAGTTGGACTCATCCTGCTTCTGATTGGCTACGCTGCAGCAGGTAAGGGATGCATCTGGGTGTGGTTGGCAGGGCAGAGGACACACAGCTGGTAGAGCAGAGCAGATCAGTGTTCGCTGTGTCAAACTACTAAATCAGATGATTTATGAATCAGTGTGGTGGAAATTTTTCATTTTCTGATTGCGATCGCGTCTATTCCGTACATTAGTTCTTTTTCTGCATGGTACAATACATTTTAGTTATTTCACAGATGTGGGTACGTATGTGTAGATGATTGCTGGATGAACACACATGTGGCTGACGTCATGGGTATACACACACATACATGTGAGTCTGTGCGTGTTTGCCAGCACATCTGTTACTAATTTCACTGCAGTTCTGGCTACACTTAATCTAATACCCTGTCAGCAGTTTCAAACAATCACTCTTTCCTTCATCCATTATGTTCATCTGCCGGCTTCTCACCAGTGCGCTGAGCGTTGTTTACCAGCGTTAATGAAATCCAGTGGAAATTCACAAAATTGTGGGCCAATCCTCATGAGCCAAATCTGTCAGTGACAGCCTCAAGTGTGAATTACACTGACTTCATACTGCAAGAATGGCCAACGGCAGGATGAATAAAGCCAAATGAGCAGTCACCTTATGCAGCAAGCAAGCAAGCAAGCACACTCACTTACAAACACACAAAGCATTTGATTTCATATTTTATCTTAAAAGCTTCATTTGTCATTAAATGTAAACTATAAAAGGGAGTTAACATGGGTGCAATGATAGTATAGGGGTGGACTGAGCGTCGCAATCTCAGAAAAAGGCAGGATGTGGCACTCTGTTAGTGTCAAAACAGTTAAAAATAATTAGCTTACAAAGAAAACAAGAGGAGATACAAACCAGACAAACCTAAATGGTTTGACGGAAATCTAAGTGTGTTGACTGGAAACAGCTTAAAATCTTAATTCATTTGTTAATTGTTAGTTAATTTGTTGCTTTAGAAATTTACAGTTACATTTGAGCTTTGAGCAGTTAATGTCAGTTGAACTGCAAGCGCTGAAAATAGCTGAAACGTGTGCATTTTAAGCAGTTAAAGTGTAATTATTGGCATGGAAGCACTAACAGCAGCTGAAGTGTCTGGTGAGGTGAGATGGTGAGGAGATCGGTTTAAAGTAAAAATCAGTGTCAGTATGCACTGAATGACTGTTTTGAGCGCTTTTAGCAAATCTTGTTAAGCGCAGCTTTATGTAACAGTCTCTCTAATTCGATAATTAAAAACTCCTTGCAGCGGCTTTGAAGAGTAAAACGTGAAGGCAGCTGAAGTATCAGTTGATGTAATGGGTGAAAGCAGTTGAATCGTCGAGGCTCATTTGTCATTGCATCATATGCACTTTTTTCACTTCACATATTCACGCAGGCTGCATACAGCACACACATCTTAGTACAATACTTTATTCTTCTTTCATCGTGCTTGTAAACCCCATTTAACGTTTTCATGGAAGTCTGTCAGGCCACAGGTCAATTTTAGGGCCAAACTTTCCAGATATAAACATGCTTGTGCTTAAAGTGAACAAATTTCACTGCAGGGAATCAGAGGCTCGATTACACTACAGGCTCACAACCCACTCAAGGCAATGCTGAGATTGTCAATCTTTTCCACAGTGATATAAATTTATACATTTTAAGAATTTGTCAATAAACTTTAAACAAACGAAAAAACTCATAGTTTTTCATAGACAGTGAGCCAGTGGTTAAAAACTTCAAATTTAACCTTGAAAACACAAATGATGTAGTTTAGGGTTACTGTATATTCCAGCTAGACTACAGATAAAACGTCTAATTTAACTTTGGGAGAACAGAATGCTGTCCAAATTAATGTGCATAACTCTAACTGCAATGTAATTGGGATTTATAACCACGGTATCAACATACATCTACTGATGCACTTGAACACATCATCAGTGATAGTACCCAGGGGCCCAGGGGTTTTTCAGTCTTTCAACTGCAGACCTGATAACCCAGGTGGCCCGACTGGGAATGATCAGTTCCCAGCCTGTGTCCGAGAAGTTTTAGACCATGGTCTATATGTCTAATGCCGTACTTAACTAATAATCAGAACAAAATTAAAACAACAAAACAACCAAAAACAGACCGTTTTTGGTTGTTTTTTATGATTAACTATGAGTTCAAATGCAGTTTTCAACCAACAGAATAAATTGGTGTGAGAGATTTGATACACCTGAAGAAAAGAAGTCACCATTAACTCTGATCCAGGTTCAACCTGTTCTCTGGAATCAGGAGAGACCAGACAAACACACATTTAGGCAGTGGTGGAAGAAGTATTCAGATAATTGTTTTAAATTTGATTCATGTAATCTTTATCTAATTTGGCAGCCTCATAGAGATTAAGGTCTCTTTAGAACAGGAAACGTTCACAAAAAACACAATCACCATAAAAGAAGCAAAACGATGAATAAGGATTTTTTTTTAAAAAAAGAACAGAGAGTCTATTTGCACGAGGATGTAAATAGCCAGAGGGCCGCAATTCATCTATTTACACCCGACTCTGTGATGTAGTATAAAGAGCACAAAGTTCTTAAAAGGAGAGGGTGGTGATGGCTGAATGTTAATACATATTGACAATATGTTAATATTGTTAAAGTAGAATTACTTATTTTTAGACTTAGGTCACTTATCATTTTCAGTTTTCAGATGCAGTTGGATTAGATTTCAGCACCAATAGAATTTGGTAAAATAATAAGTAAAAGAACAAATAAAAAAGGGAGGTCACATTACACACAACATATACTCGAAGGGAACGAAGTAATTAAGTAGAAGAATCCATGAAGGATTCCTTAGTAACTACTCAGTATGATGCACTACTTTACTCGGAGGTGCACTAAGTGAGAAACAAATGATTAATGATTGAGTTATTTGTTTTTTGCAGCTCAGTGACAAATTCATAGACAGTGGTCAGTAAGTCTGCTCACAGATATTTATGAACTAATCATCAAGCAACGTTTCATTAACATAGTCTCTTCTAGTCTGTTCCCAACACACTCTTTATCATCTACTACAGGGGTGTCCAAACTGTTTTCCCTGAGGGCCACATACAGAAAAACATCCAAAGGGCTGGACCACTCACTAGAAGGGAGCTATGTTACTGACTTTAATCCACTAGAGGTGATGTAGATCTCCTCACCTCTAGTGGATTAAAGTTGGCTAAATCAATCAAATGGAGGTAAATTCTGCTTGATAACTGAATATGATTCAAGAAAAGAAAAAACAGCCTTTCCATTAGTGGGCTTTCATTTATTAGCTGTGGTCCAAGCTGCTCTTTGCCTTGTAGGCTCTTGTTCAGGTGATCAGGTGATCAGTGAGATCCACTAAAGCTGCCAACCAGAGAGGATCACTGAGCTCATGAAGAGTCCTTCTCTCTTCAAAACTGGTCCATTTCTGATCTCAGGGAATAAAACCGCTGCAGCACAGAGCCACGACTTAGTCAGGGCACATGAGAATGGTAGAGACCCCCCACCCCCCACCCCCCAGCATTAGCATTAGCATCAGCATCAGCATCAGCATCAGAGAGGGAAGCTTGAAATAGTCTGTTAGAGCCCTGGTGCTCACATCAGCCTTACCTCCACTTCCTTGGCCCTCGGCGGACACCGTAGAGGCCTGTCCCAGCTGGAGCTCCATCCGTCGTACCTCCACACAGCTCGTCCCATTTAACTCCCATCATGCCAACTGCACCTGGCCCAGCTTCAAACACATCCTCACCTGTCCTGGTGCTCTTTAGCCTGCTAACATCAAGCAGCTCCTCCGTAATGTAAAAGTGATCTTCATTAGTTATTAGCTGTGCTCTCATCGAACACAGAGTCTCAGACTTTCTACACTCACTTGCTCTCCACCATTTTGGGTCACCTGTAGCACATTTCTTCTTCTATTACTTATTTTATAGAGAAGCTGCCTCGTTACTCCCCCTAGCGGTGAGACTAAGAAGTACAACACAGTCCAGTGCAGGTTCCATGTGTGGGCCGTGTTTCAATACATTTTTAGAATTTCCTGCGGGCCAATGAAAATTGGACCGCGGGCCGCAGTTTGGACACCCCTGATCTACTATGTAGTCCTCGATTCAGAGTTATTCAGGAACTAGTTATTAATGAGCCTTTCATTCTCAGGCTGCTCCTCATTCCTTCCTCACTCCTTCCAATGTAACAGTTTTGAGTACTGTATTGTAAAGTGTCACCTGTTTGTTTTGTATGAGCACTGGTGTTGTGATCTAACGCTCTGACCTGCACTGACTCCCCCCCCCCCAGAAAAGACTTGCATACACACACACGCACACACACACACACGGTCATTCACCTTTGTCCTTGGGTGGAGTCATTAAGTGTGTTTGTTTTTCCTGTGGTGCGTTTCCTTGGAGTGGGGGTGGGGGAGGTGGGGGCTACTACATGATTTCTCAACCTCCTGGAAGGGTTCCAACAGGGAAGAACAGTCGTTATATGAGCTGGACAGAAGAAAAGGCCAACACAAACAGGAACAAATGCCCTCTCGCTGTTTGGAAGCACAGAAGTACAGACTGGTGAGAAGATAACATGTCAGCCAGTCAGCTGTTTAGCATCAGCACATTAAAGGTATCGGTGGTTCATTGCGTACAACACGGACACTTCTACCTTTTCATAACAGCATACATCATGAACATCAGCGCGGAGCTCTCTGTTGCAAGTTTCCGCTCATAAAGAGCAGGCTGTGCTGTGTACACACTGATCACACAAACACACACTGACACTTAGATGGAAGCACAGCTGTGGTTGGGGGATTTTTTTTTTTTTTTCTTACTGTTATTTTTTTCTTTGCTGATCGGGAAACCAGCAGCACATTCTGTCGGAGCTGAAGACTGTGGTTGTTTGGAAATGCAACAACAAATTTCACCACTTTAATGACTTCTGCCTCCAGATCCTGTGCAGGAAATCTCCATGGCTTAAGCAGACTGCTGATAACTCATCTGCCCCTGTCACAGCAGCTGAGGTTTGCCAAATCTTCATGCCCCTGAGTCACTTCAACAAAACCTCCATTATGGATAGCACACCAGGGCAGACATCTGCTTTGTCCCCTCAGTGAGAAAATGTAATGAATGTACTGTACCCTCCATCCGTCCACCGCTCTTTCTTGGCCTGTTTCCTGCATGTTCTGAACTTGGCACCCCTCCAGTCGGCGTAATGGAGCTTGTAAAATGTTTCCATGGGATATCTCTGTAAAATCATGGCAGCCTGATGCTTAGGCAAGGCTGTACATGGGAGCACGGTGTGCAGGATAAGATATGGGAATCAGTTCTGGCCGCCTCTGCTGGCAAAGCCTTTACTGCTTGAGGAAGAGCAGATTTTAAGGGTCGGTAGTGAACCAAATGAGTTGTTAGGACGGATACGGTTTGCAGTGTGAAATCAACAGAAAAACAATTCCTGTATCTTTGCCTGTATCAGCAAACGCTGAAAAAAATAAGAACTTTAGATATCCACTCATCAAAGCAAACAAATGCAATTTGTCTGCATCTTTTTTGGGTAGTGCAGGATGTGAATATGGAGGAATTAACAGCTACTGCTGAAGAGCCGAGGAGACAGAAACCTGTGCAAAGCCACAGTCTGTGTTTATTTGACAGTAGGCTGAAGACCTGGTGGTTTTGGGCTAGAATTAATATTTCCAAAAGTGCACACATGTAAAGCTTTGTTTTCCAATGAGGGTGAAACACCCAAAGGAGGAGGACAAAATGAGTAATATATGGTGGGGAAGGGTAGGAAAAGAGTTTATGTAACTCAGGAAGCTTAAAAGTTGAACATCTTTTTTCATAGAGCTCAAACAAGGGTCCAGTGTGACTAGCTGTTAAACCAAAAAGGTGCCTTTAACCTGAAGAAAACCAGTTTGGTCTCCTAACTTTATTTTCCAGGAGAAAAGCACATCCTTGTTTGGTCCCTGGCAAGCAGCCATGAGAGGAGGGATATCGACAAAACACAGCCTGCAGAGGCTACCTAACTCCGTCTTAGCTTCATTAATGTTCAATAACAACACGCACTGTCAGGCCACAGCTGTCCGCGTACACTCCAAATGTTTCATCTAAATAACAGTGTCAGCGGCGCTTGCAGCATTCACTAAATGAATGAGAACCCCACTCCTTTATAACGTATAAACGCTATCAATGGGAGCTTGGCCTGCAGCCACTAAGAAGGTGTTCGAAAATGGAAACAGAGGCTTCCCTCAAATGTGTTGGCTTCAAAGAGGAGCAGATAATTGGAAACATAACTGTGAAGGGAAAATGGCTGGAACAATGCATCCAGCCCCCCACCCCCTCCACCCCCTCCACCCTGCTGAAGTGAATTCACACCAAGAGCCCTCAATGTGCTGACTGCTGCACAGTTTAATACTCATTTTAGGCTCCACATCAGTAATGCTACTTCATGGAATAACATACAACACATGAAATGGTTATTTGAGGTGGAAACAAGCGAAATTAGACATAAAGTACATTTTGCTCATGTTAGATTTACCACTCCGTTAATCTGACGTCACTTAAAATAGATGTTTTCAGTTGTTTATGTCTCGTTGCCTTGTACTAGACTGCAGTTGGACATTTCTTTGCTTTCTTGCTGAGAGCTGATCAGTCTTGTCTGTGTGCTATATGTGCAACATGACAGCGGCATCTATCTTCTCTTATACATCTCGGCAAGAATGTGGGTATAGTCCCCAAAATGTCTAAAAGCTCCGATAGTGGAATTTATGTCTTCGTATCGATCCTTTAGTGTTGTTGTTGTTTTTGGAGTGTGAAATCTGTTTTTGGTTTGCTGTTTCTGCAGAATGGAGGTTAGACCTCAGTATCATAGAAAAGAATTTGTCTCTTAATTGTCCTTCATACCTGCTTCAATGTGAGGTGAGGTGAGGTGAAATGCTCCTTTTAAAATCAGTACAGTGTTTTAGATCTTATGCTTTTGTTATGGTTTCAAGCAGCTTGTTTGCTGTTGGGAGCTTACATCATGTCCTGTAAATCCACTCAGATATGCAACTTTTCCATTCCAGGACCTGAGCCTGACGTGAGGCCCCGAGCGGTGCGTTCAAGTGCCTGTCAAGAGCATGTGAACCTTCACAACCGCCTGGATGTGGTGGAGAAGGTGCAGTTTCCAAACCACCCTTTCATTCAGAGCCCCGAGTGGTTTGAAACCAATGGGATTTGGGATGTTTTCAACCCTGGTGTTGTCAACTTCATTATGAAATGTCAGCTCCATCTTATGCTGCCAAAAAGGAAAAAAAAACCTCAGTATTTTTTCTTAGGGATAAAATGTCGACAAAGCCGTGGCTCACAGCCACACCCACAGTCTCTTACTGTACAAAACCCCAACAATTTCTCCCCTTTTTTTTTCCAAATTGCTGATGAGCTAGTTCAAGTCTCCACATTCATCTCGTCTGAAAAACCCCATACTTACTTTGACCTTACTTTACCAGCTGTTTTGGGCGGCTGTATAATTCATATGAATATATTATTGCATTATTCATGAGTGATGATTCTATTATTCATACTACAACTTATTCATGTTTTATTTATATGTCAACCACACAACTATTTCTCCTGTCTCCTTCAGAAAGTGGAGGACACAGTTGGGAAGTTGGAGGCTGAGCTGGCTGCTCTCCTGGATGCCGTTGAAGCCCCAAAGTGGCGCCCCATGTTGGATAATACAGGAAAGACAGCCGTGGATATCCTGGAGGACCCCGGGACAGTCTTAAACTAACCAGGCATTCATGGAGAAGGGACTTGAACTTGGATTTTGAAGGAATAAATCTCCTTGACTTATATGTATGCATATACTGTATATATACTGTTTATCTCATATAAAAGGAGGAGCAAGGCCAAGCTTGTCTGCATTCTTTTCTCTTATTAATCCTATGAAAGCTTCATCTCTTTTCCTGTTTTAGAGTCACTGTTAGAATCCTCTTCCACCTGCAGTCAACAGTGGCACAGCTCATGTTTACGACGCCATTCAAAGAGATGAAATCACTTTCCCTGCTCCTCTTCATCGCCCTCTGTTGCCCGCAGACAAACCGTGCCTTTAATGCTGTATTTGTAAATGACAGAGACACAGAGACACCAAGTAACTGGAGGGAGATTTATTTCTTTATCAAAGCAATTAAAGCAGCATCTTTTTAATCACACGGAGCAGTTTCAGTTGGTACAGTAACAAGGCTTTTTCACTGACTCCCCGTAAAACTCCTGCAGCACAAGACCATTATGCAAAATAGGATCACAAGGAGGAAAAGAGTGGCATGAATCACAATTTTCTTCTTCTTGATTTGTTTTCTCAACAGGGCACTGAGTTTCAAACTGTATCCACACAGTTAAGACATCTACAGTATGGTACGCCTCGAGAGCATCCATCGGAAAACGCTTGAATAGGAGACATGCCGTTGCAGGTCAAACACTAGCACAATGCCTTTTTTGAAACACGTAACAGCATCCAGAACAATAAGACATAAAGAAACAGGTCGAGAGGGTTTGCAAGCACGGTCCAATTAGGGATGAATACTGATATCAAGGAACAAATGCCAAAACTGTAGATTAGTATTGTAACTTTGAGAAAAGCACTTAAATTAACTGTCATAGTCAGTCATTACCCATTTACATAAAGTTACACATCCACTTCAGGCCTATGCCCATTCTGATGGTGTGCGTAAACTGATTCAATGAGTCTTAGAAACAACTGAGCTTTCTTTTCCATAAACAGAGACATTCAGTGTTTTAATAATGCAGCAAATTCTGTGTTGGGGTGAGGCGAAAACCTGACCCCGTTCCAAATATTCTTCCATTGCTGCACGGACAAAAACGCAACACTTAACCCACAACAGAGCATCACACACAAGTGCTGACCTCATTCCACTCATCCAGCAAGGGTACGAGCCTGTATACGTGACCAAAGCATTAAGACAATCTACGGGATGCCAAAAAGGTTTTGCATATCATCTAAAAATATCATGCCGTCCATATAACACTGGAATTATACGATTTTGTACAGTTTAAAGTTCACAAAACTCACTGTCCAAAAACATTTACGCAGGCCAGTTATACTCTGATTTGGACTGTGTCTATAATCAGGTGAGCACTGAGGTATGCTATTACCAAAAGCTTGTACATGCACATATCAGCCAGTAAGGCTCAAGCTCCAGGCTTTGGCAAAAACAAGCTTATACTGTAAAGGTACATGCAAAAAACAGCACAGGGCTTGAGACTATTAAATTGGCCGACTTGGAGGATGCCACTGTATATCCCTTTAAAGAAGCTTCTTAATCTAATCATAATGTATAGTATTCTGTGAAATACTCTCATTTGCTTTCTTCCTGAGAGTGAGATGAGAAGATTGATACCACGCTCACGTCTGTGGGAGGCGATTTGCCCAGTGTAGCTTTTAGTCTCCTGAAACGATGGCTCTCGAACGCTCAGTAGCCAAACCCTCATTTTTTAAACCTGTCCATAAAACCTGTAATTTGTGGTTTTAGAGTCTTGACGAACAATATTTCTTTCATCCATCCAGGGCTTCAGGGATTCACTGCGTCTGGCTGTTGTTCCCCAAATTGACCATGTGACTTAATTTAACTAATTTTGACACGGCTGTTTGCGTGTGGATGTCAATTGGTGAGATTTCGAGGGTCCTGCTGAGTGGATTGTTGGACTTTGGACAGAGCCAGGCTAGCTGCTTCCATGGTTTATGCTAAGCTAGGCTAATGGTCTCTCGGTTTGAGCTCTGTGTTCAACGCACAGACGCAAGAGTGGAACCAGTCTTCTCATTTAATTCTTGTAAAGACAGCGAATAGACGTATTTCCCAAAATGTCTAACTATTACTTTAAGGAACCCCCTTTACCTGAAATAGATACTTCATACATAATCACATGATTGTATAAATGAACGTATTTTCACTTGCAGAAGGAACATTGACTTTATGTTATACTGGGAAAAACAGACATACATTCACACACTCAAAGTTCCTTAGAAATGGTTATGCAAATGGTAGAAAAGCTTTGGCATATTTTGCCTACAAGTTGTGCCTGCACACTTGGAAAGAAGAGCAGAACGAAGCAGTGTGAAGCTTCACACAGCTCTTCCTTTAGTCTGTATGTCGAGTTCGCAGTCCCACATAAAACTGTGGTGAGTTTAATTACCTACACTGTATGCTATTTACATGGTTTTCATTTTATTAGGCCTTAGGGTTTCTAGGTGGACCTTTGCTACATGTTCCCAGGTGTTCAGACTGAGATGAATGGTGCCACCTTAAATGTATCACCTATCACTATGACAGTAATAGACTAGCTCATCTATATTTGAAGTACCAACAGGGCAAAGCTACACATTTAAGTACAGCCCCAAAACAAGCTCTACAGGGAGATGATCTTTATACTACCCAAGCACTTAAAGAGGTGAGGATGTCTGGTGAAGTAAACAGAGCTTTCTAATAGATTCTTAAAAGATGTCATTGTTAGTGATTGGTGTTTATTCCCGATGCAGAGTTTCTGAGTGCTCAGTGAGTCAGAGCACGGTGAAGGAGGGTAGAACTAAATCATTACAGACACAGTGACAAGCAAAATCTTTCATTCTGATTGCTGTACTGATTTCCCATGAATTATAGGACCTTATCACCCTAAAGAAAGCTTGAAAATATGAAAGTGGGGTAACGCTTCAAAGTAGCTTTCTGGCTTATGACGCATCCATGGCTATAATGTGATTAACAAACACTGATTATCATCAACAGGCACCACTTAAAACAGGGTTACAACATGAGACCAGCAGCG
This sequence comes from Pempheris klunzingeri, assembly GCF_042242105.1. Taxonomy (NCBI): domain Eukaryota; kingdom Metazoa; phylum Chordata; class Actinopteri; order Acropomatiformes; family Pempheridae; genus Pempheris; species Pempheris klunzingeri. The sequence continues at coordinate 25,416,824 of NC_092023.1, forward strand.
CTTTCTTGTCCGACTGGAAACGGCCACCAACACGTACTGTAAATGTGTCTCGGAGAGGTGTTGCAACAGGAGGAAGGTGCTCCGGGAGGAAATGAGAAACAATTGTTCAGAATTAGGGCACGCATAACATGAAAGAGGCTGAGGGGAAGAGTGAACTGCAGACACAGGCGATAATATAAACTGAGTGCCTGTGTGTGCTGAATAATTCAGTCGTCCCCATCAGATTTTGAATAGGAAGGCTGAGAGGGCGTCTCCACCTAAACCACTAACCCCACAAAAACCGTGGACTGCTATTGCTCGGGATGTCATCATGCTCGTGGAGCTTTCTGCTCGTGAACAACACCTCCTAGTAAGTGATTACCTTATTTGTCATGCTATACTGTAACATTGCATAGAAGTTAGAGCTTACTCTAGGGCGGACGGATACAGTAGGCAGGGGGCTCTCTGGAAATCTGCTTCATTCGTGCCTTACCGGAAGGATGCTACAGAAAAAAAGAGGGGGGTGATGGTGGGAGCCATTTTGGGTCCTGCTGTGCGTCAAGTCGCCCTGCTGTGCGTTTCCTCCGCTCCTGGCTACAACAGAGGAGAGAGGTGAGAACGTATCTATTGGCGTGGCACAAACACCGCAGCGGCCAGAGAGAGACCCGCCATCGTCACTGTGAGGTGATGTGGCGCTAGCAGCTGCCAGGGGAGGAGCACACCGAGCCGCACATGCTCAGCTTGGAGGAGGACTCGGGCTCCGGCTCGGGTTCTGGTTCTGGTTCTGGATCGGGCGCGTCGTCGTCGGTGGCGCCGGCTTCGGCCTCTCCGTCACCGTCCCCGCTGGCATCATCGGCCCCGGCCTCTGACTGACCCTCCTCCTGACGCCTTTTCAACCTGAGACAGATGGCGACACAAATGTAGAAACACACATATAATCATATGATGATGTGATAATTCTAATCAATATGATTACATATCTAATTATCTTCAACTTTAACCCCTTTTGGGTGAATTGGCAGCTAAAACACCCTGTTTTTCTTTTCAATTTCCTTTGAATGCAATGAGAAGCCTGAGTCTCTGCTGTGCATAATTCCAGATATTATGTCCTCCATTATAAATAGAAGTACACTGTCATTAATTAGAGCAATCGGATAGGCATTTGCCAAACAGAAGGAATTCAGTAAGCTGCAGTGGCAGGACCCAGTCAATAATGAATGAGGCAATAATTTAGAGCAGCACTGAACTCCCTCTACATTGCAGAGAGGACACATCTATGGATAGTCTTTATTTATGATGTACTATGTATATTTTACTGGCATGGACAATAGATGAATAATATTTAGCCACATCAGGGTGGGCTCTTAAAAAGCCTACTGCCATCTGTGATTTATCCAAGTTACTTCATTACAAAGGCTTGTCTGTCATCTGGGTTTAGGGCTGCAGCTAACTAATTATTTTCATCTGCCATTAATTTTCTCAATTAATCGTTTTTGGTCTATAAAATGGTGAAAAATGTCGATCTGTGTTTCCCAAAGCCCGAGACGACGTCCTTGAATATCTGGTTTAGTCCACAACCCCCAAGATATTCAGTTCACTGTCAGAGGGCTGAAGAAACCAGAAAATATTCACATTTAAGAAGCTGGAATCACAGTCTTTTGACTGTTTTTCTTAAAAGAATACGCAAACCAATTAATCGACTATCAAAATAGTTTGCAAATAGTTAAACAGATGACACCTAATCCATTAATTGTTGCATTTCTATATGGGGTAATATACAGTCCTCTCCTATAAAGTTACCATACCAGTAACCAGTTATCAGGATACACTGCATGCTCCATAATTCTATAGTGGACATTAATGAGCGTTTGCTGTGCCTCTTCACATAGTGCAGCTAATACAAGCTCTTAGCTTTCCTTATCTCCTGACGGTGTTCCCTTGGTGATTTTTAACAGCAGTGCTCAATGCTTCAGGGGACATTCAGGCTCCACATTTATCCGTGCGTTATTCCCAGTCATGGTTCAAATGCAGCAGACAGTGTGGAGATGTTTTCTTAAAACTCCTTAAGAACAGTTTATTAAATTAAACTGGGTTTTTTTTGTTCCCATGCACCCATAAAAACACGAGGGAACATATATTAGTCTGAAGTAGAGCCACATTTCTTTGTTTGAAATGAGAATTAGGTGTGGCTCTTTTGCCTTTTGCCTCTTTTGCCTTTTGCTTTTGGTTCAGCAGGATGAGGACTTTCTGTTTGCGTGTGAGAGCATCCCTGTTGAATGACGAATCAGAAAGCTGTGCTTTTAGCCCGTGTTATAGATGGTCTGCTGCTCCTGTGTTCTCTTACTTCTCACGGTTGAAGATCATGAACTCCTGCTGCACCACTTCAAGGCACTCCTGTAGGTAGTCATTCTCCTGCAGGGTCAAACAAAACATCAGCATCATCATCATCTCCCACGTCGACATCAACCTCGTTATCGTCATTAAGACCTACACATAAAACTTAACGTCAGCTTGAATCAGTCATCTGCATGACCTCGGAGGTGAAAATGTCTTTTCCCTCATTTCCTTTTCATCCTTCGCTGCTCTTTTTAAACAAGTCATGAATTGTTTGTGAGTCCTCCTCAAATTGGATGTTTGGCCCGAGACAAAAATAGAAGCTCATATTTCCGAAAGCACTTGAGGCCATGACAACAGCAGTGAAGGCTTCATAATTTAATAATCTTGGTAATAACGCAGTATGAGCACACACAAGCAAGCATGCACACGTACTGTATCTGCCACACACACACACACACACACACACACACACACACACACACACACACACACACACAGACAGACACCAAGTCTCATAACCCTGCTATTGTTAGAGGTACACACTCCTTGCACATGCTGATCAGCGCTGATAACACGTGACACACGCAAACAGGAGTGACGTTAATAACACTGATGTCATGGTGACTGTCTGATGGGAACAGACTGTTTCTCATAAATACAGAGAGCGGGCCTCCTGTCTGTGGTAAATAAGGCCTCAATCAAACGTAACCACACAGAAGACACAAAGACACTCCAGTTCTGTATGTACAATATGATTGTGTCAGGAATGGCTGCTAAATAATTGTCCATTTTAAAGTGGAAACTTGTCTTTTATGTCAAAATTCTTTTGTTTTAGAACTTTTACTGGTGTTAATACAGTGATATATAATATAGTCATATAGTGTAATATTATTTGCATATTGTTCAAAATGGCCTTTATTTAAGAATACTGTTGGTGGTAAATTACTTTTTATTATTGACTAATCCTTTAAACCAGTGGTTCTCAACATTGTTGGTATCAAGAACCCCCAAACTGATGCACATCATAAGATCTAGTCTCAGGGATCCCAGTTATTCCATAACCGTACTGCAGACTGGCAGAGTAACAGTGCAGTGTGTGAAACCTACGAACAGAATAGTCCCTGTTATACATTCTGTCATTGTTCATTCCATTAGTCAATGAATAAGAGTGAAATTAAAATATTCCTTATGTTTCTATGGGTCGTCTGGAATTTGTTTAGGACCCTTAGGGGTCCCTGGACTCCAGGTTGAGAACCGCTACCATCCATCCATTGTCTATTGTCAGTCAATCACAGGGCTGACACATAGAGGCGGACAACTATTCACACTCACACCTATGGGTAATTCAGAGTCGCCAATTTAGAGTTAACCTGCATGTCCTATGGACCGTGGAAGGAAGGGAGTGCAGGGAGGACATGCAAAGTCCACACAGAAAGTGTTGCCAGAACCACTACCTTAAATGTAAAATGTCACAAGCTTAACATTTTTGGAGCTACATACTTTTGGAACTAATTTCCTGTCTTGCTGACAGTTAGATGAGAAGATTGATACTGCTCTGATATGTTGACGCTAAATACGTGGCTGGAGCCAGCAGCCGGTTAGCATAGCTTAGCATAAGGACTGAAAACGGGGGCAAACAGCTAGCCTGGCTCTGTCCAAAGGTGGCAAAGGTCACTAATTCCTACGTGGAATATACCTGAAAATATATGTCCCAAATATAAACATGCCAACACCAATTACTCACTGTCCCTTTGCCTGGCAGCCAGCAGAGACTCCAGGAACATTCTGCTCACAGGCAAGACAAAGTCTTGTACATGAACCCTTGTAAAAGAATGAATCACTATTTTTAAACTTTGGATTCGATATGGATTTATGCCAAGCTAAACTAACAGGCTGCTGGCTCCGGTGACATATTAAACAGACCGATGTGAGAGTATTGATCTTCACATCTAGGCAAGAACTCGATCGACTGTATTTCCCAAAATGTCACACAATTCCTCACATTTCAAAATCTGTTTGTTTTTGGTATAATCATTTTGATTGGTATCACATCCTGGTGTAATACTGTTATTACTCCTCGCTCAGGGGGAGAGGCTATTTTAAAACAGGTGTAAAATATAAATTAAACAGTATGACACTGAGAGATTATTGCCTGTTTGGGAATATACGTGAGTGTAGTTAGTAGCCTGCAGCTGTCATGCTTGTAGAGCAAGTGTCCCTTTATGTTCACGAGCACTCTGTTATTCATTCTGTCTGCTGAGCTAAGATAATTCACCAGAGCTAAGGGAAAAAAAAAAAAAAAATGCTGGGATTTGGCTCGCCTCCAATCTAAAAATATGCAGTCTTGACGGGAACTGACAGACCGGAGACTAAGGTAAACCTGAGCAGCATTGTTATCCACGACTGGCCCTGCGCATCTTCCAGTATCTACTGTATGAGTAATACGACAGGTTAGAATTTGTGTGTGTGTGCTGCTGTCCTCTTCATAGTCATTTACTTTTAGTACTTACATGCTGAAAATGACACTAATCTGATCGGCGCAAGGCCACAAAGGTAAAATTAACAGGGAAACAGCAAATCATAGCATTGTATAATGGAAAATAAACTCTTTTATATGTGAAAAAACTAAAAATAGCATTTCCTATGATCAAAGGGAATAAGGGCCTTTTAACAGATGCTGTGACATCTTGTATTCCACCTTCATTCACCTAAATCCTCCTCCTCAACAGAGCATAATGCTTTTAACGCCAAAGTTATGCAGCATCTCAATATTTTATCTCTTGTATCTAAAGCGGAAAATATGAAAGATGGGAGAGATTATAGCTAATCTGAGAAATGTGATCCTCACCTTTTAAATCCTCTCTTAAGAGGCACACATACACCTACACACTAGAGCACTAAGAATCACTTTCATCATCAATTAGCCTGATAATTATTATTTATTAATGAACTATTTGTCTTGTTATGTGCAGTCTGTGGTCAAAAATCCAAAGATATTCAATTTATAATGATATGAAACTGAGAAAAACAGCAAATGCTCACATTTAAGGAGCTGGAACCAGAAATGTTTTGGTATATCTGCTTAAAAAGTAAATCAAACGATCATTATTTTCATAATAGTTGCGCATTAATCGATTAATTGACAAATCGTTTCCGCTCTAGTACACACAGAGTTCATCGCTCTTGTAATGTTGGTTTTAAGAATGTACTATTTGTGTTTCTAAAAGACACACTACTGTCTTTGTTTTTCATTGACTGTCTGATTTAATAACACATTTTAAAAAAAAAATGTCTCTGTTCTTCGTCTCTAATATCTAAGTGAAAACATAAAATACTCTCCGTCTCCGTCTTGGTTAAGACTGCTGGATTCATCAGGATTAAAGGTGGAAATAAGATACAGCTTTGTCTTTCTTTTCTAAATAAATACAAATATGAATTTCTATAAAAGTGCTGTCAATGAACCAAACAGGTAGGCACTGCTTATCATATCCACACATCTCCAGTACAACCAGCATCTCCCTATGTGGCTCATCAGCGTCACTCACAGACTGTGAATCCTTGCTGTTGTCTCGAGACCGGTTCTTGGCCAGCCTCTTCTTCTTCTTGTGAAGGGGGCGCGACTCCAGGATCATCTCCTCCAGCTCAAAGGTGGGGTCGCAGTGCAGCCGACCTTTCTGCAGGAGGGAGACGCACACAAGATAATTAGTAACACAAACGCTCGGGATCATAAATCAGCTGCGGTACAGCCAGAGAGCCCACAAGTGCATCGTGAATGCACTCACATGCACAGAGTGTTGCACTAAGTCCATGTGCACACACACTGGAATAAAGTACTGCGAAGAAGCTGCATTCAGGTTCCTTTACATTATTTAGTTGCCACACCTGCTCATTACAATCGACAAACATGAAGGAGTGGTTGTTGTGTTGTTGTGCGAACGTAAGTATTTCCTGTAAGTGTGTGTTGATATGGTGACACTAACATTAGGAACGAATCCGGCCTCCATCTTCTTCTCGTACACGGCGTCCCAGTTGACGTCAGCGAGGTAGGGAGATGTCTGCATGTCAGACAGGCTGGAGAAACGATGCTCTGGGTTCACTGTCAGAAGCTGGAAGGAAGGCACACACACACACACACACACACACACACACACACACACACATAGAGCAACGTCACCTACATCATGTCACCTTCACAACTTCTCTCCTTACTCACAGCCAGGCTCCTCTCTCCGGGAGGTGGAAAAAACCCCGGCAATCGTGGGTAAAAAAGAGAAATCAATTTGACCGTATCTTTCCTTTTTGTTGTGCACTTTGAAAAGAGCAGTTCAGAAAAAAGACACGTAGCCAGCATGTGTGGCTGGGCTAGGTGAAGCGAACATAACAAGGAGCCAAAAATATTCTGTTAAATTTGTAATCCTTCCTGGCTTCCCTAAAACTATCATGCCAGAAAAACATTCATATTTGATATGAAAGATTTTCAACTATAAGCACTGTATAAATTCAGACTTTGTTACATTAGCGCTGCCATGAGGTTGAATTTCACTGGGAATTGGAGTTATTTTTTCATATTTTCATGTTAAGTTTTATAGGCCTTTTTCACAGCACAGCATTTTGACTTGTCGTAGTAGGAAAAGCACAGGTGTTACTGTTAACATTAGCGATGGCTCTGTCGCAGTAACGATACACCAGCATGCACTACGTACCCAGAAACTAAAGGAGCTAAATGAGCTCCAGCCCTCATTTGTTTGATTATTTCCACCTGTGCTTTTACTACTGTGACAAGTCAAAATGTCCTCTGTGAAAAAGGCCCGTCGTTTATAAGCATGCACAAGAATATAAGTGCTTAATATCAAATAAATCAAAATACATGAATAAATAATCACATTGATTAATTGTATGAATTACAAAAACAAACTTAAACTGAAACCAAATTTAGCCAGTTAGCTGCTCTTAGCCAGAGCTAACTGTAACTCAACCAGCTACAGACTAAACATAGTGCGTAACATTAACCAAACTATGTAGCTATGCTACTTAACTAGCTTGCTAACTATCTAGACTTGGATAATTACTCAGCACCGGGGTGAAGAGCCAGTGTTGGCTAGCGTTAGCTCCAGTCTGCTAGACTCTAAATGCTAGAAAACAACGGAAGCTTTTATGCTGTTTTGCTCTTCACAGAGTTCCACGTCTTTCTCTGAAGAACATCTTGAATAAAATAGAATAATTAAAAGCTAACCAGTTAGCTGCTGCTACTAACACTGGCTATGTTAGCTGGCTAAGTAGGTAGCATGTGCTCATGTATCTTATAATTAGACAAATTATTATTATTATTAGCATTATTAGCATTCTTATTACTAATCAACAGTTGGCCAAAGCTGTCATTTTACATAATTTAACTTTATTCTTACTTTAATGGCTTCATGTCTTATCATTGTTGCTAGTGTTGATTATTTTCATTTTCATTCCTACTTCTTAATGGCTTAAAGTCACTCATACTATTAATGCATCTGTTTTAATTGTGTCCACTTGTGTCTCAAATTAAATTTTTTCAGTATCGACAAACTGTTGTGAGCGTTGTGAGCGCTGTGTGTTCCCCAGTAGCTCACGCATTGTGCAGCACATTGTGTTTCCACCTGGAACGAAATGTGCTTTATAATGAGGTTTAGTCACTGTGTCTGTTCTCTGGGTGTATTCACAGCAGCAGCTACATGGCCCATTCATAATCACTTTAGCACTGATGTCGAAGCTAATAGAAACTAACTCGCTAAATCAGGTATCTGTAAGCAGTTGTTTAAGAGGCAGCGAAAATGTAAACAACAAATTAAAAATCAACTCCAGCAAAACCCTGTTAATATGAAATCATCTGAGCTTTAATTATTTCTTTAATCATTGATTAATTTATTTAGCTTACACATTTATTTATTCCAGAATTAGTTTGTTAGTTTAATACCTGTTTAATTATGTTGCCACCAAACTTCAACAGGAATACTAAACAAATTCAAGCTCTTACTGATGTAGTAACCAACAGGGGACGCTGTTAATCAAATCAGCCACTCATCATCAGGTTATTGTTGCGCTTATCTATAAGATGAAAGCCACACATGAGTGGAGTCACTTATTCCAGAGAGGAAATAAAACCTAGTGCTGATATAGTTGTGTTTTTAATGCTATACCATCTGTTTCATTTTTCTCCTCAGGGTAAACATTGGAAAAGATAATGGGATGTGGCTTTTGTTGTCATGTTAAAGCTCTGCCTGTGCTTTATTTTCTTCCTTTGGTCACAGGTTGATTCAGTTTTCTCCTGCAGGGCTGGTTAGGTCCGTCTCGGTGGAGTCCAGACCTGGTAATCGATCAGCAGCAGAGCGGAAGAGACCAACGCTGCATCCAGAACACTCAGTCACTCAGACACACAACACATGCATGCACTCATGCTCACACTTACATCCTGCCAAAAAATATCCCGTTTAACAAGCCACGCTTTTTCAAACTCACTCTAAAATCTTGTCTTAAAATGACTACAGAAATACTGCCAGAGGGGATGAGATCATTTGTTGCCAGCATAGTTTTACTTGTTCACATGACATGTTGACACTAAGTAGAATAAGGTAGACTATTACTGCAGAGAAAATGAGCCTTATTCAAGGCAGTCATTTAGCAGATTTGTTTCCATTTGATTCCAAACAACAGACAGATTATCACTTGAGCCTCGATGTGAAGCTAAATTCCTTGTTATGTTGAATATTATTATTAACAGCAATACACTGGTGGACAGACCCACACACACACACACACACACACACACACACACACACACACACACACACACACACACCGTCTCTTCTCTCACCCACTTTCTCTGTTTCTGTGCTTCCATCCCTCTGATTCCCATCTGTCGTTTTTCTTCTGCTTTGCCCTGAGGGTCTCGCTTGATCCTCCCTCCCCTCAGCTCCAGCCCCCCTACAGTACCCGCATCCTCTCTTCCTGTGGCTTCAGTGCTTTTTACCACAACATTTACCCCTGCATCACCTCTATATCCCCGCTCTCCTTACCACCTGTTCCTCTTTCCAAGAAACACCATCTGTGTCCAGGCAGAGGGGTCAGGGTTCATTTTACTTAAACAAAACTGGAATAAGGATAAACTGCAATTTGCATCCATATTCCTTCATTTCTTCATTATATAGTGGTAGTATGTTCAGGATTTACCAAGCCGTACTTTCGATTCTGATCATTTTTATTATTGATTGATCTGCAGATACATTTCTTGATTAATCCTTCGACGTCCTCAAATTGCTTGTTTTGTTTGACCAAAATCCAAAATACTGTTACAGAAGACTAAGCAAAGCAACAAAACCTCATAAATGATGTTGGACAATTTGGATTTTTGCTTACAAAGGTTATCAGTTTTCAAAAGTCATGTCAGTCATAAGTCAAAATTGTGCTTATTTTTCTGTGATCAATCAATTAATTGTTTAATTGTATTCTCTAGATTATTTTTCATGATATCTGGAGTAAAATAAGTCCAGTCTGGCCACCTGGCGACACACACAGTGCTCTTGCCCTTGTCAGTCACTGTAAAAAGACATCAAAATCACAAATCTCTTCCATTGTCCTAATTTTATGAAGATTTCCAGGTTTTAAATTCGGAAGCAAATCCCACAATTTATATGAAAGAGCTGAAAGTAAATTATGTCCCACTGTGTCCAGCTCACCTTCCTCATGAGGGAAACCAGGTCCTTGGGCCAGGCTGGGCTGTACTGGACACTGACTGTGCTGAAGAGCTGAAGCAGGGACTCCACTGAGTTACTGGCATGGATGTCATAGGGCCTCTGGTATGAAAACAGAGTGGATGAGTGGAGCGGAGGTTCATTTTTGCAATCTAATAACATAAAGAACCCAAATTCCCATCATGCCTTACCCATCCACGGAGCACCTCAAAGGCCGTCACCCCTAGTGACCACCAGTCTACTTCAAAAGCGTAGCCCGTCCCACCACTAACAAAAGACTGGAAGATCTCTGGGGCTGAAAGCACAAACAAAAATCATGCACATGTGGTGAAAAAGAAAGTGGTCAATGGCAAAATATCAGCAGAAAATGTCTTTTTTTCCCTCATCTGTGCAATACCATCACAACACAACATAGGACATTCCTGCATCGTTGTGTAAACATGAGATCTGTAATTTGTATAATGTAGGTGGCTATTAAGGTATCGTATTTGACCACAGTGCATCTACCACAAGCTTTTCTCATGCTTACAAGTAACAAGTCACATCTTACTGAGGTTGTTATCTACCAAAAGATGTCAGGAACATCTGAGGGACACATCTAGGGACCATTGTTTCTTGTCAGACTATTCATTTTAAAAGTGCACTAAGCAAGCAGACTCCCATGATGACATGATTGAGAAGATGGTTGTAATGAAGCTGCAAAGCTAATTTTACCCATGTAGGGCTTGGTTCCAGCTAAGGCCGTGGCTCTCTCTCCGTCCTTTATTATCGTCGCTATGTTGAAATCCGTCAGGTGAGCATGACCTGAGAGGAAGCAAATTCATCAAAAAAGATTATCTAAACTGAAATATTTTAAAATAAAGGTCTCCAATCACATAAAAGGGAAACATTTCAATGTGTGAAAAGAAGAGAATTTGAGAACAGAATCTGACATTTAAAAACTGGATCAATGTGTCCTTGTGGTTTTATGTGTCAGGCACACATCCCTGACTCCTCTGACCCTCCTACCGTTGAGACTCATTAGTAGCTTACAGGGTCATTTTTGTGTCCTACTTGTCATGATGGACTCAATCTCACTGCTGCTTGTATAATATGAATTTACATAATTCACATAATTTCCTCTTTTCCTTGATCACGAATACATTTAAAAACATGACTATGTGCTTACAGGTAAATATCAAAGCTTAAACCTGAGCAACATTTTGTAGGCACAAATATATTTAACCTTTAATAAATTGGGTAGTCTGAAATAAGGACTGAAATAAGACACACAGCATGTCACACACAAGCACATGCAAACAGCATCAGAAACAATCACGCACATCTTTACAAAGGTCCAAAATTAAAAGTTTAAATTTATCCAGTGGGATGAGACATGATGAAAGATAGAAGAAACTGATAGAAGAAAGATGTAAAACAGAAATATGTGTTCTCCAGAATAAAACAGCATTAAGTACAAGTTTAAGGTTCTGCAAACTGTAATATAGACATGACCTAAGCTGGAGAATAACCATGTGCATACAAGATTGTATCGTCTGCATAAAAATGGATATTATAAGTCTATATACTGCAAATAATAATAACTTTGTGGTTAATAAATGGGAGGTTGTTGTGAGACCATCAGTTCTGCACAGATCACTTGTGTTGTATCACACAAATACGCAATGAAAGAGAGATATTTGAAAGTTTATTTTACCATCCTATCCAAGTAAGCTAAGATAAATTCTGAGCATTATTTCATCCATATTGAACAACCAAAGGTAAAAGGTAGCACACACACAGATCTGTTACAGGACTTCACATGTGATTGGTTTGGTTAAGTTCTGCATATAAATGACAGGACTTTTCCTTCATTCTCTGACACTAGACTGGACTGAAATGTTAGCATGAGTTTAGTCAACTTTGTCCAGTAGGTTTGTGTATGTACTGCCTTTTACCATTGGGTATTCTATGTTGATGCTAGGTGATTTTGGTTCAGCACCACAAACATAAATTCTGGGAAGGTGCATCCTTTCATAGATCTGACTAAGCTATTATTCCACACACACACACACACACACACACACACACACTCAGCGAAACACAAGGCAAACAGTTCACACCCTTACCTTGCTCATCCAACAGGATATTATCTGGCTTGACATCTCTACAGGAGACAATAACAGAGACATAGATCAAAATAGATTTAGCATGTAAATAACCTTAATACAGAAAAGCAACCTTATTGTACTCATAAACATTGCAAACATACACTAGTGTAATGCAAATATTAGTAGCTTCATCCGCATCAAAATACATCTGGAGGCGATAATTCTCCAGCCAGGTGCCATTATATGAGTGAAAGGGGGCCATTCAAACTTCGAACAATGGAGAGCTTTGTAGAAAACATGAGGCAATAAAAAAATCCATAATTTATGTTCCTTTCATGTATTAAATTGAGGGATGTCAGAGTTTCCTCATCATTTCACACAGATTTGATGTTATCGTTTGCCCCCGTTTTTCATCTCTTCAGCAGATGTGCAAGTCACATGCTTCATCATGATTTAGCCCCTAAGTCTGTTTCCAGTGCGCTGTGTGACATTTTGTTTTCAATCAATCAATACATCGATATATATCAACTTTTTCAGCACAGCACAGCATAAAAACCTCTTATGGTATTTAGACTTTTTGTATTTTCAAATTTCCATCATTTCCATTCTGTTTTTTTCTGTCAAAGTTTTTTTTTTTTTTTTTAAATTTCATTTATTTCTTATTAAAAATAGGTACAAAAAAAAAAATAGGTAAATGGAAACATACTTGTTGACCTGTTGCTAGTGTTTAAGATTCCGGGTGCTTGCTACATTCCTCTAATTCTAAAATCACAAACACATACTGTAACAGTGCCTCAGTTGGTAGTCAGGTGGGAAAGCCTGGGATTAGATGCGAGTCTGTAGGAGGTGTTTGTAGGCTGCTGCATGTGTGAATAACATGTTGGTGCAACATGTTAAGTGTGTGTGTGTTGTGTTCAGGGAGAGGACGAGAGGGAGAAAATTCTCATTCCCTGCATCTCAAACGTCGCCAGAAAACATGAGAACACACACATCACCAGTCTCCCCTGGAGGCTGTCGCAGTTTTGTCTGCACATGCTTATTACACCACTGGGCACCCATGCCACGGACACATTCAGGCGCACACTCACACCCGTGAACTCACACATCTTGACATTTCCTCCAAACCCTCCACAGGCAATTAACAGAGCGCACACAGCTTATTTAATTATGCCGCACGTCACGCTGGTGTGCTGTACACGCGTGGTCTGCAGAGAGCGTCTGCACTTCCCATAGGACACATTTGTTCACTGCGGCTATGCAAGGCTAAGCTGATGCTAATATCATCTGCCAAAACTCTTGGAGGGGAGTGGTGGGGGGGCGGACTGATCCAGCAGTACAAGGCTGGAGGGAAACACATACGTGTTCACGGGAGGAATCCTGAGACGAGTGCCAGCCACAGCACCGTGCCATTTTGTTTGATGTACAAAATTCACTTAACGTTGAATTTATTTTGCAGCGAGCACAGAGACACCAATCCAACATGAAACGGCATGTAAATAACTTCTTATTTTGTAAGAGGAAGAAACCGAGTGTGTGAGGTGATGGAACAAGAAGCCGTTTTAGCATGTTGTGTGTGTGATGAAGAGAAATGAAGCGACCTGGTGGTCTGAGAAGAGAAGAGAAGAGAAGAGAAAGGACAAAGGACTCTTTTACTTTCCTTCCTCTCATAGGACCAAATTTACCTCCCTGGGCATGGTGGCAGCTGACTGTTGCTAGGAGACCAGAAACCCTTCTTCCCTCAGTTGGTGCAACAAAATAATTGTATAGTATTCTCCTGTCAAAAACTTACAGGGTGGAACAAAATTGTAGAGCTGGGGACGGCCATGGATACCGAGGGATTGGATTACGGCTCCGAGAGCAGAGACAATGGTGTCAAAAGCAGAACAGCTGATGTCAAGGAGAGAATAAAAAAAATAAAAAAAACATCGGAAAAAAAGCCACACATAAGCAGCATCTGTCACCGATTTCTAATTGCAATTCTGAAAGGTTCATCTTGGACGTCTTTGCCAGGTAGACAAGGAAGAAAAACAAACACTGTCTCCCTGTCATGTAGTGAAACGTGTGAGAGTGACTGAAATCACACGCTTGTAACGTTACATAATATATAGATCAGGTGCACACAAACAGCTTGCTGCAAATATAAATATATGCGGGTAGAATGAAATTCACACGTACAAAATCTATTTATATACACATCATATGAGGCCTAATGTGTATATTATTTATGTGCTAATGCCAAATTATAGGAATAACTTTGCTACATTTAGGGACACACACTTCTTTTCTCTCTTGAGATGAGAAGACAGATACAACTATCACACTATTGGACCATGACGGACTGTGAATACAGTGTTTTTCCCAAAATGTCAAACAGACCATTTTCAACCAGAACTACTAGCATTGGGAAACCATATTTGTTATTGCTAAACATGACCTAGTTTGGCTGATCTCCCTTACATGTCACATTCAGTTTGTAGTTTTTAAGCAGGACATGTATGTCACTTACAAAAACTTATTCAGATGCACTTTTTAAAAATGAAAGTCTACTTTTTTTCATCATTTTCCTACACGTTGTTTCACTGGGGGCGGCAACCTGCAGGTTGCTCTTTAACACTTGTGCTTGGCCTCTTTGTGTATTTTCAATTTCTTCATTTCACTATTTGTTTTTATTTCTTTGGCACTCTGATTTATACATTTGCAGGTACGGTCTTCATTTTTATTGTTACTGTGCTAAACGTGCTGGTAAATCTGAAGACACAGGTACAGCATGCTCCACTGTCCACAAACAGTCAAGAGTGCACAAATAGAAACACACACACGCACACACACACACACACACACACACACACACACACACACACACTGTCTACTGTTGTTTGAAGTAAGAAATGTAGCCCCAGTGAGGTTTTGAACAAGGTTCAAACAGTTTTTCAGCCATCTGCGGCACTAAATCTGCAGTCTGCAGGGATCCAGCTCTTCCACTTACTGAAATGAGCAGACACTTACTGCTGTGTTCAGCATATTTGGACAAAAAAGCTGCGGAACGTGAGTCCACCTTGGTTGACGATGATAGATGGTAACAATTACAGGAGGACAAATGTAAAGTAACGTAAATAAAAACAGGGATGCTCCGACACCCTCTCCAGGACTCACACAGTCTGCCTGTATGAGGCTCCTTCTGCCAGTGTGGCATCCTTTTCAGTTGAATACTATCATGTCGTATTATGCTACATCTAAATCACTCTTAGAACAGATTTTGGACTTCTAAATAGAGAATAACAAGCACATTCTTCATTATACAGTGATCATGAGTGCAAGGATACAACAGCAGGTTAAAATTGGTGCAAAATCTGGATAAAACATAAAGCACACTGTCCAAAACCCTTTCTACTGTCCTTTCTTATAAGACTCACCTGGTGCACTAATTTACCTGTGTAATAATTTGTAATAATAATTTTTTATACATCTTTTTTTTTTTCATACTTTTATATATTTATATTTTACTTGTGTTTGAAGTGTATTCTTATTCTTATTCTTATTATTAAAGTAATTCTGATTCTGATTCTGATTCTGATTCTGATTTCTAGGGAGCTGTAGGGAAGAGTAATGTGACAGGATGTGGTCCTGACCCATGAGGTCAAAGTGGGAGCAGGTAGATCAACAGGACATGATGAAGGTGGCTTTAAATATATCTATATATCCATAGTGAGACGCTTTAGTCCTGTTTACAGCCAGAGCTGCATATAAAGCTAGTTAGAAAGGCACTTTGACTTTGTGGTTGTGATATACTATGAGTGCTTACACACAGGAAAAAGATTATTGCAACACTCCCTCTGGAGCAGAGAGGAGATAACGCGCCAGCACAAGTCATGATGTTAAGAAAAGACGCTTGAGTTTTCCTTAAATTAATTTTGGTGTTAGTGTTCCAGTCTGAGCGGCTAAATCATTACACTCAGACATCACCAATAACAACGCTGCAAGCTGGAGAGGCCGAGCACAATGAAGGAAACCTCCTGAATACTAAAATTTACAGAAACAACCTTGAGTTGATCTTCACAGTTGTCTCATTGCAGGAGAAATTCAAGGCTGTGGAATGAAACTGAGGTTTAGTAACACGCAGCAATTCATTTTCGTCCTCTGCGGGGGACACGAGTCTGAGACGTCTGAGTCAAGCACCAGTTATGAAATCTATTTGAGTCCTGCTGTCCTGTCAAGGGGACGTCCTGGTCGTTCTAGTGATGCAGCACACATGGGGCTTTTGGCTTCGGCCAAAAGAGCACGACTTCTGTCCGTTCAAAATGGAGGGAATTTATAAAACACATTTTATGGCAGTGAGGGAATTAAGTGGTTAAATGAATGAAGATATATTGTTTCTGTTCTTCATAAGAAAGATGTTTTTGTCTTTTTATTTATGAGTATATTATAGTCTCAACTATGTTACAGTAAAATCTTAGGAGTGTAGGTTAATTTCAAGCCTTTCATAATACACATTTTAAACCATTTTAAGCAGTGGGACTCCTTTCTGTTCATTTGCAAGGATTTTCCAGACTTCAGGAAACAGAGCGCTGAGGGAAGCAGAAAGATTTTGGTAAAGATTACTGAGGGAGAGATATATAGGGAGATATTGAGCTGTCAGTAGAGGTGGATTAAGAGAGCTAGAAAGAATCGATAAGAACATTTATTGTTTTCTCATTAACAAATAGTTAATCTAATAAATAATAATGAATAACATTTATTATCTATAAATCTCATATGTTCTTTACTTCACAGTTACTTAATTTATGAAAGAAAAATCTAAATCATAAAACCTTTTTTCTTCTGGCTCTCAGAAGGATTGGTAAAAACAAAAGCTAATGATATAATGGGCCGACACTGGTGCTTTACTACTAGTACTGTGAATGTGAGAGTGGATATGAACGCTTTAAAGAGAGTTTAATGTGTCTTTCTCTCTCTGAACTACTGTTTTGAAGATTCAAAACCCACCAAATAAGACAAAATAAGATGTCTGGCCCCACATTGGGAGTGTTATCGTGTTTAATGTGTAAATCATATTGTTCAGTGTGAGACTTGAACACCTCGGCCATAAAAGAATCCCAGACTTTAGTCTACAAAACAGATCAATAAATCACAGGATGAAAAAACAAAGCAAAGGTGACAGTTAGAATTGTTGGCATGTGAGGGAAATTATCTGTGGGGTTTATTTTTTGGATAAAAATTAAAACTGCTTCCATCACTATTTTTACTTTAACCCTGTGAAAATGG
This sequence comes from Pempheris klunzingeri, assembly GCF_042242105.1. NCBI lineage: Eukaryota > Metazoa > Chordata > Actinopteri > Acropomatiformes > Pempheridae > Pempheris > Pempheris klunzingeri. The sequence goes on from NC_092023.1 coordinate 25,434,213, forward strand.
ATGGCCTGGGGGCAGGCAGGCCCCGCCAGGTGTTTTGTTTACATGCTCCTGTTTAAAATCAATCCAAAATAAAAACTATATGGACAGAGTATTCACTCTTTAAACAGCACAGAGCTAAGCTCAAGTAAACTAGACGACCTAGAGCACCCATTGGCACCACCCAACCACAAATGTTTTTAGTTAAAACTTTGGTGAGGGGAATATTAGCATAGCTATTTTCAGAGGGGTCTGTTGACCTTTCACCTCAAGATATCCGGTGTATAATGTAAAAAAAAACAAGTGCAGGTGTATAGTGTACGTTCACTAGTTAGTTAGTGTGTTCAGTGTATGGTGTAGTAGGCCTATGTAGGCAGAAATACCAATGTAGGCACTGGGGAAATATTTCTGTTCTGTCAAACTGTCTTTGCACTTTGCTCATAAACATGAGCATAATTCAAAAACTGAGACATGTAAAGAGTTCAAATAGAGTGTTAAGAAATATTTATATGTTTACTCATGGTTCTACATTCAGAATTGTTTTGGATCAATATGTTTTGTGTCTGATGGAAAACATGTTTTTTTACATACAACTGTATTAGTTATTATGGCTCATTCACTTATTCACCTTTTAGCTGAGGTTAAACATATTTTATGGATATTAAGCATTTGAAGAAACTCAAAGAAAATACGTCACAATAAGCAAAATACCAGAATAGGCAGAGGTGAACCATTTGACTTACAGAGTTCAAAGGGTTAACAGTGGATCAAGTTCCTGTAATAATGTGAGAGCAGTTGCTCATAGTAACAAACCCACAGAGAATCATTACGTTACATGTTCCCCTCTTCACACGTCCTTGCTTTAAGTTAGAAAGTTAGAAAACTACTTTTTTCATTTTTCTCTCTAGGTAGTTGACAGTGAAGACAGGAAAGAGTAGTGAAAGATGTGTTTCTTTGCAGATATCCACAAAAGGGCATAGCAGCTGTTGGAGGCCTTGAAGAGAGAAGATAAAAAGATGAATGTACCTATGGATGATGTGCTGGCTCTGCAGGTAATCGAGTGCCAGGGTCATCTCACAGAGGTAGAGTTTGACGGCGTCCTCGCTGAACTGGACGCTCTGCTGCAGGTGGTAGCGCAGATCTCCGCCCAGCAGGAGGTCCACCACCATAAACATGTCCTCCTCATCCTGGAATGAGTACCTGGGACCAGGGGGAGGGGGGGGGGGGGGACACAGTGCTCACTCACTGTCCAGTGTGGAGAGGAAACACATACTATACAAACAAAGGCAAAGACTGGGCACACAGACAGCGAACACATACAGTCCACTACAGGGGCTCGTGTGCTCTTTCATGCAGTACACAAAGCACAATACATGCGCAAAGCTTACGTGACAAACATCTGCAGACACACAGGCATGTTTACAGTAACCCACACAAGGACAAACATGGTAGAAGGCCACATCTATGTGCCCCCACAGGAAAACATGCCCTGTTCATGCTGTCTGTTATGAAGTATTCTAAAACCTGGGCCCCATTTTTTACATATTTTCGGTTGAAATGACTGGTAGTTACAAAAACATCTGGAATTGGTCCGGTAGATCCAAGAAAGCCAAGAAGGATCAGCAAACAAGCTACAACTGACCTTTTGTCCACAGAAGACATATTGACTGGTGATAGTAGGAAAAGCACAGATGCAAATAATCAAATGAATGAGGGCTGGATTCCCTTTAGCTGCTTTAGTTTCTCGATGCTGGCATTGTGCATGCTGACTCACTGTCACGGCTTACTGAGATGTAGCCACTGTTGATGTTATTAGGAACACCTGCTGCTTTCCCTACCATGACAAGTCAAAATGTCTGCTGTGAAAAAGGCCTATTGCTGTAATGTAATCCTTCAGGGCAACTGTGCTAAATCCCAGTATGTTCACTAAAAATACTTGGCTTTACCACTGTTATTCAAAGCATCTGCAACATTACAAAAATGATCCCTTCAGATATAGACCACTAAGAACCTTTTGGTTTAACCAAAAATTGTCAATATGTCAGTTCAGTTCAAAGCCACCAGACTCCATCAACAAAAATAGCCATTTTACACGGTGGTTCCTGGTCTACTGCGGTGTAAATAAGTTAGTTTGTTTGTGTTATTATGTGGCTTTGGTGTTTTAAAGGGTTAGTTTGGATCCAACAAAATATGTATGTATCACACAATAACACAAATAATAAAGGCAGAGGTAAACCAGTCTCCTGTGTCCTGCGTGGTAAAACTACTGTTTTTGACAGTGGAGTCTGGCGGCTTTGAACTGAGCAAGATAACAGTTTCTTCTGGTTGAACAAAAAAGGATCTTCCAGGTCCATCTCTGTAGGGATCCTTTCTGTAATGTTGTCAGACACTTTGAATAACAATCTGAGCCTGTCAGTGGCAAAAATCAAGCACTTTTAGTGGATGCACAATTCAGCCATTACACCCCGTACACTGCCAATTCCTTCCAAAGGTTTTTGTACCTAGCAATCATCTAGAACCCAAAATATGTGAAAATAGGGCCCTGATTAAACCAAAACCACTTATCCTTTAAGCAAACACCTTTGAATCAGCAACCATAGTGCATGCCACATATATGTATGTATCTCAATGTGTGCTTGAGACAGGCTGACAGACTGACTGTCCTAATAACATGCCAGTCATATCAAGGAATGCGAAAAGAGAGGAAGTGATTGTCAACTTAAAGCTTGAAAACAGCCCATCTTTGCTTGACGAGACTTAATTGAAGGCTGCTCGGGGTACAAGCTTACTAACCATGCACATCAAATTAAAACACAGCCTCTCAGTGATCTGGGAGGGGATTTTGAAGACTCCACTCCACAATTTCTGCCCCAGACACTGAGCAAAACATTAAGCCACACGGGTGAACACACTGTTTTTGTACAACAGAATCTAATTTTTCACTGAAGTAAAAAAAAGAATCATATTCTAATAGGCCTCCTATGTCAATTTGCAGCGGAGGAGGGAAAACAAACGGAGCCTTCGTGATTTCTTATATCTGGCTCAGTTTAATGTGGTTGCTCCTGAGCCAATTCTTTATTTTCCCATTAAAGCTCTGATACCACGGCAGTATTACTTCTTTTTATAGCTGCAGGTTCCCTCCGTATCTTTGGGCTTGGCCGTGATCACCCAGGGGGACGCTCTGATTGGTTCTGTTCAGGTGCAATTTCCTGCTTCTTTATAAGTGAGAAATGGGGTCTGTGTTTGCTGCAGAGCGAAAATCGCTCCATCTCATCCACAGACTGGTGGTTCTGGCACCAAAGGATAAAAAAAAAACCCATTGCAGTACTTTTGGGTCTTCCTCTTCTCTCCAAAAGGTTTTTTGGAAAGAAATGTGTAGATTAATTGATGAAATTGCCTCAATTGTCATGTGGCAGGATAGATAATGGGCAGAAAGCACACTCTACCAGCTCAGTGAACAGAAAGAACAACACATATAGCTTTTTCCCTGGTGCATTAGATTATGGGCCTTACTGCTAAATTGCAAAACTTTAAATAATGCAACATTAAACTGTGATGAGCTTGCACAAAAGTTCAACTTTATATTACCACTCTCGCATTTTCTCTTTCTCATCAGAGCCACCACTCGGCAAGACTGTCCTGTAGTCTGCGTTCAATTAGAAATGACAGCCGAGCCACCTACATCAGACGCTGTAAACCAGCCTGCCTTGACCCTGCAAAGGTCGGCCTCGCTATCAAAACGCAGAGCAGCCTCAGCAGATGGCCGGCCCCAGGATGTTGTTTGCCGTTGGCAGGGATTCCTCACTGTCACCTTTTTATCACCTCTTTGTCACAGTCTGATTCCCAGTATCCACTTGACAGATAAGCTTCCTCTGAGGCGGCACTCGCTATCTCAGTGTACCACAGAACAGCCTTCCCAATCCACTGCCAAAATATCCGGGCTGCTAAGAGAAAGACTGCAGCGGCTCGGCCCGGTTGTCACTTCCTTCCCCGCTTTCGCTGAGGTGACAAGGAGATGTCAGATATGGGCCGACAACTGGAGCATATGAAAGCTCTGCCGCTGACAAGGCTTGTCACCTTTAAGACTCTCACCAAGGATGGGATGGAGGAGGAACACAAACAATTTTACTCCCCGTTTTTTTTGGGAACACTTCACACCAAATAAACACAATGTGAGGACCACAAATTTGACAGTCCTAAAAATCAAATAAAGGACTCTTCTGCTGTCTGAGAGCGGAAAAGATTCCTGGTAAACAATAAAGGAAAGCGACAGGTACAGTCAGTATTATAAGGACATCCAGACATCCCTCCATTTGTTCTCTGGCAGTTCTTCAGGTCACAGTAGAAACAGGGGTCAGTATGCTTCAGCCAAAGTACTCGTTGGATCATCAAGATCACAAGTTTTCCGAAAGCAAAAAATCCAACAAACTTGAGGGAGCGAATTTCCCTGATGTCCGGAAGTGAGGAAATACACACGGTCTGAGCTCCCTTTTTTTCCTTCTTCGTGCATCGACTTCCCTCACTTTTCATGTGCACAACAAAGGGCAACACAGTGAATGCCTCAGAGGGAGAAAGTGTCATCCCTATTTATAGGAGTCACTGCATGTCATCTTATATCCTCTCTGTGGCGGCAGGGTTTTCACCCCATCAATAAGGACAGTTATACGCCTTATTTACAACAGTATCTTGCACCTTTTCCTTCAAATCGTCAAGTATGGCACTCTGCTTAGCTGCAGTTCTCAGCCCCATGTGCTACAGAAGAGAGAGTCCCAGCAGACTGGAATAATTTACCAGTTGATATTAGATCCATTCCTTCCTTTGGTATGTTTAAGCGTGTCCTGTGTGGATGGACTGCTCCTGTTCATCAGTGAAGCAGTTACTGTTTACACCTACTGTTTAAACCTGATTGTATTTGTGGTTGTGAGGTTCTCAATGTTTTCATTAATTATGTATGTGGTTTGTCTTCATTTTTCAGTTTGTCTGCTGTCTGTCTGTACATTACCATATTAATAATTGTATTTCTATTTTTTTTTTTCTATTTTCCTTGTCACTTCTTCTTGACCCCCTTGAAAACGAGATCTCTGGTACATCTCAGAGGGTTTTACAAAGAATGGACGTTTGCACTTTCAGCGATCAGCAACATCGGCATTAATTATGGAAAGAGAAGAGATCACGTTATGGCTACTTCTGTTAACATGTTTGTTGGATCCAGGGCGCAGCTCTGTATCTCCTGAAGAGTCAGTAAATACAGAAAGCCTGAGTGATGTACATCATTATGACCGCTTGCTTCTTAGTTTCAAGGCTGCAGCTCAAGATGCACGCAGCTATGTACATGTTGAGCTCCAGTAACATAAATATGAAATGAACTGGCATAAGATGCTGTAATTATGATACTGACTGGAATCCACAGCTGAAAATCCTCTTACCTATAAATACACTGACATCCTGTGATATCGCCTCATGAAGCTGATATCGCTGATCTTTCTAGTAAACAGTTATTACTTGCTTACGCATTCAGCAGACATGTGGCAACTGTAGCTTTCATTAGAAGTTGTGTTTCTCCAGCTCCAATATTCTCCCTCCTTTATGTTCTATGTTCGTTTCCACCAACACCTGATAAATATCAGTGTGTTTACCAGTTGGTCGCTAACGTTGCCTGTCTATTGTGCAGTGGTGAGGAGGTAGCACACAGTGGGTTTATCTGAGCTGTTTTTGTGCTTGAACGCGGCCGATTGGTTCAGTCTCACTGCTCCTAACAGTAAAGTTGTGACACTGAGCTGAGTCGAGTTAATCTTTTTGTGGCTTTCTCACTATGAGGGACACCTTTTGCATTACACACAGTCATTTAATCTATTGTCAATATAAAAATATTGACTGGTGCAGCAACGATTTTATTTCTATGGTATAGAGCGTCACACACTGGGACACTATTATAGGTCAAAATAATGTTTTACGATTGACGTCTAATGTCATTTTACGTGCCCTCTGCTGCTCTTCATTCTGAAAAATGAGCACAATTTATTGAGAGGTGCTTTACAATGAGCACAGACGAGTTGCGGGTCAAACCCTAGAGTGTGAGTGAATGCCTGGCAGTAATCTGCGGTCTGGGGAGAGCTGTAACTGTCCAAAAGCAGGAGGAGGCCATGTGGAAAGGCCAGGACAGGACTGGGCTGCGACAGTCACAGCGACTAAGAGAGGAAGGTTAGCGGGCTGGAAGGAGTACAAGGAACAGGCTGAAATAATCAGGCCACAATGACAAATGAGCCCAGGGAGGCAGGGAGGAGAGGGGGAAATAGAGGGACAGCAAAAGAGGAGAACAGTTTTGAGGGAAAAAAGTGAGAGAGAAACAAGAGCTTGTGATTCTGTTGGCCTGGGTTGGTCTGCAAAGTTTCAATGGCCTACATAAAGTTGATAATAGAGATGTGCCGGCTGAACCGGCCACATGACTCGATCACAACGCTCAGCGCTGCCTCTCCTCTCGCCGGGCCTCACCCACTCGCCTTAAGACACAACACCTCCTCTGGCCTGCTTTCACAAGGTGCACTTTCAAAGCCGTGTCCTACAAAAAGTTCCTCTTTAAAAGAAGTGAGTCGGGCAGTTTCAGTAAAAGTCCTTAAGTCCTTCAAGGCTGCAATTCCAGGGCAAAATAATCTGGATTCACAACGTATATTAGAAAAACAGACTCCTGTGCTTTTGGAAACGGTCCCATATTTCGCCTTTTATGAGGATGATTTAAGGCTAAGCCTCCTCACAGGGCTTGTTATAACTGCTGACTGGGGGTGTGCAGGCTAATTTGCTCCACGGTCTCCTAACGCCTTGTTCCATCCAGGCCCAAAATCAATATTCCTAATGGAGGCTGAACAGGGCACATCTATCCTCACCACTCCTCCTGCTCACTGTCTGACTCTGATGAAGCGATGGACAGTAAGAGAAAAAGCACCACATACCGCTCCTCCAGATGACTCACCCACTTTGGCTTTGAGAACCCTTTAAGATGATCCCAAGGGACTGCGTTTAAAGGTCGGACTCTTTGACGACAGTTGCCGCAACAACCCTCGCTGCCCTCAATGGCACCGTGGCAGCGTCCATTTGGTCATGATTCACTGCTGCACCTCTGGGCCCCCGGGGAGAACGGGTGAAGCTGTTTGAGAGTGATCTGTTGTGATGTAACACTTAAACCGAAACCTTTCCTTTATAATGTAGTACTGTACTTTGCAGACCAGGTGATCAAATGTGTTGCTGCACCTCTGCGTCCTTTCCTCTCTGATTCCGGGTGGGGCGCGATGACCCCTGCACTTTGAGGTTATATGCGAGGGAAAGAAGAAGTCGGCGACTTCTCATGTGTCACAAATCCTTGCGAGGATTATTGTGGATTTGCTGTGTGCAGAAGATGCTTTTTTCTTTTTTTTTTCCTCCTTCAAGGTAACCCTCCACTCCTACACATCATATCTATGCAGCGAAGGGAATGGCCGCAGCAATTACTGTGGGCTGCAAACTTGACATTCGCCCAGCTTAAAGCAGCCTGCACCGAGCTGAGGGGATTCAGTGTGGGCTTTCACAGGGCTGCTTCCTAATGAATTTCCTCTGAAGCAGCGGACGGAGCTGTTCAAACGCACGGCGGAATTCAGGAAGTCTCAGTGAAAGCGAAACCCCGCTTGGAGTCAGAGAGTGTGTCTGTGTGTAGGTATGAGCTGCAGGACAACCTTACAAATCCTCTTAGTCTGCACATCTCTTCTTTGACTAAACAAATCAATGCCAAATACTTTCTTAGCGCTTCCTTGTGCACCCCTCGTCTCTGCTTGATGCCTCCCCCCCTCCCCTTCTGTGATTGCAGGAATTTATTACTTCCTCTGACAGCTGTTTGGTGTGTTTTCCCGTATTTTCTCTGACTCCGGCACTGTGGCTCCCTCCTGGCACTGTATCAATAAAAACACACTATGAAGCTCTATCAAAGCTGGCGTTTCTTGTGAATTGCATAATTTTTTTGTTTGCTTTTGATAATAGGTTCCTAAAAACCCCAGCTGGTCTATCGCACATCATCAATAATGAACTGAAGTGCCCAAAATGCCAACACCAGAAATCATAGCGCTCTGCTCGACAAGCCTATGGATACTGGCAACAGTCTGACCTACAGGGAATTGGTTAAACAGCATAACCACATGGTGAACCAATTGTCTCCCTAGTTGTTATACAGTGAGGGAGAGAATGGGAGGATGAAGCCGAATGCTCATCAGTCCTATCTCATTACTTGTCTGGCCGAGATGCTGTCTCAAGCAGCAGCTAAATGAGGCAGACGGTTAACAAGATGCATACAGGTGCAGCACATAGCAATGCTGTCCTGCACAAATGCTCACACAAGGTATCTACGTAAACTGGGGCAGAAATAACAAACTCGCCATGGACTCAAGCTGTAAATTGATTTCCTTTATATCTCACTGTGTTCTTCTCTCTTCAGCTCGAGGGAAAAACAGCTAGCCTCTCCTTGAATTATACATTTTGGAGCACAGAGAAAGCTCAACATGGTAAGGCTTTAGTCGTGGAAAAATCTTTAGAGCAGTCTTGTCTGAATCCATTTACTCAATGAGGAATCCAAAATGTATTTTCAGTCAGCTTCTGACTGCAGGTCTGCGCTATGAGGACATCAAAGATGGCACTCTGGAGCAAAGTCATTCAAGGTAGACATTTTGTCGCTCTCTCTGGTGGCTTTGCATGGGATCAGTCTGGTGATACTAACATTGCAAAACATCAACACAGCTGCCCAAGTTCAGGGTCTGTGCGTGCTGCACCAACGGACTGGCACACTAACAGCTGCATCACTGTCGCGCAGCTGTTTTTACATGCCATCTCTCTCTCTCTCTCTCTCTCATAACACAGTCTGACGGCAACGGCATCAGCCTGTCGAGGATGCGCCTTTGCTCTCTGCAGCCTCTCACTATGACGCTTTATTTGAGATGCAGATTTGACAGCTTCCCTATGCTTTTCAAGAGGGGCAGCCAAATAGGAGCAGGCAAACTCTGAGCAAGATGAGGGACGGGATCACTACTAATTAGAGGAGCCATCTTAAGGCCCATAACTTCTACAGCAATAACTTTCCCAAAAGCATAAACAATTGGGTAGGCTTGCTGCGGTAGTCAGTGTTACAAGTGTTACCCGGGGTTTGGGCATACACACATTACATTACTTTCCCACCACTTCCGCTGGCATTTTCCATTCTTACATTTCTGCGTATCAACACACATGTTGGTCCCTCTTCTGCTAAAATATCCTGGTGTTTCCTCACCGTGGCATCCCTACCATTTGTGTACACATTTGTAATTAGTGTGAACTGGCCCTTTAATGTAAATAGACACTTACAGATGGGCCTCAGAATTACAGATGCCAAAGATAATTGTCCCATAAAAGATTATGTGGTTAATCCAGAATAAATAAGACTATTTGCTGCATATGTGAGCATTTCAGCTTTGATATGAGGGAAGCTGGCTGAGATGATTTTTTCTATACGCTCCTAGTGAGATGGACGGGCGCTCTCTGGAGCATCTCTGCGAAGCCAACTTTGAAGGCAGAGAGAGGAGGTGTGAGGTGTGAAACTTCTCATTCCCACGTAGCTGCAGCGATACGGTTTAGCCTCTTTGTCACTAATGGGCCTTTGAAATAGTGCTGGATGCATAATAAGAGCGAGAGAGCGGAGCGGCACAGCACATGGAAAACTAGAACACAGAGGGCTTTGGCAGCCATACACTCCTGCAGGGATATACTATAAAAAATACACAGGCCTGCTACTGTACGCTCATTAAAATGCCCTCAGTTTGTTCTAGTAGAGTGGTTTCTCTAGCAGGCAAAAATACCCTGTAGATTAAACTTAAATGATTCATAACTCTGGGAGAGAATGAGCCCAGGACATGACTTCATCATCGGTTCATCTACTCACTATCTACACACAATCAATCCATCACTGACTGCGTGAACACTGAAATATTCTGGTGGCGAATGCTCGGAAGATAGGCACGTACAATATCATTGTACCAATTACAGAGGAGTAAAGTGCTTTGTGTAATATGCCGTGAATGCCGTGCCAGGTCCCCAATTACATTTAGAAAAGTGTCCCGCCCGGAGATGAGCGTTGAATAATGAAACCAGCCTCCATTCACCCATATATCAGACTCTAGGGAAGACTAAGGTCATTTCAAACCACAGTAATTATCGAATGTGTGCTTCATGGGCTCAGAGTCAAAAATTAATATCCCAAAATGTCTCTCTTGTGTTAATTGTTTCTTAAGTTAATAGCTGTTGGTAACTGGAGGAAAACTTGTTTCAAGCCTTAATGAAACCAACAAAACTTTTTTTTTTTTTTTTTTTTTTTTGCCACTAAGTGCCAAATGCAGAAAGTAAAGTGCAGGCAACACTAGGAACATAATATTCACAAAGAGTACATCTATTTTAGGGCTGCGACAGACTTCAGAGTGAGCATGCACTCATCCACGGAGGATCTCTTTGGTAAATATACAAAATGCACAGACAGGCAAAGCAGGCGAGCGACACAGGCAGTGCAGACCACATTGAAAGTGTAAAAACATAAGATAGTCACCAGAGATTTACTAAAAAAACATGTTCAATTTCCTGTAGGATCTCAAGCTCTCTAAAGACGTTTCGGACCTCATCTCTCTCTATGCACTGCTGTTTGTTCATGTACTTCATGGCGTACATCTTCTCCGTGTCCCTCTTCTGCACGATGCATACCTGCAGCGAGTGAGGACAGAAGAGAGAGAGAGAGAGAGAGAGAGAGAGAGAGAGAGATGGGGGAAGACAGACAGACAAAATGAAGCATTTCAGTACAAAATAAACACGTATTGAGACAGTTTTAAGACAAAACCCGCATGTGAACACAGAGATCTAATTGCAGAATGGTATTGTTGGCAGGAAAACAGAATTACATCATGGCTAAGGTGTCGAAGCCAAGTCTCAGCTCCACAAATGTGGCCACGCTGCTATGCAAATCAAATATCTTTTCAAAATAGCCCGCAGCATCTTTCAGCTGTTGATTAATGCGATCGTTGAGATGGATACCCTGTACTGGAGCATAAAATGCTGACACGCTGTGCAGCTCTAATGAACTTCATTTTCAGACACAGAAGTTTGTGAAGGGAAAGAACCTCTACCAAACAAATCGCCTCATTATTTATTTATCACAAGTTTTGTGGTTTTTGTCAGGAAGTGGCGATGAAAGGTCAGGAGCAGGACGGGACTCCTGGGAGGTCAGAGTCATTACAGTAGCACTGAAGTCCAACCACAGTCATTAAACAGATCATGTGTCTGCTGCAAATCCTGCATTGCAGACAAATGAGGAATTCAATTCTTAGGGCTGCTTCCCTGTCTGTTCGGTACCTTAAGACCAGACACTTAAGCGCTTTTAATCAATGGGTGAGTCAATCTTAATATCAGACTCATATGCCACCATTTAGAGATTCATTGGCGCCACAAAGGGATTTCTTCATGGCCGGTATGAAGGAGGAATGAACGCATCAACCAATAACTCTGTCACTAGTCAGTACATATGGCATGAGTGTATCGTATGAAATACACTATTCTTTAATGTGGCTTCCCAGCAGTCTCCAAAGGGTGGTAAGATCTAATTTGCATGACTGTTGAGCAGCGATGCCACCAACGCGCAACACTGTCAGTAAAAAGCTTAAGTGGGCCGGAGGGAAAATACGCATTTACAGTTGGCTTCAGATGGAAAATAACTAACAAGATGCACAAAAACATTGTTTAAGCCTTCATCTCTCTCTCAACAAGAACCCTTGCTTCCTTAACTGAGGAAAGGGATTAAGACAAATCTGGTTAACTCAGCTAGATTTATAACAGAGACAGCTGATCTCTGTCTTTTTTTTATATGTAAGTGGATTTTTCACAAGACTTCATCTACACGGCAAAGACTTGGGACAGAGAAAGTGTGTCTGTGGCCGCAGTGTAGCAGCAAACATCATTACTCATCCTTGTAATACACTTCAAATATGCCAGCAGCGGCTCAAAGCTTTGGTTGGGGGGGTCGGGATAGAATCTGATTACCGGCCACCTGCATGTAAACACACTCTCTGATTTCCCTCCTTAACTTTATTTTTCCCGGTGGCTTGGCTTCTTGTGTGCACGTAAACACTGTGAATGTGAATGTGAATGTGAATGTGAATGTGAATGTGAATGTGAAACCCCCATTAAAGAAGGAAAACTCACATCATCATTCACTGTCAAAGACCTTCAGGATTAAATCCTAAGCAGCTGTTTTGGCCCTGAAAAGTGTCCCCCAGTGCTCTGAGTGTAACACTTGATCACCCTGTGAAGCATTAAAAGCTAAACAGCCCCCTGCTGTGTCTGTTATAGACAGAAGGCCTTAGCTGGATTGAATTGTCCACCAAGGCACAGGTCTCCTCATTACAGTCTGGGCCAGACAGATGGCTGTTTTACACAGCACTCTGGCCCTGATGCACTGCAAAAAACACCCATCTCAGTTAGTCATTTTCTCATTTATTCGCTCTTTGAATCTTACAAAAAGGGGAAAAATGCATATTTTAACATTATTCATGAACACGGTGAAATGATCCTGAAATGAGTTACTGTTACTGTCTGTAATGTTAAAATAACCACTGCATTACAATCTGAAAAAGCTTTGCTCACACAGATTTACCATTGCACTGGTGGATTTCTTTTGACATGATTGAATGAGGGGTAAAAAAAAGATTTTAATACTGAACATCAAAGTAAATGAGGTGTTAAAATGGACATTTTCCTTGTGGTGACAGGAGGAAATCTATTACTGTGTAAAACACCCATCTATTTAATTGTGCTCATGGTTTCCCCTCAAGCACAGAGCTCAAATGAGTGCCAGGTCTGACTCGGCTCTCTCCTGTTTCCTCCGTCTGGACCCCACCCCCCCCCTCCAACTTCTGTCACTTTCATTAGCTCATCACAGCTGAAATTCATCAACCTGTTCCTCAGACCTGTCAAATTATACAGCATCGACTGAGTTTCTATTAGATATTTTACCACAATAAATTGATTGATTGGAGGTGACTGGCAGGTGCAAAAACTTTCAGAGCAGGTCCAGTAGATCACTGCTGCCGGCAGCAGAGAATGGGCAGTGAACAAGCTCCAATGGCTGTGATGTCAAAGCTTGTCCACTATAAGTACTTGTTTTTGCCACCGACTGGTTCAGATTGTTATTTAAAGTGTCTGACGAGACTAGAGAAATGATCCTTACAGAGAGAGACCTGTAAGATCCATTTTTGTTTAACCAAAAAAACGCAGTTCAAAGCCACCAGACTCCATTGACGAAAACAGTAATTTTACACAGTAGTTGCTGGTCTACTGCTGTCTCAGCCAGTTAGTTAGTTTGTGGTATCATGTGATTTTGGTGTTTTAAAGGGTTAGTTCAGATTCAACACACAATATTTGTGTAATACACAATAGCACAAACAAACTAACTGAATGAGGCATCGGTGGACCAGTTACTCTGATTTTATACGAGGTAAAAATACAGTTTTTTTCAATGGAATCTGGTGGCTTTGGATAGCGTAATACAACAAATACTTCGAAAAAATCTTAAAGCCATTAAAACCATCTCTGTAGGGGCCCTTTCTGTAATGTTGTCACTCTAAGCCTGTTAGTGACAAAAACAAGCAATTTTTTTAGTGAACATACTTTGATTGGGTGCAATTGCCCTGAAGCATTATATTGCAAACGTTACAACCTGTTTGCTGCCTGTTCTCGGCTGCAGTCAGAGACAATCTACTGGACCAATTCCAAAAGTTTTAAACCTACTGGTCATTTCATACCCAAAATATGTCAAATATTCCAGGTTTCCAGGGGTCCAGGTTTAAAAATACTGGAGTTATAAACAGTTGGACAAAAGCAACTTTTCATTTCTTCTCATTTAATAAGATGGCAACAGGTAGATTTCATCAGCTTTACCTAATTACCTAATTAACGTCCACGAGCTGGTTAAAAACACCATCCCCTGCTGACTTTCACATGTTTCCAGTTAATCATATAAAAATATCAAAATCTGAATAGGCATTGTTATCAATGTTATTGTCATTATCACTGCTGACTTTTACTGTCTAATGGTTACTGATACAGAGGACTGCCTTTATTCCTCCACACAAAAGATACAGTTCGGATACTTTTATGTCCACCACAGATATTGCTAAATTTGGAAAAGGTTGAATATCAGCAGAAAATATTTTTTATTGCCACTTTAAATTCTAAAATCCTGCTATTGGATTTCGAGCGTCCCTATCAGTTCAGCCATACCCCACACCTCCTTTTTTTTAGCCCTCAGCATGACAACACGCAGCTCCAGGCCCTCCCTGTTTCCATCTCCCTCGCTGAGCTTAACACAGACCCAGTTTCTCTTTGCTCCTAGCCAGGCCAGGCTCTACCATCTGCACTGTGCTAGAAGGTAGGCTAAATAAACTCCTTCAAATCCAACAAACAAGAATCCAAAAGGTCTTCTACACATCGAGATCCTTCTTTTCACTGGTAGGACACACGAGCCTCTTTCCCACATGCACCTCAGCCCATTTATGTTCAAGCAATTTTCCATGTCTGCATCTGGGAACGAGAAACAGTCAATTTTTAGAGACACTCATTTCAGAAATCTTTACAGCGCCATTGGGAGCAAAAGCAGTTACATTCTCTCACAGGGCACGCCAAAAGTTTCAGGTTTCTTGTATATTTACTCACAAGAGACTGTGTTCACAACATTTACACAACTGCTACACTGCGTGAGCGTAATGCAACTCAAAGAAAAAAATGTTCACTGTGGTGGATCTGTTCAAACCAAGCACCTGGTCATAGTATACTGAGAATGACATCTAAAATCTTCTGGTTTCATTTAAAACTAATGTACACGTATGCTCTCAGGTGGTACCACTGTTCCTCATCCTTTATCCTCCTGCTGTTTTATGCTTTGAATTTTTCATTGTGCTTCAGTCATGTGCAGGGTGTGCACTGTACGGTGGCTCTTCAGGGTCAAGCTGCTGCTCCTTCGCCCTTTTTTTGGCTGATGTGCCCTTCTGGACCAAAGTTATTGTATTTTTCTATTGCTTTCAACTTTATTTCTGTATAGTTAGTTAGTGGCTTTGCTCAGTTTAGTTTGGTTTTTATTGTTTCAGTTAAAGTTTTACTTTTATTACATGATCTTGTTTTTTTTTTTTTATTATTATTTCAGTTAACTTAAATGCTTTAACATCTGGTTTTAGTTTTTAGTTTAGTTTTAGTTAACTATAATAGCCTTGGGACAAATAAAAAATAATTATTTCATCTCTTGTTGCTGTTATTCTTAGAATTACTGTTGTGAGAAAGCTTGCCAAGATCCCTTTCAACACATTTCATTTCTTTGGAAGCCGAGAAGGAAACCTACACATTTCTGTTTGTTCGTTTGCCAGTGGTCATTATATAAGGTCTTGATATTTGTGTAGGTGATTTGCTCAGCTGTTATGGCCTGTTTACATGTTTGTCTGAAACTAGAGTTTTGATAGATCTTTTTTGTAAAACAAGTCTTAGGAAAGTCATGTATCTTAGATGCTTGTATTCCTGCCCATTATAAGGACACCGCAAGATATCTCTAGTTACATGATGAAGTCATGTAACTAGAGACATCTTGGAGCTCTGAGCTTGTTGTTTAGCTTTGTAAAGGGTTAATTGTGGTTAGACTGTGGTTACCCAGGATCAGTTTACAGTTATACATAATCCAGTGTAGATTGCATTAAGTGTGTTTGAATTGCTATTATTAAGTGTAACTCAGTAAGTTTAAGTTAACTGTATCTGATCTGATTGAATGAAATATAGATATATTTTTCAGTGTTGACCGTCCTGTATTCTCTGCGTTGTGTTGTTCTTTAAAGCGCAGGACACTACTTTATATGTAGCTATTTTTGGTTTTACTTTATTAAAGGGACTAATGATTGTGGCGGCCGTGTAGACTGTAAAAGCCAGAGTTTCTCAGCCAATCAGACATCACACTGTCAGTCATCTCCCACCCGCCCGCTCTTATCTGAAATCCTCAGGAGCCGGTCAGCTGAGTGAAATCATGACTTTTGAAAAGGATTTATTCATATATTCATTGAGCACATTAGCAATTCAATGCATTAGAGCGGTTTAGTATGGAGCAGAAAAAGTAACGATTTTGAGGCGAGGGGTGTGAGGCAGAATGTTTTTTCAAGCTATCTGCATATGAATGGAGACATTTTCACCGAGATTGAAATCAGTCGAGACGGAAGATTCCCGCTATCGCTGTGACGTGCCGGCTTAGGGCCTAGGCTCCGACAGAGTGATGGCTTCTGAGACCAATTCTCTCCGAGCAGTAATGGACACTAAAGAGCCCCTAATTAATTCTGTAACATTACCTCCAAAATGCTAATGTCAGCATGGCCCTACCGACTACTACACTGCTGGCGAGGTTTTCATTGTTAAATTCTAATTTAGGAACACCTGCTATTCAGATTGCCTTTGAATATTTGTCAGAGATAAAGGTCATTTTGTTTTCAGACAGGCAGCGTGGAAGCTGGGGGCGAGTCCAAGGATGGTGCCAAATTGCTTCGCTAGCTGGCTGGCTGTGCTTCTGGGGAAAAAGCTGGCTAATGAATTGGCACGTTCACCAGATTGGGGTCTGGGTTTTCAAACTTCGAGGCAGCAGGAATCATCCAGCAAAAGGAAGTCATGGTGCTGCCCACTGGACAAATCAAAGCCCCTGAAAACGTCTTTCCCTGAAACCAAGTATTCCTTTATAACATTATAACTGCTTGACAGAATAATGTGGTAAACACTCTAAAATCAATCTAATCTGTCTCATCCCGACTGTGTGGGTATGCTTTGATCAGATTGGATTTGCCAAACCACTCAAAAACTCGGAAGAACATGATATCACTTATTCCAAGTGAGTCTGCCCACATCAAACCAGTAACAAGAAAGAAAACAGAGAAAAAAGAATCTGAAATGATCCAAACTGCGTGTTCAAGTGGGACCCCATCACTCAAGGTGGTAAGCAGAGGTTTCAGGGCCTTTTAAAGGTCAGGTTAGACACTGGGCCAAACAACTTTAAGCCCTGGATATGGGACGTTTTTGTCGGCCTCTATTTTTAGTCTTTTCAGTTGATCGGAAGCTTCAGTGAACCTATAGGTCACTTCAAGGATGTAACGATTTATTTGCTAAGTCACCCAGCATTTTGTTTTTATTGATGCACCAACAATTCCACCTCAGCTAAGCATAAATTTAAAAAAAAAAAAAAATCGAAAATCTAAAAAGAAAAAACAGGAGAATGAAACACATTTAATGCAGTTCAATAGTCAGTGTCTCGGTATTTTCCGACTTCTTGGCTCTCAGTCAAAAGCCCACTGGTTCCTACTGAAGACGTACAACTTTAAAAATAGGTCACAAATATATTAACTTTAATCGATGAAAAATGCTCAGTCAACTTCTACCACAGCTGGGCACTGTAGTTTTTAGAAGACATAACTCACACAAGAGTAAATGTGTACTATTCTCAGCCGCAACTTTGGTCTGCTAGTGAGTATTTACAGCAGCAAACCAGTGTGTGTAGGACTGACTCAGAGCACACTTCTGTGCCTTTGTTTGGGGATAATGAAGGAATATGTCACCCTGCGCAACTGTGTGGCTCACTGATGTGTTTTTAATGGGCTTTGGATAACAATGGAGCTCTAAGGCTCAGAGGAATAAGATACATCAGGCTTTGGATACATGCATGTATCCCTCTAACACTACATTCATTGTTGGTTTTGGAGTTGTTGGGTTTTTTTTTTAAATGGGATTTGTTGACAAAAAGAAACTCTAGAATATCACCAGATGTGTCCTTTACTGTGCCGCTCTCCCTTGTAGTGATTTGTTTGCTATGTGAATTCAAACCGCGCATTGTTGCAGGAGGAACACTGAATGTTGAGACCACCATGCAACAGGGAGCATGACTGGTGTTGTGGTTACTGAGCAAATACAATTACAAAAGAAAAAAAGGTCCGTCCACGTGGACTGTGTCCACGGTTTATACTTGGCTCCAGATTCCACGTCTCCAAGCAGCGGGAAGGGCGACAGCGCTGGCCCTGGGCGAGATGCTGTCACAACGTTGGCTGTAATCTCTGACCACCAGCTGCACATAGCACCTGTTTATCTCTCCTTAAAGAGGGCTTTTTAGAGGTGGTCAGACAGGCGCGCACACACACACATTTAGGCTGGTCTCTCTCTGCGGACGGCGTTAGAGGAGCGGAGTCATTTGATGTGGAGGAATTAAAAGGACAGGACGACACGCGTGAAGGAACGCCACAGACAAGAGCATCTGTCTGAGTCATCACCGGAAACAGGCATCCAAAGAAACCTTCCTTTGCATCACATCCTTTGCACTGGATGCTCACTTTTAATAGTTTTGAGCTCCGAAGCATGAAACTAACTTTGTTTTCCTGCAGCACAATCATTATTTAATCAGTGCTAAGAAAGGAGAACGGCGGTAATAATGAGGAGCTCGGCTGTTTCCTGGAGTTAATCTTCGTAGGGTCGGCCAGGGGCGCCTGGCAGGCACAGAAACACGTTCCTACGATTGAACAACACATTAAAACATCCACTATTCTAAATAAAGCCACCAGTTATTCACCCATATGTTCTAAAAACTTCTGAGGATCTCTAATGAGGCGATACGAGCACCAATTACAGAATAACACTCTCGTGGTCATGGGCTTTCATGGCTTGTGATGGGAGCAGCTACTTGTAAGCTCTGGTTTGAAAGCCACAGTAATCCATTAAAAAAAGCAACAGTATTTCATTAATAATTCAGCATTTCGTATTAAAAGCTCCATCTGAGACTGCACAGAACATTTTGGAGCAACGCAGGAGCAATATTAGCATCAAAAAGTTTTGAAATGTACATTAAAGATAAGATATATAATTCAATATCTCAAACCACAAAAGATTCTTTAAGTCTTTGTAAGAAAACACAAGTCTTCCTATAAATTTGCTGGATAAATTCCACTGAGACTGAGTGTGACCTATCTGCTAGTATGACCCATCTACTGCAGATCATGAGACTAATTATATATTCCACAGAGATGCTCTGTCCAGCCCTGACTTCAGCCTTTTTACCCAGTTGCTGGATGGCTGGCTGATGTTAATTTGGGAGGTCGCTGGATAATGATTCCACGGGGGCTTTGGAGAATTCACAATAAAAAAAATAAAAAAAAAGATTCATCCTCTTCACTAAAAGGAACCATTTATTTGCTATAAGAGAAATTGTTTCTGAAATTGACCAGCATAACAGAAGCATGCCAATTAAAAAAACACAGTCCATTAGGTCAGGAAGGGAATTCTTTAGCTTATCTTAATCAAACCCAGGAGGTGCTTTCTCCTTCAATTTCATTAAAACTTTATCTGGACTTGAGGCACCAATGGTCCTAATACAAAAATAAGTTCTGTGGTATTAAAAAAAAATGAGTTCAACAACTCCTTGAATGGTCTTTTATTAACCGAGGGATACCTAACAATTGTGCATTGTGCTGCCAGAGTTACAAAAGAAGAGGTGTGGAGAATATTGGAGCAGAGTAAGACTGACGGCCTGAAGGCAGGCGCCTCAAACGATGCTCAAAATAGGAAGCCAGGAAGATGATTACTATCTTTTAATAATGCGTTTCATCCATCACGAGGAGATAAAAACTCCAGGCTATCACTCCAACCTCCATAACGGCTTTTATGATACATATTTTAGACGTTTATCTCACAGGTAGGCAGAAGATCTCATGGGAAGCTAGCAGGTCAGAGGGCAGTGTTTCATTGGAAGATGCTGACATGCCACCGATTAACAATTGAAGCTGAAGTGTGGCAGTGGTTGTAAACCTTGGCACCTCGGTCCAAGGGCTCAGGATGATTCTAGAGGCATTACAAGATGATTTATGGCATCTATAAACACCACTGGGTGACACACCACTACATTACTGCAGCATGAGACTACATTTAGTACGTTTCCTGGTCGTATCGTCAGTACGTATTTTATTTGATGTGTTAAAATCTGCATTAGTACATGAGTAGAAAACCTTCTACTGACTGTTATCTGACATTTTAGTTTATCTGTTATCTTACCTCTTTGTTTATCATGTTGGCAACACAGCACAACATTTTTATTGTGTTTGAATATCTTCTCAAACTACTGCAAGTCATAACCTTAAACTATATCCTCATTATACCAACACCAACTCCTGGATCAATACAATATTGGGTAGACTGTTGTTCCACCATTTGTTATAGATGACAGTGCAAACAGGAGGCTCTCTCTCTCAAAAGAATGAATAAATTACCTTGTTTTAGACGAAGATCCTTTTCGGCATAAAATCCAGAGCAGATAGTCCACGTTAAGATGCAAAGCAAATGTCTGAGCTTCATTAAAATCACCTTCTTCACTTTTACCATGTCAGAGTAAACTCCATTAAGCTGCTTCAGTTTCAGGGTCCTGGTATTGTGCATGCTGGCTGGCTGTCACGCTGTTAAGGCTTAGTGAGACGCTTGAACAGAACAAAGCTGCAGTTAATGTTAAAGCCCACTGTCCAAACATCCCAACTGGTCATAAGAAGTCCAGCTTCTAAAGCACAAGCGGTTCCTGTTACAGATCTCTTGCGTTACACAAAGTGAACTGACGCACATGTAGAGGCAGCATGAGTGAACAGTCAGTAAAAAAAGACAAAGGCGAACAGATGCAGATGTGCGTGAGGACCAAAATGAGGCGAGGCGAAGGCGTGTCGTCAAGAATAGCAGTTAAAGTAGCATAATGTGACACATTTACATCTGATGAAGAATATGAAAAAGGAGTTTGGATGTTAGAGTAGATTTGAGGCATGTGTTTGTCTCACAAAACTATCCTACAGTTCCCATAATGCAACTCCTTCAAATGGGGTCGTGTTTCCCGTGTTCGCAATAGGAGTCCATTAGACCGCCCTCCTCTTGTGGTGTTTACTTACCACTTAGGAAGTCAAAGTTTTCTGAAAGGTCAGAGGTCACATGTTGTTATATGTTGTTGACATTTTCTGAAATGGCGAAAGTCATGAAAGTTAATTATTCAGTAGTTTTAGTCATAAATAGTTTTTCTTAGTGATTTTATGTCTGAGAAAAACATTGATATTCCCCCTGGCCTCACATTTCCTGCATTAACATTACGTTACCACCTCACTAGCGAGTCACACTGTTGGCGTCGGTGGATTCTACACGCTGACAGAGGAGTCTTCTTTGGAAACAACTTCCAGTGTCGTAACCGCGAGTTGCATTTGAATCCAGCACTTCATTACGCTCCCACCCCCAACGCCCCACATGTTTTTCCAGGCTCAGAGGTACCTCCTGTTGAGCCTTTTCACACGCCGATGAAAAATTGTACGGTATAAATGATTTAACCTGATTACCATCTGCAGTCTCTCCACACATGCCCTCCGCCATGACATGAATGCGTGGAGACGTATGGTTTTCCACTTCCAAAAAAAATGGCCGCCCTTTAAGTTGATCTTGTTTTTGATCTCGTCTTTAGTGTTGTTTTTTTGTCTTTTCTGATGCACTGAACACCACCTGCTGCATGACTGAAATTATTATTCAAAGGCAGCCGTCGAGGAAGACGAATGCATGATATATTCATCACTCTTGCACAGGTCACACAGCTGTTCTGATTAAATGCATCAGTGCACGTAAACACCAGACTGCAACCCATGTAAACACTTGACCTGAAACGTTCAGTGACAATGATTTAAATCAGAACGAAATCAAAAAGGGTGCATGTGACTGCAGCTAATGATCGAGAGTTCAAAAGGTCTGGGGACAGACTCTCTTACAGCTCAGCCACCTTCATGCAGTATCAGGTAGTGTGTTGATATCTCTGGGAATCATACTCCTCTAAGGTTTCAGAGCAGGCTGGCCTGTAGTCACTCTCTCTGTCCTTGTGTGCCCGGTCTGTGGGCAGGTGAGCCTCAACAAATAAAAGCCCAAGTTCCCTTTCTGCTGCTCTAAATCTTTCATGTGTTAAAAACCAGTGATCTCGGTCTGCACCCCAGACCTCTTCCTCAGCCTGCAGCTCCTCTCTGTGCACCCAGACCTCCCTCCGGTTAATCACAATATTACCAACACATGCACTTATTAAATGCTTATTAGCTGAACATATCACTCACAAACAAGCAAAAAAAAAAAAAGCTCTCTCATGTCGCGCTTCAAAGTGGAGCGTCACTGTTAAATCCCAGGGATGGCTGCTTGTTGTTTACCTTTACAATCCGCCTTCTTTCTTACCCCTCATCCCCTCCACTGTTCTGCTATAGTTAGCAGTCCTATCAATTGTTGTCAGAGGGTCTAAAGCTCCGGGGACAACAAGGCTTGCAGAGAGGAGAAAAAGGTTGGGTGTTAAATTTAGTGGACTCAGACAGGAAGCTGCAGATTTTCTGTTTTCTAGGTCAGGTAAGTGCCAAGTCGGCCAGAAGTCTCTGACTGAGACATATGGGGAAACACGAACAGATAGAAGACCACTGCCTGAAGAGAGGGAGGGACGGGGGGGGGGGGCTGCATCTCCCTTCTTAAATTCAGCGGAAATATGCATGTTAAGTGCTGACATCCTTCATTCCCTCAGATTAAATTCTCTCAGATTAAATTTGTGTGGTGTGATGGTTCATCATCAGCAAGAAGTCATTGAGAAAGAGTCGCACAAGTTGAGGATAACCTGAAAACGTGCAAATACACACACACACACACACACATATACGTGCCAATGCTGCATTCTGGGCTCAAAGAGTGCTTTGAGAGAGGCAAGTGAGGCAAACACACTTTCAGGGTCTGATGAACATGTCATCCGGGGAGAAGAAGGAATAATTTGCTCTTTCATTTGGTTCATTCCACTGGATGTCTTCTGCTCCACAGCGGCTGCTGCCAGCCTGCAGGAAATGAAAGTGTTTACTGAGCTTGGCCATCCATTCGCACAGCTCCAGGATGCACTATTACAGCAGGCGTGACCATTAATAAGCACAGTCATGGATCAGACTTCTCTGAGACTGAGCTTTGTAGTGCGTACAAAGAAAGAGAGGTGTTTTCCGTACGAGTGTGAGAATCACCTCAAGTGCAGAAAAATACAAATAACATCGCATTACACTATATGCCCACAGACAGCTCAAGCACATCAGGACCTCATGGACCTTGCGCAGGGACACAAACATTCCTCTGACAGCCGGAAAGTGCTTCAGTCTTTGAAGCTGCCTCCACTGAAAATCACTGAACATCATACAGGGATTTGGTGTGACTAAGGGAAAAGCCCAAACAGTCTGCGCAGTGGCTCCATGTTTACAATCGACAAACTTGAAAAAATTAATAGTAAGGATGCAGCAAACTTACTTTTTTCTCTCTCAGATTCTCGCAGATGCTGACACCTTACAGGATCTCAATGAGACACAGGACATTTATCTTGCACTAATAATAATCTTTTTTTCAAAAGGTAGAATCTGTGTTGTTACAGGCCACTGTTCTGTGGTTTTACATGTGTGTCTCTCCCTCCTTGTTCTGTGTTTAAGGTGCAGCTGATGACTGAGTGGTGACGACTGAGTGGTGACACCTGTGTGGAGTTGTGGGCAGACCATATAGGCAGTGCTTCCCCCACTCACTCTCTCTCTCTCAGCTCCCTGGCACCTGATTTAGTTTCCAGCGTGTTAGCTGTGTTTGTTGGTTAAATAAATGATACTTCTGTTGAATGTAATTCAGTCTTGTGTGGCTCCGTGTGTTGTCGTAACAGTATACTTAGAACTAAATAAGTTTGTATGTAAGATAACATGAGCTTGACTGGAACTGTGACTTTTACTTTCTTCAGCTATTAATTTGCCAATATCTTCATAAAAAAAATTTCATCTAAAGTCATTAATCATTTTGTCTATAAAATGTCAGAGAATTATAAGAAATAGTAAAGGTACAAGGTGACGTCTTTAAATGCCATGCTTTATCTGAACAACAGTCTAAAATCTAAAGATATCCACTTAAATGTCATAAATGACACAGACAGCATCTGAGAAGCAGGAGCCTGTCAGTTTTTGATATTCCTGCCTGAAACCTGACTGACTATATGAAATAAAACTTACAAAGACACTATATTTAATATGAATTGGTAAAGTCAAGGCTGATCCCTTCAATACTCCGTTTGATAAGGTCAGTATTGATCCAGTGTATCCGATTGTTGTTACTAGTATTCTATAATTGACGTGTGGTTGCTGCATAAAAGACAGACAGCAGAGGACTAAGTACCATGTTGCATGTCTACAGCAAAAGAAAACCTAAATACACAAGATCGATTTATATGAAAATTCTAAAATGCCTGCTTGGAAAGGACACAAATGGCAGACAATTGTTCTCAAATCTCAAATTAAGCCTGCGATAAGTATGTGCCAGCCGCCAACTTATGTAAAACACACACAAAGACCTTGAAGTCGGCCACGTATGAAGGTGGGAAAGTATAAGAGGGCATAATGAGGATTACATGCATCACAGAACGTAAAGGAGGACTTTAGATGCACAAAAGGAGCCTGGAGGCTTATCTCAAGTAGGCTATATTCTCCCTAGGTTTACTGGAGGTGTTAGAGGTGTAACTGCATGTTTCATTAAAGGTGGTATGTCTCATACATATTCACCGCCAAGATGAGGCTGTTATTGCATATCTTGTTCCATATATTCATGCTGGAACACATGCTGTTTGCTTGTAATATTAAAGCATGATATAAATCAGCGAAGCATAAAACTGACCATTAAAATGACTGACACTCCGTCTGTTACCTTGATCCCTGCCTTGTTAACCGCAGGGATTTGGCGCGGAATTTTAGTTCACATGTTTGACAGCTCGCTCCTCTCTCTGTTTGAAGATCTCATTCCCCGAAGCTCTCTGTTAAAGGGGGACGTCACTCAGTACACCATTCACATATATGCCCTGTGGGAACGACCACAACGCTACATATATTTGTTCCGTCAAATGTGTGAGCGCTTTAGCTTTCGCAACTGATTGATTGAGTCATGAAGCCCTGCCTTTCTTAGCTTTCTGCACAGTGACAATGGGGAAAGATTTACATTAAAAAGTTAGTATTTTCTTTTAAAGCTTGATTTCAAACACAAGTGGCCTCTAATTTCAAGTTTCTAGTCTTAAATGTGCACTGAATTGGTTCCATACATGATATCGTGCTAAAAGACCGAGGCTAAAGCTAAATGCAGCGGCAAAAAGTCATCATCGCCAGCAGCTGATGATACATGTAGAAAGCATGGAAATAAGGGTGCAGTGTTGTTCTTGTATTGCAATGTAAAGGTAGTTAGTCTTAGTATTATTAGTGGGATACATGTTGACAGATGTTGCAGCTTTAGATCCTCAGGTGGGGCCCTGTTGGCTGTTCCTAAACCTAAACAGTGACCTCACACAAACCTGCTTTTACGTGGTGTTGTCTTTTTTTTATTAATGTGGTTTTACTTCTTTTTATTGCTTCTATACTTAATTCTTTATATTTGAATTGATCTCTTATCTCATTTAAAGTTCTGAGCTTTCACCATCCTCTGTGTTGGCTTTCTGTTGTTATATTACTCCCTGAGCATCCTGCTTTTTTTTTTAAGCTGCTGCATAAATAAAGTTGTTACGATTATTATGAGTTAAAATGTAAGATCAGTTCTTCAGGCTGGTTAGGTAAGCTATGGTTGAACACTCGGGGAAGGCTGCTAAGGGACAGTTGCTAATGCTGATCATACCTAAAAATGTCAATGCATTTGATTTTTGCAGGCTATAAATCAAATATCTTAAAGCCTCTGATGTTCAGCCTGAGCAGCTGCATTAATGATTAAAGAGGTTAGAGTTTTCAGGTTGATGGAATTCTTATCTTGAACTTTTAAAGCCAAATTAGAGTCACTTTATCATATTTTCAGTATCAGATTTTAATCAGAAAATGTAACCTTATCCTTACATCCAGAAATGCTGGATACTGTCACACTTTTTGCAAATTCATTCTCCACAGAGCTGCAAAGATATGAAAAAATGTGGAGGTGGAACTAAACTCTGTCTCCTTTTTCTGGCTAACACAGGCAGAAAAATTAAATAATGATACCGTATATGTGAATGCTGAAATGTTGTGGTATTCTCTAGAGGAAGAGTGGCTGGAATGATAATGAATACAAGCAAGACTTTAACCGTATTATTAGTGGAAAAGCAACAGTACTCATGACGTACGGCTCATTAATGTGTGCAGTACATGTCTATGTATAAAGACACGCTTTGGCAAACTTGGATGATACAAAATTTCAGAGGTCATGACAGCTTTCTGGCTCACAGCATGGCTGCCATTTTCATTTTCTACCACGTCCATTATATTTGTTGGCAGGAATGTTAATATTAACGCCTCCAAATGCCCTATTTTTCCTGCATTCTAAATTTGCCCAGCCTTTATTTTTCATAAACAAAAAAGAAATGGGTAAAATCATATATTTAAGACGAATAAAAGGGGGTATTTTAAGACTTCTGGGCAATCTGGATGTTGTGTTTGAGACGCTTTTTGTGCCCTACGGCTATTTTATCCATATGGCCCCCATTTCTCTTAGTGGCTATGCATGGGAGCTTTGTGCTGTGAAACCTATAGAGGTGTAACGTAACGGAAGAGCACACATTTCTAGGCTAATAGGTTGCCGACGGCTACACTGCGCCTGGACTGTGCTGCAAAGCTGCACTCTGCAAAACCAACTCTCATCTGAGCTCTTCACACCTGCAGCTGGAAGGTAAAGAGGAAGGAGAAGTGCTTATGAGCAAAATGAGGCTCCACTGTCAGTCTCTGCGGGCAGGAAGACTCTTAGTGTGCTGTCTGGGAGCCCTGCAGGGCTAACAGGGAAGAGAAAACGCCAACAAAGGCTCCATCATCTCCTGACCTTTCCACAGGCGCCGGTACCTTCGCAGATATGATGAGGGTGTCACAGCCTCTCTCGCTGTCCTTTCCCCTCACTCTGTCATCCGCTACTCTCTTCCATTCCCACTTATTTCCAGCGCCCGTCTCTATTCCACTGTCTTTCTACTTCCATCACATTTTGTCCTAATTGGGGTTTATTCCCACTGAGGTGTGTTCATGGTGCAAAGTGTAGGATGTAGAAACCTCCAGCTGAGTTCCTGCGCTACCCCTGACCTTCCTTGTCCCCGTGCCCTCCCCTCCCTCTGTTTAGATGTTTACCTGTCTGTCTGACTGTTGGCATTAAGGAGCTGTCACTAAACTGCTGTCAGTGTCAATGACTGTCATGTCTTCCTCAAGTGTCAACTCCCCCCTCAAGCTCTCTCGGTGCAGACCTTAATGAGCCCTTCGGCGGAAACAACAGCTTCCTATATGGGCTGAGCTGAGAAGATAGAGTGACAACGGGGGGCACAAGTGTGAGGCTCATGGGTAGGAGAGGGAGAGCTACAGGGGAGCAGGCAATTATCCCGACTCTGGTGCTGTATATGGCCATACAGTCCTCTTGCAGGCATGTTACAAATGAGCTATATTCTCCACCGCTGTGCAAATAATCACTCCTGGCTACCATCACTCTTCAGCCCCACCTGGTCGAGGGCAGATGCTCCAAAACATCAGACAGACTGCACATAGTGTGGGAATTCAAACAATGATATTGCTACTTCTTATTCGTAACAATACCATATTGTTTCGCCAACACAGGTTTCTTTACTGTTGAGCCCCTAAAACACCCCTTGAATTGAATTGCGAGTGGAACAGTGTGGGAGGAAGAGAAACTAGGCCTGATGAACAAGAGAACAAGAGAGAGGGAGGGGGAGAGAGAGGAACCTGATATATCAAAAGAGGGAACAGGGGAATGATTTGCCCCAAGACAAGGGGAAAATAGGGTGAGCTTCTAGGCAAAAGACAGGGAGATTAGAGTAAAACCTAGTGCACGCTACGCACTACTTTCGCCATGATTTTCCCTTTTTCGGACCATGTTCTGATTCATAAGACATAAGCTTGTGAGCTGGAATGAAATCCGTGCCTCCGCCTGTCACGACAGGCCACCGAGTTCGAGTGGCTCGTTGTGTTTGAGCCCTTTGGAGATGAGTCTGATACAGGGCAGGGGCAGTGTACGGAATGGGAGCAGAAACTGGAGCAACAGGAATAATCTCGCAATCAGTTCAACTTCTTCGCTTCAGAGTCCGGCACAAGTCGACTTTAAATCTCTTTATCAATTTGGACTCAAGCTGTTAACATTACATCTGTCCTACACTTGTTTATGTAAATTGCTATACGCAGACATAAATGAGACCTGTCAAATATTCAGAGGAGGAGCAGAAGCACAAAGTGTAGCCTATTAACTAGCCCACATCTATAGTTTGCACATCTATAACCAGAAGTGGGGGTATGTGAGCAGCTGTGGCCCCAGCACACAGTGCGGCGTGGATACTGAAGGTAAAGCTGGAGCCTGTTCCGTCCAATGAGATCCGCCTGCCTGGTGCATACGCCAAAACAGTTAATAAGCATTGAATATGTGCAGTAGTGTTCATCCCATCATGCCTCTGGCCTAGCCGCACCGGTGATTGGCTCGTTCCACAGCTGTGACGTCACCCAGACAAAAAAAGAACTGGGCTTTGGAAAAGTTTTAGAAAGATTAAACCCCCACTGCTTAAAAATATATAACACAAAGGGGGATAATTGACCGCGTTTACAGCTGAATGGAAGCAAGGCTGAGCTGTGGTCCAGTATATAATGCATCATCACAATCAACTGCCAGTGTGTTCAGCGTCATTTAATTTCATATTCTGATTAGAAGTCTGTGGACTCTGGGACGGCTGGTTTTTAACTGATGCCTTAAGGTTTCATCATGTATCCCATAAAACTTCTCGTACATCAAAAAAATTAAGACCAGTTGCATAGTTTGTGCACCCCATATGGTGAAAGTCTGGGACAGAGACAACTGGAGGCTGCACAGGCTTTAAGACGGGGAAGGAGAGAGACAGGCAGAGCGGTGGAAAACCAGTGTCAGCCATGTTTGCAGATGGCTTTTGAAGCAGGAGGTTTCCTCTGCTGGGCTCCCCTTTCTCAG
Source organism: Pempheris klunzingeri (assembly GCF_042242105.1). Taxonomy (NCBI): domain Eukaryota; kingdom Metazoa; phylum Chordata; class Actinopteri; order Acropomatiformes; family Pempheridae; genus Pempheris; species Pempheris klunzingeri. Next base: position 25,463,262 of record NC_092023.1, read on the forward strand.
CTCCAACCTGCCTCACAAGTCCCCGCTGTGTGACAACGAGCTCCACAGCACACATTCTCTCACTTTCACACATGCACGTCGACGCACGCACACACTCACACACATCGACAGTACCACACACCAAACAGCCCATTTTCTTGGAACACCTACACAAGCTGGAATACACGGATCGTGTTTCACAGTGCTACAGCGTGAGGTAAAAACCTCTCAGTGTTTGAGCCCGATTACGTCACTCTTTGCATTTCTCTCAACCACACACACACACACACACACACACAAATGCCTTCATGTGGTGATTTTGTCTTTCATAATAGTTCACGAACCATTTAAGACTAATATAAATCATTATAACCACATTTTGAGTAAAATATATCAAGTAGAAATGGGTGCAAATCTCTAAATATTATGCATTGTCTTTTTTGAAATAATAGCTTGTTTTGTGTTGTAATGAATGCCAACTGGAGATTATCATAATTCATTTTCAGCTACATTTCTGCTTACCAACAAAAGCCGCAGTGTATTCAGTGGGAAGCTACAGACTTGAGCTGTTTAAGTATTCACAAACAGCAAGAGCACAGAGTGAGGCCACAGTGGGCCAAAAAACACAGACAGGATGACCTCCAACAAGGAGAAACTCTATCTGGATGTCTCTGTCAGCATCTGTCTGGCTGTGGGAGTGTGCAGCTTGTCTGTCTGTGTGTGCACACACACACACACGCCTCCGTAAAAGTGTGTGCAAACATGACTGTGCTACAGATACTGCGTAACTGGAGGCCAACTCTCAGACAACACCTGTGTTTATTTCCCGGGCCTCTTGGATGAAGCACTTGGCTTCTCTTGTCTGATGTGGAGGCAAATGTCCAGAAAAGAACAGCAGCTTATTTCAGCCTCCACATGTGGACATTACAAAAATATGAATGAACGTGTATTTACATGTGATGTTTAATCCAAAAACATTTTTTAAAACATTAGGACTGTCCTGCCTCGGTCTCTCACAGCTAGACCTGCATGCATGCGGTGCATTTCCCAGCTTACTGCAGTTTCCCCTCTGTATAATAAGGGAAGTGACAGCAGCTTGAGGGAACAAAGCAATAAGTAAAAATTAACATAAATTCACATGGTAATGTATTCAGCATTGGGCCATGACTTTCCATATAACAGAGGGACATGTTTTTGAAAAAAAAAGATTGTGTTTTGAGAAGAGCAAAGCAAAAAGAATTCGTTCACAGACACGAGTATAATGAACAAATATTAGCCGTGATATTTGGGATACAAAATGAAAATAAACTATTCCAATCTCTGGAGTCCTATTGTGTATTGACACACACACACACACACACTGACACACTATGCCCCGAATTCATTACTGAAGTCTCATACAGGCATTCAGCATGAACACAAAGGAATTCTTCAACTAAAAAATGGCCTCAAAATTAATCCAAAATGTCTGTTTTATCAACAATGGCCACTGATGTTGATATTGGCACCTGAGTAAAAGGTTGAAAAGTGCTGCTGTAATTTAGTTTCACAATATACAGCGTGCACACACACACACACACACACACACACACACACAGGCATGCCAAGTTTTCGTCTTTGCTCTATTCAGCCCAGCCAATGAGCATGGTGACAAATGCAGCCACAGTATTGTGCTGCTCTGTAATTAAATGGAGACGTGGGGTCAAAACTCCCAACAGGCTGCCTGGCATGAGAAGAAAAGTAAATGGCTCTCCTCTAAGCGACTTTATAGAAAGAATTACATAAACTGTATTAATAGCTATTATTAAAATAGAAAACGTATTTATCCTTTAAGAACCACAATATCATGAGAACTGAAGTGTAATCTCTCACAGCCCGTTCAGCCAGGCCTCGTCGGATTCCTCAGCGGAGATAATGACTGTGCAGGCTAACTGAAGGTACAGGACACGCACACCCTCTGCATGAAAAATGAAGGTTACATTACCTTTCCAAAGCTCCCTTTCCCAATGGCCCGCAATATCTGGAAGTGGTCAAAGTTCACTGTGAAGCAAAAAAGAGAAGGAAACACATTTCAGACCAGAAAACACAACATGTAGTGCATCACAAAGTAAAGCACAGTAACACCTCTGCTCTTGCTGTCTGGCACATTTGGTTTAAAATGAAACAACGGCAACGGGTTTAAAGTTCTGACTTTAAACATTAAAGTGTGACAACATCTACATCAGATGACGAGTGGAGGGAATGCCTTCCTTGTTGTGCAGAGTCGCCCACTTTAATGGGACATACAGTGAAAATAAATTCAGCACGTTCAATAGTTGGTTGCAAATCATCTGAAATCAATAACTGGTTGAAGTCTACAGCCCACATATGTAAACAGTCGGCTCCCAGATGACGCTCTGCCTCCACTTAAAACTATCTTCACTTCTGGCTTTCTTTGAGGACTTTTGGTCTTAAGTCTGATCTGAACATGAACACGTGCATCTTTGGACAGTGTGCAGTGTGTGTGAACACAAACAAAGAATTTCCACGGCTTTCATGTACTTACACATGACTGGATAAGCTAACCAAGAAACCAAGAAACTATTATAAGCTCAGTGTTCCAACATTCACAAACGAGGATTGCTTCCCGGATGAAACAACCAAGATCCAGAAATACATCAGGAAGATGGGCCCCCCAGAAATGAGCTGCAAAGTGAATACCTCAGGCAGCAGAGAAACCTGACCATGCAGAAGAACCTTCCTGTAGGGGCAAGACCAGATAGAAGAGGTGGCTGGAAAAGGCTGGGTTAAAAGACAGCACAGAAGCACTAATCATGGCAGCAGAAGAGCAGGCACTTAGTACAAGATCCATCGAGGCAGGGGTCTACCACACTAAACAGGACCCCAGGTGGAGCCTGGGCAAAGATGCTCCTTAAACAATCCAGCACATAATAGCAGGGTGGAAGATGGTACGCCATAACCAAGTGGCTGGTATAGTGTACAGGAACATCTGCACTGAGTATGGGCTGGAAGGGCTGGTTGAGAATGACCGAGCTAAGACCCTGTGGGACTTCCAGGTCCAGACTGGTGGTGGCAAACCCACCGGACATTATGCTGATTGACAAACAACAGAAGAAGGCAGTGGTGATACATGGAGCAATCCTGAGCGACAGCAACATCAGGAAGAAGGAACGTGAGAAGCTCGAAAAATACCGAGGGCTGCAAGAGGAGCTAGAAAAGATGTGGGGAGTAAAGGCAACAGCAGTGCCAGTGGTGACTGGAGCACTGGGGGCTGTGACCAACAAACTGCAGCAGGTACAACATCTGAGGTCTCTGTCCAGAAGAGCACAATCCTAGGAACAGATAAGATACTGCACAGAGGCCTGGGGGGGGGGGTTAAATATGGATGTATGATGTATATACAGCGTGTTTAGATTTGTATCTGATAAGGATAATATGTTAGAACAAAAAAACAGCTCATCTGAACACTGTGAAAGAGATTAAAAACTGTATTTTCAACTGTGAAAAGTCTGGAAAATTGAAAAACAGTGAGAGCCTAATATTCACAACATAAAGACTGCATGGTCGGAGAGGATCTGAACAGCTTCGGCTGAAACTGAAAGAGATAGTTCTGTCTTTTCATAACTTTATTCAGGCTCTGCTGACCTCATGACAATAATGAATGTTGTCTGTGAAAAAGCTCTTAAGATAATATCAGAACTTCAAGCACGACACATAAAATGTTCAGCGTGTGGAAAATAATTAAAACCAGTTTGAGCCATGTTGCAGAAAATTGGGCACTTTTAACAGAGCCTCTAAAATGTTATCAGGATCAACTATTGCATGCTTAAATTTGTGCAAATGAAGAAGAAGACACAAAGAAATCCCCTTGCTCACTAAATAAAAAAGCATATTTTGGATTTCCAACTTATCTTTTGGGAGCATCAGAGTGGAGGCAGAGGCAGAGGAGTCTTGTTTCAGTGAAACACCCAGCTCACTGCAGTCATTCATCTTATTTTATTTTGTTATATCAATATGTGTAATGGCACAGTTAGATGTGTTGGCTCATTGCCTCCTTCAGAGGAATGTGCTCAGTGTTGTGCTGACTGATAGAGCTGTCCTGTGTGTGGTACAGATTTTCAACTAAGTCCTGAGAGGGAGGGTGGCTGGATGAGAGGAGTTTTAAAGCTTTATTAAGAAGAATTATTCTCGGTGGGCAAAAAAATGAAACGTATAACATAATATGAGGGAACAGCCCTGAAATACTTTATGATTATGTAATATTTTATTATTGTTGACACAAGAGAGGTGTTGATTCAATTCTAAAGTGGGGCTGAACATTTGAGGACTGCTGATTTTCTATATATTAAACTACAGGCCTGTTTACAGCTGGGTACCAAACTTTGATGCTTTTCTGGCACCAACTGAACAGCCTCAATACAAGTATTGAAAAATGCCTTGTCATTCAGTACCGAATTTCGATATCTAATGCAGTCTCATCAGCGTCAGTGAGCCAATGAGCATAAAGCATTTGTGTACCAAGGTCTAATAATGCATGAGATCGGCTGTCTAACTTTACGTGTCACACAGACCGTGTGTGACACCCCAGTCTCCCCCCTCAGACTGCATCAGTGACTACACAGCTCAAGGGTGAACTGCTAACCCCCATTAGCACTCTTAGCGTTGTCTTTTGATGGGGGGTGCGGCAGAGGCTCTGCTTTAGGAGGTAGAGCTGTCATCTGGTAATCTGAGGGTTCCCGCTTCAATTTTGGCTTTATATATCTTTTTGTATTGATATTATGTTAAGAAAAAGACAAGTTTTAGATGATACCCAGCCTAAACAAGATAGAACTGCACCTTGCATCATCACAAAGGTATCTGGATTCAGCTGGTAAGTCAGACTGAGACACCTAATGCTACTGTTAGGCTCTGCACCTCAGAATTAACTAATCAGCTTCAGCTGGTACATTTAGTGGAGACAGTTGACGTTGTAGTCGGTGATATCCGTCGTTGTTGGCTTAAACCTTCACTTGTGCTTGTTAAAATACTCTTTATTGCCTAAGTTATAATAAAACTTGCAGTGGTTAGGTGTTATGTCCCCATGCAGCTAAAAGGTTTATTTGACAGAAAATCTGTCTCTCTGTTACTATGTACTGCACGTACTACAATGTGGGCTGATGAGCTGATGGGCTGACCGACCTCCTCCCGGTCATCTGGGATATTGATTTAGACTTGCCTCTGTTCTCCATGTTTTTGTACGTGTGTGTGTGTGCGTGTGTGTGTGTGTGTGTGTAGCAATGCCACAGATGTGAGCACAGCAGGCACGACGCTAACTCACGCAGCTCCTCCTTAAAAGTCAGTCAGCTTCTGAAGCGCACATCCTGATCTGCTCAGCCCCCCGTCCTTGTAGACAAGGAGTGATCATGAGAGGAGAAGGCACATGCTGGGCTCCTCCAGGAAGACCCACTGCCAGCTGACCCACACACTCCATGCTCAACTAGGAGGTAAAGCCCTGCAATGCTGTTTGCTCCCACACAGAAGACACAAGGTGTGGTTTGCATGTTTTGTCTGGGAGATAAAACTAATCCTGTGTGGATTCTCCCCGATCACTCTCTTGTACATGGCTAATCCCCCCCCCATATGGCATGGCTCTGACTGCACCCTGGTGCCGACACACACATACTGTACCATGAACATAGCTTCCATGAGGTATTAGAAGGGATAAAGGGAAATGAGAGGAAAGTTGTATATACAGCATGGTGGGTTCATGGATTCAGCGGCTCCTCTTTCAAGTGAGAATGTGGATGATGATGATGATGATGATGGTGATGATGCATTTCCTTCTGGCTCCCATGCCAACATTGGTTATGGTGTGCACACCCTCCACAAACACCTTTTCGCCATCAGCGTTGGGGTGGGGGGGTGGGGGGTGTGGTTAGCCAGCTGTGTGAGCCGCTTGCTATTCAAAAACTGTAGTTTTTCAAAAGTAATGTCATCACAAAACTTATTAGCCACTGAAGGTGAATGTTTCCAGCTAAGTTACTGCTGGGTGGTGTGCACTGTGCACGCACGACGACTACGTTAATAAATCTAGGGTGTGTATTGGATTCTTCTTCTTCTTCTTCTTCACTGGCTGATAAGGCGACAACAAGAGTGTTGTAGCAAGTTATTTTTTGTGGGGTTAACTAATATTATTACTGACATTTTGTGAATAATTTGTTACATTAATGGGGAAAATAATATTATCATTTATAGTGATGCACTACTGCCCAACACTGCTTTAATGTAACATTTGTCACATCCAGCACAGCTAATCATTTTACTAGCTCATTAAAACTAATAAGCTGCGTGAGTTGCTGTTTTCCAGCTAGCAGCTACTGATGTCATAAATCTGATCACCATTTAATACAACTTGGTCTGTTTCAGTTCAGATAGTTTTTCACTTCACCACTGGGATCCATCGTTCTCCTGACAAACAAACTGCAAATCATCTGCAGCACCTGACGGAGATGCGGGAAGCAACACTCAATTCATCATCTAAAAAGTGAGGAAATATGTAACACTATGTTGAAGTGTCTTACCCACTTCTCAATAAGGGAATGGCTTATATTATTCAGCAGGACTGCATAAAAATTAAAGCATTATCAACACAAAGTGAAAAATCAGAGCACTGGTTCACTTAGTTTATCACTTAGTTTATTACAGGCCCTGTATAACATTCATATAATAACCCGACGGCTACATATCTAACAGGGTTTACTACTTCACAGTGATTTTAATATGCCTGGATTCTGTATGCAATTTATAATATCAATATCACATTTTACCATATTCCCATGACATGACTGGATCCACATTTATCTTTGAATTTACTACATTGTCACACATTCTGTTGCAGCTGGTGAGTTCTGATGTTTTTTTTCCCTCTTAAATGAACTAAAGAATCAGTGTATTACATCGGGTATAATCGCCAGTTTACCACTGATTTTCTGTGAGTTTTCTTAATGGCTCTCCACAAACTCTTCACGAAGACTTAGTAAACCTCACAGCACTGACTCACACTATATGTCAAATGGAATAAATCTAGGCCTACATAATATATTCAAAAAGGAAACCCAAGAAATGCAAATCCACAATCAAATCCTCAGAATATGATTCAGCATGACACACAGCACAATTAACCGTCCACTTCAACCTTTTTATTTCACCCCATCGATCGATGTCCTCGGTATCACAGTGCTTCCTCGAGGCATGAGTCATCGCGTAATGGGAAGCAAAACAAAAGTAGCCCCCCCCCTTCCCTTTAACTGGCCTGGTGAAAGGAGCTGCTCTTCAGATTCAGGGGCAAAAGAGATTCGGGCCTTGTTCCGTTCTAAGGCGATAATTAGAGCGGACACAGTGTTTCCTGTAACCATCGCTTTAGCATCAGAGGCTCCCCCCTCGCCGTGCGGCAGGCTGACTTTTTCACGGTGGGAGGAAGAAATGCACGAATGCAGCTGCACAAATGGCTCATTGTTCAATAGTGGACTTGACAGTCATCACTGGAGAGCTCCAGTTTTTCTCTTCACCTCTTTAACAAATCCTGTGTGACTAACCTATTCATCAGCACTTCAATGAATGTTTTTCTAGTGCCGTCACTGAGTGTCCTTACAGACCTTTTCTTTCTCAGCTTCAATTGGTTGATTTCTTCATGTTTGCTGCAGCCAAATGATTGAAGGACAACTCCGGCATCATTAAACCTGAGCCGACGTTTATATTTGAGTCCAAAATGACTGCTAGGTTCAAAAACTTTTGGTAATGGTCCAGCTGATCTTCTCAGCCAGCAGCCTGGAACAGCTACAATGGCTGTAATGTGGTGCTTGTCTTTGCCATTGGCTGGCTCAGATTGTTGTCCAAAGTGTCAGAATACAGAGACAGACCTGTAAGATCCTTTACGTTTGACCAGAAACAGCCTCCATATCGCTTGGTTCAAAGCCACCAGACTCCATTGACAAAAACAGTCATTTTGCCTCACAGAACACGAGGTTACTAATGTAGTTATGTCTTTGACTGTTGTTTTAATGTATTTGTTCAGATCCAAACTAACTCTTTAAAGCACAAAAAAATAACACTAACGAACTAACCAATTGAAACAGAAGCACGCCAGCATCTCCTCTGTTTCGTAAAGGTAAAGTTGTTATTTTTGTCAGTGGAGTCTGGTGGCTTTGTACCAAGCGATAATAACAGCTGTTTCTGCTTAAATAAAAAGGATCTTACAGTTTCTGTCTCTGTAGGGATTCTTTCCATAATGTTGTTAGACACTGAATAACAATCTGAGCTTGTCAGTGGCAAAAACAAGCACTTTTATTGGACATGCTATGACTGGCATAGTAGCCCCAAGCGATTACACTACAGCCACTGCAGCTTATTCACAACACATTATGCAGCTGTCAGCGGAGGTGATCTGCTGGATGAATTCCAAAGCATTTTGTACCTACCACTCATTTCAAATGCCAAATATATAAATATGTAGGTTTAAAAACACTGGAGTTATCCTTTAAAGAACAAAGGACATCCTTTCAATAAACTGATGGCACTTGTAATCTGTGTCATTTCACAGTCAAGTGGCACTCGAGACAAACCAGCAAGTTGATGGGTGCGCGGTTGGATAATGTCTGCAGCCACTGTGTTGGCTCCATCAACCAATCTCAGGTTTCAGTGGATGCTGCACAAAAGAATATGGCCAAACCCTGCAGACAACTGCAGCGTGTAGTGTGAGTGAATTTGATCCACCCAGGAGACAGCGGGAGAACGACAACATCTTCCCCTCTGTAGGAGCTGGAAGCTGCTGACACACCAGGATGATATGCTGAGTAGGCTCCACAGGGGTCTGCATTGGGTGATTGGTGCCTGTGGAGAAGCTGATACTGGCACAACGCCCATGTCAAGGGGCACAGAACATGTGACTCAGAGGAAGTCTAGGTATTCGTGTGAGTGTGTGTGTGTGTGTTCATGTACTTAAAACCTGTAATTTTGCCAAAGTCATAATTCAGCCCTCCTAAAAGTGCTTTAATCATAAAATAGAGTTGCAAAGTGGTAGGAGCTGCAGGTCAGGGTAAAAGCAGCCATGGGGATGGTGACAGTCCACGGTTAAGTGGCAAATGCTGCCCCATGTTGTTTTTACTGGGATTTACCTATTTCATTTTTGCATTTTCACCACTGGCCTGACACTCGAGGCCAATCAGCTGGCCAGGCTGCAGGGAATGGCCAGTCTGTAGACTAGAAATGTTAGCTTCCGCCGATCATTAGCGCTGCATGTATCATCATTTTAATCTCTTTTAAGGGATGTTTGTTTTAAAAATGCACCTTGGGAGCCTCATCTAACGTTTTTATGTACAGAGATACGAGGATACAAGAGGATTTAATTGTCATTATACAACACAGCGTTGTACAACAAAAGACACGTTGTGAGGTCATGCCACACACAGAGTAGATAATAAAAAAAAATACATGTGTGTATATATATATATATATATATATATATACACACAGTTAATTATATGCATATATCCATGCATGTGTACACTAAGGAAATAATTCAGCAGTGCACAACTTTAGGAGCATCTATGAGCATAACCATTGCCATAGCAACCCCATTTGAATCTTCAACTCTCTGTCAAAGAAGCAGATATTTTCTAACACAGTTGTGCATCTTTTATCTGATGTCCATGCAAGCTGTGAAAGAGTCAGTCACCTTGTTTTCGCTTTCAGAATCAAGGGCAGCTCAAATACCTCCTACCACTTCACAATCCTATATATTTCAATCAAGACACTTCTTTTAATAAGCCCTCCGCCACTCTTCATCACAAGCACAGTTTACAGCACCTCAAACTGCAGCAACATAACAAGATTCGAGGGCTGCGTAGGGTGCCATTAGCATGAGCGACAGCTCTGCAGCACAATGCTGAGGAGGAATAGGGCTGCAATTAACAATTATTTTCATTATCAGAAAACTGTTTTTAATGGGTAACCATTCAGTCTATAAAAGGCTATACAATTTTGAAAAATGTCTATCACATTTTCTCTAAAGTGACATCTCTGAACTTCTTTTGCCCAATTAATAGTATATAGCCCTGAGATATTCAGTTTACAATGTGTAGAGAAAAGCAGCAAATCTCCACATTTAAGGAGGCTGGAACCCGCCAGTGTTTGGCATTTTGCCTGCTCAATTACTTAATCTACTTATTATCAAAACTGTCAATGATCCTATTGTCATTTATAATCTGACTAATTGTTTCAGAACCACTTGGGGCTATGAAAGGAGAGGTGATACAAAGGGAAATGGACCTGTTCATCTCCGGATTACCATCTTCAACAGCAATAAGCCAATAATCTTGGCAGTGGCACAGTGAGGGGCGTTCGCACAAAATGATCAAAAGCTGAGCGTATTTCTGTAATGATTGCAAGTACTACAATCAAGTGTAATGCCGTGGATGATTAAAGGGAGAAGAGGGGAGGCAAGACAAGGCGAACCATGTGGAGGACACCTTCAAGACCCTGAAATATACATTATGCAACATGATCATTAACCTTGCTAATTATACCCTGGGAAATACTGAATTGCAGAGTGGTCTGAAGAGACAATCTTTCACAGATAACTTTTAGAGAGCCAGAAAAAACAAATCTGCAAATCTCACATAACAGCCAGAGGACGGGGTCGCTATCAATGCCTTTTAGACAAAAAGAAAAGTGTTATATGCCAGAGTCATGACTAGGACAAAGATGGCAATTAAGAGCTGGGACCACATGGAGAGGCAGAGCATGTTTAAACATACAAAACAAAACAAGTCCAATAAAAGTATGACAACGGATATGCCTAATTTAATATGTGGCACAAAGTTTCTATAGTCATATTTTGGTATTAATTATGTATCCCAAGATAATGTAATTTTCATGAGACATTCTTTATTAATCATCATCACAGTCGCTGCTCCAGGCATAAAGAGGGTTGTGTGAGGGGAGGAGGGGTGGCAATTTATCAAGACCGCAGATACAGATGAATTATGAGTTCAACTCACATACAAGTACCTGTGGTTTAGATAGCTGTGGCATGACTCACTTCTAACAGATGCTTACCGCTTCAAGGTTGTGAGCCTTTGTTATTTATGCAGTGTCACTTGCTTGAGAAAAAGTTGGCTGGACTGGCTGGTTTATGGTAAGGGGTGTTATAACACAGTGAAGTACACAATTACCCCCAAAATATGCATTTATGTCACTTTGTTTTTTGAATTTAACTGTAGTTCCACCTTGAGATAATCAGTGTAATTTTAAAATAGAAACGTCAAGTGTTAAGCTGGATCATTCTCCCATTCCCCCCCCCAAACCCAACAAGTTGTCTTTGGCACATCATTATTATATAGGCCAGAAAATACCTGCTCTTCAGTGGGTTTTAATGTAAAACCACCCAGAGGGCAGAAGATTAAGTATTGAGAAAATCAGAAGATCAAAACACAAGCCGCAACATCCCATTTTCCACTATGTGGCCTCCAATTTCACTCCGGGTTCCCCAAAGAGGCTATACCCTACTGAAGGAGAACCACCACATGATCAATAAACTGGACCAATGATACTGTTCCACTGTCACCTGAAATGGATGCATCAAGCTGAGCTAAGACCCTGCCACAGAACGAGGAGGAGGCAATGCAGTATCTTAATGGGGGGCAACCTAATACCTTTGATGTCGGCAGAGCTTGAGCGCATTGATCTACGCGATACCACTTAATACGATGGAGCCATGGCTCATTCTATTCACAACTCGGTGTTATGCTGAGTGGGCTGAAGAGGAAGAGCCAGAGATTGAAGCTCTGCCACTGTTACATGCAATAAAACTTCAATTTACAAACCCTAGTGACCTGTGCTCAGTTAACCTGTCGACGCTCAGGTTAATAAGTGGCAGTAGCTCAAATCTTTAGTACTGGTAAACACTGAAAATCAGTTTTCTAGGCATTTAAAATACTATTTTTAATGAAGTTACATTTATGGATGAGTTCTAATATAAACAGCTTACTGCGTATAATCGTCTCCATTATGAATATTGATGTATGAATGTTTTAACATTATATTAAATTGTTTCTTGTAATTCAAGAGTTGATAGTACTGCAGATCCCACTGAGAATCAACTTCCCAGCAGCTTTCACCTCATTTTAGTTTCACAGGTTTGTAATAGAACCTGTTTGACATCAAACGTTTGAGACCAGTATTTGAGAGTTTAAAACTGGTAATGATAAATCAGCCTACATTCAAACACATAATATAATCACACTGATGTCGAACCGGTGTACATTTTACAGTTGGAATAGAAACTTGTTGACAGACTATGTGAGCTCGTAAGCAAATATCAGTTCACTGATTTATTGGTCAGGCTCTTGTCCTTATGCACGAGTCCTAATGCTTCTCGCCATCCCTCAGTAAACCCCCTGGTGTGATTGTTCACACAAGTTTCCCGTCCAATGGGAAATGGCAGAGAGCCAAACTTGACAAGTGGCTGTTGATGAAACTAACAAAGCAAGGAGACATTGGAAAATGTCAGAGCTAAAACATGCACTCATCATGTAACAGTGTGAGCAACATCATCACTGACTGCTTGCTCTGATGATTTCAGTCCTGTCAGTGCTACCGTACTATGTATTGTTTCTAGGCTAATGTTGTAGATGGATACACAGTTTGCACAATGTCCAGTATAACTTGGCACCTAATGAATCAATATTTCAATAAGGGTAAAATCTGAATATTGAAATAGCATTAGAAGGGAACATCAAAGTAAGGCTGTAAAGTTAGCATGTAAAGTGGCACAGAACACAAGTCATTCCTGAAATGTTAATGCAGAGTGCATTTGGAGCACGACCCAATCATCAAATCACAGTGAGTGAATGCACCCTGTGTGGATAAGCCCATTGGAGTGGGATCAAAAAACCTCCTAGCATCGATCCCTTCCTGTTCCGTCGCTGGAGAATACGCCTCTGTTTCTAATCCAATCCCACACTGTCTGCCTCTGTACTATGTTACCGGCCTGTGGACAAGCTATTTCTCAGATTTTGCTGACAGGTCTCCATTTGCATACACAGTGCACATAACCACTATATGCCGTATGCTTGGCAGCTTTACAGCATCAGCACCAGGCACCGGCGGATATGATGAGAGCTACATACTTTGTTCAAGTTCTTGTGCCGATAGTGTAGCATCTCTATACAGACGCTGGCAACAGGATCCGAGTCTCAGTGCAAGTGACACTTCACTGTACATGTGACTCTACAGAGCGCCACAAGGATCATAGTAAGAACAGCTCTAAAAAAAATAAAAAAAACTGTTTGCTTTACAGCAGCTTCTTCTCCCACGTGATTACTGAATATTTTATTGCAGTAGTAAGCCATATTTCACAGTCCGTAGTAGTCGAGCTGCCACTGGGACGCACGAGAATCTTTGATATTAAGCATCCAATCGAATGCTTTGAGAGGCACCAAGGCTTACTGTACAGTTCTCAAGCAATCTCAGACACCGAGCGCTGGTTATTGGCCATCTTGATCTTGACCTTGCACTGATCTTCTTTGATCTTTATTGGTGGGTCTCTCATTACAAGATAGGGGGAAAGACTCACATGTTCTTTTGATCAGCACGGGGAAGGCTGCATGCGCCTTGGATGGCAATAAAGAGAATATGGTGGTTTGAATCATCGTCCTTGGCAGCTTCATTTCAAGTAGTTCAAGTTTTTAAGAGCCCTCATAAGATCCTGCTCCTTATTTCAGCTCACTTTCCACAGATGCATTGCTTGACAGATCTACTGTCTCTGTAGTGGTTATTAAAGCGTGGAGATTTCCAGTGTATCTTAGAGATTTGTATGTACCTAGACTTTACCCTACAAGCGGTGACAAAAAAGCAAACGCTTGCTTCGACACGACAGGAAAGTGCCTCTGCAGCACACTGAAGGCCACATTTGATGAATCTGTTTACTTAAATCACTATCATCACCGAGCAGCCATCATCATCATTTTCTCCTCGTACACTAGAGCGCTAATACAGCCTAATTGCGGGCTCTCTAAACAGAGCCTCTCATTAATATTCATGAACACTACAGAGCTTATTGTCTTTACAGGCGGAACAATTTCAGCTATGGATCTCAGCTGATAATTGGACAAGGATAGGGAGATGCACACAAAGGGTGTGCTGGTGCAATTCCATTTTCAATTTCAGTGGTGACTTGGCAATCCCTGCAGGCGGACTGTCATGTGGTTATACTGTCTTTGAGCCTCCTTGCATGTGCATTTATTACCCGCAGTGTGTTTTTTGATCTTCATCTGCTGCACGGCTTTCATGATGACACAAAAGAGTCACAGTGCTGGAAAATTAAAGCAGCCATTAAGGCTTGATCTGGCTGATTTTTTTTTTTTTTGGCCGTGTTTGTGTACCTCACTAATGTGATGAACCTGTATTCAAAAACAACTCATAGTGATTCACATACAGTACCTTGTTGCTAAGGTTACTCACCAAATTACAATGGACTTGAACTGCTGATGCCTTTCAGAGGATCAATAGAGGGCATAGATCAGGGATGTGCACATCACCTGTCAGAGTTTTACTGAGTGTATCACGGCCAAGCAATAGAAGCCGCAGAATTTGTACCTCAGCAGTCATGCCTGTTTTTTTTCTACATCCATCATTCACCTAGCCCGTCTCTCCGGCCTCGTCTGGATGGAACCGCTGGCCTTAATTCGGCTCTTTCACTTTACCTTTTCATCTTCCCTGTGAATAAGGTCAGGCTCATGAGGCCCGTGGGTAACTTATTCTTTCATACGTCTGTGCCTGTCCATCAATCTTACTACTAACTTTTGACAAACTTCAGATATAATCCGTAAGATATAAGATGTTTCCTGCACTGTTCCTATGTCATCTTAAACAATAGCTGTTCAAGAGAAAATACTTCACAGATGCAGACTGCAAATGTACAACTGTATAACTTCTCTACCTTTGTTAAAGAGCAGCATGCAGCCACTTCCCTGAACTTTCCTATGGGACCTTCCAAACAGGGTTACATTTCAAGGTATCTACTTTTCAATGTTAGCAGCAGAGTCGGCTATTCCCACACTAGAATCAAATGTCATTCACACACGCACAAGGGAACAATATAACCTTACTGTGTTTAATTTTACCTCATTTATAACAGCCTTACTGTTACCTGTTCACGCTCTTCACAGAAAACACAATGTAATTGTCACTGCGATAAGTGCTGATAATGAGCTTTCATCACAAATCCATCTGCAAGACAAGGCATGATCATTCTCTGCATTTTTTGATAGTGGCTCATTTTTAATTTTTGCGAGGGAGAACTGTATTAAGAGGGAGTAGCCACAGTGAACTGATAGATGGTGCTGACGGTGACAGGCTGCACACATCCAACCTCAGCAAGGTAACACATTTTTCTTTTACTGTTGTGTGGAAAACTACTCACTCTATGTCAGCATGGAATCAGCAATTATTATTGACAAATTCTTTTTATTTAAAGATGAGTTTGTTTGGCTGCACTGTAAACTGATCCACCAATAGCTCATCTGTTGTATTTCTGACTGAAAAAAACACTTGGTAGGTGATTGGATGAACCATCAGTCTATCACCGTCAAACACAAGCTACATTCAATCAGTCACATCAACAAACCATAAAACTGATGAAACTCTTGCTGAAGCCAGTCGGGAGAAGCGCCGCTCTTTGCTCTTCATTCAATGATGAAATACTCTTCAGCTCAGATGCTTGGTAGCATCTGCGCTAACCTCTTATAGCTTTATTTATTATAATTTTAACCATATATATGTATATTTCAATCAATCAATCAATCTTTATTTATATAGCACCAATTCATAACAGCGTTATCTCAAGACGCTTTCTTTATGGAGAATAAAGAGCAGGTCTAGACCAAACTTTTTAATTAGAGAGAGACCCAACGATTCATGAATTCAAAATTAAGGATTCAAGAATCCCCACATGAGCAGCATCAGATATTATATTAGGAAACTGTGGCAGGAAAAACTCCCCTTTAACGGGAAGAAACCTCGAACAGAACCAGGCTCAGAGGTGGGCGGCTTTCTGTCGGGGTCCGTATCTCCTGCTCTGCTCTGCACTCTCAGACTTATTTGCTTAATTACTGCCCTTTGAGCCCAATGGCATGAATGGCAGAAACAAAGGATTTTCTCTCTCAGTTCTGTCTCCGCTGCTCTATGCCATGTTTTCTTCTCTTGAGCCTTCTTTTTGGTGTCCAGTGTAGGGCAGCGTAAGGACACACTACACTACACTGGACACACTGCACACACATCCTACAGTGCACTGTCAGAGCAGGCTAATAAGCCGCCTGATGGACGAGCAACATCCACCGTTTGGCCTTGGTTTCTCACAAAATGCCCACCTGCCAATGTTCTCTTCATGCATTCAGACACTTACAAATACAGTTGCAACACAATGTAAAGTCACTGATAAACTCCGTGTACAGTGTGTGTGAGTATGCATAGTACAGCATTCTTGTTGAGTTGAATGATGTATGAAAAAGCTACACAGATGTCAAGCAAATCCTAACAAACAGGGAGCCATGTTGCTGAGAATAATACAAGAGATGCAAAAATTGGACCTCTGCACACATCGAAACCACTTCAGAGGGCTGTATCACACATCTAAAGGCTGTCAAGACGAAGAGGGAGCAAGATGAGAACACTTCAGAGGATAATTCTGCACTGCAGCATCGGGACTTTCGCATGCACAGCGCTGTCACAAAGAAACATCATCTGGACCGCGTGAAAACTTCTGAGGTTACCATAGCAATGTGTCCCTTTGTGTGTGTGTGTGTTTCTCTCTGTCAGTTGCGTTACAGTGCTGCCACATCATCGCTTAGTCCCTGCATTGGCATAATTAATTCACCATGATTCACAACTCCTGGGCCAGCATCGGCACATTGTGTATTCATCATGTTTTGGCTCACAAAACACATGGAAGGCGTCATGCTGGACCAATACTGATCCACGTAAAGCCTTATTTACAAGGTAGAAATGATATCTTGGGTCAGACAATACAGACAGACAAACATATATCGTGTTCACTGCTACTAAGCGTTAGTGTCAGTTACTCCTGCAGCATGGCGTCAGGTTTCTCCAGTGAAAAAGCAATGGATTTATTGCCGCGCCCATCCCAGCTCCTCAAAGGTCATCATCCCAAACCAGGACCATGAAACCAGGTCAGCCGCTGCATAATCTTTCAAGCTGAAGGTACGGCCAAAACTGCACCACCATCACCGCTGCTGCTTCGACTGGGTGTCTTTTAAAGCTGAAGAAATTAGTCAATGAATTAATTGTTCTTTTGGCAGGAGATTAATCAGCAACTATTTTGATATAATTTGAGTCACTTTAAAAGACAAAATGCCAAACACTTGCTTGTTCCTCTGCTTTTCTCTGTTTTATATAAGTGTAAATTAAATATCTGTGGGTTTTGGACTGCTGGATGGACCAAAACCTGCTGGAACAAGCTTTCCTCCTGAACTGAGAAAGACTTTATCTCGGGCTGTAGGAAATGGTAATAATAGACAATCAAGACAATAATCTGCAAATGAATCATTCATGAAAATAACTGTTATTTACAGCCCCTGTGTATTTTAGATGTAGACGCCAATTCAGTTTCTGCTTACTGATCCTCGTTCATATCAATTCTTAGGTGCGAATCACTTGTCATTAATAATAGGGGATTCTTTTTGGTAAAAATTTAACAGCAATATTCTCTATCATCTGTCATGTATCATCTGTTCGAATGTTACCTGTTTTATGTTTGTTTGTGACTGAGACAGATAAGCTAGCACTAGCTTTATTCTGGACTATTATTGTAGTATATTGTGAATTTTGCCTTTGACACTTCACACATGCATTGACTCATACATAACCACCTATGTAGGGAAAAGCCCTGCTTCTGATATGTTCCACCAGCCCTCTGTATCTTCAGTAGGACCTGGTTTCACAAACCACTGGCCTGTGACACATTGCGGTGGAGAAACGGGCCAAAATGCCATACTAACCTTTCCACTGTTCACAGAGGGATACATTAGGGATCTATTTAGAGCCTGGTGGGAGGTGGTGGGAGGGAATGTGGTGGAGGGATAGGAAGAGGAAGAGCGGTCACAAAGAAGAATATACCGTAAATAGAGTTCTATAGAGGCCAGTTATATACTGCCCAGGTACTGAGGTCTGATAAAAAACAAAAACAAACAGCACTCTTTATTTTGGGCCGCTCAGAGGTGAAGAGGACACTGAGGTCTGAATAATGCATCTTCACTTCCAACACCAGCTGTTTTCACATTCACAAACACAAAGTGCAGTAGGAGCTTCAGTAGGACGGTATGGATGTACCACAAATTATTTACATCTCTGATTCCAGTTTAAGATTAGTTGCAGAAAATGTTTAATATGAAACCATATGTTTAATCCATGTATTAAAGGATAACTCTGGTGTTTTTAAACCTGGACCCTATTTTTTACATATCTTGGCTATGAAATGACTACCAGGTACATAAAGTAAATCACCTCTGAGAGAGAGCAGTGAGAGCAGCCAACAAACAAGCTACAATGGCTGCAATGCAAGTAAGCATGTCCACTAAAGGTCCTTATTTTCCCACTGACAGGCTCAGATTGTTATTTGAAATGTATGGCAGCATTACATAAATGATCCCTACAGTGATAGACCTGCAAGATCCTTTTTGTTTAACCTGAAACAGCCATTACATTGCTTGGTTCAAAGCGACCAGACTCCATTGATGAAAACAGTAATTTTACGTGGGATTTGCTGGTATACTGCTGTTATTGCGTGACTTTGGTGTTTTAAATGGTTACTTCGGATCTAACACAATGTTTGTGTAACACAATAACACAAACAAACTGACAAATATAGGCAACAGTAGACCTGGACAACTCCAGTGTTCTGCAAGGTAAAATTATTGTTTTGGTGGATGTGAATAGCAGAATGCAAAGGCTCACTTAAAGGTCTATCTCTGTAGGGATTCTTTCCATAATGTTGTGAGACCTCAAGTGGCACCTCGAATTACATTCTGAACCTGTCAGTGGCAAAAACAAGCCATTTGAGCCCGTTCCTGGCTGCTGGCAGAGGAGATCCACTGGACTAATTCCAAAAGGTTTTGTACTTTTTGTTTCTGTACCACTCATTTTGAACCCAAAATATGTATTAAAAAAATCGTGCCCAGGTTTGAAAACACTGGAGTTGTCCTTTAACCAGAAGGCCTTACTCTCAGTGTATCACTGTGCAGGAAAAGCACACTTGGAGCAGAAGTAAAAGAGGGGAATTGAAGTCAAAGAAAACGGTCTCATTTAAGCAACACGGTAGCTTTGTTCTCCAGCTATGGCAAGAGACGGAATACTTAATCACCTCCAAACTGTTTTAAGCCAAGCATGGCATGTGTGACACTGCCTTTAAGCATGTGTTTAAGGTGAAAGGAAATGGACACTGTGGCCTAGTTCTTTCCCCTTAGCAGCTCCGATTTGATGCACAGGCAGGACACATCTTGTTCTGGCCCAGATACACCTGACTTCTATTAGTCCTCACAGGTATTTAGGACAAGCACCGGAGCTGTATATTCAGTTCACCAGTCAGGTGTGAGCTCACATGATGCCTCAGCCGAAAACCCAATTTTCAAAACCCCCACATTTTTACATAACAGGCTTTTCTGGCTCTTTGAATTCGACTGAGGCAACACCAGTAAATAGCAGTGTGACTGTTTTTATAGACCTCTGATCTACGAAGTGAAAGTGCTTTGTTTGCATATACACTCCCCTGTGGTAAAATAGGCAGCTGGAAAGGAGGAGCCTCTGTCAGGTTTAATAGTATCACATTTCAGTGGCCATTCACCGATTCCCTGTAGAGTATTTCAAGTATGAGAATATGCATGTGTGTGTTCGTGTGTCAGTGTGACGGCACACACATAAGAAACCCTGTTACTTTTGGCTCTCTGCAAAATCTAAGATTTTAAATGTTATGTAAATGGGAAACTAAATTTCCTTAATTGGGGTAAAGGATGCAGAAAAACCTTCCAAACATGGCTAGATTTCTGCTGGAAACAATTATTTTAATCCCTTTGTATAATGAACAGATTTCTAACTGTGTTTTTACAAAAGCACTTGTGCATGACGAAGCCTTCAGACAGAGCAAGGTTTGCTTTGTGCAGCTGAATTAAAAGGGATGATTATTACCTGTAGTGCAGCATGCTAGTGTCCAATATAAGTAAATCCTAAGTGCTTAGTTAAAAAATATGGGGATAGGGGAGAAACTGGTTAAGTGTGTGTAAACGCAGGTTTTACAGCAACAGAGATCTAAACATTTGATTTTCTACCGTCACCCGATTTCTCTTGGTTTCTTGTGTGCACGTACGCATAACAAGTGTGACAAACCTTCTGGCAACACAAGTGAGCTCAGAGCTCTACATAAAGAAGTACAGCAGTGGTGGGCGGTTTGGCACATTTAGAGACCTTTAAGAGGCTGACCGACAGGCTGCCAGTCCTGTCCTGTCCTCTTGCAGTCATGTGAGGAACAGTCACCTTCCTCTGACCTCATTCCCTCATTCCCACTCTGAACTCATTTCCCCCTGGGGATTATTAAAGTAATTCTGATTCTGATTCTCAGTTACAAATAGCCTCCTGAAAAAAATCTACTGTTACTATTACTACTACTATAGATTCTATTACTTTGAATTAATTATTACTATATCGTATCATCATATCAGTAAATCGTTGGAACTGACCAATCACAGCACAGCAACAGTATCTATCTACCAAAAGTCTGTCAATATGTCTCCACATGTTGAAGCAGTGTGGCTGCGGCTGTCAGGTTGTGTCTTTTTTTAGCCTTTGTAAAACCAAAGATAACAAAGAGTAGCAGGGTATGGATACTGTGTTTATCTCTTGTGACATAAAATGTGTTCACGCTCCAGCTACAACCAGCCAATGTTCCCAAGATAGTGTTTTTAACACATTAGTTAGGCCTCAACCTAAAAGCCTTTTTTCTTATTACATTACAATACTGCTCTTCTTTTACATTGATCATTTAAAGTAAACTCTTGCAACTTTTTATGTGGGTATCCAATCGGTGTTGATGGTAAATGTAGTCCACTGAAGCAATAAGTACCTCAATGCGTGCTATAATGACGAGATAAAGAAAGCTGAGCTCTCCTGCTTGTTGAGCCATGTTGGCAGTGCCTACATTTACCATGATGCACTGCGTGCAAGCTTCCGACCCCCACCCCCCAAATCCTCTCCGCTTCACTCTCTCGGGGGTTAGTGTTGGTCGACAGCTCAAAAACGATAAAAAGAACAAGACCCAACGAAAACTGGTCACACTGAAAATCCACTGCAGCAGAGCAGTCTGGTTCGAGGAGCTGACAGAGCCTGTAGTTCTTCCTGGTCACCACAGAGCCTGTAGTTCTTCCTGGTCACCAGCAATGGAGTCAGTGGTGACCAGGAAGTACAACAGGTTTTGCAGCAACTCAGTTTTCTCAATACAACACACTCTGAGGTATTTATTCTTCAACTGTCTACATTTACTAACAACACTGATCGCACATCCACATAAAAAGCGGTTATGTTTTCCTTTAACAGATGAGGATGCTATTTATTTTTTTTGTCTGGGATGTGCAGCTTTAGATATCATTTATGTATTAGTATGTATTAATCCATCCAAGTTAGTGTGAAACATTACAGTGTACACCAGAGGCAGCATTTTCAGAAAACATGAGTTAGTTTAGTTAGCTAGCACAGTTTCAGCCGAGTCACTAAGTCATTTCAGCTGCTCCTCTTTCTGAAATCAACGACCCGTTGAATTTAGAGTGTTACAGCTTCCACCATTATTGTTGAAAATTTGTATTTGTGCCACGCAAGAATAAAAAGAAGACTGACAAGCTTAGCAACAGTAATTAAAGGGGCTTAGCGAACATTTAATCCCCCTGTAACTTTTTTTTAATTAAGCTCAATAAGAAACAAAAAAAAGGTAAAGCCTGTACACACAACCTTTGAGGAAAAACACACCGCCAAGCTACTGTCCTTGAAAATTTAAACAATTTTGACACAGAAACAATGCAGGGACGCTGAGATTATCAGGAAACTGCTTATAATTGGTTTCCTTGGGCAATAATATCTGGGCTGGCTGCTGAATTAAACGTAGGAACGCAGGGTTTGTCTCACTACACTGCACACAGTCAGATACCACACACACACACACACACACACACACACACACACACACACACACACACACACACCCTGTGTAATGCATGGGATTACAAACTACAGAGAGTTTACATCTGTCAGTCTGTCAGGCAACTTGTGTTGACTTTGTGATTTGGGATCTGAGTCTTGATCCTCTCCGATCCTCCTCACTTTCTACGAGGTTGCCAGAGCATGGGCACAATGAAAATGTACTTACAGTTTCATTCAGCTTTCCCTCTGGAATTGGCTAGGCGAGAGTGCGACGTCTCTTCCGTCTGTCATGAATCTAGTTCAGTAATTGAAGCAGCGGGAATGAAGTGAATGTGGGCTAAAAGCAGTAAAACATCTCTCCATCAAAGAACGGCACGATCAGGGAGCCAAACACTGAACTAACCTTACTACTGCTGCAAATATGCCTACAGATAACAGTTTTTTTTATTTGCTTTATTAGATGCTCCTTTTATCAGTTCCAGTGGCAAAAACAAGCAGATTTATGGACACCAATAAAGCTCATCGACCGCTCAAAGACACTTGGGAGAGGTCAGGAAATTGCAAACGCGGTGACAAAAGCAGCAGAAAGGGAAGACAAAACAATCAGCAGGTGTGACAAAATCCACACAGACACTCCGCCGCCCTACTAAGCCCACTTCAATTGCATTACCCCCATCCTAAGCCCTTCCTCCCTGCACACACACACACACAGACACACACACACCTCAACAAGCAAGAGCGACCTTTCTTCCCTCTGTTGTCACCTCAGCATCAAGCTGAGTTCATCTCTTTGAAGACTCCTTCGCTCTGGCACCAGAGCTGCTACAACTGTCACCACCTGCACGGGACCTGAAGCAAACAAGGTTACATAAGACCAGAGACACGGACGAAAAGTCCTCATGAGGCACTGTGAACTGCTTTTCTGAGTATTTTATGTGGAGGAAAACATTTGTTTTCAAATGAAAAAGCAGGCAGCTGGGGAAAAAAGTGATAACCCCCCCCCACACACACACTTTACGATATGAAGGCATGCCACAGTAGGAAAGACACAGGTGTAAATAATAAAGAGCTGCTTCAGATTCAGGGTCCTGGTGCTGTGCGCGCTGGCTCACTGCCACACTGTAACTAGTTATTAAAAAGCTTTTAACAGAACAGAGGCGTCATTAACGTGATTAGTAACACCTGAGCTTTTCCTGCTATCACAAGTCAAAATGTCTGCTGTGAAAAAGCCTCTCGCAACGCTGACAACAGTGGCAGAGGGTGCAGTCAGTAGGATGTGAAAACATACCGGCTGGTTGTCATTACTACCAACTATACGGCTGTTAAATATAAATATAACACCACATTAAATATGACTGAGAAATGTATACCTTTAATGTACTATCTTAATGCATGTGAGCTAAATTGCTCCATCTTTCTAAAGAAGACAAGGACAATCCTGCAGTAACAAGTCAACTGCAATAAACTCTTGACAGTTACTTACACGGCAACTGAGAGCTACAGCGTTTTGTTTTTTTTATATTTCTTCTATTTTAAGAGGTCATCTGCTTTCAGTGATTACACGCCATCTGACCTCTCGACTCCTTTTAAGGCTTAGCAACACTTTGAAGTCACAGGTCTTCACCTTTGAACGAAAGCAAACTGTTCATGCACAATTTACTCCGACTGCTTTCGGTGCTTACACTCGAGCCGACGCTTTAACCAACATTTTCTTTCAGCTCATACACTTGAACCGGCATGAATTATTTATGGCTTTTTTCCACTTCAACTGCCACTTCCGGCTCACCTTATCAACCACACGTCCACCGATATTTCGACTCCCGTCAGCGCTTGAACTTCAACTAAACGAGAAGAAGAAAAACTGTGTGCTGAGAGTGAAGTGAAGAGCACTCACGGCTCCACTGGATGCTTCAGCTTCACTCCTGGCTCACGTTTGAATTGATGCTTCAACTTCATAGTTATTACAACTAAAGTGAAGCTCTTTTCAGGGGTATTTTAATGCTACTTCAGCTTCAACTCTTTCAGCGACTCCTGCTCTTCAACTGCAAAGTTTTAGCAGTCAACGTGTGGATTTTTAGGGCTGTGCTGAAAGTTTTTTTCACTAACACAATCTGGAAAACAACTGAGCTTCAAGTCACTGTTAAAGTTGACCTGGATTAGCCATCAGGCATGTCATTTTTATGTCGGTTTTTAGGTTGCAGCTGCTTTTCTCCCCATTCATGCAAACAGACGCGAGCTGGATGAATTAGCACGGTAAAAGCTCTTTGAGTTTCCTAAGTCATACGTACACTGGCAGCTAACGGCTGTGTGTCGTCTCAAACACGTTCATGCAGAGTTGAATTCTCCTCGGCTCAAGTAGAAGCATGTTGTTTCATCAGATTTGATAAAGACACAAAACAATTCTGATATCTTAACACTCCCGAGGTTATTTGGATTATTTACATGTTTTAGTTTTGGAGTTTTGCTCTTCTTCATGAGCAGAGTGCAAAGCTGATTTTGTAGAGCAGAAATATTTCCCCAGTGCACTGGTGCATTGGTTTCTTTGCTGACTGTCATGCTTGTCACCTCCACAGGCCTACAGTATA
Source organism: Pempheris klunzingeri (assembly GCF_042242105.1). Lineage (NCBI taxonomy): Eukaryota > Metazoa > Chordata > Actinopteri > Acropomatiformes > Pempheridae > Pempheris > Pempheris klunzingeri. Next base: position 25,488,059 of record NC_092023.1, read on the forward strand.
TTAACACTAACACAATAACTAACTGGCTATTCTAGTTTTTTCCTCACCAAAATTTAGCCTGACTTGGAACGTTATTTAACCACTTTGGCAACAAGCTAGGCTCATATGGCTGTTACCAATGGATGCCCTAGGCCATTTAGATTAATATGATTTCCATAAGGTTATTCTAGCTTTGAAACTGAGCCCGCTACAGCCTCTTTAAGACCGTGTACCTTCCCCCCCTGTTTTCAAAAGGTTAACTTGGGTGCTAACTGTGCAGAAATAGTGTTGCTTTATTTAAGGGGTAGTTGATCTAGGATTTGTTTCCAGAAAATCACGATGGAAATGGAGTGGCGTGCCCCGCTGTGCCGTACGCCGAGGCCCAAATTGTAATTCAAATGTCAGCGTGAACCTTTTAGTACAGCCTTGTGACTTTTGTTCACTTACCAGTTTTATTTGATTTTAAAGATGTTAAGTTTGCAATTATGCTACGTAGACCACAAATAAAAGCCTGCGGTTTCATTAATAGAACGCAATCACAATATAATTTGCAATATTGGTCAGAAAAATAGCAATTCAAATCACTGAGCCCTGCAACACCACATAGTTGTTCATATTTGGAGTTTGGTACTATGGAAATGATCTGCTGCTATAAAGTTAATCATTACAAGCTTTAAGTTGCTACGAGGGAAATACTCAACGTTCTGAACTGTGGCCGCGCTCTGATATCAGATGATAGCGCAATACGACCAGGACAGTATTCCCCATTTATTGTGTCACTGCTAAGGCCAATTATGGCGGCCCTCTGCTGTGGCAAGGGGCCAGTAGCTGCAGGCAGCCATGAAGTTGAATAAAGAGAGAAATTGAGAGAATGTAACAGAGATGAAAGAAAGTGAGAGCCTCAGTATTCAGTGCGAGTAATCAGCCATCTCTCCCCGCGTCTATCTTTATCCTCCACTAAATCTGCTTTCAGTGCCTCACACAGTTATCTTTGACGGGAAGAGCCGTCATGCACACACTCAGACATTCAGGCACACACACACACACACACACACATAAAGAACACAAATCTATCGTCCACAGAAGTGGAAATTTGCCTTTGGCTCAACGAGGATGATCAAATGCACACATCAGTGTAACAACGCAATAAACAGACAACACAATTACCTGCAGCTTCTGCACGCACAATCAGCAAAAACACAATCTGAATACTCTGGAAATCCTTTGGAGCAAAATAACAAGTACACCAAGTCCGTGCTCATGCTCAATTAAAGCAGGCATCTGTCAAGTGTGCACCATCTTCTGAATACTGTAGCACACTCACAACAAGTGCCCTCTTTCAGAAAGACTTGGCAGGACCGGGGTGCTCCTTTGTCTGGAGCTGGCTTACGGTTCAACCAGACAGCCTATTGTGGAGAAACTCATTTACAATGAGGCTGAAATCAATGATTGTTTCTTTATTGGTTAATAGTTTCCCAACTGATTGATTTGTTATTTTGTCTATTCAATTTTTAGAAATATTGAGAATACACAGCAGAAGTAAAAAAAAGCCCAAAGTGATGCCACGAAAAAGAGCAGCAAATGTTTCTATTCAAGCACCAATCGTCTAATAATATGGACATGATCATAAGAGCTGCAACACAAGTTTGTTTCGCTGTCTTGTGAAATACTGCATCACCGTTCCTCTAAAACTCATCCAGATTAAACAGTGTGAGAGGGGAGAATCTTCACTTTGAAGTTTGGCTCCTAGACGTTGCTTCATCTGAAAGGAAAAAATTCGACATTTTTGTGGGTATTTGCTTTCTCACCTACAGTTAGATGAGAAGATTTACGTTTGTGTCACATATCTGAGGAGAAAAAGCTCGTACAATCAGTGACTCCTCTTAGAGCAAAAGCTGCTAAAACCCTTTTTTTGCTGTTATGTGACGTCTCTTTCTTTGTCTTTTATGGCTTCTTTAATACTGCTTTTACTATTTCCATTCACATTCTTCAATGTTTTTATTGTTATTTCATGTTTTTATGCTATTATTTCCTCCTGCTTTCTCTCTACTGTTTTTTTTCCTCATTGTTTTAACTTTATCTTAATCCTAGCTTTTCTTTGGCCTCACTGTTTGGCTCTCTGCTGCTGCTGTTCTGCTTTGCCTGTCAAAACACTTTGTAAACTATATATATAACTATAAATACTAAAATATTTTTAGTGGTAGTATTAGTACTGTTATCTGTATCAGTGTTTCCCAAACCTTGCCCAGGTGTGGTGGAGCAGGGAAACATCTCAAACATGCAGGGCAGTGGGCAGTGGGTGTATCACTCCCATGTCTGTGTCATAAATACAAATCTAGCCTGACTCTGTCCAAACGTGGCTAAATCTACCTACCAGCACCGTCACAGCTCACTACACATGACACATGACATCCGATCACCTCGATCCTCACCAAAACTGAAGAGCAAAAAATGACACGTTGTGGTTTTAAAGGAAGTGGTCACTGTACCAGCGCCGGCCTCGGATCAGTCCACCACATCAGAAACGAGCCTTGTTCACCGATTTAGCAGCCAAAGAGAAAGAGAGGAGACTTCTCTCGGGTGAAGATTAAAGACATGAAAACAAGTCTCAACCGCTATTTATCCACGGCTGCCTTTTACTCATTTCTCACCCAGAATGCTGTTGTCAAAGAGCTTCCGGGGAGTAAAGCAGTGCAGAAAGACGCAGGATGTGCACCTCAATCAATTCCACAGCCTTCCTCTGCTAATCAAACTATGAGCCAAAAAAGCCCTTTTGGCAGCTACGCTTGGACATCAACCTGACCGCTTGATTATGTCTGCGGCCTTTTGAGCCAAACGCCGCTCTGATATTACTGCCTAATGTAGGCCCCATGCGCCGGTTTCCAAGAAGCCACGAGTTGCTGTTTCTAAGAGACCTGACAGGCAGCAAGAGACATCTAAAGTCTAAGTCAGCATCCACGATGAAGTGCACCAGGGTTTGCTCAGCGTGTTATCAGCGCTCTGCAGCTCTTTGAAAGATAAACGGGGTAAAAGAGAAGCAGCTGCTTTACCACCGACTGTAAACAGTGCAGAATCAGCGCTTCACAAATGGTCAAGGTGATCACACTAATGTAACTATTGTCTCCACCCTCTTTGCTCCGTACCTACTGATCACTACGTGTTCGGCAGACGACTGCTTCATTACTCGGGGGGACACACAGTGTAATTTACAACCAACACAACAAAGAACAGAGTGGACTAAAGTCATGATTAGGGATGTGCGTGATTAGTCGACTTGTCGATTGAACGTAGCTACTCCTCCTAGTCGGCACGAAAGACTAGTTGGTTGAACTAATGGTTAATATGTAACATGGGACAGTGGTTGCCTGACGTGGCAGCTAATGCCTGGATGTTAACAAAGTGGGACAAAGGTGATCTTGTGAAACCAGCACAGTTTGGCTGTACGTCGATCTAGAACCCCATTCAGTACAGGCCCGAGGACGCTCACCTGCTGCTAGCCGCATTCAGCTGACCAGCACGCCTTCATCACCCACTTACAGACAAGTCGACGGAAATTTAATTCACGCTCAGTCGACGGGAGAATTAGTTGCTAGGCACATCCGTGATCACGATAAAGGCAGGTGTGATGACTGCGAGGATGCGACCGCACTGACTCGGAAACTGATGCACAGCAGCCATCAGTAGTGTTTCGTGGGTCATACATAAGTGGCACCTGCCTCATATCGGCGATGGGGAGTCGTGGAAACCGGCATCTGTCTGGTAATAAAGACCCCCCCCCTCTCTCTCTCTCTCTCTGCTCACCATCTCAGCCTTGACAGGTTCAGCCCTGAGCCTCCGAGCTTCTCCTTTAATCACTCAAAACAGCCACAGTCACAAACATGTGAGCAGCACCGGGAACATCCGTCTAAAGCTTAATACATGAACCACAGTGTAAGAGTGAGAACACACCACTCAGGGCTGCTCCTGTTCTCCCCAACAACCACTCCCCTTCATAGTAACCTGAATTAGAACTGGACACTTTTCTTGGAGGCTGTTGACAAAAAGCTGGAGGCTTAAATGGGTTATCCTTGTATTTAGAAGCTTGTGCTAAACACACACACACACACACACACAGTCATAGAGGCCATATGACCACCTCCCTGCAGAGAAATGACCTCATTTACTCAAGTTTTGCCTGGAACTTGGCCGGCGCATGATGTCTCCGTAGCAGCACTGGATTTCTGTAGTCTATCACTGTGATCCAGCGCTGAGCTTATTGGGTGCACTTCCAAGAGGCTTATTTCCCATACGCTGACAAGATATCATGAATTAACATTGCTTCCATGCATGACACTAATCTTGTCTTAATTACGCAATTAACTATCTGTCTTCAAATAGCCCCCACTATTTCAAAGGGTTCATTCAGGCATCCACGTATTTTCCCACAGCGTGAGCAGCAGTTATGTTTCCTCTGCTGCGGCTGAGCGGCGACGCTGCACTTTGTGCCCGGCGACAGAGATGGTCGACTCATCTGCACACCGACGCTCACTGGAAGAGGAAACTTAAAACGCTGTCGTGCTCTTCACTGTGTGTCATGTAGGCGTCGCTGGGTGTGAGGAAAATACTACTTAAGGGCACTTTGCTGCCTTTTAAATCGTCTCTGGGCAGAGCTGCAATGATTCATTGATGAATCGATTAGCTGTCAACTATTAAATCATTCTCCAGCTATTTTGATAATCGATTAATCGGTCTGAGTGATGTTTATTTTATTTTATTTTAAGGAAAAGAAATCCAGCTTCTTAAATGTCAATATCTTCTAGTATCTTTACTCCTCTGTGGCAGTGAACTGAATATCTTTGGGTTGTGGACAAAACAAGAGATTTAAGGACTTTGGGAAACACTGATGGACATTTTATAGACACAACAACTAATCGATTAATCGATAGTGAAGCTCATCACCTTTAGCTGCAGCCTTAATAAAACACAGGCAGTCATTAGGTGTCTATTAGTGGGAAGTTGGAGACACAAACACAAAAACATCCAGTTTAAAACAGCAACAGTGTCCTTCTGTCAACATTTAAATTCCTGGTAGAAACTTTGACAAGTCAGCATCAACTCCACGTCAACACCACAGGCTGGTGCTGAAATACACAAATATATAAAGGAAACACAGACAAACACAACTGACTCCTGGCTGCCGCCTTGAGCTTTTACTTTTCCAGCACTTACCATCTTCCTTTTCGTCGAAAACTGGTCTCTTTGAAGAACTATTGGCTCCCATCCTCTTCTTCCACTTGCCCCAGTGAAACATTGATGCTCAGATTGCATTCCTCGCCCCTTGGAGAGAAACTACAGCTCTGTGTTGGACACCCTCCTCAGAAGACAGTGATCATAACCATGCATTTCACCCAAACCCTGTCCGGTATTTCGCTTTAATTATCCGCTCTTTATTCTAACGAAAATTTCAGCCACGCGACTGAGAAAAAAAAGTCTTTGTGAGCCAAAGGGAGAGCAAAGTGCAGCAGGACTGTGGGATGTCTTCTAGAAAACAAAGACTGCTCGGTGTGCTGGAGTTGGAGCTGAATGAAATAATCACTCGGTGGTGGTGATGTTCAGTTGTCTTCCGGAGCCTGGCAGACTTCTGTTTGTCGGGGCTGCGAGTCAGAGCTGCGTCAAGTTACACGTGCTTAGATTAAAACAAAACAGGAAGTGGTGCAATTTTGACTTAAAAATAAAAGCTTGGTACAGCTCAACAACGAGAGGAAGTGGCATGTGGATCAGTAGGAGAACTTGTGGCTGCAGGGTGACTAGGGATTAATAACTGATCAATTAAAATAGGGCACTTTAATGTCTAATTCGGTCTGTTTAGATTATCAATATGCATCAAAACAATCTGATATACATACTTAATATACCAGTCGTTGAATTGCAGTCTTGACAAAAAAAAATATCACTAAAAGCCTTTATTGGCAAATGATTTTAAAAAAAACAAAACATTTTCTTATAATAAAACTTGGGAAATTTCGTGAAAGAAAAGGGAAGTTATCAAAAATGTTCATAAGTGCAATTACTAAAATATTTTCTTAAGAACAGTCTCATTTCCTAATAATTATTAAACTCGTGGCATCATTGACTATAAAGGTGGATTTTCCTCCCCAGCAGCAATCTAAAGCAATCCCATATCATAAATAAAAGGCATTTTAATGGCAGTTATATTTATGATTTACTGAAATAAGTAACTTCCAAGTATAGGAGAAAATGTAATTCTTGCCTACTATAAACGTTTGTCAGGGAGACTTTTATGTTGAAAGTGATAACCGGAAGCTGCTTGCTGGTGTTGTGGCTGCCTTGACTGGTTGAGAGTAGTGTGACAGTTGCTGGTCAGTGACTGTAGTCGACGTATCTCCGTGTCACAGGCTGTGGTGCACATGAGCACTTGAAGAGCAGCCCGTGCAGGTGAAGCCAGCACCGCTCACCGCTCACTGGGCTTTCTCCCATCGCTGGTCACCAGTAGAGAAGCGGCGCCATCCTCTCAGACCCCAGTGAATCTTTGCACAGCCTCGTCTGGACATGGATGGGTGGTGCCGGATCACTGAGGGGGAAAAAAGGATTTAACGCTTTGTCTTCAACATGCACACTAAAGCGTTAGTTGCTCTTGTTGCTGCTCATTTACAATAAAGTGAGACATCTCTAATAATGGCTCCGGCACTGGACCTGCTCACATTTACAGCGCATCAGTGCGCTTTATAATATCTTAATGTGAGCCAAAGCTCAGATGACACGCTGTGCGCGCAGTTCGTCCTGTTTGCACACGGACAGCTGCCGTAGTTTGTGTTGAACTCGTTGCCATGGTTACGACGTCCAACTCTTGAGGTGGTAGCGAGAAGTTAGCACGACATTTTTCTCTTCTCTCTGTATTTTCCTTTTCATGAAATGTTTATTTTAAGAAGACACTGAGTCGCGTTGACAGGTTACGAGTATGTTTTTTTTATTTTTTTATTCCCGTTAAGCTCTTGTTTAGACTGTCGTGCTAACGTTAGCTTATGTTAGGCAGCAGCAGTCAATGAGTAACGCTAGCTAGCACCTGCTCAGGTGTAATAACTCTGTTAGCTGTTTTAGACGAAACCTGCCACTGACTGTGATGGTTAACACCAACTTTCTTGTTTTTAAAAACACAGGCAGGAAGATGCCAGCGCAAAAACTCGCTCGAACACCCTCAGCTATGCTCTGTGTACAGTAAACGTCTCAACTTCTGCCATGTCTTCATCCTCAAAGGAGGAGGAGGAGGAGGAGGAGGTTCCTGACCCCCAGCTGCGCTTTGTCTTTGGGACCAGTGTTGTCAAACCACAGAGCCCCCACATTGTGCCAGGGGACGCTGAGCCCCAGGAGCTGGCTCAGTATTACTTAACAGAGACATTGTGTCTGAGCAGGACCAAGCTGGAACATGTTGCAGAAAGTATTTTGAAAAACAGCACATTAAAGGTCAGTTTGTGCTCTTGTCAGCCTCTCCCTCCAGAGCTCCAGATGCTGCAGTGGTTTTCAAGTAAAGCAAAAAAACAGCAATGCATCCAGTAAAGCATTAGGCCAACAGTTTTATACATGTCACTAGGATTTGTTCTTCCACATTGTCTATTCATTCTAAACTGCTCATTGTGTCATCTTCAGTATTTATATCTTGAAGGCAACCAGATATCCAGTATCCCAGATTCAACATTCACCAGCTTGCCCAACCTGCTGTGGCTGGACCTCAGAAATAACCAAATTGAATCGCTCCCCGTAGAAATTGGCCTGCACAGGTATGCTGCTAATGCAACTGGTGCTATGTATGTATGCTGATTGCTTCCAAACCCCTCGGCCGCCATTGGAGCACAGTTTATTTGTCACATTTCAAATCTATCTTCAAACCTATCTAATCCAAACTCATAATTTCAACCGTGAGATTCTTTATGACTAAGGCACATTTTGTACAATTTCCTCACGTTCTGTTCAGGACTAAGTATACGTGTGTTTTAGGTCAGGACGTAGCCCTTGCAATCATCTAATAATCTGTGATGCCCTTCATGTAGATCTCTGAAAACTTTACTTCTGGAAGGAAATCCCATCTCAGAACTTCCACCAGAGTTGGGTGAGTTGAGTTCAGTCACCTCGCTGGCACCAAATTTAGGTCTAGACTACATGCGATGAATGGAACTAGAAGTTATTAATAGAAACAATGCACAATACGGTTTCAGGTGTTTTGCTTTCCTCTTAGTTGTTGTGACTAATACACTGTTGCTAGCGTGCACACGACATTAACATTGGTAGTCAAGGAATATACAGTATGGGAGGTTGATTCTGGGTAAGAGTGTAAGCTAAATGACTAAAGTGTGACCGGTATCCATGCAGTGGTTCTAAGGGACTCTTTGTTTGTCCTTCTTTCTCAGGCAATGTGATCACCCTCAAAGGCCTGAACCTGAGGAACTGCCCCATCACTTTCCCTCCACAAGACATTGTGAACCAGGGGCTCCAGAGCATCCTCCAGTACCTCAGGAGTGTTATGGCTATGCGGCCAGTTAGCATGAGGAGGACCCCCCCAGGTGAATCAAAGGCACCTTAACTTTGAACGGTGCAGCAGCAAGGTGTTCAGCAAGCACGTGCATCCTAGCCATCTGCTCTTTTTTGTCAAAGATAGGACGGCTGGTCACAAAAATAGCTCCTTGCCCTGGTACCACTTCACTGGTGTGACTTCTGTTGCCTTGGAGACAGCACGTGCCACTCGGCTGACTCTTTTATTCACCCCCCCCAACTGTTCCAGCTTTGTAATATTTTTAGCCAGATGGAAATGATCGATAACCTGTGGGCTCTAAACAGGAGCTCTGTGTCACTAAGCACTGTCTGGAGGTAATCACTGTGAGAAGCCCGAGACAGCCCTCCACAGGAGAGGCTGCTGCTGCACAATGAGCAGAGCCAAACCCCTCAATCAAACCATTTATCTCCCTGCCTACAAGGGTATTTACAAAGACAGGGTTCCGGTCTCTGGGGGGGAAATCTCCTCTCGTTTAATTGGCACACAGTGTAAATTTAGCAGATTTTTAAAAAACACCATTCATTTACATATTGAATTGTCATCAACCTGTTTCATCTGCAACAACATGGAGTAGATTATTTAGTCAGTTGGAGTCTATGAGGGTAAAAGTTACCTTATTTTCTTAATCCAGTAAAAACTTGCTGTCACATATTCTGCTCTGCACTAAGAAGGAAATATTTTACCTGCTGTTACTGGTTGTGTGGATTTGGTGGTACAATGCTGGCATATCTTTGCTGCAGATGGAGAAGAACTCCGTACTCTATCAGTAATCCCTGACAGTCAACCGTTTATCATCATGTGCTTTTACCAGCCAATGTAGCTGTAGACAGCAATGATTGTTGCCAGTATTGCCCCCCCCCCCATCGCCTCATTATACCACACACTGCTAGCTGCCATGGTTGTTTCATTGGTAGAGTTGCCAGTGGTGGAGAAGCTCCAGCTGTCAGAGCTGATGGGGTCCAGCACGGAGGAGCAGGAGTCAGTGGATGAGGACGAGCTGCAGAGGTTCAGAGAACTCAAACACAGGATGATCCTGTTGGACCAAGCAGAGCTGGGCTCAATAGCACAGGGTGACAGAAGCCCCAAGTCACGCCATCCTCCTATTACCAAAAGGTAAGTATAGTAAAGCTGTTTTGGTGAAATCAACATGAGATTTTTGAAGTAAATGTAAGAGACAATGCTTTTCCTTGTTGTAGGTATTTTGGGATATATGTTCATTTGATTTTTCCAAGGGTTAGAGGAAAAGACACCCCTCTCATATCTGAATACTGACGTGAAGCTAAAGCTAAACTAAGCTTAATTCATTAAAACAGCAATTCACAATTTTACAGGAGATGATGCCAGACCATTTCTTGGTTGGAACCAGTAACTTCCTGGAGTCTCCGCTGGTTACCTGGAAGCTGATTCTTGCCAAGAAATACTCACATCTAACCCCCTGTAAAACAGCAAATTGTTGTTTTTACACTTTGCTTTTTAAACAGATTGAACCAACGACATTTGAAATGTTGATTAGTGAGCTTCCAAATGCTGGTTGGAGGATTTTGTTGCCGCTGGACTCACTGAGCTCGCTCTTTCCAGTCTTTATGCTTAGCTAAGCTAACCGGCTACTGGCTGTAGCTTCATATTTAACAGACAAATATGAAAGTGGTATTGATATTCTCATCTCTCTGCCAGAAATTGGATAAGCAATATATTTTCCAGAAAGTGTCAGACTATTCCTAAAAAATATCTCACACATATTATTGCACATAACATCTGTTGGGCATGGATCAGTTTTAACTGTACAATGAAGTTTAAACGTGTTGTTATCTAACAGGACGGTGGAGGTGAAATTGTGCTTTTGTGCTTAGGTAACTTTTGTGCTTAGGTTTGGAGTTGTGAAAGAAGGCCAAGTATATGGCATGGTGCCTTGGAAAAGGACAGCAAAACAGTTTTTAATGATATTCTCCGCAGAGGAGACCAACTGATAAATTCTTCCAGTCTGTCTCCACTGGGACTCAGAGCTTAGGAGAGCAATAAAAAAAAACATTTTATTGCAATTTATTTGTCAGAAAAAAGGCAACTACCAAGGCCGGCATAATTCCAGAGCTCCCCCTGTTTGACACTCAGCACTGGAGGAGGCCAGAAGAGAGGAGACAGGCTGCAATGAAAGAGCTGAAAGAGAAACAAGCTATACTTGAGCAGAGAAGAAAGTAAGTTGATTTCAGCTATAAAAGCTTCAGTTCAATATACTAAATACCCTACTGACTGTCCTCCTGAACTGCACTTATACCATTAGACTACATTGGAGGAGTTGCCAGAATATTCAGACCAGACATTGTTGTTTCATAAGTCAGGGCAATGTTGTGTCTAAATGGCATTTGCCCAAATCACCAACAGTATCAGGGATCCATATTGTGTTCCACCATTTAAAGAAAAGGAATAATCAATGTTGGCAGACCCCTTTGCAACCATTTAGAGACAATGGCTGAAGAGCCATTTTCCCTGACATGGATATATTACAGTGCATTGCTGTCTGACTCTCCAATAGAAGCCAAGAGGCTCTAAGGAAGTGGCGTACACAAGCCAAGAGCACACAGGAGAAGAAAATGTCCGAGCACAAGCAGAAGAAGCAGGAAAGACAAAGAAAACAGCAGGTATGTGCAAAATAAATCACCGACATTTCCATCTGTCAACATGCCACCCACAAGGGGGCAGTAGAGCACCACCTCTGTCACATTGGGCAGGGTACCACAACAATACACGTGAAATCACCACAATATAAAACATGTTGGTGCAAGTAGATCACATTTCAGGTTGCTGTTGAAAGCAGCAACAGATGGCAGTGCCTGTGATGGGATGTGCTGCATCGGTGATCGCACAGCAGCAGCAGCACATATTAGCTATCAAAGCTGATGTGTGTGTGCAGGCGTGCACTAACTGTAAACAATGCAGATGGATGGCTTAGAGTTATTTGTCAGCTTTTACATGTATACAGCTGAAGATCAGCTCACAGTATTTGCATTATCAGTGTACATATTCACTGAGACATGTAGTAAAAACTAACCCTATTTAACTATTTTGACACAATGAGGCTTTTAGGTTACAGCTATGCAACTGCAGCTGTAAGCAGTGTTTGTAGAATGTGTCACAACAGCTGTATCATCCTAAATGTACACAAGCGCCGCACTGTAGAACAACATTCTGTTATATGAGATAATTAACACCTCCTCTGTCCTTTTACAGGAAGCAGAAACAGAACCAGATAGCAGTGATACTGCTCAGAATCAGACGCCCAGCGTGTCCATCACAGAGAGTGAGGAGGCCAGGTAAATGGAATCTCTGGGTTTGTTGTGTCAGTATGACCACTACCTTCAGTCTTGTTTACATTATCAGCAACTGACTTGTCTCAAGGTTGAAAAACCCCTCACTAAAACCTGACTGCGCCGGTTTATCTCCATTACCTCCTTTTGGTGGTTACAGATTTCATAAGGGAAGTCAGTAATGGATTGTACGAACGCTCATCTCACCAGCGTGGCCGATGAAAATACTGCTGTACATACAGTGCTGTGTCTGAAATATGTTGGACATTTGGTGTGTACAACTAAAACAACAATACAGAACGTCCTGATCCACAGGGACCGCAGCTCTTTGGCCTGACCTGAAGGCATAAACGTATCCACCAAATGGTATACGTATGGTCCACAATCATGATTCGGAGATTCAAAAAACATCATAGTCTATCACATGATTATATGCCTATATCATTGTCTAAGGTTGGAGGCTCACAAACAACATAAAAAGCATACATCCATGAAAGACTCACAATCAATTACATTAAACCATAAACAATAGAAAGTAGTGTGAGTCTATGCGTTTTATTTGTTTAAAATGGATATTGGAGTGGGAATGAAAAGGATTTTACAAGTGGGTAGAAAACTAGAGACACCTAGTGGACAAAGAAAGACTGTACACCCACCATTAGCTGTTTCTTTTGTTCTTCTTGAACAACATTATGGCCCAAAACAGATGAACCAGATCAGATAGAGCAGCTTTTCTGTTTTCATTGATAAACTAAATCTTAACTAAGGAGCTCAGCAGCCAGTGGCAGGCTTGCATTTCTAATCAGTTGTCTATCAGACATGGAGGCTATGACACCACTGGTCATACTTAGCAGCTAAATATTCAGTCCTTCGGTATGAGATTTTGGCCTTTGACCCGTGTGTCCCTCCAGATCAGCCCGTGAGCTGGAGCGGCAAATCCGTGCCCGTGTTGAGAAGATGCAGCAGAGGCGCAGGAATCCCAGGGGCAGCACCACCGAGCAGATGGCAGCGGCCGAGCAAGATGTGGAAGAGGTCAGACCTACACTTCATTAATATTCGCACAAACCATCTATACTGAACGGAAAGGTTATTGATCTGAATTTGTTTTGTTGTGTTTCTTCCCGCTTTGAATGACAGATGAGGAAGCTACAGTCCCGGCTTCTAGAGAGGAAGAGAAACCAGGGAAGAGATCTTGAAAATTGTTTCACTATCTTCACCGAAGACACCTGGCAGAGCTTCCTTTACAAGTGACAGAGGTTATAAGGCCCCTTTCTCCTCCCGGAGTCCTGGTTTATTAAATTCATACTCTAAATCCATTGTAAAGATTAATACCTTTTATTAATGAGCACTGTAATGCCCATGTCCCAGAAATAAAGATCACAAGGGTAAATAAGTGTTTTTGAAATGCTCTTTCTTTCTCTTTCTGTGTCTTGGACCTCTGCAGACATGATCTCCATGATACAAACTAGTCACATCTTGCATCTATCTTACCTTATTACCACTTTGTGCTCAAAAATAGGTGTTAAATATATGTATGAAATGAAGCCATTTGGTTATTAAATGTTACACTGGCTCACCAGAGAGACCAGCAGGAGCATCATGTTCCAACTATAACAACTAAATTACCACCACACAATGTAAATCAAATAAGGCTTGAAATAAAGGTAAATAATTTATTTCAGCCCAACAGGAATAGTATTTAAATCAACAGTGGGTTAATTCTCAGCAGGGTGTAGTTCAAGTCTAGTGCCAAATTAAAGAAATTCAAGGGCATTTGGGAACATTTAATTGTGATGTAATGTTGGTTATAAGTGTCTAAACGCGGGTCATGTGTAGCTCACATTTGTCAAACATTAGAAAATGCACCCGTGTTTCATCCATGTTCCTGTGTGTGTAAGTTCAGAGCAAAGCGCCATGAGCCTGTCGCTGTGAAAACAACGGAGGCATCCCGGAGGTAGAAGAGTGCAGTAATGAATGGCATCAAACAAGTCAAAGTGAGCCTCAGAAAGGGTAGGCCTTGTCTTGGGAGATTTCTGCTCCTCCAGCACAGAGAGCGTGATGTCAGCGGTGGCAGTACTGTTGTAATTGACTTGGTGGGGGTGATGGCGTCATTTTATGCCCTGGTGTAGCCTCCTGCTCCAATAGCGAAGGGGAGACGGATCTTTGGCCGACGCGACCGTGGCTCCCTTGGCCGGGATCGAGCACCGCCGAGCCGGACACTTCACGCCGGGAAACATGGAGGCTGTGGCCGAGGAGCTGCGGGCCGGCTCTCGGGTACCTGTCACTATCGATCAAATAGTTAACGATACACTGGTGGTGACGCTGACCTATCGAGAAAGGAGCTACACGGGGATTTTACTCGATTGCAACAAAAAGTGAGTGTTATTTCGTTTATTCTCTTTACACATTTATCTCTGAAATTAATTTGCTAAACTATGCTAACAGCTAATCTACCTTTGATGCTAACAAGTCAGAGCTAGCTAGCCGTTAGCTGTACTGGGCCTCCATACAAAAGACTCGCAGGTTATTGTAGCTGACAGGTTAGCTATCTGCTAGCTGGTCGGCTAATGGCAAACTGATTTTATCATATATCCCACAATGATATGGTCAGATACGTTGTTTTACTCTGCTGCAAGACTGAATGTGAAGGTCGTGGTCCTGTCCACACAGATGGCACATAACTTCTCTTGAACAATAACTAATGTCAGTGGGTTCATCTGTAGCTTATTGTTAGCCTAATCAAAAACAGCTAAGAGCAGCTAAAACGTTCTCAGTAAAAGGGTAGGCCTTGGCTGGACTGTCTGCTGTATATCTATTATGTTGGGATGCATTTACACATACAGATGGTGTTGCATTGTGGACCAGTTTTTGGAGTGTTTTCAGCTGAGATAACCTGAAATACAGTTGCTGTTGTGAGGAATAGCCCTTCATATCCAGTCTCTTTTGGTCTGTAGAAACAATGGGAAATGCCAATAAAGACACATGTGGGATTTAATGAATCACAACTGTAATGCTTTTTTTTTTTTTTTTTTTTTTCTTTTAAACCTGCTTCTGAAAGGATCCAGTGATCAGCTTAGGTTCTGTGTTTGACCAGAAAAGGCCCTCTCTTGTCCCTTAACAAGAAAGCACAAATCCTGTTCAAATGAGAGAAGCATGTAGGTATAATTTGACATGTCTAATCTGCTCTTTCTGGTGCGTATCAAATGTATAAGCATTGTGTCGCTCCTGGTGCTGTGCACCTTAAAAGCCACCGGCTTTAGACTATTTATAGACAAGCAGAATCCGAATCTGACCAGCTTTGCCCCTATGCTTAGATAGTTTTCATGTGAGAGCTCAAGCTGCCCTGAAAATAACCCACCCAAATGGGAAAAGGCAGGCCCTGGAATAACTTAAAATAGGCCTACATTTCAGGCCTTGACACTGACAAAATTTGACTACTTCTTCCTTTTCAGCTCATGGAAATACATTTCCTGTCATTGTCTCCCACAGGTTTTTTTTTTTTATTGTTTTTATGTCATCGTCTCGGCCTATCATTCAGGCAGATCTCTCCATCTAGTTACACTGTACACAATATGAGATGGTAACAGCCTGATGAATCGCGGCTGGTCATATGCTCCGTCCTTGTACTGTGCGCTTAACTAGCACTGCGTGTTCCTGTTACAGGCAGCCCTGTTTGTGCCGTGTCAGTCACTGTGAAGGCTAATATTCGGCTGCTTTAGGGGCACTGATGAAAAGGTGAGAGGAACAAGCCTCACCAAGAGACTGCTATTCAGAGGTGCCTGCCAGTTTCTCCTCCTGGGGAGGAAAACGGGCTCCCCAAATGTGCACTAATTAATAATCTCACCACACTTAAGCCCTGAGTAGACACGGATGCAAAAACAAACTGAAATCTCCTGGCTCCTTCCCTACATCCCTGAATCCCGAGTGATTCATGGGATTGTTTTTGTTCAGTCAGATGTTGGGGAGGGGGGGTTCCTGGGCATCCTGTAGTCTCTTTGTCTGCTGTCTCCTGACTAAAGCAACACAGCCATGTTACTGTTGCGTGCCAGCCACCTCGCAAAGACTCCTTGGCAGTTGGGCCCTCTCTGGACATGTTTGCAGATCCAAGCATAAGAAAAATAAACGCACAAAACCATTCAAAGAGAGTCAGTGATACTACTGCTCCGCTTTCGCAGCCTAAGGCAGCAGAACAGATAACCGCCTGGCTGCTTACCCAACCCCCACACGTAAAGAATTTTCAGCATACAGGTGACAGGGAGAGGGGTGTCAGTGTGACCAGTCAGAGTAAAACAACATGGTGAAATGGTTTTTCCTACTTAAAGCCTACGATAAGCCACTTATAGGAAAGGCTTTCAACAGCTTTGGGTGATCTCTTGCTTGGCCTAATTGAAACAGCAAGGTATTTGATTTGTGCTGTCCCACAGGCCTTAAGTTATCTGATATGGTGAAATACAAGCATGGCGTTGCACTATCGCTCTGATGGAGGAAATTGCTTAACTAAAAAATTCAAAAAATGCCTGTAATGTGTAACAAGAATGTTTGTGTTGGCTTCACAGTCACACTCAAATGAAGCTCAGTGAGAAGCATCGTTAATAACATCATTTTTCTCTCTCTCTCTCTCTCATCTTAGGACTGGGCTATTCTGTCTACCAGATTTCACAGCAGAACCCGGGGACTGCCCGATTTCTAAACCAGCTTGTGAAATCCCAGAAGTTCTGAGTGAGGAGCCGGTTTCCAAATCTCCCAGCCAGGCTTCACACAGACCAAAGGATGAAAACACTCTCCCTGAAAGCAGCATACCTGCTGCTGCACCTCTTCCCTGCCCTGTACCCACACCAGTGCCAGCTGGACAGACTCCTTACCCTCCTTATTTTGAAGGAGCCCCCTTCCCTCAGCCCTTATGGGTGCGCCACAGCTACAGCCAATGGGTACCTCAGCCCCCTCCGCGACCAATCAAGAGAAAGAAGAGGAGAACACGTGAGCCTGGCCGCATGACCATGAGTACAATCCGTCTGCGGCCACGGCAGGTACTATGTGAAAAGTGCAAGAACACACTGAACAGTGACGAGGACAGCAAAGACGGCATAAGCAACACTAAGAATTCTAGAAAAGAGAATGCACTACAGAGTGACGATGACGGTGACGATAAGGATCCCTCCTCCAAGCTGTCGCGGAAAGAGGATGTAGTTGCAACCAAGGACACTAAGAGACGTGAAAATGGCACCAGCCTTGACAGCAAGCGCCTCAGGAAAGACAAAAGGGGAGAAGTCGAAGGGGAGAAGTTCCCCGGAGGTGACGTTATCCCCCACAGTCCTGTCATAAAGATCTCCTACAGCACTCCACAGGGCAAGGGGGAGGTCATGAAGATCCCCTCGAGAGTCCACGGTTCAGTCAAGCCATTCTGCCCCAAACAGCTAGTGCAGAATGGAGTGGAAGAAAATGGCAAGATGCCCCCCGATCCCTCCAAGGAGCAACGGCACATTCTAGATGCCACGAGGTCTGGCCTCACCGTGTCCATTCCCAAACTCAAACTAACCAGGCCTTTTACAACTGTGGGTCAGGACTTGCCGTCTCCAAAGATCCGCTTGAGACCCCCTCAGAGGGAGGTCGAGGAGAGTGTGGTCGAGTATGAGGCAGAACTTGTAGGAGGCACCAGGAGACGAAGCCCCAGGGTGCCCGGTCCCTGCCTCCCCCACTCGGAAGACTCAGGGGAAGGCAAAAATTCTCTGGAGTTGTGGTCAGGGAGTTCAGGAGAGGAGGCGGACAGAGGTCACAGCGACCTCACCCTTCTTATCAATTTCCGTAAGCGTAAAGCAGATTCTTCCAGCCTGTCGGTCTGCAGCAGCGACAGTCTGGATGAGTCCAAGTCCTTCAGCTCTGACGGCACCTCACCGGAGCTGTGCGATCTGGCCCCGGGTGAAGACCTGTCGGTAACCTCCTCTTCTGTGCCCTCGAGGGACGACTGCAAGACGGTGCCGCCGCTCACAGTGCGGCTCCACACCCGCAGCATGACAAAGTGTGTAACAGAAGAGGGTCACGCCGTGGCGGTGGGCGACATTGTGTGGGGGAAGATCCACGGCTTCCCCTGGTGGCCGGCACGCGTCCTCAGCATCAGCGGCACCCGCAAACAGGAGACGGCCAGTTGCGAGGCCCAGTGGCCCCAGGCAAAGGTGGCGTGGTTTGGTTCACCCACCACCTCCCAGCTCTCCGTTGCCAAACTATCACCCTTCAGAGAGTTCTTCAGGTCCCGCTTCAACCGCAAGAAGAAAGGGATGTACCGGAGAGCCATCCTGGAGGCCGCCAAGGCCGTGGGCCACATGGGCCCTGAGATTACATCGCTGCTGTCCCACTGCGACACGTAGGTCAGTTCACAACAGTTTGATGTCACATGAGATTGTATCACATCTACTATGTTAGATAAGTGTGTCCCTTTGCTTTCAGGGGTGGGCAATGAATTGAAAATGTACCAAAGCCAACATTATTAATCTTTCACCAGCCTAATTTAAGTTATGCCCTTGTCTTCGACCCCTTCACTGCACCTGAAAGCACAACAAGAAACGCCGTTACCCTACGAACAAGCAACCAATCATTATTAACATGTGCTTGTGTCCTTCGTGTTGATTCATTCAAACAGAGGAGTAGTTTTTAGGAGGGTTAGAAGTGATTAACTAAGCGTGCCCAAATGTCAGAGAAATTGCAGCAGGGCGCCGGTGCATGTAAGGGCTTGCACAGAAAGTAGATCCCATGTCGAGGCACGCTTTGGCTTCAGTTGACACGATACATAGCAAAGCTATTGGACAATAGCGATCTGTATGTTATGTTAAAAAGAATTCAAGAAATCAAAAGGCACAGCTTTGTTTTGTGAAGAAATGGCGATAAAGTCTTTGCTGTTAAACGTACAGCATGCAAATAAGACACAGACTTGACCAAGAGATTATCAGAGAGTCATGAGACAAAGGGTTTACTCTGTACCTGCAGGGATGCATTGTGCCTCATTTAAAAGAAATGGCAGCTTGATCTGAGAACTGATCTTTTAATTCTTGTGAGGCTTTGCAGTTGGGGTTGAGATTTGATAGCATGTTATCTGAACCATGTATCAAACCTGCTTTTTCACTCTGAATCTATTCAAATCCCTTTTACTGGATCTGTTCAAATTCTAAAAAGCAACTGAAGTCTCAATACTCAAAAGCCAGGGAGCATTTTGAGCGGCAGTCTTAACAATCTGGAGCTGCAGCCTGGAAACACGATACAACTTAATTCATCCCAAATTCATTCCAGCATTAACCACTAACAGAAGAGCGACCTGCTGCTGCTGACATTTTATTTTAACCAGCTAAAGATGAGAAGCTGCTACCTGAATGTTTGTGGCACTGCTCTTTAGAGTAAAGAGAGAGAGAGAAATCTGATTTTTTTTTTTTTTTTTTTTTTAACATCTGAGTTGAGCAAGTGTGTGTTTTTCCAGCCCAGGTGTGAGACATCAGAGTCACCGTAGAGCCCCGATGTGCTCTGCCATTCCATGAATCAGATTCTATAAAGGTGTTTCTCATTTTGATCGATGCAAACAGTCATAATCCATAGTGTCGTCAGTACATAGAATTGTTTAGACGTTAACTGCAAGGACGGAGGATCTTGGGAACAAGTTTTGTAAAGGTCTAAATTCACTGAGTAATTGTAACCATGAATTGTGTGAGGGTTCAGGTCGTATTGCCCAGCCCTATCCTTGGGTTTCCTGAACATATCTAATGTGACGGCGTTCATGTTAAACGTTGGGGGGAATGTGAGCTGAGTGAAAACCTGCTTATGCAAACAAATACTCATATAGTTCTGCCACGTCAGCCTCGGGACCCAAGCTACATTCATGTCGTGAAGGAGGCGCTGTGTTTAAAGCAGCAAAACAAACATTCATAGCGGCTTTACCGAGGCACGGGCTGTGGACTGCTGACTGTCAACAGGAGTGGCTTGTTAAAACAGCTAATTTCAGACTGTGAGTCCCAGCAAATAGACCGTACCCTGAAAGCTATTCAGAGGTATTAGTCTGCTTCAAGTGCATTAAAAATAGGTTTTCCTGTTTCTGTTAAAAACAGGCTGCCGTGCCGTGGCTACACCAAGCTTGTTCCCCTGGTTTCCCAGTGCCTTTTCCCTGTGTAGCCAAGCAGCAGGTCCTCAACACACACTCCAAGGTTAAATATTGTCTTTGAGTGATATGAGAGACAGACAGGCAGCTCCCAGCCCCTCTGTTTACTCTGTTATGGGCTCTGTAGCCAAAAAGAGGTCGCTTGTAGCTGGGAATATACACAGTAAGGAGTTAGGAAGAGCCTATATTTGGTGCTTTTTCCAGAGCTCATAAAGGAAGCGTTTTTCTTGCCCTGTCAGCTACAGCGAGGTGGCAACAGGCTGGAAAGTAGCCGACGTTCACTTCACAGTGCGCCATAATCTCAGGCTGACTAAGGTGACATGTTGAGAACCACCTCGCTGCCGGTGTCGAGCCTCGTAAGCTCAGTTCAAGATTCCCTACACCGGATACATGACCTGCCCTGTTTGTTCACTGTGTCTGTGCTCTTTCTTGTCCTCCCCCCTTCTTTTTCTCTCTTGTGTAGAGGCTGAGGACCGACCGGAGGACTGGTTTTTCTGATTCCTCACACTCTGTCATCAAGACCCAGGAGGGAGTACGTGAGGTTGCCACGGCTACTATTTATATGCCGTTTTTTCGTTTGTTCGTTTTTTTTTTTTTTTTCTTTTTTCTTTTTCACAAGGCTGGTTGAAAAATGGCCGCCAAGGTGGAGTGTGGTTGAGACTGGATAAGGGAGCAAAAAAAAAAAAAAAAAAAAAGGCCAGGCATCTCGTGGTCTACTATGAACTGAACTATTCCTCCTTTTTTTTATTTTATAGATTTAATCATATTTCAATAGAGCCGAATAACGTCACTACAAGGACCCAAATGTATTTATTATCTGTAATGGTTTATTGTGATCCACCCTCCTACTACAATCTCGCAAAACCTCCCGGTCTGCTGCTGTCGTTGTCGCGGTCCTCGCCGCCGATGTGTTCACCTGCGAGGTCCCGGTGGTCCGGCCAGAGGAAGCCGGTGGCACCTCCAAAGGACTCCCCGCCCCCGCCCCCGCCAACACCACCGCCCCCCTCCCCCCTTTGGACACGAGACATTTTCCCGTGGCATAAAAAGTCTTACCCCGAGTCCTCCTACTTCTGAAAATGTGAACGGCTCCATCCAGAGACAGTAGTGACTGTTCCAGTGTTCCATCCTCGTAGCCTTCTACGACATTAGTTGGATTTGTGGATGTGTTTATACTGAACTCTGTTCCTCTCCAGAATCATGTTGTTTCTCTCTTCCATTTCATTTTTAACTTTGAGAGTCACGTCAGACCCCCCCCCCCCGTTCCTTCCTTGTCTTCTAAACTCTTATTTTTCCTGAGAACCATTCTTACATCACTTTACTTATTTAAAGCGTCACGTTTAAGAAAAAAAGCACTTTATCTGTACCTTGGTGGCCTGCTGTATGCTCACTGTCTGAAACACTATTGCGAGATACAGCCCTGATAGGCAGCAGGGGAGTTCAGAAGTCTTTGTGGTTGACTATCTTTGGCCTTGGAGATACAAAAAAAAACTATTATTTTTATTTTTTTTTCAAGTTTTATTTTATTGTGCGATTTTGGGGACACCAGACACGGATGGTTGTGTACACTGTATTCTCGCATTTGACTTGGTGTGTTTCTCTCTCAGCTTATCTGCCGTACACACACACACACACACACTACAAAAATACCACGTCTAACATTTCCACTGGAGAAACATGGGTGAATACGTGTCAAAGCCCCTTATGCATTATCAGTTAAAGCTTTACGAGTGACTTTGGGAGAAAAAGAAAAAAAAACAAAAAAACAACACGCTGTAAGAATACTGTGAATTCAACTGCTGAGTGTGCTGAAGAAAAGCTCGCTACTAGTCGGAGCCTGCAGTTATTGAGTCATCTGGCAAAAGCAGACTGCAGCGCTGACCTTTAGTGACCTTTGTGTTGAAAGCTCGACTGTTGGAGTGGGGGGGGGGGCGGCGAAGGCAAGAGAAGCGCGGCTGTGAAGCGCAGCCCGTTCTGTATTAAAAACGTATCGAAGATTGCACACACAGTCACGCTCAGCCGACCAGCCCGTCTCCTTTCCGCCTGTCTGGGAACACTTTGTTCAGATCGAGGCTGAAAACTAGCTCATTGTCAGTGAGAGCAGTGTATTCATTAGAGGAGCGGATAATGCACTCCTCCCACATTGATAATCTGCCGTTTGACTGTTTGCTGTCAAGCCAGGCTAGTTTCCAGGCAGCCTTACACAACGAGGAGAGGGAGAGTCTAAATGTATGTACGCCTGAGAGGGGAAAACGGCCGTCAGGATTTTCCCGTGTATGAGCAACATGGCTATCTACTGTTGCGCACGTTGGTCAATGTTATTGGCTACTTTTTTGTTTTCTTTTTTACATGTACTGTACATAAAATAAAATATAAAGCAATACCTGTGCTGGTGTGAATGGGTCACTTTGTCACTGATGATCAGAGGAGGTGGTCTCATACCCCCACACCCTATTTAGTACGCCAGCAATAGACTTAGGGTGGCCCAATACATAGTGTGTCAGAAACACCAGGATATCCCACTACACCAGGGCTCAGTTTGCAGCGTCTAAGCCAGCGCGCTTTTCTGGCTATTCTGGGCCACGATCCCCGCGAGGTGGATCGACTGACGAGAGAGAGAGAGAGAGAGCATAGACAGGTGATGGGACACGACATGACCGCGACAGAAGAAGTTCACCCTGCAAGTTATGAAAAAAAAATTTTAAAAACCCACAGCATGTTATTGTCAGATTTAAAGGGGTTTTTCACCAGTTTTACCAGAAAACATCTCATTACTTAAGGTGTCGAATTGGTGAAATGCCACTTTTACACATGAGTAACCCTCAGCCTGTGAGAACAGTTACATCATGTCTCCTGTGACTCCAGAGGAAGCTTTCTAAAAAAAAATATATATACATATATATATATAAGATGTTAGTCGGGTCTCCTGCCTGCATTTGTTTTTAACTAAAAGTCTATAACGCTGCTGTTGTGGAGTTTTAAAGAAGTGAGCGTTTACCAGGTACAGCCTAAGGAAAGATACTACCCCGTGGCATCATGGGAAATGTAGGATCCTGCATTTTAGGGCCTTGCTCCATGCCTGAGACTAAAACTCAGGATATCTTTGCCTCTGCTGCTTCTGCTGCTGTCTCTCACACATTCTCCCATCTTCAGGGAGTGTAACACTAAATTGCTGCAGTGGTCCTTTTTAATACAGTAAAATCCTGAGTTTTCATGTCATCACCACATGTATTTAAAAGGGGAATAATAAATGCATTACTGTTATTTGTTAATACCCCAGGAGTCTCATTGACAGCTCCTGTTGGTTGCTTTGCTTATTAGCACTCAGTATTTATTTATTAGGAATAGACGAGATCATTATTTCCCACTCTTTTTCCATCTTTCACTACAAATCCTGGACCCACTTTCAGTCGCTGCTCTCATCGGGTTTGTTTATCTAAAGGAAAGCTTGGCATTTTGGGAAACAGGTTTATTCACTTCTTGCTGAGAGTCAGATGGGAAAATCAACCCCATTTTCACAGCTGTGGTGATTATGGGGCAGCAGCCAGCTGTAACTTCATGTTTAACGAGCACACGTGAGCGTGGTATCACTTTTCTCATCTAAGTCTCAACAAGAGAGCAGATATTTTCCAAAAATGTCAATGTGCTTTGCGATTTCCAAGCCTGAAGTAGAGCGCACACGTGGTCCTCGGGTCTGTTTCAGGTTGCAGCTCAACCGCTGGTCTGATTCCTCTGTGGTCACATGCTTGCTGTCATCTTGTTGCATGTGCTCAGATCTGGTAACAGCTTGAGCCTCGGACACACCCTGCGCCGCTGACTGCACGTTTGCATCTCGCAAACCCTGCGAGGTTAAGAAAAGTCCACCATGTTGTCCACTGTACAATGGGCTCTCCCCGTCTCCCTCCCTCCCTCCCTGTGTCTTCCCCCCCCTCTCTGCCCTCCTCACCCACTGTCCAGGCTCTCCCTCAGCTGTGTCCGTGCCACGCGTGTTGATTTGTAGCCTCCATGTCATAAATAGGAGCGGTTAGGTATGTCGGTCGCATAAGTAGTGTGTGCAGATCAGAGGAAAGGCCGGTCAAGGTGAGGTGACCCCCGTCTGACTATCTCCTGATCAGATCATTTTACTACAGAGGCTGAGCCGCAGGTCTCCCCTCCCCCCGCTCCTGCTCTTTTTTCCAAAAGTCTGCACTCTGTTTCCCTTGGAGCAAAGCTGCCCCAAAGCAAATTGACTGATTCAACAGGGATAGGCCAAAAAAGGGTGTGTGGTATTAAACAGATTCACTCTAGAAATAGGCCAGTCTGGGTGTCGAAGGCCAAAACTACCAACACAGTGCAGAGGTGAAGTTCTTCAACCCTGAAAAGTGGCTAAATCAGAATGAGGAGATTCTCCTGTCTGTCCCAAAAACATGAGCTTAGCATAAAGACTGGATCAGGCAGAAACAGCCCGCATGGTTCTGTCAGGTTAAAAAATTGCCAACCAGCAGCTCTAAAGAAGTCAGTCACTTATTTTCAGTTACGCTCTTTGGATTGTAGGCAGATTAAACAAAGGAGATAAAAATGTGTTAATTAGTGAGCTTTAAAAAATGGACTTAGTAACGTTTGGACACAGCCGGCTCACTGTTTCCAGCCTGACTCAAAGCTTTAACGTAAAATCTGATAGAAAATGTGTTTTTTTCTCTCATCAACTGTATTATGGCCAATTATGAACACTGATAGGAAACACATTTTAATACAGTTCTCTTTCTTTTTAGTAAAGCTGATTAATAAAATGATCAGATCGTGTGTACGTGTGTGGGGTTTATAGGATTACAGTGAGCGCTTCCCACATTTCAGGCTGAAACTCAGCAAGGTGTCCCCTCAAGTCGATTTAAAAAAAGTTTATTTCTGGATTTAGCTGCATGGAGGGAAGGTGCAGTGATTCTGTACTAGGTGACCGTGAGCCTTGTTGAGTCTTTGGCTTTAGACGAACATTTAGATGATCATGTGCAGCTTTGAAAAAACCTCCCTCATATTCTAGCCGACGGTCTGTTTCGTTCACATATGAGAGGTCGGACCAGTGGAAGGAGCAGAAGTCTGATTTACACTTTAAACCCATCTGGTTCTGCCTCTGTGTTTATTACAGCTGTGTTGGTTTTTCTACTTTGTGTTAAGTCTGTTCTTCCCGCAGGCAAGTCCTCGACATGTGAGGCTGCGTTTGGCTCCGTGGCTGTTGCTTAGTAGCGATCCATTACAATGTGCAGGTGAGGATGGGGGGGGGGATTTTATCTGTGGAGCTGCACTCTTAACACATACACTCGTGCGCAAGATGCCTGAAACAAAGAACGTGTGTTTGCTGAGACCTGCAGGCTTGACAGCAGTGACCACTGTGGAGAGATTTGTCATGCTGGGGGCAGTTTTTATTGAAGTGAAGCCAACAACGCTTTCCACTGCGGATCCCCTGGCTAAGAAAGGGGAAGTGTTTGCTCCTGTTCGTTCACAATGGGCATTTAGATGTGAATACTCCAGTATTATCTGTGATTCTGCTCTCTCTGTAGAGTAACACTGCCACAGAGACCCACAAGATATTATGTAAGCCCCGAGCTTCATCCCTGGACAGGTGCAGTGTGGTGGTGGACTGCAGCAGCCTACTTTACAAGTGGATCTCTCCAAAGTGGGCCTCGGCCATCTGCCTGCACAGACTGTGGAGATGAAACAGGCGCAATCCATTTAGTTTTGAAAATTTACAGTTCATGGTTCAACGTGTACAAACCAGTTCTACAGCCAGGCAGGAGGGAGCAACTGTCCCACTGTTGACATGAAAACACACACACCTATACACATGCTTACACAACAAACACGCTCCGGCTCTCAGTAATCCCTGTATTTCCTGGAGCTGACATGGAGCTGTACCATCATTGTACCGGTTTTCCCCAGCCTCTTTGAAACCCAGTCCCACACTGACTGATAGACACGAGCACATGCTCACACACACACAGTTGCATCACTTCATCCCCGTTCCCATTCGCCGCATGTGGAGGGGTGCGCTGCTCCTTCATGGATCAGTGCAGCGTAAATCTGAGCAAAAAAAAAAAAGGAAGGCACATGGCAGTGGGATGCTGTGTGCAATTACTGCTAATGATATGCCTCCATGCAAGCTGTGGCCGTAATTAACTTTGGAGGAAGCCTGGCCTATCTGAGCTCTGTGAGAGAGGATGCTCGCAGGAACAGGCGCAGCGCTCAGAGCCGAGGCTAAGAAAGCAAACCTGCCTTGACATTATTCAGACGACATGTCTGCTACCCCAGATTAGGCACATGGGTGGTCCCATGTTAGAAGTAACATGATGCAGATGTTAATGGCATTGTCCTCCGGAACTAAAGCTAAAACTTGGGATTGCTCAAGAGGGTGTGGTGAAGTTACTATATAAGTGGATCCTGACATCTGTGGAAGCCCTGGGAAAAAACAGCCCCTGTAAGTCATGGTGAGACAACACTGATCAAACTTTTGAAAGCAAGTCAAAGCTATGAAATAATAAGTCATAGTTCACAAAGGAGTTTCACTTTCATAGTTTAGAGTAATTAAGTTAACATGAGCATTTCGGCATGACTTACTAATGACCAAGTGAGTCACCCATTGGTATTTTCATTTTTTTATCATGACTCATTACATCAAAAAAAGTGCAATCAGCTGTGCAGGGATTCAGTCGACACTGTTGGTTTCATTTCTGTTGGCCTCCACACACAATGGAGATACTCGACACAAACTTATTATATGCCATAGACAAACCCATATTACACAAACGGCTCCACATCATTCACCACAGCAGATGCCTTTGCTGTTGGTGTATTAAAG
The DNA here is from genome assembly GCF_042242105.1 of Pempheris klunzingeri. Lineage (NCBI taxonomy): Eukaryota > Metazoa > Chordata > Actinopteri > Acropomatiformes > Pempheridae > Pempheris > Pempheris klunzingeri. The sequence continues at coordinate 25,514,845 of NC_092023.1, forward strand.
TGTATTCCGCTACACTTTACAGTCGTGAAGAAAATGAAGACCGTCCCGCCTGACGTGTCCGTGCTTCTTTGACGTGCTCCACCTGTCCCTGGTGTTGCTAGGCAAAAAGGCACAGTGGCTTCAAACGCAGGCCTTGGCGCGTCTCCAGAGCCGAGCACGAGAGAGCTGTCTCCTCCTTTGTCCTTGATGCCTCAGAGTCATTTCTCACTCCTGTCATCAGTATTGACAGCCTGCCTGCCGGCCAGGGTATTTAAATTCGTTGTTTTTTATTGATCCGAGTAAATCATTCAGGGTTTGATTACTTTAGTCTCTCATTTACATTCAGTAACAGCTAGTCTTCCCTTCTTCCTCTTTGCCTTTATGATGTAATAAGGCTAATAAACACTTTATATGCGAGTCATTGTCTTTGATTTATTGAAATATTTCAGCCTGAAGTATTGAAAGTTTGCTGCAAACCGTCTGTTGTGGATATCAGCATGATTCAGCATTAAGATGTTCCACAACAATAGCCACATTATGCAACTTTAGAGTTGTTAATGCTTGCCAAATATCATGCCTTTCCCAGACTTGCCTGACGCAGTTCCAGGAAAAGACTAGATATGTTTCTCAAGGATCTGGGCGCGGTTCAGCTCGACAATTTACATGACAGCCTGCAGGTCAAGCCATGCGGCCTGGGTAATCACAGCGTGGGCCCCGACAGGAAGTGGCTGTCAGTTATGATGGACTTTAAACCCTTTAACAGTGTGTGCTTGTGTGTCATGTCTGTCTCCCACCCAGCGCAGCCACACAGGGATTCCTCAAATATTAGCACAAGTGGACAGATTGAGCAAACACGGGGACTTCTTTGTCAAGGCCGTCTTTATTTCAGGTCGCTCCAGCTTGCGGCCGTGAGCGCGCATGAGTCCTGCGCTGAATCTTGCAGGATGTGGCTGCGGTTCTGCCCGGCAGTGCAGTGCAGCGGCCCCAGGCCTCTCCGAGCAGCTGTCAGCAGGCTCTGGAGACTCAAAGAAAGAGAGCCGCCCTGCCCCCAGCTTCACCAGCCTGCCTGCTCTGACTGCAGGCACGAAAGGGGGATGGGCACTCACACAGACACACACAGCATGGAGAAATTATAAGCACTTCTTCAGCATCTCATCATGAAATTAGTTTTAAAGATGTGGATTGTTTTTTCCCCAAATTGTTTCAGCTGCAGACGATCTATGCAAGCCTTTGTCTCACTCCTGTGTGTCTTCCCATCTGGCCCTCTCTTTCTTCTCCTTCTCAACCTCCTGTTTACCACCTCCTCCATTGTCCTCCGACCGTCTTGGTGTTCTCTATTGAAGCCACAGCCGGGCGAAACATGCTTAACCACCAGAGTGCCAGCGTCACCATAGGAAGGAAGAGATGTCTGTGTTAAAACAGTAAAGGACAGGATGATCTGAACTAGGCTGACTAATGATTGCATAACAGCACACTGTGGCAGCTGCGTGCACCGTGAATGCTTATGTATTTTGTCAAGGAAATGTGGCATGAAAAAGTGGAGCAGTTGAAAGGTTGCGCTGGATCTATAGATAGCTTGCTCCATCTCATAATGTTAAAATGCCAGAGGATCAGGAGGGATGTTTGACTGTGCATGGAGATAAGCAGATGTAGAAAATCAACATCAAGTCTCCGTTCAAATCTTTTTGTTATGTAAAATCTTTCTCTAGTGGCCTCGGTACATCAGTCTGTGCATGATTTGTTTCTTTCAGGCTATTTACATAATTTCTGCTTTGTTAGATTCAGCAGAAGCCGATTGTGAGAAGACCAGCAAAGGTGGGAAAAGATGAGGGATGAGATGAGTCATATTTGAACTGAGGAGACAGCAACACTTCAGCTAACAGCACTCACATTATACTGTATTCATTCGGTGCATGTTTGGAATCGACAGAATACTTGACAAATGCTCTATGGAGATACAAGGAAAGGTTTGTGAATAAGGGGGCGACAATTTTGTGCTCAAGAGGGACTTGTGGGAAATAAATGACATGGTATTATTGAAATGAAGGAATGCCTGAATTGAATTACGAGCGAGGTTACGCCATCGTTGGCATAAGAACTGACACTTGAACATTACGTGTGTGTTCTTAGAACAGGAAATTCAAGGAGATGTTTCATTTGCAGTACCACACCTCTGCGTTTGCTGAGCTCCCGTGTTGCCAAGAGGCAGAGCGGTTCCACAGAGGCTATCTCAGCTAAATGGCATTTTTGTCTGATTATTACACGCGTCACCCCATCAGAGCAGGGGCGGGTCAGTTTGTGGCTCCATGTGAAAACTACGTTATGTTACGAGCTATAAAGCTGTAAATCTATATGGATGTCCATATAGGTCCCCAGAGGATGAACCTCTCTAATGCCCCGCAGGGTTGTTATCCTCTGACTTTTCATCTCGCACTGTGTGGTTTTGACTGAAATGTCTCAACAAGAACTGGACTTTGGTCTGAAAATGAGACTATGATTCTTTACCTCGGTAAACACTTTTCTACGAGTTTATAGTCTCAGTCTCTAGTTTTCAGTCTTCTTCAACACAGCATGATGTTCATTTAGAGGAACACAGACCATAAAGAAGGCTATCCTTTAAGGCGGGACTACCTTGAGACTAACCAATCAGAAGTCACTTCTGGTTTCGGGAACAAGATGGTGACGGCCAAAATGCCAAACTCAAGGCTTCAAAAAGGCGACCAACACACCGATGAGTGATGTCATGGTGACTATGTCCTCTTCTTGTATACCGTCTATGCTGCTAGCATGTACAGTCATACCATTCCACATTAAAGGGATACTTTGCCAATTTTGCATCATTACAGTGTGGGTTGTAAATGCAAATGAGCAATGTTTAACTGACCGCAGAGTTAAATAACTTTAATAATTTTACGGTCAAGTCAGTTAATCAGTTGACCAACAGCCACAGAGCCAGCAAACACTGAAAAATGTCATCTGAGTGATGAATGAACCGGATGATGAGCAGGGAGCTGTTGGTGCAGGCGACATGGAACAAACGTTAAATATTGTCCTAGTGCATATATTATCCACACTGATACAAAGCCAGTTCAATCTGCAAACTATCCCTTTAATTATCTATTGATTTATTTTATTCTCCCACCCCCATAACGAGTTGGCGTAACCTGCCTGTGGTGAAACAGGCTCATAGGACGGGGAGCATTGATCAGCCATTACTGATGCCGCTGATAAGCAGCAGGAGATTTGTGTGTGGAGGTTATGCTTCACTAAGAGTGCCAGTGAGAAAACAAACAAGTTGGAGCATAAAAAAGTGTGTGGGGGGGGGAGCGTTCCTGGGGGTGACTCATGTGGATTGATAAATCTGATAAATTAGATCAAATGGAAGCGTATAAAACTGTTTTCTCTGTGGACTGGTCCTCAGTAATCCTCCGTCACAGTACTTTCCTCTAAATATCATGTGAGCTGCCAATCATGAGCAACGCTCATTAGTTAATTTACCTAAATGCCTCCATTTGTGGTATTTTATAATGAGCCAAACCTAACCCAGCTGGCAACATGATGAAAAGTCTAAGGCTCATCTGTAAATGAATTTGAACCCAGGACTGTATCTGATTATGTATTCACATCTTAACCAGGTGATGTTTAATTTCCCTCCAAACGTGTTCTCGAGTGTGTGAACAAATCAAATGGTTCTCTGGAGAGTTACACCGGCATTGTGACAAGTTGACACACATTAACCAGAAATGTGCGGAGGAAGGAGTTGTGTACATTGGGGGGGGGGGGGGGGGGGTTATTGGCATCTGCTCTGATCAGGGTGTGTTCATATCTTAATATGTCACCTATCACCCCATCATCACGCCACCTCTCAGCTTGCTGGTAACCTCTCACACACACACACACACACACACACACACACACACACACACACACATTCCTTACATGTGGTGGTGTTTACTGCACAGCATATCTGCTGGTATCTCTTTTCTTTTCTCAAAGTTACCCTCCGGTCCATGCATTCCCTCTGCCTGCTCTGCTCTATTATTTTGAACCACAGCATGTTGCTAACTTCAAAGGCATCTGGCAAAATGGAAAAGGACATTCCAAGATTATCGACTCACACACAGTTAGTCAAACACTCACACACACACACACACACACACACACAGATCTTGTGTATACACAGATCAGGGACTGGAATTTTGTTCAAGGATTTTTAAGGATCAGTTAGAAATGTGTGTCTGTGATTGTGTAACGTGATAATGTCATATGTGACAATGGAAAATCCATGTATGTGTGAGTGTTTGTGTGTTTTCAGATTGGAAACTGGAAAGAAAATAGCACGTGAGCATGTTCTGTGTGTATGTGTGTGTGTTTGTGTTGTATATCTGGACACATGTATGCAGATTTTTGCACATTTGCATTGACTCCCTTGTCCTATGTGTGTGTGTGTGTGTGTGTGTGTGTGTGTGTGTGTGTGTGTGTGTGCAGCCCAGCCCTGCAGCTATGCTCATCCCATCTGTGAACCCTGCATCCTCGCAGCTTGATCCCAGCACCACCTCCATTGTCTCACTAATCCAGGACTATTAACATTGCAGCACCACAACAGGCGCTTACTGCAGGCCCGGATGGCTCCCAAAACTCTCTCCTCTGAACAGACTGCAATCTAATTAACTCAGAAGAGGGGGGGGGAGAAAAAGGGGTCCTATGCGTGTGAGAGGGTGTGTATGTGTGTGTGTGTGTGTGTGTGTGTGTGTGAGGTTAAGGGGATCCAGTGGATTAGCGCCTTTTGATAATGGGGTGAGATTGGGCTGCTACAGGTGCCAAATGAAAAGAGCCTAAGTCAGGATCACCGCATCATGTTCACACTCTAGATCAGAGCGTCCCTGTTTTTGTTCACATCCAACATCAAGTCCAAGCAAATACTTTCCACTGACTTCTGTGTTTGATTATAGATGCGTTTGATTATGAGATTTATGTCTGGAAGGGTGTGTCGAGGCCACTGTGAAATTTGTGCCAGAAATAAAGTAGCAGAACAATGAAAGCAGACAACTTGTTGGTCTGAAACTTGAAAACAGAATTTATTTAACTTTAATTTACCACCAGCTGTGATCTTGTTTGTTCTGTTTCACTCTGATGATTGAAAATGCCTCTTTGCCTCTTGTTCACTCCCCTGATTAAACACAACACAAGATGCACACATCCAACGAAAATTAGAGTGACAAAAGCAACAATTAGTCTCATCTTATGCTGATTTTGACCGTCCATCTAATGCATTTAGGGTGTTTCTTTTATCTGATTAGAAGTGAATTATTAGCATGCATGAAAGCACGCACAGTCTGAACAGATGACAACATCTCAGAGTTTCATATCCAGGGTGTGGTGTATGAATATGTCAGTGAAAAGAAATTCTTAAACTCTCATGAGACCACTGCCACAGTTTCCCAGAGCAGGTTGTTTAATCCAGTTTTAGCACATAAAACACTGGGAATAAAGCCACATATATTTCTGCCCAAGATTTGAAGGCTTGAACCAAAAGTGCATCTGAAAGAGGCAGAGAAGTCATAGTGCCAAAACAGATCTGACATCTTATTGTTGTTGCCAAATAGATTTACATGTTGGTGGGTAATAGGTGGCGCTGGAAGCTTTGTGACATACTGACTACATGACCTCTTCATTCTTAATTTGACAGGAAGTTACCACAGTTAAAGGATAGATTCATAGGTTTTCAGGTATATTTTAAAACAAGACACAACACCCACCCTCCTCTCCGTCCAGAGATCCCCTCCTACCACAACATTTCAGTGTGGCATTTCTACTACTTCTAAGATCTGAATACTTCTTCTGTCCAAAGTTCAGGCAAATCTAGCACGAGGATTCATTCAGCAGTCTGATTTAGCCAAATCCAGTGGGATCCATCTACCACTAAAGTGTTCCCAGCACAAAATTCCCTCCTTGTGTTTCCATCCCTCCGCCGCAGTGTCCAGAGACAAACAAAGATGGAATTTTACACAAAAAACATTGGATGATAGCCGCTTAATTTGCTGAAGCTTCACATTAGCACCAGACATGGAATGGAAAAGGATCTCTTCGTGGCCAGTATGGACAGGAGGAATCATTACAGCAACCACAGACTGTACCTATGGGCACGTGAGCGTTGTATTAAGCTGAACTTGAAAAGAATGTGGCCCTACCCTTGAGACTAGGGGGCATAGCCGTGTCATCTGCTGTTTTCTCACAACTACAAACCATGACACATCAATTTGTAGAGTGCAGAGCAGGGTTATCTAAGAATGCATCGTGCGACACAGCTAATGTGATAACTTCTGACTCTCACGGTTTCCAACTGGTCTGTGTCACAGAGTTTCAGCGCTGCTTTATCCTTTTAAAGGGGCCGATTTCTGTGTCGAAAGTGGCTGTTATGACCGAGAGCTTATTCTGCATTCACATTCGGCATCTCAATCAACAATCTGTCAGTTTACCGACACCGATATGAGCAGCTTTCCCTAAAGGCCTGGAGGCCTGTGATGTGACTGCGGCCTCGTCACAGACACAAATATTTCATGTAGATAAGAATCACATAATAAGGCACAAGAGCATTTACCTCCACTGCTCGGGGGTCTGTGCAAACGCTCTTAGCTCAGCTCTCTGGAAGAAAAGAAAACAGATCTGTACTCAGGTTGTGGTTAAGCCAAGGAGCTTACTTGCTTACTGTAAGTCAGAGCAGCTGAGTTTGCATAGCTTCCACCTCCGGAGGCCTGTGAACTGTTGATTCTTCAATATTTCTGTATGCGTGTGCACATGTGGATGTCAGCGCTTGCCTCCACGCTGGCTCACAGCAACAGTGCACGTGAAGTAAATGAGCAAGAGGGTTCGCTTCATATACACTCCCCGCTCTCCCTCGTATTTGACATTCTTTGGCCTTGTATGGCAGATCAGCATCAGCTGGCGCTCCAGAGGAAGAGAAGGAGCACGGCTCGCTAAGCCTTCGGCACACCACCGCCCTCTCGGCAGTGGGTGAAAGAAGCTGCTTATGTCGTTATGTCAACTCTCACTCCATGTTCAGTCCCACAGCTGGAAAAGCATCTGCACCGAGGACTACACACCCTAATTTAAGTTAAAATCTGACAATGAGGAAATGATAAATGAGCAGAACAAATTACAAGTGGAGGCTCTCTGCTCTCTGCTCTGCTCTCTGCTCTCTGCTCTCTGCTCTCCCTGTCTTGATGAGTCAGTGTTTCAGGCCTTGATTGCGGGCTGTGTTCTGGGAGGGAGGAAATGCCAATGTGTGCGTTCATAGCCATAGCTGCAGAGTCATTATCTCTCCATGTGAAACACACAGGCATTTTAAGAAGGGTTCGGTATCACTGCCTCATCAAGGACTCGCTCTCTTGACTGAAACATCAACATGAATTCAGCCAAAGGAAAGGAGAAGCGTACTTTTTGCGATAAACCAGCGTATTTCATGTCTGTAATTGTCGCTTTGTGCCTCAGGGCGTGAGATCAAGTTCGTCTGGGGGCCTTCAGTTCCCCCCCTGGTGTGTAAATGTTTACAGTCATTTTGGATGAAGGTCAGATATGATGATACAGAAAAGAAAAAAAAAATCTGACTCATTCTCAAAATTCTTTAGCAAGCTGCTTGTTTTTGCAGCCGAAAACTTAGATAAATACTGGAGTCAGTGATGTGATGATACAGTAGCTTTAAACTTCTGTTCTAAAACTTGAATTATGAGTGGCTGTACATATGCCAGTACCTTTTTATTTATTTAAATATTATACATTCCAAAACTGAAACTTCAACCTGTACCGTGTGCTTGAATTTGCCTACAAAGTAGTCCCATCAGAATGAAGTCACATCAAGGGCTTTCCATACAACTAGTTTATAAGTTGTCAGTTTAGCAGATACAAATATCTAGATAGAGATATTTAGACAGAGATTATGTCCTGAAACTGAAATATAACACATCCTTTTATTAGACTTTACACCAGCAAATGCCAATAAACACCAAAGGTCAACCAAAACCCTGCAGTTTTATTAAATGCTGGCGTGCACTCAGTTCTGTGAGGCAGCAGACCCAACTAAGTGAAATACCATGTGAAAATACCGTGGGGGCACAACATTTGGTAACACCTATCAAAATAAAACATGGTAAAGTATGATATAAACATCTGCAGTGTAAATTCAGTTGCACTTGAAGCTGAATTGTACGGGTCACAGAATTTGGTGCAACCAGCCAGCTCATTTTCTAAGCCAGCTCCTGTGATCCTGTGAATGTTTTTGTCATGCAGGGTTACTTTCATCAGCCAATTACCTGAAATGTGATATCTGATGAAGTTAAAGCTGTATATCTTTGATATAAAAAAAAAAACCTGGGATTTAAAAGCATAGGGGCAGATGCAGCTTTAACTGAGAATGTGAACTGTGTTGTGTTTGTGCCTCTCAGAAATAAGAAGAAAGAGTAGATCAGTGACAGGAACAGCACTATGCATGTGAAGGGATGGAAACAGGTCCTCCTACACCATCACCCTTCATCCTGGTTGGATGGGGACGGTGAAACCCAGGGGGAGGTAACACATTTCTCACCCACAATTCCCTGGGGCCACGGTGGTGTCTAGCTGCCACCTCGCTCTCCAATGCGTTTTCCACTTATCTCATCGACAGCTTCTAGGCAGCTCCGAGATGAGTGACTCACACACACTCACACACACACACACACACACACACTGATACCCAAACCTTAACCATAACCAATCCATGCCTAATCTTAACCAGGACCTCAAAGATTACATTTTGCCTGATTAGGACTGAGCTTTGGTCTCCATGAGGACTACTTGTCCCAACACGCTTGGTGTTATACCCTATAGGGTGTACCTGAAACACACTCACACCACAGAGTTATCAGCAGGGAAGAAATCAATGGCCCTCTCTGACAGAAACGAGCACTGCATCTCCGCTAAGTCATCCAGTAAGGCCTTTGAGCAGTCACACACCGTACTGGACCTCGTGTGTTTAAAGTAATCAGCCAGAATGAAGGCATGTGATTCACCCTTAATCAGAGCAGCAATTAATTACCCCCCTAATTACATCTGGCACAATCTGTGTTTAATTTGAAATCAGATCTGAAATAATTAGCGTACATGTTTCCCTCCACAGCTGAGGTGAAACAGAATATCTTAATGTAATGCCCCACGGAGCACGGGCTGCAGATCTCCGAACACACAGGCACCGTGGAAGTGAACGCACCGTCAGTCTACACACACACACACCATATGTAGCAGACATCACAGGCTCGCAACGGTGAAGTTATTCAGGGTCTGAATCACAATGCTGTAACCTTTTGGACAGAATCAGAGCCAGACTACCTTGATGCCAGCTCAGTGAGTCATGCAGAGTGGAATAATACAGGACAAAGCCACGGTGAACCACAGTGGAAAAGAAACGACACGATAGAAATAACATCCAGTCGACACAGTCGCAAACTCAAACCTCAACTGTATGACATTGTGTCTGTTAGTGCAGCTCCTTTAACGTGAGCATTTGCCCACTTACAGGGAACTAGTTCATGTAAGCTAATATTTAGCTTAGTCGTAACACTTTCAACTGGCAAAAGCACTGAACGTACTACTGAAGTGACAACAGTCTGAATGATGCAACTGCTTAGTTTAGGAAAAATCCACCTCTAGTAGAGGTAGTGGACTGGCTGCACCCGTCTTCTTGCCTGCTTTCCTGTACAAGAGATTTCTGAAAGAGATTAAGATTGTGTAAGGCTCCTGTTTCCATCTGAGCAGATCTGGTTCTAAATGAAGCCACATAAAACTGTCTCAGTTGCCCCCACGTGTCTGTGTATGTGTGTTCCTTATGGTATAAGTATAAAGTATAAAAACACTCCTCACTTACAAGGAACTAGTTCATGCAAACTAACATTTAGCTTAGTCCTCAGCAATAAAGATAACCAAATATTCCTTATGTGGTGCTTTTAAGTAAAATAAAATGTATCTCATCTAAAGTATTAAAGTGAATGTTGTAATTAGCTTTACAGCTTGCAAGTGAGCTTAAACAACTAGCTTCAGCTTGGCAAATACAAGCAGGTCTGCAGGTTCAGGTGCAATGTTGGACTCAAGTTTGTGCTTCAGCATATATGGATGTGTCATTTTTCACAAGTGGAATGTGCATTTCTTTTTAGAAAACACAGACACAGTACATTTTGGGGGAAATAGCAACCGGTGACTCAGGAACCATTCAGATTTGCACACCTCTGGCACTGGTCTTATGAGTGTGAGTGAGTGGTACGAGGTGGCAGTGCCGGGGACTGCGTGGAAGGCAGGCCATGAATCAACAGGATGCTGGGATATGCAGGAAGGACTGTGTCATTACCTTCATTGGATTAACCTCTTCCCTGAATTAGCAGCTGAACCGGTGACTCATCCGACAGACAGCCGGGTTCTCTGCGATTTTTTCACTCAGAACTCACAACAGAAGTTTTGCTTTCTGTTCTCTAAACCATCTTTGTGTGAAGTGGTGGATTGAAGAGGTTAACGTCCTCATACAGCACATACAGATGAACTTACACTGGAAAGAGTCTGGTTATTTGAAGGGAGGCATGAAATTTAGCAGATTTAATGACCGATTAAATGTTCTTGTATGCCGTGCTGTATCAGGAACTCATCATGTGATTCACAGTCCATTCTGTACAGTCGTGGCCAAACGTTTTGAGAATGACACAAATATTAATTTTCACAAAGTCTGCTGCTTCAGTTTTTATAATGGCAATTTGCATATACTCCAGAATGTTATGATCAGCTCAACTGTCCCTCTTTGCCTTGAAAATGAACTTTATCCCCAAAAGAACCTTTCCACTGCAGCCCTGCCACAAAAGGCCCAGCTAACATCACTTCAATGATTCCTCCGTTAACACAGGTGTGGGTGTTGACGAGGACAAGGCTGGAGATCAATCTGTCATGATTGAGTTAGAATAACAGACTGGACACTTTAAAAGGAGGATGGTGCTTGACATCATTGTTCCTCTTCTGTTAACCATGGTTACCTGCAAGGAAGCACGTGCAGTCATCATTGCATTGCACAAAAAGGGCCTAACAGGGAAGTTTATAGCAGCTAGTAAGATTGCACCTCAGTCAACCATCTATCAGATTATCAAGAACTTCAAGGAGAGAGGTTCAGTTGTTGCCAAACAGGCTCCAGGGCGCCCAAGAAATGATCTTGCCTAAAAACACAGCCATGAATAAAGAATGGTACCAGAACGTCCTCCGAGAGCAACTTCTCCCAACCATCCAAGAGCAGTCTGGTGATGAACAATGCCCTTTCCAGCATGATGGAGCACCTTGCCATAAAGCAAAAGTAATAACTAAATGGCTTGGGGAACAAAACGTAAAGATTTTGGGTCCATGGCCAGGAAACTCCCCAGATCTTAATCCCATTGAGAACTTGTGGTCAATCCTCAAGAGGCGGATGGACAAACAAAACCCCACAAACTCTGACAAACTCCAAGCATTGATTATGCAAGAATGGACTGCCATCAGTCAGGATTTGGTCCAGAAGTTGATTGACAGCATGCCAGGGAGAATTGCAGAGGTCTTGAAAAAGAAGGGTCAACACTGCAAATACTGACTTGTTGCATGAACTCAGTGTAATTGTCAATAAAAGCTTTTGATACTTGTGAAATGCTTGTCATTATATTTCAGTATACCATAGAAACATCTGACAAAAACACCTACAAACCCTGAAGCAGCAGACTTTGTGAAACTTAATATTTGTGTCATTCTCAAAACTTCTGGCCACGACTGAACTGTATCAGTTTTGCTCTGCATTTAACAGTATAGTAGCGTAGTAAAGCACAGGAGAGGGGTCGTCCAATCAGAGAGTCATTCTCTCCAGCAAAGAATCCCACACAGCATTAACAGCCTTTTATGTTTGTTCTCTTATAAATCCATCTCACTGCTCGCTTCTATTAGATTAAAGCTTCAAAACAAAGTTGTAGGTTAGTGAAAACCAATTACAACACATCATAGTCATCACATTAGGAATGCATGACAATAACAGGAAGATATTCAGTTTTTATTACAAGTCAATACAGTCCAACCCTGTTATGAAATGTAGCCATGCTATATGTTTGCAGAAGCACTGATGTGTCTATGGGCTTGTGTGTGACTCATTCTGTAATAAAACTCCACATCTGCTTTCTTTGACTGTTCAACCTCCCGCCTGTAGCTGTGCCTCCACAACACCACCTCACTGATATTCTCCTTCTCTGCAGATGTCTTTAATTCATAGAATTCAACGCGGATGCATCTTAAGCCCCCGACCACCTTTAGATAAGGACTCAAGGATGACCGTGCCTTCTTGAAGTTTTGGTATTTGCCTGTACGACCATGACAAGACACCTAAAACCTCATGTGGTGGTTTCTAACTCTCTGGCCTGTGACCCCTTTAAATGTCCATCTGTGACCCCTCACCACAGATTATGGCCTAACAGCAGAGCCTGGAGAGTGTAGTAAAACTATCCAGTATTTCACAAGAAAAGAATTTGAGAAAAAGCCAGAATAAAGCAATATAATCTGTTGTGACACAGGTTTTTTTTTTCTTTCTCATCTTTCATTTCCATGAGCAAAAACAGCTTCGACTTACCTCATTTTCACACGAAGTCATATTTCACACACAGCTGACAAAAAAGAAAATAAGTGTCAGGACAGAAATAAGCCAGAGATTCACTTTAAAACACACGGATGTAAATACAGGAATGATATTACAGGAGGCTTCACTGAAAAGCTGCAGGCAGTGGTACCCTCATATATGGGTTTAAAATCACTGACCAAGGCAGGTAATGTTAAAAACACCTCACCTCCTGTAGAGATAAATCTAGTCCCAACAGTGCTTCAGATGATATACACAATATACACATGTAAGTGTATTAGCTTTGTCGGTTTCAGCATGCTAAATGCAAGCTAACATGCTGAAACCGACAAAGCTTTGTCGGTTTCAGCATGTTAGCTTGCATTTAGCTCTGGCTAAAGCTACTGGCATGGTTGTGTACTTGTTAATCATCTGAATCCTGTATGAGCACCATTCACTTTTGTCTTTGGGCTGTTCAGGCAAAGATGGTGTCCATTTTTTTTTTTATCTATAGGCTCTAAAAAATTAAAAACAAACTCAGAAATGTTTGTGGGGAAAAAAAGGAACACCCTAAACTTACTTTCACTCCACACCTCCATGTTTTTTTCTTGTCACATATTTGCTCCTAAGCGCTCATTGCTGGGGTCTTTTTAGACACCACTTTCCAAATGTCATCTGTCAATCAAACCAAGTGTCTGTGCAGAGTGACGTCTAGTTTCTTGGACTGAAAAGCTTTGAACTTCTGCAGGTGTTGTTTTTTTTTTGCTTTCTTGGTCTTTTTGGCATCCATTACGGGTCATGCCGACACGGCTTCATTTTTTTCCCAAATAAAAGTGCTTTCATTTATTGCACATAACTGAAGGCTCATACATTTGACTGACTTATATCTCTGCACCAAATCCCTCCTTCTTCATATGCAGAGATTTCTCCACTTATTGACAGATTTGGAGGGACAGCAGGTTATGGTGAGGGGTAATGATGTGGAAAGCTGCGCTGGAGGAAGGGGTGAGGGCGAGAGGGGGCCGTGACAGCTGTCACGCAGTAACAAACGCCTCCCTCTGTGAACGGACACTCAGAGACTGGGGGGTGGGGTGGGGGGGACCTCCCTCACCACACAGCTGCCACAGACCTGTCAGTCAGGATGTTATCGTGCCCCCTCATCTGGACTGGATAATGGGCTTCTGGTCAGTGTGGGCATTAGTCAGACACCTCCACAGTGTCTCTTGGACACCACCCTCCACGTGGAAGTGACGGCCTTCAGAAACTGTTTAAGTGAAATTGAACCAAAATTCAGTGAAGCCTCTGAAGGTGCCTTGGTAGTGATTAGTGTTCAACTGAAACAAGAAGGATTTTCAGCACTTCACTGCATGATGGTGCGACTGTCTTGACTGTAACAGATAATGGTCAGATAAAGCATGACCAGATGATCCAAACAGCACAAACTGGCACTGTGGCATTCGATTAAAGGAGTGTGTTCACAATCATCACCAAGGGCTCTTCATTGTCCAATGGATAAAGGCAATTTAAGCCCAACACTGCCACCCAGTGGGGCTGTAGAGGTAACTGACTGACTCTAAATAATAATTTGAGTCTACACACACACACACACACACACACACACACACACACACACACACACACACACACACACACACACACACACACTCTGATGGTTGTACTTCTACTTTTGTGAGGACACCCATTGACATAATACATTCCCAAGCCCTTTACTCTAACCTTAACCATCACAGCTAAATGCCTAATCCTAACCTTAACCTGAACCTTATTCTAACCTTAACCTAAAAACCTAAGTCTTAATCAGTATGTTACTGATGTCACAGGTAAATCATTTCTGTGGTTACAGTCTTTTCACTTACCCACGGTGGTGGAATATAACTAAGTACATCAAGTATTGTCCATTTTGAGGCACTTTGGTTGAGTATTTCCATGTTACGCTACTACACACCTCACAGTACCTTTCAGAGGGGAAGAGTATTCTTTTTACTCTGCTTCATTTATTTGACAGCTTTAGTTTCTAGTTACTTTGCAGATTTACAATTACAACAACTAATATATGAATATGTAAATTATTATATAACGCTGCAACATTAAAGGGATGAACACGTTAGTTATAATCCAATAACACCAGTAGATATGATTCTGAAATAATTCAATTCTGTATAATGGGTACTTTTACTTTAGGTACTTTAACTACATGCTAGTATTCTAGTACTTCAGTAAGTACTTTTACACTGTGCTAATTTTACTTAGGAAAAAGATGTGAATATTTCTACCACCACCATCATGTATGTACCTGCCGTGATGAAGGCATTTCTCTCTTTTGTTACAGTGACACTCAGCTAATACTGCCATCATATTACAGTATAAACTCTGACAGTGGTGAACAGCACCTAAAACCCTCAAGTTGTCCCACATCTCTCAAGGAAATGTGTTGATTTGGACTAAACCATTATTTAAATTGTGAAAAAAAGATTGTATGGATATCGTGGTTGGATGAGAAAAGTCAGTGGAACTGGAACAAGTAAATATTTTTTATCTTTTCAGCGTCCACGACAAATAAATACTGACATATTACATATGAATGGGCCTTTACAGACAGAAAAGTCTATCAAAGCGGAAGGTGCAGACGACTCTCTGTGCATATAAGGACAGCAGTGTAGCGAGAAGGTACACACTGTACAAAAGGTGATGAAGACCTCATGGCCTGATGGGCTTGGATCAACGCTGCAGCATGTTTTAACAGCATTAACCTACACTGCCATCTCCTGGAACAAAGCAAGAATACAAGTGTCACATTGTCTGTCAGTATGTCTGGTGTGGGGCAGCATGGTGGTGCTGTGGTCAGCACTGTTGCCTCACAGCAAGAAGGTCCAGGGTTCAAATCCTGGTTTGACCCCGGGGTCTTTCTGTGTGGAGTTTGCATGTTCTCCCCATGCTAGCGTGGGTTCTCTCCCGGTACTCCGGCTTCCTCCCACAATCCAAAGACATGCACATTAGGTTAAGTGGTAACTCTAAATTGTCCGTAGGTGTGAGTGTGAGTGGTTGTCTGTCTCTCTGTATGTGGCCCCAGTCCAGGGTGACCCCGCCTCTCGCCCAATGTCAGCTGGGATAGGCTCCAGCTCCCCTGCGACCCTGACGGATAAGCTGTATGGAAAATGAGATGAGATGAGATGAGATGTCTGTCTTTCTGCCATCATCGGTTCAGCTCCCATCTCGATACTTGTGTAAGGAGCATGCAGTTTGGTTTGGTTTGTTCGTCCGTGTCTTTCTACTTGACAAAAAAACTTTCATTTCTGGTAAATAATTTCCACACTGCAACGGTACTGGACTACCAAAACCTACAGAAACAGGTCAGACAAAGAAGCTCAGTTATGATCTCAAAAGCAAACATGTTGGGCACAAGGTGAAACAATTTTGAGTCATTTTCCATCTGGCCGGGCCACCAGTTGATGTCAATTAAGCCCCACTCTGCCGGGACATTTACATAAGGCTCTGGAGAGCAGCACAGAGCGCGGTTTGTTTCCCATTTTGGCAGCAGCCGTTTCCTAGATACACACAGGCCTGTTTTCAGCACCTTCAGGAGCTTTGTGTTTGACAAGCAGCAAAAAAAAGGGCCTAATCCCCTTGGTTTATATTTAGTACAGTCCTCTCATTACAAGGAGTCTGGATCACGGGGTCGCTGGCTTGACTTATTGCCAGTTATGGTTTGAATGAATGGAGGAATGAGTGGGAGAGGTGATCTTGGCCCTGAGTGGGGCAACTGCTGCTGCTAAAATGGCTGTTGTTTTAAGTTGGGTGGAAGGTTTCAGGCAAGTGACGCACGGGTATTAAGACTATTTACCAAAAAAAAAAAAGGATGTCTTTGATACAAAGCTGCTTTGTAACTGAGTATATCAGCGCTCACCACGTTTTCCTATCTAGTTAACGTGAAACACTGGATAAAACTTTGTGCAAGCTTCACACTGCTCCTGTAGATGGCAGTAACACAGACAGAACTAACCTCTAACAGCAAGTAATGGCTCCAAGATGCACAAATATGGGTCTGACATGTCACATCAGAGAGCGGTGCCATTCGATTCAACTATGAGAGGGCAGATGAGGTTTGAATGGCAAATAAAGAAGAGGACAGGTTTCCATGCATATTAAGTTTAAATGGTGAAATAAACTATCAAATCAAAACCAAAGCAACAAACTGGTGGTAAAACATTCTGTAGAGCTGAGGGGAACTGCACAGTCGGGTTAAAACATTCTGTGCTCCTCACCACAAGTGTCACTTTCACATAATAATGTTATACTTGCAGCTTTAAAGCTGCTCTAATCAATGTTTTCGTGATGTTGCTGTTTCAGTTCACTTTTGTTTCCATCAGCCTTGAGTCCAGCAGCAGCAGCAGGCAGCTGGTTTCATCGGAAAAAGTTCTGATAAGCTCAGAGGAGGCTACCTGCTCAGCACCAACTAACTGGTGAACACTGTGGAGCGTTAAGCAGTTAATATGAGTGGATACTGGACTTAGAGTCATCAGGTGGCCAGAAACAAGACTGCAGATGAATGCTAAATATGTAAGGGGCGATGAGGTGTCCAGTGTCAGGAATCAATGGATAATGGGGAGGTCAAGAACTATCTGATGCACAGTGGAGTCCGTTAATTGCATCACACCTAAAAAAAGTATTTCCCTGCTTTATACCAGGGTCACTTGCAAACACAAAAAAAGATGACAATTAATCTATAGTTTCATGCATTTTGCAATCACAATCTGAAGTCTCTCACAAGCCATAACTCTGCTTCCATGGGTTCGACTCATATCTGGGACTATCATTACCATCCCACTGGGTTCCTATATAACGGATATCTTGTTCACTGCTCCAGTAACTAAGACGAACTTTTGACACAATTTGGCAATGAGAGATATTTGTAGTGCGCTCAGGTCATAGAGCCCCAGTGTTACGCTGAAGATTCAAAGTCAATAACAACTAGTAAATTCAGTTTGACAGGATGTTTAACGGAGGGCAGCATGGTGGTGAGGTGGTCAGCACTGCTGCCTCACAGCAAGAAGGTTCCAGGCCCGAATCCCGGTTTGAACCTGGGGTCTTTCTGTGTGGAGTTTGCATGCACTCCCCATGCTAGCCCACTCCGGCTTCCTCCCACAATCCAAAGACATGCACATTAGGTTAATTGTTGACTCTAAATTGCCCGTAGATGTCTGTCTCTATATGTTGGCCCTGTGATTGGGTGTCCAGGGTGTACTGAAGTCAGCTGAGATTGGCTCCAGCTCCCCCACGACCCTGATGGATAAGCGGTATAGACAATGGATGGATGGAGGATGTTTAACGACAAGACTAGCTAGCTATGCAGCCGTGACTTTTATGAACAAATGTGTACTTGCCTGATGGAGCGGGTTGAATATCAAATGGGATGTGAGATGACTGAAGTCACGCTAAGTTCACGGGGGAAGTGTACTTCCTGGAGCCTGCGTGTTACAGTCCCCATCCTGTGGTGTTCAGAGGATGAGACACTGAAGGACGACACTGTTGGACGTTGGTTTGCTGGCTTTGACCTTGTCCCTGTTACTATGGTTACTCATTTTAGATACCAGTGAATACTATGTGGCCAAGGCATAAATCAAAGTTTTAAAGTTTAATGTTAACTGTTTTACTGGAACTACTTAGTAGGTAATGGACTCCCTGCAGCCAGTTCGTCTGGACCGTTGTATAATTCTCAGTGTCTGTGTGTCACATCAATGTAAAAGCTGATAATTTGTTGGATATTGTGCTTACGCTCTGTTTCCATTGCACTCAAGTTGCCAAAAAATCCCCTTTTAACTTTCCATTTTTTCGTTGAAGTATTGTTTCCACAGATTTTTACTGAAGTTACATGATGAGAAATGTTCTGAAAATAGTATGAGCGATGAGTTGAAGCGGGGACAGATGTACCAGTCCGTCCCCCTTGAACTGAAAATGATTTAGGCCATCAGCAGCCTCTTTCAGAAAATAACTGACCTCTGTCCCAGTAGAAGAACGTGCTCCAAATTAATTGGTAAGGGAGGATAAATTAGTATGGGGCGATATCATAAAGCACCCAGTGGGAGCACCAAAATAGGCTTCCTCGCTGTGGGATCCACTCTGGCCAAGAGAGAGAGGTGGAGAAATGTGCCAGAGATTTAAGGATACAGTCCAGACAGAAACAGCTAACTTTGTGAACTGACCCAGCTGAGATTATATGACGGGGGTAACTGACGCCCCCAGCAGTCCTGCAGGATCGATTTGTGTGCTTGGGTTTCTGTTTGTGTGTGTGTGGGGGGGTATGTTTCCCCATATTTCACTGCGTTTCCCTCTATTGTGAATTGATGAATTGAGCACAATTGAAGAGGCATAACATGAATTTTGGGCTCTTTGTTCACTGCCAGTTCAAACAAGTGGTCCTGTAGATAAAATCACCCACTGAGTCACCATCATTTTCTTTAAAAGGAAGGTTTTCCTTCAAATGATTTATACTTTAATCTCCCACTTTTTAGCACAAGCTGTTTATGAAACTCATTTCAGCTTCATTAATCACCTACATGAGACATACAATCATACATTGTTGTTTTTCTTTAATAATAGAAAGTAATGCCCTGTCATTTTTGGATAGACAGTATGCTGTGCTGTAACCAGCCGTCCCATTCACATATTTTCATATGGATGCATAGTGCATAGGCCTTTATGATGAACAACAGACAACAGACAAGATAACAGACACAGTTTGAATAATCATACTCATCCATACGACTAATTGTTCTCTTAACATTTTGAATAAAGGTATGACTAAAGCTGACATCAGAAGAGCCTAAGATGTTCTTACTGATAGATTGTTGACCTGTCTAGGGTGTATCCTGCTTCTTGCCGTGTGGGGACTGGGATAAGCTTCTTAAAACAGCAAATAACTCAATAATACACGGTTTAAACTGCCAAAAAGGTAACATAGCTAAATCATCCTGCTTCCTTATAATGGTGGCTTACAGCAACTGCTCAGAGTCTGCTTAGGTTATGGTGTGCAGAATGAGATTTAACAAGTTTAGCTCCCGAAAGAGTATCATTATGATATGCTCGAAGGAAAGAGAACCTAAACTTTCTTAGAAAGTAAGATATCCGGGTCACATTATCAGGAACGGTCTGTGAGATAATGACAATGTGCAGCACCAGTGTTGTCAACTGTGTGTGCTGTCACACAAATGTGAAATCTACTGGCCTCCACTCTCTACAGCCCACTTGTGGTGCAGTTAAATATTAAAGCAAAAATGAAAAAGCTTCAGTTTGGATTTAATGATGCATTCAGAGTCTTGCTCAAGCTCCCGAGATGGACAAGTGCAAGTCACATGTTTGTAACTGCTAATGTTCCCATCTTTCATGTATTGAGGAGTTTTAGGAGTTTCTGGGTGGACGAACTGATTCAATCACAATAAACTTAACTGAGGCAAACAAAAGCCCCTTTTCCACCAACATTTCCAGGAACTTTTATTACCAGGAATTTATTTACCTGGGTAAAAGAATTACTGGTAATCTGTGTGGTTTGCGTTTCCACCGCACCTCAAAGTTCAAAGTTGAACATTTATTCAAATCAGGCTGATGACGTACGGGGCAGTGCCAGAAGATGCCGGTCTGTGGCCCAGTGTGGCGTCGGGCTGGTCAGACCACTTGTTAGTACCCACTGCGACTGCTGTGGTCCTTCAGCTTCTTATAATCTTGCATAAGTTTCTTCAACTTTTCACGAATTTGTTTCGGCGTGTGCCCTACATTTAGCTCAGCCAGCTTGTCGGCTATTCTTCCATACACTCGGTTGTTTTGAGTCGCCGACTCAAAGTCCTGCTGAATTTCTTCCTCGGCAAATACGCTCAAAGAGCCTGGACCTCGTCGTCCGTCCACCTCTGGTAGCTTCTCTTCTTTTGCTCCATTTTCCAAATGATCAAAACACAAATAAAGTGAGCGTTCTTCAGCACACAGCTCCACCACACAAGAATTCTGGGTAATCTGAAAAGTTCTACCTCCCTACTAGGTACTTTTTCAGGGAAGGTTATGTTTCTGTTGTTCTGCTGTTGTCTGTTTATGGCAAAAAAAAAAGAAGAAAACAAGTACTGGTCCAATTTTCATGTGTGTAGCATGGGCTAAAAAAGAAGCCATTACATTTTGGAGAGGATCCAGGTCACAAACAAGCAATTAATAGTGGATCTGAACTATTGGCCTCTGGCAGAGGTCTGCACTGTCTGAGTGCCCCTCTAGTTCCACATAGATTTGTTTGGCTCATTTGGGAAAAAATATGAATTATACATGCACAATGCAGAATATCACCTGTCTGACTCATAGTAAATACTGTATTTGCAGTAATGTACGATTCAGTTTGCACAACATAAGATCAACTCAAAGGGTTGATAGTGAGTTTCTTCTGGTCTTTAATCCTCATGTGCTGAAAAACATGGGAACACATGACGTGCATGTGTTGAGATCTAACGAGTGGCTGTCTGCAAGTGGACCAGTGAAGTGAACAACTCAGGCTACTGGAGAAATGTTAAATACATATGATGTGTGAGACGCGGTATAAACAGAAGATCTCAGTTTTTAATATTTATTGTAAAAATGATAAATCTCAAAAGATTTACTTACTAGCCTCCTCTGGGGCTTTCAACCACTCCATGTGACTGAAGGTCACATGATGACTCTAATTGAGTTATCTTGAACTGAGCAAACCCCATTCAATGATATAGACTATCAAATGCACTTGGTAGTGCTAAGTCAGTTTTTGTCAACATGCTAATACAGAATATGTTTGATATTGTCAGACAGTGTTGAAGGAGGTGGTGGTGGAGACCCAAAATAGAGCTAAAAGAGAGTGGTTGGAAACATGACTCCAAATGAACGATAATGTTGCTCCGTAACTGCTGGATGTGGAAATAATCAACTGTTTGCCAGCATGTACGCCATGTCAGCTGGAAAATACCACACGAAACTGATGGAACCCATGAAAACGATGTTACTGATTGGTATCCACAGATAATTTCATCACTAAAATCTAGATATGTTTCAGAACATATAAATATATTCAGTCCTTTATGGCTCTTCGAATCAAAGTTAAAAATTCTCAAGATAAGTCTGTCTTGTCTAGACTGTCGAAAGTGCATTCACAGTGTATTAGAATAGATAAATATTTCATATATTTCATGTCATCTCATGCCAGCAGTGTGACTATCTCTGTCAGCAAATGAACTACAGTTTCACTAGAGGAAACACACAGTATAATAGTTTCATTCAAACAATCTGAAAGTACTGTAGACAAACATTTTATTCAAATGATATGGAAATATGTCACAGAGATATAAATTGTCGCAGGCATGACTAAGAGATAAACCCTCATCCACACACACACACACACACACACACACACACACACCTCTCTCTAGCACAAAAGTACACACAGACCTCCCCTCTACTGATGAAACTGTTTTCTCATACTAAATATTCCCATGCTAACAGAGCTGACTCTCTTGGGATACATACATCGGGTCTACATGACTGGAGATAAAACTTCATGTTGAGCGAGTCTTAATACATCATTACATGCCTGAATCACTGCTTCTTAGGAGACATGAGAAAGCCTGATTATTTCCAGGTTTGTCTATTTTTAGATGAGTGAATTTAAGCAGTAGAGAGATCGGGGTCAAAGTGCACATACTTGCTTGCAGTCTGGAATTCCACCAAAATTTTTTCCATTACCCAGAGTGCAGAAGGAGGGGCTTTGTGGCCAGAGCGTAGACCTTCTTTATCAGCAGCACACACACACACACACACACACACACACACACACATGCAGTTTCATTACCCCCGCCTTACGTTCCCCTGTGGGATATCCTGCCTGGAGCTAACGGTGTAGTATTTACTGACCCTCGTGGAACACATTACCTGAGTTGTTATCTGTGTGCACACAGACCTCCTCACATATTTGTTCTGTTATTTTTAGGGCCATTTCCATTTGCTCTCCCTTCAAGCTGTTTGATTAGCAGGAAGAAAAGTGTCGGAGTCATGCGAGCATTGCAAGCGGAAACAATCTCACAGTCTAAGAAGACAGCTGGGATACAGTTTCCTGGGAATTTGTGGTTTGTCGGACATTTTGAGGAGACAGACTTACATTTTGGGAATTTAAATGTAGCTGCATTCTTGCCGTGGGTTAGATGAGGAGATTGAGATTACTTTCATGCCTCTCCCATAACTAAGCAAAAACCAGGAGATGGTCAGCTTAGCTTAGCATAGAGATCGGAAGCAGGATCTGTCATCTCTGTTAATCTGGTAGTCGCCGGCATAGACTAACCAGCTGTAGAACGTTTACATTTAAGTCCTTTTATAACTTACACCAAAGACAGACAAGGCGCATATTCGGAGCAGAGAGGAGATCTGCTTCTGGGCTGCTTCTGAAAAATGACAAAGGGCTTCTGGCGGAATTTGAAGCATTAGCTGAAGAAGGTGAACACGTTTATTTATCAAAATGTCGAACCATTCCTTTAAAACCACTGACAAGGTGGGATCTGACCAAACACAAGGCGAATGTCTTGTTTGTCAATGCTACCATATTGCTAATTTATTAGTCTCATTCCTATTGTCAGTGCTGTAGCTGCTGTTAGTATGTTGATTGCTGTTTGTGTTGTCTCTCTCTCTCTCTCTGTCTCTCTCTCTCTGTCTCTCTCTCTGTCCAACCTCCACCCAACACGGACCCTGACAGAAAGCCGCCCGCATCTGAACCTGGGTCTGTTTGAGGTTTCTTCTCATTAAAGGGGAGTTCTTCCTCCACTGTTGCTCAGTGTAATATCTGATGCTGCTCATGTGGGGATTCTTGAATCCTTCATTTTGAATTCCGTTGGGTCTCTCTCTTAATTAAAGAGTTTATGGAAAGCGTCTTGAGATAACGCTGCTATGAATTGGCGCTATATAAATAAAGATTGATTGATTGAATGTTCACGTCACCCACATGAATACGGCCACCTGTGAGTGATGCTTCTGGAAAGAAGGGAGAGCGTACCTCCATTGACACCACGCTCCTTAGCAATGTTTATTTCCGCCATCAACCACGACCGAAATATCCACCATTGCTGCCTTATACCTGTTGTGGAAACCTGAGATATACTGGAGATGGGAAGGTTGGTATAACTGACAGCTGGAGTCAAGTAACAGACACTATTTACCATGTAGTCCTATGGTTTTGCTCACTTTTCTCCAAGCTGTCTCCTTTTTAGTTCTGTCTCTGTACAGGACAGATGTTGAACTGTTGAGCTCGAGGTTCCCACAGACGGCGACGCTGAGTTTGTCCTCCATTTCTGACCCAATGATTTCAGGAGAATCTCAACACTGATAGGCTTTTTGTGGCACGGCACAAATTCACGTTTATTCGCTTGACACATACAGAACAGCTCCAAAAACGAGGAATGGTTTGCACGCAGCTGTGAGACAGGAGTCTGTGGACAGTTAGCAAGCAGTTATCAAAAGCTCATTTGCCCATAGAGCTTTTCTCCCTCTTCAGTGAAACTCTTTATTATAAGAGATGATGTCTAATCCCTTGAACAAAATACGAAGGAGGAGTAGAGAGCTCAGAACAGAGAAAATAGAAGAAGCTCAGGGTGCTATTGCCATTCAGTGATGTTAACATATCCCAGCTGGCTACTACGACTACTCACTGTGTCAACAAGCTTCTTGAACCAAATACTGTGTGAAGACACAAGGATGAATTTCACTGTATGGCATTCTGGTATTTCCCAAAATGTCAAACTGTTCTTCTAAAGATTAGCTTCATCTGTTATTTCATACCGGGCGTACTAAGCTCTACTTGTAACGATGCACAAACTTCATTTTCCTCCACTCGCTCCCCCGTCTTCCTCATCCTCCATTTCTCCTTTCCTTCTTTCTTCCTCTGCCTATTAAGGACACTGCTAATGGTTTTTTTTTTTTTCAGCTTTGTCTTCTTCTCTGCCTCCTCCCGAGCTGAACTATTAACTCTCAGTCACCCAAGCCCAGCATGACTTACTGTAAGCATATACGGTAACAAAATGTTAACTTGATGATAAACACTAGTCAGTCAGACTAAGAATGTTCCCGCGCAGTCCACACAGTTTACATAGCTCTAATGGTACTTAGTTTACTGTGATAGTGCTGAGGATAACATTCTGCAAAAGAGATATGATCTAGTTTGGATTGTTTTCAAGGGCGGTCTGATCCATTTTTAATTAAAGCTCTGTACATGTAGGCACACCAAAACACACACACACACACACACACACACACAATAGCACTGGCACTGGTTTCTTCCCTTCGATTGCTATCATTATCCCCTTCGTGTGTCTGAATGAGTGATTATGGATTCTCTGTAGCATATCATGTTCACACATGCAGTACAGTACTGGGCGACACATCGTACAGATAAACATGCAAACACAACCACAACATGGGAGTCACAAAGGCACATACACTCCCCCCCCCACACACACACACACACACATGCACAGACACACACACTCTTCCATGCCAGGCACAGCTGTGAGCACTCTCGTTTTGGCGATAATCTCTCAGCTCTCTTCAAAGACTCTTAGCAAGCTATGACCGTGCCCCCCCCGCCCCCTCCCAAAACACACACAGACACACACAGGCTCGTCTGATGCTGTTAATGTAATAGCTGCATGGGCCATTCTTTAGCCATTTGAGGATTGCCACCGTTCCCCTCCTGTCATCTCTGCACAGCTGGACGCTCACTGAATGTGGTGACGTATAGTATAAGTTAACACAAAATACAACAAGGCCCACACATTTATGTAACTTAACTCTCACTCTGATTCTATTCTAAAGCCGATATGCAGCGTGTCGTATGCCCACCCTATGCTGTTGACCTCAAACTACCTTTGACTGGAGTGGGCTATTATTGGGCCCGAGACCGCATCATGCCACAAGAAAAGCACGTCTGTAATTAATACGGGATGATCTGTGAATGAGCAGAAGGGTCACACTGCGTTTCTGGTTGTTTTAAGGAGCTAAAAGATGATAGAGAGCAACATCACTGATCATTTTCCCCAAAATTTGACTGATGATCACTACTGGCAGCCCACTGCAGTCAAAGAGTTATATGTATTGCACATATTTTGAATTGAAAATCAATGTAACCTCTGCCTACTGTTATAAGGCGTAATCTTCAGCCTAAATTGATATTCAACAGTCATTTTTTTAATGAGGTCAGTTGTTTTTCCCCTGCTTGGTGCTAAGCCTTGTGTAGGTTAACAGGTGATCTAATCCTGGATGAGCAATTTCTTGTCAACAAACAGGTTTAGTGAAGCCAGAAAAAGGCCAACATAATCTATTCTCATTCACAATAATCCATCACACATGGGCTTGGCTTTGTTTCTGAACATCCATGGCAAAATCCAGTCATGCACACTGATTTGGTCTCCAGTCTTCTAATATGAAATTTTCCAAGATCTTCTTTCCAAAACCTAAACAGGAAATCTTAAGGAGATCTTAAGAGAGGATAGCGTGTCCACATTTGGCAAAGGGCGTCTAGGTCTATGGAGGGATCACACACGTGTTAGAAAGGGTATTTATAGTCTACATTCTGTAGCAGAAAATGGTAGACAAGAAGAAGTGAACATAGCTTCTGGGTCTGGATGGTGAAGTCATTGTGGAGGTGCTTAAACTTGCATTCTTCCCAAAGGCCTGCAGGGAGCAACTGGTCTCAGTCTCAGTCGCTAGTTTTCAGTCTTCATCAACACATCATGATGCCCATGTAGTAAATTATAGTCCCCAGTAAAATAGATAAAAAATCAGGGTATGCTTTAGAGTGGGGCAACCGTGGGACTAACCAATCAGGCGGGTCATGCCTCCATAGTTGGTATCTGAGTCTTAGGTATAAAAATCACAGCACGTTGTCTTAGAAAATGATTTTGTCTGTAATTTTGAATGCATTAAATCAGACTACGTTAACACTTAGTGAAGTTGTTCACTCCATGCACATCTTAAAGATGCTTTACACGACATTTTTGATATGAGGAAATAATTAGAGTAATCAATTTAATAGAGTGTCAAGTACTGCTCAACTCACTATAGATCAACACGGTTATGTTTTTACCTGCCTGGTGTCCCATGGCTGATGAAGACAGTGTAACATCTAGCACGCTGAGGAGACCACAGTGCAAAGACTGCGAAGGTACAACCACATCGCTCTATTTTTGATGAAATAAATTGTTTGTTTTGGAGTCTTTCTGCCCCCCAATGGTCATGAATTAGCCAAAAGATGAAATCGATAACTTTTTGTGTGCTGTCACCCACCACATGGCATGAAAAACTAAAATGTTGCAGATGATATTTCATATAACAAACAAACAAAAACATTATGGATATACAAGCTTGCCTAAACTCATGCGAATACCTCAGTTGCACTGCAGGAAGCTCACTCTGTGCACACCCTGAAGTGAAACTAAAGGAATCCACCAAGGATTCTATTGTCGTACCTTCAGGTGGTCTGTGACCTTAGCCAGCGGACTGCATGTGCTCTGTTGTTTCTGCTTGAAGCACGAATAATGCCTGTGGCATTCTTAAAGACACGTGGAATGTCAGTGGCATCCATGGACAAGTATGCGTTGACAAAGAAGCTGCATTAGGTGATGTCTGTGACCCTTGAAGCTTCAAGGTTGACCTCGCTCCATCAATTCATGCCATAAACATACAGATTTCACTGTATTAAATGTCATATTGTCCACAACTCAAAAAATAGAAACAGTTTACACAAACAAAATGATCAAGGTTCATTCTACAACACAGGATTGCGCAAAGAAACGGAAGCTGTAGCCCCCTCAAGCTGCGCAAAAGAAGAACTTATCCGTGGAGGATAGAGGAGTGTCACAGTCTGAGGAGAGAAGCTGCTCTGTAGTCTGGTGGTACGGCAGTGGACACAGCAGTGGATACTGCCGCACCACTTGGCAGACGGCAGCATGGTGAACAGGCTGTGTCAGTTCAGTGGACATTTACTGTCATGAGGGTTTCAGGAAGAAAGCATCAAAACTATAAATAAAAAATATCAGGATGAAGAATAGCAGCATAACAATAACAACATATTTAAATGTATAGGCATTAAAATGAGAAATGAGATGAATTAATTATATACACAGTATACACAGCACAGTATGTCCTCTGAATGTATTTGGTGTCTATATGTACGCATAATGTGGCCATAGTGAAATGAATCCCCAGTTAACAGTTACGTTATGGATCATATGTAGGAACAGAGCACATAACTCAGTGACCATCTCTCAGATTAAATCTTTAGTGTGTGTTTATGTCTGTGTGTGTGTGTGTGTGTGTGTGTGTGTGTGTGTGAGTGTGTGTGTGTGTGTGTGTGCGTGTGTATGTGTGTGTGTGTGTGTGTGTGTTCATTCACTGTCCCTCAGGTTGTGGCATTTTGATACCTACCGTGAACAGTGAGATAGGAGGAGTATTCTTAATTATGAGAGGTCAATAAGCTCTTTGTATCACTGATGCTCATTAGATGGGCTGCATTGGTGTTCTGGCTGGTTTTAATCACCCGCTGCAGAGCCTCCGGTCCTGGGCCGAGCACAGCCCATGCCAGCTTGTGACGTTTCGGTTCATGATGTTCTCTATGGCTCTGAAAAAGTTAACAAAAACTCACTTACTTGCCAGTTTATTTAACTTTAAAACAAACCCAACTTGCAGCTGCAGCATACAGCACGGGGACATACTGAAAGGGACAAACACTGGTTATGGAGAGGCCCAGGTGTGTCCCGTGTCCGATAATGGACGCCGGGCGGTTGGAGGCAGAGCTGCTGTGTTTACGGCGCGCTGGCCCTTTAAGAGAGCCCCGTGTTTTCATTGGCACGGTGACGTCAGAGCGGCGGAGGACCAATGGCGTGCGGGCGGTGAAGGCAATGGTCCTGGCTCAGAGTCCTGCTCTCGGAGGGAGACTTTTACACTGCACAAAAGCCAGGCAAACACTCGCAGCTGAGATGAACCAGAGCCGTCGGGCGCTCTCCGTGGATTAAAACGGAAACTTTCGGCTATGGCTCCGAACGTGGACAAGTAGCACGAGAGGCACGCGCTCACCCCCGCCGCCAGCGGACCCTCTACTGCAAACCAACTCCTGCTTAGATGCGCGGCCACCGCTGAAAAATATGCTCCAGCCGAGCCGCCTCAGCCCCGGCTTCACTCGCAAATTCCCAATCTCATAACCAGTTTCGCGAGACATTCTCCTGCTCCTGCTCGTTAGTAGTTTCTCTCTCTCTCTCTCTCTCTCTCTCTCTCTCTCTCTCTCTCTCTCTCTCTCTCTCTCTCTCTCTCTCCGCTTCTCACCTTTTTAAAGTCCGCTGTTTCAAGTCCCCGACACACCTGCGAGACCGCGCTATGGCAGGGAAGCTGACAGCAGCGCAGGGCACGGGAGTACTGCTGGTGACAGCCAACGTTGGATCCCTGTTCGAGGATGTGAGTCTCTCCGCTGACCGTCGCTGTCTGTCACTGCTGTCTGTCTGTCTGTCTGTCTGTCTGCCTGTCTGTCTGCTCCTGCGTCGTGTTTGTACTTTTCTCTTTAACGTATATAAGGACAGCTGCGTCTAAACGACGTCTCAGCTGGTCACGACTCGTGTGTGTGTGTGTGTGTGTGTGTGTGTGTGTGTGTGTGTGTGAAACACCTATACTCTCCCTGCACTGACACATGGGCCTCTCCTAACCGTACCGACACATGCTAGCTGTGTGTGTCCAGGGTTCTGTGTTGTGCACATGCAGTGACCCACTTTTTCTTTCATGCCTTCTGCCCGCTCTGCCTGTAAAGATGTGAGTATTGATCCCAGTCTGTCTCTGCAGTAGAGTGGCCATGGGCACAGGAGTTCTTTTCCTGTGATCCAACCTCTCAACTCTGTGCAACCAGGCTTGCAGTAGTCTACCTTTGCAGAGCACCCCCCCACACCCCCCGTGTGAATCTGCCTCTGATCATCACAACTAGTAAAACCAAACTTAGTTAAGCTGAGTGAGCTTTGCTTTGGGAAGTACAAACCGCAGAAGAGTAATAGAAGTAAGCCGATCACTGCACCCACTGCTTCAGCTTCCTGCAGCTGATGTTTCACACCTTCTAGTTATTCTTTCCCTCCATGTCAGGGTGCTGCCCAGCAGTGTTCCCCTTGAAGAAGAGCTAGGTTATCTCCTGGAGTTGACACTGCCATAAATAAAGACGGTGGCAGTCGAGGTTGCAGGCTCACCGGCATCCTATTCACGGCATTATGGGCCCCAAGCAGCGTTCAGATACTCAGTCTAGATTAAAAGTGCTTGCTTGCTTCATTGAGGAAAAGCAAAAACAAGCCTCGCATGAAAATAGGTGTGTCACACCTCCCAAGGAGTGTCCGTGCAGGTCGTTGAATGATATCCACGGCTGTTTCATAGTGCGTTTGCACCCTCTGGTTGTAGTAATGGCAGCGAATCATGGAGGAAAGTGTAACAATTTTGGTTAAATGCCTCAAGTTCAAGCACTCTGTGTCACTTTCAGTGTTGTGTCAATAGCAAGTCCCCCCCCTCCCTCCCTCCTTCCCTCCCTCCTTTCATCCGTGTGAAGAGCTGATCCCAAACATGAAGGAAGAGCCGTCTCCCTCGCTGGAGTAAGTCTATAAATAGCCTGCCTCTCACAAGCAGCAGGCTTTGGGTGTCTTTGGGTGCCAAAATGCATATTGGAGCGTGTTTCCGTCTATGAGTGGGTCTGCTGGCTGTATATGAGACTATCAATAGTCTACAGTGTGTTTGCAGGCCTTATGATGCTGGAGTAGAATGAACTCTTTGTGGACTTTTTTCGCTATTAGGCCAGTTGTCAATTAGAAGATTCTGTGTTTATGGCGGCGTAGCCTGACCCCCGATCTACCAAAAACATTATGAAATGTGTTGGAGGTATACTTCTATGCCACCTCATAGAGTTGGATGAAGATCGAATGTTCACGGCTGCGGTCTCTCGTGTTTACCGCCATTCCATATGTAAACGCGCACACACAGCCTCACCGTGCAGTTGTGGTGTGTTTGAACAAGGAGTGCCACTCCTCCGCAAGTATTGATGAAAGCCTTTAATGCTAAATGTACACAAATTTAGCTCCGGAGAAAGTGGAAGCTTGTAGGACGAAGACAACAAGATGGCCGCGGACGGAAGTCAAGGATTGATCGATGAGTTTAAGATCAGCAGTGTTATCATAAGCTGTTATGCCCCTGATGGTTTGGTTCAGCTAGAGTGGTGCAGGCAACATGTATACACCAACTTTCAACACGTACTGTTGTGTAACTGATAATACTGAGTCAGTTTCCTGACTGTCTTCTGCGCCACCTTTTAGCACGTACTGCTGTCTTGTAGTCACCAGATGTGGCAGCTCTGTTGACAGCTGTGCAAAAGTTACAAAGACTTGCTTTAATTCTTTATTCTTTATGTGAACTTAAGATGTCTCCAGTATGTGTCTGTCCAGTAGTATATATCCTGTAGTTCGTTAGCCATGAGCTGCTACTAGATTTCAAATGCACCTCGAGTCATTTTTATCTGAGCAGTTTAAGTGGAACAGAAACCTTACATGGCAAATTACTGCAAAAAAATCCTCTGTATATGTAGTGTAGAAACACATACTAATAGTAACGGTGAAGCAAAATACCGTCCCAGCAATCATTTGTCCCGATCCTAAGTGTTAGCGAACATAACGAAAGATTGATTGGTTCAAAGTTGCTTTACGAAGGTTTTTAGCATCTCACCATGAACATATGGTGTCTTAGATGGTGGATCTATAAACTACATCACAGTGCCATTGCTGCTCTCACAAGCTGTGTACTGTTAGATGGCCCAGCAGGGAACAGAACCCCCAACTCTGCCAGTCTTGGTGCCTGCTTCAGCTATTAAACCACACAAAGCTGTTGTTCCCAGATCCTGTCTTACACTGAAAAGTTAGCCTTTTTTTTTTTTTTTTTTTTAAAATGCTTGTTATAGTTTTTGTCTGGATCTTTCACCAACACTTTCATTGATTCATAAGGAAAGTTGATGTTAAAAGCCTCAGCCTCATTGGGGCATTTTGCCCATTTGAATTTCCTCCGACTCTGCTGTGTCTGAACAAATAAAGCAAAAGACAAACATTCGTCCTCAAGCTCAAGTCCTTTTCTGTTGTCGGCCCTCTGAGCCATCCTCAGTTAATCTAATTACGACGGCAAACATTGGCTTCTCCCATGTCTAAAACGGCAACCATCAACAACCAGACATTATTTGCTTTGTGTTGAGTCTCAAATGCTCCCTTTGGGTTTCTAAGATAAAGTCCCCCCCTCCAGCTGAGAGCTGGACTGTGTGTTTGCTGCTTTAACACAAGCAGCCACTCAGGTTTACCTGCACGACAGTAAGGAGATGCAAAGGAGGAACGTGTAATTTATTTATTACCAACCAAAGCTGCCCTTTCATCATCATCACTTTTAGCCTTTACCCTGTTTTAGTCATGCTTGGCTTCGCTGGTCTTTTGCAGCACTTATTGCACTGAAACAGTGCTTTAATTTTAAATGTTGAAGAAAATATCCTTAATGCTTGTTGAGCAAAGAATGTTATATGCTGACCTTGTGCCAAAACAATTAAGGCATATTAAAAGACGAAGATTTAACGGGTAACTCCAGTATTTTTAAAACTGAGCTCTATTTTTTGCATATTTCAATGGTTAGTTTATGTTTTTGTGTGACTTCTGTGTTTTTAAAGGGTAAACACGGATCCAGTGCAATATTTGTGCAACACACAATAACACAAACAGACTCACAGATAGAAGCAGAATTAGACCAGCAACTCAAGTGTTGGGTGAGGTAAAATGAATGTCTTTGGAGTCTGGTGGCTTTGAAGAGAGCCACATAACGGCTGTTTCTGGTCGAACAAAAAGAATCTTACAGTTTCGCGGCTGCTGCCTGTGGCGATCCACTGGACCAGTTCCAAAACATTTTGTACTCGGTTGTCATTTCAAACCCAAATCATGTAAAAATAAGGCCCAGGATCAAAAGTGCCAAATTACCCAGAATTATCCTACATTATTAACTCCTCCCAAACCTTAAGGATATCTGTTCACCAGGCTTGGTTCATCTGTTCCCATCGTGAAGGCACTGCAGCGTTCCCATGGGTCCTGTTGGATTACTGATCCAAAATCATCCTGTTGTGCACAGTTCACCACAAATGATGTCCATTAATGAGTTTGCTCAGCCATCAGCTGTTATCTGTAGTCATTCCCGCAAACGTCTATTACAGGAAAATATGCTGAAAGAAAGTGAGTGTGCAGATTAGCGAATGAACGAATCAATAAGTAGCTTCTTCAATTCAGGATCCTTTTAAAATGTGAGCGTGGTCCCTTACAGACGTCAGGCTGTAGAGGAACGAAGCTGCTGATGAGGTAGAGTCATAATATCAGTTAACTTCCACAGCTGAGATAAACTCAGGTTGGAGACTCGTGCCAGTATGTGGGCATGTTCTCATCCAACTCATTTGGAGAGCTCTGGAGTGTTTTCCTGTCACTATTGCTTTGTTTAAACAGGTGGACACCACGTTGGCTGGACTTGGGTGTCACTAAATAACTGCACCTGAGACGCAGGTTTTGTTTTGAAGGAGCACTAAAGTGTACTTCCACAAGTGGCCTCTCCTTCACCAACAAACCACCGATAGGAAATGACTCCTAGATGAAAATGTTGGATGTTGAAATTCATGCTTGGGGGAAAAAAATGCAACAAAATGCCTGAGTGCAGGCGTGTGCAGATATGTCCCATCATGCTTCACTCAGGTTGCATGGACTGGAATTATCTTCCACGCAAAAGTCAGTTGAAACTTGTCACTTCTGTTTACCGGGCCTCGGTTTGTTCAGCTTGAACCCAAATAAACTCAACAAAAATGTTACAAAGTCTGCCTCTCCTCGATGGTTCAGCCCGGAGAAAACAAACTATAGGTGCCACTTGAGTGTCTGTGCTTTACTTGATCTCTGGTGGTAACCGAATCTCGGCTTGCTGACAGTAACTGAGAGATAATTTCGTGACTTTTGGAGACTTTCCAGCAGAAAGCTCAGTGGGATTATTCCAAATAATCGAAATGTGACAAACCGATGCAGATGCCATCTCTCCAGCCAGCTCTGACTGCTGAGGATGTAAACTGAGGTGCCGCTCTGCTTTTTAAGGCTATGTGTGTAGACTCCTCTGGTCCTATTATCCAAATGATGGCTGCTACATTCTCTTCAAGCGCTCTCATCGCAGCCACCACTGGTCACTGGCTTTGGTTTTGCTTTGATTACAACCACTCTGTTTTTGATTACATACACCTCCTATTTGCCAAGCCAAGACGGCCATATGGTGATGCAATAGATTACTATGAATAGCCTCTCCTGGTGGATTTGGTCTCCCAGCTTATTTTTCATCACGTCTCTCTGTTTTTTCCTCTCCTGTCCTCTGACAGCTCATTAGTTCAGGCTATCAGAGCCCCGACCCCACTGAGTGGGCATATTTACACCACCAAAGATAGAACAGAGCAGGAAAAAGTGCCCGTCTGACTCAAACCTAGAAGCAATGCATACACTACTCCAAGTAGTTTGTCTTCAGTGACTGTTATTCAGCGTGTGCGTGGTTGGGAAGTGTTTGACAGGTCTAAAGTCAAAGTTACTCTCTGCATCTTATTAGCGGTACGGACCAGCGCGGATAAAATGAATTTTCCTCGTAAACATGTAACTGCAGCCAGCATAGATGCTAGAAACTATATTTAGCCTTTAGTCACATGGCTGATGGTGGTGAATTCCCGAACTGAATAATGTAATTGAGCATTTAGGAAGCGTATTTATAGTGTTGGCAATAGAAGTGCAAATGTGATATCAGACGTGATGGTGTGTTGATATGGAGGAAAGCTAACAATGACAAAATGGCTACATTCAGAAGAGCAAGTCTCTGCTTTTGAGTCCAGCTCTCCATGCTTTCGCCAGCGTTGTGAGCTCAAGTTTTATGAGGAGAGGCTCCGCGGCAAAGACTGTGACTAAATACTTCATCTGACAGCTTGATTTTGCGTTTCTTCCTCTGCCAAAGTCTGTTCCAGTGTGTTGCTGCAGGAGTGGAAAAGTTTATGAAAGAAAGATCAGATGATGCTATTTTGGTGCTCTCCCCGCTCTGCCCTCCTCCATCCTGTCATAACACGGAATTAGTTTCAAAAGGAAAAGATGTTGGAGAGAGCTGAACGTTGCCACCAGCAGGCCACAAAAAGTCAGAGTTGGAAGCACAACGTCCTGCATTCAAATTAGATATCCAGCACTTAATGTACGGTATGTTTAACAGTATCTGATGGTGTTTGACCATTGAAATGACACTATGTCTTAGTTAAGTCTTGATTCATAGTAGAGTTGTTAACCTACAGGTTGAGTTTCACTATCAAATATGCTTTGTGTATTTAATTAATGTGGTGAGTCAGTCAAATGACGCCACTGAATAAAAAATGCATAGTGTATTTTGCATGTGCTGTTGCATCGTTAGTCATTTGCATGAAAACCTCAGATAGGAAATGGAAAGATGTTGCCGCAGCAGATTGTGATGGTGTTCAAGTCTTTAAGGAAAGCCCTGCGGCCCCTCACAGCCACTCCAGCCCGTCCCCTGGGGGAAAAGCTCAGGGCCCTCTGGGATCTTATTCTTCTTCTTCTGTTATGAGAGGTAAGCCCCGTTGTCTGCATCGCTCAGGGCTCTGGGTTTTCTTCACACAGCCGGCCGCTCTCATGGTGGAATGTAATGCCAGACTCACTGACTTCTTAGAGCCTCTCAGCTTTACTGCTGGATATCAGTCAACAAGTCAGCTTCCACAAAATGTCAAGAAAACTATTAGGTAGCATAAATGAGCAGTGGCTTACTCTCCTGTGATGTCACCAGTTATTTTGCAATGGCTGTATCCATCTGAATTGAGGATTGAGTAAAATAATTTGGTAGAGAAGTGGTTTCGGGGATTCTGTTGAAATGCATTCATTTTAATAGAATTACTGCACTGTGAGCTGTGTCTCCCCGGTGCTGAGTCAGGTCATCGTGCCCCCTGAACAGAGTCTGCCCTGGCCCAAACCAGCAGAGGTGTGGAGATGATCATGTTGCTGATGTGGAGGACAAACAGTACCCCCCCCCTCCTCTCCCCGGCCGGCCTGAGCTGTTGATCTTACCAGGCAAAATAAGCAGTCAGTCACTGAACCAGACAGGAGAGTTTATAGTGGGGGTCTCTCGGGGGAAATGACGCACTCACAGACCTATATGTGAATCTGGAGAAAGACATACACACCAGCTCTCAGTAATCTATAACACGAGACAGGGACTTTACAGTGGGTCGACACAGCCAGCTTTTTCCAGAGTTCATTGACCCCCCGCTCAGGAGGGTTTAACTGTGTGTGTGTGTGTGTGTGTATGTATGTGTGTGTGTGTGTGTGTGTGCGATCAGAGTGGGACAATGAACAGCCAGGCCCCATTGGATCCAGATAAGGAACTGGGATAAGAGTGGGAGTGTCGACGCGGAGCAGGGGAAGCTTGGGTTCACTCCAAGAACCATAATTATCCAGGATGGGAAAGCCAGAGAGGGACACCCCCCTCACCCATTCCTCTGATGAGCACAGGACTCATTCACAAGATTCCCTGAAGAGACATCAGAGGGGGATCAGTCCCCGTGTAAATTCACATACAGGAGTACAATGCAACTGATGCAGCAGAAGCTCAGCATCAAGTCATTGTTTCTGCACTTGTTTGGTTATTTTCTACCTGTTCTTGTCGTCCTGGGCACATTTTCTTCAGTCAGACAGTTATTCAGTCACCTTCTATCTTCCCTTTCTTTACAAGTGGTGAAAGTCATCTCCAGTGACTGTTGCATTGTTGACAGGAGACGTTTAAGAGCTCTAAACTAGTTATTAAGTGCGTTATAAGAGTCGTACTGCTTGCTGCCACTCTTCGTTGCCATTAAAATGTCGCGTGTTTGCGAGGCTGATGCTCACAGGCACTGCCAACCACACAGCAGCAGCAGTTTCCGAGGCTGCAGTAACGTTTTTAACACACAGGTCAATGTGGTATCTTTTGAAGGTTTCTCATGTATAAGCTATAGCTGGGCTGTCCTAACACATTTGCTGTGTGACCTCTGGTCTCTGGGTGTTATCTTGAAACCTCATGGAAAAAAAACCCAAAAGTGTCTGCACGGCACCGCTAGTGCTGAGAAAGAAATGCTGTTTGTTATTTTTTGATTTTGGCGAACTGACAATATCTTAGAAACGAAGTTTGACTAAAGGGGATTTCTAACCTTGTAAACGAGAACTTGAACAGAACCCCTTTTAGCCCCTCTGTCACTGAATAGTTGTTGTTGAGAGTCGTGACCTTTTTTCTTACGACTGGGATGTTCAACACTTGGAAAAAACAAAAGCAAAACTGATGATTTCAAGATAACTAGTTGTTGTCTAGGTTCGGATAAGCTTTGTTGTGTCATGAAACTGTTTGTGTTCATACCTGGAGTTCATAGCACAGTTTATGTGCAGTATTTAAGCTTGCGTCAGCGCTGTTTGCTAAAGGAATTTGGCTCACTTTCCTCTTGTAAACCCAAAGTGTGTGTTTTAAAGAGCTCGCTTAGCAACAGCAGGCCGTCTGTCCACTTGTGTTTTTATCTGTGATCCATATCCACTTCACTTCCACGTGATCCGTTGTGGTGATGTCAGTTTTACACTTCTCACTGTCTTTGTTGCGTCACACGCTCCCAGGAACACATGCACATGCGTTTCTCTCCAAGCTACTGTGTCGGCAGGGGAGACACACAGACTGAATGATTACAGACGTGCTCATACCTCTTTTATCTCCATAGAAGCCAAACTTCAGAAATAAAGGAGCTGTGGCTCACAGCCTGCCTGTGCTGTCGCAAGATATCTGTCCCCCCTGTTCTGCTCCACATTACACCACAGAGCTCTTATCAGCAGCCGCTGCAGGGTTTGTTCACGAAAAGGGATGCATAAAAGTTGTATGCCGGTCACATACATCACATGTCTTTACGGATTAGATAAATGGGAGGGACAGCTTTGCAGACTGGATTTTCATCGACGTAGGATGTTTCTGTATTTGAGGCTCGGCAGCACTTCACTGTCAATTCAGTCATTTCAGAAACGATGTTAATCGTGTTAAAGGGGGAAAAAAAGTGTCTACCAACTGCTCTAAGGCCTTTTTCAGACCCACTTTACCTCTGAATGTAAAGATGCAGGCCTCTCATTCATTTGAATGATGCCAGTCAAGCGAGGGTGCCAACACAGAGGGAGCCGGCAAAAAAAAAAAAAAATGCAGGGTTGTCCGGCAAACAAGTTGAACCAGGCTTAACTTTTGCCACAGCGTGATGTCATCTGGCAAGGCGCTGTGCTTGTAACAAAGCCGCTGTATTTTTGCTGTTTACCTCACTATCTTTCCAACGAAAGATTCTGAGCTTTAGAATCATGTGTGTGAGTATAAGGATCTACTGTAAGAAGAAACCACCCCACAAGTGCACAAGTGCAGCCCCCTGCATCGTTTTAAACAGGCTAATCAGCTCGCTTTAAAGGAGCTGGTTGATCCCCGTTTCCAGTCTTTATGCTAAGCTAAGCTAACCAGCTGCATATTCAGTGTACAGGCATGAGCGTGGCATTGATCCGTCTTCTAGCTCTTGGCAAGAAAATAGATCAATGCATTTCCCAAAACATTTCACTAATTGTTCAAAGAGAAGTTTGGCTCTATCAGCATCACATGCTACCAGTCCTGCTACACACGTTTACAACGAGTACAACATGAGAAAAGTCTTCATGGTTTACTTGAAAATCCATAAACAGGTATTTTGGCTTTTATTGTGAAGGCGCTACAGATACTCCGCATCCCATCCATCACCTTCATTTAGACATGCCAGAGGTGACATTGCCTCTTAAACCCAGATGGTGTTTTGAACCAACTCACCGACTGCCTGACATCTAAGAGCCCTTCTGAAGCCTGAGCCCTTCCTACTTCTGAATTACTACCACTTGCTTTGCCACTCTCTCTTTGCCTTTGCCATCAAAAGAATCCTCTTTTAATTAGTTGGGTGTCCCTGCCGGTCAGGTCGTCCTCTGTAAAGCCCTCTGAGACATGAGCTTGTTTTGGAGGTTGTATTAAAGGAAACATTTTGGACACTTGAGGAAAGTCTTTATTAGCAAACGTTCAGCTGAAGGCTTTCACCGTGTCTAGATTCTTCACATCTACTGTGTTACTGTGAGGGGGATGAAAAGGTTCTTCATCCGGGTTGCACTCTCTTCTCACTGCCTTTATCCCCCGCAGAGACCCCTCCACTCACCAGCTCCCTTTATCTTTTTCCCATACACACTCAGCCACACATTCCCAGCAGGGCGGCTGTTTATTTAACACTAAGCCTTTGATGGAGAGTGCTTATTGTCTCTGCTCCACGTACACGTCGGTTGGTGAATATTTCCCAGTTAAGGCCATTGTTTTTTTTCCACCGTGGCCCCAGCCTGAAAACGCACTAGCTGGTCTGGCCAAGTCATTAAGCAGAGCCTGGTACTGACTATGCTCATGACTACACTTTTCCTCCAGCCTCTTCGTCTTTCGGGTTTCCTGCCGTGGAGTCATGTGGTTGGTCAGCGCACCTGGATAGCATTACTGTATCCTGTGCTGCTGTAAATATCGGGCATGATGTGGTCACAGACATACATTTTTGGTGACTTGTATGCACATACATGTGTAAGCCAGAGTGCTGCATTGCTCAAAAGTCTATCCTCCATCACTCAGAGCTACGTCTGGTTTCTCTCAGCAGCGTGCTAAGCCATAATGGAAAACTCCCTCCCAATGAACATCAGTATTTGACTGTTTGACACCCTCTGGTTCCCATTTAAGGCAAGTCAAGATGTATGCTGTAAGAGAATACATAATACACACACACACACACACACACACACTTGCTGCTGGCACTCCATCACTACTGAAATAGCCCGAAAGCTTCTGTTATATGTCTCATGGCACTCCAAAGAGTTTCACCTTCACATTTATTACAGTTAAGAAAGCGAGGAGTGCAGCTCTGACTGTACATGTGTGCGCTGTGTCTACAGTCATGGAAGTATTTGTTATGCGGCTGTTGCTGGCCACTTGTCGTGCTGCATCCAGAACGCTCATGTTGTTTTCTTCCCTCAGATGCAAATAGCGGGCCAGCTGCAGGGGGGGGGGGGTGGTATTGAGTGTTACTCCAAAGCAAGCTGCTGTGGTGTTGAAGCTTGGCGCCTGCTTTAATTACTGCATCATTAGTCCTCCCACTCTCAGCCTCACTTCTGGAGAAGATGAAGGCCCAGAGCACTTAAGGACCTTGAATGTAATTCCTTATTTAATACTGAATAGGAGATCAGTGTTATAGTCTAAAACCTTAAAATCTACCTTAGCTAAAGACTGGCACAGCGGTGAAACGACTTATGGAGCTTTTCCATCACACAGTTTTAGCACTACTTGCCTCGACTCTCCTTGACTCGGTTTGGGTCGTTTTCCATTACAATTGCGTACCACCTCAGCGTGGGTGTGGTCGTCATAGCAAGGCAGCCCGAAACTCCACAAACACAACATAAGTAAGGACATCGAGTGTTTGGTTTGCGTGTAGCCGTTTACCTCGTTCACAGAAATAATAAAAACGCCCGGTCGCTGCTGCCGGGTTTTTAAAAATGGCGGCTTTGATTACACCCAACACACTAATGTAGTTATAGGCACATGAACAGCAAGGACATTTTAGGTATTAATGTATTTAATTCCTCCCACGAATCATCCATAACTGGGATATGAACAGCTGATGGATGACTAACCATAAAATGACATGAATATGAAGTATTTATTCATCATCAATGAAGTACTTTTTTGTATATTTTTATTTTTATCTATTCATGAATTAGCTGTTTATTTATTCATAA
The DNA here is from genome assembly GCF_042242105.1 of Pempheris klunzingeri. Lineage (NCBI taxonomy): Eukaryota > Metazoa > Chordata > Actinopteri > Acropomatiformes > Pempheridae > Pempheris > Pempheris klunzingeri. The sequence continues at coordinate 25,555,411 of NC_092023.1, forward strand.
ATGTGTCTTAACTGTCCTTTCCAACGGAGCGAACGCCATCTGCCGTGAGACGTAAAGCAGGTGTCACCAATCACATTACAGATGGAGCCGCATTGTTTTATCTCTTCCTACTGTGACATTTCAAAATGTCGTCAGAGAAGAAGGGCTGATGGGAATCCAAGTAATTTTTGATCCATTTTGCAAATACGAACAACAGCAACAGACAATAATTACATTTCACAATGACTGAAATGAGAATTGAGTATTGTCACCCAGACATTAGACCAGACCGTGTTTATTCTAAGCTAGTTCTAAGCTGAGGAGCCGGTTCAGTTGCAGCTCTGTTGTCCACCGTGCTGATGTGCTGGTCTGAGTCTGAGCAGCTTGGTGGGAGTCTGACCACTCCCTGCTGATTTCCCCTTTGTTTTTCAAACTGGGCTTTTGCCAGCTTTCCAGCACACGTGTGCATTTGCACAGAGCCGTGTGTCGTGTGTTGCTGTGTGTGTTCGGTCCCACTCACTGCCTTATCATCCCTGGCCTTTGCAGAGGGTTATCACTTGGTCTTCCACTACCGACAGTAAAGTTTCCACTGCGGACGGCTCGAACAATGCAGACCCTCCCCTCGTTTATCCACCACTTCTGCCTCTCCCCTGGCAGCTATATATAGACCTCAGCCACAAGTATATCTTTGTCTAAGACATCCTATTATTTCTTGATGGTGTTGCCGGAAAAAGGTCCCTTGGTCCCGGGCCTGGGAAACTGTGCGACAGTGAAGCATTGAGCCTCACCCAAATTTCCTCTTCCAGGGACAAAAACAGTGAGAAAGTCAGCAAAGGAGACAGTAAATCAAGTAGGGAGTGGGTATTTCAAGGGTCAAGTTGTGATTTTACTAGTATGAATAACGTTTTTCCTAGTGTGTTTTTTTTTTTTTTTCTTTTTTGCCTTTATCAGAGGTGTCATTCTGTGTGTGTGTGTGTGTGGAGTGTGTGATCCAGTGGACGCTGAAACAGTAAACAGTTGTGTGTAATGTGGATTTGAACAGAGAGATGGACAGTTGAGCAGTGACTTAAGGGGCCATTGGATTGACAGGCTCTAGATAAAAGTAGATAAAAGGAGGAAGACTTCACACTTGCCCCCACACACACACACACACACACACACACACACACACACACCCTTGTCTTAAGGGTTGCCCTGGCCATTTGCCTGCAGCCTGTCAGCGCTCCTTCAAACAAGTGTGTGTTTGTCTGTGGCGCTCCATGGGACAGGCCAGCCCTCAGATGCTTGTCCACAGAGCAGCTGAACAGATGGTACCCTCTCTACCTTGGCTGCTTCACAGGTTTTTATTACCCAGCGAGAGGCGAGTTAGAAAGGGAAGACAAACGCCTGTTAAAAAAAGGATGCATTTATCCACCTGCTAATGCTCATCATTTACTTTTTATAGGTATTTACTTTGCCTCCATGACAGATGGAAACCTTTAAATGATGAAGATCAAAATTTTAAACATGTTTGTGCTGAAGCCCTGCTTAGTGCGTCAGGTTACAGGTTGTAGAGACATTCCAGCTTTACTGTAACAGCGAAGTAGTATGGCAGAAAAAAATGATCTACTTAGGCTATTTAAAGCCATCCAATAGTCATAAAACTGTCAGGAACAACAGGGTTTACAAGGTTTGGAATCTGGTTTGTGCTCCTGTCCTGTCAAATGAGTTAGGAGCTATTGCCTGGCTGCTTTTTATGTGGCATAGCTTCAGTGTCTTTACATTTAGAGATACAGAGATATAGATGCTGTCGACCCCCACACCCCCTGGCCTGCGTACGTCCTGTTGCACTCATCTTCATCTGGACATCTACTTGTAGTAATCAATAGACTGTGACTATAATATTTGTTCCAAGTCTTAAAAGATGAGTATCTAAGGTTACATGACTTAAATCTGTCCCAGTCACCCCCTGGTATGATCCCCTGTGAACCTCCTGTGTAGTCTGAGATCCTCGGGCAGAGGTGGTCCGGCTCTATCAAAGTCCAGCCTGGAAACTAAAGGGGACCGAGCCTTCTCTATCTGGGCCCAGAGGCTCTGGAACGAGGAAATAAGGCCGTCTGATTCAAGTTTCTTCTTAAAGCATGACTTTACTTAAGCTGCCTGCTTATTTACTTGATTGCTCTTGTTTGTTCGTTTCAACCACTATATGTTTTAATTGTGTTTGTTTTGACTGAAAAGCACACAGGTGCTATCTACATAAAGTTTATTACTGTTGCTATCATAATAATGCATCAGTCTGTATAATGTGTTCAAACTGAACATATGACTCAAGGATACAGGCTTCAGAAACACAGCTTGGAGGCCTCAGAGCTCAGATTAAAGAGCGGAGCAGAGGTGGGAGCAGAGGGAGTCTTAACACCATCCGCCCAGCTCTTCTGAGTAGCAGCATCTCTAGCCAGGGCTCCAGCTCGGCAGCAGACCGGCTCAGGTTTTCACTACATGGAAACAAGGTTGCTTTTCCATCACGCCACAAGCTTGTCAGTCCATTTTCACATTCGTGCATTAGTGCAGCTGTTCGCCTGCTGAGCCGTCACTCAGGGATCACTCAAGTCTGACAAGCGTGCTAATGGCCACAACTTTGTCAATTTGGATAACCCAATTTTTTTTTTTTTTAAACCTACCTCCAAGTCGCCCTTGAGCTAAAAGCTGACCCCTTGTCTCATCTGGAGGAAGTGCTCAGTGGTTATGTCTGTTTTCTCTGTTTATATTTGCTGAACAAGTGTGCGCTGACTGTCTCTGAATAAAATGATGGTCAAGTGAAGTGAAAGCTGCTGCATGTTTGCATTCTCAGCAGTAAGTCGAGCACGTTGGGTGTTGGCTGAGACGGAGGCCCTCATTCTGTCCTTTGTGCTCACACATACACGTTTGCACACGTGGATCCAAACACAGTGACGGCAAGACGTCACGCTACATGTACCTTACGCGTAGAGTAGGTGTCTTGTCTGATTGGCTGCCGGCTGAGGTGAAGCGCTTCGTGAAGATAAAAAAAGATAGCTGGTCTGGGTCTGTCCCTTCCTGCCTGTCATGTCGTCCACTTCCCTCTTGTCAAGTCTCTGTACATTTGGTGACTCTGATTTACTGCAGGGCTTTTTCCTGGTGCTTGAGAAATCAAGCGTCAAGGTAGTTAGCTGCACTGATTATTTATTTATTTATGAGATGTATTTTCATTTATTTATTTTTTCACAGCAGATATATATGTGATGATTGTGCAGGAAACAGACTCTGACAGAAGCTTGGTGGCGTAGGTACAGCTCGCAGGGCTAGTGGGTGAACCACTGTAGCTGGTGAGCGAATGACTAACACGCTGGGGATGTTTGATGCAGATTTACTTTGACTGCCTCTGAGCATATCAACTGATAGCAGCATTTCTTTTTGAAATTAATTAGAAGAAGGACAAGTGGATCAAAGTCTAACTAGCCGTGAGTAGATCTGAAACGGCTATTCGTCCTCTTCTTTTCCTCTCCAGTAGCTGTCGTTATTATTAAAGCCAACTCTTTACCAACTCATTAATTTTATCCCTCAGTCATTTGAGTTCAAAACACCTTTGGTGGGAGAGATGACTCTAAAAATAATGGCCCTATTACCCAGCTCCTCCCATATCAGAAAGTGTTAGTGTGTGTGTGTGTGTGTGTGTGTGTGTGTGTGTGTGTGTGTGCCTGACTTAAATGTGCGCCCATTTCACCTCGAGGGGAAGTGAAGGTGAATTTAGGCACACAATGTTACGCATCTGCCTGTGTGACTCAGTGGAGTGTCTTCACCTCAGGGTGCTTGAATTGGGCCTCAAATGGTTTAGTTTTTGTTGGAGACAACAGTGTGTGTGTGTGTGTGTGTGTGTGTGTGTGTGAGAGAGAGAGAGAGAGAGAGAGAGAGAGTGTGTGTGTGTGTGGCAAAGAGTGTTTGTCACTTTGTATGAATTTTGTGTCTGGATGAGAGAGATTACGTAGAACTTTGTCTCTCAATTCCTGTTTACACGTCTCTCATGATGACCAGTCTGCAGTCCTTATCCTGTTTCTGTGTGTGTGTGTGTGTGTGTGTGTGTGTAGTTCCCTATTTCATCCTGTCGTATTGTATGCCCTTTTTCTGCTGGAAGGTCACCAGAGAGTGACAGGGCAGCCCGGGAGACGTGATTAGATATATCAGATGATGAATGGGAACAGACTGAAGTAAATAGGAACCCGTGTGGTTTCATCTGTAAAACCGATGAGGTGTCTGCAGAGACCCGCTGTGCTCCAAAAGCAGATGTAGCCTGAGAACAGTGACGACAGTGTTGCGGAGAATTAATGCCTGAAAACAGTGAATCATTTTGAGGGTAGGAGTAGATCTCAGGCAGGGCAGGATTCAGTTTTTTGCAGTCTGCTGTGCCCAAAATTGTTTTGCCTTTGTTCAGGTGATCATTGTTTTTTTTTTTTTAGAGTCTGCCCACGACGCTGCTCCCACTCATTTATATGATCTAGCACTATGTGTGTGAGGGTCATTCCACTCACGGGCTACAATTATTTCTCAGTATCTGCAGGCTAGATGTGTGAATACTCAAATTACACACGGGATCAGAGTGAATTAGAACGATTGTTTTGCTGCTGCCGCTGCCGACTTCAACAATGAGACAGACGTACAGAAGGTTTGCACAGCACGAAATGTACAAAATGTATTTTTAGTCCCGAGGAATCATGCATCGAGTTTTAGCAGCGACATTGGATGATTTACTGTCCTCCAGAATGTCTGTGGTTACTTTCATCTTTTCATCAAGACCCATCATCAGGTCAAAACTTTTTCCATATCTAATTCCTGTCGGCATCAGCTGCACATTATGTTCAGAATTAATTAGCCAATATTAGACTAAGATGGTGGACATAGTAAACATTAGACCTACTAACATCAGTGTGTTAGCATTGTCATGTTTGTGTGTATGTCTAAGATTGTCGTGTCACAATAGACTTTCTGCCAAAGAACTTAGGTGCACTTTTGACTCAACTATGCAAAGAAAAGTATGTATGAATATCTGCACTGAGTCATGTTATGTTCGTCAACACACCAGTGCCATTTCTTATTTTGCAGAACACTTCAATGCCATTGGCAGGCAAAGATGCTTCATATCTCACACTCTGCCCTCTCCGTCTGGCTTTCAAATGACCTATATAGCCACAAGGCCATGTCTCGAACTCTAAAATAAGTTAAGTTCTCACGCTGCCAAATGTATGACACACTTGAAATGTTCCCTGAAATGTAGGCTAGCCTCATCACTTTCCAACTGCTGCTCTGTGATGTCAGTTCATGAGAAAGTTGTGAAACTGGATTGTGAAACTATTCAAGTGTTTCATAAAAATTGTGAAGTCTAATTGCCAAAAAAGGAAGATGGTGAAGAGAATCTTGTGTGCCCTGCTTTACCAGGGCTGTATTCAGATAAACAGTCTTGTGTAAGTCATCCTGTTTGAGGGTGGGGGTCCTGATACTTCGTGTTCTGTTGTTTGTTGAAGCAAACGGACATTTCTTACCCAGGGAGGAGCCAAAGAGAATATTTTATGCAGGAAAAGAGAAGAGGTGAAACTGAGGGATTCAGAGAGTTCAGGCCACGAGAAAATGCTCTGTTATTCATTAGCAGTCTAAATACCTCCACCCAAACGATTACACACAGGTTCTAGATACAGCTGAGGCCTTTGCTTGTACATTCCAGCTACTTCAGCAGATGGTCAGTCATCTTTAACGAGCCTGACGTGTGTCCAGCGTCTTGGCCCAGCCCAGGTTTTGACCACTGAGGGCTGTTGTGGTGTTTCTGAGGCGTGACTCCTCCACTCTGGGTTTGGTTGAGGTCTAGGCCTGGGCACTGTGTTGTGGAAACCCAGAGCCTTCTGCACTGTTTATTTTGGAAGTCTGGTTTTCTGGCACTCAGTGAAGGTCAATGCCGGGGGGAACCGCTAAATGAGAGGACTACACAGGAGATATCTTCTTGATTTGGTCATATTTTGGACATGCTCTCCATCGGAAGAGCAGGGGAGAGTCTGGTTTGCCCCATTTAGGGCTTGTTTGAGCTATGATGGATTTAACCTATTTCTGTGTGACACGGCCCCCCCCCCCCCCTTTCTGCTCTACATAGTACATGGAACATGACAGAAAGAAATGTTGCGGGGCTTCTCTGAGACATTTTAACGGGGTCCTGGTGGAAATGGAAAGTGACCCTTCTGTGTCCCTCTCCCCCGCCCCCGCCCCCACCTCCCCCCAGTTACTCACTCTTTTTTCTCCCCTCCTTTTTTTTCTTTCCATTCTCTCTCTCTCTCTCTCTCAAGCACTCCCACAGCAGGAAGAACCCAATTATAGAGATATCGGGCCCATGTTGAAAACGTGATAGCCTGTGAAATGTCTTCGGCGTCAAACAGAGACAATGTTTGTCCTGCCCCAGTGCAAACAGGATGCTGTGTGCAGGAGAGCAGCGCTAGATAACAGTCAATGGCAAGTGGGAAAGACCAAAATTATGGCAACTCAGGGGGCAGAGAACAACATGGACAGAGCTAGCTGAGAGACTGATGACTCCAAGAGACCCAGAAGCTGACAGATAATACAGTTACAGTAGGACTAGTATAGTGCGAGTCTTGTACAGGAAGTAGACAGGCTTGCGCTGCCACCTGAAGGAAACACAAGTTGTACTGCAGACATTGTGTTGTCTCTCCACCTACTCCTGCTCTTAACCATTTCCTGTTGCTCCCTTGCTAGACAGTAGTTCACTATGACTTCATCAACCAAGGAAATTAAAGGTTGATTTGCATGACAGCTCAGCATTTTTGGCAGAATATGATAAAGGCTCAGGTACATTGGCGTTGGCACACTCTGCACGTGGCAGGGCACCGGGGATTTTATATTATGTTATTCTCACACAAAAACAGATTACGGGAAGATTATATCTCCTTTTTTCCACTAAGCCAAAGATTATTCTCACTTTCCGTGGACTCAACTACTGAGCTCGCTTTGGCCGTAATGCTGCCATTAAGATACTCATTCTGCATTAAAATGTGGGTCATGTCAACTTTAGAGCAACAGTAGAAAAATTTGATTTCTTTACGCTCAACAGAGTTCCTTTTTTAATAATTTCTATTTCCTAACAACTTAAACCCCACTAAGAGTTTTTGGGTTTGTTCTAAAGACATGTTACACTTGGTCATGACAAATGACCTTAAATTGTCTTGTTTGATTAAGATTAAAATTACTTTAAGTGTGTCTAAATGTCTAAAGATTTATTCATGCTTCACACCTTGAGGGTCACCTTAGACATACAGAACACAAATAACTACTGTGAAAGCTACATTCAGACAGTAGAGTTTATGTTAAGATGAAAGGTATAAATCGAGCTTAGAAAGGACGACATGACATATTCACCCTATAAGAGCAGTGTTAATAACCCAACAGTCGGAGTGAAGGCTTTCACAGGTTGGGTTTTGCTGTTGCTGTGACATTTGTCGTTTTTGGTAGCTCTCAAGATTAACACCTAAAGCATTTCTTTTGTTGGTTTTGCTGAATTGGTGCAAGCAATGGTCACAGGAACTCTAAAATCGATGTCGGAATCAATGTCAGACTTTTAAACCGTACACACAAACACACACAGACGTGAGAACAGAACTCCACCAGCTCCATCCTCATCAAACATTTCTGTGCAGATGCCTCTGGAGATGCAAGGCATCCGAGTGACTTTTCAAAGCTTGAGAAAGTAGAGCAGTCTTTTTATGTCGAATCTGTGACACCCTAATTCTCTTGCTCTTTCTTCCGTTGCTAAATTATGCATACATGTTTCTAAGTATGGCCTTTTTGCAGATTGAATCCTCCTTTTTGAAAGTGTGAGCAGATCCAATTTGATTGCGTCCCTCAGGATGTCCTCAGGGCGTCTGAGCTCTGAACACCTTCAGTACCTGCACATTTGGAACTTCGTAGACAGAATTAATAATGAGAGGCTGTTCAGCAAAACCATATCGTAAGGTTTATTTTAACATGCAATTACTGTCAAATGTGTAGCAGAATTTCGTTTCCTTGCTTATCGAGAGAGAAATTCATAGAAGCTGTCTATCATGGCAAAAAAGCAGCACCTTTAAGCGAAAATTTTAAAAAACCTACTAAGTAGGACCTCTGGAAACCTAGAAAAGTGACCTTGTACATTTATGGTACTTGGTAGAGTTGATACAAATCTTAGCATCCAAAGTTGGAAGTTGTTTTTGGAGTCAGTAGTGACATAAAGTAGTACAAGATACAAAGTTCATTTATTTGTCATTCTACAATACACGGTTGCACGACGAAATGCAAGTGGTTTTCCCAATGTTATCTGCCAATTATTACTGTGACAAAAAACAACCTTAACTCATTAACTATCTATTTTGACCCTCTCGTAGTCTCCCCCCAACTATGAGCAAACGAGGAGGAGTGAGATGTGGCTTAAAGATCCAGAAAAAGCTGCTAAGTAGACTTTTGTCAGATTTCAAAGGTCAAGAAAGGACTTTGGCGCTTGATTTCAAATGTATAGATTTGTTCAACTACCAGTCAAAGCCCCAGGGACATTCAGTTAACCGTGATGTAAAACAGCTAATTTGGGAAGCTGCAGTGAGAGGATGGTTGGAATTCGTGATTGTTAAACTTGATTGATGTTCTGTTCTGATCTCTGCAGGATCTAAACTCAGAGCACTTGTCGTATTTGGAAGAACTTTATGATGAATTCAGCGGCCTACATTACCATCCTTAACTGGTGATTAAGACTGTTCATAGCGCTGAGTGTTGGCCTCATCAAGTTGTTCTCAATGCTACAGGTGTTGATGATCCTTCAAGATTTAAGTGTCTTGCATATATAGAGGTTGAGCCAGAACCCTGAACCTGAATTTTCCAGCAACTGCTGAAACGGCTCCTCCATGTTTGTGTTCTTCTCTTAGTTGAATAACAATGAGTCAAGCAGCTAAAGAAGTAAATGTATTTGTCATGTAACTTTTCTGGTTACAAAAGTCTTTGTTGGGTTCCTTGACAACGCGCCTGCAGCAGCGCTACAGTCTCTGCTCCGTCTGTTGAATCACCCCAACAGGAGCAACATAAACATGAGGATTAACCTTCAGCACTGCATCTGACGTAGCTTTTAAATCTGAGGTAGAATGCATTTTCATTTTCGGTTTTCAGCAGTAGTTTTCTTACTGGGTGCCCAACTGATCTGTTGGTGTCTGTGGAGAAAGCTCAGCTTTGCATGTTTTCTCATTTTCCAATAATACACGGTGCCTCTGTGCTTGAGATGCTTCACAGGTTATTACTTCAGTGAATAAGACGATGTACTTACAGTGACATAAACCAGGCCTGTACAGTATTTTATTAGGTCTTTCAGTTGGTGATGCCATGGGGAACATTTGTTTGATTCTCCAGGGAAGTGTCTGGTGCTTGTAAAAGCTGAGCATTTTTATTTATTTTCCAGAGAAGCTGCTGTCGTGCAGTTGTGGATGTCTTTTAGTACAACCTAAGCCGTCTCTGTTAACGAGCTGCTCCACCAGAAGTGTGAAAGAGCTTTGCTTTACTGCACTTCTATCTTTTTAAGGAGAAGATGGCATTAGAAATTCACTTCAAGCAGCCCAAATGCTTGTTGTCCCACACTAGAATCACACAATCACATCCAAAAGCAAATCTGTTTACTTTTTGTTTTATACTGAAAATATATTGGTCAATAACTTGATCAGGATTATTGTATCCGTTTGTCTGGAAAGTCTTGTGAAATATTGGGAAAGAATTGAATTTCCAAGTCTTGAATATTCCAATAGTGTCATTCGCTCCGCTGTCACTTCCATTGTGATGTCTCAAATTAGGAAAGAGCTGGAAAATGATGTAATGGACCAAGTTAGCAAGAAATGTACAAAGCACAATTGATTTGGGCCTTGTTCTATGCATGAATATTATTTGTTTAAGTAGCAGGGCTGTGTCTGCTCCAGACCAGGGCCAGCCAGCCTTGGGTGAACCATCTTTGCATTGACTGAAAAGCTTCTTATCTCCATGAGTAAGAGCGTTTTTTTATTTTTTTTATCAGGTCCATAAAAAGCCATACAAGACACCACCCAAGATGAAGTCAGTTAAGAAATGAATGTCTGGAAAATGCATTGAGTTAGGAAGTTATTATTTTTTTCCCTGTGACCACCAGGAGAGACATTGTTGAGTATTGTAAAAGGAGACAGATGAGCAGTGCCAAAACGACTGGCCTGTAACCGTATTGAACATTAGAGAAGTGAACAAGCCTCGGTGTGGATCAAAGGGAGTCACTGCAGGCCTTCGTCCAATGGAGGGTCTTTATCTTTGCTTGATTTGTGACCTGCAATTACGCTGTGGTAGGTCTGGGTGGCATCTGAAACCACCAGACACTCCCTTCCTCTCTCAGCGGTGGTTTACAGTATTTCCTTGTTATTGTCTCGCACATCTTTTATATATAGACACACATAGAATTATTTGGTGATTCATAGATTCTTTTGTGTTGTTAAGATCACTGTGGAAAGACGTAAACTCCAGTGAAACAGTAAAACTTAATACCATTGTTTAGCTTCACTGGCAAGAATTTGAGACCTGCTGAGCATATTTATTTGGACAGTGTGATACTTTATTGTGTTAAGACTGCTCATCTGTTCTAAATGAATTGTAGCTACTATGAATCCAGTCGGACCACAGCATTCGTTCCCCTCTCACATACAAGTTCTTTACAGCCACCAAAGGTAAGGGCTTGATTAGATTAGAAAACGGGGGAGGGAGTGTGACTTTAGCACTGGGACTTCTTGACAATCCCCAAGGGCTCGACGAACCCCCAGCTGATTATTTTTAGGTGTCTTGTGGAGACATGTCCTGGTTTTTGAGTGCTGCATGTGCCTGACCTTTATATTCTCACACACACACACACATATATATGCACATGCTTTCACTTACTCCACTTACAAATGCAGATTCAAATGTAATGTTTCGCTATTTTCAAAGTCCAATTTTAGTCCATAGGTGAAGCTACATTTTCTCCTACGTGTTGCAGAGTTTTCTCCAGTTTGTGTCCTAGCAGCTGTGAATGTGCTGTGCTAGTGCAAGCTACATGTTTTGAGCCCTACACTACCTAACTTTAACACTTAAAGACCAGCGGTTTGGCTCGTTTTTGACTTTCGCTGTTGTCTATAAGATGTCCAGTTCTGTCTCTCTTAATGGCATCCCTCTTTTCATAGTGCAGCACCTGCATGTATTATCATACAATACCTTTGGGTATGAAATAAATACATGTTACAACCTCAGTGGTTCACGCTTGTCTCTTATAGCAACATGATACAGTTTGTTTCATTCATACTTTGCAAATCTGACACACAAAGAATATCAGTTTATTAAGTGATAGTATTGAATCAAATTAAAACTTAACTCTCAGTCCAGTAAGTCGAAAATCCCACTGAATTAGGACATTTCCGTGTGTTGAAGGTTCCTGTATACAGCATGGCTTCTCACTAAAGAGGTATTTGAGTGCAGTGCAGTAGTTCTGTGCATCACATTGTTGTCGGGAGTTTGCCGTCTGTGTTGAGTAACACATGGCAGAGGTGTGAGTGGGAGAGCTCGCACTACTGAGATAGTAGCAAAGATTTGTCAGTTGCTGGGCTCCCTTAAGGCCTAGTGTTTATTGCACAATGTGGATACCTTTTAATACTGAATGTTACAGTGAAAAGCAATTTCCAAGGTAATTTTAACTGCCCTTGATTGTAATCCACCATAGATGTGAATCTCTCCAAAAATGCATGATGAAATAATTTCTTCGATGATATTTTTGACCGTTTTTGCTGGTACTGTACTGCACTGCTGATGCCCTGCAGTGTTTCCTGAACTGTACAGCTCCCACATCAGCATATATTCTCTACACCGATCTAGGAGGTGTGTGAGCGTTTGAATGGTATTGTAAGTGTGTGCTGCAGTGAGGAAAAGGCTTTTGAACCACACAGCTGTGGTTGCTCTGAGTGCTGTAATTTCCTGTTTTCTGATGACACTTAATCTACACAAATCCCATCTGATTGCAGTGTTGGTTCACACTAAAAGCGGTGGGTGTGCGTACTTTGCATGAATACTATTTTTTTGTTTTCCTTTGTTCACCATTCAACTATTGCATTTACCCTGCAGCTACCGTTCTCTTTAGTGAGTGTTTATACTGTGTCTGCCTCTGGTTCTCTTTTGTTCATCGCTCATGTAAACCACTTTGAGTTACATTATTTGTGCAGTCATTAATGTCATAGTTTACATGCACGTGTTTATCCACGACTGTGCCTGTTGCAGTTAACGTCATCATCCATTCTGTATGCCTGCTCTTTCTGGGTCGAGGGGGGTTGAAACCTGCCCCAGCATGCATTGGGTAAAAGGCAGATAAACTCCCTGAAGAGCCCACAATCACTGGAGAGCTAGCAGGACACATACAAGAAAATAAGTACAACATGAAAGCAAAGCTGTGCAGACAGACGGAAGCAAACACATGGTCCTTATTTAGTTGTGGTTACCTAGTGAATTATCATAAGATAAAACTTGCAGCAACAAGGTGGTGGTCACCCTCTGATTTTTTTATTTCCTGCTGCATGTTAGCTGCAAAAGTTATTCTTCAAAGTGACACGATCAGCTAGGTGTCATTGCACAGAATCGAAGCGGAGGCAAGGCCGCACCAAAAGTGTATTCTGAGAAATTGGCCTGAGCCTAGAGTAAACTCAAACCGATCATGTCTGTAAATGTAAATTTCCCATTGCGGCCACTCAACACCAGGCTTAAAGGGGTGTGTGCTGCCCTCCCTGGTTGAAAGGTTCAAGTCTTTTTACTCCTGAGTGCTGACAGTGATGTCTACTTCACTGCAGCAATGTGAGACGTTGGAAGACAGTAAGATTTGGGTATTCAGTTGCTCTTTTACGGTGTCCTCTAGACAAGCATCATAGTATTAGTTGATTGTATAGGATATCAAGCATACTGGAATTGAGCTGGATGACATTTGCTCCCCAGATTCTAAATTTGAGGCCAGTACAGGCAGACTGATATCAGACCCTCCATACCAGTTTAAAGGCTGGTGTATGCTTCAGATCAACAAGCTTGGTTTAGTCTTTAGTTATTCCTCAAAGGCACTCATGGTGTGGTACCTGTTCATACGCATGTGATGCAAAAAAAAAACTAATCCTGCGTGCTTTTTCACCTCCTCGCAAGTGAGTGAGGTTGTAACTTTCAGAAACAGGCAATCCGACAAAGTCTGTAGGATGGAGGCCCCCCTGAGTCTGATGTTATTAGAGGATTCCAGTGGCTCTTTGTTTGAAGCATACTGATGCCTTACCGTCCTCCATACCGTATCCTCTAGAAGAATGAAAACATCTCTCAGGAGTCAGCTTAGGTCTAATTTAGTGTTTCCTCAGAGTGGGCTCGCTCTAATTAATTCCATAATAAGCCTGTTTGATGTGGAGTTACATAAAACACTGAGGGGACACACCTCCGCGTCGTCAGGCCTCCACCGAGCCACTTTGAAGGAGAGCTGTTAGGGAAAGTGACATCGGCGGCAACCTGTTAAAGGACACAACAGCCAATCAACTGATTCCCCTGCTGATTCTCCAGCTGCTCCCCTTCCTCAGATCCCCTCCCTCAGTCAGTGGCCTCCATCTAGGCAGGGTATTTTTAGTCAGCTCCCCACGCCCCTGAAAGCCAATAACCTCCTTTCTAAAAGTCTATCAACACACCCATACCAGGAGAGTTGGAAAACAACAGGCTTTTACATGGAAAGCCTCTGTTGCCTGCCCACTGCTTGTTTGCATTAGATGAGAGGAAATGAATTCCTATTATTAAGAAGTAATGGCTATAATTTGGTTAAGCTTGGAACGATGTCAAAGCAGTGAAGGATTCTCTTTGAAAAGATATTTTCTTGTGCTGTGGTTGTTTGGAGAAGCATTTTATTCCTTCCTGGTAATAAAAGCTGTCACTGATTTATTCTCTCATTTTGCATGGCAAATGAGGTGATTATGATTCACAGAGGAAGGATCCATTTCTTCCTATCATGCGTAGTTCATGGTTTGTTTACTCAGAGTGTCATTTTTTTTTTTTGATTCATTTTTTTTAACAGCCCGTTCTCTGAAAGGCCATTTTGATGAAGTCACAAGATGTTTTAGGTATTTTTGAAAGTAGGAGGTGAGAGACTGCAAACCTGGAACTAGATTGATGGGCACAGCGAGATGGTTTGGTACAGTCAGTGTCTGTTGGGTTACGTCTGAGCCACCCATACCAAAACCTGACAGCTGCCATAATGAGTATGTTTATGGTCATGAATATTTGAATAGCCATGAAATTATAGAAAAGTTTATGGGACTATTTTAAAGATATATATTTTGCTCTTTTCCCCAGTGTCTGTTGGTGCACCCATGGGGTGCAGTAGCTTGATCCGTGGCTTTGGTCTCTGTAAAGATGTCAGCACAAACAATCTCTATTTTTTCATTGCTTAGACAGCCTGAGTTCCATTTCGGTCACTCGACCTTCTTCAGACCGGACATTAATGCTAGCGAGGAGCAGCCTTAGGCACAAGCGGGGTTAGCTTAGCTCTTACCCCGGCTCTCTCTCCTCTCCTGGGGTGATCGCCCCTCCCGGTTCTGGGCTTGGTCCACTGGCTGGGTCGATCCGGATCGACACCTGGATCCCCACAACTCTTCAGAGCATTGTAGCGTCTACAAACACTTCTTGTTTTGGTTTTACAGCCCACAACCTTACCATTTTGGGTCTGTCTCCCTGCTCCCATTGAACCCATTTCCAGGCACAGCTTTTTTAGTGAAAAAGCTCCGACAAACCCACAGAAAACAAATGTGCCCAGCATATAGCGGACAAGGAAGCAATGAGCTGGTGGACATAGTTGACCATTTTGCAGTTGAAGTGCCAGATCTTGTAAGGATGAGTGGTGCTTCTAGTGAAATCAATAAGTCAGTAAAATCAGTGGACTGCCCCCTACTATTTTCATTAACTCGTACACAAACATGACTTAAGGTTTTCCTCCTTGTTGCTGTGTTTTGTGTAGTATTAAGTATTGGCACAGAATCTTAGCATTCAGCAGCTTTCATTCAGAAATGCTCTTCATCAGCCCACATCTTTCAAACCAGAGCGTCAGGCACTCCAGATAAAAACGTCCACCTGGCACCGTTCATGTGTGTTAAAATGTCCTTCAACGAAACTTGAACATGTGCAAAATGTCATTCTATTTTCAGTCATGTGCCTGATTTGCCAGCTTGTTTGTTTGTCAGAGACGTCCACTGTAAGTTCTACCACAAATTCAGCTTTAGTATCTGTAGTAGACCCTTGTGTCTGGTAGTAGTGCCAGGTGTAACCAAGCAACCGTTGCTTTTTTAAGATTCCTCATCTCCACTCCTCTCTTTTCAATTATGGAGGTTGCATGCAGCAAAGTTTTTGTTTTTTTTTAACTGTATTTCTCTTACCCCATGCTGGTCAGGTCTGAGAAAGTGAGGCCCAGGCATGCTTGCTGGGAATGGAAAGAATAGCTCTATCGTTGAGAAGGATGAAGGAAAATAACAGCCAGCAGAGACACGGGGATGAACAAACCTAGAGATCAGCAGAGATGAATGAAAATAATAATATTGTAGTTAAAATTAGGCCAAGATGAAACAGCGTGAGGATTACTTGGAGTATGAGGAGTGGGCGGAGGAGGAGAAAACTCATGTGGTGGCCATGTGTTCCCAGCAGATCGCCACAGGGGTCTTTAACGGGACGGGTCTTGACGTAATTTCCCTACCAGCCTCAGTTTAAACGGCCTGCTGTAATATCAAGACGGGTTTGGGAGTCCTACTTCACAGTTAGCCAAAGAATGCTTCACTGTTGAGCCACAAAAGGGAAGAACAGTGTGTGCACTAGAGGTCGCGACCTGTGAGGCTCTGTGGCAGCCTGAGGGCTCTGACCTCTGCTCAGCTCACACAGCCTCATGTTACTGTTTCATTCCAGCGCAGCCACAGACACCAGCATGGCAAGTTAAAAGCAAGAGAGCACACTACAGCACAGACTGCATGCTGATGGCATTCCTACTAGTATGTATGTATATATCAGATAATAGTCACTACAAGTTTTGCCTCATCACTTCCTACTTCTTATTGTAGGGACATCAGCACACATAACACTGGAATTTCACTTCTGCAAATAAGGACATTTACTGAGTCCTAATTAGAAAGGAGAACATATTTTTCAGTTGCAGACCCACTTTGTGGTTAGTTAACACAAATGAGTAAAAAACAGAATTTCTCACATTTGTCTGGTGGTGTTTAGTCATACACGTAGTTTGTTTTTTGTCTTGCTTGTGAAACTCTTTTGGGGGCACTATTTATGCTGCAGAATGAAGTTCTAATTAAAATGATTCACACCTGTATTGCATTGAGCCGTATACTGTTCACATGTTGATATCACACACCTAAAATGTAAAACTGAAAGCACCTGCTTGGCCTGACACTATTAGAGGAAAGAGAGAAACGTGTCGCAGAGCATATCTGTGATACTTTGAAATATCAGCCGTGTTCTTGTTAATAGAAGAGCTGATAAGTTGTGCTTTATCGTCAGATTAACTTGAAAAGTAAGAGACACGTTGTCAGATTGAAAGTCACATTTCTGTCCATGTTGCAAATGCAGTGCAAGTGATTAAAATGTCAAGAGTGCAGGGACATTACAGATGTACCTTTTTTAATGGCAGGGATTTTGAATAGATTTCCACTAAAAACTTAAGCAGAGTCGTGTAGTTCCCCACGCTGTCTCTAAAGTAGGCCACTGCCTGAGAAGACGGAGGCATGGGCAAAGAAGAGAGAGGAGGTGGCGAGAGCTGAGCGAGTGAAAGTGCCAGCGGAGGAAGAGGAGGTGTACGTGGAGGAGAGGCTGGGGAGGGTATATGCTTATTTTTACCTTTCTGCCAGCATAGCCCCACTTTCGAATTAACTGCAAATTAACTTTTGAGAAGCTGAGGGCGGGCGGCAAAGTGCCACAGCGACAGATATAGAATCGGTTCATCCTCCCTTCCTGTCTGCTATTAGCCCACTTTCTCTCCAGGGCGCAGGCCTCATAGGGCCCACTGGCCCTCCTCTGAGCCACCCTGGCAAGGCCAACATCTGCTCCTCAGAACCATCACATCAGAGATGGGTCAGCCTAAATATGAGCACTGTAGAAAGCTCTGGATTCATTTCTACATAAGCAAGCTGCTGTAGCTGTTTTCTCTCCGCTCTCTGCTCCATGTCGAGTGGATCTAGGACACACATTCCCCAGATGAGGTACTGTAAGACTTGTTTGTAAAACTGTCAACAGTGTGGTTTTATTGCCTCATTACCACGGTCACCCCTCCATCAAGTTGCTGCCTGCTGCGTTGTGTCATGCAAAGTCTGCTTGTGCACTTGGAGGGAGATTTCTCAGGGTGTCTGTGTGTTACACCTGAAGCAGACCCAGAGGGAGCTCAGCTAACAGGGTTCCTGGGAGACGCAACCAAAGGACAGAGCTATAAATGCCTAGATGATCTCTCGAGGGCTGCCATTTCACTGAAGGGCACTATAACACACACAGAAACATATTTTAAGTGGTGCAACATTTGTTAATAAGCCACCAGCTCAAGCACGTGCTGCATGACGCACGACAACCCTGAAACATGCACAGCAAACAGCAGCAACAGTCTGACCGGTCAGTGTGAACTTCTGACTGCAGCCCTTTGCAGTACTACCAGGATGGTCAGGTGGCAACTCTCTGGATCCAACCTTTCTGTTCCTCTCTGTCTCCGTCTCACTCTCTTTTTCTCTTCCTCCATCCATGTGACTAATGACCACGTCCACTGCTTATGTCCTTATATAGACCTATGCTCTGTCTGATCTGGCTGAGGCTGGGACGATGGTGCACACACACACACACACACACACTCTTGCTGAGCCTTGAGACGTTTAGATGCCCCTGGAAATGTCAGCATATATCAGACAAGAGCTCCTGACTGCATTAATTAGTATGTTAGTATATCTGTGGGAATTCCTGCCTTGGTGATGAAGGAATAGGTGATTTTGGGAAGCACACTTATTCGCTGTCTGTCCGAGAGCTGAAGCGGGAACACACATCATGTTATGAGTACGAGGTGGGCGTGACGACTGATCAGACCAATTTGTCACATCTATTGATCCTGGCCCCGTTTTATAGTGTTCATTGCAATAGAAGTTATTTTCCTTTTTCCAGGGGAGATTCAGTGGTTGTGTCTACTAAACCTGCCAAAGAATTGGTGACCATGATGTACTCCTAGACACAATGACCCTCAAATTTCACAATCAACACCGCCCACGTGTAAATACAGCTGTCAGCCATCAGCAGTGGGGACAGTGTGGAGTATGAAAGAT
Source organism: Pempheris klunzingeri (assembly GCF_042242105.1). Classification (NCBI taxonomy): domain Eukaryota; kingdom Metazoa; phylum Chordata; class Actinopteri; order Acropomatiformes; family Pempheridae; genus Pempheris; species Pempheris klunzingeri. The sequence goes on from NC_092023.1 coordinate 25,573,776, forward strand.
TACAAGTGTGCAACTGAGAGCAGCAGTGGTAGAAATACTAATTGTGCTGGTCGTAAACTAGTAATGTAGAGTTACTGTTAAAGTTGTTAGTAGTAACTAGGGCTGGCTGTCAATAAAAAAGCACTACCGATACCAGTCCTCTTAAGGTGGCATAGATACCAATACAGTGCTATATTCAATACATTTTCTCCATGCTTGATGAGTTGCATTATCATGTTACCAGTATTCCCAGTCCTGACATAGTCCTTCCGTATTTTATGCATTTATTTATTTTATCAGACCCCACAGACGTATATTAAAGCCATACTACTTTGAAAGTCTCGGTGGCATCTCAGCACACTGAACTACCAGCTCCGTCACATACACAACACTCGACTGCACCACCACAGACTGAATGGGTTGTAGCTGCTGCGCATTAAACCGAAGGATGCTTGAGGTGAAAACCATACAAATAGTTTTAAATTATTATTTGTTTGTTTAGATCTGTGTGTTAAAAGGATCAGGTTTTGTTGGACTGGAGAAGTTTTGATATTATTTAGCACTGGACTATTTTGGTAGATACCTAAATGTATCAAATATCAATACGCAAACTCACCAGTAACAAATATTAACATTACTGTGTGCTACGTATCTATATCTGGGACATACCTTTGAGGCTGGATGTTGCGGCGCTTTGACATGTCAACTTTGCAGCTTTCAAAACGCTTAGTTTTGTAATTCATGTCTATAAAAGGCAATCTCTGAAAAGTTCTACCTTTTGGGTCACTGACGTCTAACCTCAATTCATCTGGTTCAGTTCAATTCAACTCCCTTCCTTTGGATTTAACATGTGTGGGCACTTTTAAAAGCAGCTAGAGACCCGATTTTTGTAATTATCTCATTTTATGGTGCCATTTTATTTGTGACATCTCTGCTCTTGAAAGATGCTACACAAATAAAGTTACGAACTTAAGCGGATATAAACTGTTGCTACTGATCGTCCTCATTTAAACAGCAGTGAGACTTTGTAAGTGCTTTCCATGGAAAGCAAAGACTCTCCTGCACACTGTTATATCACTAATGTCGGTCACCTGCTGTAAAAGTATCAACAGTTACGCTTCAGATCATTTTTGTTTCAAGATCTGATAATGATAGAGTTGTCAAGGCGATGGGGTATTTGGTGTGCTCTGTACCCTGATGCCATCCAAGGATAGAGCATCTACTTCTGTAATATATCAGGGCTTTGTTACAGATACCAACAGAGCCTGCAGATCCCTCGTGTATTCTTATTAAAGACTAGTTTTGTTAGGATAAACTCTCCAGAACACACACACACACACACACACACACACACACACACGCACAGCTGTTCATCAGACCTAGTTATCGACACAGGGAGATCTCTCCATAAATGGTAGACTGCCCAGGGCCCTGTCTCTGTTTCCACTGCACAAACCAAATGGAGTACAGGTCTTGGAATAGCCTTTTAAAGTGGAGGAGAGAGAGAGAGAGAGGGGGGGGAGAGAGAGAGAGAGGGGGGATGACAGATTCAGGCAGAGCAAAAGAAGGTGAGAGAAAGAAAGATGGCAAGAGGTTTGTGGATGCTTTCGCACTTCCACTTCCTGTCAGTAGATGCCCAGACAACAGCATGTGGTTGCACATATATTAGATGGATGTATATTAAAAAACATCATATGCCAGATGAGTTGGGTCTAAGTATCCAGATGTCAGTGTTTTCTTCTTATTGGTTGCACTGGATCGTGTAATTTGCCTTCTTGATACTTAAAACAAGTTAAAACACACACTTGTCACCACAGTGGATCAGTGATTTCTGTCAGAAAATACTGACGTGTCGTCTTTTTTCCTTTTCTTTCCAGCCTGAAAATCTACAGAAGACATGGCTGAGGGAGTTCTACCAGGTAAGTGATGCAGTATTCAGCCTCAACTATGCCATGATGTTAGTCTAGTTGGTATTTGTCTTTAATATGACAGAATTAATAAATGGCACCAGGAGCTTATTTAAAAATCCTCTGTTTTCTGAAATTGATACTGAATGGGCACTGGTCAGGCCAGACGTGAAGTGCAGCTCCTTATGTTGCTAAGCAGCTTGTATCATTGCAACATATGTTATCATGTAAGGTAATCGTGTTGTTTTCCACTTTCTCTTTTCTTACTTTGACACGGTAGTAGTACAGTTGGTGTTCTATTGACCCAGCAGGCCTGACGTGTGTCTTCTATAGCTTCAAGTGTTGTCACAGGACTGTGACCATAAACCCTGAGAATCGGCCACGTGATTTTCCTTTTCAGCTGAAGCTCTGTAGATTAAGCCAAGTGGGGGCGTGTGCTTTCTATAACTACAACCGCTCTTTTTTGGAAAGAGAAAGTCAAAATGTAGTCCTGCTGTAACCAATGATTCACTTGATTTTTGATCAAAAGCATCAATATACCTTTCATAATCAACTGACCCTGTCCGGGAAAAAAAATAAAAATCTGGCAGACTAATGTTAAAGGTTAATGATGATGATCTTAGTCACCTCATCTTCACCCCTCCTTTGAGGGAAAGAAAAAGCTCAGGCTCAGTCATGTTTCATATCTTACCTTTTCATCTACATAGGAACCCCTGACTAACCACAACTCTTTCCACTGGGGTAGGGGAAGTGAGGCAGCTAGAACAGCTAACTTCTGTCTGAAAGTGCTGCTGAAAGTGACAGATGGAGAGACGACAGAGACACTGATAGTTTTGCCATGATAGCTTGTATTTTTTCTACCAAATTCTGTTGTGAAAAGGTAAATTCAGTATATAATAAATATATTCTGCAAGATGTTTTCAAGAGGAAATATTCGTGCACAAGTTGAAATGAAATATCAAATGAATTTTTTGTAGAAATATTCTAGGAAATACCTTTTGATTTGATTAGATTTTTGATGTGAAATTTAAGTTTAGTTTATTATTCTGTTGTGATAGTGCCCCCTAGGTCAGTGCACTGAAAATGAGCCTTTCGGTTGAATCTAATCATATACGTTACTCTGTGAATGAGTTTGTGCATTGATCTGAATCATGGAGTATTGCTTACAACCTTCCTTCGTGCAATGTGGGCTTAGCAGCTATTGGAATAACAAAAAAGATAAGTAACAACTAGTGGGAATCGGTGCTTCGATCATTAGCAAGCTAAATTACACAGCTTCTGTTTGCTGAGTGGAACCTAGTTAGCCTAGCTTAGCTCGCCAGCTTCCACTTTCTGAGTGTAATACAAAGTGAACCGCAGGGTGAGCCGTCCTGTTCAATGTTGTAAAGGGACAGAATTAAATTGCTACTGAGTAAAAGCTAGCGGCCTGTGTGCTCAGGCTACATAACGGCGTGTCTCCAGGCCCACTCAGAGGCCCGAGGCGCCGTCTTCACAAACATCGCCTGTATGGAAACACACAACAATACGCACCATAGCTTCAGTCATATAACACTATATGTTTGCTGACAAAGAACATGAGATGAATTCAAATTTCTGTCCACCAGTGTCACCTCATCAGTATCAACTCCTCCGTCCAGAAGTTGGTACAAAGCTGTCAGTGTCAAATGTGACTGCGTTTGATAAATACCAGACAGAAAGGCATAAAAGGAAAGTCAGATAAAAGCTCTGAAAAAAGAAGATGGATAATGAAAGACACCCAAGGAGAAACAGACTGATGTAGAAGGCAGAGAAGAGACACAGAATGAAATTAGCTGTATCTCCGAATTTATCAGTTAGGACTGTCAGCGTCACTCAACACTGCTGTCAGGATCAGTAGCCCAGTATTGATTTGTGTCAGTGAGCCCAAGTCTCACCTGGTTAGCGTCCACTCACTCACACAGTTAACTGCACTAAGCTATAATGCATGAGAGAGGATGTTGTTTTGTTAAAGTCATTAGAAATCTACCGTTTAGTGTGGAAGAAGAGGGCCATGTGAGGTTAAGGAGACACATTTTCACTTGAGGCTCGGCGGTTTGACAGTTTTCCAGCTGCAGCTTTATCATGAAGCAGTATCCTGGAATAACTGCACATGATCCAGCCACGACACCACAGTGAACGAATGAATGAATAACTGTACAGTGCAGCTAGTGTACACTTCTGTTAGAGAAGTGTTCACATAGAAGTGTTCAATGAGGTAAGGATACACTGCATGGTCATGAGCTATGGAGAAAACCTTAGAGAGGGGCACACGCTGCTTCACACTGACAGCGAGGATGTTCCATTACCTCATTCCTCATTCATAATGCAGCAGTTTGTTTCTGTGGGCACAAGTCAAACATACACACTGTTTCAAATGTTTGGATAGAAATGCTGGAACTTTTCATCACAGAGAAGTTCACAAAAATATTCTGATATGCTCAATATGTGTACAGACGCAGGCACATTTTTACACAGTTTCTCTGTGGACAGTGTGTCAGTGGTTGGAGAGTACCTGGAAAAAGTGGTTAGTTCAGACCTATATGCAAACCAAGTTAAAAAAACACCTCAAACACTGTTGGGAAAAACACACAATCTTATTTACTATTCCCAGGAAGCGCTTGTCCTTTGGTTGTGACAGAAAAAAAAGACTCACCCTGAAGACACACACACAGCCTGACAGTCGTCACTCTGTTTAGCCTCAAGTGTATACAAGAATATGGTCCTTTCCATATTCAAATATTGAACCAAGGACACAAAAACATATACCTCTAGCCTAAAGAGATAATATGTAGATGATTAGATGATTTACAACTCTAACAGTGCCTGTTAGTACAGTACAGGTCAAAGGCATATGAGATCTGTGTTTTACTGCTGTGCATCTGTAATGGATTTCCTCATGTGGGAGTCATGGATTTCCTTATATAAACTGAATGCACATCATACAGATTGAATGATACATGCAGGACTAATAACCAAGACGTGGACGCTGAATGCATGATTAGGCTTCTTGGAGCAACAATTTCCAATAAGACTTCTTGATGTCACCTCTAATTAACATCAGTTATGCTTCTTAGAGCTTTATGTCAGGAAATGTCAACAGCACTCACCACTAAAGCCATCATTTTCTATTTTGCGAAATGTTTAAAACACTATTTGGACTTCTTGCTGGAAATGGTGTCTAAGCATCAGTGTGGCTCGGAGACACGCTGTCAGCTTCAGCTACGTGTCGTCTACAAAGATTTATATGACGTTTTATTCCCTCTATCAAACAACCCACACAGGATTGGTTATCAACCATTTACGTCTGTTCCCTTACAACATTCAACATTTAGATCCACTGAGCTGTTAAGTTTGCTAGGCTAACTAGCCTCCATCAGGAAGTGGAAGGTAATTAGACCAGCTTACCACGTTAGTGCTGGTTCCCACTTGATATTCATTCATTCATTCATTATTTCAACACCTGCTCAGTAATTGTCAGATCCTCCTTCAGCGATGCCTTTGACCCCCATTAGAGGAAGAATGGCGGCTAGCGTTGAGTGGTGCAGGAATAAGTCCTGAATACTGGAAATGAATCAGCGTTTTTGCACTTCTGGTCCCCTCGTCTCAAAGTTAGTGGGCTTTTCTGACTGAGTACTTGGTGGTTAACTCAATCTTTCACGTTTTGTTCAGCGACATAAAGTACATCAGTAAAAAGTCCACTCAGTTTTCCATCTTTGACGTGTCTTAAAAAAGGTGATAGCTAACAAGTGGCTTAATGAGACCACACAGGTTGGCTGCGATGACGTGACAAACACAAACACGCTCATCTACTTACTAGTCTGCCTTAAAGCCTCTGGCCGTGTTTACACTCGCGCTCTTGCAAAATATTTTAACCCAAACCGTAGTTTGTTTTATGGCCCAACTTTAGCTTTTTATTTCTGCTCCAGAACAGTGGTGTTCATTTGTTAAGAGCATCCTGCTGAGCAGTATCATAATCTTCTGTGTGCCACAGAGCTGATTTTTGCAATAATCTAAACTCCAATAGAAAAATCCCATCGGCTTTTTGCCGAGGGAATCAGTGTGACAATAACTTCCGCTTTGGTCTACAAAAATTCGTCATCCCGGCAGCTCTCTATAGAGACAAGCTAACACCTGCTCAGCTGCTCGGCCTCTGCACGTCTCTGAGTCTTTTGCTTCACTCCTCCTTGTAATTATCAGAGTCAGTGGCATGCCACAACATGTCGATTGCCAGGTGATTCCAGTCTGAATGTTTTGTTTAGCACTGAGGATATTGGATACCATAAGCACATAGCACGCCCCTGTGTGTGTGTGTGTGTGTGTGTGTGTGTGTGTCTCTGTGTGTGTGTGTGTGTGTGTGTGGAGAAGCATGTCCTGGTTATGGCTGTTGAGGAATTCTGTTTGCATTGCAGGTTTGCACACTTTGGAGGAAGGTAGCAAATGTGTGTGTGTGGTGAGAAAGAGGGAAAGACAAGCATGCAGGGAGGGAGAGGGGGAGGGAGGGAGGGAGGGAGAGGGAGAGAGGTGTGCCCCTGTGTGAACCAGGCAGGCCTGTAGCCTCATGCCAGCTCTGTGCCGCTGCCTGGCTGACGTCATGGAAAGAAGCATCAGACTCTGAACTCGGCGTGGCTGGGAACAACCAGCAGTGATGGCTACAGTTAAATACAATCAGCCATGCTAGCCCATCGTGACCCCTCTGCTCACACAATATATTGACTGTGTCTTCTAGTCCATCGCCTGCTATTTGGTCATGAACTTTTCAAGCTATTATATGGTTTTTCACAGAAAACCCTCCTGGATATGAAAAGAATATTGTATGTTTAACACAATTTAGTGTTTTTATGACTTCTGCTTTGTGTTGACTTGGCAACGATCCAAAGGCTGTGTCACACAGAAAAACACATTGGCATAGGAACACGGTGCCATCAGGAAATATTTAACAAGGCTTAATACTGGGGTTACTTATTCACACTGTAACACCCCCCCCAAAAAATGCTGTCTACATCGCTGCTCCAAGGCGACCGTTTGCATTCCACATGCTTTTCAGGGAAGAGCGGTCTCAGTTTTCTGCATGAAAAAAGCTGTTAAGCTGGCTTCTGTCGAGGTGTGAGCACAGCACCGAGCATCATGTGAGGATGCCTGCTGGTACCTGCAGCCTCCTACGTATCCTCATATACATGACGTGTCTGTATGTCTCTGTGCATTCGAGCTGTTTTATCTCGTTTCCTTCAGCTGCCCAGCTCCGTGAACGGCACAGCCGAGCAGGTCTGCATCTTCAGAGAAAATAAAATAATTCACGTCATGACACACCTCGGTCATAGTCCATCGACATGCTCGCACCTTCTTCTGCATAACCTACTGCAGTGCTCACTCCTTCTCCTCCTCTGACTCTCTTGTAACTTTCTTATGCTTTGCCTTTTTTTGGCTGTGTTTTCAGACTGGGCCTCTGGAAGCAGTTTAAGTGAACTCTGCCCTGTTAACTTGTTTAATTCACTTTATCTGGGTAGATGTGAACAAACTGAACTGGACCAAAGTGTGTGCAAATGTAGGTCTCTTGTCTAAGGAGTGCACATCTGCTAAAATGAGAGTGTAATCCGAACCGTTTACAGGAGTTCACCTTAGAGCGTGAGGTTTGAGGAGTGTAAAAGAGCAGACATTGACATCTGGCAGTCAACACTTACTTTTACATGCAAAGGCTGATATAGCAATATTAGTCCTCCAGCTTTTTCTTCACGGGTTCTGCACTGGTATGAATATTGGAGGCGGAAAGTGACGGGAAATTGTGCAGAAGCATTCATTAAACTAAGTTACAGTTAAAGGGGAGGATATTTTCTACTTTAGCTGGGGAAAAAACGTATTTTTGGGATCACATGGTAGCAGAACTGGGGGTGAATTATTGGCTCTTTGGTTGGAAGTGAAAAAGCTAAGCTACCATTTGGGAGGCCTGTGATAAATGCAGTGACTGAGGGTTTTTCAAATGCTTTGCTTCTCATTTCCTTACTTCTCATGCTGGTCAGTCCAATCAAATCCCGTATCAGGACTCTCACCCTGTGTTAGGATATCCCAGTCATTTACCCTTAAGCAAAGCAGGGTCATTTGCCTGCTGCCCATGTGTAATAGTCTGGGGTAAATGGGAATCCGGCATTGCCGCTGTGATAGTATAAACATTGCTTTGCATTGCACCACAATGAGTTGAGTAATCCCACAGCCGATTTGCATTGGAAAGTTCCCCGGACCGTCACAGGCCAGTGATAGTGTCAGGTCCCCATGTCCAGTCTAGTGATGTGTAAACTGCAGAGACGCACAGTGTTGAAGGTCATCAGATAGTTCATTGATTTGACGTCTCATTTAAAGTCTCAATCTGCAGTCATGTTATATGAACCCCCTTTTTATTCAGTGTTAAATTCAGATGCCCAGAGCCACATATTCTCTATATTATGAGTTAGTGAATGCACCACGCTAGAGAATAGTTTTGTTGTTGTAGAGATATGAGGAGTTGCCTCGTATCTTTTCAGATTTTTCACCTCTAAATAGGAACCGTGAAATAAGACTCAGGCTCTTCTTATTAGTCCTCATCAAAGGCCCTCTCTGTTTAGTAGATGATATCTTGTGCACAGTGTTGCTTTTGACCTACTTCATGAAGATGAAGCAAACTGTAAGAACACAACTTATGTTCTTCGGCATGAATAAGGATGACAAGTTGTCAGGACTCAGAAATATGATTTATTGCACCTTAGAATGGCATCAGACCAAACCAGCGTCACTCTGTCGATATCTTAAATGCACATTAGCCAGTTTGGATTATTTCTTTCTACTTTCTACTTCAACTAACATTTGAACTCCTTTCAGTGGCTACACTTTGACACTTCACATCCTTTTCAGTTCTCAGGTCCAACCACTTGCACAGTTTATACACAACTTTGTACAGTCCAGCTGCTTTCAGTGTCTTCAGCTCTGCTGGAACGACACTTCAGCTTCATTCATTACTTCAGTCAAAAACTCCTTCAAAACTCCTTTCAGTTCTTCACTTTTTCTTCAGGAATTCTTTCTCTACTCCTTTTGGTGGTTGGGATTTGGCTGCCACTTCAACTATAAATTCAACAGCTGTTTAAAATGCTTCAACTGCACATTTTCAGCAGTGAGCATGCAGACATTTTCTTCAGAAATGTAAGGTTTTTCAGGGGAAAGTTTAGTCGGGCAGCGCATCCTGTGACCTACTGTGACAGGCCCCCTGTGGCTCCACCACACTCACACCCACAGATTGACAAATATGTAATTTCAGATGTTGTCAAGAGTCAGGCCGTGGTGAGATGGACAGAAGAGAGAGGATGAGAGGACACGCCTCCATATCAAACACATCAGTGTTTTACATCCTTGAGGGGTTGAGAAATGGTCCCATATGGCAGCGCTCTGTTGGTCATGTCAGCACATACAGACAGGCTCTTGTCACCAATGTCACAGCAGCTATCACTGTGTGAGGGCTGTTTAGAGAGGCCACTGCTGTTGTTGCCCACCATAAAACCACGTTTTATGGACACAATATTTGGCATGTCAATATTTCGCTCACTACTCAACTCTAATGTCAACAGAATTTCTTGTTAGCAGTCGTAGATTTAATTGGGCACTGCTCACAGCTTTGCTCTTTGCTAGAGTAAAGTAAGGTCACTGGCTGTTTGGTTTTGGGCTGATAGCACCAGTGATTCTAGTAATGAAATTACCACCTGGATACTGTCTGTTTGCCAACGTAGGCCTGAATTTACAGCCTGGAAAGATAAATAGAATGCAGTCGATTAACGCGAGCGTGCACGTGTCAGTGAGCGCCCACACACATGCACGTCCCACACGTCACATTGGAGCCTAACGTTAGCTGCCAGCTCCTTGAGAGTGTGACCTTTTCCATCATGAGTTGATAGGTCCACTAATCTTTCCGAGTTTGAGCTGCTGTAGGTCCTCGCTCTCGGGTCATCGGGCTAAGTGACAAGCCATAGGTTGATGGAAAATCCATAGTGTTATTGCCATGCATTACTTTTATTTGATTGGGCCTGCAGTGAGCATAATGCAATGCAGAGGCGGGGGGGTGCTGGTAGTAGCAGGGCTCCGTTTGGGTCCGGGGACCGTTTTCTGACCCCCCGCCCCCCCACATAGCACCCAGTGACATTGATGTATGTCCTCTGCCTACTGTCCACAGACCTGACCCTGTGAGTGCTTGTGAGTTCTCTAAATCACTCGGTGGTATTGATTTTCCATTAGGGGTCAGCCACTCTGAACACCTCTGACAGGGCGCTCCCAAACACTCCCGATGTGTAAGAGGGGACGCTAAAGGGAAGCAACACGAGGTCATGTGACTCTGGACGGGATAGCTTGCAGGAACCGAGTCTTTGATCTTATACACAGCCGGTAACCACTAATTTGTATTAATTACCCAACGTTCACGTGAGTTTACATTAATGTCATCGCAGCATCTTTTTTCCGTAGCAGCCTGTGCTCGCTGGAGTGTTGCCCACACCGTAATAAGTCCACCTCACACATTGCTGCAGCAGTGGAGTTGTTATTGGTATAGTGAGCGATGTGTCAGCATGAGTGCTGACGTGTGAGCATCTGTCACACCCTGCTGTACATACACACTGAGCAGCAGGCACATCCCTGATGGTAGATGAAGAGGGGCCGATGTTATGCTTGTGGAACAAGCTCACTAAGTGCCCTCTGCCTACATTAGCAAGGCACTTTGTCTTGTGTAAATATAGTAGCATGTCACAGAGTCGAGTTAAGAAGAATTGTGGAGGCCCAGGCGCCGCGCTCATAGGTTTTGTGCTTGACTGAATAATTCACCTTAAGTTTGTTTATTATGAGCAAATGGGCCTACTGTAGAGTTGTTGCAGCTGTTATGGAGGCCGTAGCGCTGACAAATAAAGTGCAGTGGAGTGCAAGTACTGCTGTTTGTCCCTCTCCGTCCTTGTTGACCTGTGTTTTTTTCTCTCCTCCCTTACAGACAGTACATTCACACAAGCCTCACTTCTTGGCAGTGCACTGTCAAGAGGTGGGCGGGAAGAATTACGAGGCGTCCATGTCACACGTGGATTGTTTTGTCAAGTAAGTACGGTGCTCAAGATGTGGGCATTCTCCTCATTGTTTTAGTGACGGAGGTAGCAGATTCTGTGATAAGGAAGCAACCACTTGAAGATGCGGGAGTTGTGTCTCTTAAACTGAACAGACTACTCCCCCCACTGGTCGCATCACAGCTGTACGTCAGCACAGTAAAACATGCTGCTTTCTTTAAAAAAAGATGTGTCTTGGATCACGATACATATGAACTTTATTGAATAAATATGAGTTATTACTTCATTGAATGAATCTGAGTTATTTTAAATGTGGTTTAGCCTGAAGAAAACCTGGATGCTTTTGAATTTGATTGACATTTCCCTAATGTGTGTGTGTGTGTGTGTGTGTGTGTGTGTGTGTGTGTGTGTGTGTGTGTGCGCTCTGTCCGTCAGAGAGCTGTTGTCCAGTGATGCCATGAAGGAGTACAGCAGAGCCCGCGTCTACCTCGATGAGAACTACAAATCCCAGGAGCATTTCACAGTAAGTGCTGTTTGATACGTCGATGGTGCTTTCACGTCCCGTGGGAGAGTGTGTGCAAACTCTCCGAAGTTGAAATGGTTTTTATCGAAGATCACATGTGATGAATCGAAGGCTCAACAGCCACTGGGTTCAGTTTGATCTGTCAAGTTGGCAATGAGGTTCACAAGTGATTATTGACTATCTTCTTTTTTTTTTTTTTTTTGATTAAATCCATTTATATGTGGGACTGATGAGCCAGAAGTGTACAAACATTAAATAAATTTATAATAACGAGAGAAAACTTATCGTTGTGCTTATACAAAGTGGAAAAAATACCTCAAACAGATCTTCAATGCAGATAAAAAATAAATTCCACCTTTCAACAACAGGTTTCCCTACCTGAACCTGAACCTGAACCACTTTGACCACACTGTTCACTCCAGTAGTGATAGGTCTGTAGCAGGGGTGTCATTAACAGCTTCTGTGTCGACAGACTACCATTTCTCTGAGATCACTGACAAGGAAACGCCTCAGACACTAACGGCGAGCGGTGTGTCATCATCCCACATGGTGTTTTGCAATCACAGCCCTTAAATTATGACACTGTGGTGGAATTTCAGCTTATGGTGGGAATGACACGGCTCATTTGCTGTAGATGGAAGATAAACTGGAACGTGCCAGCGTGTGTGGTGTGAAGAGGCCCAGTGTTAAAAGCTGTAGACTGTCTCTAGAAACGTGACATAAGAGCTGAAAACTTTCAGGAGCTGATTGGCCAACAGCAGCTGGTTGATTCAAAGACAAAATGTTCCTAATATCAAGACCTTAATCCCAGTTTAATATACCTGTAACAATATACTGTACAACTGCCCCATGCTCTTCCCTTTACGTGTAGTAACAGCAGATGGCCACCAGATGGCAGCAGAGATTTGGAAATCACTTTGTTGTCAGTGCTCAGGTTGAAAACTGGTTAAATGTTTTGGGACTGCTTCTTTATTGGTTATCAGGATTCATTAGCAAATCTTTGGCATCAGCTTACAGTTACTGTTAGTTATTTTAAATGAAATTAATTTCAAAGCAATGGACATTAAGGCTAAAAAAAAAACCACTTAGACATTCAAACTAAATCAAACTAAAATGAATTGCAAATATTTAAATGTGTCCAGTTTTGTAGAAGTGTCCGGTCCAGTAGTGGGCTAATGTGTTGCCCTGCCCTCTGAACGATACATTCCAGTGTACTATTATCTTATTAAATCAAGTTTCTGTTTTAACTCCACACCAATACATGATTCCAACATCTGTGAATCTAATTAAACCATGTCTGGACTTATCCTTATCACAGTAGGTTTTAATCTTTGAAGAACCCTTCCATTCATGAATATGCTCCACTGCTGAACAGATGTTTCGCATGTGGCCTCTTGGTGGAGCCAGACACTCAAGCTCAACAGGAGTAGCAGAGGACTCTATAACCATCCCGTGTTTTACAGGGAAACATGGGTTTAAGTGCAGTTTTATGTCCGATGCTTAATTAACAGACTACAGGTATGTCGGATGATCGTCTCTGCACTCCCAGGAGACTATGTGGATGAAAGCGTTCTAGAGGAACTGGTCCAGATTTGGACTTTGGTCCCAGTCCCAGCACAGAGTTGTGCGTTCCTCCATGTTTTCGGCGTTATCACCACGCTACGCTGCACCTCCACAAACACTCATAAATCACAGCACCCGCTGAATCACATTTGCTCTTTTTAAAAAAATATTACAAACATTGGCCTTTAGAAAATATAATTATCTGCCATTTCATTTAAGCATCGCTAATATCCCAGCATTATGAGCTGTTTATTTAATAGTGTTTGTCTATAGATTAACCTTTCTGTTGTATTTTCATTTTCACCAAATGGAGAAGGCGGTTTGTGCCCCGCTTTGTGAGTCAGTCAGTGGAAAGGGAAACATCTGATGTGCTTTCTATGATGTTGATATTGAAATCATGGCAACAGTAAATATGAATAGACTCTCCAGTCTTTCTCACACAGGGCTTGCCATTTAGTTTTGATGACATCACCCGTATTTGTTTTCTCAAACTTCGATTTTTCTCCCCCGGTGCTCCAGGGATAATTGTTTGTTGTCTGGCCCGCCTGTCAATTTTCAGATAATGTAAGTGGGAACACTTTTCTGGGTCTAGAGATTTCACTTTGTGTGAGTGTGTGCTTTGTTATGTCTTTGGAAGAAGACAAGTGAATGTTTTAGATGAGTGGGAGCGTAGTAATGTGGCGAGTGTATGGCAAAGGCCAGTGAGATTGTTTACATGGCTGCCCAGTGTGAGAGTGTGTTTGAGCTGCACGTCTGTCGGTGAAGCAGAGGAAAATGATCCATGCATGAATGTGTGCAGCTCTGTTACTTTATTTTAATTTTTTTTTTTTTGTTGCTGCGATTAAAGCTCAAAAAATTAATTAATCTATTACAGGATCAACACAAACTTGATAAGTAACTAATTTTTAAAGGAAAAATGCCAAATGAATTGACCTGCTCTGGGATATTTGTGATTCTGTGATAGTATATTGAATCTCTGAAGTGTTGAATACAAACAATTTGATTATGTTAATTTGGGCTCGATTACAGATTTAAAAAAAATACATTTTCTTACATTTTATAGGCAGAACTATTAGTCCAAAAAAATATTCAGCATATTACAGGTAATGAAAAAATCCCTAGTTGAAGAATTAACTGTGCTTAAATCTGAAGAAACTGCAAAAAACATAATTATCCATTTAACAAGTGCTGAAATGGATAAAACAAATCTCCCTCAAGGTTTAGAAAGTTTGAAATTCCAAATCCACTTTTGTGTCATTTGTTGAGCAAAAGCGGTTGAATTAGAGTGAAATCGGACAGATTTCCCCCCAAATCCAGCCTGCTGGTACACAGTCTGAAATGCAGTGTAGGTTCAGGAGGAAGCTGCAGTCTGGACTGTTCACTGTATCTTAATTTCTCTAAATTAAGCTGTAAGATTTCTGATGTTAAAATGCTACATGTAACACCTTTATGCTGAATCTGAACAATGAGAAGTCCAGGCGAGCCAGAAGTCCTCCTCCTCTCCTCCCAGAGGAAGGCAGCAGTGGTGGGGAAGAGCTTGACTGACACGTCCCCCCTACGGCTGAGCCCGGGCGTGGTGTTTTACAGCCCTGTTAAGGTATACAGCAGGTAAAATGTCAATTAGGAAGGCCCGCCCTGATAACTCAACTCCCAATCCACTTGTTCTTGGCCATTAATATTTATCGTGGGCCTGGCCCTGGAGCTGCAGCCCATGTCATCTGGAATGATGTGCGCTAATGTTGCCGCTTCCTGACACACGCTCGTACTCTGGTGTCTGCACAGCTTAGCAGAAACGCCTGCAAACCGGCATGCACAAACACACACCTACCGCTGTCACACGGTCTAATCAAGCCGTCCACATACACCGACAGTGACACACAGCAGCACACGCTGCCTCCTCAGCCCTCAGTTGTTCCAGGGCATTTTAATGGGAAATTAAAGGCATCCCTCATGTCTGTGGTCTGCAGGACAGGAGTGAGAGCAGCGACGGAGGATAAATCAGGCTCTGTGGCTTGACAGGACGCCGCTGTCTCCTTTTACCCTGTGGATGTGTGTGTATGCATGCATGCGTGTGTGTTTGTACTTGCGACTGGCTTCACCCGAGGAGACAGTGATACAGTAATCAAGCACTTTGTCCTCACCAATTAGTGTCATTGATCTTAAACACTCGTACTGGAAGTTCAAAGCGGTCTCTGTGCAGTGTGTGTACACGGACCAAGAGAGGTGCGACTGTTTGGCTGCATGTGACCTTGGTCAGTGGTTCAATTTATTAACTTAATATGGAATGAGTTTCACTTTACATCATAAAACCACCCCGGTCTTTCCTGAAGCACATTAGGATTTTAACAAACGCATGTAGTAACAGAAATAAGCTCCTCCGAGATTATGAGATAATCATAGAAAGACAGGATGACACACAGTGGAAGTCTAATTCCTAATACTTCTTTTTATCATATGGAATCTTGCTTCACATGAATAGAGTTTTAAGTGCTTCACAGGGGAAATAAGCAAAAATATAGGAATAAAAAGCAAAAGAATCAAGAACAGCAGAAACACAAAACAAAAATTGATTGATGCTTCAAAACTGAGGCTGTTCTCATATGAAACATTCAAAGTCCTTTATCAGGGTAAACTTTAGGCTTGTAGTCTTTTCTTTCCTTTTCTCTGCTATTTGAGTACCATTTTTTAAAAATGTCCCCCATAAATATATGTATACAGAAGCACATATAATGTTGGAATTTCTTTTTCTTTCTTTCATTCTTTGTTTGTTAGATAGCAGTGTCTTATAATCCCGCATGGGGGGGGGTGTGTGTGTGAATGTTTGGTGAGACACAGATACATATACAAAAAGGATTAAGAACAATAATGATCGAGGTAGAGGAATAAAGAAAATAAATGTCCTCATAAGAATAATCAAATTGAAAAGAAATGTCTTAAGTTGTGGTCTCAGATCAGCACACAAGGTGCTTCATACTGTCGGTGCAAAAGATTCAGAGTAAGTTGTCGGTTCCAGGCACTGGGGGGGAAAAGACGAGGTTACTTTTCAAAAATCCATCATACAGACAGAAAGTAAAGTGTAGACCAGACCCACTAGTTTGACTACAGCTTTGACGAGTTTATGAGCAAGGCACAGAACCCACACCCATAGTCTCACATTATACATTTAAAGCTAACAAATAAAAAACATCAGCTCGATGCTTAATTGTTTGCCTTTCTGCCAAAGCTGCCATCTGATCTCTGGTCAGTAGAGCAGCCCTGTCAGTAGCTGCCAGCAGCTCAGCCTCACTCTGCCCCAGAAGTGAGTCCTTAATTCTCCTGCAGGCAGCGTGCTGTAATGCAATCATCAGTACCGCTCTGCTCGGCCAGGAATTTATGAACACTTAGTGTCCCTCTGTGCTGACGGGGCCTCAGCCTGAGTGTGTTTACGGTATTACCCAGAAATGCATGTCACTCGCATTTATCGCCTTTTTTTATTTTTATTTTTTAACTGCATCCTATATCACCCCCCCGGTCCACCTTTTTATGATGAAACAAAAGCAGGTTGCATATAGAGATTATATACTTTCCAGAGAAAGTGGGGTCATAGAGGAGGGGTCTCTGTGTACAGCCTGTTGGTTTTACACACAGAGGTTAACTAGCAGGAGCAGCCCCCCCTCCTCCCTCCCTCCACCTCTCAGCTCTGTGTTTAAAAAGACCGCAGCAGGCACATAAGCAGGTTAAAATATTGCTAAGTAAATCTAAGAGAGCTCTTATTTCAATATGGTGAGAAGTACGGCACCGGCTGAGGCCACTTGAATGGAGTAGATGTCAGCACGGTAATATCGCCAGGCCATAACTCTCCACGGCCATCACTCATACTCTCAGGGCAGACATAAGTGCATACACACACACACACACACACACACACACACACACACACATATATATATATTGTGACAACGGTGAATAAACACTGATGCAAGCATGCACGCCGACACACACACTCAGGACATGGGTTGAGTGACGATCAATGAATCTGCCATCAGACGTGAGTTATGAGGCAGAGAGAGTTGACATTCCCTGTGTGAAAATATTTTGAGTGAAAATGTAGATATAATTAATAGATTGGGTAAAGAGGTGGAGAAATTGATGCATTTATTACAAGGAGGCAGAGCTGGGGGAAGTCAGCCTTTTGCCCCCCCTGGATCTTCACTGCAGTGGGCATGGGCTGCTCTTGTACACACACACCTACATGTCCACAAACACACACCAAGCTTCTCCATAAACAGCGCTCTGATAAAGTGTGTACACGTGTGTGTGTGTGTGTGTGTGTGTGTGTGTGTGTGTGTGTGTGTGTGTGTGTGTGTGTGGACGGTGAGGGGAGTAAATCAGTTGTGTTGGAGGTGTTGTTGTCCTGCGGTGGAGGGTGGGATGTTGTGCTAGTGTGTGTGGAGAGGTGGTGGGGGGGTCTCCAGCCACAGATAATGATGTGATTCCAGCATGAGGCGGGCCGGGTGTACCTCGCCACCGTCCATTATGATGTGCGGCCCCCAGCCACCGAGGGGGCAGAGTGAAGGTGAGCCTGTCATATCGATCTTTTTAGTGCTAAAATATGAGCCACTTTACTCTGCTCCCCGGCGCAGTGATGTGAAAAATAATAACTCGGACCCAAATTAAAAATATTGATCGCTTAGGAGGTGTGGAGAGCAAATAAACACCCTCTGAAGGATTTTTACCCCCCTCCCCGTCCTCCTCCTCCTCCCTCCTCTGTCTTGCCCCCCCCCCCTCCACCCAGTGAAAAGGGCCGGGTCAGGGATGGTGGCTAGCTGAACTGTAAAAATATCACACCATGTTGTTGCTCAGTAGACTTTCTAATAACCACCCACCAGGCCCTTGATGCTCTTTATTGTTTCCAGACACAAATCAACAAGCAACCATCTTTTCAGCTACTCTCTAACACTGATTGATCGGGTTTTGACTCCATAATCTGGCATTAGCTCGGCTCCATTCAGGTACACCCCCGCCGCCCACCCGGAGTCATAATTTTTTGCACATCCGAGCTTGACTTTTTTATTCCTTCCCGCTGTAACAGATGAGCTGACACGGGGCCATCAAACGGGTGGGAAAACAATTGCCACAAGGTTAATTTTATTGCCTGCTCCATGCATTTGTGAGCAGGCGGGAGGTGTCCTCTGCCCGGGTCCTGATGAATGGCTGCGCCGAGCGGGCAGGAATGAAAATGAGAGGGGAGAGGCCAGGCACGGGGAGCCGGAGTCCTGCCGCTCCCACCTGAAATTGAAATTTTTCTGACATGCTCAAAATTGGTATTCTGATATATAAGAGAGGCGATGTTCCATTTAGTTTGATGATGAAAGCCGTCATGTGTCCCAGTCAATTGCATTTTACGACACCCACTTTACCTCATACATCCGAAGAAGGTTAATATCCGCACATCCTAAATGGCGGATGTCAGATTGTCCAGAGTCTGTAGGAAAATAAACTACTTAGTGTATCTAAATGCTGTCGTAATACTTGGCCGTCCTGGAAGCAGCGCTATTGATTGTCCACAAGGACGTTTGTTCTGTTTTGGGGCCAAGGCGGGATGAATAGATATTTGATGGAGCGTGGAGAGTGGGGCTGGACCAGCATCTGCATCTCAGTGCTGTGTCAGTGGGGATGAGAGCCAGGCGTCGGGAGGAATCACATGCTGCCTGTTGACATCAGTGAGAGGGAGCCGGGCCGGAGCTGGCGATATCTCTGGTTCCCCACTTGAGCTGCGTCCTCTCGCTGAAAGCTCACTCCTGTCCGCTGGCTGCAGGCCCTCACTCTGTGCATGCGCTGGTGTGAGTGCATGCACATGTGTGTCTGTGTAGCATTACTGACGCAGGGCGATCTCCGGCCAGCACTTTGTCCGTGCGTATTGATTCTTCCTCCACCACTGGCTATAGCTGCCTCATTTGCATGGCCCAGCTGACCCAGGCAGTCAGTGGCCATTATATTCCCATTAGCTAATCTCTCAGCTTTGATTTCCATAATCCTCTGTCTATTGAGAGCCCTCACAGCTCTCACAGTCCCCCTCTCCAAGGAGAAAGAAGCACCCCCAGCCACTCCACCCCAGTGACTTTACTCTCAAAAAAATCTGCACGCATCATATACACACACATGCATATGTAAGCTTACTGACACTGGAATGATGATGTAAGTACTCAGATCTTTTACTCAACTTAAAGCAGCGATACCAAAGTGGAAGAATCACAAGTAAAGATCCTCAGTAAAAGTACAGAAATAGTATCTACAAAATGTACGTCAGCATTGATGGAAAACGTACTCATTATGCAGACTGGCTTCTTTAAGTGTGACGTATTCTCACATATATGTCATATTTGGATCAATATTACCGATGCATTAACATGCAAGCAGCATTTTAATGTTGTTTAATGCGGATCAAGGTTAAGCTCATTTGAACTACATACGTTACATACTGTCGGGTAGACATCCCATCATATTTTAGAAAATCTTAATCTGCCAAGTGATAGTAACTCCACCCTAGGGGAGTAAAAGGTACAGTATTTCTGTCTGAGATGTTTCCCATGTAACCTAAAGTGTGACAGATCCCCTCGGTGCATGCTGACGTGGCCCTGTGGCTGCGTCAAGACAACAGTATATTGACATGAGAGTCAGATTGTGAAAGTCCTCAGCAGGAACGAATCATTGTCCAGGGGGACACAGAAGGGGGACTTTTGCCCCCTTTGGAAGATACCGACTTGATTTGACCAATTTCAACATTTGCAGAATCATATTAACTTTGGCTGAACTTCAGAATGCATTTTTGTGCAGAACAAGGACTTAGTGAGGACAAAGAGCATCTGTCCCCCATAACTTAGAAGAGAGCTGGTGTCTATTTAAAAGTACCCTTTATTAATAAGAGGAACAACACAGGAAACACGATCATGCGCCGTGCATAATACCATATGTGTTGACAAATACAGGCAATCCAGTCACTTTAGATTAGTAGATATTGATTGAATAGATTTACTAAGTAAGAATTCTTATTTTGATTGATACCTGAAAGCTTTCCAGGACATCCACAGTTTTATTTGTTGAACAGCTGGGAGCTATGCTAGAGTTTGCTCAAGGCCATAGTAAGTGATGGAGGGGCCAACATTGCTCTGAGAGGTTTGCTTCTCTTTGTGCCTGCGGAAGAGCTGCGAGATCTAAATATTTAAGCAAGGGGTCAGCACCATTTAAACAGGTAGCTGTAATCTGTTTTACCAAGTTTAAGTGTCTCTCACACTGCGTAGAGGTGATGTTAGGTAAGTACGTTTAACCCTTGAGGCTGAAAACTAATCATTATTGCTTGCCAATAGGATACAGCGATGTGGTTCAGCCAACACACTCATCTCCCACATCTCCATCCCAGGGGCATCCACCCACTCATCCTCTCGGAGAGGAGACATCCAGTGTGCCAGTCCAAACTGACCTTAATCACCCTCAGTAGAGTTCTCTTGGAGTGATTGCTTACATTGATGAAAGAGGACCCACCACCTACCGCCCACACTCCACCCTTGACAACCCCCCACCGTCCAAATGAGCTGATAATTAATAACGGCTGGCTCTGCAAGCACCAGTCAACAGACAGCATGATGGATCGGACAGCTTGGATGCAAACCAATACAATGCCAAGCTTTTCTTGGGCCCCTGGGTGTCCTTTACCCTGCGCCATCAGGCATGCAGAGAAGCACCCACCCTGCTAATTAAATACCCACAGGTTGCCCTTGTTTTTCAGCAGGGATGCTTTCTATCTGTTCACTATTGGCATGTATTTAATAATTCATGGGGCTGCACCACTGAGGACTGTGCTCAGGGTCTGTGCTGGACTGTTGCAGACTTTGTGACAAAGACTTCGGAGGTGTAATAGCTCACAACCTAATGTATGGTGTTCACTTCATTTACGGAAAATGAACTTGAAATCTTCAGTCTTTCCTTTTGTGCGAGCAGGATAAAGATGGCGCGCATTAATAATAATTAACATTCAGGCAATTCTTATCATTCATCTGAACAAGCAATCACACCGATGTGGGACATTTGCTGTAGAGATGCCAAATAGCTACACCTCCAGGCCACTTCCTCTAACTGTCACCGATGCCGTTCAACATCAGTGACAACAGCGTTGCACCATTTTTCTGTCTTGTGACAGCTGTCTGCTTTGTCGCTGAGTGAGCCGAGCAGCCGGACACCTCTGATCTATACTGCTGCGCTAATGACCTCCTTTTAATCACTACACTTCCCCTCGTTTTGTCACCACGTGACTTGTTAGCCGCAAATTGTGAGATATGGACGTCTTTCAGTAGGGAAACATTCTGTTAGCTGCTTCATTAGACTGATTCAGGGCTTTGTGAAAATGCAACAGAAAGAAAGTGGAATCTGATCCTTCGCTATGTTAGTGTCCGTCTCAGCAAGGCAACAGCTGCAGTAGGAAGTGTGGTTGTTTGGCCCCCGTGTGGCCCCTAACCGGTGAAATTGGGTGTAATTGGTGAATCTGGTCCAAGAGGAGCGCAGGGTCGTCCGTGGGTTGTGAGCCTGTCATAATAACAACCAACAATGTGATCATTTCATTTCCTTTTCACTTACACATCACCTCACTTCACATGAGACAGCACACACACGCAGACACGGGGACAAGGTCAGCACTGGGTCCCATTTATTTCACTCTAACAATGACTCTAAATAGCCTTTCAAAAGCGGAGTGAGGAGGGAGACAAAAATAATCAAATCACACAATTACTGCTGGGCTTCATTCTATAGTTAAGTGCATTTTTATTGTGTAACGTTTCTTTCTTCCCTGCACCCTCTCCCACCTCTTCCACCCCCTCTATTTTTCCTGCCTCCCTCGGCAAGCGTTCTCTCCCTGCCACTTCTCATCTAATATGGCCATAATTGGGTTTAGTTGTACAAATCAGATTTTAGCAATTGGGTTATCCTCCTCTGAAATTGGAGAGGTCTCTGGGCTGGCATGGGTTGAGAGTTAATCTGCTTTTGTTAAGCCCTTCTTTTGGTGGCTGCGGCGGCAACATCGGGCTGTGCCAGTTAAAGCGTTTTACCTGTCACTGTGGACATGGCTCGTAATTTACCCCCCTCTTCAAGGGAAAAAAACCAAAAACCTCCCTCACACACACACAGTACACACATTCAGCCATCTGCTTCTCCCCGTGCAAATAATGACATTTGAATCGAGCATTAACAGGCTTAATTACTTTAAAATTGTCATTTTAATTTACACTGATATAGTATTGATCACACAAGCAGAGATTAGGGCCCTCAGTGGAGCGGTTGATGTGGAATTAAACAGGGCCAGGTCCTCCAGGGGCCCGCCTGGCCTGTCCTGCCGCAGCCAGAAGAGGAATGACATCCTCCCCCTAATGAACTGGCAGCATGCGCAGACATGAATTTCAGGCCCCGCTGGAGAAGGAGGGAAATAATGGGGTTTGGGGAGCCATGGCGGGTTATTCATTCACTGCCATGCACCAATTCTCCTGTGATTCATCCCTAGGCCCCCAGACCCCCACTGCCTGTTTGCCTGCCACATTCAGCCCGCCTGACCTTTCTCCAGCCTAAGTTTATATATATATCCCCTCCCTCCTCGGGGAGCACCTTGCCCCTCACCAGGTATCATGTACAGAAGGAGGGAGTGGCGAGGGGGGGGGGGTGTAAGGGTGGGAGAGTGAGCAGGGGTGAGACACTTACAGCCACCAGCCTCTAATCCAAACACCCCCCCCCCCCAGCTGTGGAAGTGCTGGTCCGTGAGTCTCCCTCTCATCCTGGCTCAGCGGCCTGTCTGAAGAAGACGACACTTTCCAGGGGAATTGATCTCCTCGCTCCGGGCTGCTGTCACGCACAGCTGGTTAATATCGGGGGGGAAAATCGTTACATTAAATCCAAGCAATTTCTCCCCAGTTTGAAGAAATCCTGTGGCTCCTGTGGTAAGAGCTGTGTTGTGGAGTAATTAAAGCAGTAGAAACAACCTCTTGACACCCGTCTCCAATGAACACACTCAAACAATCACACTCCACACAAGTGCCTTTAATGACTGGTTCTTGGAGTGAGAAGCCCGATAAGATGAGGGCTGCGTACAGACACAGGACGGAGGACTATTCCACTGCATGTGTGCTGTGTCTGACTTTCTACTGAAAGTCAGCGTTTATTCACTTAAAGCACTAATTGCATTAGATGATGCTTAACACTGTGAGACAATGGCTTGCAGCTGTGAAAGATAAAAATATTCCAGTATTATGTGTGTGAAGGGAGCAACAGTGAGTAATTAAAGATGCTGTCCGGTCAGGCTTGATTTGTTTTATCACAATTAAAAACTCCTGATCAGATCACATGAAATGATTTTGCCAGTGCAGTTTTAGCTGCGAGATGTTTTTCCAAACAGCTGATAACGTAATGACATGTGCTGGTGGATTAGGGGCTAGGGTGTAGCTGAGGTGGTAGAGCAGGCAGGCAGTACGTCCGCTTGTGTGGGTTTAACAGGAAAATATGTAAGTCGATTCCCAAAAGTGTCCCCACTGTTACTACTAAGGTTTAACAAAAACACGAAATGCAATTTTGACTCTGGAGAGTAAATCATGTCCATATTTTTGTTGATCTTTGATACGTCTATCATGCAAAAAGAGCATGTGACAGATAATAAGAGGAAGAAAAAAGATGCATTAAGGGATATTAACCAACATGGAAAACCACCCGAGGCGACTGCGTCGTCCATGTAGTGGTGGATGTACAACTTGGACGGTATTACCATGGCCACTTGCGAAGAAAAGCTTTAGATTAATGAGGAATCCTACAATCTATCTCCTTAGCTGAAAACTGTTTTCACAGTTTAATACAATGCACTCATTCAGAACTACAAACAAACTAGGCTGCTGGGCAGTAAGAGCTAAGAATGCACATCTTCACAAAGTGCTGCACAGGACGCAGAAATACAAAAATGCAACACAGAAGCCGTTTACAGCTTCATCTGATTTAACAGAGGAGAGCAGACAGCAAAAGCCCAATCATCCTTGGATTTGTGGACGGAACAGGGTGTAAAAAGGAGATCTGATCTTGATCTGAGTGGCCTACAGGTGGAATATGGATAAAGAAGTTCAGAAATGCATTAGGGGGTGTGATCATTTGGGGTCTTGTGTGCGAGAAGCAGTATTCTGAAATCTAGCCTATGCTTCAGGGGGAGCCAAGGAAGGGATGCAAGGTGCGGTGTGGGATCTGCGTTTGGTATCGGTTAGTAACGTGGCTGCGGCCTTGAGCAAAGAGAAGAGTATAAATGCATACACAGGCCACGCTGCTCACTCTCTCCTTCATCTCTAACTTTCTTCAGAAAGCTTTAGAAATGATTAATGACGCGGGTGCACATCATGAAATCAGACAGTGATGGCGAAGTCAAAACCGAACTCTAGTCTATGCTCGTCCTTGAGGCAGTTGACTACCAGTGTTCCCTAAAACAGCCCGGAGGTCCCAGAGCAGATTGAAAGAGGGGGCAGGGGGTTGTTTGTGAGGTCCTCATTTGATTGCATTGCCTACCCCTACCCCTGGATCCTGCAAGGTGGAAGCCATCTTGACAATGAAGGCTAAACAAAACAACAACCTCTTCTCTCTCTTGGCTGGCAACTCCCCATGACAGGTATCAAGATGTCTCCAATACACATAATGGACTTGGCAATGCCCAGGGTGGCTGGGCTTGGGCCTTCTACTCCACTCTGTCATCCAATCACCTTATTCTAATGCTATTGCATTGTTTAGTCAACCAGCCGTCCATTTACATCAACCCATAACCACACAGCCACACCACAGGAGCACTTAATAGAATTAGCAGGTATTGTGCAGCACATTTTAAACACATAGGCCATTTTAAACACACCCGCTCAGTCACTCTACCTCCCTCCCCGGGCTGACGATCCCCCCGCTTGCTGTCAGAGTAATGGCATCACAAGCTCTCCATGCTGCGCCAGCCTTTCCTCTTTAACTGTCATAACTCTATACACCATGGGCAGTTTATTCAGATCTTTAAATGTGTTGCTAATATTGTTGTCATGTTTATGTTATGTACTATATATTAATAGCTCATGAAGCACATTTGTAGCATTATTAAATCATTTTTCACTTGCTGTTCATTAGGAAATAGGAAGCTACAGTTCTTGACTGAAACAGCCGGTTAATTACAGGGCTCTCATTTTTCCTAATCTGATTTTAGGGAATGTTTGAGAGTCTGTTTGGCTAGCCAGCATATAAATAGACAAACAAAAATGAAACAGCTACATGGCTGGGAATTTGCAGTCATATGCCCTCTCTTGCCCTTGACTGAATGCATTATTTTAACACTCCAGTGCCATCTTTTCAAACAAATTAGTCTCATATGCTTTCTCCCTTGTGATTAACACAGAACAAATTCACATCATATAACCCCAAAATTGTCTTAAGGCCTCATTTTCTAATGATATTAAATGGGGCACGTGTATGTTTATTTGGAATGACTCATCTCTGGGGTCAGGGGAAATGAGCAATCCCTTTGTCCCCTAGCCGCCACCCCCTGTTAAACTATTACCTATAAAAACAACCATACACTCCCAGTCAGAGGGTGTGTCCTGCTGGGTGTAATAACGAGGGCCTTCCTACTCGTCTCATTGCACGGCAGATTGATTTTTGTTAGGAAAATTAATGCAGTTGCTGTAAGGTTCTGGAGGTCAGAGGTAGACGGGCTCCAGCAGATGAGGGGCGGTGCTGGTCAAATGGAAAGGTTGCACGCTGCCATGGGACCTCCAGAGTGTGCCTGATGAAACTTACTGTGGGTTTGTTTGAGGGCGGAGCGCACAGTGGCTTATGATGTATTGTCTCTGTGCCGTTTCATGCACAAAAATGCATCTCCGATGATTGACAAAGCAAATATATAGGTCCATTTATTGACTACACTCACTCACCCCAGTGTCGGTTTGGTTTGTTGCCCTTGTTTTATCTTGTTTGCTCTTATTTGTTGTCTTGACAGCAGCGCGATAGCAGGGAAAGACTTACAGTTTAGCTGAAAGGACAATTCATCTGAAACTTCACTTCGAACATATCCTGTCTTATAAGCAAAACATAACCATATTTCAGAGAGTAATGCTTCCCAAGTGGGAACCAATCTAACACAAAGGGTGCCCCAGTCAACAGGGCCCCTGCACAAGTTCAAGCCACAATGGCACCCTGTGTGCACCATGCTGTAGCTAATTACCAACTCATTAAAGAGCCCTCTAATTAGATTGGATGTTATGCTCTTTTAGTTAAATTCAGGTTTTTAATTTTAACTGCCTAATTACATTTCTGAAAAGAAAAAAAGACACTTTTCAAAGCACGCCTTGGCCAACTGGAAATGAATATCCGAATGCTGAGCTACAGAGAACTGAGTCTTCTCGTCTTTGGATAATTGTTGATATAGAAGATCTAATAGAGTGCTTTCTGCTGATATCATTCAGTTTGGTGGCCTTATTAGGAAAAAAGTAGGTCAGAACAGCTGGTTGTCTAAACCAGGGGATGCCAAAATGGTAAGAACACCTAGTTCCCAAACCTGCGCGGCTAAAAATGTGTTGTGGAACTATAGTTGAACGGACCCTTGAACTGTGAACTTGATTGAGTTAGGAACAAACAATGAAAAAAAGAGTGCCCTGATGCTAGCAAGGCTGTCACGTCAGGTTAGCAAGATCTATTCAGAAAGTAATCAAACCATTTTCCAGCTTCCAGTAGTGACTACTTTTAGTGGCAAATACATATCCTGGCCAATACACGAAACCATTCATAGCCTAAAGTAGGTTAGCATAGCCCTAGGTAAGCCTTTCTACAAGTATACCCAACTAAACAGGAAAACACTGACTGAACAACACAATACACAAACTGCAACATAAGTGGGTTTGTGATCCATTTTGAGTTCAGGTGGAAAGGAGCTGCTCACATTGATTCACCGAACATTTACAGACATCTATTCAGAGGCTTTAATGAAATGGGACTTTACAATACTGCTCCATGCTGTAGCTTGGTTGCAATTCTTTTAAGCCCTTGTTTGTGCATAGCCACTGCTTTGCTAAATCTTCATGATGGCACCTGCAAAGCCAAAGTAAGTCTGGTTTGTTCTCAGATGTAACAGATGCACTGTACATGGCGTATTCTTCTCTACTTGCACGTGACATAATGATATACAGTACCACCTGGTCATCTCTGGAGCGCTCAAAAGGGGCGACCCAGGAGCCTTGTTGTCGACCTGCGTGGGCCCCTCCAAATCCTCTTTTCTTCCCACATTTCTGTGGGTGTGATATTTACAGGAGAGCAGACGTGGGTTTGCTGCCACTCTTGCCCCTGGCACAGGACCTCTGCTCACTCACATCTTAAAGCTGTCTTTTAACAGGGGCCAGGGGAAAGGCCGGATGCTGCGATTGTACGGATAAAAAGAAACATCTGCGCAAGAAAAGTCCTCCGTTGTTCGCTCTTTTTTATTTATTATTATAATAATACAATAAGAGGAAAAAACCCCATGACATAATTTCTTGTTATCTAAGAAGCTGAGGCTGCATTTACATTTGCTTTTCATGCAGCGTCCATGTGCTCTTAGGGGCGATGCACTGGAGTATAACTAAGCTAGCATGGAGGATATCCAACCATTTAAATCAAGCCTCTGGGAATTTTACATAACACATCATTGGCGAGCATTGGTTTTTACATAAAGACAAAGAAGGCCACAAAGAGCCACCGGACGGGCGTCTTAGCCTGAGACGAGCCACTGCGTGTGTTTTTGCAGACTCCTCTAAAGCTTCACGGTCCTGTGGTCACTGTTGTGCTCCCAGAACGCCTCTGCTCATACCCAGACAGAACACAGACAGAAAGCTGCTTATTTTTTTTATACATCGAGAGGGAAAAATGATTTTTCTGAACTCAACCTCAAAACTGAGCCCTCTCCTCTGATGGGGTGACTTCTCGGCTTGATCTTCAGAGGAGCGATCTCGAGCCTCTGGGCCATAGGAGACACTGTAGACCGCCATCGATTGTCCCTGCGCTGTGTGGAAGCGGTCATATTTTATAGATGTTTCACGGGATGGCTCATGATCTAGAAGATGTTACCTTCGTTTAGGAAGAGTTGTGTTTGTAGTAAGGGAGGAGGAAGGGCTCCTGATACAGAGAAATGAGGACCTTCCTGATAAATTCTTCACACAAGTGACAAAGTAATGCCACTAAGATGCAGCAAACTAACATATTTCATTATGGGAGTCTGCAATAGAGCTGTATCTCATTGGGCAGCCAAGGATGCCACTTTGTCATTACAAGGCCACATGAGCAAGCCACAGGCAGCATGGGACAGGGACAGAATCAAAGCTGCCTCTGGACAGAAGCTGACTGATTACTTTTTCAGCTGACATCACAGCCCTGACACCTATCCCACTGTCCTTAGGGAGAGTTGAGTTTGCTCAATACTGATTATTTGACATTGAAAGTTGCTTATGTCACTGGTCAATTTATCCCAGATGTTGACGTGTGTTTGTGTGTGTGTGCACGTGTGCCTCACCTCTACAACTGCAATAAATAGTTTTTTAAAAAGTGTTCATTACAGGCAAGTAAGCAGGCTGTGCGTTCAGACAATGGAAAAACAAACTTTTCAAACTTCTTTACAGTCTTCATTCAACCACAGTGATCAGTTAAAATGATATTGCTTCCATCCTCCCTACAGCCCTTATAATCCTAATTCAATCAATTCTTTCACAAATGAGGCCGCATGAATAGGCACAATATTAAATCAGATAATAATATAGATTGATGAACAGTCCATGACAACATTAGCGGCCTTTCCAAAATGCAGAGATGGGGAAAAAAAAAAATAAATCAATGAACTCAAAGACCTGTCATTTGCATGGGCCTCTTCCCCTAATGGGAATACTTCTACAGACAGGGAATTACAAGTTGAAATATTCTTTTTGATTATTGGACATCCATAGCCAAATATGATTTACATTAATGACCATAAGTATATTAAAGGCATTTTATCCCTCTGCATCCGAAACGATTGAATAATGGCTCTGGCAACCAGGCAGTGGCTTGAGAAAATGCAGAGGAGGTAATGTCACTTTAATTACTAATGGATACCTCAACTGTTCAGACTTTGATTTTTCATCTTGGGGGGGAAAATCTAATAAGGCAAATATTCATCATCTTCATATCCCCTTTTAAAATGATGATTTTGTCAAGCCCAGACAGCGTAGTTATTTAAAGACAGCGGCCATGCTGGCCTCTAAGGTCAACAGTTTATTTGAAGACTGCTTTCGAAAGATTATTTTCCTGTGAAAGAAGAAGAAAGGTCTTTTCACGCTCAAATGCAGAAGTCTGATGCACTTAAGTTTTAGGAGCTGACCTTATTAGTGGGGACAGACATCATAAAGGTTTCCTTTTCTTCACTGTTTGTCATTGACATCCTGTTTTAGTGCTAGCTGTGGTTGTCATGAATGAATTGTGCACAGCAGTGTTTTGAGCTGAACTCTATTATGAAGTCACAGAACAATCTTAGCATAGCTGAGTGTAAATCGTCTAGATGGCTGGACGACTTTAAATGCTGCTCTGCTTGCTTTGTTAAACTGCTCTGGTCAACAGCAGTCACCAGAGAATTCACACTGCAGAGTAGTCTCTGACATTACTTTTTAAAAAGCAC
Source organism: Pempheris klunzingeri (assembly GCF_042242105.1). Taxonomy (NCBI): domain Eukaryota; kingdom Metazoa; phylum Chordata; class Actinopteri; order Acropomatiformes; family Pempheridae; genus Pempheris; species Pempheris klunzingeri. Next base: position 25,603,509 of record NC_092023.1, read on the forward strand.
CCAGATAAACACAACTTGTATCAGACTTTCTTTCCTCTTATCATCATACGGGTGCTTTAGTTTTTCATTACCAGTGTTATACAGTATGTGTCCATGACATAATAACTTACTTTCAAACTCCCCGTCTCCAGTTTGTAAAGTAGACATTGTGTTATAGTTTATTAAGTGTAAAACCCTGATGACATCAGCGGGGTTATTTTTTTCAAACTTTGAAAAGCTCTCCTGACCAACTGCAGACGTACAATACAACAGCTGTTGATGTGTACACAACTGTTTTCATTTTTTTTCAAATTCACATCATTTACACAAATAAAGCATATATGCAAGCAGCCCTTGAAACTTTACTTTTTGCCTCCTGATACTTGACTGACACCAGAAAGAAGCCTCCTCTTGCTAACTTTTACTTCACTGTTGGCTTTTGCTTTGCTGGTTTCTGCTTTTTCACTGCGGCTCATATGTAAATTGCACCACCGTCGAGCTGTAAGCATAACGCCCTCACGGTGCCTTCATTTAATTCATTTTCGCCATGGATTTCAGACTGTTGTGCTATGCAAAGGACATTTTGCCCAGCCTCCTGAAGAGGTCAACAGCAGCGCAGGCCCCACAGGTGTAATCCCATTTACTTTGATCCTCTGTTTTTATGTCCTCGTTAAAAGCTGCTGAAGTAGCAACATGGTATTAGTAAATACGCAGCTGGAATATATATGAGCATTAATCATTCTCTGTAGTGAACATGGCAGGACTACCTTACTGGAAATTGGGGACTGTGCAGAAATGATGCATTGAATTAAATTTAGATTGTTATCCTTTTATTAGGGCAGGAGTTATTCACCTTTCCTATAAGAATCCGGCACACATACATCACAATGTGCACCGCCACATTTCTTCCTTATGGCTTTATCAGAAGACATTTATTCAAACCATTCTCTCTGAAAAAAGAAACAAGGTGCTATTACTGTCTGTATCGAGCATTTTTAACAAAGTTATCAAACTCTTCCATCTGGATTATGCTGAAAAAGCCAATGATGTGGTCTAAAGCAAAAAGAAAAAAAAAAAAAGCCCTGGCACTATAAAGAAGCTCTTTTAAAGTCTGAGTCATATCATGTATATGCGTATTCACTTTGCTTTTTTTGTTGAATGTCATTGCTGTGATGGTTTTATTGCTTTAGACCCCTCTGCCGGGCAGGTTAGAGGAGCGACTGCACGACTGATGAGCGTGGCAGGAAATTGGCAGATGGAAGCATCCATTTCACCGCTAATTAGGGGGTCCAGAAGCCCGCCGACTGACAGGGTTCAACTGGGCAATGTAGTGCCTGCCAGCTCCCATCCCGTGCGCTTTATAAAACGCTCTTTAATTCCCCGGCACAATATCATTAACTTTGTAAGTGGATGAACACAATGGACAAGCAATTTAATTAACTTCTACCATTGAATGTTGGAGGGGAGACTAAATGAAATTAATGCACAATATTTCCCAGGGAGGCAGCCAACCTTGGGAGTGGGTCTGGATTGTTGGCAGGTCAGGCGCTGCCGTGGGTTTGGCCAATTATGCCTTGTTTAGACCCATCCATAATATTTTCCTCAAAGGAAAATAAAATCAGTGGTTTTGAGATCAATCATGAGCGCATGTCGCTCTGCATTGTGGGAGATTTTAGAATAATGAAGTGGAAGCCCGGAAACACTCTGCTGCCAAAAGCCTCCGGAATCTACAGAGGTAAATACTGTATCTATCATAACTGATCCTTACAGCAGTGGGAGTTCACTTGAAATACACAATCAATAAATGGATAGAGGTTGTATTTAGGAAATGTAGCGAATACGAGGGCTTCTCATTGTGGCTCTAGGGATGGCAATGTAGATTGGTCAGACGGTCCATCACTGTGGTCCAGATCGAAATATCTCAGCAGCTGTCGGGAGGATTGCCATGGGATTTTGTGCATACATTCAAGATCCCGAGAGGATGAATCCTTATGACTTTGACAATCCCCTAGCTTTTCCTATAGCACCACCATAAGGTTAGCATTTTTGCTTTTTAGTGAAATGTCTCAAGTATTGGATGGATTGACTTGGACAAATATTCTATTTCAAATGTTTTTATCGTGATGCATCATATTCAAAGATAAAACATGGCGTTGCCATCGCAAAAACATACAATGTTCTTACATACATATCAACGTATCAGTGATCTCGCTTGTTGCGACAGAGTGTAGAGCTGTGGAGTAAGTTACCTTTCTCTGGGTCGTGAGGATTATCTTTGATCTAACAAGTCAGAATTATTTTGACTTATTCAGTGAAATATTTCTACATTTACAAAATGGATTGGCACCAAATTAGGTACAATCATTCATGGTCCCCATAAGATGAATCCCCTGACTTCTCAACTTGCTCTTTTCATCGTCAACTTGTCCGATACTTTTCTATCTCACTTCACTATCTGCGTGTTTTTCTTCCCAGTGGCCCTTATCCTGGCTGTAGACTCTGTGTAAGCACATGTTACAGATACAGACATTATGAAGGCGGTGCAAAGAGCCTTGTGTGACTATAGTTTGATGCTGCAGGTCAGTATTACTCACTGTATCCACAATACCAGTCTAAATGAGGATCAGGTGGTCTGGATCTGCTGTTCCTGTTTTAATTGTAAGGGATCAATACCAGACCTGCTCTGCCATGTAAACCAATTTTCTTGCGAGGTTTGCTCCTGAGGTCCCGCATGGGGACAGATAAAGAGCATTAAGGAGCATGAGCTTAACTTAAATCTTAATTACTGTGAAATAAATGACTACATTTATGTTAACATGTTTCCTTTTAGTATATCTCTGAACAGTCTTAATTCATTCGCTCTGTCCCTTATCTGTGGCCCCCCAGCACACATGCAAACACACACCCCAGAGACAAGGGCTCCTTCAGGACGTGACGGATGGCTCCAACACTCGGGCCGCTTTCAAATCACAGGAAGTGACAGAGGAAGTTTTAATGAGAGTTTTGTCTGTGTATCCAGTCAGGCCTTCCAGGCAGCTGATGAATAATAGACACTGTGGCTCAATACTCTGAATACTCAATCAATGGCACTGGGAGAGGGCCTTGGCAAACACATATGACAGCCCGGGGTGGGCGGTGGGCTCTGGAGGGGTAGAAAATACTAAGGCTTCTCCATCTGTATCAGTGGGCTGAAAAAGCAAGCCATCTCTATTGACGCTGCTCACTTTTGTGCCGGCTGTTTTCCTTGCCGGGGATGACAAACAGGCTGTTTGTGCAGTATTGGAGATTTGTGCAGAGAGGCTGTTACGAAGGTGCTCTTTTAGCCCCAGATCCTGCATATCAATGGGTCCCTTGCTGGGACATTAGAAGGCTGATCCTGAAATAGATGTGTGGATTCCTGCATTCGGCAGCGGTCAGAGCGCATGGCATGCTGTTCTGTTGTCTGCTGAAGGATTCACCCTGTAAGCTTTGACTTGGAGTATGTTTAGAACTGAGTCATGTATGAATGCAGGTCCTTAGTGATTAATGAGGATATTATGTACCTATTAGTCAGAACTTATGTCTCTGCCTCCTTCTCTAATCTGTTTTGACATAGCATGTGTTTCTGATGTATCGCAACACCATTTCTTCATGACAGCATATCTGATTGACCTTTCCGATAAGAACGTGTGTGTGTGTGTGTGTGTGTGTGTGTGTGTGTGTACATTCGTGAGTGTTTTTTTTTTTTCTGGTTATGTTTCTGTGTGGTAGTGTCGCATCACTCGCGATTTGACATATGAGGGGACTTCAGGGATTTCTGAGCAATGAGATATAAACTGGAAAACAGCCCATTTAGTCTCTGCTGTCTAGAGGGAAAAATGCCCCAGAAAACCCTGAGGAGATATTTCTCTGAGGTGGCTGTAATGAGCCTGTAGAGTGAACATTAAGATAACCCTGATCACAGTCCAAGTACTGTATCACCGTTAAAGGGTAATTCTGCTCTATTACAACTTGTCTTTTGATAGTTTTGGCCATGTTATTCGTACCAAGAAGACCTTATGCAGTAGGTTAATTTCTTAGATCTCAAACATGTTAACATGTTGTCCGACCATCAGTTCAATAGTGAGAGATATTTAATTTAGTATCACAGAAAAATACGAAAACCAACAAGTATTCTCATAGGAGAAGGCTGAATTAGGGAACTTATGGCATTTTGTGCTCAATAAATTGACTCTCCAAATTGTTCTATTTAATTTTTCTGTTTATTGACGAATGAATTAATAAACTAATCAAGTCAGCCTGAACATGTACACAATCTTCTTTCACAATGAGCGATTATATCCAGCATTTCAGTTTTGTCTTCAAATAAAGTGGTTTAGATCATTCGGGTTAATTGTTGGCAACCTGTCTGATTATCTTGCTCTTGTACGTTTCTCTGTTGGAAGTTGTTCTCAGCACGGCCTCGTGTTCCCAGGGAAAACTTATTAGTAAGGATAAACATAATGTCACAAAACTACAAAAAACAAGACCCAAGTTGTAACAAACTCCAAATTTTGCCTCGAGGTTGACAAAGCACCCCCACTGCCAGAGGTGCTCAATGAAAATGAAAAGCAAGTAGAACTCACGAAGATTAAAAAGATACTGAACTGGGCTTTGCAGCACAGTCTTATTTCTCATGCTGGTGTGTCTTGTTATGAAAAACAAAGTCTTCATCATAGGACCACAGGAGTGTTATCCTCCTCCTTTTATAGTCGATCATCAATCATCCCCTGGTGTGTGTGTGTGTGTGTGTGTGTGTGTGGCGGAGGTAGTAACTTCTGCTATCGCAATGAATGATAATCCAAAACGGACACTTTTTATCAAAAGGTTACAGGCATACGTCACTAATCCTATACAGCAAATTCTGTATACAAAGAATAAATGTAGGCATAGAACCTGAACAGTTAGAAATATAAATAGAATAAAATGTTAATCAGCCACAGTGAACTTGCTAGCTTTCCTTGTTAAAGTGCTTTATGAGTGTATCCACAGTACGTTCCCATTAAAGCCCTCATTGGACACACACGCTCATCGCTATGCTCCACAAACCCATAAGCCTGCACTTTGCTAGCGTCTGGGGGACAGCAGAACATTACCCTCGGAAGTTGTACAGTGACACTGGGATGATACTGGAGTGTGTATGTGTCAGCTCTCCTGGGACGGCCACTCTCCCTTAGCACAGATTGGAGGTGAGACCTTGAAGAAAAATTATTACTTTTATGTTTGCTTTATGGCTCATTTTTCACATTAAACGCAGAAAATCTATGCAGAGGTCACAGAATTCCTGCTTCTCTTCGTCGGCCAGAACTAATTTTTGCAGCCCTCGGTATCGATAAAGCATTCAGCGGAGCAAAGTATGCAGGCTATGTACTGCAGCTCTCAAGTCTCTATTTTCCAGCAGCCAGTCTATTGGGACTTGTTCAGCCCATATCTGCTGGGGTTTTGGAAATGTCAACTACACACTACGAACACACACACACACACACACACACACACACACACATGCACATGGACAGCGAGCACAGCCGCCCTTATCTGTGGGCTGCGTAGCCAATACAACCCGTGATAAGAGATAGCATTGCCAGAACGAGTCATAAAACCCCAGCTTTTATGGCGCGCTTATTGTCTTTCTGTCTACAATTATGGTGATTACTCATTTCCCCTTACCTCCCCCGCGGCCCTCATGGTGCACTTAATAGACTGCATTTTACTAATGGAAAATTAAGTAGCCGCCGTGGCAGTGGGGTTTATAAATATGTAAAATATACTTTTAATTATTTCAAGTGAATCTGGCAGCTAATCAATAAAGTGGGACGTGACAAACATACGTTTGACACAGGCCATTGTAAAGCTACTGGTAAAAGATAAGCATGGCCTGTCAGCGCAGTCCAGCCCTAATGAATATTTTGAGCCTGTCATGTAAGGAGACAAATGGATTAATTGCGCTCTGCTAATATAATAGCTTCTTCATGAAGAGTGCAGGAGGGAGGCAGCGGGGAGGAGAGGGAGCAGAGCAGCTGCTACGCTCTGAACCCTGGTGTCAAATAAATATTTATTAGGGTTGGGGGTTAAGTAGATTTTTGCGATTACACGGATAGCCACTTAAGCATAGTTGTTTATCATTTATTTGAAAATTGATTCATGCCGATTTGTTTGATGTCATATTAATTTTATTTTTTGTACTCTTGGGCACCGGGGCCACAGAGGAATCGGCTTCCACTGAGAGAGAGACTGTGGCTATTGGAATTAAAGTGAATGATTAATCATTACGGCAATCATTACTCAGGTTTAGGGTCAAGTACACATTGCTTTTAAGCCAGTCTGTGAACTCTTTAGGGCTGCAACTGATGATTATTTTCTTAATTGATCAACCTTTTTGATTTATTGATTGATTGAGAAAAGTCAGAAAATTGTGAAGAATGCACATTACAATTTTTCCAAAAGCCCATTATTAGTTTTCTTTTTGTCACCTAAAACCCCACAATATTTAATATTATATCAACAGAGAATAACGAGGAACCCTCATCTTCCAGCAGCTTTGAAAATATTTCTGGATAAACAATTTATCCATTTCAGTTATTAAAACTTCTGTCTATTAGTTTTCTGTCAAACTAATTGATTAGTAGACTAATTGTATTTGTAGTACCTTGACTTTCCATAAATATATGCTTTTTTTCTCCATAATTTCCCATGTGTCATATTTCAAAACAGCAATTTTTACTCAACTGCCCACTGAAATATTCCCACAAAGAGCAGCAGTTAGCATTGCGGCACCATTTTGACAAATAGCACAGTTTTCCCTCCCCCGGCCTGCTTTCCTATCCATCTCTGTCTCCAAGTCTGTTGTTGGCACTTTAAGGTGAAAGAGAACATAAAGACAAGTGAGCACAAATAAGCATAGGGGGCCTTCCTGGAAGCCGTCCTCTCCCAATGGGAAGCTGTGACCTTGAGTCCCGCTTTCGCCCAGCACCGTCCCCTCTCGTACACGCAGCCCCCCCCACCACCACCACCACCACCACCACCACGTCCCTCTTCCCTTTTTCTCTGTCCTCCGTCAGAGCAGGAGACAGAATGAGGAAGGGAGGGGAGCGCGGCGGGGGTTCAGGTCACCAGCCGCTGTTCTCATCAATTAAATGTGCGACAGTGTTTTCCGTCGGCTGAACTTATATGTCAAGGAGATGGGCAGGACCTCATGTTTGTGCTTTTGACAAATCAGCAAATGTTTAATCTCAAGATGTGCCGGCGCTCATAAATAATGCAGAGGCCGGGCCGGGCCCAAACTCTCTCCCAGTGTGCCGGGGAGAGGCGTCTGCACTCGGCCTCAATAGGAAAACGCAGGAAAACCCTCCAGATTAAATCCGTCCTCATGCCCAGAGCCTTTTCTTCTACAGATGTCTCCTCCTCCTCCTCCTTTTGATCACACCCCTCACTCCTCTTTCTTTTACTGTACCTGAGCATGAGAGTCTAACCTCCCATTATCTCCCATCTCCTGCCTCCCGACTTGGCTTTGTCTTTCTCTGCGTTTTCCTCTTCTCTTACTTATGTTTTAATTTGGTCGCTCTGCTCTTTATAGTAAAAGTTACTCACCACCCTCTGACTCTCTCTTTGAGGCTAGAAAGGAGACTCAGAATTATCCCGAGCCAAAGGTCTGCTATCTCAAAGACACAGGGGATTGAGCTTGAGCTTTGCCTCCATTTGCCCTAAATGTAAAGAGGGCAACAGAAAGCAGTGTAGTGGACTGTGAACCGCATCAAATCCCCCTCTGCACGACTCTCACTTCTTCCCACAGACTTTGATTGGCTTGTCCCCCGACTGGGAAAGTTTCCTGATTGTTCACAGGGAAAATTAAGATTTTAAGCCTATTGAAGTTGATCTTTGCTCATTCAAAAGTCCATCTGAATGTGTCCTTTGAAAGCTCAACTTGTTGACTCGCCACATTAGAAGACTCTGAGCCCGAGAATGGGGTCCTGAGACTGAGCGTACTGTACTGAGAGCACGTTGCACCTGTTGTTGTGTACTTGATGGTGTGTAGTGTTTGTGGCTTCCCTTTGAGCGGGGCTTTGGAGTGTGTTAAAGGGTGAGGCTCTGTCCTTTCAGTCCAGTTTATTAGTCTAGAGTTCTCACATTAGATCAGTCCTTTGCACACTCAACATTTTGAAAAGGCTCTGAGCAGGCTTCTTGGAAACTGGAGAAATAATGTGCTAAATTATAGCCCTTGATTGGTTGGAAATTTAGGAAAAAACTGTGGGAAAAAGGAGTTGCATTCCCCTTTTCATGTGGATGATGATGATATGTCCTGGACTGGATCCAGATCCAGTAAAGAAATTACGATCTTGAAAGAGTGTGGAATCATTTACGGAAAATATGTCCAATCTTAATGAATCCTTTTGCTTTCGCAGGCCCTCGGAAGTTTCTACTTTATCCACGAGTCTTTGAAAAGCATCCACCAGTTTGATTTCAAAGGTGAGTGCCCCCCACCAACACGCTTCCACACATACATCATCACCACTGTCTGGAAATGAAAGCCTCACATCGTGCCCCCTCATCCCACCCCTGCAGATCACACACAACCATCTGCAGGCTATTCCCGCTTCCATCAAAACCAGCGAGCTAAGATTGGCTTTGAAGATAATGTAAAGGGAGGGGGACAGAATGGTAATGCTTATTAATATTAGGATTTAATTCATAAGATTTCGGGCCTACAGTAATGGTGTGTGGCGGGTTATTGGACAGTTACGGCGGTCTCATCAGCCTGCGGTGTCAGAGGGCCCCGGGGTCCGGCGGCCGCGCTAATTAAAGAAGGGATATAGATGTGGAGGCGCCTCGCTTCCTATTAGACCCAAGTCAGCATTAGTACCAGTTACCCCAGTGAAGGACAGGGCGAAGGCAGGGGAGGGGTCGAGAGGCGAAAGAAACACTCCCCTTGTACACACACACACACACACACACACACACACATTTAGAGATCTGTTTTAAAGTCAGAATTGCATAAACTGCTCTACAGCGTGTGCAGGTTTGTTGATGTTTTCATTGATAGACCTTTTTCATTTTGTCTGGAAAAAAGCACTGGTGTTACTGATAACATAAACATCGGCTCAGTTCTGTTCCAGTGTCACAGTAATACACCATGTGACGGGGAGCTAGCATGCACAGTGCCAGGACCCTGGAGGTGAAGCAGCTAAATGGGATTCAGCCATTATTCTTGTCATTATTCACACCTGTGTTTTTCCTACTGTGACATGTCAAAATGTCTTCCATGATGATAAAGGCCTGTCGGACGCAGACTTTTGCTCTTCTGTAGGTTTTATTCACTTCTATATTACGTCCCAATTAGGCATAAAATGTGCAAAAGGGGTATTAAACAAACACGCCTTCATTGAAGAACAGGAGTGATGCAATTCATGCGCAGGTGGCTCACTTGTTGGAGTGAACATCATGTATCACGGCTGAATCCTTAGCTTAGCTGCATGTAACCCCCCCCCCCAACTCTCTTTCCTATCTCTTTAAAATCTTTAAAAAAAATAAAGATCCTATTTATTCTATAGCTTGATGCTTGATGTAGTCATGATATGATTTTGGATCAGAACATGTTGTTACATCACTAATTGACATCAGTTCTCCCTCACACACATTTCATGAGGACGGTCTTAGTAGCAGTGCTTGTTCAGAAGAAATGTGGACTTTCTGGTCATGTGGCTTCCGTTGAAGCGTCAAGTCCATTTTATTCATGTAGCTGGAAAATCACAAATTCCCAACACTGACATAGAACACACCAAACCCCCTCTGACTCTGGCATAAGGAAGCACCCACATAAACCCCCCTAACCTCAGGAACACCAAAAGACAGATCCATCCACACGGGACAGGCGGACACACAAGAGGTGCTGTCTGTGCTGCACTAACTAAAAAGGAGACGAATTGTCCCAACTATTTTATGTTCATCTTAAAGTGAATATAGAGGCACCCTGACCTGACAAAGCTCTGTCCTTGAGGATTCATTCAGGCTTCATTCCTGTGAGATCAAAGACAGGCATATACATTCAGTCACCAGTTTATTAGGTACACCTAGCATGTAGTCTGATCCAGCAGCCCTGCAATAAATCCTCTCTTTATGAAGGTTAGTGTTTACTCTTGAAACCGTTTCAGAGGGGTGTAGATTCAACAGCATGTGGTCCGTTGACTGAACAGCATGATACGAACACGTGTTTCTGTTATTTTATCCACCCCGTGTCCATCAGTGAGGAGTTCAGTCCAACAGCATCATGAAGTACTTCCTCCAAAATGTTCACACTGAAACACCTTCATGATGAGGGGGTCTATTGCAGGGCTGTCAGGTGTACCTAATATTTGTGTATTTTATTTCTTTTACCTGTGTTGTGATCTCTCACACTCACATCTGAATACAGATGTTCTCCACTCTGACCAGCAGGTGGTGCAGTTGTCTGACTCTGGCATGATTGTATTGGGAGATTGAGACTCACACACAGGGTCTCATATAATTAACATACCATGTTTGTTACAATAAACTGTCTTTTTCTTTTCTCCACCTCCTCCTTTTTTTTTTCCTTCGGTCTTCCGTCCACGTCCACTCCAGCCAAGAAATTCAAGAAGGTTGTGGGGAAGGAAACCTACTCGGAGACACTAGAAAGCACACCCTCGCTGGAGAAGGAGAAGTTTCCACAGGACTACTTTCCTGAGGTGGGTGGTGCAATGAGCACATTTGACTGGCTGATGGTGGGGTTGTCGTCTAGTGACGGCTGTCTGCTGAGACGTGGACTGACGGATCTCACAGCGAGAGGGTGAAATGTGTCATGTCAAATGAGCACATAGCTCCTTCACATCGGCATACAAACACAGCATGCAGGTTTGATAAAGCTGCCAAATTGGAAAAGTCATCAATCATTTGCCACATATTGTTTAATGTCGTACATGATGAGGACAAGAATCAATGGATTTTGATATATTTTCCCCAGAAGCAGATAATAAAATACTTCTGAGTTGTTGCCACTTTTCCAAACTTCAGATAATAATTTATACAAAAAAATACATTTTCTATTCCCTACTTTTTTTTTTTAAAGCCATTTAATTTTCGATTTTGTATTTTTGCTTTGTGTTGCAGTCCAGTTGTTTGTTTTTTTTTTTTGTTTCAAGGAAATCCTTCTGACAGACGGATGATGTGAAGACAAATCAGTCAAAAAATTCAAATCATGAAACGGAGAAAGTCTCCGCTTTGTCCACGTGTAGCAATTCTGTGCTCGCTCCGCTGTGTTCGGTTTTCTGCTTTCAGAGTGGTGTGCCATCAGAGGGGAGCTGAGCGCTAAGCATAGCTGTGCTGATATAGTAATAAAGAGCACGACCGCCCGTGTGTCATCCCCGCACTCCCCACTCATCTGTCAACCATGCTCCGACGGCCGCCTCTGCAAATATATGCAAAACAGATGGATACGGCCCCTTCACACACTTCCCCCCAATTTCCGTCTCTTTCACACACTGCAAGACTCCCCACCCTGCCCACCCTGAGCCACCCTAGACATACACACAAACATGTGCATTCACGCACACCCACACACAGCTTCACATCTCAGGTTTCCCACTTTCCCATTCCGCGGATGATCTAAAACCAATTACACTGATTGAGGCGCAAAGCCATTTAAAATGATTACAGCAAAAAGCATTGTTCTGCGTTTAACAGGACAAGCAAAGAAAACCACAAAACAAACCTGGCATGGCACAGAGCGAGAGGGATGAGGCGAGTGATGTAGAGAGAAAGGAGGTGAGGGGGGGGGGCAGATGAGAAAAGTTTTGCCTGGTGATTTATGCCTCTTTCCCGGCTGGGATATGAATCTGGGATGATGCTCCAGAGAGCAGCACTCCAGATAATGTTAGCCCATTTAAAAAGAGCAGATTTGTGTAGTCTATCAGGGTCGGCGAGTATTTTTTTTTTTCCTCCTCCTCCCCCTCCTCCGGCCCCTCCGTAGTGAGAAATTGGTTGTTATCATAGATCACAGATACTGCTCAAACCTCTTATGAAAGATGAATTAATTTCACTAATGCTTTAATGCAAAGCTCTCATGAGGGAGGCAGACTGGTGATAACCCCTGCCTCGTCCCCGCTTCCTCCGCTAGTGATTTATGCCCTCTTTTAGTAGATGAAACCGCCTAGATTTGCCATCCATCTGCAGCTTTGAGGAATCCTATTACACAGGGATCTTGGACCAGACAGAACGCCACACACAGCCCCAAACCAGTTGCTTGAGTGCCACCTCTCAGTTTTTGGGTCATGCAGCCCAAAGATGTGTTGAGTAATTGTTGTAACAAAAGTGGAAAGTCATTATGAAAAAAGACACAGAGGGCAGGTATCATGTTTACATGCTCATAACTAATGAAAGCAAAAAAAAAAAACAACTAAAAAGCAAATCACATGTGTTTGAAATTCCCCAAGTTTGTCAGACAGGATCCTCTGAGGAAGGTTAGGGAATGACAGCAAACAGCTCCGGGGGGGGGGGGGGGGGGGGCTGGCGGGAGACAGATGTGTGTGTTTCTCTGCTTGTGTCTTACCTTTACGGTCCCCCATTAATAAAGTGTCACTGAGCGAGCTGCTGATGACATCATGGTGGGAGGGCTCGGTCCATGCGTGTGTTGGTTTGAGCGTGTAAGAGAGAAACCAAATGTCACTCAGTACATTTGGCTGCACTTGAGTGGTGGTTTAGATGCACTGAGTGTGTGTGTGTGTGTGTGTGTGTGTGTGTGTGTGTGTGTGTGTGTGTGTGTGTGTGTGTGTGTGTGTGTGTGTGTGTGTGTGTGTGTGTGTGTGTGTGTGTGTGTGTGTGTGTGTCTTCATTTGCAAAGGTTCTCCTCACAAGGATCAAATTGGGGCTGCAAATATTGATTATTTTAATTAGGGATCAATCTACAAGCCATAGTGGTCAATTTAATCATTTTGTCTTGATTTCCTCAGATCTTGTCCACAATCAAAGGATGGTCAAATTACACAGATATAGAGTAGAGAAAATCAGAAGGTGCACATTTTTGACATTTTTACTTAAAAAATAGACAAATACTTCATGATTGAAATAACTGCAGGTTAGTTTTCTGTCAGTCAAGGAAGAAAGAATCAGAAATTAAACCAAACACTTCCTTTTTTTCCCCTGAATAACACTTTGAGAAGATTCATTTTCATGTTACCTACATCTTTCTGTTTCTGTTCCAGCTTTTACAGGTGGCTTAAATCAGTGTCATAAAATAAGATATTGGCTAAAATCGCACTTCCTTTTCTGCTCCTCCGGTAGTTTGATTCTGATTTAAGCGACAACCCGTCCATATGCAAAACATCAGTTCTTTCCGTAATCCCACCTTGAGTTATAGCCGTAAGTGAGCCAGAGAGAGGCAGGGACATTAATTGAAATGCTGAATAAGAAGGAAGTGGACAAAATTGTGGGCGCATTTCTTTTGAAAGGTCGCCGTGATGGATTTGGCGGCTTGTCGTTTCCCGTTGTTCCGTCAATCTCTCCACCTCCCCAGCGGGCATTAATATATTTATTTGTTTGGCGCAGTAATACATGCCTCCAAAAACCATTGCATCATAAGGATTTGTCATTGCCTTATATAAATAAAGTATACGACCCAGACCTTAATGTGCCCTTGCTATTGATTGTTTTACACAGCCGTAAGAGAGGAAAAAAAAAAAAAGAAAAAAAAAAGCAGGAAAGGAAATAGCAGACAGGCTGTAGATCACCGTCCGTATGAGTTTGTATTTGTTGTTTGGCACCATGAACGTGTCCATAAAAGCATTGACTTTTCATACCCTTTTAGTGCCCTCTGTAGTATGCTCTGATACGGGGCTGTGATTACTTTCAAGTTCTGCCCCCGATGAAAGTTAACTTCCTTCATGTTTTTCTCATTTGATTTAAACACCACGTGTGATTCATAGATGTGATGCGTACGTTAAGGAGATGAAGTCATTTAAACTGGCATTGCTTGTAAAATGCTCTCTGCATTTATCACCAGACAAGACACCTGTGACACAGATGCTGTTCTCCGTGACAGGCGTGATCCATGACACTGCAAGGAGCTCATAAATGAGCGGATAATGTTGAAATGAAAACTAAATGAAGGCTTTCTACACTCGTTTTTTTTGTATACAGAAGGATCAGAAAAAAATCAGACTATTTTACAACCAAACTCTGCTGTGAAAAAAAAAAAATCTTGTTTCAGCTGCTTTCTGGCTGTTTACATCGACCCTTTTTCTTTCATGCTCTTGAATTTGCCATGTGAATTCTTAAAGCACTTGACGTTCCTGCATCGTGTTTACTGCAATTTTTGAGTGGTGACAGTGACAGAGACGGCTCTCTGCCCATGTGGTGCATCTTTATCGGAGCACACACACGTGTACGCTCATGTGCTGTCCAGTCTTATAAACCCTATGTGAGGCCCTCTCTTATTTGATGGGCCCCCCTGGATGATGGAATAAAGATAAATGTGACTGTCTACCGGGGCTCAAATCAATCAGCGTTTGTGTGTATTACTTATTACTCACAGTGCATTTCTGTCACAGGGCTTTTGTGTAACCCCCTCCTCGCCTCCCCTCCCTGTCCTGCACTCCTCTATCAACCCCCCCCCCCAAACATCGCCCCGCCATAATGTTATTTATGGGGGTCGGACTTTGAGCTGAAATATAAGAAAGGTCAAAGAATCAAACGGGATGGACCGGGAAACTGTGGCGGGAGGGGGGTTTTGGACAGGGACTGAAGTACAATCATATCTGTGTGTGTGTGTGTGTGCGCGTGTGTGTGTGTGTGTGTGTGTGTGTGTGTGTGTGTGTGTGTGTGTGTGTGTGTGTGTGTGTGTGTGTGTGTGTGTGTGTGTGTGTGTGTGTGTGTGTGTGTGTGTGTGTGTGTGTCCTGACTGTGTCTCTTCTGACATTTTATAGGAGCGTAATTTTCCATTGGTCACAATTGGGGAGTTTTATGTAGTGGTTTCCAGTGAATCCGATGGTTCTACTTCCCTTCATCACCCAATCTTGTCTTTTCTTTCATTTCCTCTGTCTGTCTCGGGGGTGTGTGTGTGTGTGTGTGTGTGTGTGTGTGTGTGTGTGTGTGTGTGTTGCGGTCAGCTTGTATATGTATTGCCCGACACCCCTAGATGTGACCCACTGTGTAGTCACCGTTCATCACTGTCATGGGCGTAGACGCCATCGCTGACCTGTGGAAGGTCAGCCAATGTCACCCCGAGCCTTGTGACCTTTTACCGTTGTCCTTTGTCTCCCCCCCTCGTCCCCTCCCACTGAGTCTTTATAGCCACCAAACCTGATATATGATTACATGTCACCTATCCATTTCCTCCAAATATATCTTCTATTCTAAAAAAAAAAACTCTGACGTAGCATATCAAAGAGCATGTTGACTAAATGCATCTGTTTTTAAGAAGAGTATACGTGTGTGTGTGTGTGTGTGTGTGTGTGTGTGTGTGTGTGTGTGTGTGTGTGTGTGTGTGTGTGTGTGTGTGTGTGTGTGTAGTGGGGAGGGAGGGGTGATGATGATGTTTCAGCTGGAGATTAAATGGGGCCGGACAGCATCTGTGTCATCATCTCTGCTCCAATATCAGCTGCAGCAACCAAATCATGATGTCATCATGTCAACCAATAGAGAGAGCCTCTTTTCTTCTTCTGCACTTTGATTGATTGTGTTAGATAATCATCTTAACCAGATTCCTATTACAAAATAAAAGCACTTAAATTGGGTAAAATAAATAGCTTTTTTTCCCCTTAACTTTTTGATATGTAGATGCTTGTTCTGCTCGGCTGGAATGGCTGTTCTCATGGCTGTTTGCAGCGCGCGCACGCGCGTGTGTGTTGTGAGTGTGTTTATAAGCAAGTGATGAAGCAGGGGGTCAATCAGTCATACGTGGAGGAAATGGGGCAATCTGGGGCCGGGTGTCAAGGAAGTGATGGATTTTAATGCTGCGATTGTAGTTAATGGCTCTTTAAATTAAATCGAGATTAAACGTCTCTGGCTGCAGTCAGAGCGTGTATGGGCACTGAGCACGTCCAGCCCCCCCTCAAACCCCTCCCCAAACGCTCACTCTTCATCTCATCCGTCCTCATCCTCCCCACTCTAAGACTTTCTTTCCTCAACTTTACATCAGCAAATGCATACAGTCCAGGACGTTAATGGGGTTTCTATGCAGCATAGTTCATGCGTAATTGAATGCACATGTACATTTGGCGTACATGTATTGAGCTTCGTTATTCATCTTCATTGCTTTTGTTTGTCCTTACGATATATTCCAGATCGGTTTGTTTACAACATATTTTCTTAAGTGTAAGGTCAATGTGTTATGCTGCAGTGTGACACTCACATCTAATTCCATTTGCTCCTTTCAAAGTCACAATATTGGGACAGCGAGTTATAATTGGGCCCATACATCCTGCCGAGGCAGTATGGATTAATTCAAGTATGCTAATGTAATTCAATTTGATACAGTTAATCTTGTACTAATGCAGATTGAAGGATGTGAGGCGCAATCAAATACCTCTTAGCCTTTTAATTTGCATCTGAGTTTTTTAAATAAAATTAGTCAATTTGTAATTATGTGACCTGGCCCATAATTAGTTTATTCATCACTGCAGTTAACTCCCCATTAGGAGTATCAGAGAGAGATGGGCAGAAAAAGAGAGAGGCTGAGGGTAAGAGACTTCCTTAGCTATTCAGAATGAGAACACTCGCAACATCAATTTGTCTCTCATTTAATAAGCAGCTTCATGGTGAATCATGTGCTGTTTGAGAAAGATCTTTGGACTTGTGATTGGATAATTAACTCGAGGCTGGTGGGATCTGATCAAACAGCTGCATACTAGATGTCTGCAGAGATATCACACGCAGCTGTATGCTAACTTGTATGCCTAACTTTCACCTGTTCGAGCTGTGCGCTCTGTGCTGAAGCCGTTCATGTAGCATTTCTCTGCAAAATGTATCAGGCACGTTTCAAACTGACCTCTGAAGTGTCTGAAGAAGGAAAAGGTGGTTTGCTTTTTCACTGAAAAATGATTTAAACACTTGATGAGCTATGAAAAGTACATTTAGACAAGCAAAATATAGATAAAGTATTGAACGAGAAAGTGCTCATTATGCAGAATGTTTGAATGTTATTAATAATATTATAATATATTACTGGAGGAATATTATTGATGGATTTGTGTATAATTGTGGCTCGTCACTGTCATGCTATTTCTTTATGTCATACACTGTTGACTAATTTAATCTATAACAATGCATCATGTTTTGTGTGTGACAAAAAAATCAGACTGTAGCTGTCAGATACTGTAAATGTAGTGAAGTAATGTACGCAATAACCCCTCCTCTCCGAACCGTAGTGAAGGGATAATATGAATATAAAGTACTTCAAAAGTGTACTTTAGTACAGTACTTCAGTAAATGTACTTAGTTACTTTCCACCACTCCTAATCTATTGTTTGTTAATAGATTATTCATTACTTCTGCTCCACATTAATGCTGGTCTGTGTTTATCCAGCAACAACCTTTTTCATTGATTGGATGGAAATTCACTTTTATAGTTCATGATTGTGTTGAACATGTGAAACAGAAGTCGTGCTCTCACATGATGGACAGAGTTACTTTTTTTGTGTTGCATAATGAAACTTTCCATTGTGCAGCTCTGTGTTGTAGACTGAACAATAAGAAATAAATGAACCTCGTACCTTGATTGTGACACATTATCAGAGCGCTCATTTGCCTTGCGATGACTGGTGAATCCTCACGAATGTCAAACTCAACCATTGTCATGCTAAATTGAGTCTCTCTGTTCTGCAGTGCAAGTGGTCCAGGAAGGGATTCATCAGAACTCGATGGGCCCTGGCTGACTGGTGAGTTTCATTAATAAGTCCATACAATGACACATCCCACCTCTTCTCTGCTCAACCCTAAATCATCACAACTGTGCCATTGTGATCAGAGATAAAGCTCTAACCCTGTCAGTCATGTCTGGCTTCACCCACAAGCTGTGCACGGTGTGGCTATCATAGACAGTACAGACAGAGAGAGTGAGTTATATAGCTGAATCTTCTCTGGACAGTGTGCCACAGAAGCAAGCAGGGATTTGATTAGACGTAATCACGTTAGTCAAGCAGTTGCATATGACAGATGACAAAAAACATTACATGCAATTGAAGCCTGTACAGGATGAATACAAACGCTGGCTTCAAGTGTTCAGAGCAGGGGATGGGGTGGGTGGGTGGAGGTGGAGGGGGGTGCTAGGGGAGGCTGAGGCGGAGGGGGGGAAGACGGGGATGGTAATCTAATAGAAGGATGACATGAGAACTAAAGAGCTGAAACGGTAAGCATTTAATAGGGGCATGACGTTTGACAAGAGCGGCAGGGAAAGAGAGGCTGGTGAAGAATAGGGAGATCAGATCAGAGATGGGATAGACAGAGAGAGCCAAAGCCATGCATGTATTCATTTGTTCAGGATATCACTGCAGAATAAACCCCTTGAGATGAGACCAATTCCTCTGGGTCACCCTGCTAACAAAACAGCCCAGACTGATAGGATCAGCAGGGAGGTGTTCATCACTGTACATTGAGCTATCTTGCTCCTCCATGACAGCGCAAACTGAAAGAGAGCAGATTAGTGTTTGTGCGCCGTTAACAGCTGCACTTGTATGTGCTGTAGTGTTAATGTTACTGATAGTGGCATTTATTTGATCTCCCTTTTTTACCACTGGGAAAAATTAGATAATGTGTACACAGTTGGTAATGCCAAAAGATACTTCCTTAGTCATTCACAAGCTCATCTAATGCCTCAATTCACAAATCTCTCTCTCTCTCTCTCTCTCTCTCTCTCTCTCTCTCTCTGGGGATTCGGTCTTATTACATTCACAGTTACATTACAGTCCACCACTGTAAAGCAATGTCCAATATCATTTTTGTGTGCAGGACTTTGAATCCAAACGCTCATTAAAAATTCATACCGTGAGCGTTTATCAAAGCTGAAGCTGCCTGTAATTACTGCGTTAGAAGATGAAGTCTTCATGTGGTTGAAAAAGCAGTAATTTATTTAGAAATCAGCAAATGTTCTGGTTGAAGGTCACTTAGACTGTGTTCTTTCATCCCAGTGCCTTTGATCTGGTCAACATCCACCTTTTCCACGATGCTTCCAACTTGGTTGCCTGGGAGAAAAGCCCCTCTGTCTACTCTGGGACCAGGCAGAAGGCGCTGGGCTACGTTTTAGACAGGTACTGCACACACTGGACAACACGCCTGACTACACATCAGACCTCCTCACAGTTTAGTGTTCATTGCACTCATTCTTTATATAGCATGCCCTTTCTTAATTGAGAAGAATACTTTCAAATGTAATTAAGAAAAAGATGTCTCAGCTATGCAGCTTTTTGTTTTACCTTCCATGCGTGTATCTCTGTCCGCAGCTAATCTCCCATGCTACTGGGACCATTCAAACATTTTGAGAAACATATTTTATTGACTGTTTTATACCACCAGGGAGTGCTTCTGATCAGCTATAGTTGCACTTGATATGAGACGAATAAAATCCCTGTTTCTGCTTTCTTCGCTGCCATCTCGACTGTAAAGGAGCCAGTGCTAACAGCTGTTGTTGAAGTATTGTTGATGTGGATAGAAAAATCTAAATATAAGAAGACAATTTACAATGTGTAAGTGTGGGAATTTGTTGTGTATAAAAATGTAGCAGATACTTTTCACAATTCCCAGTCTTGTCTGGCATGGTAAAACCTGTATTGATATTGTAATGGAGGCTTAGAGTGGGACTGAGCAGGAGAGGTACAGCAGAAAAGATTTCAGTGGGATTCAGTCTTAGACCAGTGGGATTACATCTGTCTGTAAAAGTAGGGGGTCTTACTCACTACACGGTCTGTGCACTCTCAACTCTCTTTTATCTGTTCTTTTTCTGTCCTTCTCACTAACTCCTCCTCACTTTATAGCACTTTCTGAGTTTTTTTTTGTGGTTTAATCCTACATTCGTCTTTGTTTTTGTCCCTCTACGGGCTGGCAAAACGATGCTAGTGTTTATTAGTTCGCCATGAATGTGACCTTTCGTCTAGGCCCATCATCAGGTCAAATTTCACCTTGAACAAAAGAAATGTCTCAAAATAGGGATGACATGAAATCTAGAGTGGATAATATTGGTCCCCAAAGGATGAATTCTAATTTGATCGCCATGAGCGCTTTCATGCTCCCACTGAGCCCATTCATGCTCCCTAGAAGGCATGCTTTCCATTTTGGACACTCCATGAACCGAGCCCCAAGATCTATTTGTCAACCTTGTACAGTAAATATCAAAAAGCATTGCCCTTATTTTGGTTTCATTTGCCTTAGATATTCAGTGTCTGTTGAGGATGAACCATAAAGTTTTTAGTGACCCCCCTGACTCTTCGACGTATTATAATTTAATAGGCAGACTGCCATGACATTCATACTCTTAAGAAGATTAACCCGTCGAATAAATTTAGCATTTTTGATTATACGGGCCAGGCTCTAATAGTAATGGTTAAGATTTCTTCCTCCTGTGCTGAGTAAAGCGAGCCTCTGTACAAACAGGCCAGGCTCTCCATTCATAGGCCAAGCTAGTGTGATTTATGTGATATCCATTTGCAGCGAAGCAGAATGAGAGAGTGCACGGTGCAACCCCTGCTCCCCACCTGGCCATGCTAACACAGAATAAAAGCCTAGTAACAGCCTCGCAGCAGGTGACCTCCCATTCAAATGGCATCAGAATGCACGACGTGGCTCCCTGCCGCCTCCACTTTGAATAACTACATGCATATATGAGCGGCATACATTATCACCAGGCTTTCTGATGTGCATGAATTATGAGGCACTTTCGAAAGAATTCTGTACAAGGTCATGTGTTACCTGTACTTGATTCTTGATTTGATGAAACAATGGTCCGCCTTGATGGACAGGGAAGTTGGAGTGTCTTAAGAATATGGCAACTATCAGAATTTATATTACTCTGTAATTTACCTGGATTTACTGGCATAATGATGTTTTTAAAAGGACCTCTGTTGTTGCTTACATGTAAGTGCTTTCATTGTATTTCCTCTGCTTTCATCATGTTTTTTTCCACTTGATTTATTTGGTCCCCTTGTAAATACACCTAAAGAGTCTCTGAGGTTTAGTTGGGTGGCTGAGGGGATTGAATAGAAATTGTGTTGGCTGAGTGGCAGTTTCCACGCTCCCTCTTTCTAAATCCCCTTGTGTTGTGAATGGTAACCCCGTTGTTACTTCTGGGCCATATCATTTAAAGGTCCTTTTTTGACTGGGGAAAGGATGAGGGGTGAGTGTTTGTGAGGCAAGGTGTTGGTGGGGAGGTCGTTGTATGTTCCGGCAACCAGAGTATTCCCTGCTAGGGATACAGGAGTGAGATAGTGGTGGCATTGCGCCTCAGTCGCTCACTTTGGGGGAAACCGTTGGGCGCAGATCCGGAGCACCGGAGTGAGAAAAAGCTGGCGGTGCAGAAGGAAGGGAGGAGGAGCACAAAGGGTGCTTGGGCTCTGTAAAGGGCAGTGAATAATGGGTTGGTTCTTTCACAGAGGCTGCTAACCTTTTGGCAGCCACCAGCAAACTCCATTCTCCTCTGCCGATCTGGGAGGACAATGTGCCCGGGCCGGGCTTTGAATGAAGCGCTACCACCAACAGTGTTTCCATTCAGCGGCTGGTTGGGAACCATCTTTTTGACCATTGTCCTAACACTGACTCCTACCCCCAGAAAGCAGAGCAGGAAAAGGGACAGGGGGAATATCTAAAGCCAAACTCCCCCTCCTTCCCTCTTCCCTCTCCTCTCTCCCTCTCTGAGTTCTAATCTCTCATTGCGGGATGGGAGAGGAGGGGGAGAGCTGAACACACCACCAGCTGAGTTCCATGGGGCAGCCGGCTCAGGAGTCTGATCACACAGCACTGCTGGGGACAGAGTTCTGCTGCTGGGCATCAAACTGCAGCCTCCACCTTATCTGAGGCCCAGGCGTCATAATGCAGCTTACGGCCCATTGAGAAGACATCTGATAAGCCTTTTCCTCTGTGGCCCTTTTAACTCCTAAACGGTGTTTATCTCCAAAGTGCTTCAAGGCCTCAGGGGAACAATGCTGAGAAGGAACAGCGTTTAGCCAGCCAGACTCACTATTGAGTCACATCAAAAAAGCACTGCTCTATGGCCTGCACTGATGTGTGGGCCACTTCCATGAGAGCACAGTAAGCTCTGCTTGAAATGCATCCCCTGCTTGTTTTCCTGTCCTTTGAAAATGCACATATGTGCTCAGGGCTTTATCGAGCATTATTTACCTTGTTGACTCAGCTACGCCTTGATGTGGAGAATCATTGTTTTTAATGATTAGATCAAGGTTTATAGTGGTTCTTTTCATATGCACACAATGTAAAAGCAAATTTACTCAGTGTTTGTAGACTCACTTCATTGTCATTTACATTTACACTATATTTGACATTTAATTATGTCAAATATGATTTGACATTTAATTATATTTGAGGAATAATGTTAAGGCATCTGTCAATCACTGCTGTAACAGGACAATATGTTAGAAATGTGTATGCAGTCAAAATCTGCTTTATTTGTTTTTTCTGCACAAATCAGCCGATGGAATGAAAGTGCTGCTGAAAGCCCTGGTCGCTCTAGAGGATGGAAAACATGGCTGCTAATTGAGCCTGTGAAATGATAGCATGAGATAAAATCAACAGGTTTTTTTTCCTCTTCCTTGAAAAAAATCCCTTTGTGTATTGGAGTTTGTTTCTTTTTTCCAACCCCCATTCAGAGAGCCTGGTCTGGTTCAGGGGAGAACAGTTTTACATTACAACTGTGAAATCCTGGCATAATGGTGTCCTTTGTGGCTTGCCATTACTTTCACACAAATATAGTCCATTGTCACAGTGCTGAAGTTAATTTGATCAACATTGGGGACATTTAACTGTTTTGTTCGCTGAAAAGACTTGTTTCATGCTCATTTTCGTGGCATTGAAAAGCCATGATTGGCAGAAAAATAATGTTGCCGTTAACAATTCAAAGCAATTAGTTTCCCATGGGGAGGCAGTGGGCCGCACTGGCCACCACACAGCGATGCTTTGTCATTTTATGGACGGTCATCAGTCAACTGTCAGAGTGTCTCAAAGAGCCCTCCAATCTAAATGTTTCCCTTTAGGCTTTTCCCAGAACAACAGGCTGAAAGAGCAGAGAAAGGCCGGCTAGTTTCCAGCCAATAGACATGTTGAGCTGCAAGAGGGAGGACTGGATAATCACAGGGAGATCTTCCATAAAGCCGAATGAATTTATTTAAGAGAGTGGTTTGGTTGTGTGTGTCTGTGTGTCTATATTATGCCCAGTGCTTGTATTTCTGGCCATGTCTAGATGGTAACCATAGATTTGTGACTTTTTTTCATTGTGTGTTGTGTTTGTCATTGTGCACCACTAACCCCAAACCCTTAAACCTAAGCCTAAACGTAACCCCCAACCCAGCCCTTGCTATTGCAAATCTAGAGTACTTCCCCAACTTTCATGTCCATAACTTATGTGTCAGCTTCAAATCAAACGCAGACACTTATTGTTTTGCTGCTCTGTGTGTGTGTGTGTGTGTGTGTGTGTGTGTGTGTGTGTCTATGTGTGTGTGTGACTCTGAACTGCCTTCTCACCCTGGGAGGCCTGCAGGAGCAGAGGTTAATCTTCCCCAGTGTCTCTGCTCATAGTGAACCTGTTTATTTCTCTCTCTCTCTCACTCACTCACACTCTCACACATACACACACACACACTATGCTCCTGCAGTCACTCTGAGATGGGGGGGGGGGGGGTACACAGACATTGAGAAATCTCTCTCCAGCACCTGAAAAGAACTTTAAATGTTGCCCTCCCTCCATTTTCTACTTTTTATAGCTAAGCATTCAGAGATTTCTCCAGTGCAGCTTCTCAACTGGTCTGTCTTCACTCTGATATACAGAATTTACATGTAATTCCTGTGTTAGTTTGACAAGTAAACCTACTCATGACATGTGAATGTTTCATGGTAATCTAATGTTGCCTATGCAGGACATTACATTTACTGTAGATGAGACTAATGGTAAATGTTTATGCAGGTGCGCTGCCCTTCCTTATTATACTCACTGTTTGTATTAGTGTTGCTACAACGCCAGCATAGTTTCTGGAGTTGTAGCAAAAGTCTACTTTTTAAGTTGAACAGTATAAAACCAAATTAAGCAGTATAGCACCAGTATGACTAACAATCAAAGCAATCGAGCAGTGTTTCCCGAGAGTACAGACTTTTGGTATTGATTGGCTGACAGTCTTAGTCTCTACATATAGCCCTTAGCCAAATGTAAGTTGTTTGTAGGCCCAAGTTCAAATTTGCTGTTTGCTGCTCCCATCACGTAATATAGACAGCAGCTAACTGTTACTCCTATACTGAAGGACTACCTGACCCCAAGTGTTCTGTATGTCGGCTCGTGGCAATTTGACAAGACACATTTCATTGTGATATTTCACCTTGGTGTATGTCCCTTATTTAGGAAAACCATGTTCGCACAATCTACTGTAGATTAATAAAGGTGTTACTGCACAACTAGATATTGACATCCAGCCCACAGCATCGTGTAGTAATCCAGCTCAGTTGATGTCGTGGTCAATTAATAAAATCACCAAAAACCATTTGACAAACAGTGAGGCAAAAGACAAATCAGGCTTTTGGGGTAACTTGGGCACCAGAGCAGTTATTGTCTTGGTAATAATAGTACAGGTCATCTGATGTTCAGTTCTAGACATGATGGGCTTTTTAGAGCCATTTACAGAAAGTCTGCTTGTCTGCTCCTCACATTATCTCATGAACTGGCTCCACCTTTCCTCAAAGGTGTCTTCCCCATCTTGAGTTTGTATTGACAGTGCTGTTGGCTTGGGTTGACTTATACGTTAACCTTTGTGTGACCGCAGCGACATCCGTGCTCCCCCTCAGCACCCCATCTTCCCTGCACGGTGTTCTTGGTGGGGTGGGCGTTGCTGAGGGGCTAGGGTGCTAACAGGGGGACGAGGGGAAGGCTGTCCTGCAGTGTCAAAGGTCCTGTCAGGGGCCACCCCTGGCCTATTCAGAAAGACGTCACCCAGCACATTCTTCACAATGTTAACATTCTCCCAAATTCTCAACATTTACTTACAATGGATGACTGCGCTCAGCCCAGCTATTGTGTGCAAAGTCGAATCTGAACGGCCAACTTATGGTAAGTCATCTTGTCAATATAATCATGACATGGCCCCCCGTTGCACCCTCATAATCCCATATAGACTGTCTATTATGGCTCAGTTTAGCTGTCAATCACAGTATGTAATCTGGCATGGAGTCAGTGAGGAAATTAGGCTGGTGTGAAGGAGAAAGATTTATAAGCAGGCAGGTATCATCCGTGTTGTTGTGGTTATTGGTCAGACTGAAGTCCTGTCAGTGTCTTTGCTGTGTGATCACCTTCAGGGTCCTGCGGACAGATGGAGGGTTTTTTTTTTACATGTTAGTTCTACTACACGTTTGTGTGTGAAAGAAAAGTAGAATCCGAAAGGGAGAATGTGCTGTGGCTGCTTTGTGCTGCTGGTTTAAGGAGCCTGGGAGCAGAGTCTAGGGTGATGTTATAAATTAGCGTCTGACCCCTGTCTTTGTGTGGCCCCTTGGAAGGCCTGACGAAGGCCCCAGCCCAAACCTCAGTGAGAACGGCCCTTGTGAAGAGCCTCTTTCAGGGGTGTCACTGCGCGATGAATTGGCCAGGAGAAGCATGTTTATAGACTGTGTAAAGGAGTGCGTCTTTGTGGGAGAATGTCACTGACACTGTTACAGTTTGCCTGAATGAACTGTGATGACGAGGCTAATGGGGCCCCCGCCGAGGGTGAGGGTCAGCGAGGGGGGCCCCCCAAGCTTAGGACCCCCCACCCACAGGCCCCTTTCACGCCCAGTAGCTGTAGCTAATGTTGCAATTCTTCGTCCCCCCCCCCCACAAAGGCCAAGAAAAAAGTCAACTTTCACACCAGCGGGTCACCATGAGTGCTTTAGGAAATGATCGTGTAAACAGAGTGTTACCTTCTGACCTGTGGCTGATACCTTGGAGCAGCAGACAAAACAGCCAGGCTGTGGGTATTAGACATGGCTGTTAGTGGGATAAAGCTACAGGACCCAGAGGAGGAACGCTTCCATGCTCTGGGGAAACACGCATACACTTTATTTACACTTTACATTATCTCCCCCCGTCTCATTTTTCACCCACTCCCTCTTCTTTAGGATCCACTCTCCTCTCTCCTTCCCCACTCATCCTTTAACTCTCAACTCATGGGTAGGATCTTTTATCTTTTTTATGTTTTCTTGTCATTGTCTGATCTGCACATGTACACATCACTGACTGAGAAAAAAAACAAGTTTGGATTTTATTAGATTTGCTTATGCCTTTATTCTGCACGAACAGCAGCAGATGAGGTGAAGGAATACAAGAGTTCCCACGCCTATAACAACTGCAGTGACGCCCGTGTACAGCCTTTTTACGGCCCTCCATTCAAGCCAATAGGATAAACTGGCCACTAGCCCTTTTTGAATAGAGCTGAGTTTCTTAGCACAAGGATGTAAGGTCATTAATGACATCAGTCTGCGTTTGAGTGCATAAATAAGCTCCTTCACACACACATACAGTATATAACTTACAGCATGTGATTACTGGTACAGATTGATAAAGTATTTAGAATCTTATTCATAGTAACATGCACAGAGTCAGATTGAAGGGGTTCATAACAATATAGACTCTTCTGGTGACTGGACCACCGATCCCTGTAAGTGCTGTAAATGAGCCCATTTGAAAATGTGAGAGACACAGTTTCCTTATTTTTAAGAAGATATTAAACCCAGTGTTTCAACTCGAGGCTGATGAATCCCAACGTCGAAACTGCATCTGAACTACTGATCTGAAGTTTTACTTTAGCTGTGATGAAGTTTTATGAACCCAGTAGCTTAAGACAAACCATATTTTAACATTCATGTAGCTGTTGTTGCATGCTGTGTTCACACTGTGAGCGGCAAAGCGGCAAAATGGCCAAGCATGGCCAACTCAGTTGACGCTGAGCTGCCATCGAGGTGTTGCTCAAGCACTTGTTGACATGGTTATGTCATCGTGGGCTTGTCTACCATATTCATTTACTATTGTCTTTAATAGCTAGTAATTATGCTGTAGCATTATTTACATTCTTGGTAGTTAGGCTTCACTAGAAAATAATGTGACTTGGACTGCCACCATATTGACTTCAGAGGCAGAGGTAAATAGAGCTTGATGCAAGTTCTGTTTATTTAAAAAGAGAAGGGAACTGAGGATCTTTAGGTAATAAAGTGTTCAGGTGATAAATTGTTATAGTGACTACGCTTTTATTTTTTTTTTTGACATTTTCTGATGTATAGACCAAACTATGATTACTTGAGAAAATAATCTTTAGTCACAGCCCAAATTGCAACTACAGTCAAAACGATCCATATTATTCAAATAATGGATAGAAATGGTGGATGTCATTAGGAGGTGTTGATTTACTCCTGCATAACTGCGGGAAGGGATGAAGCAGGAGGCCACATTATAGATTGAACAGTCTTGGAAATGAATCATGACATCAGTCATAACCATGAAACATTGTGGTTGTTTGTTTGAAGATGAATTTCTAGATGCTGCTCCCATCTTCTGCTGACCCCCCTTGAAAATCTTGTGGGATAGAAAGATGACCTAGTTTCTGTTTAATATAATGGGGTGTCAAAGGTACATACTCTCTATTTAATATAATAGCTGTGTTCCCCGCCTCCTTATTCCAGTCACCTTCGCCTCCCTGCCATTCCCTGTCTCTGCCTTATAGAGAAGAAGTGGCCGTGCTTTACGACAGCCGGCCAGAGCCGAGACCCACCACTAAGGAGAGGCTTCTTCTCTCTTTACGGCCCCATAAATATATTGTTATCTGGGCCTGGGAAGTCCACAGTTAGATTTATCCGCGCAGTTAGTGGAGATAGCGAGCCAAGCATCCTGAATCATTAATTACACAAGAGGCTGCGCTACGTCCACCTTAATTTCTTATCTCTGCTCTGTAGAAGAGCCACTTTTAAGTAGGTGATGAGGCATCGGAGTTAATTATATGTCGCTTAGGTGCTTTCTTTCTTCTTCTTTTTTTTTTTTAAGCACTGGCATGCTGGCACTGTGGTGAGGTTCTGGAGATTTGGAAGTAGTCCATGAAAGAGAAGATCTATACTTTATGAATTATCTGACATTAGACTTTCAGGTTTAGAGAAGCAATGCATGCAGTACATTAACAACATTTGCAAGACAATAGACAGAAAGATGTGCCAGATTCAAATACCTTTAGAGGGCAACAAAAGAGCACACGCAAGAGTCAGTTTAGTTTCACCCCAACCTCCAAGCTGTACAAGTCTGCTTCTGGCTCTCAGTCTGAACCTCAAATCCCAGGAAGAAATCTACTGAGTCAGTTAATCTCATCTCTCTCTGTGAGGCAGCTGCCATCATGTCACCACTGAGTACAGGACTCACACAGAGATTGTCCTCAGGATTCATGTCTTCGAGGTCGGGCCTGGTTCACTCTCCCTTTGATCATTTCAGTAAAGTGAATTTTCTTTGCCATCAAAGCGCATCATCGGAGGAAATTATCAAGATTAACTGACTCAATTGTGGTGTCAGCTGAGAATTGAACACTTTGAACCGAAAGGGGGTGGCGGTGCTGCGAAAGATGGTCCCTGAGCTGTTTACCATTCATTAGTTTCTGTGTAAATAGTTGCACATAGGAAATTGCAAAGATGTTAGATGTCACCCCACTAGATTGGAGTAATACATACTACGTTATCAGGATAGTTGGGACTTATTTTCAGTCATGCACATGCACAATTTGTCCAGAATCTTTTTTTTTTGTTTTTTAAGATTGCAAGCTGTTGCAATCATGCACACAATGAACGTACCTGTATTCGCTCCTCACCTATAAACCTACACTGTATATCCTCATCATATGCCTCCTGTTTTTCCTGAAAATGTGCACTTTAGATCACATGTTTCCATCATTTTCTCTGTCTGCCCCCTCATTACACCCATACACTGTGTGCTATGAGATGAATCATGAATGCCATGTGCCGAAAAGCAAAAAAAAGTCAGTGTCACTGATGAGTAAAGGTGAAACTTTTCAGATCCACCAGGTGGTGCTGTGGCCCTCACCAACTAAATACCCTCAGGTCAGGGACTCCTCAAGTGAGGGCTTGAAAAGTCCTGGACAGCTAATGACAATGGTGATGTTTATGATGGTTGTTCAAAACATTCTCACTGACAGATGGATGTGATGTTTTTCAGGATCACGGACCAGCGGTATGAGAAGTTGCCATATTTTGTCTTTGGGGACTTTAACTTCAGGTTGGACTCGAAGCAGGTCATTGAGGTGAGTGTTTTTGTTTGACACGAGGCAAATTAGCAGTGGAGGGTTAATTGTATAGCTAATCTGTGTCATATGGGGAAATCTGTGCACAACTGTATGCTAATATACTGTAAACATATGTGGCCAAGTACTGTCAAACTGATAATAATATAAAGTGTGTGAGTGCTTGTGTTTGTGGGTATTAGAGAGAGGCGGCAATATAGTAAAAGTGGTTTTAGGAGCCCACTGTCTCTTCAGAGTTATGACTCATTAAACGCTTCACTGTTGCCGGCCCAGCTGTGTTTGCCAACTGAGCCTCCAAGTGCATTGTTATGTTATGGTGCCGTTCACTGCTCTTTCTCTCTCCCTTCCTCTCCTGCCCCCTCCCTCCCCTCTTTCTCCCCCCCTCCTTTTCTTGGTGCAAATGAGGCTGGTGAGAGCCAAGGTAGTGCAGTCATTCAGTATTCTCCATGAGGAGATGGTGGTGGTGGTGGTGGTGGTGGTGGTGGTAGGGGGGGTTAGTGGCATAACAAGTCATAAGGGCCCACCGCAGACAGTGGTGTCCTATGATAACAGAGTGGGAGAGCCACTTGTTGGCCGATCCTCTCCCTCCTCTGCAGCACAATGGCCCTCGAATCAGTGGGCCTGTTCAAGGTGTGGGCATTGTTCACTCCTACCAGAGCCCCATTCAGGGCAGAAGGGGAGAGAAGGGAAGTCTCTCTGAATGGAGGGGTTTTGCTCAAACGAATTAGGAAGGACTTCACTCTGTGTGGCACACACAAGAAGAAAATGTTTGTACTTAAGTCGCCCAGCCACTAGGGGAGCAGTAAATCACCACCCCCCTTGGCCCTTAGCAATCAAGTGGGATCAGTAATCTATCGGGGGCATTGATTGATTGCCTCAAAGTTTGTGTAGTACATTTGATTTTGGATCTGTAATTGGGTCACATTAACAGTCTGATCATGTGAACATGCGTTGCTTTGGAGATAATAAATCCAAGTACAGAATCCACAACAGCAGATGTGCAAACACTGAGGCTATTCAGACGTCAGCTTGTGCAATTAAACGTCACCTGACACACATTTAGGTCGCCACAGTGATTTTATGTCAATGATGGGCTGTTTTATATCTTGTCAGCACTGCTGTGATAAAAGACAGTGTTCTTCACATTAGAATATATGAAGTATTGCTTGGTTTTATAAGAAAGATGTGTTTTCAGTGCCAGTGCTGGCAGGCCACATGGATCCATTAATCTGAAAGTAAAGCAATCCAATCAAACAAAGTCAGATGAGATGATTTGGAGCCTATTTGTGTTTATCCTGTATGGCTAATCCCGATAACTCTCTCCTCATGTTTCCTGTCTTGTCGGTGCTGCTCTGTGGTAGGTAAGCACTCACCCTCTCCATGTCTCTACCACTCTGAAATGCTGTTTGAGTGCAGTAGGGGTCACGACCCCTTTTCCAGGGATGTGTTAGGCTTGCATCGGTGTGTGTCCATCTCTGCCCCTTCTCCCCTCCGCACAGCTCCTTTCTTATGCACCTTGGCCCCCACTCACATACACATTCACATCCAGAACGAATACACACACACACACAAACCAATTTGTTAGGCCAAATGAATCTGATTGATTCACCCCATTTAAAGGGGTGTGGCAGCAATGCAGGGGGGGGGGGCTTTTACACTTCCCCTCAGGAAGTTAGAGCTGTGGGCTATGGCATAAACCCCACGCACAAACACACACACACCTACACCTAGACGTTTCCCCTCCAGCGTAATGAGGGGTCCTCAGACATAGCGAACATTTAATGGGGACAACAAAAAAGGCTGATGATGTCATCTGTAAAAATGCGTCATTAGAGGGGCAGCACTGCTCTCTATACAGCCGTCCTGCACAGTGATCAACCTGTCTGATTTAACAGTGACCTGTGCATTGGTGACAGAGAGAGCTGTGATGTCACCAATAAACAAATGGGCTGCAACCTTAGCACGGGATGTAACTCACAGCCGGGAGGCCGTTTTAAGCCCTTTAATGACAATTAATGTCAACAGGACAATTAGTGCACATCCACTGAAGTGCTTAACTGTAGATGGGCTGGTGGTGAATCGATCGTCCATACTTATCCAAAGATTGATTCAGACACAGAGAAGCCGGCTCTCATTCTCACTGTCCTCATTTTTTTTTTGTCTTTTGCACCGTTCTCTCTCCGTTTCCAATCGATAGGAAAGGGGCCAAAAGAAGCGGTGCAGACGAACAGATATTTGTTGAGTGGCCGAAATATTTGCAAAATTGAAGTACTTGCCTTTTTAATTCGTTGAACACCAGGGACAACCCTCAAGCACCCATGGGGATCACTAGGCCCCACTTTGAGAGTCAGTGGATCAGAAAATACTCCAGTACATTTCTCTACAGCTGCACGCTACACCACTTCTCTTCTTCTCTGTCTCTGGTCCATTGTGGGTGACTAGACTGTGGACAACCACTAGCCACTCCCCTGTCACCCATCCTGCCTTGTGGGTGGGTGGGTGGATGGGAGAGGGGGTATTTTAGGATGTGTCCATGTGTGTACAGAAAAGGAGGTGGGTTTGGAAGGGGGTGGACTTGTTATTGTCACAGGGCAAATTCCAGGTGGCAAATTCCTGGCATGCTTGTGCGGCAGGATCAGTAACCAAAGGCCTGCGGCCACCCCCCTTCTGCCCGGTCCGGGCAACCCCATTAATTGTGTCCGACAGAGGGAATTGGTTTCAATTGACCCCCATTCAGCGGCCCTTTGACTGGCAGACAAAGGACACAGCCACGTGGAGACTAATGCTAGGGCTGAGCAGCCTGGAGGTGGTCCAGTCCCCACCAACCTTCTCTCTCTTCTCCCATGGGTCTGATCATGCTTTGGCTTGATCATGCTTTGCATCGGTGCTGATAAAACGGGAGACCTCAAAGGAATGGTTTTGAAGATTTGGTCTAGCGAATCAGATACTTCACAGTCCACTTGTTGATGTGCTGCCTGTGCTTTATTTTAATCCCTTATCGTGCACTCATGTTTAAGCCAGTAATGATTAACTGACTAAAGATGCAGCACATTCTGGCCGAGACTGGACACCCGTTGGAATAAAATAGACCCAAATGCCTAGCATCTGAGACTTGACTCAGTTTTCGAGGAGGGCCTGACAGAGCCCTGACGGTCTGACAGAGCAGGATTTATGCTGAATGATACAAACTCTGTGAACTATATCGAGACCAAACATGTGTTTTAACGTATGTTTCATAATGGATGTCCCTCACAGCAAAATAGGCTGAATTCTTGATCATTCAGGACCTACATCTGATACCACAGTCTCATACATATTAATGTGAAACTTGAAACTATGCCAATCCTTGTATAATTCTCAGAATGAACTATGCTGCTGACAGTGTCATTTTGGAGACTGTATAAATTGAATATGGTGGAACTACAATTTTTTATTGTTCTTATTCAGTGTGCAACATATACCACGTTATAATCTAGGGACCAAAAAATATATGTATAAATGCACATATAACAGAAGAACATAGAACAGTTGTTGTTAAAGGGCTGCAGGAGGGCTAGAATCCTGCTGGTCCCATCACAAATGTTTGGGGTGGATTTTATTATGAAAATGGAAGCTGGTCTGAAGTCTGACACCAGTATCTGGTCTGTAGCTGCTACAATAGGATTAACAATTATTGATTTATTAACATTTTTGTGCACATCTAGTTCCCACTGCCTCAAGCTGAAGTTGTTTTTTTTGCAGTTCGTGTCTTATGGTGAGTTTTAACCAGTGTGAAGGGGCAGGCTGATTTACAGAAGACAGCATTGTTGCAGGTATGAGTGATCAAGATCACAGCGAGAGCAAGTAGCAGTAGATAGTGAAGCTTTTGGAAAAGGCAGTAATGGTCAAGAATCCGGCAGGATCAGACAGTTGATCTTAAAATTAGTCCCACACAAGCAATCAACACTGCCAATAGGTGTCGTGTTTATTCTAATACAGTGACAGTAATAATCCTAATCCTAATCTTGTCATAGAAATCCATGTTCGGCCTGTCAGACCCAAGATGAGCTGTGCCAGCTCGCAGGCTGGAAGCTCAGTCACGATGCCAGGTCACATAACCCTTTTTGACCCATCACCCCTACAGCAAACACAGGTTTTGTGATTCCATGCGTCAGTCAGAAGGTGTTCTAAGGTGTACAGTGATGTGTGTGAGTGAGTGAGAGTGTGTGTGTCCATCGAGGTCGCCTGGTGGCTGTGAATCAGCGGTGTCGATGACAGCCTCAGGGCTTCATGCCTGGACTCCTAGTATATTTAAAATCCCTCCTAATTAAACTTAATAGAATGTAAATTTAATATCTGCAGAGAGTGTGTGCTGCTGGCCGGCCCGCTCCAATTTAAGGATTGATAGAGGCCAGTCGGAAGGTTAATTGCTGACTTGATCTACTGTCCCTGTGACATGGTGTGGGGCCGTTTTAATTGGGCCTGATCTGCTGCTACATGGACAGATTTCATTAGGCTAGCCGGCTTCTCACTGACTGGATCAGCACCCCCTGTCTGCTTCTGCAGGAAGTGCAGAGGGTCGGACCAGGCATCAATCTTCCTTCCTTTGTCCTGTGTCCTTTCTCTCGCTTGAGCAGCATGAAATTAAAGGTGGGGCCCTAGACTAGCCCCACTCCTAATGAATGCTGTAAAATGCTCAGTAATGACAGGCCCACATGATAGATCATTCATTTTTCACACTGTGGAGTTAAACCAGTGCACACGCCCATGACAACAGAGATATGAGCAAGCAGTTTTTTGGAAGACATATTAAAGATTCTGTCAGGAATGCCATCTTTTCTTTCTTTGCATTTATTGCTGCTTGATAGCAATGTCGCTCATAGATTTTATACTGAAGAATCTGGGAGGATTGCTTTTTGTAAATATTTGACCATCTCTTTATAGAGGCTATTATCTATCATTACCTTGATTCAGGCTTAGAAAATGTGGACGAATCAAAGAAGGATCTAAGTGACTAACTATCTTGGAGCACCATAATTTACTTCATTTTTAAAATAGTTATCTAATATGTATACTAGAGGTGTCACAATTTAAGTAGTGGGAGGAAACTCTGAATGTGTCTGTGGATGTTAACCTGCAGACTGTGCTGAAACCAACAAGAGTTCATTACATAGTTGATGACTGTTGTCCTGGCTGCTGAACCCAGTCAGGGTAAATAATTTGCACCAGTTAAGGGTAAACAATTTTCCCTTTTTAGCCCGGCTTTGACTACCATGTGTGTATCTGGCCAGCTATAAATCAAAAGGCGGCCAGTGTAATTAAGTGTACACTACATTAGTCAGGCTAATTAATTTTGGGGGCCATCCATCCATTAACCAGCGGGCCAGCACTGATTGGGCCTCTGTTCTGTGGAACCCCTGACACTAGGGACTGCGACCCTCCTTGGCTCCCTTCAGTTTTCCAGATACACTCATGCATTTACTCCCAGAGTCACAGATGTACTGTATAGACACACATAAAGACACCAGCCCTCATATACTCGCTCAGATTTGGACTAAAAGGGGACGCTTTTTATAATAAATCAGCAAATCTTCAGAACAGTCTTGTAACAATGCTCTCTTCTCCTTCTTTACTTAATTTATTGTCAGATATGGAGTATTGGCAAGGCTCTACTTACTGAGAGGAGGTAGGAGTGTTATATTTGACTATTTTATTACAAGGCGAAATTGTATTGACAAATGCTTTGAATGGTTTGTCATAGCCTACTAAATCAATACACTTTTCTGTGAAAGACAGTCCACCTGACACGATTTTAATTGTCCTGATGCAGTAAACCCTACCCATTTACCACACACTGTGCAAGTTAGAATAGAGTTATTAGCACCTACTGTTTGACCTTCGCCTGTTTATGGCCACACAAGTGAAGCCTGCGATGGAGACATTTCCTTACAATACAATAAAGGCATATTATCTGGCTAGAAGAGCCCAATCTCTCACAATGAGGGCCTATTATATCACAGATAACCCATCTGGATATAGAGGGAGACTATTCCCTGTAGACAACAGCGCCTGTTCTCTCTCCTGTCTCTGTTTGCTTTCGATGCTAATGAATACAGCGCTGAAGACACAGAGGAAAAACGAGTTCAGCTATGAGGGCGTAACTTGAGCGATGCAGCTTTGATGGGAGCGCTGTCCATATAATTAAAACGCTGGCAAATGAAGAACAAGCAGTGGCTTCTGTTGGTCCTGCTCATTAACAACAGGCCGTTTGAGCCCGGCGCCAGCCATGCTATTGCCATTGTGTACTTGGAGAGGGGGCACTGTGACTGGCAGCTGGGAACACCATGCCAACGGTGAGATGGCGTGACAAACCAAGCCAAGGATGAGCGCAGAGCCTGGCACTAACAGGGCCTGCGAGGGCAAGTTGCCTTGTAGGCCCCTGGGGTTGGCCCCGGTCAGGGTTGTAACCTGAGTTACCCCTAAATCCTCCACCACTGCTGTGTTTTTACACCAGACTTCCTGCCATCACCCAGAATAGTTTTATCATTGTTTATTTTGACAGCAGTGGTGATAGCATGTTGACCCCTGCAGTATGTCTGATACATCCAAGAAAGATATGTCAGTTGTGCTATTAATGCACATTAGATGCATCAAGGGAGATTTGTGCCATGCTCATGGCTGTGATGTGCTTGTGTTTCTGATTATTGGGTTGTGAAGTTCTGATATAAAGAAATTCTGCAGTTTAATGCCATTAAAAATCTAAAAGTATTTACACACAATTTGGCAGCTCAAAATGCTCCTAAATAAGTGCCCTGTGGTTCTCCGTCATGCTCCTATAAACATTCACTCGCTCAGTTGCTCAGTTGTTTTTTTTGTCTTTGACTTCCCTGTTACTTGTCCTGTCATTTTTCCATTCTGTCCTCCCACCCAATGTCTTCTCTACTTTGTCCTGCACAGTCTTCCTCTTGATCTGAAAATGTCTTCACAGAATAGGTCATCAAATAAGGGCCACAGCTAATTATCTATTTAATTATCAATGAATCTGCTAATTATGTTTTTGATTTGTAGTCTGGTCTATATATTGTCAGAAGTAGGGAAAATCATTTCCAGAGTAGCATCTTTAATTTGCTTGTTTGTTTTCTTCAATAATCTTATAAAAAAAAATTAAAAAAACCCTAAGAAAACCAGCAAATATATTAATTATAAATATTTCAGAAGCTGGATTTTTTTGGCAGATTCACTTATGGATTTATCGACTAATTGTTGCTGTTCTAAAGCAAATGATTTTAAAATTGGAATAGATCAGGGAATAGACCACCAAAGAAGCCAGAACCTCTTGGTATGTTATAAGTAATAAGTAATGACATGCTGTAAGATGATGTGTCCCTAAACATCCCTGAGACCCCTAACTCTGTAAGCATGGGACACAAGGAAGCTGTGTATGTAAACTATTTACTATCCATTTAAGATAATGGTGACAAGTGTCTACATATTTGCATTATCTAGTAACCATGAGCCTTTTTTAAGATTATGCAAACAATATTAATAATCTCAATCTGATCAGTGAATAATCTGATCTGTCTTTAAATTCAAGAGGACTCAATACTCAGTCTATGTCTTGTTTTATTTAATCCACCACTATTTCTAAACAGTATAATCTCTCTATAAATCATGAGTAATCAACTTTGGCCTCCATCTCAGTCGTTATCTCGTGCTTTATTGATGGTTTGTCTGGTCTTCAGAATGGGCCTGACTTTGAAATCACAGGGAGGAACAGCTACAGCTAACAGCGATGCTATTATTTAGTCCAGATGAAATGTGGCATAAACTGTGAAGGATAGGGATCTCTTTGTGCCTGGCACATAGTGTCCAACTTGTATGATGTCAGTCTATTTTTGACTAATGCAGTCCTCGCTCTTTGTAGAACAGAGCACAATAATTGTTTTTCTGTCTCTGAAGGCAGGAGTCGTTGTCGAGATAACATAACATGTTGTCTCTAGGAATGCTCACACACAAACCACGTGTGTAGCATTTTAACCAGTATAGTTTATTCTAATGCATATGCAGATAAGCAGTCTGTACAATAATGGCAGCACATGGCTGAATTCATTGCCTACTCAACAAGTCGCAGTTCTTATTTAAATCAGGCAATACCTTAACTCATTGTATTTGTTTGCTTGGGCTCTTTCCATTGCAAAATGTATAAAAACAGGAGATGAGAGATCATAAGACGTTCGCCGTTGATAAAGAAGCTGGTAGAAGTGCTGGGATTATTTAAACAACTTGGTTTCCCAGTGTGAATCTTCGCTGTCAGCAGCAGAGTGATGTTCCTACAGAATGGCTCATTGTAACACTGCTGTAAACTCACTGTTGGCACCATGGGCTTTTAAACAACTCTGCCCTCTGACATTAAAAGTCGCTGGGCTCCATTCACATCCGCACACAAATATCCCATCATATTTAAGAGGGCCCATTAAGGGCCACATTGAGAATTCATGGGCCTTTCTCTCACTCTCCCTTGTGTGATTTATCTGTGACGGCCATATTGCCAGGCCCTTTCAGAAGGAGTGGCTCCAGTTTTTGTCTTAGAGGAGGCCCAAAACAATGCATTTCAGGCCCATTTCTCCGACAGGGCCTCCTCTTTCAGGAGGCAGAGAGAGCCGGGGCTGGCCTAACATCTGTTTGTGTCCAGAGCCAGGCGGGACCGGAGCACAGCGTGCCTCGGTGGCCCCCTTCTCCTCTCCCTGGGGGTCTTTGTTCCCGATTTCATGCTATCAGAGCGGCAGCATGTTTTCCTGCGCAGAGCTGTCAGGGGCATAAAAGGCCCTGAGTGGGGTCACATCAAGAGGGATGGGCATGAAAAATTGGTAAAATGTATCACAAAGCCCACCCACTAGATGGTTGCCTAGCGCCCTGTGATGGGGTTTCAAGACCCCTCCTCCCCTCCCCTGTACCTTCCTCTTCCCCTTTGCCTTGGCTGAATTACACCTCTCTCTCTCTCTCAGCCTGGCGGACAAGCACATCATTTAGATGAAATGGTGCAAACAAATTAAAGGGTGGTGCTCCAAATGAATCAATGTTCTTTGTGTGTGAGGAGGGTTTTGTGCCTCACCGGGGTCCTCTCCTCCCACTGCACACTGGATGGAAGCTGGTCACCTGCCTGAAAAAGCCATCAGCTGCTATGGTAGCTCAAGATTTGCTACAGGGAAGAAAAAAACTCAAAATGTGTTCAGAAATGTTCATTGATGAAAACAGTTTTAATTGATTGAATCTTAATTTGGCCATTTCTAACATGAAAGAATCCTCTTGTTGATAGTGCCAAACAGGCTTAATCAAATACCAGAGTAATGAACTCAGCAGACTCTGCATTCCTATTGGACCGCGACTAATCACCAATCACTGATTGGATCTTCGATATTCTGTAATTGACTCAGCAACGACAGATTACCTCACTGTCTCTTTCCTGTAATTGATTCCGGGCTAAAGCTACGAAAAGGTAAATTAAACGAGAGTGCAATGTTTTCAGGTGCTTAGCAAGTGTTTATACTCTATATCAATAGCTCTTCTCCAGGCCACGTTTAAATGTGCTACAATGATTGCTTCACGGTTGGATGTGAATTTGTTTCCTCATTAACAGGATAAATGCTCTTTTTCAGTCTGAGGCATTAAAAAGAAAACATGAATGGCCACAGCACTGCTGGCTACTCCTTCAGATCACAAAGCCTCCTTTTGGAAACATAACAACTGCAGCTAACAACATTCAAATGAATGCCACATTAAGATGGCTATTGAGCAATTTAAGCATGCATGGCCTTATTGAGAGGTTAAGGGAAGCCGGTACGTTAAACAGTCTTGCAGACATCTGCCGCAGTTGGTTTCAAAGTGCTGACTAAAAGTGACAGGGGAGGTTTCTCAGATTAAATCTCTCATTAGGTTTTCTTTGTA
This sequence comes from Pempheris klunzingeri, assembly GCF_042242105.1. Lineage (NCBI taxonomy): Eukaryota > Metazoa > Chordata > Actinopteri > Acropomatiformes > Pempheridae > Pempheris > Pempheris klunzingeri. Next base: position 25,642,892 of record NC_092023.1, read on the forward strand.
CAGGTGGCAGTAATGTGTCAAGAGCCTGGCCTGAGACAATGTCCTCCTCTTACTGGGACTAATACGCCTCAGGAGAACCCACCCTCCTTTTACTGCCACTACTTTACACAGAGACACAGTCACAATGAAGCATCTGGTGGCCTTTTCCTGTGTAGAAGGCTTTTCCATGGCCATTGTGTCTGCTAGTGAGCATGTGTGAGAGAAAGAAACAGAGAGATCAGGAGGCTTAGTACATTTCTGTGGCCCAACTTGTCTTGTTTAAGTTACTGTGCGTTTCTGTTGGAATGAATCTTTACTGGAAATGTTTGGAGATAATTTCAGAATATTTGCCCCCAGTCCGACTGAGTTTGGATGGGTGAACAAGTGTGTGCTCGTGCATCCTTGTGTGTGTGTGTGTGTGTGTGTGTGTGTGTGTGTGTGCGTCTCTGAAACCCCCCAGTAGTGGGAGGTCGCCGGGGTCAAAGTGATGAATTTTTATAGGCCTGTTCCCTGTGTTTCAGCCCTGTCCCTTTCTCTGCGCGCTGCACTGCCTCTCAAAGACAACCATGCAGGGCAATTTGTCCTGCGGGGCCCTGCAGAATGGGCCAGCAGAGAAGTTAAATACCAGGGGGGAACACACACACACACACACACACACACACACACACACACACACACACACACACACACACTCACACACACAAAACATACACATACATTCAGTTTCTCTCTCTCACACACACACACACACACACACACACACACACCCCTCCGTCCTGTTGTCCTGAATGATTTGTGGCCTGTCCATTATCCATTCCGAAGGGACAAATGCTTTTGGCCAGTTTCTGAAGGTAAAGCCAGAATGGCAGCTCTCAATGCGTGCCATTGTTTTTAGAGAAGTTTCCCAGATGTTATAATGCACAAGATAAATAGGGCACATTATCACCACCTTGCACGCCCTCTTACCTCTCCAAGCTCATTTTTGGCGAGGGCGTGGCAGGTTAGGAGACCTCCTACGATGCACACACTGCCGTCAACCCTCGGTGTCAGCTCTCACACAGCTCAACGAGTTCATGGGAAGGGGCGAGGGTTCGTGTGTGTGCTGCTTGCTGTGAGGGGTGAAACAGGCCAGGTTTACTAGGGTCAGTTGTTGACCAGTTGGGTGACTCACAGGCTAACTTAGTGGGTGATAATGCGTCCACCGTCACCTCTCCTTCATGTTGGCTTCCCATCCCGCTGTATGTGTCAATGATGAATCCACAGTGTTTGGAAGCACTGAATTAGCCAGCCACAAGGAGAGAGGAGTGGATAACTCTGGCTTGTGTCCAGTCAGATCGGGTTGGGAGGGTCACAGCTGATTTACTGGCTTTCCTGTGTAATAGCTGGCAGGAAAGCAGGAGGCCGAATTTGTTGTTGCCTACTTTGGATGCCCCCTTTTACCCAGCTCGGGCAGATGTCGCAATCATGCATGCAGGATGTGCGTGATGAACGGCGGCGAACGAAGGAAAAGTGATCGGAGTGCTAAGCAATTCACGCTGAACCTGCCAGACCCGTTGGCACACCTTAACTCAGCTGGCAGCCCTGCTTTGCATGGCAGCGAGAAAATAATGGCGCATTCTGACAATGCCACTGCCCCTGCTGACACAAAGGGGTGCCCCTGTCCCCTGCCTCTGGTAATGAAGAATGAATAGTTAGCTCATTGTCCACTCATCCTCTGTCTCTCACCACACAGTTTCACACTCTCTCTACCTAATTGAGGTTTAATCACTGAGTTCTAAATGCACTCAATGGATTATTATATTGGTGGAATGACAGATTGGTGAATAGTGTGAATTATTGCAAGGGATCGGGGTGAAGGAGGGAGGAACATTAACGCCAGAGGAGTCGGGATGAATTGCGCATTGGCTGATACTCTCTGCCACTTGCTTGGCAGATTGGCAGATCTGATTGTTTTGAAAGTACAAACTGCCATCCACTATTCTGACTAATCAAGACATAAAGCAAAAACACATATACATATATATATATATATATATGTGTGTGTGTATAGTCAACCAAGAGCAGGTTACTAGATTAGACAAGATCTCAAATGTGGAGTTGCCAAAGCCAAGTTGTCCAATTGCCATAAATCATGCACCATGATGGAATATACTGTTTAATAGACTGAAGGAAGAGTCACACGCAAATAAATCTTTGAAAGTTCCTACGAACAACTATTGTGTGTGTACCCACAGCCTGATATAACTTATTCCCCCGTGCCGTAGAGCTCTTTTGTTGTCCATAAAAACCTACACGAGTGACGTGCTCCTTTATTACCATTAAAAACTCACACTCTGTAGTTTATTTTGATTCAGTCCCACATTCACTGTCCTGCTGCTGTGAATAATCAGCAGTGTACAAAATATTTAGATATTCATATATGATAGTGTCAACAAGAATCAGACAAGAAGGTTTCATTGCTTTTAGTTAATCACTTTGCTGTGTGCCTTTTCTGTGTTTTTTTCCCATTAGTCTGTTCCTTTTCTAAATGTTGTAAAACACCCCTGTGTGTGGGAATGCCATGGTGCTGTGTGTGTGTGTGTGTGTGTGTGTGTGTGTGAGTGAGTGTGTGAGTGTGTGTGTGTGTGTGTGTGTGTGTGTGTGTGTGTGTGTGTGTGTGTGTGTGTGTGTGTGTGTGTGTGTGTGTGTGTGTGTGTGTGTGTGTGTGTGTGTGTGTGTGTGTGTGTGTGTGTGTGTGTGCTCCGTAGTGTTTAAGTTGGGCACAGTGGTACCCCATCTGTTGGCAGGACCAGAGACAGAAGGCTTGAATGTGTGCGTGTCTTTGGTCTTTGAAGTGGGACAGATTGCTTTAACCTCTCTTCTAAGGAGAGCAGCTGGAATAGAGAGCTCCTTTAAACAGCCGCTTCCTCCTTCGACAGTCATGAGATTATCCTCCATTGATGCACAAAGGCATCGCCTTCCTCACCAACCCCTCATCCCAGCCCCCCGGCCTCTGGCCCTCTGCAAACACTGTGTTGACCTGTGACCCATAATGCAGAGATGTGATGCCAAGTCACTTTGCAGGATCAGCTAAAGAGCCCTTAGGAGTGAAGACATCCTCACTCTCCCCTGGGCTACAGCTGCTTTTCCTGACAGCTGTCTGTTTATATTCTCCCATTGCCTGGTTTCCTCTCTACCTTCCTCAGACTAATTGCGATGTATTAAATAAGGATTCAATTCCGGCCAAATGAATTATGGTAATATCATTTGAGGTGGTCAGTGAGAGTGCTTCAACGTGTAATGTGCTTAGGAGGCAGGAGCTTTGAAGGGAGAGATCTGTTCAAAGATTCTGCAACAGAGCCTGGGCTCTGCTGGCAGTGGGAAGGAGACATCACTGCACTGATATGCCCTTAAGTGACAGCATGGGGTTCTCATTTTCCCCATCGTGGTGTTTGGAGGGCAGGTCTTATGACAGAGGCACTGGGATGAGCGAGGACTGAGACTTGGGGGCGGTGTGTGAGTTGGATGAGAGGGATGTTTTTCACGAAGGACGACAGCAGCAGAGCTGGGATCAATCGGGTGCAATCAGCCACCTCCAGCTGCACTGACACGCTGATTGGTCAGTCAATGAACTTATGGATAGATCAATCCGCCACATGTCAGCATCCAACACTATGCAACGGTCCCATCCACGAAACTGAAAGCACTGGTCGCACCCGTGGTGGTCTGCTGCCCTCGTCAACTTAAGATTGTTTCAGATGTAAATGGAAATATACACTGAGTGTTTGTGAAACACAGCCTAGAAAATATATCAGGTGTCTTCAGCTTCTTTGTCGCTCTAGGAACAGGCCAAATATAAAATCTGCTCTTGAATCATTAGTTTCCCCGAAGCAAAAATAGTTAAATTCACCCAGATATCCAGACTATAATTGTTCTGGGAAATTACATCTTCCCCACAGGAAAAGGCAGCATTAGCTAATTGTCTTTTTTCCTAATCGAACCTTCCCTGCAGTGACACTCTTGGCACAAGGTAACAGCTAACATAGATACAGTTGTCCCACTGAGAATGATGTCATCCGACTCTTCTGGTCTGCTCCTCTGTCTGCTCATATCCACTCACATGGACTTAGTTGTGTAGGTGTGGCACTCCCAAATGTAGAAGACATATTCATGTTTAGTGATGGCCGTGCTGTGATCCAAGCTCCGCTTCCTGGATTATCAGAGTCATTTGAACATGAATAGAGAGGCTATTTCTGTCCTTTAGATATCGATGCTTATTGTGCCAGTGAGCTTCTGGCCCCAGAGGTAGCTGTGAAGTGGCCAGGGATTTCTGCTTGGCTGACTTTTGGATTTGCAAAGCGGACAACAGAAGGGGGCTTGCTTAGACGAATTACAAGACCCCAAATCTTGTAGAATCAAAAAAACATTAAGGTCCTTTTTTTAAAAAAAAAAAAAAAAATGTTTTCTTGATTTTTAGATTTATAGCCTTCCTGAGACTGCCTAGAAAGGTTGTAGTTTTTGTTGCTCATATCTGAAATCAATATTTAATTGAATGGAACAGAAAATATAACACATTTGCAGTTGGTGCCAATCAAAATTGGCAAAAAATGTTTTGGCTACAATGACTTTTTGACAGGGAAAGTATCTCTTGCCCTTCTCACTAGCTCCTTCTTTGGCCTATTCATTGCACAAAGCTGCTTAAGCGCACTTAAGCGCATTAGCATTTGGCTGCCAGGGGACCATATTGACCCTGCATTTGGATGGCCTAAATGAGTGAAAGATGGAGCGATTTGTTAGGGCTTTAGAAAGTTGCTTTTGGGGAGGGGGTGAGCATGAAGGAATGGGGTTGAGGCAGTTGTGAGGGGAGGTGGGGGGCTGCAGAGAGCTGTTCCGCTTTCTCTCAGGGCATGATGTTTGTTCTAATCTGGTGTGCCGTTTCTTCGTGGCCGAAGCAGGACTGATTTGTGACATTTCAGTCTAAAGGGCCTTTTTCTGCTCGCTATATTGGCTTGACCCGATTATCTAATCTGTGCTTTGAATTTCAATCAGGTCACCCAGTCTCTGCCGTGTGGTATGGGAACCACTGGCTGAGGGATTACCTCATTCAACTGTCTTCAAACACAGATGGTCGAATGTTTAACTAATTGTTAAAAGAGTCCACAAAGGGGAATTTAACCGTGCACACAGTCCATGGGATCAGTACATAGACCCAGATAAAGAGAAGGGACAGTGAGGTGGTAGTTTGTGGGACGGTTCTTTAAAAACCATTCATAGGTAACATAAGAAACTACTGTACTAAGTGTGTGTGTGTGTGTGTGTGTGGGAGGAGGGGGTTGGGGGGTAGCTACACTTGTGTTACATATGAACATCGGGATCACAAGGTAAAATACATTTGAATTCCGCTGTAGTAATTTTCTTTATCTTTTTTTCTTAGGAGCACACAGCTTGCACGTGTTCCTGCTATGATCTGACCTTTCCATTCCTCCGTTGTATCTTTGAGATCGCTCATTCTCTTCCTGTGTCACCTCCAGACTCTGTGCTCCACTGCCACCATGCAGACCGTCAGAGCCGCAGACACCAATGAAGTCGACAAGCTAATATTCCGAGAAAGTGATAATGACCGCAAGGTAAGCTATCCCACAGAAATACCCCCTGTCACAATACTGACCTGTCATGACCTCGTCAAATGCATGTACATTTTGAATTATAGTGTTTTCATAATATCATTTTTGTCAAATATCAATAAAAACAAATTTGTCTCCGAGCCTGGTGACACCAGATAGTGGCACAGTGAAATTCAGTCACACGGCGTAAATACAACTTCCTGATCTAGCTAGCTAACCAACTGTGTTAGCAAGCATGTTTGCAACTGGACAGTAAATTCACACAGTATTCGAGAAAGACATTTGCACCATCTGCTCCTGTGTAGAAGTGACTTCTTCTGAACAGGAGTATGATGATGCATCTATGCTGCATTTTCCATTTCAGGACTTGTCATTAAACCTTCACATGCTAATTATTTTCTAGTTCTATAACTGTCACATACTTTCACCTGAGGCATCACAGGTTGTGTTAACATGCATTGTAAAGTGGTTGCGATGCCTCAGCGAGACACGTGTAGAATTAACAGTGCCGTCTGCTACTGCAGCACACTGCTGTTCATTAGTGCTCTAATTACAAAGTGCAGTTCACATTAGTATTGGTATTAATCAGAGCGCCGTTTCTGTCTTGCCACTGATTCAGGTTGTTCTTCAACTTGAAAAGAAGCTTTTTAATTATGTCAACCAGGACGTTTTCCGGGAAAACAATGGGACCTCAGTAAGTCAACCCCTTTTGCTTCCTAACCCTTTACATTTTCATCTACTCTCTCATTTCATTTATTACAAACTCTTCTAATCCACTTTATAGACTTTCTTCTCCCAGTGTAGAACAACGACAGCTGCTATTTACTATATTTCAAATTGATTATCTGTGAAATGGACTGAGCACAAGAGAATGAAAGACAAAAGTTTCATTGCAGCTACAAAATTTGATCAGAGGGTTTATTGTATTTGGACAGTAGGTACAGAGAGGGTTGTGTGAAGATAAGGAAGCCCCTGAGTCATGCAGACGCTGTAGCTGATGCCTTCACATCACTTTGGCCTAACACACACTCTCTTTGTCCCTGTGGGGCCAAATGTCTCAGGAATAACTTTTAAATGAGACTGAGTGTAGATGAGGTGAGTGTTAAGTGTCTGCAGAAGTAAAACACCCGGTGAACACTTCCTCTTTTATATGGCAGTATATTACATTAAGTAGTTCAAAGTTGGGCCTTGTTAAAAACCCCATGAAGGACACACACACACACACACACACACACACACACACACACACACACACCCACTCAACAACAGAACGGACTGTGAAGCCACTTGAATGGCCAGACTGGAAGCACAGAGTTTATTTATGTGGTTGGCCACATAACGTACAAACATTTTATGAGTTCTGGGTGATAATTCAGTATTGTCATTTATGAACTTTAACTGGAATTGTATCACGGCGATGTCTTGTTATCGAACCAGACGATTTGGTTTAGAGTTTTTGTCTAACGCACGACAGCGGAGGATCATTTGCATTGATTTTACATACGTATTCAATGTCTAAATATATATCAGTATCAGAAAAATATTATTCACACCATTGAATTGATTTTTATCATAATTTATAGCAGCATGGTCTAAGATGGGTCACTCAGGTCTAAATTACCTTTGATAATGTTGTATGTGTTTATTTGTGATGCAACATGCATTTCTTTTCATAGCACGCTGTGTGAAAATCATTTATTTACTTTTGTGTACCATGTGCTTGGGTTGCTCACTATTTCTAAACATCTGTAAAGACCTCAACCTAACTGATAGACATCTGCAGCACAGATGTTGTCAATATCATTATTCAGTCATAAAAAGTGTAGAAATATGCTTTTTTAAATTTACTTACCTATGATTGTCTAAACCTTTTGACGTATATATATATATATATATATATATATATATATATATATATATATCAGTAACTGCTGAGCAGGATAAAACACATTATGCTTAATGTTTATTTATGCCTGCTGAGCACAAATGCTGTTTTTCAGCATTGCTCTGGTTTGTGCCTGTGCACTAAGTGCAGCCCCTGTGCTGTGCTGAAGTTAGAAACCCACCCGGACTTAACGTGCAAATATTAAGGTCTTAAAAGCAACATTAAGATAATAAAAGAAAGCTTTGTCATTTCAGTAACACTTGTTCACACAGTTTCAGACGTGCGAACAAGTCTGTCTGTTTGACCTAGCAATGTTTTTGAGGGAGAAATCATCTTTAAATCTATGTCCTAAGCAAATGTTATTGTGTCATTCTTTTTCTTGAATAATAAACGATGATGGAGAGGTCCCAAGTGATGAAGGTAGTTCACCTAAACAGAGGAGAATTGCATCATTCAGCTCTTTAACCAAAGACTGAATTTTAAACTCGGATGCTAGCAGATATTGATCGTACACATTGCACTGGACATGGGACAATCATTGAATCTGATCACCAGAAATGTGTAGAAACCACATAGTAGTAGCCCCCCCCCGATCCCACCACCGTTTCCTCCTCCTCCTCCTCCTCCTCCTCCACCAAGCCAGACAAGATGGATGACATAATGGGGGCATCAGAGATAATCTGATGGTCATGGTCTAGTTAAACACACCATGTTATGATCCTTATAAAACAAACTACCTTTCCAAAAGGATAAATGTCCCTCCTTACACTCCTCCACTGGGGAAGAGGAAAGAAAAAAATCCATTGCATCCTTCATCAACTGCAAGACTTGTACCAGCTTGACAGAAATTTAATTCGAGGCAGCTCTTGAAAATAATTATTGTATTTTGAGAGGAGTAATCATTGGCCGGGACATGATTGAATGTGTCCATGCCTATTGACTTTTGCTATGATTAATAGGTTTGTTTAGTCGATATTCCCATCGAAATTGTATAATTAATTATCCCCTGCGCTGTCACGGCGGGACGATGGAGAGCCCTGATGAGTATTTGGGAAGATTAAATTTTCCGGGCGCTCGTGGCGTCAAGGGGCACCGCGGGGCCTTGCTCCGGTGGAGGGATGGGAGGAGTGTGGCGCGCGTGTGTGTGTGTGTGTGTGTGTGTGTGTGTGTGTGTGTGTGTGTGTGTGAACGCATGCGTGTTGTGCATGTTTGTGCTGTGTGTCTGCAGATCAGCACAGTTTCTCCCTCTCCTGGAGCACACACCCGCGGGGGCCCTCCCCCTCCTCCGTCCCCATTGATTTTGTTTCAGTATCTCTTTATTGTAACTTTATCAGTGTGGTGTCGGCAGATGGGGGGGCCAGGAGAGGAGGGTGTGTTTGTGTACTATCTGTAGTAAGTGATGAACCTCTCTGTCTGGCCTGCCTCTCCTTGTCATGCTGGCGGCGTAGTCCTCAGCATTACTCAAAAGCAGCCCGGAGACGTTTTAAACATGAGAGGACATAAAAGAATAAGAAACAAATGCAGCTCCGGCCCAAAGTTTTCACCTGTCAAAGCTCTTAAGTGGCAGCGCAGGAGCAATGCTAAATGAAACCCGACCTCAGAGGATTTATATAAATTGATGCTGTATTGGGTCCCTGGTTGTCTCTTTGTTTTGCCCAGGAAAGTATTGACTACTTACTCATTAGGAGAGACAGCATACATGCACATACGGCCTTATTTACTGTTATACAGCTGTGTATGTCAAACCTGAGGTTTCCACAGTCATTACCAGGTTCTTCTGTCAGTTCTTCTAAGTGGGGGAAAAGTTGTGACCTTATTTTGGAAGTCAGTTTCCGTCTTCTGACATTTCCTGATCTCTGGTTTAAATATCAGTCTTTGAATAATTTCATTCCTTTCTACATGATTTAATTAAAGTGGAGAAGAGAGGTGCAGTGTCGTGTCGTGATGTGTTTTGTTTTGTTTGGTTCGGACACACGACCACCCCCCCCACCCCCCCGTCAGTGACAGTTTATCGCGCTTCCAAACAAAATAATGAAGATCCCATAAAAAGAAGGAAAAATATGGCCCCTGCAATGAAAGCCAAGTGTGAGGTGTAAAAATCAAATTAAATGACCTTTCACCCCAACATTTATTGATGGGTTTTAATGGCAGCAGGTGTTGTCACAGAGGATATTTGACAACGCGTAAATCAAAGCACAATTACAGGTGGTGGACAAGCCGCCAGCACAGTGAGAGGGACCGTTGGGGGCCAAACACCTCGTATTCTCTTTTTTTTTTCTTTTTTTATCCTCCTGAACTTCCTGCTTCATAACTATCACCGCCACTCTGATTTAAGAGCGCGCTGATCATCCAAGCAAAGTCAGAAATTTGAGCCCATGACAGGGTAGTTTTTACCCAGACACTTCTTCATCTTTGTCCCTCTGTGATAGTGCTGGAGCTGCATCATCTCGCACCACCTCCTCCACAACTCCCAAGGTCACTTCTGGTTGACAAACTACTCCTGGCTTTATAAATTCATGAGGCCTTGAACCAATATAAGCTGTTTTTTTAAACCAGTGACCTAGCAGAGCCGCCGAGCATTATGCTTAATTGACCTGGGATGAAATATAGTGTGAAATTTGTAGCTGCAGGGTGTTTCATTCACCTGAGTGAATTACTCAACATTCACTTAAGGCGCTCACTCTGTAGATACACACAGCCATATGTTGCTCATCCCCACGCTGTTTAAACTGTGGCACACGCATATCATCTGTGGTGCTTTAACTAAACAGTCACACCTGTGAACATGTGCAAAATTATTGATTTGAGCCATAACACCAGAATGTGCATGCACCGCTAAATATACTCACACACATTTTTTTTTTTATTTTACCAGAACAGATTGACAAGTTTATTTTCCAACTGCAGAATTGTACATATATATATGTATAGTGTATTTAAGTGAATAGAAATTGGCTGAACCCCTCTCCCAAAAAAGAAGGTTTCATAGCTGAGCAGCCATAAGTGGGTATGACAGGCCTGTCAAGTCTTGGATTTCTCTGTATGTTGAAATAGTGTTCAGAGCATTACTCTGTGTATATAGAGTTTGCATGTTGCTTTCTTTTGTTGTCCCTCTCCAAAACTAAAAATACAACGGCAAACGTATGGAGAATGTGTCGTGTTCTCCACAGTATGTTTCTCTGCTCTTACATCAGCGTGTCCGCATTACTAGCTTACTACCTTCATTAATAACCAAACCCAGCGGCGTTTCACAGCAGGTTATGTTTTCAAAAAGTCACATCCAATCACATCCACTGTGTACTATATCCCCACTGCGTGGCACTACATTAGAGTGCAGGCTAGCATGTGTGGCTTGGTGCTGCTCTGTTGGATTTGAAGTTCACATGAGATAGTACTATGTTTACTACATTAACAGTGAAATACTGTTTGAAAATATGAAGATTAAACATAAATTGACACAGCTGGCAAAATCCACCAGCACCGACTAGAAATTTGAAGTCTGCGTTTCTCTTCCACTGTCTGAATTCAGGAGTCCAACGTTTTAAAACTTAACATTTTCATTATCTTTACATCATTATAAACTGCATACGTGTCGGCCAGACCAGAATGCTTGACATGTGTAGCAGCAGTAACTAAGGGGGGCTGAGATTTTTTTTAAATATATAATTTCATTTAGTTTTCAATTTCACAATGAAACGACACATTTTTTTTTTTTTAAACTCTCAATTATCGCTATTTCTATTGGCCTCAAAAATCCAGTGCCAGGATATAAAGCGCACACACACACACACACACACACACACACTAGAGGAACATTTCAGTGGGTGGATGGTGAGACAGGGTGTACAGTGGAGCGTGGGGTTGCATCCCCTGCTCAGCCATCCCTCATCCACAGTGTGTGAGTCTCTCCTGTGACCCCGGCACTGTGAGTTTGATGAATGCAGCACATCTGCCCTCCTGAACCACTGAGACTCCGTCTGGGAGGCCCCTCTGCCTGCAAGTAATGGCCACTGTTCTACACCACTGACACATAATCACACATACACACAAAACACACAGGGCGTCATCGTGGAGGCATATACTGGACTTTGGCTTATTCATAAATGTGTACTCAACAGTGCTGCGAAGACAAACAATGCGTACACGGTCACACACACACACACACACACACACACACACACAATGTATATGTGTCAGAGTAGATGGAAGACTGTAGTTACCTTCCGCTGATATAACGATATTCATATGACATCCACCTCCCATGTCTCCACTGTGTGAGGACGTCCTTCCAAAGATTAGCCACGTGCACCGCATCATCTCCGCTTATATTTCATCATGTAGCCGTCAATATATTGCTGCATGTAATACACCGATGTAATGTCATTAACGTCAAGATGCCTATACAACCGCTGTCATCCTCACACAGCCTAGTATGAGGTCTCCAGCAGGCCGTAATTGTAGCCTGGTGTTTGAAACATGTACAATAGCCCAATTTACTACTAAACAAACATGTATCATCTTCATCTCGCATGTCTTCCTGTCTGAAAGGAAAGGGCGGGGCTCGCGCAGCGTCCTGCAGGGGTTGCTGGGAAACGTCGCTGTCAGTCTCTCAGGGAGGCAGTCATGCAGGTGCCCGAGCTACCTGTTCATCTCTCAGATAATTAATGTGTACAAGAAGCCGCTAATTGCGCTTTTCACTAATGATTTATGGGTTTTGTGAAAGGGGGGAAATTGGGGGACGTGCGTGTGTACACTCTAGTGAGTGAGTACAGCTGGGTGAGGAGACATGATTGATGACGAGTGTGTGGATGCACCGTCAGTGTGGAGAGAGAGAGACCCCCAGTAGGACAGGGCTTGTAACACACGCACACACACGCACACACACACACACACACACACACACACACAACTGGTCAACTGCTGTCAATTTGAAGCCAGCGTGGGGAACACGGAAAGAGCTGAATAAACCCACAGACAACATCCTGCTGTTCTGTCCTGAATTCTCATTTGGCTTATCGTCATCCCAGGATTGGTGGTGTTGATTTTGACTGGCATGTTTGGAAAAGGCCTTAATTTGGATATACTCCTTGAAAAGTACTGATTTTCACCATAATCCACGGTTTCATCTACACAATCACTCTAGTAAACCCTAGCAAGCATTAAGCAATTCTTTCAAGACATGCAATCAAAGTTAATTTGAATAGCCGTTAAAATAAACAACATGACAAATACACTGATTGCTGTGGATATAAAGGAACTCTGTATTTTTCAGTTATTACAAAAGTTTAGATGTGATGATAAAGGCTTCAAGAGGCTGGAATTTTTTGGTTTAGGTACCTTGAAAATGCTTGAAGAGCCCTTAAATTTTATTTTGAAACAGCTGCACGAAGGCTGTCATCCACCCCTTACTGACACTGAGGCCTGCTGATAGAAAAGTATTTACCTCCAGGTGCAGTTAATATCAGACATCAAATTAACCTTCAGAAGATGAAATTGTCTTGACACGTGTCTGTTTGGTGGGAAAAAGAAGACAAATATAAAGAGTGAGGCCTAAACACACACTGTTTGGACCCTACTGTAATGTGGAAAACTGTTTGTGCTAACTAACTTTTACTTTTACATGTCTGATGAATGAGTGTAAAGCAGAGCTACAAAGGAGCAGGGTCTTGATCTGATTGTAATAATTTAGACTTTAGACTCTCTTTCCTCATTCCCATGCTTTTTTTTTTCCTTTCCGCAGCTTTTAGAGTACGACAAAGAGCTGTCGGTGTTCAAGGATCGGCTGCACGAACTGGAGATCTCTTTCCCACCGAGGTATGGAGCCATTTTACGTCACACACACAACTTACTGACACCCATGCAGTCACATCACCAACACCTATAACACAGCACCATGCTCCTTTCTGTTTTTTTTGCTAATATCAACTACTGTTGGGTGAGTTATTATACAGACATTCGTGGTCCCTAGAGGTTGAATCCTCCTGACTTTGGTGATCCCCTAACTTTCCCTGAATTTGCCATTTTGACGACGAGGCAGTTTGAGGCAGACATTCATGATCTTTATGAACTTTATGAATGATGCTGCTCAACTTTTCAGCTGTTACAAACTAAGAATTTTTATATAATAATTCATTATGAAGGAAGTTTTAATCTTTCACTTTATATGAACATTTCAAAATGGCTTAATTCAGAGATGCTTAGATGGTTAGAATAAAGGCAACAACAGAAATAGAGGAAACCCTCAGGCTTAATTCTGACCCACGGGATACAAACAGGTTGGTGAATGCAGTAACTGAGCTGAGCAGATCTTGGCCATGAGGACACATATTAATATGTAAAATCAGAGGGACTCAATCACCCCCTTATTGTCCAAAATGGTTTTATGAAAGCCGTTGGATCTGTGTTTGATGGGTATCAGTCGTTAAGTATAATTGGATGTGGTCCCAAACTGCTCCCATGTGTATGTTTTTTCATACGTGTGCGCGTGTTGCTGTGCGAACGCTTTGGGCAGCATTGATATTCCGTCTCAGTGGGACTTGGGGGAGACCGGGGCTGGTGGCCTCCTCTCCTCTTCCTCAAACAAATGCATTTGCAATTAGCCCTTTCAGAGGAGAGGGAGGGCAAACACGCGGCCGGCGTGGAAATATGTTTCGGGAGCAGCGCGTTAATGGCGCTTGACCTTTGCCGTCGGTTGTGACTCAATCAGTGCAGATAATGAAACGCTGTAATCAAACAATAATTACTTGATAAACTGCTCTAGTGGCAGGCACAGGGCGGCGGGGGATTTTACTGTGTGTGTGTGTGAGAAGGAGGGAGAGAAAGCTTGAGATACATAGAGCTATCAAAGCGTGTGTGTGTGTGTGTGTGTGTGTGTGTGAGTGGCTCTGAGTGTGAGTGTGCGCATACATGTGTAAAAGTGAGTGTGAGAGCTCGACTGTGTGTGTGTGTGTATGTGTGTTTGAGCGCATGTGTCAAGGTTCTGCCAGTCCCTGTTTTTTAAATGACTCTGTGTCTTAATCAGGGACCCCATTTACATCACTTTGCATAAGTGACAGGTGGATTTATTGTCCTTTTACACTGGCTGACTTTTGCACCTATCCATATAATACTGAATCATCTCTCCACAGGGAGGAATGAATGTGCTGCTGTGGAAGAATACAAATGATTTCCACATACTTGAGGTGATGATGAATCAAATAGATGAAACCTGGGAGCAGCATATGAAATTTGATTTGATCTACTCTGTGCGTGCGACAAACCACATCATTGTCAGGCTTGTAATGGGTAGCAGTGGCCTAGTTAAACTTAAACAACCCCCTCCTCCCACTTCACACATACACACATATACTGGTACCCCTCCCCCTGTCAGGTCTGTCTTGTGCTACTTGAGCAATCAAGCCTCAACGATTGTTCTCCATCACATAGCCTGCTCCGGACCGGCCCCTCGCCATCTGTGAGGTTATTACTCTTTTTAATGCAGGCCGTCAGAGCGCACCCTCACTGACACACACACTCATGCACGCACACGGCTCACTTTTGTTCCAATCTATAAATCAATAGTAGTCACAAACATTTAATCTGCAAGTTAATCCTGTCTGTTGTCCAGCGGCGGATAGGAAGTTGTCACAAAATTAGATGTTCTGTCAAGGACTTTTTGTTAGATTGGACGTCCAGTTTTCACACACAGACATCTCGGTCCCCTCACACACACACACACACACACACATGCATGCATGAATTCTTCTCACTGCATCAGAGGCTGCAGGCTGTAAAATGCATATCTCTTTACTTTCAAAACGTGGTCTGTCAAAGTTGGCCGTGACAAGTCTAAGTGCTTGGGCACCCGGGTGAGGAATTTGCCCGGACCTTGTCACAGTTGGACCTGGAGCCAGTCGGCTGCTGCAAGGCTACTCACACACACTCACACACTCACACACAGGAGGCCATGTATGGTTACTAGTTTTCTCAACCAGTGTAGTGGGAGGGTAGATGAGTCTGTTAATGAGAAACAGATCATTTATTTAGACACAGTTTCTCTTGTGCTTAATATATGAGGCTGGAACAAACCATTAGGCCATTCTCTTTGCATTTGCTGCAGCATGGCCACATGACTAAAAATAATGGTCTGTACCATTTTACCATACATCATGCTACTTTTGATTTCATATTTGAAATGGCATAACTAAGGTAATATCTCCTAAGCCATACTAAGACACCAATAACTTATTCATGGATTTGATTGATTTAGGGGAAAGCTTTTAGTACTCCTCTGATCTGATTTCTTTGCCCTTTTTTTTTGCACAAGATCGATGGAAAAATTGAATCGGGTCCCAGCTTCAGGAGGAAATGCAGTGGACAATGAGGGAGCAGTGGAAGAATGCATTTTGCCTGTAACATGGTTACTGAGAATAGGCTTTGAGGGAGATTTTGAGTGACATCAGACCAGCGGTACAAGTCCATCAATGGACAAATCATGAGTGATTTCAGGGCAGGGAGATGGTGTGGAAGTTATGCAGCGCTGGTGGGAGGAGGGATGGAAGGAGTAGCAAAGATGGCTGCTGTCCCATGGACAAAACTGTGAAATAGGAGAGAGGAGG
Source organism: Pempheris klunzingeri (assembly GCF_042242105.1). NCBI lineage: Eukaryota > Metazoa > Chordata > Actinopteri > Acropomatiformes > Pempheridae > Pempheris > Pempheris klunzingeri. The sequence goes on from NC_092023.1 coordinate 25,658,956, forward strand.
CACAAGGAACAGATCCATACAGTACATGACATCGTATCTTACTCCAGGGAGAGTGTGGGCTGGAAAAGAGCACTTGAACGTACATATCTCTCCGGGAAGCACTCTTTCCATTCGTTCCGATGCTTTGCCGAACCTGTCTTTATGTACACGTAGAGAAAACGATGGGAAGATGCAGGAAGGAGAAACATGTCTCCAGTCCCATGTTTCTGTTTGTCAAGTCTAGACATGTGGAGACGCAGAGGTCAGGAGGTGAGGCCAGCGAGGAGGCAGAAACCGATAAACAGTTGCGTCGTCAATGTTGTGGAAGTACCCTGGGAGGCAACCTCGGCACGTTAGCAGACAGTTTCCAACGCTGCAGGTCTGTGAGGACAAGCCAAAAAGGGACTTGGCTGCCGGGGAAAGCTACAACATTCACAGGATCGTGAAAGAGGAGGGAGGGATGGCTTGAAAGCTGATGCCAGACAATGACTTTGCCCTTCAGATGAGGGAAAATTTTGGTCAAATGACACGAATGGCTACCTGCCAATTCCTCAATAACTGTTAATAAGTCCATATGTAGAATTGTCAGAGCAGTGGAGAATTCCTCAAGACTGACATTTTGAGCTGATAGGAAGTGCTCACACAGATGGCTCTCCTGTATACAGTAACAGTCTTTGTTCTGTGAGTAACACTCTTCACACAGCACCCCTGGCCTCTGTAGGCCTGCACGAATGATGTCACCCTCTCTCTGCGTGTGCATTTGTGTGTTTGACTGTGAATGCGTTCGTCCTATAGCTCTGCTGTTTGCATCCTACATGAACAAGGCTTCTTGTTCGCTGCTCTGCGAACAGCCATGCTATACTAGGAGCGGAGGCGCGTGACTCCATATAAGAAGCCCCCACAGATGTACTTTAACGACAATGTTTGGTTAAAGCACTGCGTCCGAGCCTCTTCAAGTGTGTCTTGTGTTGGCTCGCAGGATTCAGCGTTACAGGCTGATCTACTGAACAGGAACATTGTTTGACAACCATCAGCGCATCCATCATTCTAACTGCTAGAGAGCTTGTGAAAATGATGAGGGGCCATTGTGGCGATAATAGCTGAAGATTGTCCACTGTCTTGTGTCATTGCCTCTTGTCTGAGATGATGCCACTGAGAGGGAGGCTTTGTTGAAAACAACCTTATGCAGAGGGGATTAAATGGATGCCATCTGTGACTTCTTGTCTTCATTTAGAGAAGCTAAAGGCAGAACATGTCATAGCTGAACCCCGGCAGGCTGTGAGCCATGAGCTACTGATGGCATTTCACTCTGTTTGTACTGCACTATGCCAATGTTGTGCCTGCGAGCCTCCCAGCTCGTCAAACTGAAGCAAACATTCAGCTTTATTGATAGCATTTGGCTGATCTTTTTGAATCTGTGTGTGTGTGTGTGTGTGTGTGTGTGTGTGTGTGTGTGTGTTGTGTTTTGCCAAGCCTCCCCTGACAACGGCAAACAAACATAGCTGTAGAGGCAGTGAGTCTTTTGAAACTCAGTTTCTGACTTTTTAGCCAATCCCACCCCAGCAATGGCTACTTCAACATCCCATGATACTCCTTTGCACCCTTGACCTCATGTCACTGTTACTATGACTCTTATCTTTGGCTTCCTGCCCTACCTATATTTCCAAGTTTATTTTGCCCTCATTAAATACTCAGCAGCCAAATAGGCCTGTCACTTATTTGTCATTATGTATATCAAGGTAATAGCTTTTGATGGGGAGATAAGAGAATATGGGGCAAGGAAGGCTGGCCTGCAGCAATCCAAGCAGGTCGGTTGTCTGGCCTGCCGGCAAAATCTTAGCCATTGACAGTGTTAGATAAAGTGTGTGTAAGAACAGGAGCTTGCATAGGAGAGTAATGTTTGTCACAACAGCCTGTCCCCCTGCTGGGTGAGGCTGAGTGACACACTGTAGGTAGGGCCTAAGCTCACCTCGCCAGTTTTTACTGTTGCAAGACAAACAAGCTGACACCGGCCGGAACACGTGAGTAATGCGTCAGCAGCCAAGTCAAACATTAAACCCCAAACCAAGCATGAATGAATGAGCTCCCAATGGGTGCTAGGGGGTCTCGATGTGCGACCATACACACATGCATCATCTGAGAGGTGGTCAGCAACACAAAAGACTGGAGGAACGAGCAGGAAACGCTTCCTTCTGTCAACTTTATACAAGAGGGGGTGGTTGGATAGAAAAAAAAACTAAACTCCGGAGACCAAGACAAACATTTCAGTCATCAGACCAACAGCAGTGTCTGTGTCATTATTCGACTCTAATGCCGGTCAGATGGCTGTTTGTTACATTTTCATTTGATCACTTTCGTAGCATGTCAGCTTATCATGAGCTATGGATAGAGTAAAGAAGTGTTGTTTTCTTTTAAACTTGGATGTACAGTATGTCTAGAGGCACAGGAAGCACTGTGCAGATCTGACACTTTCTCAAGATTCATGCAGCTGCAGAGTAGCTAAATATACATACTGTAGAGTAGTTAAATATACATACTGCAGAGTAGTTAAATATACATACTGTAGAGTAGTTAAAGATACATACTGTAGAGTAGCTAAATATACATACTGTAGAGTAGCTAAATATACATACTGTAGAGTAGTTAAAGATACATACTGTAGAGTAGCTAAATATACATACTGTAGAGTAGTTAAAGATACATACTGTAGAGTAAAGATACATACTGTAGAGTAGTTAAATATACATACTGTAGAGTAGTTAAATATACATACTGTAGAGTAGCTAAATATACATACTGTAGAGTAGTTAAAGATACATACTGTAGAGTAGCTAAATATACATACTGTAGAGTAGCTAAAGATACATACTGCAGAGTAGCTAAATATACATACTGTAGAGTAGTTAAAGATACATACTGTAGAGTAGCTAAATATACATACTGTAGAGTAGTTAAATATACATACTGTAGAGTAGTTAAAGATACATACTGTAGAGTAGTTAAATATACATACTGCAGAGTAGTTAAATATACATACTGTAGAGTAGTTAAAGATACATACTGTAGAGTAAAGATACATACTGTAGAGTAGTTAAATATACATACTGCAGAGTAAAGATACATACTGTAGAGTAGTTAAATATACATACTGTAGAGTAAAGATACATACTGTAGAGTAGTTAAATATACATACTGTAGAGTAGTTAAATATACATACTGTAGAGTAGTTAAATATACATACTGCAGAGTAGTTAAATATACATACTGTAGAGTAGTTAAAGATACATACTGTAGAGTAGCTAAATATACATACTGTAGAGTAGCTAAATATACATACTGTAGAGTAGTTAAAGATACATACTGTAGAGTAAATATACATACTGTAGAGTAGTTAAAGATACATACTGTAGAGTAGTTAAAGATACATACTGTAGAGTAGTTAAAGATACATACTGTAGAGTAGCTAAATATACATACTGTAGAGTAGTTAAAGATACATACTGTAGAGTAGTTAAATATACATACTGTAGAGTAGCTAAAGATACATACTGTAGAGTAGTTAAATATACATACTGTAGAGTAAAGATACATACTGCAGAGTAGCTAAATATACATACTGTAGAGTAGTTAAAGATACATACTGTAGAGTAGCTAAATATACATACTGTAGAGTAAAGATACATACTGTAGAGTAGCTAAAGATACATACTGTAGAGTAGCTAAATATACATACTGTAGAGTAAATATACATACTGCAGAGTAGCTAAATATACATACTGTAGAGTAGTTAAATATACATACTGTAGAGTAGTTAAATATACATACTGTAGAGTAAAGATACATACTGTAGAGTAGCTAAATATACATACTGTAGAGTAGCTAAAGATACATACTGTAGAGTAGCTAAAGATACATACTGTAGAGTAGCTAAAGATACATACTGTAGAGTAGCTAAATATACATACTGTAGAGTAAAGATACATACTGTAGAGTAGCTAAAGATACATACTGTAGAGTAGCTAAATATACATACTGCAGAGTAAAGATACATACTGTAGAGTAAAGATACATACTGTAGAGTAGCTAAATATACATACTGTAGAGTAAAGATACATACTGTAGAGTAGCTAAAGATACATACTGTAGAGTAGCTAAATATACATACTGTAGAGTAAATATACATACTGCAGAGTAGCTAAATATACATACTGTAGAGTAGTTAAATATACATACTGTAGAGTAGTTAAATATACATACTGTAGAGTAGTTAAAGATACATACTGTAGAGTAAAGATACATACTGTAGAGTAGCTAAATATACATACTGTAGAGTAGCTAAATATACATACTGCAGAGTAAATATACATACTGCAGAGTAGCTAAATATACATACTGTAGAGTAAAGATACATACTGCAGAGTAGCTAAATATACATACTGTAGAGTAAAGATACATACTGCAGAGTAGCTAAATATACATACTGTAGAGTAGCTAAATATACATACTGTAGAGTAGCTAAATATACATACTGTAGAGTAAAGATACATACTGCAGAGTAGCTAAATATACATACTGTAGAGTAAATATACATACTGTAGAGTAGCTAAATATACATACTGCAGAGTAAATATACATACTGCAGAGTAGCTAAATATACATACTGTAGAGTAAAGATACATACTGCAGAGTAGCTAAATATACATACTGTAGAGTAGCTAAATATACATACTGTAGAGTAGCTAAATATACATACTGTAGAGTAAAGATACATACTGCAGAGTAGCTAAATATACATACTGTAGAGTAAAGATACATACTGTAGAGTAGCTAAATATACATACTGTAGAGTAAAGATACATACTGCAGAGTAGCTAAATATACATACTGTAGAGTAAAGATACATACTGTAGAGTAGCTAAATATACATACTGTAGAGTAGCTAAATATACATACTGCAGAGTAGCTAAATATACATACTGCAGAGTAAAGATACATACTGCAGAGTAAAGATACATACTGTAGAGTAGTACATACATAGATGAAACATGGATGCTGTGTTTCTGTGTGTATTAGTTTTGGTTAACTGGTTTTTGCAGTTAGTATACAAGCAATCAACATATACAACCATGTTATACTAAGAGGAAATGATGTCAGTCAAACTGACTTCAGCGTGCCCCTGCAGTTCAGAGAAACAAAGAGATTCTTTCTGTCTTTCTGAGGTGATTTTTTTTTTTTTACAAACATGATTGTCATTGTCTTTTGTGCATTGCATTGTGGGAGAATAGTGTATATCAAGAGCACATTAAAAAATGAAGGATGTTTTAGTCGACATGCTTTTGATTATGTTTGATTTTGTCACTTTTGCCGTGTTACATTACACAATCAGTACCTGCCTAGAATTTGTCTGCAGTGTGGATTTGGGACACAGCTTCATGCTCGGTGCAACACTATTTACTGAGTTTTATGGCATTATATAGGATTACCTGTAGAAAACAGATTTTTGTACTCCACGACAAGGAAGAACAGTTTTCCCCTAGATTTGTAGGTTCAAAAACAAATCTGTGTGTGTGTGTGTGTGTGTGTGTGTGTGTGTGTGTGTGTGTGTGTGTGTGTGTGTGTGTGTGTGTGTGTGTGTGTGTGTGTGTGTGTGTGTGGACACCTTGAAGTGCAGCTCACCCTCCTATACAGGTACACAATTGTTGCAGTTATCAGCTTGGCCCATTAATTAGTGTAATTAGTCTTGCTGTGGGCAATAAGGGTCTGATATGAGCTGACGGCCTCCAGCCCACACGCCCTCTCGGACCGTTTACCTTCCCCGATAAGTTTGTGAGCTCGCTAATCGGACACATTAATCACTTTGGCCCCAGCGCGCCATTCGACTGTTTGCTGTTGCATTAAGACTTGTTATCTCTATTGGAGCCAGCGGAGGGTGCGGTAAAACAGAAAAGGGAACAACCTATACCTGCACACAGGGACGGAGAATGGCCCTTTAATGGCCATTGTTGAGTATTTTTAATCAGCTTTTACAATGGCCCGCTGTCATCAAAAATGACTGAACGATAGCAAAGTTTTGTTGCTGATGTACTGCTCGGGAAGTTTGCTATCAGGCGGGAGTTCATTGTTTGAAGGAGGTGAGGGGGGAAACTTGATTTTCTCTCAATCTCCTTAACACCAAAATGACCCCAGGCTTGTTAGTCAATAAAGCTATAACAGAGTCCCTGATAGGAGGATTGTTCACAGGCTGTTTAAGGCCAGGGACCATCCCTCAGGAAGCAGGAGTATTCAGGCCACCCTGAAGTCGAGCAGCTCCACAAGCCCTTTGAAGATTTTGCTCTTTTCCACCCTCACTTTGCCTCTCTCTGTCTGATCCGTCTTTATCCCCTCTCCTCTGCCTCCCTGTCTATCTCTGTTTCACTCATCCTATTCTTCATGCCCTCTTTTATCCCTGGATCACTTCTTTAGCCCTTTGATTAGCATACCAAAACCTCATGCATTTCCCCCATGGTTTAAGTGCTATTAATGCTAATTGGAGGCAGGGAACTTCTTAGTAGCTTTCTACAGGTCTGTTTGTACACCTGGTGGGGGGCTCTCTGTGTGTGTGTGTGTGTGTGTGTGTGTGTGTGTGTGTGTGACTCAGATGAGAGCAAACCAAGCCCTAGCTTTAACCCCATACCAACAGGCCACCACACACACACATCAAACAGTGCAGTATCAGTGTACCATTTCAGTACTGGTCTACACGTTGTGCTGGGGCCACTGAGGGCCATCCATAGCTTTACTCTTTAACTCCTGCACTAATGGACGGACAAAAACAGCAAGTAGGTTTACACGTTTTAAGGACTAATCCCCAATAAAATAAGTCTGATCCATGGCATTATTACTTTTTCATTATATCATTATTTGACAGGGAGAGTGCTTATTTAACAAAAACTACAACTGTAAGTTAACCTAAAAGGCTCATTTTCATTTATTGACCACATATGTGATGTTAAGAAGACTAGAATAAAGTGACAAATCTTTATTAAATCCATTAACACAACATAACAAATGTACACAATATAGCACATTCCACCAATAAAGGATGTCACAACAAAATACATTATCGGTAAAAATATCATGCAGGGGAAGGACTGACAGACAAAGCAAGGCAGCAGATAAGTATCCTAAAGTTCACGTTTCCACTGGCTAACAGAGTGGTTCGTCAGTAATGTGCACTCGTAGTGAATTAAGATGGATTGTCTTTGGCGCTCTTACAGAAAATAATGACTGACCCCCTGTTAGCTGCTGTATCAGCTGTAACCCCCCCCCACCCTTTAACTTCTGCAGCATTGTTGGCATTGTTGTTGACATTATGTGAGACAGCTGTGAGCACATAGAGAAGTGGTAGTGTTCCAACAGTAAGAGCGGTACCAGTAGCTGCAGCAGTGTGAACAACAGCAGCAGCAGCAGCAGCAGCAGCAGCAGCAACCACACAGTCATTTGAATGCACACATATTAGCACAAAGCAACCACAACCATATTTAATGCATTCTGCTTACTGCTTAAGCACAAAGTCCAGTTAAGCTTTTAGAGCTTGGCGAGTGTGATGAATGGAGGGCCAGATGTGTGTGTTTATTTTATCATTAGGATATCAGCATCCTCGGAGAAGAGGCACTTTGTGTTATGCTACGGTTAGCACGTGTGGCACTGAAGGAGCAAATTGGATTGGTGTTACAGTGTGTAAACCCAGTCTTACATCCTGATGGGCACCAACAAACAAATTGGATTGGTGGCGTGTAAATCTGAAGCAGTTTGATGAGCGGAAGGCGCAAATTGAATTCTCCACAATGTAAATCTGTAGCAGCTCGATGGCTCTCCAGCCCCGCCGCCGCTTAAATCATGTGATTGTTCCCTGCTGTTCCAAGATACCATCTCTCTTGGCCATTTGCTGCGGCACCTAATCTGTTTTTGATGACTGTGTAGGGATGTAGCTATAGATATGGGCAACTGAATCTCCCTCTGGCCCGCTCTGACTCAATCACTCTCATTCTTTCTTTTTATTCCCCCCCACCCTCTCTCTCTCTCTCTCTCTCGCAGACGCACACTCGTAAACTGTACAGTTGGCAGAGAGAGCGCTTTGATTGAGCTATCCATGTGTGTTGATTCAGGAGATTACTCAGATGATTGGTCATACTTATGGACCTCCTGTTTTCTCAGGAAAACATTTTGAGATGAGGCAGATGACGTGACGTCTCGTATTTATTCGTTCTGTGGAGCCCTGGTTATTCATAGAAATCATATTCTCTCCTTATTGCCTTTGTTCTATTGTCTCGTTGTTTGTGCAGCACTTTACCCTAAAATAAAGTTTTTTTACTTTGATACCACTTAAACGTGTATAAATTGCTGTAAATGTTTGTCAGTGTATTTTTGTATTCGCTGACAGTGTTTTTTCCTTGTGTGCCTCTTCAGCTATCCGTACAGTGAAGACAGCAGCCAGGGGAAGCAGTACATGAACACCAGATGCCCTGCCTGGTGTGACCGAATCCTCCTGTCGGCCTCTGCCAGAGACCTGGTCTTAAAGGTGAGCCTAATCCTGCCACGTCTGATCCAATTCAGGAGCTTTTGATTGCATTTAAAAGTGAAAAGATTCCTTAATGTATTGACCAAAATGTCCCCGCTCTTCCCTCAGGTTAAACACAGTTGACTCTCGCCCCCCTAACTCCATCGTTCTTGGTCCACTTTAGCCTTCCTGCCCTCTGCCACCTCACAAATGGAGGGATTAGGTGTCTGTGAATATTAATCTGGAGCGCTAACACATAGTCCACCCAGACAGTACATACAGTATGTCCCAGCAGGTGCTACCATCTTCATAAAGCCACACATCTGCCTCCTTCCTCGGAGAGTCCAACCCTGCTGGCCCTCAAATCCATCCTCAGCTTTCTAAACTCCAGCCAATCTGCCACCTCTGTCCTGTCCTCCTCTTTTGTTTGTCGGATTACATAGAGATCCACCACGCAGCTATGCCAAGTTTTCCCAGATTTGTTTTTACCCATTTTCCAAAGGGCAGCGATGTTTGACTGGGGTAAAAAAAGCTGCCATGACCACCACAAACAATCCAGTAAATGTGGAAAAGCCACTTCTTTTTTTTTTTTTTTAGATTTCCAAACACTGGGAAGAAGTTCAGCTTTAGAGGACTGCACATGCAGGCTTTTGGTGTGTTAATGTGTGTGAAAGAGATGCAGCTAGTGTGCTGTACAGGTCCAGTCCACAGCAGGGGGCCGCCCAGGAAGTTTGCTTTTCTTTTGTCCCCCTCAAATGACAAATTCCTTCCTGATCTTTCTTCTTTACTGACTGAAGCCACACTGGAACAACAACTCTGACCACTGTATTACTGTAAGTTGTGAAAAACAAAGAGTGTAAAATAGTTTGAAATGATAAGCCCCAGTTTGTTTCACCTACTTAATGTGTCTAAATTATGTAAAAAGTGATTCACACACACAGAAACACAGCTGGCTTGCTGTTTGCTTTTCTTCCCCTCAAGCACCGGCTAATTGCTTGTAATGCAGGGACAGAGTGGAACAGTTAGTGTGTTCGCAGATTGGCTGATGATTCACTGAGCACACACACTCTCTGGCTCCGAGCATTACAGATTGTTGAGACATAGGCCCGTAAACAGCCCGGCGTGTGGCGTCATCTATCATGGCACGGTCGGTTAACTCGCCATCATGTTATTTTCTGCTTGCCGAGCCCTAACACGCCAAAGGTTGCCCGCTGGCTGTGCGGCGCGGCACCAGCTCCGGGAGCGCCGGTAATGAATGTTTAGCCGAGCGAGCGCTCCCTCTCTGCCGGAGGGCCCCGGGTAATTTGTTTATCTGTCTAAAGATTATGCAGCCCGAAAATCCACAATTTTATGCCGCCTTTGTAAATTATCAAGTGTGTGTTTGATGAATGTGTCTCAGGCTTTGGGAGGCAGCGGCTCGGGGCCGGCTGGCAGACAAATAGAGAGGTGCCAGTGCGTGGCCCGCCGGAAAAGGTAGAGCCGAGGTGTGCTGACCCCGCTCCACTGCAGGATTGGTCTGAAGTTAATTTGGATTTCACTTTATGGTTCATTCTCAGGCTCTGTGTCTCTTTCTTCTGAGGCGCCAGTGCAGCTCACCGACTCACAACTAGTGGCTCCCACCAGCATGCGTGTGTGTGCGCATGCGTGTGCGTGCGTGCGTGCATACATGGGGGTTGGGGCGGCTGTTTAAAAAGTCTTTAGTTCAACCAGACAAGTGTGATTTATACTCCAGTCTGCAGATCCATGTGTGAGTGGGTAACGGCTTCTTTGTGTGCAGAAAGTGATATTGAAACATGATTCCCTCTGATAGGCGCTCAGATTACAGTGAGAGAGGGTTTGGTCCAGAGGCAAATGCCCACTTTGTAAATGACTCATTTCTCTTCACCGCACTGTGCACAAGTTTCAGGGTAAAATCTGTGCTGAGCTCCTGAAAGTGCGTTCAGCCCAGCACATGCTGCTGCTATTCATAAATCAGACGCTCCGAGAGTCTGTAATAACGCTTCAATATGAAGAAATTCAGCCAAAGAAATGTGTTTGTCATGAGTTATTCAGAAATGATAGATCCAGCTGATTGCTTTTGTAAACAATACTAAAGAGATTTTTACACTTCCTGTTACTTTGATTCATTTTTTGTGCCCATTATCCTCCTTCATTGCTCTGAGGGCCTAATTGTCCCCAGTATTCTCCTCAACTGTTTGTAGTAAGTTCAAACTGGATAGTTGAGGCAGAATGAACATATGTTCACCATAAATCTGATGGAAGTGGAGGATAAACAGCACAGAGGGACAGCAGGTGATATCATTAGGACTTTATTGCCGTCCAGACAAATTGTTGTTGTCGAATTGTGAAAAAACGCAAAAAAGGGAGAAAAGGAGTGAAGCTTCCAGCCACTGTTGCTAATATTTGATCTCAGCTTTGTGCAGCTCGAGGTGACTTTTATTTAGAAATCACCAATTTAGTCCCACTAATTCTGTTTAATGAAGCTGGTACATTGATCGCTCACCCATGAATGTGTCATGGAAGCTGCAGTGACTGCACTGTGTAAACTCCCACCGTGCTGCTGTCCATCCGGCGTGCGTTTGCAGAAGCTGCAGCACGGCGTGGACCCGTCACCTCACAACGAACACACCCTTCAGCACGTTTTCACCCCAACAATCTCTCTTTTTGTGTCTCTGCAGCCTGAAAACGAAGAGAAGTCTGTAGCCTATGATAACATCGGGCCCAACGTCTGCATGGGGGACCACAAGGTAACAACAGGGGCTGTGCCCACTGTGTGAGGCTGGCTGGACATGTAGTGATCCAACTGTTGAGTGTCCGCTGACTGTGGGGGTCTGAGGATGGAGCGCTCCCTGCACTTTGCTGTGTGGCGGGGAGACATTACCCACTGAACATGTGGACATGAGTGTGTAGCAGCTTTATGATAATCTTGTTAAAGGTTGTATGTTATGGTTTGATTATACTACTGCACACTGGCTTTCATTCCTGCATTGATCTCATTGCAGCTTTTGGACTAAATTGTGCTCATTGTTATGTTTAAAGTTTTAGTTCCTTACAGTGTAAATGCTGTTTCAGATGGACAAGAGCACTATGAAGGATTAACCAAGTAATTAAACTCGTGGAGTACAAATATATTGTCCACAAATATCTGTATCTGCCCTAAAACTGTCAGCTCTCACCTGAAGCTGATTATATTTAAAGGAGGATCTTTAAAAAAAAAAGAAGGTCAGAGCAGCACAGAGAGGATCTTTTAAAGCTGACTATATAGAAAGTGTTTAACAGTGTCGCTTCAGTCTCGGCGGTGTCAGACAGAGCGTCTTCCTCTGAAAGAGAGGCGCCTTAAGTCAGGCCTTTCATCAATAGTCAGTGTGGCAGAGACAGTAGTGTGTGTGTGCGAGGTGACCTGAGCACACTGAGAGATACTACAGCAGCCTTCACCTCCCGGCAACACACCACTGCCAGAATCACAGCTGGCTATGTTTAAAAAATGTCCAATGTAGTTAGCACACGGGCCCAAAAATGTGCAGCGCTGCTGTGTGAGTTTAACCTGCGTGTCAGGGGAGGAGGGGGGGGGGGGGGGGGCTCCTACTTGTCCCACGGAGCACCAATAAAGACTTCAACTTGTTTTCCCTGACTGTGGTTTGTCTCTGTCTCCCTGCCAGCCTGTCTTCCTGTCCTTCCGAATAACAGCGGGGGCAGGTAAACCTAATGCAAATAAGCACAAGTGTTGTGTGGTGCAGTGATGTCGTGGTAAATATTAATTTTTCTTTCTTATATTTCTTCCCATTGTTGCTATTGTGTGCTTTGATTTGCTTGATTTTTCATAACTTTGCACCATAGATGTATATCTATGACAATAAGTAAAGGCAAATACTGCCTTTTGAGTTTTATTCCAAAATAAAACATCCTCACTGGAAAAATGTGACATGATTGCCAATAGCTTAAAATGCCTCCGTCATTTTAAGATGTTTACTTATAAACTACAGCTGCATCTTGTGTTTTAACCGTAAACAAAGTGGGCATCAGGTCATTTTTCTCTGACTGAAATCACTTCTGGGTTTTTAGGAATAAAGCTTTTCTTTTTTTTCTCTTCTCAGGGAAGTGTTGCCAAAGGGGGGAGAAGATATTCCGCGAAGCGCCTCTGTGAGAACACCAGAGAAATAAACAGGACACCAACACACACACATGCATGCACGCACACACACACACACACACACACACACACACACACACACACACACACACACACACGCACACACTTTGCACAAGCATACACTGAAGAACCCAGACAAAGTTTTTCAGCCGTGCTGACCAGTTGCAGTTGTCCTGACACCTCATCCATACGAACACACAGCCGTTTTCTCTCCATAAAACACTTGTTGAGATGTGGACGAGCACCCCAGGGCCCGGCTCCAGACAAGACACACATCGCTGACCTCACTGTTGCCATGCAACCCCATTCCCCAGAGAAGAAGAAGAAGAAGGAAAAAAAAAAAAGGACGGACGGACGGACGGACGACTCTTTTCCATGCCACAGCCTTGTTGCCAAAACTCTAATTGAAATCAGTCCTACTACATACTTTAGACACCATACTTGCCATTTCTAGGTATGCCTCTATGTGTAGAAGCTACTTTCCACACAGTATGTAAGGTGTTTAAAAAAAGAAAAAAAAAGAAAAGTGCAATGCAAAAAAAGTTGTGTATCTATATTGTTTAGGGTTATTTGTACATTGGACAGTATAACATAGAGTTGTTGATGGTTTTAGTGCCGTTCTCTTTTCTGACCAAACTCTGCGGTCCCTTTGTTGGAATAGATAGAACCTTTCAGTTCATTTCAACAAACTCTCTCTCTCTCTATATATATATATATATATATTTTTGGTTTTTTTTTTTCCGTTTGGTTTTGTTTTGTTTTTTTGAGTTGTTGTTGTTGTTGTTGTTGTTGTTGTGTGCACAACACGTTGCCATGCCTGACACATCAGTTGAGTCTCATTTTATATACTGTACTTTTTAAAGAGATAATTTATAATTCTTACCAAAATGTTTATGCTGAAGTGTGCGCAGACGGAGTGACTGTGCGGCTGCTCCTGCTGCCGCCGTGACCTTTTGAATAGTCAGTACAAGAGGAGAGAAGCTGTTCAGTGATTTATTGCCTATCCAAGAATGTTTTAAGCAGTGCCATAGACCATGCAAGTATATAAGATAATGTTTCATATATAGCACTCTCACATTATTTCATTATTATTCTTACTCTAACTTATTTCTATAATATTATGGTTCTGAATGTGATATTTTAGGTAGGCTTGGGTATCCTTAAAATGTAAACTGTTTTGTTTTTTCTTTTTGTCCATTTTTGTTACTGTATTATGGTGCCAAGTGTCCTACACAGAAATGAAGTGTGTAGTGAGCGAGTTATAAAATGCTTAAGTCAGACGGTAAAAGGTGTTGATGATGAAATATGATGGGGGGGGGGGGGGGGGGGGGTGGAGAGAAACTCTAAAAGCAGAAAGGAGCAGGAAGACTTGCTTTTATTTGTTCTGTATGTAGCCTTCAGCAGCCTTCATTGCAAATAATTTGAGCATTAAAGAGGCGATCGGAGACGCCAGCGTTTCCTTTTTTATCGATTTCATTTACTACACTACAGGTTTCAGGATGTGTGAAGCCGCCACATTGATCCTCCTTGATTTTTTTTTTTTTCATCTAAATCACCGCAAGTGGAAATGATTTTGTGCCTGCAGCAGAATTTATGTTGTCTTGTGTGATTTGGTTCGTAGGCACAGAGTTTTTTTTTTTTGTTTTGTTTTTGGGGGGGGGGCGAAAAAGTCTGCTTGTTTTTGTTCCTGCTGGTCATTGTGAGTGTACTGTAGGAGTATAAGCCGCAGTTTTTCTTCACTCCATCTTATAAAAAGCAGATAGAGATTTTATTCTAGCCCCTTCTGGACGGCCTGGCCTCTACTGTAGGTGATGCAGTTCTCAAGCAATAAAAAACCATTAGAGCTCACTGGCTGTTTGTCCTCATTGCCTCACTCTTTACCTCTTTACTGCACAATCGGAGCTCTGCGCCAAAAGGTCTGCGTCGATTAGCCCATCAGTGCATCATTACTGTGATATTACAGCAGCGTTAGAGAGAATGACACGGTTCCTTTTTCATTTTCCTGGAGGGAGATACTTTAATGGGCTGCGGATGGGGCCTCCACAGCGGCCCTGAACGGAACTAATATTCCTCCAGGATTACACTTCGTTAGGTCCACTTTATTTTGGGTGTTTCTTATATTTTCAGTTGATTTTGGCGTCGCCAGATCGGATAATATTCCATGTTTTGTGCACATTCTAATTTTTGCGCATTAATCACCACACACGAAGTGCTTTATTTACGCCATGTAATGGGCTGAAGGAAGTTTGTCCCGGCAGAAGCTCTGCTGCACAAATATAAATCCGTTTTAAAATGATTATAGTGGCGCAATTTTAGTGCGTAATGCAAATAGCAAATACACATTTTGAGCAACTAAAGCAGATTATTTGATACTAAACTTCCCTGAAAAATGAACTCCTCGGAGAACTGAGACTGAATTGAGACTTCTGACCATAACCTGCAGGAGGGTTCACAAAGGATTCTTCAGTGGCACCAGCAGAAAGTGTTAAAAAGAGAAATTAAACTAGAGTATATTGAATTCACCATAAAGCCCTTTCTCAGCAGCACAGGGGGCCTGGAGGGGGACATTTAAAGCAGCTGTTACAAATAGTTTTTCTTCGTTCTGTGAGAGCAGGACTTCACCTCATACGGGCTTTTTTTTAAAAGAAGATTTCTAACCAGGATTTTACCTCTGATCATTTCTGAGTCCAGGAGAGGACCTGTGCAAAGGTGTAGTACCACGTGGGAGACAGAGGGGGAGCCCTCCTGTCAGGGGGGGCTATTACTATTCACACCAAACACCAACCATTAGAACCCCGGAGCCGATCACTTCCATCTTTAATGATGAAGGAATAATGTCAGAAAGCAGCAGCCAACAGAGTCCATTAATCAAAGACCCGCTTTTCAAAGGGAACTGACTGAATTTTTACTGAAATGTTCCGCTTTCATTTATAAAAAAATTAAAACGGAACATTTCATGCATCGTTATTATTATTATTAATAATAATAATAATATTACTATTATTATTCTTATTATTATAAGTCGCCATAGTGGTGGTAATAATAGTAATAATACTAATAATAGATCCTTATCCTATATGTAACTTGTTTTGATTCCTGGTTGAAAAATAATAATACAAGTTGACAAAAGGACAAATAAATAAAAATGTTCACTTTGCTTTTCAGTAAACAAGGAAAGAAATAAGCTCACTAAATCAAATTATTATTATTATCATCAGTTGGATCAAATCTAACTCATTTCCAGTCAAACCAGCATTACTCCTCATCGTTGTTGCCAATAATGAAATTCAGTTATTGATAGTCATGAATTTATCTTTAATTTATATTAAGCCCATACATTAAAACAAAAGCCATAATAAAACAAAAAAAAAATGCTTGTTAAATAATTTATTCATAATACAAAGTGTTTTTTTTCTTCCTGTGACCTTCCCGGAGGCAATAATACTCTCTTTAACTCCAACATAAGCGATGGTCCAGTGTTCTGCTCCGCTGTGAGATGATGAGGTAAACCACAAACTGGGACATGAAGCCAGAAGAAAGGAGGAGTGTGAACTGTGATGTCGTTAAAACAAGTTGGCTTTTTTTTTTTTGTCTTTTTCTTTTTTTTGTTTTTTACAGTGATTATTTACAGCAGTTTGCGTCTGTACACGTGTGTGCCGGTGCTGAATTGTAAAACGTGGAGAAAATGGGCGCCGTTTTCTCTGCAGGAATGAAAAAGGAAGCAGCAGGTACATCTGAGAGGGGATAAGCGCGCCCGGGCTGCGGGGGGAGGGGAGGGGGGGCTGCCACGTTGAAACAACATAAGTTATTCAGTAAAAAATATATACAATCTCACGTACATTTTCATCTTTAGGCTACAGCACAAATCATTCACTCATCTCTAACCGGCGCCCCCTCAAACCCCCTTCACTCTCTCGCCTTTTAGGACAGTGGATACCCTGGTTAAACTGAGCTTTAGAAGCATCACAGGCCCCGTTTACACCTGCCATTTTAAACATGCGTCTGGGATCCGGATCAGTGCTCGCTGCTAATAAATCAGTCCCTATAAAAGCGCACGGTTGCTTTTGTTTAAACCGAAAAAATGGGTTAAAGGTGAATTATCTAAAAAAATAAAATAAAGAAAAACGCGTAAACTTCTTTTACTTCAAAATGAAAAATACTGGCAGTAATCTTCAGATTAAAATATCATGAGTTCTGGAAAGAATTACCAGTTAATGAAGAACTTTAAGGGTCTAATCCAAAGCAAAGAAATGTCCTTCCTGACTTTTAAAGGTGACAGAGGCCGCTAATTCTGGGAAGAGGTGCGACGCAAAATACCGCACCAAGTGTCCTGAATTATACTGCGGGAGTAAAGTAAAGCAGCTTTACTTGTGGAATAGAAGTAACGGGTCACACTACTGAGCCCAACACTGATCCGGATTGTGTCTATATAATATTCTGTTTACATTTACACCTGCTGTTAAAACTCCACTTGTTTGCGTAAAAACTGGCTTGCGTCGCCAAAACAATTTCCTGTCCCAATATTTTTGTCCCTTCAGCTGACGTGAACTTTGTCACTGTCAGTGTTGGTGAAGTCCAGCTGTGACAGGAGTTATATCTCCGCTTATACACTGTCTGCAAGTGGGTTCGGGTGCAGCCAAAAGCGTCTGTGGCCGCGTTTTGGTGAGCGCGTCTTCCGTGCGTCTTGGCACGCACTCGGCTTTTACGCATTTTCTTGCTCTGTCTGAGCAAAATGCGATCCCCTCAGGCGCATGTTCGTAATGTCAGGTGGAAAGGGGGTCAGAAAGAGTGCGACAAGTCTCTGCTGGACCCTTTAGGCCTCCCTCGCTTTGGCCCCCCCAGCTGTGGGCATCACAACGTGTCCGAGCTGTTACTGCAGGGGCTGATCAGCGCCAGGTTGGTGGCCTTGTGCTTTTTCAACAGTCTCGTGATTTTCTCGTCGTCTGAATTTGGGTCCAGTGGTTTGTTGTACTCGTCGTCGTCCTCGTTCTCCGAGCTCTCCTTCATCTTCTCCGTCTCCGAGTCGTGCTTCTTCTTGGCCGTGGCCATTTCTGCCGCGTGTCTCTTCCGCCATTTGGTTCTTCTGTTCTGAAACCAGACCTGTGGAGGGGGGGAGAGAGAGATGCGCACAGATGTTCAACAGGTCCAGAAAACACCAAGAAACCAAAGGCTCAAAGGAAAGAACGCATAAACCTGACGGGCCATTATTTCTAAAAATGTGGTAATACCCCTGGACACATTAATAACAACAGCAACAACATCAATAATAATTCTGATAATAATATAAATTCTCATTATGAGGTGGATAATAAAAGTAGTGTGTATGCAGTTGTTAATGATTCACATGTTATTGGTGTGCGCAGACTAAAGTGGGATTTCACTGATTGCAGAAAAGGGAAATTCGGCCAAATAATATTTTAAACATTCGCCCTAAACAGCTGAGCAGTTGTTCACCAGTTCCTACCTTCACTTGGCTCTCGGTCATTCCTAAAGAGTAAGCCAGGCGGGCTCTCTCCGGCCCGGCCAGGTACTTCGTCTGCTCGAAAGTTTTTTCCAGTGCAAAAATCTGCTGTCCTGAAAAAGTCGGTCTGGAGTGTTTCTTCTTTCCGTCCTTGTCCAGCATTATGTTAGCCTGAGCTGCAAAAAGAGAGGAAGACTATGGTTAAACACAGGGAGGAAGCTCACACAGCTGTTTATTTTCACTCCACGTGCTATTAGAGAACACTAGTCTGAGTCATGAAACGTTTCTGAAGAAGCGTCTGATCCACATGATGAGTTCACGGACCAAACATCCACGAATGAACTATTATAGTTTTTGCTAATATTATTATTTTGCAGGTTTAAAAGTCCTGCCAGATATCACACTAACATTTAATGTTTATGAGGATCTTCTAGTGTCAGCCTGCTTTCATGGCGACCACACAATGCGTAATAATATTCCATCCCTCTAACACAGCTTTGATATGTATCAGAATACATTTAGATTTGCTGTGATGACTGTGTTGGATATATTGTAGGTGTTTTTCTGTTTGTGTGTGTGTGTTTTTGTTCTGTGTGTGTGTGTGTTTTTTCTGTGTGTGTGTGTGTGTGTGTGTGTGTGTTTGCTGTGTGTGGTGACAGGCCTCCTTCAGGCCTGAATAATGTCTAAAATCACAACACCAGCACTACAGCTCCCTAAAAGCCCTCTGGAACAGGGGCGCAGAGGTGCGCTGGCTTTTCTGAATTCACACAGTCCATGAAGTCACCTGTGAGTGTAGCAGCAGACAGACTGACAGACATACGGGACTTACTAGGACAGTGAACCCGCGGGTCCCTCCAGGGGGAACCCTGCATCACCCCGGGCCAGAAGATGGGCGCCCTCCCCGGCAGCTCGGCCAGGGGCTTCGGGTACCGCGACACCGCCGGGCTGAAGTACATCCCCGCGGCTGCGGCGGCGGCGGTGGTGGCCAGGCCGTTTATCCTGGGGAAGCCGGAGAGCAGCTGCCCGGTCGTGGTGATGGGTCTCCCCAGGATGTCGCTTATTCCGTGCGGGGTGCCCATGGTGATCTGGGAGTTGAGGTTGGCGAGCGAAGGCGCCTTGAATCCTGCCGGGCTCTGCTGCAGCGCGTACGGGAACAGGGACGTCTTCATCTCGGTCATGTTGTGCAACGCCGCCAGCGGGGTGCTGCCCAGGACGAAAGCACTCTGCCGGTTAGCCTCCATCTGCGCGACCGCTAACATTTGTGAACATGAACCACCGAACTCGCTCGGATAAAAACGGGAACAAGAAATAAAAGTAAACTAAGAGGAGTGAATAAAGGCGCGGAGCGGAATTGTGGGGCCACTTGTGCGCTCCGCTAGTATCCTGCAGCAGGAGGAAGCACACGGTGCAAATGTGGGAAAAACTTGAGCCCAAGCCGAACTTCTCTTCTCTCTTGGGAGGCGCGCAGCTCGGCCAAACTCCCAAAATGTCTCTTCGCCGGTTTGTTTTGGTCGGAGCGTCAGCTGGGAGCGTGCGTCCGCCTCAGGAATCCTCAGGAAGTCGGACGGTCTGATGATGTTTTTAGTGGTTTTGATGGGAACCATTAAAGGGTCGACTTGTCTGCCCATAAATTGAGTCGCTCTCGGCTGCGAGCGAAACGGGACCCGCTGATAATAGCGCAGCCACCTGCACGCGCGCTATTCCCATTGGCCGGGGCTGAGTGAGGCCGCGCGCTGATTGGAGGAGACGGAAAGTCCGCTGCTCCACACGTGCGTCTTCGCCGGACGGGTGCTGCCTTAACGTGCTGTCGGAAATACTAACTTCCAGTTATGCTGCACGTCAACGACCCCGCTCAGGTCTTATTGAGTCTGACTGGATTTATTTTTTATTTCATTTTTAATAAATTTATATATACATATATATACATATATACATATATATATACATATATGTACATATATATATAAAAGTTGTGTGTTTTTTATTTACTGCATTACTGTTTGTAGACTCGACACTTGTGTTCTAAAAGTCCACACTTGATGCGCATCTTTGTCGACCTTTCTGTGCAGAAACAATAAGCTCCGCTGCAGCAAAACAAACTAGAAATATAAACATTTTTCACCCGTGAGTAAAAACCACTTGATTGTTGCTCAAAGCCGCATTAAAGACTTAAAAAATGTTTCGAAGCCGGGGTGTCAGAGGAGACCCTGAATGCACCAGCAGCCACACTCTATTAAGATCTTTAGCGGTGCTGTTAATGAAGCGTCTCACACCGAGCAAATCATTGTTTCCTCCTATGACAAAGAAAAAAACATTTACATTATTATCTGTGAGTTTATCAAAGTAAAAAACGGGACCCGGAGGATTCCTCGTGTTTGTGGTGAATTTGACGCAGAATGGAGGTTCTTTTTTTTTTTTTTTTTTTTAAGCAATCCACAGAAAATTAACCCGGTTGAAGTTGATTTTCGGCTATTTTTTAAAACCTATTTTTTAATGTATGTTTTTTAATATAATGTATAATGTGCAATCCGCTCAGGACTTCTCAAGCAGGCAGCGTGTTTTGTTTTTTTAGCCCATTTTCTACTGTGAGACTGATCCCGGTACTTTGGAGAATGAGGTCGGATTAACCGAGTCATTTCAGCGCTTGTTGCTGTGATCTGCTTTCCAAAAAGATTATAGTTTCACCCACTTTACCTCATCTTGAATATTATTTCACATCAAGTCATGTTTTTTTTTTTTTTTTTTTTATTTTACACCTGCTAACTGCAGGAAGTGGACAAACAGATCAGTGTGGGGCCTCTCAGAGAGAATAAAGTCTGTAAAGGACAGAGCTCGGTTTTATATGAGGGAGATAATCAGTGTTTTTCAGACAAACTGCGTTATTACGCTGAAAGTGTGTGAGGGAACTCGCCGGGCTCCAGTCATCACTCTGAGTGCTGTAATATTTTATGGAGATGTGAGAAGGTTGTAAGAGTGAAATATGGCCACGTTAGCTTTTGAAAGGCTTCAGCAAATGCACCTTGCTGCCCATTTGCTCACCGGGGAAACATTGTGGATTTTAAAAGGTTTTCCAACGCGAGGTGATTCACAATTTTGCCTGTATTTCTTCAAGAGGAAAGGCTGCAGTACACGCGCTTTCTAATTCTGTAAATGGCCCTCTATTTCTAATTTATATCCGTATATTTCCCCTGATCATATGCATTGATTTTATTACCTTGTTTGAAAGTCTTTGGAAAAAGATCACTATAGGAGAAGCTGTTGGAAAAATAAACATCCTCCTATAATGTTTAAGGGGCAGAGCTGGCAGCCGGCTGCTCAATCTCTTGGTTTTTGTCAAATGTCACCAAGTTAAATAAAGCAGCTACCGGCTGACCCAGAGTCAGATCAATGACAGAAAGATTGGCACTTTCTCCAGTTCATCTGCCGCCAGAGACGAGAGCTGCCAAACAGCCCGTCACCATAATCGTAATTTAACATAATGAATTATTTGAATTTTTATCTCCTAAATTTACCACTAATTTGATCTTTAAACTCTTAAACTCAGATTTGTTACAGAAATAGGCGGAGCGCTCACCAAACCTGGAAACATCGATACATAATTATCGGGAAAATTATTACACCAATAAAATAACATTGGTTTCTACCATTAAACGCCACACACATTATTACTGCGAAGGTAATAATAATAATAATAATAATAATAATAATAATAATAATAATAGTATCCTAACGACAACGACAAAGAAGGATAAAATAATTAATCTTTACAATGCCTTCTCAATGGGAAATGTTGATTTTATGATGTAATCAAATATTTGCAGTAACACGTGGACCTGTTGCTCACAGCAGTAAGTCTTTACACTGCGGTCCAGATGAATATCAGCCTGATTTATGCGCCAAACTCCATTGTGAGTTTTTAATAATGGCTTGTTGGCCTCCTGAAGGCGCGCACCGCAGGCCTTTGTCCACCACTGAAGGGAAATAGGTTAATAAACAGCGTAAAGATAATCTTATCGGACTGTAACCTCCGACACAAATGGGCATTGACTGAAGGGTGACAGAGAAGATAAGCAGATGTTTGGACAAAAAGACGCTTGTTGCAGTCGGTGGATGTGCTCAGAGTCACCGACTCTGCTCCAGCACCGCTCAGCGCCTCCCTGTCCTCATTATGGGCTTTAAAAAAATATACACACACAATACAGTCCGAGTTATAGAAATATAAAACTAAAACAAACTAAAAAAAAAAAAACACGTGGCCCTTAAAATGTGATCAGCCTTTGTTCAAAGTCACCTCATCAGCTGGAATATAAAACATGTATTTATTGTTGTTGACACATCTACAGTCTCTCACTTTAACTCCCAGCAGAAGTCAGAGGGAAGAAAAGAAAAGAAGAAGCCCTGTTCAAAGTGATCACATGTGAACCAGTGAGTGCGCACACAGGAAACCAGGTGGACTCATGTATCATTTGGCCAGGAGCGTCCTCTAGTGGCGCAAACCTAAGCTCGGCCAGAGGCTGAGATGTGCTCTCGCTCTCTCTCTTCATTCCATATTGGCCGAGAAGTTGTAAGAAACTGTTGAAGACCTTCATGGAAAGAATCTGCTTGTGTGACAGGATGGATCACACCATCACACAAGTGTGGAGATGAATTAAAACATGTCTGCAGGTGAAACCAGGACCGGTGTTAATCTTCCTGCTGATAAGTGTCCCTTTACTGAAACAGTTGCACTTCTCCAAGAAAGAAATATCGAATGAACATTGATTATTTCATCACATGAATTAATGAGCAGTCATTGACCAGTATAATGTCTTCAATGGAACCAGTGTCAGTTCCTTTTGTTTCACCTGCCCATAGAATATTAAATTAAAACAGTTCAATCTTTTCAATGTTACATTCCTAAATATTGTACCATCTGTACGTCCTGACATGATTTACAGATGACTGATGACTGAATTCCCCAAATGATCCACTTATTCCAACATACTGCATTTGTTCTGCTTATCTGTTCAGATAGACACTGGCTGTGTTGGGAACAGACATAAATAATAATTAAAGCTGCAGGCAGTGTTGGAGGGCCCTCGCACCTTTGTGCATGTCGGGGTGTGCGGCGGCTTCGTCCTGTTGCCGGACACCGACCCTTCCATGCGGCTCAGAGTTTTCCTGTATTTTGGACAGTGCATCAAGGAGTTACATGTCACTTCCTGTGTCCCCTATGTGGCGCTAGAGAACAGCCACTAAATTGCATCCTATATTTCAGCATGTCAGGTGTTGACTACATTGTGAAAATTCCATGCAAATCAAATGATGATTGGCACAAAAGTCTTACTTCCTGTTGTCACTAGGTGGCGCAATGACTGTGGTCGCTAATTGTCATGTAGATGTCTTCAGGCCAGGACTCTTATTATTAATCATGACAAGTGTGGAACAGATTGGATAATGTACACTGATTAATGAACAACAATTTCCCGTTTCATGGCGAACACAGTGTCGCCACGGTGACAGCGTTTGACGAAACCTCAAGAGCTTCATAAGTGAGCATCATCCATATCCTGGGAATGTTTGGACCAAATTTGAGGTGGCTGTGGTGAACCTGCTGAGAGAGAGACATCTGAGGATAAAACATGACTATGACTATGGTTCTAAATTAGCACGTGCATGTCTTCAGAGCCGGACAGTCGTCAAACAGTATAGATGTGGTGAAGATAGGACCTTGTAGAGTAGAGTCACTGCACTTTTAATCTTCACGGCCAAAGAAGATTTTCAATCGAAATCCATCGCGCCACCAAGACAACAGCTTTTGATGAAGACTCACAGTTTTCACTGCAGACCAACACGTTTCAAAGTCACCAATTTAAACCAGTCATTCCTGGCAGGGGTATTAAAGACTGAACACTTGTTAGTGTGGTATCTGATATGTTATATGTATGTGTGTGTGTCTTCTCTGTGAATGTTTAGGTAAGAGAGTCAGAGAGGATGCATGGTATGTGTTAACATGTGAGGTCAGGGTGCTGCAGGATGACTTCCCAACAGGAATAGGAACATATCAGGATGTGGTGACGTCCCAAGAGGGACAGTTTCTATACATCCCTCCATATTAGGGCAAGACCTCTTTGGGCCTTTCTACTGAGGGAAACCATATGGTGAGGTCAGCGTTCCTAAAGGTATAAAAGATGACATTCAGAGAAGCTCGGGGAGGACGTTCATTTGGCTAGGGGATACTCTGTGTGTAAGAGACAAATGATTGGGTTACGTCTTCCCAGGCTTCCATGGAGCCTGTTAGACAACTGATCTTTTTGTAATTAACCTATTTTTATGCAACATGTCGTTGTCAGCGGCCGTTTTTCCTCCCATCATCTGCACACCATCGGCATCAGAGAAGTCACAACATTAGCAAGCAAAGAGGTTGAAATGGACAACTAAAAGTGTCTGACAGTCAAATAATGAAACAGCTCAAAAGTCTGAAGTCATTTGCATGTGGATCTAATCTAACTGTGTCATTTCTTTTCAGATTTCTCCACAGAGCCGTGGCTCAGGGCAGACAGGCTCTGGCTCATGTGTTTGCTGCAGATGTGGCTCCCTGGACAGAAAAAACACTTCACTTCTCACTTCACATTGTTTTTATTAATCCCAAAAGAACAGTGCTAACACATATCAGTGAATGACTCATTAAAAGTAAAGTGGACGAGGTGAGGAAGTGACTGAGGCTGTGTGGCTCAAATGCAGTGATTTATTTTAGTGTGACAGCGAAGAAACATCCACATTTACATCCCGCTCTGTGAGCCAGGGGGGACCAGCGCGGCTCTGCGCGTGCGCGATTCATGAGCAGCGTGCACGCGGAGTGGAGCGGCTCTCCTCTGTCCTCTCTGCGGCTGCGCGAGGCTCCTGTGACAGCTTTGGGAGGGGGAGGGGCTAACGGCAGCACCCGCTGCTCGTGAGGACAGTGACTGTAGAGTGATACTGTCTCCAAAACACCAGAAAAGTCTCCAATAACACCAGAAAAGTCTCCAAAACACCAGAAAAGTCTCCAAAACACCAGAAAAGTCTCCAATAACACCAGAAAAGTCTCCAACAACACCAGAAAAGTCTCCAATGACACCAGAAAAAGTCGCCAAGAGGATTTGGAAAGTCGCCAGATTTAGCGAGAAAGTCGCCAAATTGGCAACGCCGGAAATGAAGTCAGGACACTTCCGCAGCAGCAGGTGACGTCAGAACCTGAGCGGATTGTTGGCGGTTTTCTGCAGCTCGTTTTTCTGCTTCAAAAAGATGTTTGGAGGAGGAGAAGAAAACTGGAAAACTACTGGAGGAAAACATCATGAAGACACGGAGTTGGCTTTAGTTAATGAGGTCAGTCTGAGGCTGAATGGCCGAACACAAACACTAACAAACACATGGTGGTCAGAAGCTAGCTAATTAGCTAACGCTAGCTAACAGCAGCAACAGCTGCTAAATTTTAATTATTTATTTTAATTATAATAATAATCCTTTATTGATCCCCATGGGGGAAATTCAGGTGTTGCAACAGCCCAATGTACAACATTAAAGTACAAAATTAAAAAGCACAATAGAAAAACACACCTTAAAAAGAAAGTGTCAATGTATGACAGTGACGTCATATATAATTAGCAGCAGGTATGAGAATAGTGTAAAGGTGAAGGCCTGATGTGTTGCTGTATGGTATAATAGTACAATATGGGGTGGATAAATCAATCATAACTACTGGTATAGTAATAATAATAACTTCCTGTCATCCCTCCAAGAGACTTTTTTTGTACATCTTGAAGAGACACATGAACCCACCAGATTTCGTACATGTACATAAAACACAGTTGAAATTAGGGGGCGCTATGGAGCCATTTTGCCACGCCCATTTGCAAGTACCATAAAATATGTAATTTTTCACCACGACTGATGCGTGTGCAAAGTTTCATGAGTCTTCCCGTATGTTTAGGCCCTCAAACTTGCAATTTATTTCGGATGCATTTCCTTACATTTCAATAGGGTCCTCGCACCACTTGGTGCTCGGGCCCTAATGAATGGGAGCTACTGTAACACCATGGAGTGTTGGCTCTTTTAGTTGTAGTTTGATTAATTAACCTGATATGGAGATAAACAGAGCTGGTTTGACGCCACCCTCAACATGTGCAGGCCAGCAAGAAACACACAACACATTATTATATGTCATCTGAATGAATAAACTAATAAATAAATAGACAAATAGATAAATAAATCAATACTTGTAGGTGAATATTTGACTACAAATACAGATGTACTTATGCTTTCTGATGAATGAGTTGTACATCGCACAGGCCTGCTGGTAGATGGAAATCTTAGTCAGTGAATTTTAGCGTAAAAGAAAAAAAACGTAATCCTCCATGTATAGCAGCCTGGTCCAAGATGTAGGAAAAGAACTGACACATCATCATGGTGAACATGTCCTCAGTCTGTAACTGTCATTAGTTCAGTTGATTTTTCTCTCCTCTCTGGAGGCCAAAAACATGCTGTAAACTGACTGTAGTTGTTTATCAACAGGTAAAAACAGTGACAACTGGCATCAAAAAGACCCAAGAGGCATTTTAGTGAAATAACATGACTGAACATTTGTACAATGTCTCTCATTTTTTGTTGTGAAAATGAATAATACAGTTCAAACTGTGTCTAATCTGGCAGAGTTTCATACACAAAACACACCAGAATCTCCTCACAAACTGTCAGTAAACCTTAAACTTGAACATCTAACCAGACTCCTGATCATCTTGTTATCAAAGAGCTCGTTCCTCTCTTGACTTGTCATAGCAGGAAAGCCCTGGTGGACCTACATATGAATCATGACTTTGCTCCAGTGATTTATTGCAGAGCTGTGCAGCAATCAGTGCTGTTATAAGCAACACCTCCATCTGACAGGTCAAAATATCAGCTGTTAAAGATACAGTTGTGTTTCAGTCCACATTATTACCTGAGGTCATGTTCATCTGCCTCTGGGATCTACTGAGTTAGTTCTTCTTCTTTTGTGATTTTCTAAATAGTCCCTATATTGTTTGAGCTCATTCAGTAATTTTACTATCTCATGAGGTGACATGAACGCACCACAGGAAGTGGATGAAGCCAGGAAAACCACTAGATGGCAACTGACGTCAAGAGGAAGGAGAAGAGAGTGCAGGAGCCTCCTAGTTGTGTGTTCAGACAACAAAAAGAGACGAGAAAGAAATCTAGTGAGTTTCAGGTGAGACTCATTTGAAGTTCAGTCCTCAGACATTCAGTGGGTTATAAATCAGAAACATGTACAATAAAAGGGTTTTTTACATTAAAACCACCATGTGTAGGATTTGAAAACATAACTTTAGCGCCCCCAGTGGTTGTATCAAAAAATAATATATGGACTGAAGACTAAAGACACACACGTATATGTATGTATGTGTGTGTATATATATATATATATATATACACACACATACATACATACACACATACATATACATACATACATACACATATATGTGTGCATATACATGATAATAATACAGTTGAATAAAACACAGTAAGGAAAAAAGTAATAACACTAGAAGAAGCAATATATATATATCAGAAGGAATCTATACATCGATGTGCAAATGTCGAATAATTAGCAGGATTGAGTGTAATTTGAAAGAGACAGAGACATCAGGTCCCTGCTCGGCAGAGGTGAGCTGTTGTAAAGAGTTATTGCTTTGGGCAGGAATGATTTCCTGTATCTGTCCTTGTGACAGCAGAGCTGCTCCAGTCTGTTGGAGAAGGAGCTCAGCTGTCTGTCCAGCTGCTGGTACAGAGGCTGGTCAGGGTTGGCCATGAAGGTTAACAGTGTGTTCACAGTCCTCCTCTCTGCTACCTCAGTAAATCCAGTCCAGTTTGCTGTCAATGACAGAGCCGACCTTCTTATTCATTTTGTTAAATCTGTTTACATCTCCAGCTCCAATGCTGCTCCCCCAGCAGACTACAGCAAAGAAAAGTGCCCTGGGCAGGGAATAGATTCTGCTCATCCCTCAGTGTTGTGCTTCCAGTTCAGTCTGTTGTCCATGTTGACGCCCAGGTACGTGTGCTCCTCCACCGTGGGGACATCATCTCCCAGAATACGCAGCGGTGGTGGAGCCGTCCTCTTCCTTCAGAAGTCGAGCCATCTCCCCGGTCTTGGTCTTGGTCATGTTCAGACGCAGGTGATGATTGTGTCAGACTTGTAAGGAACCTCCACCAGGCTTCACTGTTGCCTGCGGACTCATTATTGTACCTCTCCCCAGCCCTTTGGCAAACAAACTGCCTTCTGCTAAAGCCAAATATTTCAAATTTTGACTCATCGGTCCAGAACACCTGCTGCCATTTTTCTGCACCCAAGCTCCCATGTTTTCATGCATAGTTGAGTTGCTTTAAATGCACTTCATTGAGTGAAAATGTGTCTACAGAAATAATAACATGCCACGAGTTGAAAAGAGCTCTACGTCAAGGAATTAGTGAGCTGTAGGGCCAATAGAGAGCTGCATACTCCCCAAACTGTAGATAACCTGTAGATGATGGACATTGATGTCCAACATTAAAAATGATAGTTGTTTCCGACCAGACACAATGAAAAGTCAAGGTGTTCTTTGGCTTCAACCTCCAAGGTTTAACTCGGCCAATAATTCTCTGTCTAGATGAGCTCTGGCTTCAAAAAATGTTTGAAATAAAAAGCTGTAGAGGGTTGAATTCTTATAAAAAGCTTGTTACACATTCAGGGCAGCATCATTTTGGCTATTTGGGTGCATGACACACCTTTGTATGACCTTTATGCAAAATTAAAAAGGTATTGAAAACTCAAAATACATTTTATTTTGAGGTGGGTTACGAAAGGACTCAATTGATGTTCTTCTAACAGAATTTGCTGTAGTTATATTTCTACTAAGCAGAGCACCTGCTGCCATTTGTCTGCACCCCAGGTCCTATGTTTGTGCATAGTTGAGTCACTTGGCGGTTTGGTTTTTTGGCCACAATTCTTCCATGAGGACCGGTTCTGGCCAGACTCAGACGGACACTAGATGGGTGTAAGTGGGTCCCTCAGGTTTCTGCTGGTTCTGAACTGATGGCACTGCTGGACGTCTTCTGATTTCAAAGGGAAGGAAGCATAATGTGTCTTTCATCTGCTGCTCTAAGTTTCCTTGGCCGACCGCTGCCTCTGCGGTCCTCAGTGTCGCCGTTTCTTTGTGCTTCTTCAAAAGAGCTTGAGCAGCACATCTGGTAACCCCAGTGTGCTCTGAAATCTTTGCCTGGCAGAGACCTTGCTGATGCAGTATAACAACTTTGTGTCTTGTTGCTGTGCTCAGTCTTGCCATGGTCTATGACCTGTGACATAAAACTTCCACAACCTCACCTTGGTAGCAGAGTTTGGCTGTTGCTCACCCAGTTTTAATCCTCCTGCACAGCTGCTGTTTCTGTTTCACTTAATGACTGTGTTTCAACCTACATATAAAACTGATGATCATTAGCACCTGTTTGGTATAACTGGTTAATCACACACCTGATTATGATCCTACGTAACCCCTGACTTTGTGCAAGTGTACCTGGAAGAACTGATGCTGTTTTGAAGGCAAAGGGTGGTCACACCAAATATTGATTTGATTTAGATTTTTCTTCTGTTCGCTCGCTTTGCATTTTGTAAATCAATTTAAAAAAACAAAACAATCAAAGTTTACATTTTTGAAAGCATTCTTACGTTACAGCATTTCTTCACACCTGAAAGACTTTTGCACAGTACTGTATATGTGTATATATAGACACCATTCAGAATCATTTGAATGGTGCTTTTATATTATTTATTAACATTATACACATCTATGACCTCAGACTTGTGTGATATATTAGCTTTGAAGCCTTTGTGGTTACATGTTGAAATGTATTATTACCAAAATTCTGATTTCTCCAGTAAGTATTTGATTCTTGACCTAATTTCTAACAGCTCTAGCTAGCTGAACATGCAAATGAAGTGTTATTTCTATAACTCACCGTGGGGCCTGTTAGATGCCACAGCAGCCCAGTGTGAACCAGCAGGTGGGTTTATGTCAAGCCAAGTCAGATGAGTTGACAGTGATTTTATGAAACTACACAGTGGTATCATAGACATGGTGCAGTATGATGAGCGACAGTCATGCCACAGCACATTTCTCTCTGTATTGTGTCTGTCAACACAAAGCTCCTTCCTCAGTGTGTTTGGTTTCCAAATGGCCACATAACATGGAGCCAGAATGAAAGCGGTATTAGAGCACAGATCAGGGAGCAATAAGTCGGGAGGCTGGAGGGAAATGAAAGTGCTGGGTGGTGAATGTTAGCTTTTATTGGCCATAGCTTAGAAAAACATTGTTTTTGGCCTAACTCTGAGGCGGCCTATTTCTTCAGCCTGAGCAGAGCTGGACAGCGGAGACTATACCTTCATGGATACTTGAGGATTTTGAAACATCATCCCCTTAAATTTCCCTTGGGTACCTCAGTGAGCATCAGCATAACAAAGGATATGTGGTCAGTTTATTACAACAAGGAGGAAAATAACCCTTTGTATCAAGTCTCTGAGTGTACTGCATGTGTAACTGATCATGCTTAGTCGACTCCATTGCTAGTTTTTGGTGCTGGGTGGCACAGTTTTGTAGAAGGCATGTCAGTTGTCAACACTGTCGTATCTGATTGGAAAGAGCATCAGATTCACACTGTCTTCATATCGCTGAACTGCATTTGCAGGCTGAATTCGCACAACCCATGGAGATTCTGGGGCTAATCTTAGAGATCTGTGTTTGATTCAGTTCCCCTTTGTGATGGAGGGACAGCCACACACCTTGAGGTGCTAAGATAACACACGCGCACTGCCTGCGGCCTGTTGCATCCCAGCTGCCCCAAGTCATCTGTGCACAGATCTAATCAGGTAGGGAGCATCATAAAATGGTTACAACTGACGATCCATTTTATATACTGAACATCTAAAAATGCACTTTAATGAGTGAAAATGTGGCTGTTTTGCAGAAATGATAACATCATGTCACAAGTTGAAAAGAGCTCTACGTCAAGGAATTTGTGAGCACTAGGGTCAATGGAGAGCTGCATACTCCCCATACTTCTAATAATCTGTAGATGATGGACATTGATGTCCAACATTAAAAATAAATTTAACACTTGATTCCAACCAGACGATATGAAAAGTCAAGGTGTTCTTTGGCTTCAACCTTCAAGGTTTAACTCGAGCAATAATTCTCTGTCTAGATGAGCTCTGGCTTCAAATAACGTTTGAAAGAAGTGCTGTAGAGGGTTGAATTGTTACATAAAGCTTGTTAGACATTCAGGGCAGCATCATTCCGGCTGTTTGGGTGCATGACACCTTTGTTCGACCTCTATGTAAAGTTAGAGGTATTGAAAACTCAAAATACATTTTATTTGGACGTGGGCTACGAAAGATGGCTGACAGAATAAGGACACAATTGATGTCCTTCTTAGAGTATTTCTTGTTGTCATATTTCTACAAAGCACACATGCACTTTGCATGGTTAGGTTTCAGGTCACGTTAGCGTTAGCTGAAGATTTGGTTCATGAAGTGGTGGCTCTTTGCACATATTCCAGCAGAATCGGGTGCTTCTCAGAGGGGAGAAAAGACCGGAACACACTGCAGCTTTAGTGGTCCAAAACAATTTCAGCTACCATTGCATTTTCCTCAAAGTTAAAAATAATTTACTTGACTTGAAATAATTCCCTTTACAAATGAAGAATGTGATCATTGTTTGGTTAACTCCAGCCTGGAAAGCACTTGCTCAGCCAGTAGAAAATCATAATAGGAACATAAGCCCCTTAGTCCGTCCACACAGGTGTTTTTACTTATGCTGCCTGATTAGATCTCTTCTCTGGATTGTGTGGGACTGTAACTGAGCTGCACCTGTTACTATTGTTGAGTTTAGTGACATCATGTAACTCCCATCGTGGTTTCCAGTCTACTTTTGAATTGAATAACTGAACATGCAGGTATCAGTCAGAACAGTAACAAGCATGGTGATACGGAGAGTGACATGAGTTGAAGCACACGGGACACGTGATCTGTGTTTCAGTCAGACCGGTGTTAGAATCTGTATTGATCTGCAGGGGGAGCCACTGCAACAAAGATCCCACATTGACTTGCTGTGGTGCAACTGTAACAGGGAGCAGACACACACTGAAAAGGATCATTAACAGAATGGGCAAAGAGATAGAACTATTAGGACACATGGCCCCATCAGCACTTACTTACAATATATATATATCAGTGCTGTCTGTGGTGGGTGAGGACGACGGGTTGAACTGCACATTCCAGGTCTTTTAGTTGTGTGTGGTCTCTACTCACTTGTGTTTTGCAGTGAAAATTATTTCAGTCATTATGTAAGCTTTTGCCAAAATATAACATGGAGATGGGAAATTGTAATGGAACAGGCACTCAAATTGGACTTGTTTTTCCCTTTGGTGTGATTCGTTCCTGTGTGAACACAGTTACTAATTGCACGGACCCAGCGACTGCACCAATACCCTTTAGAAGAGGTGGCCTCAGTCCAGTCCAAAACAAACTTTAGAGTGGTTTGTTTGTGTTGTTGTTCTCAGTATGAGCTCCTGTGTTCTCCTCAGTCATGTGGCAGAACATCTTCTTTGCAAAGTGTGAAGCAGGATAAAAGCTGCCTGTTGACACATCCAGCAGACACAGAGCAACACTGGCTAAAAGCTACAGATATGACAATGAAAAAAACTGGTGATGACTCTCTTTGAGTTTATCATTACAAGCAACACCTTTTACATTAAACTAACACACTATGTGCCACCTGTCTTGCCACCAATATCAAGACACTACAATGTTTTATTGACCTACAACCTCTACACATCAAAGGGGACAAGGCAGATTTGTAGTTACAGTGGATGCACACTTAATACGACGTCCTACCAAAAGGTGTGCTTGGAGAACATCATGCAAACGTGATACTATGTGTATATATACAGGAGTGACCAGGAAGAGGCAATGGTAGGACCATGGGTCAGGTTGTGTTTTCAGCGACATCCTGTTTGAATGACAGCTTGTGCGTGAATCAGCAACTGTGATTCACACCAGTCCTTATTTGTGTGTTTATACAGCTATGAGGCAGCACTGATTCAGTCAGAACAGACAAACGATCACAACACGTTCCCTCAAGGTGTCTGGATTCAGTGTGTTTTGATTTAGCTTTTTTTTGGGGCCATTGAGCATTGAAATGAAATATCTGCCAATCATGTAACAATAACCTTTTCCTAAAATGTTAATGCCTTCAAAAAAAATATGGTTTAGAGTATTCTGAAAGTTCATTTGTCAATGATTTCCAACAAATGATGTCTGTGTCCTTTTGGTGAGTCACAGTGTTTCAACAAAAACTCAGTTGGGAGGAAAAACATTTCTTCACTATGATGATTTTATTGATCTAAGAAGCTGGCTGATCCATGTAAAAGACTTCCAGTAAGCAACTAGTTCTACTCACTCAGCATTAAGGCTAGACATTATGTGGGCTTGCACTGCTAAAAAAAAAGTTCTTTGGTTTTCAAGATGATGAGGAGAGGAGCGATTTGAGATAAGAGGCTGGAAAGTGCAGCACCCAGGAAGTCAGCAGTGAGATTAATGTGATGCCTCCTGTTAGGCAGGTATCAAGGGTACATCCTGGTCTTTTTATGAGAGCTGCAGCGCCCACAGGGGCAGACTGATTGATCGCTCCGATACCTAAAGGTCAACACCTTTAGGGTTCTCCTGCCTCTGACGTAGCCTGAAGGACTCAGTGGCCACTGGGTTTCCTCAGACAAAAATTTAGCATTATTTTTGTTTGACATTTGTTAAAGTCTGCTTTCCTTGGAGCCGGCCAAAGGGGCCCTTTGGTAATTGCAGGTATTGATGACAAAGCAAACGCTAAGTGAGAGAATTAAAAGCAGATGAAGGATAAGGAGTTCATCCTGATTAAGACAAATGAGCGCCCAGACCTGGCAGCATTGTCTGTTCTCTAAGCTTTTGTTTGCGGGTCAGAACGTACAATTACCCAGACAACAGTGATATTTCATGGGCAATGCCCACTTCTATTACCAAAGTCATCCTTAATGAGCAAGTTTGCGGAACTAAATCTTTAATCAGTGTTTTAAGTGGCTTATAAAGGTTTGCCTTTTCTTTTAAAGAAGATCAATCAGTAGCCTCTGTGTGTGGAGAGGAAGGTGGATGCCCATACCGTGGGTGACAGGATTCTCTCCGGGGGACTGAGTCCCATTCTGCGTTTGTCTGAGTACTTCTGCGGGCATCTCGACAGCTCATTAGCTCCCTAATAGAGATGAACTGGTGGAGATAGTCCCAGGGAGAGGGAGATGCTGTATTCTCCAAGCAGGAGGGGGGAGAGGAGGAGGAGGAGAAGGGATACGTTGCAGGTTGCCTTCCATCACCACTGTAATTGATTACATTCATCACAGCGTGTCGCAGCACCTTACAGCACTGTATAAAACTGCTGCCTGGGAAGCGTACCAATGTCAGCCTTCAAATGAAGACATATTAGCTGGCATGGATAAAAAAAACTATCCAAACTCTTCCATCACCATCCATGTCCAATATCTGTATGGTTAAAGGTCATAGTGCTGTGTGAACGTGTGTTTTACAGCGGAGCAAAAGACAAATAAAACAAATCAATAGGACCACTATTAGTGCTATTTTTTCTTGGGTAATGTGATGAGCTCTCGCACAGTAATGTCATGGCTGATTATAGAAGCAGGTCTGAAAGAGTTCTGTGTGGTCCGGCATAAAGGCTGATAGATGATTGTAACCTATCTCAAGGGGGCTCTTTTTACACACTCATTACCACCGGGCTCAGACGGATTCCTCATTGTATAATCTGACTGCAAAGGCATAGAAAAGCTGGAGACTGTCTTTATTGTATGTCAGTGTGGACTGTAATTAGACTACGACCATGTGGCCGTCATATCAGAAAGGTAAACATCCAACCACA
Source organism: Pempheris klunzingeri (assembly GCF_042242105.1). Classification (NCBI taxonomy): domain Eukaryota; kingdom Metazoa; phylum Chordata; class Actinopteri; order Acropomatiformes; family Pempheridae; genus Pempheris; species Pempheris klunzingeri. The sequence goes on from NC_092023.1 coordinate 25,694,079, forward strand.
CAGAGGCAGGAACAAATGAAGGTACTGTTCGCATATGCTGGCCATTCAGACCAAATCAGTAGGCTCAGCTCATATATTCAGACCTGTTTTTGGATGTAAATTAGGATAAAACTCTAACCCCACACTGACCTGACTTCTTTTCAGCCTCGTGTGCAGCAGTGGTACTGTTATTTTTCATTGAGCTTTACTGTGAATGACTTGCATTGTCATTGTCAGGTCTGCATGAAAACCATTGAGACCTCAGTTCAAATTTACACTGACTGGAATAATCTCTTCAGATGCATTATTTTAATAAGATCCCGCTTGATGTTACCGATGGAAGTGCTGCTGCCCATCACGCATTCAGAATATACAGAGGCTGATAGAATGATGAAAATAAAAGTTTCTATGTGACAGCAAAGGAGGGTGATTAGTTTCATTCACAGACGCAGAACATTATCATATTTTTTCAAAACATGATTTATGCCAGTCAGCCGAAAAAACAAGAGGTACTGCAGTTTGCAGTTGCCTTGGCTGCCTATGGGCTGCTTGGACATGACATGAATGAGTTCCCCCATCTGACCATCCATTTTCCAACTACCTGTCGAGGCCGCTGTTTGACCACAGGAAGGCGCGCGGGGGGGTGACCTCCTGACAGCAGATGCAGGAGAGTGCTCAGTCTTCATCCTTTTAGATTTGAGTGTTGTATATCATGCTATTTTAATTTAGCACCTTGAAAAGTGGATATATCTCAAGATATCTCAAACTTATCAAATTAAATTCTACTTATCAAATAGGACCTTCTCTGTCACAATAGGCAAGTCCTTGTTGTCCACAGCTGACATTGCCTGCGGGGCACCACAGGGGTCAAATCTGGGCCCCTTCTTTCTCCCTTTATATGCCTCCACTTGGTCACATAATTTGCAAACATATCTCTAATATCTCCATCACTTTAAAAAAAAAAAAAAGAAGCTCTATAAATAATACTCAGTTGTTTGGGAGTTGAGCATGTATACTCGAGTGGAAATGTTAATCTCTGTAACAACTGAGCAGACTTTATTCACAGACAAAAACTGTGAAATGTGGTTGAGGGCTTCAGAAAAACCTAGTAAGTGAAGATTATATTCTCAAACTGCACATTGTGAGGTCAAGAATTGAATTGCACACATGTTTTGATTTAATTTATAGATTATCATTTCTGCATCAGCGTGGACGTGGGGGGTCTGCATGACGTACCTTTTGTGAGAACACAGCAGCCTATGCAACAACCCAGTATAGTTTAAACACAACAGTGTGTGCATCTGTTTTTAGACTATAACTTCATCTTAAAATACTTGTCTCTGATATTTCTGCTGCTTCCTCTGTACAACAGAGATGAGAAGAGTTTGGTTAAAAAAGTTCAACAGCAATATCACTTTCCAGAAACAATGTCCTGGTAAGTCAGGATGTTAATCGACACACGTCACTGTCAGCTATTTCTTTGTTTCTTTTTGGCTCCTGTGGCTTTGCTAAGTAATCATTGTAATGCCCCCAGGAGAGTGAGTCACACCACTGACAACTGATCCATAATATTGCCTTTACTCCCTGCAGCTGTATCGGCTTCATATCCTGCAAGGTCATTTTTCTAATGAACACTGGTAAGTATAGGTAGCAACTGAGTTGTTCCTTACAGATTCAGAGAAGCTGTTGGAAATAGATCACTTTTAGCCTGAGCTGTGACAGAGAACCAAAAAATCTAACAGCTCAGAGTTAATTAAATATTGTAACTCTAAAACAGCACGAGTTAGATAGTATCTAGGTAAAAGGACGAAGATGGAATGGTCAAACTATCAAAATGATTGATATGATTTCTCATATGTAAGAGCATTTGTCTGAGCATTTGATCATCGCCATAGCTTTGATGCTGAGAGTAGAAGATGAGGAGGACCGATACCACTCTCACATATTGTAAATATAAAGCTGGAGCCAGCAGACAGTTAGCGCAGTGGCTCTAGCTTCATATTTAGCAAAAATGAGAGTGGTATCGATCTCTTCATCCAACTCTTGGCAAGAAAGCGAATAAGAGTATTTTCCAAAATGTCAAGCTATTCCTTTAACGGCAACGGAAAACAACGGTAAGAAACACAGGGATTTCTTGTGTCACTGTTGACTGTTGATTGTTGAGCCACATATCTTATCTCCTCCTTCTTTTAAGCTAGTTTCTTTATCATTTTCATCACCATCAATTAGATGCCCATGCATATTCCCCTCAGAGATAACAAAGGTAATGATAAGTGATAATATATATATTGTATATATGGTTGTATGTAGCTTTATTTTGAACCAGAACAATTTACTCTCAGAGAAGTTTTAATCATATACATTTTTTCTCAGTGAAAACTGTAGTATAGCTTTGAGGCGGTATGATGGTACTTAGTTTTCCAGCCAACTTTAAACTACGTATACAAAACCACATCTTATTGTAATCTTTTGAGGTTACATTCAATATAATTCACATTAGATTTAAACACAGTATGCAATACACACTACTCATTCGCTTTTTTAGGTCAAGTAAATTGGGGTTTTAGGTTACAAATTCAAACAATGAAACATTTAAACTATAAGTAGTATCACAATATGCCCTCTTAAACCAAAGGTGAACACAGCACTTCATGGAAATTCAGAAACTAATTTTGTTTCAGATTATAAATGTAATAAAATGGAATTTACAATAAGCCTGTGAGTCAAGCGGTGCTGACACAGAGCAATCCTATCGGCTATAGGCCTAGAGGCACAAGAACAGAGCTGCGTACAAAACATGACTCATTATGACTGCAGTTTTGCTCATCCAGTGTTCAAATGTTATACATTTTAGCAATAATAAGAGACTACTGCTTGGTGACAGAAACAGTGTTATGTACTCTGTGTCAAAGACTGGCTAACTGTGTTTGTGTGTAAGTCCACACTGTGTATGATGTGTCTCAGTGCCAGTGATATACAGGGAGCATATTGTGACATATTCTTTTTAAATTAGTGTAGGAGATGCTTGGTGGCAACACTGGGGGAGAAAACCGTCTGTACCGGTACACAGTGCAAGGTCTAGAGGGTGTTCAGTGCAGGAACAGCAACAAGATGTACTCTATACTGTTGACCATATTACCTGACAAATGGATGGATAGTATGCAGTGTATCCGCAGCTATGGACACCAAGTCTAAATAATACAGCATTCTTTCAGGAAAAGTACTCACTGACACTTCAGTCAGCCATACTGTGACCAGACCACGTAGCCAACACACTTGAACCCACTCTTGTTGAATTCAAACACTGACTGCCTGATTAAAGTTAAGTGAAGTCCCCTGAAACAATCTCAAGTCAGGCTCAATCATTTTTAGTTGTAAGAGGCAGCTGTAATTATCTCACAGCAGAGAAAATGACGACACTGTATGTGTGAGCTCCAAAACGTGACACTACGTATGTCTGGAAACTCTACCTCAGCAGCAGCTGTATACGCTTGCTGATGAATGTTCTTTGAGTCTAAATATAACCCAGTGTGATTAATACTGAGCTTACTGTGCCACTGACTTTATTTAGTAGAGTTTAGTATCTTAATGCTTTTCCTCTTGTCTCCTTCCAAATTTCCCAAACAATTCTGTTCAAGGCTGCACTAATCAATATTTTATGACTATAATTATGATGTGTAATATGAAAATGTTTGCACAGTGATGAATCTAGCCTCTTTTGGTTTTCTGACATGCAACACCACTCTTATCAACCTCATTTTCAGCCGTCGCTGTCAGCTGTTTTCTGCAACAATGCTCTGATAAATCCACCGGACCCTACCTGCCCAAACTGTGAACAGACATAGTCGGGGACTAGCTTTTGAACACAATGGAGCATTTAGCAGCTAAAGAGCCGGACATTTTAGCTCAGACACTGGTGGAGACCACGATAGAGCCAAAAAAAGAGCACATATTGTTCTGTTCATCAGGTGACTTGTGGATCTGCAAAAAGGGAACTGTTTGCCACCACACATTACCTTCAGATAGTTATATTGTGAGACTTTTTAGCTTGTTGTGCCACCACCCAAAATGTCAGTTAACGCCGCTGTAAGTGTCCCTCACAGTACTGGACTAGTGCGCCTCAGTAGCACGCAATGTGCATGAAATTCCTACATTCCTGTGATCTCATGTATCACTTCCATCATGTAATGTTGGAATGTGGTATTAAATAGGGGGACGTCTGTCTTGAGCCTCATCAGGTCTTTTACCTCAGCTTCAGTGTTTGGATCTTCCTCAGCACCACGTTTAATTTCATGAGGAAAAAAAAGAGATGCTGTAGCTGCTTGTCTTCCCATAAACAGACAAACTAAGGTTATAACTTTGACTTATTACACAGTGCTCCTCCTCACATGGTGCGCCAGGTGACATTTGCATGCAGATGCAATGAAGGGGAGCAGGTGACAGTCCACAGCAGAAAACTCAGAGAGCCATCCAAGTATCAGATGCAGAACCTCTATTAATCCCTGCCATCTTCCTTCTCCCACTGCCCCCTTGACGTGTCTCTTTACGAGTGACGCTCTCTGGCGTGATGCTGAGGTGCAGAGTTATACTGCCTGTTATCCCGCTTTACTATAAAACAATGTCAGGATTTAGATTGAATTTCCTCATCCAAGTGACCCTCTGTTGCGAGCCGTGGACGTGTTTCCGCAGCTCCATCGCGAGCACTCTCCTGGCCCCTTTAGTGATTCAGCTGTCACCACGAGGGTAGAGTCACTCCCACTCCTCTGCCCTCATGAATTCACATGAGGCTGGTGTGTCTGACTCTGCTTAAGGAGCACTGCCTGTATTCAGAAGCACAGCAGGCTGAGGAGTTTGCCTCCAGACTGCTCCAACTCCCTGAGAATGTCACTGACTCAGCAAAGGACTATCTCATTTGACACAGTGATAATAAACAAGGAAGTAATGATGCAATTTCAATGATGGCTAGGGAATAGTAAATGCATTTAAAAAAAAAAAAAAAATCCAATAGTGGAAAGTTGCTGTTGGTAGGCTGGTGGAGATCCCACCCTAAAGCAATTCCCCATGTGGTAGGGAACAAAATCCACCGTCAATGCAAAAAACAGTCCAAATTCATCCTAAGGTCATGTGAGACTTTAGTATAGTAGTAAGTAAAACCTAACTACATCTTTATTTCAAGACGCTCACAGTACTTGGCTAAAGCAAATTTCGTCACACTTTGGGTGCATTGTAAAGATTTGGGGAGATGGGGACAAAATGGGTAAAGGTGGAAAATGGGCCTACAGCTTTCCAAATCAACATGAGTTGTGCAGTGACAGACGAGGGCAAATGCATTGAAATGGCCCAAAACATTTCCATTGAATGTTTTTGCAGCTTCAGACATGATCACAATTCAAAAACTCAAATGAAAAAAAAAAGCCAAAGGCAACTACAGCAAACACACTACAAATACAGAAACAATGCAAAATCTAAAACATACAAAGCCGGAGAGCAAATGCAACAGAATAAATGCTGCAACACAACCAGAGTGCTTTAGCGGGAGCGCTGAGTGAAACAGCTTGATTTTCAGCCTGAGAGAGAGAGAGAGAACAGAGAGTGAAGTGAGGCAAAGATTAAACATAGTAACATAGTAAAGTACACGTATATGACACCTCTTCACTTCCTGCTTCTAAAACAAACACACTCTCCTGTCTGAGGGGAGGACTACGAAGCAAGATTAGTGGATTCATGAGGTATGCTGAGCCTAAAGCTGGGGCATAATCTGGACGGGACCAGGTTTGTTGTGCGGAACTAGACCGGCTGAACCCACAATGCAGACACAGAACTGGGTGGTTGGGAGACAGATGGGTTTATTAACACCAATGGAGAGGAGCAAGGACGGGGAAAAGGGGCTAGCGGGAAGCAGGACTGGGGTGGGGACCAGGGAAGACAACCAGGTGGAGCAGGAGCGGGACGGAGACCGGGGAAGACGGGGAGCAGGACCAGGACGGAGACCGTGGGAGACGGGCTGGAGATGCAGGGAGCAGGATCTGGACGGAGACCTGGGAGAACAGACGAGGGAGACAAAACCCGGAACCAGGACAGAGAGCAAACACGAGCGAAACAACAAGAAGTCTTGGAGAAAGGAGCCTGAAGTGTAGCTAGTGGCAGTGAGTGGTGATCTGGGCTGGGCAAAAGAAGAATTTCTGTTTTTACCTGGAACAGACAATAAAGTTGAATTGAATTGGCTTATGTCGGCAGGGAAGGAGTGGGTGGCTTGATTGGGGATTGGTGTCAGGTGTGTGGGCGGAGTGACCTGCTCGGGTGGCAGGTAGAGGGAGACAGCACAGGAGGGAGGAAGAGCAGGGGAGACAGAAAACAGGAGCCTAACAAGGTTACGTTTCAGAAAAGCTACAAAAAGCTTTTTTGTCTTTTCCCCGACGATATTCTCCATGAGCGATGTAGATTCTCAGCCAAGGGAAGACAGGGCTACCGTTTACGAAAATCATGATGGAAACCTGTTGAGACGTTTGCAATTAACGTTACCCAACAAAGCCATGCTGTGACAGTGGAGCAACCTGCAGCGTCACATTGTTACGGCAACATCCAGCATTCAGTTGGTGATGCAGAAAATCTGTAATATTAACACACACACACACTAACAGGATGATGAGGGCTCAGCTTCTACTCACCTCTGTGGATCATGTTTTTATGTTTGGTCATAGGTTAGAAAATTGATTAGTCTATTAGTAATTATCACAATAATATTTAATCAATACAATTAATTTCACTTTGATTTGGCCAAAAGCTAAAGTTATTTCCACGTGTCCTTCATTATTGGACAGAGTTGGATCTAAGTGTTCTCCTTTAGTAGGCTATGTTTAGATATGCTGTATTAGAGCTTGACAAAGTGCAGCTGCTACGTTACAAATAAACAGGAGGCACCGAGAGTTAGTAGTGAAAAATATACGATCTGTCCTCTTTTTCAGTCTTTATTGAGAAAACATTTGGTGAATTTATGTGGAAGAAGAATGAAATGACACATCAAACGCCTCCCTTCGTTGAGCAATCAGAGTCTGAAGCGGAGAGTCTGGGTTGACAGACATTTGATAACCAACCTTCCTGTTATCTCCCATCGTGAGTTTAGGGTTTGTCGAGCCAGCTCATGCTAAGAAAGCGTGAAAACTTGCTTTGTGGTACAGCCCTCAGGTCTCTCTCTCTCTCTCTCTCTCTCTCTCGGGTCAATAATCAAGCTCTTTTTGAGCACATTTTTTCATTTTCAGCACGTTTCCATCTACATATGAGGCTTTGGTTTTCTGCTACTGTAGTGTGTGTGTTTGCCTTTGTCTGCCTCCATAGATTTGTATGTGGATATATGAAACATTACCGTTATGGTGAACTGCATTCGGGGTCTGTCTGCTATTATGAGGACGATTGTGAGTCATTCCACTTTGATGGCTGACCATATTTATTTGAATCGGTCTACACACAAAGAGTGAAATCAAATGGTAGAGGAAGGGAGACGGATGTTTGTTTTTTTTCCTGCAGTCACAACATTTGCAATTTGCAACTTGCAACCCTGGATGTGGATCTCTCTAGGCAGCTACTCTCTGTGTTAGCTCTGGGTCAGACTCAGAAAAGAAATGGATATTATTCACAATAAAATCATGTGAATTCAGATCGCCAAATAATAGCACCATTAATTATCATTTAAGGTCGTGGAAATATTCCCGTCTTGGATTAATACAGAGTCTCCAGTGACCCTAAAGCAGGAGACTATCTTTACTTTAATAGTTACCTGAAATAAAGATTTTTCCCAACATTAACCAAAGTGCTTTTGATGTTTAAACCAGACGCAGGACTCAAAGTCAAGCTTTTTACACCAATCACCTCCCTATGACTTCAATGCTTCTTTTGTACGTAGAGCTTCCTGCTCTCAAAAAGCCCTTGAACATAATCCAGGCAGCAATTACATTTCCCATCACAACATAATTGGAAAAACAAATATTACTGTATCAACATCATTTCTAGGAGATAAGAGCTTGTATGGGAGGAACAATTACAGAGACCAAAGCCTGCCACGTTGAATACAACGTGAAACCACACAAAAGACACAATGTGGAACATTGGCTCACTGGTGGTCATGCCACATTTCCTTCAATGATTTCAAAATACAGAAAGCAAAAAAGAAGTGGTACATTTATTTGTGAGAAACATAAAATAGATCTTCAAGCATTTGTTCAGCCCATGTAAACACGCATGCAGATAGAGACGCGTCTAATCTAGCAAGTGTGTCAAAAGGCAGCCAGTCAAATTGGTAGACTTCCTGTTGTCCTCCAAAGAGCAGGTTGTAACCTCTGCTGAGTGCACAGATGACAGACAGAAGGAACTATGGGTAGTTTACATCTTTCCTGTTCATTTATCAGCAAGACAGGGCCAACAGGGTCCCTCTGTTTTCATTCTAATAAGTGTAAGATGTAAAGTAGACCTGCAATTCACTGATAAATAATTCGATAAAAAAAATAATTTGACTGTTTTTCTATTAAAATCTATGAGTGGAGTAAAACTGGACTGCTTCAAATGGTAAACAAGCAGTGGAGCCATAAGCCTTCCAATCTGTTTCTGTAACAGTAGATGACACGTGAATGATTTGACATATTCTACTTTTAGTAGAAATTCTCGCACACCTCCCTGCTCCTTATTTTATCTTTTTACAGAGATTTTCCTGAGTTTGATAGATGCTGAACGAAGTGATGTGGTATTTTTCACATGTTGTCCAACAGGTTAATAGGTTTATTCTGCTTCGTTAGACTTGAGATTCCAAGAAGGGTCTGTGTGTCTAAAGAGGAATTAAGCCATAGTTCAGTTGAGCACATCGCAGAGATGAGATCAGCTCCTGACATATTTTTGTAGAGGATATCCACTTGACTGGCTCATTAGCCTTCAAGCTGTTCTCTACAACTCCTAACTTGGACACTCGCCCATCCTACCAATCTGTTCGGCTGCTGACTGCTGATGTATCTTTATTTACCTACAGTGGTTTGGCCGTTGGATGAATACAGGGCAACATCTGTTTCTAAAATGTACCCGATGTGTCCTGGTGGATTCGGGGATGACATCACATTTAGTAAACCAACATAAACCCTTTGTTGGGCTTCTGATCTGTTTGACAGAGCACATTTTGTGCTGCGTAACTTAACTGACTGATCTATTCCTAGCACTCCAAATGTAGTCCAGAAAAATCTGCTGGATGCACTTTCACCCCCTCTTCTCTTCATCAATCACCAATAAATCCAGGACGATGCTGCTAACACCAGTAACAATGATATTACTGGACCAAATCTAACTTTTGCACAAAGCATGGGTGGATTACTGAAGGAGCCTGCGTCTGAAGGGGCAGTTAATATTTCTTGTTGGAAAGTCAAATGAGATGTAGAATGACGAGAAAGAGGCTCAAAACGACAAGAGTTAGTTTCCAAATGACTGCAATGAGAAAGAAACTGTAAAGTGACACAAAATGACAACAAACAGACACAAAATGACAACAAATAACATCTCCAAGTTGTTTGTGTCTCTGAGTGTGAGAGTTCTATAGTTCACCTGTGCAACTGTGTTTCTGAAAGAAACAAAACATCTCTCAGAGTTTGTGTCTTGCTCCTTTGTAGGAGGCATGAGGGACCTGTTACATGTACAGTATAATAATCCGTCCATAGTCCAAAGGGTGAGTCCCGATCTGGCAAGATTTTGTAGAGATCTAATCTGTCTGATTTGTTTTACAAAGAATGAACTGAATTTTGTGTCTTTTGTTTTTATATTACTATCAGTATATTTCTAAAAGTCAATATATTACACATTATTAAAAAAAAATCACAAAATAACCCCCATGATGTCACAGTGATGTCATCAGGGTTATTTTAGTGGTTATTTAGTGGCCGTGGACACAACTTTGTGATAAAGGGATTTCATTATAAACAGGAAGTGTGGTGTTTCAAACAAGCCCCCAGGGATGGAGCTGGACTGTGAGCTGATTTTGACACACAGAGGCCCAAAAAACATGCTCCCATACAAGGGAACAGCTGTAAATCGGTGAATAGAGATTTCAAGCCTCACAAACCTCTCGAAATGTGTTATCAGAATTTGCTCAGTCGGAACATCTAAATGAATTGTATGATTAATTATTTCATCCCATCCTTGTGTGCTGGGGCCCGCTCTTCCAGCAGAAGTCGATTTGATGTGCATGCTCTTAGTCAGTGTCAGTGTCTGCAAAATAGCTGATCTAAGAGAGGTAAACGCACAAAAGTAGCAGATTTTCTGATAACGAGTGGATAAAATCTCTTAAACATCTGCTGACATTTTTCTTTTGAAGAGATCATAAGTTAATTCATGTTTTCTGTTGCTTAAAGCTTTGACCTTTAGAAACTCTGTCCAGCATGTAGCCTGTTGCCGGTGTAACCTTTATATCTTATCTGGACCACCAGGACAAAGTGGGTCACGTTGTGTAATACAGGCGAAGAAAGTGAAGTCTTTCATGTCAGCCCGGTCCCCATGTGGTCGCAGTTGGATGAAGGGGGAGGAGGGTTGTGTTTTTGAGGTGACACATGGTTTTTCTCAGCACAGACAGATCAACATCTCCCTGGCCTTCTCAAGTCTCCAGGCGAACAGCTGAGACTGGCCTCGTTTCTGGAGCTCCATCTTCGCCTGCCTCACGCTTCCCTGCTGCCTTCTCGATGTGATTTGTGTTTGATCTCAAATTTGCAGCACACCTCATTAGGGGAATGGACTTGTGACCTTGAAAGTACAGTGCTTCACCAGCATCCCAGGTGCGTTTTGAGGTGTATTAAGGAGCTGTGACTTTTAGTCAGGTGGTGGGGATGGGGGCTGAAAAGTTCTCTGTAACTAACATGATGTTCCTATATTTCTGCAGCTTTTTTCCTTTACTGAACAGCTGAAACTAGTGAACACCCAAAAATATCGGTTGAAAAAAAGATGGACATTATGGGCATTCTGTCCCCTGTCATCATACAGACTTCTGGTATGTTTGGAAAGGAAATGGTAAAAATACGAGCATACAGGACAATACATGCTGTGCTGTTAGCATATTTAGCAGTAAAATAAAATTCAATGTTCTTTATCAATTCTTTATCCATGTTTAGACAATTATTTAAGCACAGTTAAAAAAAAATAAATAAAAAAAACATTGATAGATGTATAATAGATACAATAAATTACTTACCTCAAACGAATTATAAAATGAAACCGGGGAAGTTTAGTTTTTCTGGAGGAAGACAGGAGGAAACATTTTCTTTACTATTGCTGTAGAAATTCAGAAACTTGTCTGAACTGATTTCAGTGAGCTTCAGAACCTAGAAATGCCAGTCTAAGCACAAAGTTCACCATATGCTAACACAGGAGGCAGACATCCATGCAGTTTCACTAGCGCATAAGCATGAACAAGCACATACATGAAAACATACACACAAACATGCACACAGCAAGAGGAGGGGGGGCAGATAAATCTGGTCGACTTTCCTAGAAGTGTCTGTGGCCTGAGACGTGCATCAGGGGCATCCGGTCTGAATTTCCTGCGGCGCTGAAGGTCCCAACAGACAGCCAGCTGCTCCATCACACTCCTCACCTTAGGCCACGCTCATTTAGCAACACTGAGATACTCCAAACGGCCACATGGGGAGCTAACAACCCTCTAATCAGTGTTTTCACCTTCACCGTCCCACTCTGACCAGACCACACAGTTTATTTGCAAGAGACAGCTCAGATATTAGTGGAGCCTTCCTTTAAATCTTCACTTCATTTAAACCTCACTGAGCTATCTGTGGCCAATCATTACAAACTCATGCTGTGCAGACTAACTTTGTTCAAACCCATTCATTCTTACTTGAAATGTTGGTGGAGAATCTGAAAATTGAGTTCATGTGCAGTTCTAAACCAAATGTCATGTGCTAATGTCAGTTAAACTGAAAAAGTAAAGTATTTTGTTCATTCTGGGGATAACCAGTCCACAGATCCACCCTTACACTCATCTGCAGCTGTATTATGTTGGAAATAAATAACAAAAATACAGTAAAGATAAATATCTGTTATGCTCAGTGACTCATAACACTTAAACAATCAATTAAGATCCAATCAGAGGAAATGGGAAGCATGTGGATGCTTGGGTGACACAGGCCAGGTGAGGAAGAGGAGTGGTAGTAGTAGACTGAGTTAGTAGTAGACTGAGTGAATGAAAGCAGGATTCATGACTTGTTATCAGACCGCACTTGGTTTGACAGATACTCACTATTAGAGGACTTGGATGACGATCAGTCTTTTAAATTCCTACTTTGATTGAGCTCTTGGTTTGTTCAACAAAAAATCACTTCAACAGTGGCTCAGGCTTTGCCCCCTCCCTCTTTGTATGCCTGCCCCGTGGCCCAGTCAGTAACCCTCTATAGGAACTCTGTCAGTGTGGAAGTGATGATTTTTCCAAACTTAAGGCCACATAAAGGTATCGTTTGACATTTTAGAAATATATTTATACACTAAGAGAAGAGATGAATGGATCACCACTCATCTGTTAAATGTGAAGCTAAAGTCCTCCGGTTAGCTTAGCTTAGCATGTCATTAAGGCTGGAAACAAGGGCTAGCCGGCACCTAGCCTGGATCATTTCAAAGGTAGCAAAATCCATGTTCCAGCACCTCCAAAGCTCATTAATCAACACCTTACACTTGGTTTGTTAAATTCTTACAAAAACCAAAGTGTAAAAATGACACGTTGTGGTGTTACTGGAGGTCTTGTGTTGGATGTTTTCTTTTTTGATGTTGTTTAGAGTACTGTATAGAGGTTATTACTGAATGTAAATACATTGAATGAAATAACATTGACCATAAACTGTATAAAATGGGGTTCTATGTCATGATAACTATTATGAAATGTTTAATTATACCTTTAAAGGGTTGACAAGTTCCTTAAACATCCTTTTACCAAGGCTACACCTAAATATGTCCATGAGAGATTGACCACAGGAGGATTCATTTTATTTGTATCTGTGCACATCATTCTTCCACAGTGTAGTATGTAACATATACCTGCTCTATAAAAAAAGCAGGATAACAAGAAGTAAGACAAGAATAACTTTTTCCTCATAATAGGAAGTGATCCGGCATTTACAGATGTGCCCCCGGAGAGTAGTTTGGAAAGGTCAAGCCACTGCAACACCAGTGGAGGCCTGCCTGCGTGAGTGTCACATTACACCAAATGAACAGCATAATGTGGTGCTCTCTGATTCAGCGCAGTGCTAAAAGGTTACAACAAATGAACAGTTTAACACCAAAGTCATTTATCTGTACGATCGCAAAGGTTGCTGCAGCTTCATGGGACCGTTGCATATTATTAGCATGTGCAGGGAATGTGTGGCATTGTGTACAATTACAAAAGAGCAATTAGCATTTATATAGGTTCCAAGTGTAGTGGAATATGATTAAGATAACTACAGGAGGGGTAAAGGCTGAGGTCTGATTACCACTGATGTATGACTTTATGAAAGCATTTCATTATGTCTCTCTTTGCTATTATGACACTTTCCCCCACAGAGCAATTAACATATGTTGGTGAACATGACATCTAATAGTTTAGAATGAAAATTAGATGAAGGAAAGAATTTGAACTTTCACAGCATTTCATTTCTTATTCATGAAAGAAACGTAGTTGCTGAGGTTGTGATTTACACTCTGGTCTACAAGAGTGCCACAATCAGTTTCCACCTGCACGTAGCCTCGATTCCATCTTCTCCGGCTTGACCAATACACTAATGGGGGGATAAATGCCAGTCCATTTCCCTTACCTGCGTTTCCTGGAAAGGTGCTGACAGTTATCATTCGTCTCCTGATGGGGGGTTGTCTGGGTCTCTCATGTGGCAGATAAGAGAGTAGACAAATGAACTGGAAGAGAGAAACGTGTAATGCCATTCGGCAGGCTGGCATATGAAGAAAGGTCCCAGGATGAGTGTCATCAAAACAAGTCGCCAAATTCTTATTTCGTCACCTCCCCCTTCCCAGACTAGACGCACACGCAGCCAGGGCCGTGGCTGTTTGATCTCTAAAAGGTCCACAGAGTGTGAAGAAATTAGCTGAGGCTCAAGGTGCAGAAATGATATTGACACTCTGTCATAGGTCATCTCTGCTACACATACCAGAGGCCTGCTAAGTCGATAGGTGTTCATTAAAAGGGGGAGAAATCAGAGTGAGGAGTACAAAGCAAATCTGAATTGAGCGAATCTCCTTGGTTTATCTGCGGGGCCGAGTCATGTTGAACTTCCCCCTAAGTCTCCTGTAACTTTCAAACTCAGGACAATTATTGAGGCACAAAATCGGACAAATTGCTTTGTTTTGTGTTCAGCGTCCAACCTCTGTGCATGAGAGACATGAGCTCACATGAAACTGGTACCACGGGCCCTTCCTGTTATCTTGCCTTGCTCTCCATTCTGTTGCATACACCTGAAATAATAATTTTTAGAAATGTGCCCTGATTGTTGAAACACTTTATGGGGCTGAGAATCAGCTCTGAATTCATTCGGAGGGCCAAAAGCTATCAAAAGCTCCGTCAAATTCTCAGTCTGATTCTCTGATCTGATATTTTCAGATCTACACTGAACAAAAATATAAACAAAACACTTTTGTTTTTGCTCCCATTTTTCATGAGCTGAACTCAAAGATCTAAAACATTTTCTATATACAAAAAAAACAACCATTTCTCTCAAATATTGTTCACAAATCTGTCTAAATCTGTGTTAGTGAGCACTTCTCCTTTGCCGAGATAATCCATCCCACCTCACAGGTGTGGCATATCAAGGTGCTGATTAGACAGCATGATTATTGCACAGGTGAGCCTGAGGCTGGCCACAAGAAAAGGCCACTCTGAAATGTTCAGTTTTATCACACAGCACAAGGCCACAGATATCACAAGTTTTGAGGGAGCGTGCACTTGGCATGCTGACTGCAGGAATGTCCACCAGAGCTGCTGCCTGTGAATTGAATGTTCATTTCTCCACCATAAACCGTCTCCAAAGGCGTTTCAGACAATTTGGCAGTACATCTAACCGGCCTCACAGATTTGTGAACAATATTTGAGAGAAATGGTTGTTTTTTTTTGTATATAGAAAATGTTTTAGATCTTTGAGTTCAGCTCATGAAAAATGGGAGCAAAAACAAAAGTGTTGCATTTATATTTTTGTTCAGTGTATATATATATATATATATTAAGAATATCAAATATCTTAGAGGAATAGTTTGACATTTTGGGAAGAATTCTATATATATTTCTTCATTTATTGATTATGTAGCCAATATCAAAGAAGACATTTTGGCAAATATGCTTATTATTAAGACTTAGATGAGAAGCTCAACGCCACTCTCACATCTGTTAATTGAATCTGGCCTACAGCCAGCAGCAGGCTAGCAGGTTAGATTGGACACAGGGAGAAACAGCGAGCCTGGCTCTGACGGTGTGACGGTAAACCAAATCTGCCTACCATTTGTTTAATCTGTACAAACCCGGAAAAAGAAATATTGGAGCACATGTCATTTTTCTGCCTGTATGAATCAAACAAACAACAATTAGCGAGCTTCCGTGGTGCTGGTAAATGGATTTTGTTACCTGTTCACAGACTCTTTCTGATCGGCTGGTAGAGGTAGCTTCATATTTACTGCACATATCAGAGTGGGATTCATCTTCTCATTTAAAACATATACATGTATTTCCCAAAATGTCAGTTTTAACGATTTCTTGTAATGAAATTATGCTGTAAAATACCCACGTTTGTATTTTTTTATTTCAGCCAGGAGAGCCTTCCTTCACTGGAGGATTGAAAAGGTACTTCATGAAATCATCTTTGGCAGTTAGACCCCATCAAAATGACATAAATATAGGTGGTAAAGATGTGGAATATTATAGGAATATTCCCCCAATGGAGCGTACATACTGGAGGTGAAGACTAATGCTGAGAGCTGGATGGGGAGCACGGTGAAAGGACCCATGGTGCACTGGGGGTGGAGGAGGGTGCCGTGAATTGGCCTGAAATGACAAGTGACAGCGCACAGCGAGAAAGCTACGAGATGATTGGCTCACGAGGGTTTGAGCAAGTTTTTGATTGGTTTAAACTGAAGAGTGTGAACGCCCACAAGCAGCTGATGTGACAGAAGCAGGAAGACAGTGACAGAGAGAGAGAGAGGGAACATAACTAGATCATGACTAGACAGTCCTCCTGGTTATATTTTTGCAAACTCCCAGGATGTTGCCAAATTCCTTAAATGATCCTAAAAATATACAGAGGACACACACACACACACACACACACACACACACGGTTAGATGATGACAGAGAGGATATAATCTGGTGACTCTGCTCAGTTTTTCAAGCTACACGATCTATTAGGTCATGATAAAACAAACATTCCTCATGTTACAATTCACATGTTGACCATTTCCCATCTTTTGTGCCTTTTTAATCACACACCATTAATCTTACTGTAACTACTTTTATGTATTGCTACAGCCTGTCAGATACGCTCTTTGAAATAAAAGGACAGAAAGGAGATACAATAAATCTTCCACAGTGAGGTTCGGATACCTTCTGGTGTTCTCGGTTTGAAATATAGTGCTACTGAAGTTTTTGGAGCTGTGTGAGATTTAATAGAAAGGAAGATATAGTTTGGACTCGAGGATACAAATGATATTATGTTTGATTCCTGGATATTTCCTGCATATCCCAGTGTATGAAATGTAAGTACTTGTACTCTCCCCTTTGTTTCCAACTTGAACCCTGATGGATATGCGTCTCTATTTGAGTATATGCTCAAGATGAGCACAAGCTGTATGCAGTAATCTAATAAAACAACATTAGCATTTCAAAAGAAACATTTAACTCTCAGCAGATGATAATCAGATTAGTTCTTCGTCATTTGAAATCAGTGAGACCTAATCTAAAAATCAATGCCCATAGGTGACCGGTTTCTATGGGTTCCTTTCTGTGGTTTGCTCTGCTTTTCATAATTGGCCTGTAATTGATTTTTATTGTTGCATCAAACATATGTCCAGGTAAACACGTATTTAGCAAGGTTAGACTCCCGAACAATCACACCCAAACACTCCCTGTTTCAAATGGTGTCACTTTGTGCACTGAACGGCATTTGTGTCTGAAGAAAACAGTAACCCAATACAGATTGCTTTGGGGATCTGTGTGTAATCAGCGAGTGCACATGTGTCTTGTGGGTAATGCAATTCCCCGGTGAGCCCTGCAGATGGTCTGCTGCTTGTAGTTTACAGAGCCACCCATTCAGCCTCAAGAGTAATCAACGTAAGACCTTTCACTAAATCATTACTCAAAACTCGTGTTCTAGGAAAAGCACAGACCTGCGAGGAGAGCGGCAGAGGTCATCTTGGCAAATCCACGGTGGCTGGTGGGAACTATCGATTTACCTGATTTTGATTTCATGAAGAATGAATACTGTGACCTCCGTTTGACAGCTGTATGCCAAAGATAGTAACATTGTATCTGTCACATAGGATTAATCTTCCTCTGGAGGGAAAAAGGTGGACTCACCCACTGGATCTGCACCTTTTGAAATCATAATCAGAGCTGGACCTGGTCTGTTCAATATCTGACCATTAACTGTATAAGCACCTTTTATTGCTTTTTAATTCTGTTTTTTGATGTTAGGTTTATATGCATACATGCATGTATTTATACACTGTCGCCCATAAAGTTGGAATCAAATGTTTTTCCCCTCTTCTCATGAAATGATTGTGACAATGTGATTTATTCTTGATAAATAAAGTTTATATCTTCTCAACTTTATTGATCAAACTCTTCCAAACATATCACAGTGAAACTTAAACCACAATTAAAGCTGCAAGCAGCGTTGGAGGGCCCTCGCACCTCTGTGCATGTCGTGGCGTGCGGCGGCTTCGTCCTGTTGCTGGACTCCGACCCTTCCACGCGGCTCAGAATGTTCATGTATTTTGGACAGGGCGTGAAGGAGTTACATGTCACTTTCTGTGTCCCCTATGTGGCGCTAGAGAACAGCAACTAATGACGTCCTATCAACACTTCATATACTGGAATAGTATATGAAGTGTTGACTACACTGTGAAAATGTCGTGCAAATCAAATGATCATTGCCATAGACGTGTTACTTCCTGTTGCCACCAGGTGGCGCAATGACTGTGGTCACTAATTGGCATCTAGATGTCTTCAGGCCGGGACTGTTATTAAACGTGACAAGTTTGAAACAGATTGTATAATGTACACTGAAGTTATAGCAATTTCCTGTTTCATGGCGAACAGCGTTGCCATGGTGACAGCGTCTGACAAAACGTCAAGAGCGGCATAACTTTACATCATCTACGTCTTGGGAATGTTTGGATCAAATTTGAGATGGCTGTGATTAATCTGCTGAGAGAGAGAGAGACGTCCGAGAATAAAACATGCACTTTATTCTGCAGTTTATTTGCAGAAAATGACAAATGGTCAAAATAACAAAAAAGATGCAGTGTTCTCAGACCTCAAATAATGGAAAGATCATAGTTCATAGTTCATATTCACTTTTAAACAACACAATACTAATGTTTTAACTTAGGAAGAGTTCAGAAATCAATATTTGGTGGAATAACCCTGATTTTCAGTCACAGCTTTCATGCGTCTTGGCATGCTCTCCACCAGTCTTTCACATTGCTGTCGGGTGAAGAAGCTCAGCTTTGTTTGATGGCTTGTGACCATCCATCTTCCTCTTGATCACATTCCAGAGGTTTTCAATGGGGTTCAGGTCTGGAGGTTGGGCTGGCCATGACAGGGTCTTGATCTGGTGGTCCTTCATCCACACCTTGATTGACCTAGCTGTGTGGCATGGAACATTGTCCTGCTGGAAAAACCAATCCTCAGAGTTGGGGAACATTGTCAGAGCAGAAGGAAGCAAGTTTCCTTCCAGGATAACCTTGTACGTGGTTTGATTCATGCGTCCTTCACAAAGACGAATCTGCCTGATTCCAGCCTTGCTGAAACACCTCCAGATCATCACCGATCCTCCACCAAATTTCACAGTGGGTGCGAGACACTGTGGCTTGTAGGCCTCTCCAGGTCTCCGTCTAACCGTTAGACGACCAGGTGTTGGGCAAAGCTGAAAATTGGACTCATCAGAGAAGATGACCTCACTCCAGTCCTCTATGGTCTGATCCTTATGGTCTTTTGCAAACCTCAGCCTGGCTCTTCTTTGCTTTTCATTGATGAGGGACTTGAGCCCTGCCCCCAGGAGCCTGTTTCGAACCGTTCTCGCCGTGCACTTCACCCCAGCTGCCATTTGCCATTCTTTTTGTAGGTCACTTGATGTCATCCTATGGTTGCTGAGTGACATTCCAATGAGTTGACGGTCATCTCGGTCAGTGGAGAGTCGTTTTTGCCCTCTGTAGTTTTGTTGTCCCCAATGTCTGCTGCTTGACCTTGTTCTTATGAACCGCTGTCTTAGACATTTTAAGGATGGAAGCAGCCTGACGCTCACTGTATCGCTCTGCCAGTAAAGCCAGAGTTGAACCCTTCTTTTCCTCACTCAAAACTTTTCTTTTCAACTCTTTTGGCATGGTCAATGGTTATTTTTGTGATTCCAATTACTTTTGAGGTACTACTAGCACTGATTTTGCCATCCAGCTGTTCCTATTGAAGAGGATAGTGATGACCACAGCAGTGGTTTTTTCCTCATTAAATAAGATTTGGTTCAGGTGATCACCTAATCAGTACCTCATTAAGTAGAGTGAGGTGTGGAACGGCTGTCATACATGTAGAGATGCTGATTTCAGAAAAATTTGCAGTGGTCTCTTAATTATTTTTTTTTTTTCGAGAGAGACCTTTCATTGTTGTTTTGTTTATTTAGGTTAGTCTTTCCTTTATCCTTTGTACAACTGGAGTGAAAACAACATAAACATCTTAACATGTATTAATAGTGCCATCTAGCATTAGAGTCCAGGAGTCCAGCGATGAGGTGACTGATACTCTTAGGGTACTTTTGCTGTTTCTCAGAACTTGAAACCATGTTTTGTTGGTCAGACTAACGTCACTTCTGGTTCTGGTGTTTTTTTCACTTTCACAGTGAGCAGAAATAATAGGTTACAAGTGAAAGTGAAAGTCCTGCATTCAAAATTTTGCTTAAGTAGAAGCACAACACCATAATCACCATAATATAATTAATACAGTATAAATATATAAAAAAACATCATTACTAATCTGAATCTGCAAAGTAACCAGTGCATATAGTTAAAGAAATGTAGTCAAGTAATAAGTACAATATTTTCCTTTGAATTCCTTTAAATTGTAGTGAAGTAGAAATATAAAGTGGTGTGAAAAGAACATACTCCAGTGAAGTACAAGTACTTTAAAACTGTTCTTCCATTCATTATTCGTGTGCTGCTTTCCACCACTGTAGTTTTGTGTCAAGCACTCTCATTGTTTTGTAAGGCAATAAAGTGGATTTTATCGTGCAAATCTGGCCTGAAGATGCATCATAAAAATTGCAATTTTCAGCGCTGTCTTTGATGATGGTTTCATTTGTAAAGCTGTGCACAAACGTCATTGTTTAGTTTGTACTTCTCTCCGCTCCACTCTTAAAAGCAGTGTGTTGGCATGGCTATGCTTCACTGTTGATGTAAAATGACATTAGATTCAGGTAGATTCAGCGTCTGAAGATGGAATTAGTAGAGTGTAACAAGTCAACAATTCTGTCTGATATCTCATATTTTTATCTACACACACACACACACACACACACACACACACACACACACACACGCTTTTTTGTTTTGATCTTTGTGAGGACACTGGCAGACGCAATGCATTCCCTAGCCCCTTATCCTAACCTTAATCATCACAGCTAAATGCCTTAACCTAAATGTTGTTCTCATAACTACACAAAGACACACACACACACACACACACACACACACACACACATACAGTCTTCCTGACCCTGTCAAAAGACACAATTTATAAAGCAAAGACCAAGAAAACACAGAGCATAACACACATATACATTTACATATATACAAAAATAAGACATGATGATTTGCCAAACGTGTTTGTAGAATACTACCAGGTAACCACCTGAGCCAGGACATCTATTGTTAGGCATAAAGAAGAGATCCTTCTTGAGTTCTTCTGGAGTTATGTGTTGGTCTAATGTGTTGACTTGTTCCATAGACAGTTTTGGGAGATCTATGCTGTCAAGAAATAAATTGATAGTTAGGTTCTGTTCTTCACTAAATGAGTTTCTTATGAAAATGATGTGAAGGAAAGAAATGTGAAGGAAAATGCCTTTTTTGTCCTTTGGGTTAAAAACGTCCATGTTACTCTTTGATTGCTGTTATCAACATTTTTTCATTGTTTCTCATATGATGTGATAGGTGAAGAATTTATCTGTTTTGTCCTCATCTTCAAAAAGGTTTAGTCTTGTTCTTTGCATTAGGAATTGTGTCTTTCACGTACGTCATTTTCTGTATTTCGCTTTGGATTTGCTCCCTGTGGAGTTGGTCAGGAATCCTTCCTTGATCAATTCACTCTGTGGAAAGGAAGTTGTTGAAATCTTTGTCAATTAGGAGTTCTACTCGGAGGGATTGAATCTTTTTCATACACCGGGTGAAAACTAGCTGGCCGATATTATAACTGGATCAGTTTCAGGGTTTTTATTTGAGATGTAAAATAGTTACTAACTAGGAAGTGATCTACTCTGGGATAACTATTGTGGGATGGTGAGTAATGGCAGTATTTTTTATTTGTTTGGTTCTTTGATCACCAGCGATCACAAAGACCTACAACCCTCATATAGGGTTTTATTGAATCAGATGAGT
Source organism: Pempheris klunzingeri (assembly GCF_042242105.1). NCBI lineage: Eukaryota > Metazoa > Chordata > Actinopteri > Acropomatiformes > Pempheridae > Pempheris > Pempheris klunzingeri. Next base: position 25,715,914 of record NC_092023.1, read on the forward strand.
GAAAGGTTCTATGGTGTGAGCATACTGTGTGGGCCCATAAATGTTGGCTATTGTTTTTATTTACATACATAATAAGCCTGGAGATGATAACAAAGCAACCATCTGGGTCCACAGTTTTGTTTTCTATTTCGGTATGGAATGATTACCATCCTGTCATTCACTGTGGATTTTGGCAAACTTTACTTAAACAAGAGTAAATGGTGCATTTGTTGGGCACTATTTTCAGCCATGGATTCATACACATTTAGTGCTCCAGTGAGTATTTGGGGCAGAAGACCAGTGTAGGACCAGTGGGATTGACTCACAATAAACTACAATGTGTGTGTTCATGGGAATGAAAGAATGTGTGAAACAGTGAAACAGTGTGGCACAGTGATGTGTTTTTAATAGTTTTTGGACAACAATGGAGCTCTGTAGCACAGAGGAGTGATGTCTGAGGCTTTGGATACACAAATACTTGTTAGTTGGATCAGTTCAGTGTTGTTTTTGGTCTTGTCATGGACTTGTTGCCAATAAAACACATGAAGACTATCACCAGCCTTATCCTGTAACGTGTAATATCTAATGTGGAAATTGATTATTAGGGGTTAAAGGGATAGTTTGTATTTTTTGAAGTGGGGTGATGTATTTATCCACAGTTAGTGTATTACCTACATTCAGTACACTTTGGAGAGCAGTTTGGAGAGGCAGACAGGATCACTGGCATGGAAGCAAAGTTATGTGCCAATGTGGACGGAAGCTGCAGCAAAACACATTTTGCCACCTAGAAAAAGGCCCACCTAAAAACTCTCAATTTAAGTCTATGCTATATTTAATAACCTTTACCTCAACATCAGACATGCTGTTCCGATGGGAACTGAAGCCATTACATCACTAACACCAGACCCCACTGATAAAAACATTAATTCTACAGAGCAGAACGAAAGGGTTTTTGGTCCACTGCTGCCTCAATTGGATAGTTTGTGTGTTGTGCAACTAGATTAGCACTCCTGTGTTCTAGGAGGTTAAATTACTGTCTTTCCCAATAAGGTCTGGTGGATGAGAGCCGCTATTTTCTTGACTGCATAGATGGAAGATAAAGGGTGCGGCGATTACGTGGTGAGAACGTCCACAACGACTGCATCCAGGAAACCACTCAAGGAAGTGGCGGCTCAGTGATGGTATGGGCCAGTGTTCATTATGGAGGAAAAACGCCATTGGTGGTGCTGGATGGAAACGTCAGCGCTCTTGTGCACCGGGACATCCCGGAGAACCATTGCCTCCCACACGCAAGAACAACTTTAGGCTGCAAGACGACAACGCAAGAGCACATAGAGCAGCTGCAGTGAGAGAATTTCTTGATGCAGAGGGGGTGCAGCAGATGTCATGGCCTGCTTGCTCCCCTGATGTGAACCCTATCGAGCACGCCTGGGATGCCTTAGGCCGAGCCCTTAATGAGAGGGACAATACAGAGTCTACAGGAATTAGCCCGGGATCTGACCGAAGAGTGGGACGCCTTCTTAACGCATTGATCCGTGTCAGGGGCGGCCATACTCAATATTAGTGACTGAGTCACATTTGAAAAAGTAATATTGGACATTCTTATGCATGAAATCCTCTCGAATATGTGTTTCCTGTTAAATTGACCAAGGTTGAAAAATTTAAACAAAGCCCTTAATCCTATTGTTCAATACCCCCAATTTAGTTAAAGCCTGAATCCACAGTTTGCAAAGGTTAATTGTGGTTTAATTTTCACTGTGATCTGTTTGGAAGAGATTGATCAATAAAGTTTTGAGATAGATGTACACTTTATCTATCAAGAATAAATCACATTGTCACAATCATTTCATGAGAAGAGGTGAAAAATATTTTTTTCCAACTTCATGGGCAACAGTGTAGTTGCTTCTTCTATAGGGTTCTTGGTTATGGCGAGATGAAACACTGCTTCTCCCAGTGGCTGTGATTACTGGTGTGAACTCCCACACTGTTGCTCTTGGCTGTATCCAATGTTAAAATGCTGGATGTGAAACCTTGACTATTGACGTTTGAGACACACTCCTTGCTCCTGTGACACATACGTTCTAACAGTTGTGTAAGATGTGTAGATGTTCAGGGTATGTATTCTCAAATGTCTGATGTGGATGGTATTGGAATTTGTTCAGAGATGAGGCTGAAATGTTTGCTTTGAAATCACAGTACACAAAATCCCTTTTTATTTTTTTATTCGATTCCTGATAACCCGACAGGTCTGTGTGTGAACTGTGAGCACACCATCTGCGCTCCTTGAAAACACAACTCTTAAAAGCAAGGTGTATGTTTTTATATGAATGTCCGTGTGTCCGTGTACGGTCTAATGTTTAAATTCAAATCCCAGGATGAGACAGTATCATCAGTGTGTCCAACAGTGGGTTTAGTAAGCATCAGAAATACTATTCACTGCCAAGCCTCCAAACTATTCTGTATATTTCACTACATCATCGAGCAAAGGACAGGAGTGTAGCACACATGTCCAGCGTCACCTAAATGTGTCACAGGATGTTATTGCAACAGCAGTCACACACATCAGCACAAAAGCTTGAGAGCTGGAGGGTGTTTCTGCACACTGCAGGTGATCTGGAGCACTGGATGTGAAATAAACAAGGTCAGTTTTGCTTCCTGTCCACCAGGGAAACGGATGAATCTCATAAACCAACCCACAGAAGGGAAATATTGCCCCATGTATTGACTAGGTATGAAAGATATGCTACACGGTGAATCACATTACCATGAACAAGGCTCTTTAATATGACCTGTAAACCAACAAAACTTAGTTTTAGTCGGTCATTTTGCTACTTTACTGGACCCGTTAACAATCTCAGCTTATGTTAGAGCACACAAACACACTGTTTAATCTAATCAGAACACAATTGCTCTGGTATTTTTAAGAGGCTGAACAGAAAACACCAGCCTCCAAATTCATCATATATGGAGAATGAAGAACACTAAACAGCAACTAAAAAAAACTATTCTTAAAATCAAGCAAGATTATAATTTCCCATTGAGATGGATGAAAATCAGTGGGTGTACATTAAGGGAAATATTTATATATATATTTTTTTACAATTTAATTCCGCTTTTATCTGCAGAATAAATGATCCTCCACCACCATCCAATCTGGAAAAAAGACTGTAAGGGTTTCTCCCTTTATCACTTCCACACTGTAATAGAGTGCTGAAGGTTTAACATGTCCATCTTAGGGCTGTCCTTCAGTTGCCAGCGCTTCTCAAAATTTCCCTCATGGGCTTCAATGCTAAGCCTTCGGTGGAACAGCCGGGCCCGGCCAATTCCACAGGTCACTGCCCCGGTGGAAGCCTGGTAAACATGTAATAGAGGAGTGGGTTGTTGACAGCAGAGCAAGGTTGAAAACATTGGTACCACAAAACTGCACGTGCTGCAGTGATGTAACACTGTGACCTCTGGTGATTACCTCAGTATTGTGAGCATTCAGATTTGTCCTGGGCTCAAATCATTGCACAGACTCACAGTCTGACTCGAACCATTGGCAAAACCAAGTGTAATAGAATTCAATGCTGCTGCAGAGTGAATTATGTGATGTTTAAAGGAAATCTTGTCAAGTTTTAACCAAAACTAGCTGGATCTGCTCTGTTGAGTCTTCTCAAGCAAAGCCCAAGGTTGAACTTGGCAGTGGCACTTCAAAACACCTGCCAAACAAAAAGCAGTCATACAGAGGTCTGGACAGACTGCGCAGGCCATAAATCCTCATTTATGTGATGGTCGCTGAGGTGTGACAAGCTGGCTTCCACAGGAGGGCACTAGATCAAAGACTGGTCAGAGATGGAACAGCAGGAAGATGATTCACCTCCGAGGAAAAGTTGCACACGGACGTGGACTCGACCTTCAAGTTCTCATTCCAAGTATAATAGAGATGACATGTTTGTAAAAGTTGGAATTAATTTGGAACAAATCCTTTATTCCTACTTGGATCTTTGTCTTGTCAACATGCTTCATGATTGGCAACCACATCTCTATTTATGCATAATGCACACCAATGGGCTGGCAAGCTCTTTGATGGCAGGTGCGGTTAACCCTCTTTATGAAGCCACAAGGTGATGAACATCCAAACAATTGTGAGCAATTCAATAAAGTAAAGTGGTGGGTTTTTTTCTGCAAACTTTATATATTTTCCCCAAAAGTTGGTAGTGTGGATGTCTAACATGAGATGATATATGTACCAGATGTCTGTATATTTAACCCTAGAACACTAACCGAACAAGTTAACACCATCACAGGTAACACCATCACTAATGTTGGGTATATTTTACCTGATAAAAAATACTTCTCATCAAAATATATTAAAGTACAACAATACATGGCAAATTGAAGTTCTCTTCTTTTATTTTCACCTATACAAAGTCTCATTAAATGAAAAAAAAACCTATAAAAAGGCTCTAAAATTAGTGAATGAAAAAAAAAAAGACACACAATGAAACAATAAAAATCATGTGATCACCCAACGTTAGTGTTCGAGGGTTAAGATTCAGGTCTGCTGTTTGGAAGCGTGGCCTCTGTGACTGGTTTTACTTTGCTAGTAATAATTTGAATCCCTGTCACCCTGTGACGTTAAAGTGAGTTACCTACACCTGCCATCACAGAGCTTGGCAGCCCACGAGTGTACATACAGGTGTATCTATACATTTCTTAAGCATGTTGACCAGATGAAGATCCAGGTAGGATCAAAACAGTGTCAGTCTCATGAAAAGAAAAGTGGCGTGGAGCAAGTGTGCAGGCATTAACAATCTTCTTGCTGACGCTGCCTTACACCTACGTGATTTGTGTATAATTAATCTCCTTTAACGAATGCGTAGTTCCTCATCCTCTTGAGACTCCTGATCCTTTCCAAACGTCATGCTGAGCCTTTGTGGGCAAAGTATGATTGTACATTTGGTCAAAAGTGGCTAAATGTCAGCAGCAGCTCCTCAGTGGTTCCGGATTAGGCACTGTAACACTCATAACCACCTTAACAGGCCATTATAATTCTTGATGACACAGTTCCTCAGCATGATATACACCAGATATTTTCCTTTTTGTTTGGAAAGAAGCTGTTTTTTGGACAGCTGTGGAAAATGCTGGCAATCGTCTACATAAGAGATTCTCCTTATTTTCCTGAACAGCTAAAACACACTGTAGATGCTCCTCAGTGTGACAGTAGTGTGCTGAGGTTTCAGTTAGTTTCTCTGGACAGTTAGAGCTGCATAAACCTTTAATCTTCGTATTTGTTTCAACGTAAATATCCCCAAATTATTATCGTCATTGTTTCAGAATGTGTGCTCATTGCACAAACTTGGCTGCAGCTGCAAGGTGTGAAGTGAAGAAATCAGTGTATGTTCAGTTCAGTCAGCCCTCCTGAAGAAACACTGTTCATGTGAACACTGGTGAACAAACAATAATGACTGAAGTTCACTTTTACAGTCTGCTTATAGTTCACTCACACACGCTTTTACATTTTCAGATTTTTGGAAGGGTGTCCCTTCTTAAAGCCCATATTTAGCGAGCAGGTGCTTATGCTGGCCTGTGTCTTGCTGGGTGTGTGGTGGGGTGTGGAGTCAGACTAAAGCATCATAGCCCAGCCTGTGGTGTGAGTTGACCTCTTGGTGCCACGTTTAGCTGCCTTTGATTGTAATTATCATTCAGCAGGCAGGCAATACATTCATGTCAGAACTACACTGAAGAGACCTGCTCAGAGCACTAAAGTACATACAAGTTGATTATAAAGCTTGATTGAGTCACTCCACGTTAACTGACCACGCAGGTGTTTAACACATGCCACTTAAAAGTACAGTGTGCAGCTCTTTCTAACTGTACAGGTGCTCTACGGGTGACTAATGAAATGCTGATTGCATGCATGATTGATGCTGGAGGAGGCAAAGCCACTCGATCGCAATTCAGGGAAAGAGAGACTGACTAGGTGTATTGATGATGACTGGTGTGATTATTGGTTGGTAGTCAAAGGACTGAGCAGACTCGATCGCAGCTGCAGGCTCATCAGGGTCCGCAGCGCGCAAAGAAGCGCACATGAAGAGGAGGAGTGGCGCCCCGTCGCCTCTCCTGGAGGGCAGCCGTGATGCCAGAGCCGCCTATATAAGAGCCTCCAAGATGCCACCGATCGGTCATTCATGCACTTGCTGCCAGCGCTTCTCAAGATATCGCCTCTGCGCGCACCGCGCAACGTGTGCGCCTCCACTGCTCCGCTCTCACGGGCAGACCCCACTCTGTCCAACAGTTCAACTCAACACTTCTGGCGGATTCCTCTCTCCCGCGCGCCACCATGCGCATCGGCCACCAAGGATTTCCCCTCAAGAACGTGGTCCAAGAAGAGTCCCAGGGCGCGCAGGATGCTCCGCGGCGCACGCAGAGTGTTTAACGCAGACCGATGAGCGACGCTGTCCAGGAGCGACTCCGCGTGAAGTTGTGAGTGTGAGAAAAAGAGAACAGACGCGCTCTTCTGTCCTGTTAGACTCACCGAGCAAGTAGCCTACACTCTGGGCATGGACAATGGATACTTTAAGTCTGTCAGTGAACGGTGTGTCCTACACTGTGGCAGCTGAACTCGCCACCACTGATGATCCATTCACTGGACCCATCAAGAACATCGCGCCGTGGAACTTCACCGTCCTGGCCGTGCTCATGTTCGTGGTCACCTCGCTGTCTCTGAGCGAAAATTTCCTCGTCATGTTTGTCACTTTCAAGTTCAAACAACTCAGACAGCCCCTGAACTATATTATAGTAAACCTGGCCATCGCTGACTTTCTGGTCTCCCTCACCGGTGGATTAATAAGTTTCCTCACAAACGCCAGAGGTTATTTCTTCCTTGGGAGATGGGCTTGCATCTTGGAGGGGTTCGCTGTTACTTTTTTCGGTAGGTTTCCTTGACTCCCCCCCCCATCATCTCTCTCCTCCTAGCACTTTAATGGCAGGGCAGCATTAGACAACTTCCAGAACTGTAGGTGTCAGTGTCGGAGCTTTTTATACATGACTGTAAAACAGCCGCACATGGCGCATCCTCACACTTCCATTCCCCGACAACATCTGCTCAGAAATTAGAGAGGAAGGGGGAAACTAAAAGTGAAAAAGCAACTACAGTACAGCTGCTGCCAGAGCCAAACAGCCGAGCATCAGTCACTTTGCTCAGTATCTTTTTGAACGTTCATATCTTGAAATTATTGGTCATGTAAAATTCACAGTGTACAGAGCGCAGCAAAAAAAAAAAAAACTCATATTAATATAGGAGTAGTTTGACAATGCATAAGTAAAAAAGTTCCCCAAAATGCAGCAATGTAAAGACAATCTGCAGTATTGGTGGACATTAGTGTGTGCAAAGTAAAAGGTCATTCTAAATTGCCAAGATTAGAAAAAAAATCATAATTTTTCATAGGATTAAGTCACTACAGTGTCTGACTGCAGTCTAGCTGCTGCTCTGGCTCCATGTGTACATTCTAACAGCCAGGAGGATCAGTAGTGAGAGCCAACGGTGAGTCTTTAGGGCAGAATTCAAAGCCACGCTCAGGAGATTCGTCCCTTACTGCCGCGCATGACTTGTCATAAGTTGGTTACCAGCACCGTGACCGCCAATAACATTTAATTAAGGCGGTGGATGGGTTCCGTGGTTTCTCCTGAAGTGTTCCCAAAGTGGGATCCTGGCCGTCTGGCGTGTAGTCTCGCAAGACAGGAAATCAAACTAAAAGAGACTTGATCATTACAGGCAAAGTCAGCTCAGTTATTGGATTTGGATTTAACAAGGTTTGTGCAAACCCATTTCTGCAACTTACAGAGGAGCAACACAGAATGTCTTTATTAGACTGTCAAACTACCAGATTTACTATCAACAAATGAATATCCAGGAGGATATAATGAGTCTGAATATTATCACAATACTTTCACTTGACAAAGTTGAACTTGTGGTGCTTCAATAAGGCAGCGTTGCTCCTTATTACAACATCACATATCTTTGGCAGAGCAGCATTACAGTGTGGGTTTGGTGAGTTCATATAGACCTGAGGTACTGATTCTGATCTAAATCACAAAAGAAGTCCCCAAGACAATGAATAGGATTCTAACATGGTGTGTAGATCTGAATGACAATGGCTATATTGCACGGTGTATCCTGGTGTATTGGGTGCTGTGATGCATTAAATTGCCACACAAAAGAGTCAGATTATTCATGCTTAAGGAGTATAAAAACAATTATTGCAGGGCAAAGAGCACATGGCAACAAAAAACCACTTGACAACAGATTATCAATGATCAATAGGTGTAATCAATAGCCCACTGAAGTGAGGCTTACATCTTTAAGGGGCTTAAGGTGGAAAGCTCCTCTAATTTCAGTCTTGACAGCAGTTTCAGTGATTGACAACGGTTTTGCAAAGGTATCACCTGTGTGTGTGTGTATGTGTGTGTGTTAAAAAGTGCTAAAACTGAGCTAGGTCATCTCCATGAACAAGATGGATGCTCTTTTTAGTGTTCTACGTTACTTTCTGTTTATAATTAACCGCTCTGTGGGGGTGACTTATTACCATAATTAAGGCTCTTTTTTTTTTAGCCCATTAGGAGCAGCTTTATACACCTACTCTGGATAATTCACTCTGCTCAGCTACAGTGCTGCCACTTCACAGTGCAGAGTTGGGATATATTGTCACAAATTAAGAACCGTGGTTACACAATAGGGGGAGTGTTAAGCAGGTAATCCCAGTTTGGATAAATTCCAAATGTGTAGATATAAAGACACCAATGAGATTTCACACTCTGGTGACTGAGGGAATCTAAAAGAGATGCGAATCAGAGACGCCATATAGTGATGATTCCAGGTCCTTGGCTGCGATGGGCACTCAAAAATACTTTGTGAACATACAACATTAATTATCTGAGGAAAGTAATTAGGGCCCCTCTTATAATATTCTTTTTTTTTTGTGCTAAAATCCTCCAGGTAGCGTACCACATCACACCCCTCAGTACAAGCACTGAATGGTCAACCCTGCTTAGCTGCGTTGACAAGTCAGGGAAGGTGGACAGTAGCGGACAGTCTGTCTCAGTTTGTGTGCAGAGCGCCGCCCAGTGCCGTCTGTCCAGACAGTCAACTTCAAAACCAAAGACAGGGTGCCAGAAATAGAACGACAGGCTGGAAGGGGCTGAAAGGACAAAAAGAACAAAGGGCAACAAATTGTTCCCCTTTTTACCAAGAAAGGCAAGTGCCATGTAGCGCCCATGAAAACCCACATAGCTACATTAGCATTTTGTTAATACTATTCTGGCTTAATGATGAAGCCAGTTGCAAACTAGCTACTGTCATAGTCCTTCTGGTTAACCGTCCTATCAGTATTTTCCACTCACCTGCCACCCACCAATCAGCCAATCAGCTACCACCACCTGTTCCACTCACCTGCTCCTCATCACTCATTAAGCCAGTTTTCAAGCCTTCACCACTCACTCACTGCCAGATTGTTCTTTTCTCCTCGATGTGAGACTCTCCAGCACTCACTCTTGGACTGATCGACTGTTGCCGATTCACCTCAGCCTTCTGTGTCTGACCACGAGGTTTGTCCCAGTCTCTCCCGGTTCCTGTCTGCTTGTGGCTCCCCAGCTTTCGGCCGCTTCGATTCCCTGTGCTGGTTTCCCGATCCTCCGCCTGGCTCCTCCGGCTCTCCCTCTGTCTGCTCCCTCCCAGTGCTCACCTGGTTCCGGACCCGCTGCTTCTCCGAGCTCTGCTCCTGCTGCAGTCCTCGCTGTACCACCAGCTCCCACTGAACTGTGCTGTGAGTGTGAGCTCGCCTTCCTTGCTCCGCTCACCGGCTTGCCGATCCAGCTTCACCAGCTGGCGGCCTGGGGCGTCCTTCATACAGACTCTGAACCAGAATGTTCTGAACTGGGTTCACCTGCTTGCTAAGCGCAATTAAAGTGACTTCACTGACGTACTGTGTGCTGCATTTGAGTCTGAAACACTATCACTGCAGTACAATATCACTCTGGTTTTGAACTCGTAGGAAAAATAAGAATGGGCAATCAGGTTCATGGACATGAATGCAAGGTGATTGAACCACTGAAACATGACCCATCTCTGGGTCGTTTTTTCATCTTTCATGTCTGGCTTCAGTTTGCAGGTGTGCATGTGATGCTAAAAACTCTTCCTCAAGCCTCGTACGCCCTCTGTAATTCTGACAGATTGAATTTGGGGCTCTGTGCACCATCAAAGGTCTCTGGGAACGTAAACACTTTGATTCACCTAAAAATATAGTTTCGTGACAGGCAACAGCAAACACGCAGCTCCATCCAGTATGCCAGGGCTTGAAACTTTAGCATCCACAGACGCACTCTGGTGCTTGAAATCCAAAGCAGTGGGCAAATTCCTGACGCTACTTGACATAACTGGCTGAGTGTGTTGGATGCAGCAGTCACCACGAGGGATGGGTATTGACAACCTGCACTAAACTGAAACTAGTATGACACTACAAACACGATGGTTTTATAGAATATGATGCATTGCTGTATATTAAACTACCAAACAGTATGTAAAGTGGTTAAAATTGGTACAACCATAAACATTTACAGCAGTAAGATTTACCTTCAGATATAATAGGAAAACACTGACAGGGAGCATTTTACTGGATTGAGTACTTTTAACACTTTCACTATTTTTCTGAGAAGTAATAGAAATATTGGTAGTAGTGATAAGCAATATTGATAAAATCTTAATGACACCCATCCCTAGTTCCTGCACCAACAAATTCAAAAGTTATTATTTCAGACAATTTAGGGACAGAAACAGAGCTTTACTCGGTTTAGACACAATTCAGAGAGCACCTTTGAACAAATGAAGCTAACAGGAGCTGATGCTGAAAAATAAAATCAGCTGGAAGCAGAAGGTTCCCAAGCAAGGCTTGCTGCTAATGTGGTCACAACTAGTTTGGCAAAAGCAACAAGTGTTTGAAATGCTGCTGACCTAAGACACATGTGGAACAGTATCCTTGACAGACAGCTGACCGAGATAGACAACATTTTCACAAAGGGAGTCTCTGTGGACCTGTTGTGATCACTATCACATGCTGGCTGAGGATGCTGAATTAACAGGATTCACTGAGCCTCTGTGTTAGAAAGTAGCTAATATGCTGCACTGGCCAAACCTTTTATTTATATATATATATATATATATATATATATTGGATATATTGGATGTGTGCTCTTGACCTTTTCCCAATATCTCAACAAAGTACTTTGAATCATCATCTCTCTTACTGTGACTTCTTGTAGTCAGACAGTTTTCCACTGCAGGTCAGATTAAGATGGACCTCAGAGCATCGATTAGTCCAACCTGGTCCTCTTGTCCTGTGAAAAGGCTCACTGGACTGTGATGAGATCGTTTCTGTATTCAGTGCTAAACTCTAAGCCATGAAAATAACAAAGGTAGGTCTGTAGTTTTAGTTATGTTTGCATGGAAGCTAATTTCAACCAGAGTTTATTGTAGCCAAGGTGGTTGACTTCATAAAAACGAAGAGGTCTGCTGTTCTCGGCTGCGTGTTTTTATTCTTTGACTTCCCTTCACTGCTGATGTGTGGAAACGGCTGCTTACGGATTTGCTGTTGTTTGTGAGATGACCGTGGTTAGTGAAGCAACAGTGGTTTAAATGAATGCTATGAGCGATGTGTTACGTGTGCTTTCTGTCTGATGTATGCTCTGTCACGCTGTATGGTAACACCTTTTCAGCTGTTTGGGTTTATGTGAACAGGATGTAATAGAGAGGTTTTTGTCTATATGGTTGTGTACATAGACTGACCTCTAATGGCTGAGCATGTTGTAGAGGCAGTGTTTTGCTGTTACTGCCTTTGTATTGCAGAATGTTGCACAGAAAATTTTCTGTCATTTTCTGTTTGTCTATGTTGTCTAAGTTCTTGTAAGCAACCCATTTTTATACGTACCGAAAATACAATTTCTGCTCCTACATGCTGACGTCCCTCTGTTTGCTTCAGGAATCGTGGCCCTGTGGTCCCTCGCCGTTCTGTCCTTCGAGCGATTCTTCGTGATCTGCCGGCCTCTGGGGAACATCCGACTGCAAGCAAAACACGCGATTGTGGGTCTGCTGTTCGTCTGGACCTTCTCCTTCATCTGGACCTTTCCTCCAGTGCTGGGCTGGAACAGATACACTATAAGCAAGATTGGGACCACTTGTGAGCCCGACTGGTGAGATTATAATTTTCTAATACCTTAGTAATTAGCCAGTTAACACTGTTTTACAGGATCTTAGAGTCCTACCACTAAATTATCTCCATTGCTCAATATCATCACCAAAAGGTGTACCCGAGAAACCTCTTTTGTGATTTGAGTTAAGTGACCATTTAATACTGAATAAGTTAATTATTTTAGTTCATATGGTAATTTGATGCAGAACAAATAGTTTTTGTATTGTAAGTATTCAGAAATGATGGTATGTGAGTTACAGCTGCAGCCTACTGTATGTCCTGGAGCCAACTTGTTTCTCACAACACGCACATGCACCCACAAACACAGTTTTTAATTTTTGAATCCATTCTGAAATCAAGTCCTACTTTCCGAACTCAAACAAAACCAAACTGTAAACCCTAAACTTTAAACCTGACAGAGATGTATGTCTTCACCCCCTTTTTCCTAAACTCTACCATCAGTCCTTTGGCCGAGGTGACGCTGACTGGTTGTTCTCTGTGCACCAGAGATTGTTAAACTCCCCCCAGTATGAGTGGTCAGCAGTAAAGTGAAGGAGGTGTGACCGCCAATGTGAACCAAACACTTTCTAGCTGGCTGTTAAGCACATGTTCTTAGTATACATATACTTCTCACATCGACTGTGGGTATTAACAGCGGCCAGTTCTCCAGACTTGTCAGCTGACGCCTTGTTGAGGAGATCAAAGTGAGCATAAAAGGTGTGAAATTAATTTGGCAGTAAGGCCTCACACATGATGAAGCACTCCTGCTTATGTAACCTGCCACATGTTGGTGCTGTGGTCACTCTCCAGTCTCTGCTGATGCCTCCACTTTGCTTCTTTGATGCCAACTTTTAGTCTTGCTATGGAAGTGCCAGGTGCATCCTTAACTAAAAAGCAGCCCTCACAGCTCTATTCTCTGGTTAGAGAAGGATTTTACTGTCTTTGTGATCAACACATCTGCTGATGTATAATGTCACTGATACTGCGCACTCGTACTAGGGTGGAGTCGTTCTGGTTCTTGGACGACGACATCTCCGACCATGTGTCAGTCTGTGCACTTCTCTGATGGTTTGATCCTCTTAATCAGTTGGTACTCAGTTGGTAGGAGAGACAGAGAAATGTAGTGTGATTGTTTAAAGTGTGTGTGTGTTGGTGGTGGTGGTGGTGGTGGGGGGGTTAGTTACTGGAAAAACAGTTAAGAGGTTTGTTTGGTTAAAATTGCCAGCATCAGTTATTGCAGGGTTTTTCTTAGGATTTGCTGGTAAATTCCCCTGAGATTAAGAATTTGACATCTGGGTAACATTGTCCGTCAATTCTGACTGCGTTTGAGCATCAAGGATCATTGATTTAACCACAGACCAACCCCCCTCGTCTTACCGGATTCTTCTGTCTCTGTGGAAGACGGTCTGCTCGTTGAGTACAATGACTTGATCAGGAATGTTGTCCTAGAGCCAGGCCTCTACAAGGTGGGGGCACAGCAGTCTCTGATTTCCTGTTGCTGGGTTAGTCTGAGACTGTCTTCATCCATTTCATTTTCCTGTGGAAAATGGAGTGGGCATTTAGCAGGAATACTCTGGGTAGTGGTTTGATCTTAGGTCTGAGCTGGATTAGCTTAGCTCTTAGCCCAGCTCTCTTCCTGGGGCAGTGGCAAGGCTTACAGCGGCATTTGGTCTGGAGGGTCTTGGTGTAGGCCAGGACAGTAGATATTGTTGGCAGTGATCCGCTACACTTAATGAAGTCCCTGCACTAAAAAAAGAACGGACAACACTAAACATACAGTGGGTACGGAAAGTATTCAGACCCCTTCACTTTCTCCACATTTTGTTATGTTACAGCCTTATTCCAAAATGGATTAAATTCTTTTTTTTCCCTCATCAATCTACACACAATACCCCATAATGACAAAGTGAAAAAAGTTTTTTAGAAATTTTTGCAAATGTATTAAAAATAAAAAACTGAAATATCACATGTACATAAGTATTCACACCCTTTGCTATGACACTCAAAACTGAGCTCAGGTGCATCCTGTTTCCACTGATCGTCCTTGAGATGTTTCTACAACTTGACTGGAGTCCACCTGTGGTAAATTCAATTGATTGGACTTGATTTGGAAAGGCACACACCTGTCTATATAAGGTCCCACAGCTGACAGTGCATGTCAGAGCAGAAACCAAGCCATGAAGTCAAAGGAACCGTCTGTAGACCTCCCAGACAGGATTGTATGGAGGCACAGATCTGGGGAAGGGTACAGAAACATTTCTGCAGCATTGAAGGTCCCGAAGAGCATAGTGGCCTCCATCATTCGTAAATGGAAGAAGTTCAGAACCACCAGGACTCTTCCTAGAGCCGGCCGCCCGTCCAAACTGAGCAATCGGGGGAGAAGGGCCTTGGTGAGGGAGGTGACCAAGAACCCGATGGTCACTCTGACAGAGCTCCAGCGTTACTCTGAGGAAACGGGAGAACCTTCCAGAAGGACAACCATCTCTGCAGCACTCCACCAATCAGGCCTTTATGGTAGAGTGGCCAGACGGAAGCCTCTCCTCAGTAAAAGGCACATGACAGCCCGCTTGGAGTTTGCCAAAAGGCACCTAAACGACTCTCAGACCATGAGAAACAAGATTCTCTGGTCTGATGAAACCAAGATAGAACTATTTGGCCTGAATGCCAAGCGTCACGTCTGGAGGAAACCAGGCACCGCTCATCACCTGGCAAATACCATCCCTACGGTGAAGCATGGTGGTGGCAGCATCATGCTGTGGGGATGTTTTTCAGCAGCAGGAACTGGGAGACTAGTCAGGACAGAGGGAAAGATGAATGCAGCAAAGTACAGAGACATCCTGGATGAAAACCTGCTCCAGAGCGCTCAGGATCTCAGACTGATGAGGAAAAAAAAGAATTTAATCCATTTTGGAATAAGGCTGTAACATAACAAAATGTGGAAAAGGTCTGAATACTTTCCGTACCCACTGTACATGTAGCAGAGTTTGATGGAGTTACTGGCTGCTGTGTCTAGTTGCACCACCATCTTGTCCTAAATATCATCCATGGTGGCTGGATGAAGTTGATGAGAGCGTTGAGAATGATCCATAAGTTCAGTTGTGGGCTGTAAAATTATTGATTGCAGTAGCTTTAAAGTAAAAAGTAAATGATTCATTTATACAAGACTTGAACATTGTAGCAGCCTTTGTTGTGGCTTTAACGTAAGTTGTCACAGCTTTAAACTAACTCCTAACCTTAAAACCTGAATCTAACCTCACGCTAACCCTGGTCATTCAACCCAACCTTTAGCCCAGATATAACCCAGGTTTCTCACCACACACCTCTTACACAAGCAGATAAAGATCATAGACATTCTACAGTCAGATCTACATTGCTGCTTCAGCCGTATTACCTCACACTGTCTGAATGCATCTCATAGAAAAAGTCATGAAACAGGTCAGCGCTGACCTTGGCCCTCAGGGTGCCATCTGGGTAATGCTATTTAGCTGCTTTGATCAAAGGCGTGCAGATGGGGGGCTGAGTGTATGCCTCAAGCCCTTTAAGGGAACCATTGCTTAGATGGAGAACAGGGGGAATGAATGGTTCAGACAATACAATTAAGACATCACAGTATGGAGTTACCCAGCGCATAGATGGCTGGCTGGATACAGCATGAGTTCTGTCAGAAAACATTTATTTAACAGCAGGAGTGTGAAGAGCACAGGTGTTCGAGGTCCAGAATGTTGCCACATGCACAGCCTGATGCATTTTAAAAGCCTCATTTATGTGAATCTTTTTATCTCTGGATACGTGCAAATATTCTGCTTTGGACGGCTGCTGAATGTTAAAAAGCATACATGCAAGGCTTTGAAGGATTGTGCAGGAGAAGTTGGTGTCGTGGATTGTCAATAGCTGGCGGCATCCTTGGTGACGCTTTGGAATACAATCTACCACCAATATACCGTTGACTTTCTTTCAAATCCCTTCCAGTGCTCAGGTATTGTGCCAGACATTTCTCACAAAGACACACACATATGGAGTTTCCTAGCTCATATCCCTGGACTCACTGGGAAATTTTCCATTTACAGCAAATTAATAACCCTCTACCCTGCCCTCATTACAGAGTCCTTTTGTGGGACGTTGGCCTGCTGCTCAGCTTCTCTATTAAGTGATGAATGCATAGACACTAGCATGCAATATGTTCATAACTAGCATAATCAAGAAAGTGAGGAAGTGTTAAAGTGAGATTTTACACAGCTGAGCTGCATTGTAGTGAATGAATAAAAGGTTGTGCACCTAAAAGATACAACTGTCATCATTTTCTTAATCTACTTTGTTTAAAGATTTAAACATTTCATATTTTGGTGTCTCCCAGTGGTATCAAAAACACCTTTCAGAACTCAATGTTGCTAACTTAACTTTCAAATGTAAACCAAGCTCCCCAGTTTAAATGAGGAGATTAACTCTGACAGTGGAGCAGGCTGTCGGTGAGAAGGGGCACACCAGCGCGTGGTGGGAAGTCTGATTCTTTTAACTAATTAGATTTTTTGGGATTGTTTGACATAGTCGGCTGGACCGGTTCATGTGATACACCTCATCAAAAATCACAGTTTGGCTGGCACTCAGATGACTTAAATGCTGTGTGTACAGAAAGAGCTCATTAAGTCACTGAATCTCAACTTATGTTGGCTTCAGTAAGAAAACATGGAGCTGCTGTGGAAACGGTTTCTGCTTCATCTGTTTCAGTCCATCAGTGGGAAGTTACTGATTCACTGCAATTAATACATTTCAGTTCAGTCCAGAGACCCAGTTGGTTAAGTCCCATGGCTTTGGTGACCTCTGGTGTCATACACCTGAATTTTTTTGACATCTTATTGAATCGAGTGAATAAATGCAACTAAATACTTCTACAGCCCAGAGATGTTCAGAGAATGGAGGGTCTTTTTCTGCATGTGCCACTGACCATAGAAACAAACCCAATGGCATGATGTTGACACTGGAGTAGATTATGTAAGCAACAATGATTTTATTGATTCAAAAATGATTCAGAGCTGCGTCCATAGCAACAGTCTGTTATACAGAAATAACAGACCATAGAACGCCACAATTGACCATCAGAATCGAGTATTCAGCAAAGCCCTGTCGTCAGTTTGCATAACCCTACAGGTGGCAGGTGTGGAGAGTCCAGGCACAGCAGAAGGGTGCAGCACTTAAAAATTAGCAAGACATTAATATTTTCATGCCCTGTCTTCAGGGGGAGTGAATGAAGGGAGACATTAATGATTCACGTGTCTCAGAGTTGTACATTTGTCCTACAATCTTTAAGGGATTACAGATATTTTCAGTTTCAGGGCCCAGAAATTCTGCCTTTTGTGAATTTGCACTTAACAAATACACAAGTGTGCTGTGTCTTTTAACAACAGCATGGCCAGTCGCCTGGATCACTAGTTTTGTTCAAAAAAAGCAATTTAAAGGAACTGAAAAAATGTTTTATTCATTATTAATTAATTATTTATTCATTAATTTATTAGTAATGTATTTTCAGTTATTAGTATTTTGCAATTGACCATAAATTAATTAGGTATCATGTGTGAATTGTCCCGCCACACACATACACACACACACACACCACTTTGTCAGGTAGTTCCTAGTTCACATTAATTCACATTAATCTAGAGTTTGCTTCCTTTGACGTTGGTAGGTATTATTATGGAAATTATACAATTACACTAAATCAGTGGCCTGCAGGCCCCTAATTGTGTCACAGATTTGTCTCAGCTGTGAAATTTCCCTTTTAACTGAGGCGCAAATGAGGTGCAAAACTGTCATCTTTCTCTCCAGCCAGATAAAAGCCTCTGAATGTCAAAATGACATTTCACAGGCGGCTCAAAGTGACACCTTAAAAGGACGCCCAAGTGTTATCAAACAAATAGTTTGCCATGTTTTTGGCTGTATGCAACAATCTGTCTATCAGAGAAGCTCACAAGTCATTTTTTGCAGGTCCGAGTCACGTCTCAAGTCTCTTATGGTTGTAATCTGCTACAAACCATCTGCTCTTACGCTGTACATCACATCTATGGAATTACTGTATTATCATCACTGGTTTATCTATTAGACTATAATAGGAGCATTGATAAGGTGATAAGGTTGGTGTATGATCACGTTGAACAGGCCATGCAGTGCAATATGAAAAAACACATAATGAAAGCTTTCCTATAAGCTTTGTAACTGTACTTTGCCTTGTAACATGAACACACAGCTACAGTAAACTAAGTATTGAGATCCAACCTAAAGGAAAAAAGACTTGCTTGTCTGTTGCTGAATCAAAATTGGCGACAGACTTTGCCCTGTATTGTGCAGGCTCATTGAACAAATACAGAAACTGTTGCACCTCACACTGTATTATGTTATGTAGCATAATTAATATCCTTCCAATTAGTGCAAACAAATCACACTGTGGAGTACAACAGTGGCACTGGCCTCCAACTAATGAGAGCTTATAATCTACAGTAAATTAACACATCCCCGTAGCCTCCCAAACCCAGTGTGATGCTAACCTAATACGCCTGTATGTTAAATGCTCAACCATAAACCTGTAATCTGCCTGTAGCAGACCTTAATAACTAGCGTGGTCCTCCTCTCGGTTTAACGGTAGCCAGAAGATGGTAACAGCGGAATGTGGATGATTTAAATTACTAGTTTTATAGTCACGGCAAAGTCAGCACAGCAAGCAAACAAACTCAGCTTCTTCAAATATCCAGTGAACGCAACAAACCTAGAGGCATGCTAATATTAGGTAGCTGATTCTGAGCTAAACATCTATGCTAAACACAGGTGCTAACAGTAACTCTCACTTTATCAAGCGATTGATCCATCCAGGTGCCTTTTTCTGGCACATATCAAAATTTGAAGCGGGCGATCCAGAATCCTTTATTTTGATGCTGCCAGTGTTGCATTTAGTAACATTTCATGTGAAGAAGGGATCATGGCCAAAAAGTTAGGACAAATGGCACAGCAGCTGCAGGATTGCCCACCATCTGTGGCCACGGCAACAGATGCTTCAGGTTGTGCATGATAATAAGGGAGGGAATGTCACTCAGCTCGTCGGGAGTCTCCTTCATGTTAATGCGTTAAGAAAAACAAAAAGTAATATGAAGACTGTTCACGAGTCCCAAATCTGAGTCTGAGTCAAGTCTCAGGTCTTTTAGTCTCCAGTTCAGTCCTGAGTCACTCACTCGAGTACGTCCTCTGATCTCATCACATTTACTTTACAACATGTTTTTTCATGCTATGGTCAATTTTTGTCTTTTTGGCTATTTTGCTTCAATGACATTTTGTTTCCCTGACATCCAAACATCCACACATCCACACTTGGGTGTTTATTTAACTACACTTTGTATTTGTCTGAACATTGCTCCTAAATGTATATCTTTAAGGGCTGTTTTCTCAAAGTGATTTTTTTTTTACTCTCCACTCTAACCTTGACCCTGGCTTTATCCAGTGTTCAGATCTCTGTTCTGGAAATGTTTGCAAATTAGAAAATGCAGGTCTTAATGTAATTAATCAACTTGGGAAGTTTCACGACGATATCTATTATTCTTTTTCATCCAATTCACCTGTACTGACTCCTCTAAAACAAAAATATGATTTGTTAAAAACTATGTTTTAATGGTTCTGGTCAGGTTTATATGTGAGGTTTCTATCCAGCTCATGAATAAAGCTCATGAAATGTGAATTTAAACGTTTTTGCTCTTTGCCTCTGAACAGGTATTCAACCGACATGATAGATCACAGCTACATCATCACTTTCTTCACCACCTGCTTCATTCTGCCTCTGGGAGTTATATTCTTCTGCTATGGAAAGCTCCTGCGGAAGCTCAGGAAGGTCTGTATGAGTTCTAACATGACACACATGGAAATCATTAATTTATGAAATTCACTTTATACATGCAGCTCAGTCTTTTAGTCATCTTAAAGATGTTTGTAAAACTGTGGCTGTATCTCCCATGCTTAGAGAGAACATGGCCATGGTGGCTGATGTGAGATTGCATAGAGCTAAAAATAATTACTTTCTATATAAGTTTCTATCTCAACAGAGACCAGAAGGAAAGATGAGAATAATAATTACAGGGATGAAGTTACACTGCTGAAAGTATTACACTGATTTTTTTATGACACGTCTTTGCTGCTGACCTCTGATGTAAGCTCTTCCATGACTGAAGGTAGACAAAAGGCTAGTAAAACTTGCGATAATGCTCATTTTGTAATATGGTGCACTTAAAGTAAAGTTGCTATCATGTGAATATTGTGGATTTGAAATGTGAAAACTTTTCTCCATTTTGATTCTTCATGCATGCAGACAAAAGAGCATCCTAAAGGCCACAGATTGGAGGCATTATGCAAGACTAAAAGACCATTTCATGGTAGTTGCACTTGAGGTTGGATTGCCAATTTAGCAAAACGGAAAACCTCTCTTTGATATGGGCCCACTAACAAAGTTTTGGTGACCTAAAATAAATAGTGCATTAGTGGAAGGAGAGGTGTTATAAGGGCTACATCAGTAACATGTCAAATGTGCCCTGTGGATTTTCATTTTGTTGGAGTAAATTCATTCTTCATTTGTGATGGTAATATATCTGGGAGACCATGTCATTAGTGTCCTCCCTGAAAAACAGAAATCGTTTAGTATGGCCAGTTACTGTCTCATCATCATCATCATCAAAGTCTCCAAATTATGGTGAAACTCAGATTCAGTTTTTCCTTCAGGATGAAAATATTCTAATTTCAAAAATTAGAAATGCTGGATGTTGGGTATTGGTTTTGGTACGAGTCTTTAAAAAAACATATTTGTTCATATTCTAAAATGACAAAGCACTGTACAGCTTAGTCCTGGTTGTCTGTCTCCACCAGGTATCTCATGGTCGTCTGGCCACTGCCAGGAAGCCAGAGCGACAGGTGACCCGTATGGTCGTGGTGATGATCGTGGCATTCATGGTGGGCTGGACACCGTACGCAGCCTTCTCCATACTGGTCACAGCTCATCCAACCATCGAGCTTGACGCCAGGCTGGCTTCCATCCCTGCCTTCTTTTCCAAGACAGCTGCTGTCTACAACCCAATCATCTATGTCTTCATGAACAAACAGGTACCTGAGAGTTTTCATGCTAGAAAAGAATACTACATGATTCGGGCGTTTCCATCATACTTGGAACATTCTAGTAATTCTGTGCTCAGTACAGTACTAGTTATAGCAGCGTAGAGGGTGCCACCGTTGAGACATGTCACTGTACGAAGCAGATCAAAGCTGCTGCAGATTACTGAGATGCTTTTTCTGTTGTTGCTGGGTGTTAGCCTGTCTCTCAATAATGCATGATGTATGAATAAATGAAATAGGAAATCCAGAGAGGACAATTGTCCGAGCGTGGCTCTGTTAAAATATACATTAGCCACCCATGGTATGCTTGTGAAAGGGCTAATGCCGACATTTCTTCATGCCACTTATTTTGGTTCTTTTTTCTCATTGTAAGTGAGTCCCTCTCTCTGGGTAATCATTATTGATCTACTCATATTGAGCAGATGACAGCCATTAGAAAAAAGTGATGTAGTGCAACTCTTTAACATAACAAAGCATTTTGGTTAAAATTCCCGTCCACACAGCAAATTTCCACCATCTTTGATTTTCTGTATTGCATGCTGACTTGCCTCATGTGATGACTACTGAGTGATTCATAGTGTTCGTCCAAAGATCCGAATCACTGGGTTTAAGGACTTATTCATTGACAAATGTGTAAATGTGACGGGCTAACAGGACTCTAAATTGCTTTATTTATTTATGGCAGTTTTGCTCAGGCAGTGGTAATTGACTGTACAACTGCAGCTTGAGTGTTTCCATCCAGGCCATGTCCAATTAGATCAAGACTATTTTTAACACAAATTAATTTAACTCACCTTATTTACTTCTTGACTGTGATGTGCTTAAAGTAAGCATGCTGTTATGTGAATCATGTGGTGTAAAATGTTGATTATGTCAATATGTGGCTTTTATTAAGGGATAGCAAAAGGCTCTTTGTTGATGGTTGCACCGGCAACTGTCTTTTTCGTCACGGTGCTTAACTTTATTTTCTACTGGTGACTATAAGCTGTGTAGGACAATTGTGATGAAGTTTGTATAATATGATCATGTGCTGTATGTGTCTGCAAACAGTTGCATCTGATTCTACAGCAAAACCGGTGCTGTGTGCAGAAACAGACCTGTGTCTGTAAGCAAAACACTGACGCCCTGCAGGCCTCACTGCTCCCAGAGTGCTGGACACACCAACTGCAGTTCTTTTGCATCTCTGGTAAACATGAGCATGCTGTGTACAATTTACAGATGCTATATCAGTGTCCTACAATTCTTTAACAACGTTTTCATGTTAACATGTAGTCCATCCTGTTGTCTGAGGCAAGTTTTTACTGTACATGACAGGTTTTAGCTTTTCATTAAGGTTCTACACATGTCAGCCAGTAGAGTGAACATTAAAACGTCAAGACCATTTATGACAAACATGACTATATATGAGACTTAGACCTAGAGCACAATTTAAAGTAATCTATTTTCAGAGAGGGGAATAGAAGGCCAACTTTACATATATGTGCTCGGCACAAAGCCTTGATCAGACCTCCTCTGCCAAGGAACTGCAAGCAGTGTCTATGTCCATCTGATTGCCCCAATTCTGAGCTGCACTGGCTGTTTAAATGGGTCAACCAGTGTATCCACTAAGACATTGATTGGATGTAAATAAGGACAGCAGGCATACGGCAGATTCTGGTTTGAGCAGAGCTTCCACGGCTTCAGCCAAATTGCTTGTGCTTACAGAAGTCCGCTGATCTCTAGTACTTGATTGTGAGAGCTCTGTCTCTCTCTCCATCTCTCTGAGTTACATAACAAGGGGAGATGAGCCAGAGTCTCAGGGGATTTCCACGATACATGGCTACTGCTCCTTGGAATAGTAATTTAAGGAGGAGACAGACTTCCAGAACCCCTCAGGCCAAAGGGTCGAAGGGGAAAAACATATTGATTTATCACTTCCACTAGTATTATATTATTATAATCCATTTTGCACGAGGCATGCACGGACGTTGGTCACACTGCTTGATCAATAGGAGATTTAACAATAAAACATATGAAAATGAGGTCTGAACTGTTTTGACAAGATACACTTTGATTTAAAGTAATAAATGTATGTTTTGCCCACTGGGATCCTGATATGAGCTGGAAAATGTGTTGATCGACTTTGACAAATGCACTTTGTCTCCTCCTGTGAAACTGCAAGCTGTTGTTGTCACTCTAACTTACTTTTCATACTCACATTTTGCCAGATGATTTAGGTAATCAAACAAACGACCTTTGGGATCACAAATGGACTAGGCTTACAGATGAAAGGAACATAGGCCATTTCAACAGAGCTTCAGCTTCACATAAAAGATCATTGTTGTGTTAACTACACTGATGCAAACTGTGTATTCAGGCTTTAACAAAATTGTGGGTACTGAACAATTATTCCAACTTTATGGGCAACAGAGTATTTGTGTATTTGTAGTATTTGTATTTGATAAGTGGGGGTGTTAGAGAGCTCAAGGGTTTCATTGAAAGCAAATGTGAAATACAGGTTTGGAGTATGATGGGATTGTAAATATTTCTCTTGACAAACGGACCAATGCCTCTGGGCGGGTGGCTGCTGTAGGAAGGAGACATATGGGCTCAAAACATTATGAACTCAATGCCTGTGACCTTGGATATTTTTCACAAGATGAAAAGGTACAATACACTTTACGTAGGCACTCAGTGCTCTTTGAACAACGGAAAGGTTGAATCAATTTGAAGGTTGAAGTAATCTACATTCTCAAAGCAAAGTGGTATGGCTGTAATCACTTAGCAACCTATGGATGATATGCTTTGACATCACTTTTTCTCATGTAAACTCTCAATTGCACTCAACCTGCATTCAATGAACGTGAACAGCTACAATACAAGAAAGAAAAGAATCAAAGATCAAGGACAGACACCCCAAATGGAAGTGATCCACAGGAAGTCTGCAGAGTGACATACAGTCAGAAAGTTTTCTAATATCTATGAGGCTTAAGAAGTTCACTATCAAAGCTGCACTAAATATTTTCTATCAGTAATGGAAAAAAAATTACTAATAATTATAATTATTAATAATTATGCCCTAGGAAGTTGCTCTTGATTTACGCTCATCAGTTTTGCCTGCAGACAAAGCTTGGCAGCTCAATGAAAAGGCTGTGATTACAAAGTGGGATAGGCGCTCGGCAGGAGGCTCACAGTGGGTTCATCAGAGTACTGTGTAAGTTATTCTGTGAACATAGCCACATAGTGTCCCTGTATGGAAAAAAAAAAATAAATAATTCAAAGAACAGTTTTTTTAACTGTTGCAGCATCAGAGTTGATCCCACAGATGTGTACTGTAAACTAACATTTAAATCCAATAATTCCACAGACTGTGCTGCTCTGCCCAGTAACGATGGCAGACCAGGCAAACATTTTATCTTTTAGGTTTGTGAGACAATGAAAATGACTTTGAAGATATGACACGCTGCTGGATGACAGGTTAACATTACGTTTGCGTAGGGAAAGCTGTGTGACCAAACCACAGAGCATCATGTGCAGTGGTGCTGGATAGCACCAAACAACAGACACAGAAAGTTAGCAACTAGCTGGTGAACGTAGTGGAACATTTAGATGTTTCTCTCAGGAGTTGGTGGATACCAAAACTGAGCAAAAAGGAAAGAATTGCTACATGCCTGCTGGATGTGAAAATAGACCGTTGTTTGCTAACATATCTGCCTTAACAACATTATTAGGTATTATAAGGTCAAACTGTATGTTAGTATTTTACACTGCACCAGTTTTTGACACCTGCATCACTTTTCCTTTCAAATGACAGTGATGAAGTTGGGGAGCAGTGTTGCACAAGAGCTGATGTAAAGGTCCCAGAGCGAACAAAGCCATAGACTGCATCATTGCAGCTCTGTGCTTTGTTCATGACATTAGAGGGTAACAGAGGCGTTATTTGAAAGGATTACTGGTTTGAGGGTGCAGTTAGGAGGCTTGCATGTTAAATTAGACAGGTCATTAAGGGTCAGGAATCATGATTTCTCCCCAGGCCTTCAGAGAGTACACTAAAAAAAGGTCAGTTAGTGTTTTTAGATTTAAAGTAATGTGGAAACCAATGATTGTGGGGCTATTAGTGGCTATGTTCTTCCAAGAAAAACTAGTGACAAGACCATCATTATCACCGTCATTGTGCCCTTGTGTGTGTCGTGGAAGGCAATGCAGATGTTGCATTGTTGTGTAATACAGTGACTGATGGTCTTTGATTATTAGCAATAGAAATGTGTGACAACTAAAAAATGTATTCTGGAATTGATTGAACTGATTTTACACACAATGGGCCAAAAAAGTGCATGTAGGTGTAGTGTTGAAATTTAGACCGAGCCAGAGGAGCAGTTTCCCCCTCTGCTTCTAGTCTTTAAGCCAAGCTAAACTGAGCGTGGTATCGCTCCTAGAGACAGGGCCCCTAAAGCACTGTGATTGCAAATAATTAAAATAAAGCAAACCGCTTGTAATTCTCTTGTTTTCTGTCCAGTTTCGGAAGTGCCTAATCCAGCTCTTCACCGGCATGGGGACCATCCCAGAGAGCAACATGAACCAGACCTCAGAGCGACCTGGAATTACTGCAGAGAGTCAAACAGGAGAAATGTCAGCCATTGCGGCCCGCATCCCCGTGGGCGGCACTGCATCGCCCAGGTCTGACGATTCTCCAACTGACTGCGGCTCGTTCGCCCAGCTGCCCATCCCAGAGAACAAAGTGTGTCCAATGTAATGGTAAACCTCATCCCAATAGGTGTTGTCTTACAGCCCTCTGAACCCCAGAGTCCATAACCGTCTGTATTCTAGATACAGTGTGTTTCAGAACGTGTTTGGACAACGACAGAACTTTAAATCTTTGGTTGAGTTCTTGTGGAAATGGAGGTTGCATTGTGAGGAACAGAGAGTCGCCGTCTGAAGGTTTTTCATAGTTGAGGATTCTAACGCTTTTTTTACATTTCACTAATAAAAGTAATTGAGGACAGACACAAAACATCAAAAACTAGGAAAGGTTTTGGGCTTCAATATGTTTGGGTAGTTTGTTCAATATTTGATTTGAAGAACAACAGACGGGACAAAAAAGAACTTGACAGACAGAAATGCTCAGAACTTCAGCCGGTAGACATCTTGTAAATATTTGCTTGCTGGACACTCCTCTATCTAATATCTTAGATGATCGTCTCTTGATCATTGCACACCTGCAAGCGTGTCACATTAGAGGACACTTGGTTCCATTCGGCAGCGCCGGCCTTCATATCCCAATGAGAAAAAGAAACCGCTAAAATCGAAGACCTTGACATCAGTCAGTTGAGGGCTAGCCAGTGTTTTTCAAATACCACAATGCATCCAGCCTTTCATCTCATCCTCGCCTTCTCCTTTGAAGCCCTGTGATGGCGTCTGTAGAGAAAGCGTTGTTTTTCTATGCTGTTTCAGTGCTTTGCTTGGCAGCGCATTTTCCTTCATCTCCGCTCGTCAAGAGGACAGAGCAGTCTTCTGAATTTGGATACTTCTACTTTGGCTCATCCCCACACACTAGTTTGGGTCAAAGCTTTCATCTTTAGTGAAGATGGTCAATGGGACTTGGGGAAGCCGGTCTCCTGTTGCCTCTGTTGCAGATGTAGGAGGACAATATATTTATGAAGAGCCAACAGGGGATCAAGAGGAGCACAAACATGCACACAACTTCAAGCAGCACATATATACACACACACCACACATACACACATCTGCATACACACCGACAGATCGCAGTTCACTGCCTGCATTGCGAGGTCTCAGTAGGCAAACGACTGTGAAAACGACACAATACACCAATATCCTAGCACAAGAGTGACTTATCGAAGCAGCCATGTACAAAAGCAATGAGTATTGCCATCATAAGCACAGATCAACAGCAATACTAAAACTAAATACTGTCACACAGTTGAAAACTTCAGCGTTACAGTAGATGTAGCAGTGAGTGTTAAAATGTCTTCTACTTTGTGGTGCATGTTTGTTCACTATTACTGGATATTTGTCAAAACAATTGTATTCTCTATGCTGCACAGTGCTTCACTGCGTTAAAAAGTAACAGTATGATGTCTGTTTGCAATATACTGAGTGTGTGTCCCGATCATGTTTGGCCAGTCTGGTAGGAGCAACATGTAGCATCTTGAAGCATCCATGCATCTGTGCCAAATGAAATGTAATGCCTCGATGTAATCAGCATAACAACATGAGACCATGGTGAGGATGGCTGGCAAGTCAGCGTCTGTTTTCCACTACTGTTTTCCAGAAGAAATCATGTCTCACAAACTTTGTTGCTTTTTTGATAATTAATCAATTAAGCATTAATCAATATTTATGTGTTTTTGTGTTGCATATAGCTCATGAATCCCAGAGAATCATCTATCAGTTTGATAGAATCAGCTGTCAGACCTATAACCCTTTTAAATCCTTTAGCTTATATGCTCGGTTACAGCTGCACACTTGGTGGCAAACAAAACAGACATAAAAGACAAGTGAATTTTAGATTTATTTTGAAGTGGCCATACCCACCATTTCAAACGAATGCTAATATTTCTCCATGGCAACGGTTTGTTCACACATTAGCCATAAAAGTGTAATATGGTCTAATTTGTTGGTGTCTACTTAACAAGTCTTTGCCCCTAAGTGGACAAAAGTTAATGCAGCTTTAAGTTTTCATCCAACCAGAAACATTCTATTTTATGGCATGAGGCAATCCAGATTTCAATTCAATTCAATTTTATTTGTATAGCCCAATATCACAACAGATTTGCGGAATATATAATGTGAAATGTGGTTTCCAAGAGAGATTTCCAGATTTGTCTTTTATGGTGATTATATCAATGTTTCAATAATAACTGCTTACTTTATTCATGTGAAAATGTTAAAGCCATATCTCAGATCTGTCAGGATGTGCTGTTACTGTTTGCAAAAGTAAAAGAAAAACACTAGTCTTATTGTGCTTATTGCTGAATTCCAGTATAACCATGTTGTATTACAATGCTCTCACTCCTTAATTATTTTCTCTGAATTTGTTTGAATTTATTTGTGTTTTGGCATTATCAGTATTACCTTCAACCACTTCAAAATGTCAGTACAACAGCATCGAGGGACAGAAAGCAGGGGAGTACCACTTCATCGTTTGTTGAGTATAAACACAAAAGAATATCGACACTATTTGTAAAGGCGTAATTTGCATGCACTTTGCCTCCTTGTCAGCAAAGTAAAAAGTTTAAACCTAAAGTTGTTTTTTCCAAATACGTCTCTTGGTGCTGCTGTAAAATGCAAAATCTGTATGAACATGTTTAGATTCTAGGGACAGTGTACAACCACCGCAGTGTGGGAAATCATAAAGGCCAAACCTTAAAGTGCCAGTGAACCATGGCCTTGAAAGGTTTGTACTCTGACCTCTGCAGTGAGGTCAAATAAAAGGTGTCATGTGTCACTTTTCACAGGGGTAGTTCAGATCTGTTTGAGGTACATTTGTGTGTGGACACTAGTGGAGGCAAGCAGTCCTGTGGATGCATGTCTCCCACCAGCCAGAGATTTCAGCGGAAAATGAGCAGCATCGCACAGCCAGCCAATAAATATATGTGAATGCTCCGAGCACCCTGCCATCACATCACGGTCCAGCTTTGAGGGTCTGACAATACACCGTTTTACATCAACAAATAAAACAGGTCCATCATGCTGTGAGGTGTAAGAGAAGAATCCAGCAGCAGCATTTTTTTCCTGTTGTGGCTTGTTTTTCCTGAAGGTCATGTCTTTGCTGGCAAGTGTCAAACCTCAGCGCTCATGTCCAGGGATCAATATCACAACTGGTCAGTGACTCATATTTACTGGTGTGTCAAGAAATACAAACTGTTCATGTGTGTTTATGTGTCCACGCACACCGCCTTCACCAGGTACAACCAATTTATTTCACCTTCCCCAAGTGTCCCCTCGACTGACTCACACACACACACTTATATGGAAGTGGTACCCATCTACAGGCTACAGGAGATACAGTAAGTGTGTAGGGGCTTTTGGAAGCAGGAACTTCACCTTGAAGACCAGACAGGATATAAATCAAACAAAACCTGCCAGTGCTAAATTTTGGTGAGAGGATTACAGGCTGCGCTGCATGCTGATAAGGGGAGGGAACACGTCCAACATGTATAGATGGGTCTAAGCTCCTATTTCTCACCCCCCAACCCTGAATATCCATTTGTTTATTGTGTTGTACTTACAAAGGCATGTCAAGACTTGTTCTACTGTATGTTTCTTGTGTCATGAGTGCTTCTGTCTTGAGTTTGATTTACACGGGTTTACAGGTTTACAGATGCATGCTGGTTATGAAAATGTCTGTATTAAAGTATATTTTTTGAAAAGCAATCATGCACTGTGTTGTTCTGTTGGTACTTTGATTGGTGGTGTGATTAGAGGCGCTGGATAGGACTCCACCTCTTCCTGTGCTCCATTAAACACGGCACAGTCTGAGGTTGTATCCAAATATCCGTCTCCCAGTGTTCATTTTACCAATGAAAACTGTTTTCCTATCAATGAATGATACAGACTACTGACTACAGACGAATGGAAAAATGATTTTTAATAAGAACTATGTTACACTCACTTGCGTTATGCCCTTGTCTGTAAAGTAATCTGACGTTACCAGCAACAAAACATCGACACTGAACAAAAATATAAAACGCAACACTTTTGTTTTTGCTCCCATTTTTCATGAGCTGAACTCAAAGATCTAAAACATTTTCTATATACAAAAGAAACCCCATTACTCTCAAATATTGTTCACAAATCTGTGTTAATCTGTGTTGGTGAGCACTTCTCCTTTGCCGAGATAATCCATCCCACCTCACAGGTGTGGCATATCAAGGTGCTGATTAGACAGCATGATTATTGCACAGGTGGGCCTGAGGCTGGCCACAAGAAAAGGCCACTCTGAAATGTTCAGTCTTATCACACAGCACAGTGCCACAGATATCACAAGTTTTGAGGGAGCGTGCAATTGGCGTGTAGATAAAGCTGATTTCTGTGGATGTGGACGTTAAAGTAGCTCCAGAGGGTTCCAGGATGAATGTCAACTGGCAACCATCTAAATCTTCCTCTAGATGTTAGCTAAAGAAATATAAGTATGTTATCTGACATTTTAGCTTCTCTGCTCAAGCCGAACCCAGAGTGAGTAGCATTTTTGTGAATAAGTGAGTGAATCCAGCCATTGAATGATGAGCTGCTCTGCATTGGGGAGACCAGGTAGCGGCTGTAATGCTAGGTGAGCATTAACCACAGAGAGGGACAGCACATGTTTCAGGGTGTGAAACAGAGCCGAGGCATAGTGCTGGCTTATATAGAGGCTACAGAGGTCCCCTGCAGGTGTGCTGATGGCGGAAGATACCATGTCTAACCGGGTTATAGGTGATGTTACCTAACTGATGAAGCTGTGTATCAAAGCTTTGGGGTTTATTTAAGGCCTTTGACTGGGAAGTGGTGATGCCTATAGGTAGTGATATTTGTGTGATATTTTTGATTAATGTAAGAACTGGCAGTGAAGTTGATTGTTTAAAGGGAAGATAATTGATTGATCGGTGGTTGGTTGGTCTAGGGGGAGGGGCTTAACATTTATAAGCCTGTGGCCACCAAAGCTCACGAGGAGTCAGTGTGAGGGGGGCTGTAAACCAGACATGTATTTTTTTTTGGGTCTTTCTGTTTTCCTCACTGTTTCTGTAATTAAAAGCACCTCAATAACTTTTGCAACTCAAGCCATTTTTGTTATCTTTTCAGCTGACCCACAGAGTCACTACAGTGTGCAGCTACTCAAAAGGTGTTTTCTTGTATATGCATGAGTTTTGATGGCATAGTTGCACATCAGCCACTACAGTGGATGCTACTGCATCATCTCATACACTGCTAGATAGAGCGAAACCAAGATGGTTGACAGACAGACAGAAACACCAAGTTGCTCATTTCTTTCTGTTCAAACCTTCAATAAAAAGAGACCCTTGCAGATAAGAAAAATATGGGGACATCAAGTATCATCTAAGGAGTCATGCAATTACTAAATTTTCCAAGTATTGATTTTTATATTGGGAGGAAATTATGATTAATCACATGTCCACTGAATTGTACATCATGCATCAGTAGCTATATTTCAACTACTGGACATGTAACTATCTTTATACAATTTGGGTTGAATCTTGTTTTTCATGCCTAAAGATAAAAACACTTAGTAAAAAAATCCTGACTGAGGTTATCATAATTCATGCATGAAAGGGTCAAAACGGAACTTCTCCCCAGGTGTGAGCGTACCTCCACTCACTGCATCATTTTCAAAAATACTAAAAAATGCCTCTATACCATTAAGTCTAAAATTCATGCAATAGTAATTATGATGTGCTGGCTCACATATAGTACCGACTAACCCTAACCTGCAGTGCTGTAGTGTGAGGGTCACTACATTTGAATCTTAAAATCTTGAAATCAACAATCCAAGTGCTGCACTGTTCTCTTTTTTTTCAATATTTTATTTTCAATTTTTTCAGTTTTGAACAAAACAGAGAAGAACAAAGTGAACAGGCTCTGCAGAGACAAAGAAAGACATACAAGAAAGGAGGGGGAAAAAAAGGAAAAATAATAAATAAATAAATATACATACATACATTGCCAGTGCTACATCATGGTGCTGCTGAGATGTGTGTGAGTGTGCGATGAACGCAGGGATAAGGGGTCAACTAGCTCAGTCCCTTAGGGTGCGTGAGGAATGGGTCCCAGATGTCAGAGTATTTTTGCACTCTGTTGGTCTGTACGAATCTGAGTTTTTCCATTTGTAGAACATGGATCATGTCTGTAATCCACCTCTAAAAGGAAGGGGGAGAGGGCGACTTCCAGTCCTTAAGGATGAGTGTTTTGGCCACTGTCATGCTGAGCAACAGTGGGGAGTAGTAGTGGGGAGTCTCTGAGTGAGTTGAGAGCAGCCGAAAATGGCCAGTATAGGGTCCAAGGGGAGCAACTGTTTGTAAGCCTTAGAATACCAGTCGAATATTTTGGACCAGAACCCAGACAGCGAAGAACAATGCCAAAAAGCATGAGACAGAGTACACTCTGGTGCCCGGCACCTATCACATGTTGCTGAAACAGAGGGGTAGATCTTGTGCAGTCTTTGTTTTGAGTAGTGGAGACAGTGCACAACCTTGAATTGAATCAGCTGGTGTCTGCTGTTGACCGAGCAGGTCTGGATTGCAGACAGGCTTCTGCCCCATACATCGTCTATTAAGTTCACACCCAGTTCCCTCTCCCAGGACTCCTCAATCCCCGCAGAAGAGGCAACAGTAGCACAGTCAAACAGGCGTACAAACTTGGAGATGAGATGCCTGGAGTGAGGGGGGCTCCTCAGGGTTTCATAGAAGACGTGCTGTCCCAAATAAGTGTCAAGCTTATTAGTTCTGGTTTGAGTGTAATGCCTAATTTGTAAGTAGCGAAAGAGATGGGAGTGTGGTTGCTCAAATTTTTCTCTCAGTAAGTTAAACGGAGCAAACTTCCCCTTAATGTACAAATCTTCAATAGAGGTTAGGCCCCTATCCTTCCAGGAATGAAAACTCTTGTCTGACCACGGTGGCAAGAAGGAGTGATTGAAACAGATTGGTGTTTCTGCAGAGGTCTTGGGCAAGTGTAGGACCCTGCGTATTTGATTCAACACTTTGACAGAGTTTCTTAAGGTAAAACTTAGGCTTTTTAGGACCTTGGTGTTGTCCAGTTTGGTAAACAGCAGGGCCGGTAGAGAAGAGTTGGTTACTGAGCCACGCTCCATGCGCAACCACAAGGGGACCTCAAGGGCTAGGTTCCCCGGTGAGCCCTGCCGCCAAAACATCAGGATCCTGGCATTGGCAGCCCAATAATAGTGCCTGAATGATGGCAGACCCAGTCCTCCCTCTGACTTGGGCTTGCGTAGGCGAATTTTAGAAATTCTATGATTTTCATAATTCCAAATATAAGATCAAATTGCTGAGTCCAATTCCTTAAAGAATGCTGATGTAAGAAAGACGGGAAGATTTTGACAGAGGTAGAGGGGTCTAGGGAGGGTGACCATCTTGATTGAGTTTATATGGCCGATCATAGACAGCGGTAAGGTTTTCCATTTCTCTATGCACTGTTTTAAATTTGACATAAATTCCCCAAAATTCAGTTTAAAAATAGATTTAGGGTTTTTGGGTATGGTCAGGCCAAGGTAACAGAGATGATCCTTAACTATTTTGAATGGGGTGCTTTTTAGAAAGCCTTGTGTGTAGTCATTGGAAAGAGGCATGAATTCACTTTTTGTCCAGTTTATGGTGTAACCTGTCAGTCTGATTGTGTCCAGGAGGTAGGGAGCTGATTCCTCAGAGTTTTGCAAGTATAGTATGACATCATCTGCATACACGCTAATAAGGGTTTCCACCCCGCCTACCTTTAAGCCGACAATGTTTGGGTGATTTTTTTATGCTGTGAACGAGAGGCTCGAGCGCGATTGCAAAGAGGGCCGGTGAGAGGGGGCAGCCTTGCTGGAGGGAGCGGTGAAGGGGCAATGGAGCTGATTTGTCGCGATTTGTTAGAATAGAGCACACTGGGCTCGCATATATACGTTTTACTCAGAATATGAATGAGTCTACCTACGTAGTGACTCGAACATGTAGGGCCATTCAACCTGATCGAAGGCCTTTTGCACGTCCAAAGATAGAATAGCTGCCCCACTGGTATTGCTATAGTCGTGCTGCACTGTTCTTGAGTGAGTTATTGCAATTAATGTTTCCCGTCATCCCATTTCAGCTTTTGTTTGTGGTAGTACATAATAATGTTTGGCTTTTTAAACTTGTTGTGTCATGCTATTCCACTGTGGGCCATCCCATCACAATATGTAGTTCAGCCACTCCTTTTTCAAAGCTTGGTGTGATCTGAAGTCTCCTCATATCTCTCTAAGCTGCATTACCCTGCACTGTAAAGCAATAATTAATGTCTCTGTATATTAGAATGTGCGATATGTCTTCAGATAAAAACGCTGAAACTTGTCCAACCATTTCAGCCACTTACATCACTCTTCATGAAAGATCTGTAATGTGCAACATATACTCATCAAGGTGTTGTGTGTATGTTAAGTCTGTGCTCAATCAACCATTTTCACGCAACAATACTATTTAACATTGACTAGTGATCCAGGGACGGCAACCCGTTGTTACAATGCAGTCTTGTCTGGCTTCAGTTGCACTTTTTCCTATAAGAGCCTGATGCTCAACAACATCTACCAACAATTTTGCAAAACAATCAACAGCACAATCCGAATCATCCTTGTGATACACATAAATCATAGAAGTGAGGTTCTGAGTGACCATGGGGGACTCATGAATAATTTTCACTTAGACCAGCAGTATGATAAATGCATTGAGACAGAGTTTGGCAAGAAGACAATCTCATATGTGTGCCAAGGCCAAACATTTTATCCACGTTGCAGCAACCCAGACATGC
Organism: Pempheris klunzingeri; assembly: GCF_042242105.1. Lineage (NCBI taxonomy): Eukaryota > Metazoa > Chordata > Actinopteri > Acropomatiformes > Pempheridae > Pempheris > Pempheris klunzingeri. Next base: position 25,750,740 of record NC_092023.1, read on the forward strand.
CCTGTTGCCCTACAAATAGGTCTGGTAATCTTGTGGCCTTAGTTATCCTCATGAATGCCAGAACTCATCAAAGATTGCAGAGCTGACACGTGTTTTATGAATAAAAGAATTTAATCAGTGTTGGGCAAGTTACTTGAAAAGTGATCACTTTTGTTTCACATATTCCACATTAAAAAAGTTCCTTACTCTACCAATAACTTTACGGCAATAGTAGATATGTTTCTTACTGGTACTCAGACAAAGTTCCCCAAACTTCCACACATTGGTGTAGATCGTTTGTGTATGGATGATTGTTACATGTCCCAACCAAAGGTGATGCTGAACTGTCTATAGTTTACAGAGCTCTGACTATTGGTAGTGCTATTGGTAAGGCCTATGCAGAGTTGTCAAATTGTGTGTTTTCTGCAAAAAGTGAGCTATTTCCATGAAGAGTAAAAGAGCGAGATATGGGGCACTGGTTGCCTCGATACTTCCAATATAACTTATAGACCACAAGTTAATGGACATGTCATTGCTAGGATATGTAAGGTTTATAGATAATGGTTTTATGCCTTGGACAATTAAACAACATGGTGTGGGCAATGGAAATACTGGCATGACTGAGTTTCTAAGTTAACATTAGCTTGTAGCCTAGAACAATGGACAATTGTTCATGTACTCTAACCTGTAAATAGTGTGCCGGGGCCTTGCACTGGGAAACTGAGGAAATGGAAGAGTGAAAGTCAAATTTCTAGCATTATAATGATCTGTGTGAGGTATGGGATAATGTCCGATGTGGTGTCCATTATCGGAGGCAACCACGGAAATAATGGCAGAGGAGTCAGAGAACCTCCACATCTGTTGATTCCTGATTATGGACATTTTCCCACTTATACCAAGGTCATTTGGCAAAGAAAAAATAATCAAGATATCAATTATATTTTCATGTGTTTTGTAACCGAAAAAAGTTTTTCACAAGCTGTAACACAGTTTCTCCGCATGTGGGTCTGACAAATACGTGGATCAATCATTACCATCCCATTAGGTTCCTATGCAATGGAAATGTTGTTCACCCCTCTAGTAAATAAGACAAATCATAGATGTGACTTGGCTACAGGAGATATTTCTGGTCTGCTCAGCTCATACATCCCTTTGGCTCAGCTGTCAGCTAGAAAACAGTTTATAAACAGTTAATATAATGTCATGTTTAACAACAACCAGAGCTAGCAAACTAGCTATGTCCCTGTCCCAAGATCATTGTGAAGATTTTCACGAACAGATGAATGGCCTTGTGTAACGTTACTGCCGCTGCAGCCTGAAGCAGCGAGCTGAATGCTAGGTGTCGCTTGTGCCATATTTTTCAAGATTGCAGACAAAACTCCAGATCACAGGCTCGCAGCTGATGATGTGATCCAGTCTCAGTGTTCAGAGTTCAGAGGGGATCGGTCTACTTCCTGCAGCTTGTGTGTTACAGTCTCCGTCCTTTGGTGTTCAGAGGATGAGACACTGAAGGACCAGAATCGTGTATTCACCCAGACCATGGTATAAGACAAGGTAACTACAGATGGTGTGTCCAGTGATATCTAGACTGATGTTTGAGCAGAATTTTTGGATCGCATGGCATTGGGGGCTGAAATGAGGGTGCCATCTTTGTTACCAAAAAGAATGGAGGGCTGTGGAAAGAATCTTGGCCAAAAGATTTCTGGACCAAGAATACTTTCCATTGTGCCTTGGCCCAGCATTTACCACAGCACTGATATTTGGAGAGCATGCTGTGTCTACTGAATTACTGTTTGAATCTTTGCTGTTGTATCTGAGTCAGTGTGAGATATCTCACAGCCACTGTTTTACAGGAAGACACAGACTGTGATGGCCAAACTCTAAAAAAATCTAATGGACCACCAGGGAGTGAAAATGGTTCCGTCACAACATGACCTTAAAGCAGCCTTCCTTCAGGAAGCACACAAAAATAATTCAGCAGTAAAAGTGTGCTCTGGATAACATGTCAGTAGTTGCTGGTTGTCAGCAGTTGGGCAACCCCTGAGGACCACCTTAACCAGCACAGGTCATGTATGCAGCTAAAAAACAACTTGAAGGAAAGCCCAAAAATGTGACAAAAATTGAAAGCATATATTGAAAGCTGTGGAGGGACTGGCATGTCGAATGGTTGCACACACTTCAGTTTTGGAGTTACCCTGTACATACAACTCCTAACCAGAGCTACGCACAGCGGTGCTCATTTGGCCCATTTCAAGAATAGATTACTCTTCACCAAAATGTTCTTCTTTTAGTAGAAGTATTCATTCAGTATGGATGTAGGCTCATAAAAAAGTCAAGGTTCAGTTGCCTCCTCTGGAGTAGTAGGTGGGTGTAGATTGGTCTCTGACTTGGCAACACATAGTCTCATCACATGAATGTGGGCTTCTTGGCCAGCATTTACTATGTGGAGGTGGTCTGTAGTGGGAAACATATGGGGAAAGCTGTGCATCATTAGTCATCGTCCACTTGGAGAAACTGGGTTTCCGCTGGGACCAGATCTGTGGCTGTTCCACTGATGAGCAATTTCCTGCAGCTCTTTATTGAAAAAAGGTTAACTATTAATATTCATTCTTCACACATATTTACGCAGGGCGGCTGTGGCTCAGAGGTAATGTCGTCCCTCAATCAGAAGGTCGGTGGTTCGAGCATGTCGAAGTGTCCTTGGGCAAGACACTGAACTCCAACTTGCTCCTGAAGCATAGCTTCGGTGTGTGAATGTGTGTGACTGGAGTTCTTCCAGCTCCAGTGTGAATGGGTGAATGAGGATGTAATGTAAATGCTTTGAGTAGTTGAAATGACTAGAAAGGCGCTATACAAATACAGACCATTTACCGTGATCATATGTACTTTGAAAGAGTCCTTTCTCATCTCTCTCTCTGTCTCTCTCTCTGTCTCTCTCTCTCTCTCTCAGTGGCTGTGAAGAGATTCCGATAAATTCTAATAAGTGACGGGTAGATTTGGGTCGGCTCCTGGTTTTGCCGGTCCAGTCTGGTGTGAGAGCTTAGTCCACTGACTAAGCCGGCATTTGTCATTATGCCATTGCAAATTAAAAAGTAGCCTGTATCAGCAACATGTGCCTATGGCGCAGAGTCTAACTTATATTGCATTAGTAAAAAGCAATGTGACCACAAGCCTAACATAATAGCATCATTATGTTTGTTTAGGCTATAAATAGAGCCACTAATGTCTGAGTACTAATCTCTGTTTGTAGCCTTTGAGGCTAACCCAACAGGGCTAATGTCTGTTCTGGTAACTGTACCAACAGAGGATTTCACCACATAAAACCAGAATAGTAACAAACAAGCAGACAAACTGGCTGAATGGAGCCCCATACAGGGTTAATCTGGTACAAATCCTTAGTCCTTACTCTACAGGACTTGCGCTGAGTACACACGACAGACGCTAACGTCACATGTGATGAACCTGCTTTAGTGCTGAGAAAGCACCTTTAAAACCTAAGCAGGATTTTGTGTCACCATTCTCTCACTTAAAGAGCCCAAATAGGTCTTTTCAGGGTCCTATCCTGCTCCCATATTGAAGGAATCAATAATATATAAATATATATACACACACACACTAACACACTAACACTCCTCTATTATTCTGATATGCTGATATTATTCAGGTTTAAGGAGCAGTCTTTGGGCATGTATGCAGCACATTCAGAATATGCGTCAATTGAGATTTTTACCACCTGTTTAAACATACCAACTAGCCAACAGTCAAGGCTGAGGCAGAGATGCTGCACCAAAAGAAAAGTCCACACGTCTGGTCGGGAGGAGAAGGCTGTGTCCGCACAGTCTAACAAGTCCATGGAAATCCTTGAAAATCCTGTTTTGACACAAAGCAGCAAAATGACTCAAGCAGTTTCACTTTTCCGTGTTTTGACGTGACAAATGAGTGTTAGGGTCTTGCTCCGGCACATTAGTGGGAAAAAAAAGTGAATATTTTGTGCATGTAAATGTAGTCATTGTGAAAAGCTATATTTTTATAGTGAAAGTTCCAAGGTTGTAAAATAAAAATAAAAAAATCACTATTTATAGAAAGAATAAAATAAATAGTAAAAATTGTAGTATAGTCTATTTACATTTAACTCAGCTTGGTTTTGTGCTGTTTTTCTGACAGTCTATGTGTCTGTAAATCACAAAAAATATGAATAACTCACTATTTCAAAAATGGCCTAGAGACATAAATGAGATTCTGTGTGAAAGCCTCACGTCAGTTAATTCAAATGTTTCACTTACCGCGAGTATTTATTTCTTTTACAGTGCATCATTTTCCATCTATTTTCTGCTTCTCTTGGCAGAAACTGGCTTCCATACAAGGGGCTGCTGGGCAGAGCAATATTTAGATTGGCTGAACATAGACTCATGCAGGAATCAGAATGAAGTCTGGGACATATTTAATTTAAGTGTTTTTTCTGTGCATTGTCCCCCCAAATATCAGATTTTCCTCCAGATGATGAAATTGAAAAGAGAATTGATCGAGGACAAACAAACAGAATTCTCTGCTTTGTGTTTCTTAGATCCCGGAGTTTTTGTGCTTTTCTCGTTTCAAGTAATTGTGGATCGAGTGTCTTTTTGGTTTCTGGACCGGTGCACGGATGAAAGGGCTGTTCTGTGGGAGCACAGCCTGAGCTGCTCCAAGGAGGTAGTTGAGATTCACTGCCTTGCTCGAGGGGTCTTAGTAGATCAGCATCTCTGCTGCTCTTGTGGCCTTTCCTTTCTCCTCTATCCACTGGAGGATTTCAATCCATCCTTTGAAGCAGCAGCGACTCCGTATCCATCATGCAGAAGAAATAGTAAATATTTACAAAGATTGTCAAACCACAAGCTGTCGATGACAGCTGAGATGAAAGTGTTAGTGCAGGCAAAGACGGAGAAGAGGAAAGAAGAAAGTGACACAAAACATAGTAGGTCTTCGTCCCAGCGGTACAGGCTGATGTAATAGCTGAACAGTCCAGCAGAACCAACATTAGGGGGCTTCCCGGTTTTTTAGTTGGTGACTTGAGGATAGATTATATGGCATATATCTGCTGACATGATCTAACATACTCCACCTACTCACCTCTCTGAAGCATCCTTTGATGCACAAAAAGGACAACGATCAAGGCAAAGGGACAAAAAATGAGAATTACATAAGAACTCTGTTTCCCCCTCAGACAGTTTGTACCTCTTGCTGAGTTGCCACAGCAGCCCGGCCCACACTTGACCGTAGCTTCCTGCTCAGCCACTTGCAGCTTTGGGCAATGCCTTGTGTGTTCTTGGTGTTTAGCCCAATATGGAAAGTGGCTTGAGTTTCTCCTGCGCTCCACCTGTACGTATAAAATGGAGGCCCAGAAGGGTGAAGTTCTTTTGGTCAATGCCAGAGAGAGCTTTTGTTGTGAGCTTGTCAATACAGCATCATTAGGAGATTTGTTAAGCTTCAGATAAAACAGATTGTGTACTCCACAGTAGTTGTAGGTCTCTTCTCTGAATGCTGACTGAACATTCAGCTTCACTCCTCAAAGGTAAGAAACTCCTTGTGATGGGTGAAACATTTAGTTTAATTATTCAGTGCTGAGTTAAACTCCCCTCCTCAGGCTATCAGTCTACCAGATCCACTTTAAGAGTGCAGCATGTTTATCCAACCTCATTACTGTAAGTTCACAGGAAGGTCTAAAAGAAGCAATATAACCAAGTTGGCTATCACCAGTCATACTTCAGTGTTTAACTTCAGCACTCTCAATGTAAAAGTAACACAGAGAGACGCTCTTGGTTAGAAACCACACAGAGAAACAGCTTAGAGGCACTTGTTGTCTTACTTTTTAACCCAAACCACAAATCGTCCTGCTGTCCATATCTCCACATCAAGTGAAATCATACCTCATCAAATGTATTTGTTAAATGAGTAAATAAGAGTAATGGTGATGTTTTGGAGCTCTCCATAGTTCACAGACACGTGAAGCAAAGTTCAGACAAACAATGTGTGATAAAATGAGTTGAAACTTCCACCTACGTCACTCCGAAACGCTGCCAGTTTACAACAGCTTGATGATAATAAGGTGCATCGTCTAAACTAACTGCTGGATTTTACTGGCCTTCTGTCGGTGGATATAATTTAGATCGCCTTGACATATGAATGAGGGTAGTGATAGTGACTTACTTGGTATTCTATTGATGAAATGGTGAAAACCATTAAAAAGGAGAAAATTGAGAATTTGGAGCTGACCATTTGTTAATGATGTACATTTTATAGTTTGTGTCATGGAGACACGGTTGTTCCTCAAACAAACTGATGAGGCGATCTCTCTCTCTTTCCTCTGTCCAAAACTCTAACTGCTATTACAACCAGCTGCAGTTTGCTGACTTGAACAGATGGTTTTGCTGCTGGTGGAAAAAGGTGACGTGCCTTGAGTTACAAAGCCAACCGCTGGCGACAGCCGCCTTTATTTGAGCCGAGACGGGCTGGTTTACACCACTGCAACATTCGAAAACTGGTTGGTTTTGTCGTGAATCTTTGGTCTCAACTGGACTTTGAAAAGTCTCAATATCATCAATGTCTCCTGTGTTTTGTTTCATGATGATGCTGAAACATAAGAGCCACCTTTCTTTCCACTCATTTAATAATTCACCTACAGGGAACATTTGAACTTTCTCATAGATCATTGTAAGTGCTCATACTCTCATCCAGTCAAAACACTGACAGGCGCCGTCCATCATGTATGTGAATACAGTGTCAATAAGTGGGTAGGATGAAGGTAAGAGCTATGGACACCACTCTGAACTCATCTGTCTTCTCTACTTGTGATGCTGAGACATCACACTGGCTTAGAGAGCAGCAATCCTCCGCTCTGTGGCAGATGAGGAGTTAGTACACAGTTATATGAGAGAGAGGTGGATATCGTGTTCACAGTCACCCAGCTCAACAGTCAGATTTCCTCCTAACACAACATGAATATCACAGTTTCTGCGTGGTTTAATTACAATAATATTAACAATATTTATTCATTTATTTGATATTATCATCTCAAACTGTTGTTATGGTATATTATCATTATTACTATTATTATTATTATGTTTTATTCAAGAGCACTTTTCTAAAAACCAACTTTACACTTAACAAAGGGTTAAAACTACTCAATAAAAGCATAGAACAGGCAACATTAATTACACATTAAAGGCAGTTCTGAAGAGATGAGTTTTGATTAGTGAGTTGAACATTGATGGATTAGTGCAATCTCTGATGTGTTGGAGCGCAGGCTGTGGGAAGGACTGCAGTGGTGGAGCAGATCGGTCAGGGGAGGGCTGTGAAGTAGAGTTATCAGTGGTGGGGCAGAAGGCCTGAGTGATCTTGGTGAGGGATTTGGGACCGATGATGATCATGTCTGATTTTTGTTTTGAGTTTGAGAAAGTTGTCTTGCATCCAGGATTTAATTTCAGTGAGGCAGTTTATTCTCGACCAGATTCGTCACATGGGCTGGAGCTCTGACTGTGGCCGCTGTGCTAAAATCAAATAACCCAGAGCTATTTTAGGATTTTGCCTCAGATGCATTCACAGTGGAAGTTCCTGAAACCAGATTCATTTGAAATTCTGAATGAGGTCAACTAAAGCAGGACTAAAAATCAGGAGCCACGCTAGCAGCTCTTTGTGGCAGTACTTAGGGGCAGCAACGTCAGCATGTTAACACGCTCACAATAACAGTGTTAACATGCTGAAGTTTAGCACGGTATAATGTTGACAAAGTACACAATTGTATTTTAATGTGTTACCATCTAAAAATAGCCAAACAGCACAAAACACAAACTACACCTTAGGCTACAGGAACAGTATTAGTTTTTGCACATATTCATCATAAATACAAGTATTGAGCATCGGGCATATTTTGGCCTGCTCTGTGAAAAGTGAAGTGATCCCCAAAGTTATTCAAATTCATTCTAAGGGGAACTTGAATGTTAACAATCTATTCAAAGATTGTCATTCCATCAAGTACATTTCTAAATATTTAAGAGAAGAGAAACATTTGACCTGCTGGTGGCACTAGAAAGATCACTTGGTAGGATTCATCCTGTGGGGATAATGAATTTCTGTACATGTGGTCATAGCAATCCATCCTGTAGTTGCTGAGACACGACAAAGACAATCGAATCTGCAAAACCACACTGCCAACGTGGCTAAATACACTACACTGCAACACTCTTCAGATCACATTATTGTCAGTTCAGATGCCTCCAGCACCTCCTGAACAACTCGACCACCTTTACTTTACTGCTGGGAATAGATCCAGATGGGTCAAAAAGTTTGACACCCAACTTTTCTCTCATTTCTTGCACACATGTGACCATGCCATCTTTCATTGCTGCCTGCCTTGGGTGCACCCTTGGGGCTGTCAAGACACAAAATCAAATACTTCATAATTTATCAAAGGGGACTCCTGCTGCGCACAAGCCACTACCTGCTTTGTGATCGATCATCCACCACCAGAGCTTAACCTCAAGACCCAAGTGGGCAGGATGGAAAAATGAAGGTTATAAAATCTCAACCATAGTTAGTACAGGTCTCCCCTCTAACAACTGATTATTTAGGGACTTTTTGGGTGTCATGATGTCATTATGTTGTCTTTGGAGGCCGAATGATCTGACTGAGTCATTGAACTCTAATGTCCTGAGCCGCATGCCTTGCCTGTCTTACAAGCTTGTAGTTCACAGGTGATTTAGGGTCCCTTTGCTCCTCATTGCTTCAGACTAACCCTGTAAATAGAATGACAAATTGTATTGCCTCTTCTGGTGCTGTGAAAGCACTTTGCTCTTTCTCTTTTCCTTTCTCTGTGGCACTCAGAAGCCAAAAGGGAATTCTCAGTCAATTGGACCAGAACTGTTGAAAACTTATTTTATGATCGTCCCTATCAAAGTCGAACCCAATGGCCTGTTTGGTTGCCTTGTGGAGGTATGACGCTACAGTCATGCCTTCCTGGCAGATGTGCGTCTCCCCACTAAGCTCTGCATGACAGATCCTTCACTGCCAGCGAAATGAAGCCATATCTTCCCGGTGACAGAGTGCTGCTCATTTGTCATGGGGGACATCATTCACAAAAGTGCTGAACTGAGGTAACCAGTGTGGAGAATGAAAACACTTCAGATTCAAAGCGAGTTATGGCACAGTGGATGCAAGAGACATCAAGAGAGTGATGACAAAATAACATGTTCTACATTGGCTTTGAATTGCAAATGTCTGATTAAAAGAGTGGCAGGAGGCTGAAAAGTATAGTACATGGCAATCAAAAGGCAGGATTCTGATGTCTTCGACAGTCTAGCAGCAATTTGCAGTTAAGCCTCAAGTCATGTGTGAAAAGAAGTGCAATTCACATTTTTGCTATAGTGAAGCTTCATGTACAGTATGTTTTCAAGAACGGTAAATGGTCTGTACTTGTAAAGCGTCTTTCCTGTCTTTTTGACCACTTTACTTTACATTCATACTCACCCCTTCACACACCATTCATACACTGATGAGAGTCTGCCAAACCTGCCATCAGGAGGAGCCTGATTCATACAAGCCATTCATACACATTCTCACACAAGGAGCAATTTGAGGTTCTGGGTCTTGCCCAAGGACTCTTTGACATTTGGACTGGAGGAGCTGGGGATCGAACCCCAAGAAAGTGTCAATCAAAAGTACTTAACTCCTGAAACATTTGGGGGCCTCACCTGTAGCTATGGTGTTGTGTAAAACATTACAGCTCTTTACCGACATGCAAATGCCATCATAGTGCTAAATGCACATAGGGTTCTCCACACAAGTTCAGTGTTTAAACGTTTTCATACCTTCATGATGAATTTTTATAACTGAACTAAAGTGACACACCAGTGAAACACCTCTTACTGATCCCCACAATGATCCAATTGATGCACGTATAGCGACGCATGCTGTCCTCTGTGCTGCTGAGACATCTGAGTGCAAAAGTCAAATCGTTCTTTGTTCTTTGAGCAAATAAACGAGTGACTTCACTGTGGGTTTTTTTATACATTGGCTTGCTTGGCACAATAAGTGAACATTTGTGTTGGATAGGATGGGATATATCAGCTATTTTCCAGAAAAGAGTCCACCTGCCCCCCTGGTTCACAACCTGTTTTCACTGTCTTTGGTGTTGTGCTCTGGAAATGTCAGAAATACTAATATGTAATGGACTGGCAGCCACTGCACTGATCAGTAAAATCAACAAATAATGCATTCATTTTAATCTTCAGACTTCAGCAAATGTACAATTTAAGACATAAGGGGATTAGAGGTTTTAAAGGAATGGCGCCAATTAAAAATGAGGCCTGATTATCTCATACTGTATCAGCTGCAACACTGATGATGTTCACATGTCAACACAGCACAAGAAACATAACACCCATCAAATTAGCTGGCACAGCTCCACGTCAGCATTCTTAAAACAGCTGCAGTGAATGAAAAATAGGCCTTCAGGGCTTTAGTAAGAGTTAAAGAGACAAAAACAATCACTGCAAACAGAATCCAAATGACTTATTGATTAACTCTCTTCATCTCCTTCACAGTGTACCTCTACAGAGATACAGTAACATTCAACAGCTTTTCCAGCTTTTTGATGTTAACAGCAGGCCCATTAATCCTGCATTAATTGATTTTCTGACCACCTGGGAGCAGCAAGGTGAAAACACTGTTATATCATCATCTCCAAACACTTGTTATGGCGTGCATGATTCACCAGCTATTCACCAATATGGGCAAATAATGTCACAACTGTCTTTTAGAGCGATACATTTGGAGTTTATTTGGGCTAATTCAGGGCTAGTTGGGTGAAAAAGAGGTGAAACATGAAGAGAGGCCCCTGTCTGCACATGACGCACTTCTCATAAGCCATAAACAGAGGCAGCCCAGCTGTACGAAACAACACTATCACTATCACGTTTTCACATGACGAGTGATTTGTCAAGGCTGGTACTCTTTAAAAGGCCGGGTCTAATTGCCAATGTATAAATATTCCACAACATCAGTCTTTTTTCCAAGAGATGAAAAAGGACATTAGGGCTTTCTATTTCCCCCACACTTTTAAACCCATCATTAATTGATAAGATGTCATCATTTTGTCAAGGCTTCAGCATTAATATTTTATCTCTGGGGAAAAAGGCAGAAAATTGTAAGTCCTGATGAAATGGGCCTGAATGAAAGGGCCACGTGTTGTTGGTACCTTTTGGTGATTCAGATGGAAACTAAAAATACATCCAATCATGTCAGTGACAGATTTTGGCTGGAGTAGGTAATGAATTTAAATACTCGCTAAATTGGCTCCAAAAATAAGTAGTCTGAAGAGATTATATGAATATTCTCTTTCACCCGGAGGGAGGCGGGCATCAGTATCACAGGTGTATTTGTGAATGTTCCAATCAATTATAGAGATTACAGATTACAACAGAAATTGTACCCTATGATAAGTTTGTTATCGATTTGATTTTAATAAAGTTCACAGCAAAGATTTGTGCTGGAGGAAATTCTCTCTGACTTCATCACTCTCTGTGTGCACATCATGTCTATGGCTCACAGTAATTATCACCTCCTGAATACACTTGGTTATCTGCTCAGGTGTTCTGTCAGCCTGCAATCTTGCTTGCATCAGGTGGGGAAGTTGAAATACCATCCAGCATCTCCTTGCTGTCATTTCAGTGTCAAGTTGATTTTATTTACACAGCCTAATATTGCAGATCACAAATTTGCCATGAGGGGTTTTAGCGTCCCAAGCATTCAGGTGGTGACTTTACTGTGTGTGCACAGCTGCGCTCCTCCATCACCTCAGTGCCTTCACTGTCTTCAGCCGCTTGATTTGAAGATAGCTTCTAATTTGTGCTTCAACACCAGCAGCCGCCAAATTATAGTCTTGATTATATTCACTTTCACTTGCTTGCATTTCATAAAATGCCAACTCTGCATTAGGCCACACTGTCATGATGTAAAATAACGTTTGTTTTTTTTTTTTTGTAAAATGTTCAACTGTATTTTTGTTTATTTTTCCACAAGGTTTACAGGAACACTTCAACAATTAAAGGTCCCATATGATGCAAAATGCCCATTTAATGTCTTCTCAACATAAATATATATATATATATGTATCCCTGGTGTACCAAGAGCTTGCAGTTTTCCTGTGCCATTACAACCAATCTTTATGGAGTCAATCAGAAACCCGTCGAGTCCTACCCATCATTAGCCACGGCATGGTGTCCTGCCTCCTTGACGGACACTCGCTGCGGTGGAAGGATGTGGAGCATGATCTCTTACAGACATCCATTACTCAGTCACACCAGTCAGAGCCCGAATGAAACCAAGACAGATGGCAAGTGTGGGGAAGCCAGCACGAGATGAGGCGAAATGGTCAGCCAATGAGCCACAATGCCGCCACCACGCTCTTCATGAGTTCATTTCTCATCACCAAGAGGTGTGTGATGAGTGAGACTCTGACAGCCTGCCATGCGGTCTCCACATGGCAGGCTCAAGGCCAGACTCATCTATCCCACATTTAATCAGTAATGTAGTTTGACTTTCCGGCATGATGGAATTCTTCAGCTAATGTCATTAATTGATGGGATCCTGTGAAAGTTCATCTTATTATAGAGAGAACATTGTGTGACGTATGAAGGAAAGTATTTCTGATAGATTATGATCCCAGTCTAGTGTGTTTGCTTTGTTGCCAAGTTTCATTAAATAAAAAAAACTAAAAAGGAACTTGTGCTAAACATGATGAGATTTCACGTTGGATTTCATCATTTTGATGATTCCACTATATTTATCTCCATTCTTGGCAGAAGACACAGACAAGGAACAGCCAACAGTGGAAGTCAACAAAGATTTAGACAACAAACACCCACTAGTGAAGTGCAAAAAATGTAAAAAAAATCGAAAAGCTGTCTTGTCGTCTTAAAAGTGAGTCAACAAAAAAAAGATGTGACATGTGACAAAGAAGAGGAAGGATAGGATGTCATTTTATCTTCTTTGATGTACGCTTCGTCTTGCCAACACAAAATATCATCCGTATCACCAGTCAAAGCCGTCTGTGGTCTTACACCATGGACTGTCTCTGGTTTGACATTTTTAAAATGCTACACGTGGCACCAGCATTAAAGCAGCATCAGCTTTTTGGCCACTTTGATGCAGAGCTCCGCAACAAGCCGATCATCATACACACAGTGTTACAGTGTGGCTCTATTACATTGACGTGGCAAAAATGTCAGAAAGCAAGTGGCTGATTCACACAGAGCTTCTGCAAAGGTTAGCTGCCTGTGAGAAGGACTGAACCAAAAAAGCAAACTCACAGGGGCTTAAAATTGAAACAATGAATTGAATGTGCTCCCCACCACCTCCACCTCCACCTCCACCTCCACCATTATATTATAGGAATATTATACCAGAGAAAGAAGTGTGTCTCATTGATTTTCTTCCGCAGCTATACACTTGTCCTATTGATCATAAAGGTGACACTACCCTATAGAGTATATAGGTTACAATACTAAACTAGTATTCATAGATTTGGGATTATAGATCCCAGATGAAACTGACAGAAGGGCAGGACTGAGAGAAAAAAGGGCCATTACAAATCTCTCTGCTACTTCAGCACTACAGACAGTGCCATGGATTTATTAATACACAGCGCAATTATACAGGGAATGGTCATTGATTTGGTTATTTTGTGCATGGATTTATAGGCGGACGCCTTTGAACCATGTATCACTGTCATTGCCATACATTGAAACAGGCAAGAAGGGCCTACACAAGTAAATGTAGGGAGCCGCAATTTTCTTTTTCTTTTTTTTTTTCTTTATTTTTAACATTTCTCAACAATGAATCATTTTTATATTCAGAATCTACCTCTCATAGATCAGGAACCCTCACTGAAATGGGTTGAGAGATGTAAATATTAAAGCACCTTCCTCCAGAAAAACAGCAGCTCCCCTGTTTGCTTTTATCGGCCAGTCTTGACTGTTTGAATAAGTCAGGGACGTTGTGGTAAAGCAGCAGCAGGCCGAAGTAATCAATGTGGAGTCTACATATATATGTCTATGATTGTGCTGGCAAGGGGATGCCCCCCCGCCCCCCCACATCAGCTCCAGCGTGTAAGTGTATAATCAAATCCCCAAATCCTAAAGAACGACTTTATGGTACACTTGAGTGGACATACCGAAAACACATTTACACAAGATTGGTTTTTTCTATCTTTCTACCTACCCCACACGTCAAAAACACACACACACACCCCAACACTTACATAACAAGAATACTAGTGAAAACTGGTCAAAATTAGGTTATTTTGTTACACTGATCTCAATTTAGAGTTATTAAAGATTAAACTGGGTCTCATAGGAATAGAAACACCAACACACACACACAGGTTCCATTTAAGCACAAATCTACACTGCTGTTTAGGCCTACACTAACATTTTGTTAGTCGTTGGAGTCAGAAAACCTAAATTTGGCGAACACAGTGGAGACAGGCTGCCACTAATCAGCTAATCATATATTGTGGTCATACTGCTTTATGGACTTTTCATTTCACAAGAAAAGTTGTTGGAGGTTTTTTGGAGACGGCATCTTAAATCTGTATCGCCCACAGTGAATGAAAATGAAATGATAATGAATGAAGGGGATAAAACAGGACACCACACTATTTTCTCATTTCTATCTATCATTCTCTAGCTCATCCGCTATTAAAATAGATTTGAAGAAACAACCAAATATTACAAACTGATGTGATTTGGCACCGTACTGGTGTTTGGGGCTCTCTGTCCATTGAGCATGCGACATCATTTCGAGAAGAAATCTTGACCTCATTTTTGTGCGCTGCGTTTTGGAAATGATTGCATTCCGAATGACCTACTTATCTTTGCCAGGGCTCCATAAATATCTAAGTGAAAATGTAAATGTGAGCAGGTAACGTCGCAGCCTGCTTTCAGATGTTATTAGCATATTGCTCAGGGTTTATATTAGATTGAGGGCACGGGGTGTTCAAGTCTTGCTGTAGTTTGGATTCATTTTCACCCATCTATCGGGTTCACTCTCCACTTAAAGGTATATTTTCCTCAAAGTGACAGACTGCATATCGTGCTACAGCTGGATAAGCAACCAGTGTTCTTGAACTCCTAATCCTTTGGGCTGTCTTTCTATATTTTTGCAATTTAGTATTGTCTACATGTATATAGCATTGGGTGTTATTGTACACAAACTGACCTGCACCTGTTTGGTAATTTTATGGCTGGTGTTTGTAGAGATGTTTGCAAAAAAATGTGCCCCAATTTAGTGCAAACACAGGTGCATTGAGTTATTTGAGTGACACAAATCTCAGCAAGGGAGCACATGCATCTTTAATAAGATACTATAATGTTACACATATACATGTATGTGCTGTGGGGACCATCTTAATGGTCTGAACAGCCCTGCATTCTCCTTCAAGTAATAAGTGTTTGAACATAATTCATGTAATTATGGGGTTCGTTTTAGCCTGGAGGAAGGGTAAATAATTGGGCTAATGACTTAATGACTGGAGGGTCGGCAATTTGAACTGTCCTTTTTGTCCCATTAACAGTTACTCTCAATGTGCCCTTGAATAAGGTTTTTTCAGTTCGAGCCAGGAGAAACTAGGTTACGCAGATGAAACAAAGACAGGACAATGGGACTAATGATGCAAGCAAACATGGCGGCATACGGTTTTCTTAGTTCAAACATCTAAAGTGGCTGTACTTAGTCACTGTGCAGCAAATTAGTTTCCTTCCTTTTTCCTTCCTCCAGTCTGATATAATACTTGTCTAATTAAGTCTCATTAATACGTTGCTTATCTGATTACTTTTATGCTCTGGAAAGTTGGATCAGAGGGGTCCCTGTGGCTGATGAACCGATCACCAGCAAGGTGCTGGGCGCAGTTGGTGCAGCTGGTGAACTTTGAAAGGTACACTCCTGTTGCATGATTGTGAAGGTTTGGAGGTGCATGGATGTGATTACTGAAGCCAGCATGAGAAGCATGGAGCAGGTCTTTGGTTAAGATTAGTGACAGAATCTTATTGTTGAATGCACTGTATAAATACATGATGTTGAAGCAAGTCTTACGCTTTAACTCACCTTTGACTCACTGCAGTCTCTGCTCCACACACATCAGGCGTGTGCCCTCCCGAGGCTGGGAGCACCTGGTCAGTGCCCACACAGATGGTCTGTGGACTTCTTTTAACCAGGAGAACTTCTCAGAGTGCTCTCAGTCTTCCTCAGAGGATCTACAGAAACGCTGAGAGTGCTGGCACCTCTTTAGGTTTGTGTGAAGAGATGAGATGTTTCAAAGCTTAAGATGGTCAGCACCTTGTGTTTTATCAATGCTGACCTCGGATCAGCTTTCCATCTCACCTGCCCTCCTTGACCAACTCATTCTGCAGCAGTTAGGGGGTAAAACTCCAGTCTACAGTCACACTGGTCCACTCAAACTGCTATATAACCAACTGTGCAAACAGGAAGCCGGACATGTAATTCTAACGGACTTCCAGCTGCTCTCAGCTCTTATTGCAACAGCAGTCTGTACGAACTGTGTTGAACTGCGCTCGACCGTAATCTCCCCACTCTGCAGCACGCTGCCCATTCAGTCTTACGTTGAACATGTTGACAAAAAAAGTACACGAAAACAAGCAAAAGGGATTAGTGTGAGATTTTAAAGTTTTCTTTAACTTGTCTGTTTAAAAAGAATATGGAGCTATCTCAAAGGCTTGCAATGTCTCTGCAAAGCCCTTAGAAAAGAAGAGATTGCGTGAAGTGATAGTTGTTTTTAATCTTCCTCCTCCTCAAAACATCTCTGGGGTCGAAAATCATGGACAGAGGAGGAAACACAGAAATGAACTTTGTGCGTGCCTGTATCACTCCATGCAGAAGATGGAGAAACACGAGCTACGCCAGTGTGCGTCTTTTGGGGGATCCATTCCTATGAGCGGGATGGAGTAATGGGAGTATTTGTGCCTAATTACAAAGCAGTGTAATTTACAGGCTTTCCTCTCGGTGGTTGTGGCTCAGTGGGTCGTCATCAAGCGGAAGGTCTCCGGCTCTTATGAGTCAGTGTGTCCAAGTGTCCTTGGGCAAAACACTGAATCCCAACTTGCTCCTGCAGCAGCTTCAGTGTGTGAATGAGTGTGAATGAATAGTCTCCTCCGGCTTAGATTCCTCCTGAATGAAAGACGTATGAACGGGTGAATGAGGATGTGACGTAAAAGCACTTTGAGTAGTCGAAATGACTAGAAAAGGAACTATACAAATACAGACCATTTACCGTTCATGTAACTCTTGCAGTTATATCTACAATTCAGTGAAGTGAATAAGAAAATAAAATCTGTAGGGACATTCCAATTTATGAAAATACATGTACTGATGTAGATGTACCTTTCAGAGGTTATTATAAAAACCAACGGAGCCACTGCTGCTACTGACAGCTCTCAGGATATAAGGAGGACACCTGCACATAGGCTGGATAACTGAGTTGTCCTGACATTAGAAGGGAACTCAAATCACCTAACTTAAGACACATACATGTGCCTCTGCGTCACATGTTGGATGCATTGATGCCAGTTTTGTCTGTGCCTAGAAATAATCACTTCAGTTTTAAAGATGTTTTCATTTCCGTGAAATCTAGCAAGTGACAACCTTGATTGTAGCTTTTTGGTGGCAGCTGTGGCTCAGAGGTACAGCAGGTCGTCTATAAATTGAAAGATCAGCGGCAAACAAATACAAACCATTTATGATTACTTTATCCACTAGCAGATCGCAAAATGTATTTGCTTTTGCAAATTTGAATTTCAGCAAACGTTGTCAGCAATGAAAAACATTTTGTGGCACAGAGTGCAGGCGTTAGCTCTTTTTTAATTCCACCAAAAACGCTTCCAAAATAAGTTGCACATGCTACTTTTAATAGAAAAAAATAAAGCAATTGAGGAGATGTACTGACGAACAGCAAACAGTGTAACAACATCTATTAATATACTATATTGCCTTTGACTTTCAGATGTATCAAACTTTTAGATCATGTTCTTACTATTTGAAAGTGACAGTGACCAGCTAGTTATTACCAACATGGAGAAAAGCAACAACAAAGGAACCACACCTGTGAAGTGGCATCTTGTTTTTCAGGTGATTACCTATTCAAGAGTACATTTTTCAAACACTGCACATGAAAGCTCCTTTTATCACACTAGAAACCACAGGGCCAAGAAATCCTCAAGTGCCTCAGTGACAGAGACATTACAGGACCCAGTTCTGATTGGTCCCTGAGACAGGATGGCAGGATGTTTTCTAAATCACCAGCAATGGGTCAAATGGCCTTTTATTCCTGCATATGAGATAGTGTTCTTCTTTGTGTGTGTGTGTGTGTGTGACTGACAGCTCTGTTACTTTCCGTATTGACTTTGAAGCTTCCCTCGGCCTTTCCTGCTCAGGCTCAGGGTCACGCCGTCCTGGAGGCTTGGAGGATTGCCTCTTGCACTCTCTGAGCCTCACGTCCTTTCACTCAGCCCTGCCATGTTTTGGCGCAGCTGCTTGAAGCACGAGTACCATCAAAGTAGAACGCCTCCTGTTCACTGATCAGGAATAAGAGAAGAGGGGAAATAGAGAGAGGAACGAGCCAGAGAGGTACAAAGAGTTTTCAAGACTTTGGGGATGAAAGCTGTGCTTTGCACATTTTCTTGCACCATTGCTCAAACTGTCATGTAGTTATTCAGAATTACTCTTTGTTTCTTCGACCACTCAAACTTGTAAAGTGACAAACCACCTGTTGGGCCTTCCAGATGCAGGTGGATTTAACCTAAAATAACACATTGGTTGCACAGAGATGATGACTTCATGAAACAGGCAGTGATGATTTAGGTGTGTGTCATAATAAAGAGGGTGGATACAGTTGCATTATTCAATTCAATACATTTAGATTATCATCACAAACATGAGTTGTGAATGATCCATCCCAGCTGTTATGCAGCACACCAGAGCCCACAGTAGCCACAAGATGTGCCTGCATTCCTACTTATAAATGGGCAAAATGTACATGCGGTCCGAATCATACAGTGAGTTCTGATCAAAGAATGAGCAGCCACTGCACAGACAGACAGAAAGACCCAGTCCTTTGTGGCAGCTGCTGACTATCACACAAAATAATTAGTGGAATATCTGTGGTGCAAAGCGAAACCGGTGGAAGTAAATTTGAGAACACGGCAATGGTGCTTGTACAATTTTCAGGAATGAAGACATGATGTTAGCCATTACTTCCCCACTCACACTGTAAAGTGGTGACACAAAGCATGTCTCTTTGCTGCTAATGAGGCGCTGCAGCTGTCCTCCAGCAATGCTGCTTCAGGAGCAGAACACAATAAGAGGCACACATGTGAAAGGACAGATTTGGCCCTCAAAGCATTGACAACACCCCTAATTAAGGATCATATCTACAAGGGATAATAAAGCCGCAAAACTGTTTTTTAAAAGCAAAATTTATTTCTGAACACTGGTTGACATTTCTGGTTCAGAATGAAACACCCCCACAACTCTTGGATGGATTTCTGTAAAATTTGATATCAAATAATCTCTGTTCTGTGGTAGAACTATGGTGAGCCTGACTTTTCATCAAGAGGTCACATCAAAGTCTTAACATTTATCACACATATCTGTAAAACTAATGCTGCTCTAATGACATTTATCTGCTCTTTTACAGAATTGGCCTAAAAGATATTTCTTTACTGTGCTGTTGCTACAAGTACTCATAAGCAGTTGTTCCATGGTATCCATCAAATGTCTGAGCTCAGAGAAATCCTTCCAAACCCTCCAGAGTAGTTCTTCCTTTTTCCCCCTCCTATCTTTACAGCCACAGCCCCACAGTGCTCACTGAGCTCCCAGTATATATTAAAATGCTTGGCCAGCCGGGGGTTTTCTCATGCTTCACCATGCCCTTGCAGGGAGATGGGGCTGAGACAAAGAGGGGAAGGAGCCTGCCTGCTCTCCAACACCTGGAGTCTAAAGCCTTAGGGGGGAGCCACAAGTGTAGCTCCTTGCCCGAGGGCTGCTCCGCCATCCGCACAGTGTCGACCACGATCCGTCAGTGTGTTTCTCCATAGTCGTGACTGACACGCTGCTGGCTGGGTAATCAGTGAAGCTGACCCAACCTGTCACCCGGCGCTGCCTGGGGGGCCTCATTGCCACGCTGATGCAACGAGATCCCTGCTATCTCGGGATACATTCTTCACTTCCGCACAATAGGGGGAAATTATAATGAATGGTATGTGATCATTTCTCTCTTTATCTACGTGTCCTTCCTATCATGAGACCATTTCATGTCCCGACTCACTTGGACAGCTGTGTCAGAAATAAGAGACAAAGCTCACAGATTCTTTTCATGAAACATCATCATTTTGACCTCCTGCTCCTGAAAGGCCAGTGGTGTGTTTACTGTGCGATCAATGTGAAAAAAACTGGTCCACTTAACTTATAGGTCAACCACTTAATGAGAATAGCATTTACTACTGTGAACAGTATATTATTCCTATTTATAGACTGGGGCAATGTCTTTGATTACCTGAGCCGTACCACATCCATGATCAACCAGCCTTTACTTAACAGGCTGTGTACCTCAGCCCTTAAAAGTAGCTGTTATCAAAGCCAACTATAAGCCAACTATCCAACCGTCCCTTCTCTCCAAGATCCTCAGAAAAGCAGTGGCCAATCAGCTGTGTAACTTTCTAAATTCCAACAGTCTATCTGAGGATTCTCAGTCAGGTTTCAGAGCGCACCACAGCACAGAGACAGCACTGGTGAAGGTTACAAACGACCTCCTCATGGCATCAGACAGAGGACTTCTGCACTTGTCTTGTTAGATCTGAGTGCTGCATTTGATACCATTGACCATCACATCTTATTACAGAGACTGGAAAACTTAATTGGCATAAAAGGAACCGCATTAAACTGGCTTAAGTCCTGTTTATCAGATGGATTACAGTTTTTACAAGTTAACAATGAGTCCACACTAAAGTTAGACATGGAGTTCTGCAAGGTTTCCATTGTTATGCAGATGATACTCAATTATACTCATCAATAAAGCCAGATGAATCCAATCAGTTGACTAAACTCCAAGTCTGCCTTAAGGATATAAAGTCCAGCAATTTTTCTGCTGCTGAACTCAGACTAGAGACACATTCTCTAATAATATAACTAGAAAAACTAGTCCACGCATTTGTCAATGCAAGGTTGGATTATTGCAATTCCTTATTATCAGTCTGCCCAATAAGTCCTTAAAGACTCTCTAGCAGGTCCAGAACGCTGCTGCTCGTGTTCTGACAAGAACGAGGAGAAGAGATCATGTTTCTCCCGTACTGGCTTCTCTTCACTGGTTCCAGGTAGAATCCAGATTTAGAATTTAAAATCCTTCTTCTCACCTACAAAGCTCTTAATACTTCCATACTACCCCACTGGAGCACTGTGCTCCCAGAATGCAGGCCTACCCATGGTTCCTAAAGTCCTCTAAAGTAGTGCAGGAGGCAGAGCTTTCAACTATCAGACTCCTCTCCTGTGGAATCTCCTTCCAGTTTGGGTCCAGGAGGCAGACATCGTCTCTACATTTGAGATTAGGCTAAAAACCTTCCTTTTTGATAAAGCTTATAGTTCGGTCTGGCTCAGGCCTTGGACCAGCCCCTAGTTGTGCTGCTATAGGCTCAGAATGCCGGGGGACTTCCCATGATTCACTGGGCTCTTCTCTTTTATTCTTCCTCTCCATCCTTATGCTTCATGTCTCTTCTTCCCCGGAGCCTTTCTGTGTTTTTCTCATCTCTCAGGTTCCTGTGGATCCTGGTCCTGGTTCTCCTGCTGTGGTTCTCTGGTTCCTGTGGATCCTGGTCCTGGTTCTCCTGCTGTGGTTCTCAGGTTCCTGTGGATCCTGGTCCTGGTTCTCCTGCTGTGGTTCTCTGGCTTCATGAATCACTGCTGCGGATCATTAGCTGCCAACACTTTTTACTAATATTATTCATGTTGTTATTATTATTCATACATTCATTATTGTCATGTTATTCAGTGTTACCATATTGACTACTATAGTTATATAGTTATATTCCTGTTATCAGTAATATATTTACCGTGTCTTTCTCTTAACTTAAAGAGTTTGGTCTAGACTCTTTATGGAAAGCCTCTTGAGATAACATTTGTTATGAATTGGCTCTACATAATTAAACATCGATTGATTGATTGATTGATTGATTGATTGATTGACCACAAGGCTCAGTTTTTGGACCAATTATTTTTTCCCTGAGTGCAAGTTAGCACCACTGGGTTACATAAAACTGGTCCACATTATGTTGAATCACAATGTATGGTTTGATGGGGGAAAAAAAAACCTGTGCATGCCAGATTAACCACAGTTAAGGCACAGCTAGAGTTAGGCAATAAGACATTAAGGTTAGGAAAAGGTAATGGTTGCTGCTGGTCTGTGGCAACATGCAAACTGGTCTTCTACAAGAAAGTCAGATGTGCTACAAGCCCATTCACCAGCCTGTCCTTCACAACTGTAAGAGGACATTTACATTGATATTTCAATGAGAGGGCAAGCGTTCACCCGTGCTTCAGCATTATTCTATTTACCTTTTAGAATTGATTTTAAGAAATTAGTCATTACTGTTAACACTGAATGTCCAAACCCTGGGGTGTTTTACTGAACCTTCACATGCATCATAACCTAATTGCTGTAGATGATGTAAATTAGTAGTTTGGAGCGGAACACAAATATATATATCTTCACTGAATTCATGTAGTCATTCACTGACCTCATTACCAACTTTCTCACAGTATCAAAACGCACACAACATGAAGGTGAGCCGACATGAATAACCACATCCTATTGTTGACTTATGTGTATGTCTAAATGGCCCATAAGCCTTTCACAGATCACTGCACTGCAAAGAACCGTACGGTCTAAAAACCTAAATGTCAGACACTCACAGGCTGATGTTGGAGACGTCCCCCAGACTGCCACAGTGGGCGGTACGGCCTTTCCTCTGAAGTCGGAGTCTTGGCTGAGATCACATCTCTGTGTGAGCTACAGGCCTGGAACTTCTTACTATGTTCTCCAGTCTCTTCAGCCTTGACTTTATGAGCTGATTACATTTTAAAAAAAAGTACATGTTTAAAAATTAAAAGAGCTACACATCGTTCAAAGCACGAATGATGGAGTGTGCAGAATACTGACTAAGGACTGTGCAGAAGTTCACAGCATAAAGATTGTGTAATAAAGTTATACTAGAATAATTAGTGCAGTGTGCACCCTGCAAGTCAGCATCTGTAGAGCATTACAGAGCAACAAAACAACTGCCCTGCTGCCACTCTATTATGTTTGAATGGATGGAAAATCAGCAAAGAGACAAACATGAGGCACGTATGATGTCTACCATCAGCAATAATACGCCTGCGACCATTACGATTCACGGGCTCTCACCAGCAGTTAAGAGATACAAATGGATAAAAGGGAGGTGAAAACACAGCAGACCCCCGCAGCCAATGGGGAACAGTTAACAAAATGAGAAAGCAATCACTAGACTGGGCACAGACACACAGTCCGCTGTCAGTACATGAAATTCTTCTAACTGACTAAGTAGCTATTTTACTCTACATTACTTTACTAATGGGAGGCTTTGAGATTCTATTTAGCTTAGCCCTCTCAATCAGAATCATAATTTCCAAAACACAGCCACAGTGATAAGACAGTGGAGCAGCAGAGGCAAAAGGTGAGCAGTCTGAAGGTTACTGGTGGAGGCACTGGGTGAGACGGGGGAGGGACTATTTGAGCCTTGAGGCGCACATACTGGAGCATCTCTGCTAATGAACCAGTGCACTTAATGTACAGGTCTACAGGGAGAATGAACATAAGCTTCCCTTGTGCGAATTAGCAAGATATATTGCCTGCCATATCATCATGTATTATGTGACTGTACTACCCTGAAGATTAAGAAATCCATCAAGTCACATTGCCATATGCTGCCATACTGTAGCACTGTAGGTGAGATTAAAATGTCAGAATTTGAGGAAACCTATGTTGCGTTCATCTGCAGCAGGAACGGTTCCCATTTTGTTAACATGCTATAGTTCCCACCTAAACTGCCATGATCATTTATCGTCTTTTACCCACTGATCATGTGCTGGCAGCACTCCTGCATGAGCCCTCTCCCCATGAGCAGCGTTGCTTCTTATATATGAGCACTCCTGACACTAATGCCTTGCTTCGGGGACCAATGTGTTTTAGCTGCCTCTGATATACCTTCATGGGACCTCAGCAGCATACAAAGCATGACTGAAAGGTGAAACTGAAGTCTGGTAAAGTGAAGCACAAGCCTCATCTGGAGCGGCCTGCAACAGATTAGACCCTGAAATGTCCCGCTAAGTGTTTGATGGCTGAGGAAAGCAAATCAAGCAAGTGATGAGCAGGAAAAACCAGAGAGGGGTAGAATGGAGTTGAATGGGTTTTTACCACATATCAGTGAGTCCTGTGTTCATCCAGTACACTCCTGTTCTGCAGCTGTACTGACTCCTGCACAACAGGTACTTTACAAGGAATGTACCCCATGGCAGCGCAATGTCCAGTGGACACACCACTAATTAGCTTGTCGCCAACCAAAGTCTAACTCTCAGTATCCTCTTCTAGCTTGATTTTTGGGGTTAGCAGACACAGAAAATATCATTCATTGCAAGCGGCTCTCAGTGGGCACAGAAATGAACAGACTGGGGCCATTACATGAACATTAATGTGGGGGGTTTCCAATCCTTCACCTCTTAGACTACAGACATATTCAACTTTTTAGGAAATATACTTTTTCGCTGTCTGGCCAAGAGTTGGGTGAGGAGCTCTTTACCGCTCTCTTGTGTGTACAAAGAGACTGGAAACATTCAGCCTGGTTCTGATAACAAAATCCTCTTAACAGCTCCTCTAAAGAAGTCCACACAATAGTCTGGCACAATCCCAACGTAAAACGGCGATTTGTTGTTTTTGTTGCCTGCTGCTGTCTGGAGCTTCATACTTCATACTCAACCCAGTCTCATGGAAATTCAATCTATGAATTTGTGTCCGTGGAGATAATCCCATAGAAATACATTGGTTTGAAATTAATGCTCAGGGACACAAAAAACCCCCGAAATATTCGTGTCCACGGACACAAATTCATAGATTAAATTTCATGACTATTTCACAAACTTCCATGAGACTGGGTAGTCGTCCTGCACGGACATGACAGCATCACTCTTTTCTTCTGCTGATTAACTGATTAATTAAAGTGTATTTCTTAAAATGTTGAACTTTTCTTTTAACGTTTGATTCGGTTAAAACACATAAACCTGGTTAAAGTGGTAGCCTACTCATTTTTTTACCACTTGGGGACAGAGCTCGACATCAACATGAGCATGACATACGTGTTTGATGTATTATGTCCATCCTATCACAGTTGTCATGGTATTGCTGAGGTGGCCACCCAGCAGACATGGAGCAGAGCTTTCATTTGCAGCCATATTTCTAGGAAGTTCAGTAATTGCTCTTCTTTTTGCTCAGTTTTCGTCCTCACCAACTAATGAAGTGGCTCTTCAGCAGCTAAAGGCTTCTATATGTTCACCAGCTAGCTGCTATTTTTGTCTATTTGCCATTTCAGGTAGTGTACTCTTGGTTTATTAAACCGTTTTGGCTGAGAACTCCGGCTTTGTGCTAAAACCAAGGTTGGTGACAGCTGTGCCAGTGAACCAGAAGAGTAAAGCTGTTGGCTGTAGAACCAGAACAATGGTGTGAAAGACGATAAGCAGTCCACAGAGCTGAGGTAAACTGCAGGGTCATAATCCTTTGTGGGCTCATTACTACAAGTTACGACTTTAAGAATAACATAAGAATATTGATTAGTGCAGCTTCAAGGAAAGACTTGAATCATGGCTGACTATTGATTGGACAGAGTTCGTCTCCAGTGTTAGTGTCGAACGCTTAATGTGGCCATTGAATTTTTTTGCTGATACAATGACGTCATGCTACTTCTGCTTTCGCTTCTGGGAGAAGGCGGTTTTTATTCTTACAGCCACAAAAGGCTGCTTATAAGGAAAAGCTTGGTTTCGAATGAAAGAAAAAAGCAACATGAAGTGTCTTAAGATGTTGGGCAACCTTTTGTTCACTAACTGTTTCAATACACCTCGGCATAGCCCTCCCTACGTCTCTGAAACTCTGCTGGAGGTACGAGGGCCTTTCTTCCAAAAGATATTCCCTCATTTAGTGTTGCTTGTTGTGTTTATGATGATGGTGGAGAGTGCTGTAGAGCACATCTCCCATAGGTGTTCATTTAGGTTGAAATCTGGTAGCTGTCTTGGAATTCACATTTCTCATCATATTGTTCAGTGACCCCTCATGTCCTATACGGAAGCATCTGCATCTGAACAAGTGACAAATGATGCCTCTGTTATGATGACAGCGGATGCAGTGAGCGAGTAAAGTAAACCCACAATAGTATGCATAAAAAATATAGGACTAATTCTGTCTTGAAGAATGATATAATAATCTTAAATAAGTAAACACATTGTTTTCTCCTATTTCTTGTGGCATAAAGGCAATTTGCAGTGGAGCATTTTGTGTTATTAAACTATGGATAATTGTGCTGTTCTGTCTGAATTTATCGCTCTTCGAGAGCTGAACTGACAACGAAAGCACGGCCACTGTGAAGCCAAATTGCAGCCATGCAGCAAAAGCCAAGTAATTGTTTCGCTCAGTTAGAGTTCCCTCTGCTTTCCAGCATGAGAATAAACTTCCCCATCTGACTTTGTGCCTGAAGGCTAGCAGAGGAATGAGGTAGGAATACAGATTGAGCGTTCCAGGATGTCTATATACTGAGCAAAAACTTAGGAATGGGTTGTTAGTTACTGAATGAGAACCGTTGCATCCCTCTGAATATGTTTAATGTTTTCCCAACGTGGTGTTGATGTGGCATACGTGCGTATGAAAGTTTGAGGTCAGTTGTGTTTGTCCAATAGTTTGGTTTTTGAACATATATATGTTCATACATACATACTGTATCTGCAAAATGAATTGGCATTCCCATCAGCCTCAGCTGCACTTTGTGCTAATGAGCAAATATTAGCATGCTAATGGTTAAAAGAAGATTGTTACTGTTACAGGTTACTGTTATCCTCTGAACATTAGCATGTTAGCGTTTCAGTCAAAGCACTGCTGTGTGTCCATACAGCCTCACGGAGCTGCAAAATCAAAAATATTGTCATGCTAACAATTACTTTCATGATTAATTAATCTACACATCATGTTCTTGATCTATCAATGAATTAATCATCAATAGGTCTATAGAATGTCGGCAAATAGCAAAACACGCACATCTGAAGTTCTCAGAGTCCATAATGACATCTTGTCATGTCTTGATTAGTCCAACCAGCACTCTAAAATCCAAAGATATTTATCTACTATCAAAGAAGGAAATGAAACTAGAAAATGTGAACTTTTCAGGAGCTTGAACCACGACATTTTGGTCATTTTGCCTGAAAATGATCTAAATGATCAATCAATTATCAGAATGGTTGGCGAATCATTTTCTCCTGGGCGCCTCCTCTTAGAGGTTTCCTGGGCATGTCCCTCTGGGAGGAGACCTCGGGGCAGACCCAGAACCCGCTGGAAGGATTACATCTCTCGGCTGGCCTGGAAACGCCTCGGGATCCCCCAGGGGGAGCTGGAAAGCGTTGCTTGGAAGAAGGGCGTCTGGAGTGCCCTGCTTGACCTGTTGCCACCGCGACCCCGACCTCGGATAAGAGGAAGATAATGGATGAATCATTTTCTGCTGATTGACATCAACTAATAGATTCAACTCTGAACTTAAGATATTTTTTAGATTTCCTCCCAGCAGTATTGACGCCCATAGGCTGGTGGTTTGTCCAACATTGTCCAACAATTGGGCCAGTTTACTGCAGTGAAACCAGAGGCTCAGCAGTTATGCTGCGATGTACGGCATGACTTTGCAATCGCAGTCAGAGGTGAACGGGTCCTTGAAGCTCACCAGGACCTGCAAACCCAGCACTGCACCAACACATGCAGCGCCTTCACAGATAATTGGGTGTGATAGGCTGTTATGGGGAATGTAAATTAGATGAAAAATGGACTCATTTCTGTTACAGTGGGGTGTGGAGATGGCAGATCCAGCTGAACAGCAAGACTCCTTTTAAGAACAGCTGAGGAGGTGGAAAAACGAAGAGCGCTGAAAATAATAAGGGCGGAGGTGATAAAAGGAAACACATTAAAGACAGATGAAACAATGAAACATGATGATGCCCATACGAGACAGAGAAATGGTCTGGAGAGATACGTAGGAGGAGAGAAGGGTGGGATACAAACATGTGAGAGTTGTGCATCTGCATTTTTCTGCTCTTGCTCTTTAGAATCTGACCTTTAATTCTTGCCAATCTCGCCTCTGAAATATCTCCGATCTGCAGCCAAACGCAGAAATTCAGAGTCATTTGTGCTCAATGTGGCAACTCTCCACTCCCTTTACTTTAATAAAGAATAAAACCTGTCTACTAGTTTACTTGATATATTTCTTTATGCTTAACTGTGTTGTTTCAGAAATTATTATGTCAATATGCTGTTTCTTAGACATTCTTTTATTTTTTCTTATTTGATCTGCTGTGTTAACATTAATGAATTAAGCTAGGTATGAATGCACTTTTTCAGTGACGTCTCCCCACACATTCACAGTTACACAAATTCGCAAATATTAGCAATAAATTTCACATCATAATAGTAATTGCTTCTTTTGATCTGTTTTTTTCCCCTCAGCTCAGAGAATATGAGTGTAAAAACAGTACGTGCACATGTAGCAGATGTAAGGCAGCACAAGTGCTTCATCAAGGTGGACATTTCTGTTACAAAATGCTGCGCTCACATCTTCCTCCTTCACTCTGGCTGTACCACACTGCATGTAAATTGCAAATCTGGTTGTTTCAGTGTGCTGCAAATATATAATGTTGTGGGGAATAAGAGTCATGTACTGTACTTTTTTTTAATTTAACCAGATAAAAACCCATTGAGATCAAGATCTCTTTCACAAGGGTGACCTGGCCAAGAGGTCAGCAGCACATGTCATAAGAACAGTTACATAGATAGTCTTTGTCCCTCTCAAAAGTTCACTGTTACTGTTTTGCAGTCGTTTCATCATGGCTGATATTGCTTTATTTTACCGGCCACCTACAATACTGTACGTGTGTGGAAACCTGAAGTGTGAATAAAGCGTGCACATAAATACTTTACAGTCTTCAAAGCCATTACATCTTGCTGCACTGTCTGCCAGGAGTGACATTTCCTTTGTCACTGTGACACTCGTGCCAAAGCATTCCTGTGGATCTCCTCTCTGTGGAAAATGTATGACTTTCTGAAGCATGAAATAATGAGCCTCTCCACCCCCCCTCCTCCCCCCCCATGTAAAACTCTCATGGCCACAGTCCTGTAATGGCTTATCATGTAATCTTAGTGGAGCTGCAGAAGATTGACCTACTGTGCGCTGCATCTTTCAACACATTTGATTATGAAAATCAATAAAAGCGTGCGTTCAGGGAGCGAGCTACTATCCTTGCTGTTCTGATGTGATTATGCTGCATAATTGCATTTTTTAGCATGGATAATATGATTATGATTATGGAGACCAAATGCGAAGAGCCCAAATCTCGCCGTGCTGTAAAACTGTAGGGAGGATTGCTCTTAATGAAATGTTGTCTGATTGCTGGCAGGTTTTTTCCCTCCTGGCTCAAAGTGATGCTGCAAAGAACCTATTTAAAAACTCCATAAACCTCAAAACAGCACAGTTAGACACCCTTGATGGAAAAGGGGACACATTTTTAGAAGGTTTTGGTCAAAATACTGGTGCATGTTCCTAGGGCTTTTTTTTTTTTTAGTTCCTGGTTGCTTTTATTAGGTGGTCTCCATCTAAAAAGCAGAATAAGCAGTAAAAATACATTCAGATTTTTTTGTAACAGCTGTATTGGCTTTAAACTTCATTTACATAAGATACATGCAAGGTGTGTACACGGCGTTGTTTGAGGAGGTTTTCAACATCTATTGACGCAACTGGAGCTTTGATATAAGATTCCAACTTGCACCACAAGCTCAACATACATGTGAGCTTATAGACGACTGCATGTGACAGCATAGACCCCATTCTGAGGGGTGAGACGCTCTCTCTAATATAAAAATCAATTCATAATTAGAATTCACATGTTCACATGCAGCATCCACTGCAAAGCCAAACTGGAAAACAAGGGGAGACTTTTAGAATGTCTTTAGTATGTAAAATAACAATTCCCCAAACTTTACCAAGGAAAGGTGACTGTCAAATAAAGCATTACCATAAATCAGAGCTTTGTCTGGGCATTCATGGTTAGTAAGCAGAGCGGTCAGGCCTTGAATAAAGAAGCAGAGATTTCATGGATACTTCACACGGCTACATCAATCAACCTTGCTTGTCAGAATAACTGTGTGTCACAGTCATGCACCTTGCAGCCACACTGCCCACATACCTTTAATGGACCCGGTGCCACGGTTGAGAAAGCGTGTGATGGTGGGGAAAGTCTACCTATGAAACGAAAACACATCACTGAGCAAGCACAAGGAGATATTAGCATTACACATGTTGAAAATGATGCATCTCATTAGATGCAGTCTGTCTTTACTCTCTATCTCTGCCCTTGAACCCACTGCCAGACATGCCTCATCCCTCCAATTATGCAGCTCGTGGATACACAAACAAGAGGTTCACCTCATTTCTCTTTGTCACCTTGCTCCCCTCATGTCATTGGTGGGGCGGGACGCTGGGCGGAGCGGGGTGACAGTTTTTGCCTTTCTCTTGCCACCTGTCGGACTGTCCGCCACTTTGGTCCAAACTGAAATATTTCAACAGCTATTGGATGAATGAATGGACATTAATGGTCCCCAGAGGATGAATACTAAAGACTTTCCTGATGTATGGGACCACAACTGCTCTCCACAACTGAGTTATGAAGTTCATCAGTCAGTCAGTGAAAGTTAATGGTGCTTAATTTGTAAATCAGGAGGTCCTTGGACACAGAGAGGGTGAAGTTCCAGTGGGACAAAAAAACTCAAAAGTCCACAGTGCCTCATCACTACAACGCCAAGGTGTGAACTGTTCAAACTAAATAAAACCAAACGTTCATTTTTAATCAGCATATTCACAATAATCACTCAAAATCAGCAGGTGGGGGTACAAAGAAACAGCTGCTTACAGCTTTGGGCTCAGTACATACTTGTGTGTGTGTGTCATAGATCTGCTGTATATAGAAGTAATTAATGTTTCAATAAAGAAACATTTAACCACAAATGTAAGTTTGAAATGTCACGTAGAAGAAAAACTCGTGAAGCAGAGAATAGAATCAAAAGCAGCGTGTGAGCTGTGTGGAGACTAACTACAGCTGCCATGGTTTGTTGTGCTGCTCGTCTCTCAGGCGGAGACGTGCACTGACATATCTGCTGCTTCTATGGCTCTGACATGATTTTCTCTAAGTAGATGTTGCATTTTAGTTTGGTCAGAGTGAAGTCTGTCCTGAGGGAATGTTGTCCTAGTTCAGCTCGGCATCCATTGTTGAGGTTGTTCCTGTGGACTGTGAGAATAATCTTGCAAATGTCACTGTGTAAGAGGACACCACACTTCACCACCACACAGTAAAACTGGTTCAATTATAGATTAGAATATTTTGAGCCAAGTTTGAGTGTAGACTTTTATATAGCATAGGAAGCCCTGTCTCTGAGATCACTAATGGCCAGATTGATATTTCCAGTAGAGCTAACGTTTAGTCCCAAATGTGTTGCTGTGTGTGTGTTCTGTGTCTCTCTCTGATTGTCCCTTCACTGTCTGTGGATTTCTAATTCAAGCCACAAGTTCTATTTATATCCACAAAAGGTAAGCGGGCTAATAAACTGAATAAAGTGACATACTTTGTATGCCTGCCTGCCTCCTCTGCCTCGTCACCACGTGACCTGACCCCTCTCTCTCTCTCTCTCTCTCTCTCTCTATTTTAAATGTAGTGTTGTATTTCATGTTTATGTTATATTCATGTTATTCCTGTGTGAGAAACATGTGGTACTATGACAGACTGTTGTACTGACAGACACCTGGCCTTCCTCTCTCCGTCTATCTGCATTGGTGCTGAACGCCGACAGGCTAGGTTCCCTGTCTGAGACGGGCTGCATTTGAATATGACCTGTGGTGGGATGATGTGACTTGGCATAAGATCACATATTGTATCTCCCGTGTCGTGTATTTTGTCTGTGGTGTGGTAGATGAGTCAGAATCTACAATTTACAAAATGCAAAGTGAGCGAACAGAAGAAAAATCTAAATCAAATCAATATTTGGTGTGACCACCTTTTGTCTTCAGAGGAGGACAGAGGGGGTGAGGTGCTCCTAAAATGGGCCACTGCTTTAGGTAACAGCTCAATAATGCAAATATCAGCCAATCACGTGGCAGCAACTCAATGCATTTAGGCATGTAGACATGGTCAAAATGATCTGCTGAGAAGAGAGGTGATTTAAGTGACTCTAAATATGGTGTGGTTGATGCTGTCAGGTGGGCTGGTGTGAGTTTTTGTTGTATTTTCACACACAGCCATTTCTAGGGTTTACAGAGGAACGGTCTGAAAAGGAGAAAATATCCAGTTAGCGGCAGTTCTCTGAGGAAAATGCCTTACTGATAGCTCAGCTACTAAAAGCTCAGAATGCATGCACGCTTCCTATTCGAACCAAAAAAGGGGAACTGACCCATTTACAAGCCTATCATCCAACTCTCTCTTGATTGCACTTTATTACTATTGCTGCACCTGTAGTCTATTGCCTCTATCTCCTCATGCTATGCATTTTTTTTTTTAACCCATTCAAGACTCCATCCAGAATCAGTAAGAATATGATGATGCTTACTGGTGACAGGGTTTGTCTCTCGGATGTAGTTGTACCTCCATCTGTGAATAATCTCCTGTGCTTCTGCCTCTTGTCTGAGTGAATCCTGAGTGAGAGAAGTAGAGCTGCACAGTGAAGAGCTCTCTCTGACATTTCTGACAGTAGTGACAAGTCAGTCAGAAGGTAGGCGTGTGTAGTAGCTGTAGTAGTAATCACAGCAGTGAGAATATTAGTAGTAGTTGCAGTAGTGTGTGTGTGCCACTGTTTTGATTATTCATCAGCGCATAATTCATCTGCAGTTTGTCAATCAAGAAGACTCATGCAGAGGAGTTCAGTGCAGCTGTGGCTCAGGAGGAACAGCAGATCTCCCACTGATCAGCATTTCGATCCCCAGCTCCTCCAGTCCACATGTCAAAGTGTCCTAGGGCAAGATGCTGAATCTCAAATTGCACCCGAAGGCTGTGCTATCTGTGTGTCAGTGTATGTGTGTGTGTGCACGGGTGAATGGCATGTAGTGTAAAGTGCTTTGAGGGGGGGAAGACTAGAAAGGTGCTATATAAATGTAGTCAGGTCCATGAAACCATTAGATTCTGATTATTTGGTTAAATTACCAAATTAATTGGTTTTGGCTAAAACTATAACGATGAAAAATGATGTAGTTACACAACATCATACAGTTCATTAAATGGAATCAAGTTTAAATACTGTACTGTCAAGTCTAAATGTAAATGTGAGGGAGGATTTTGGGCTTTGGGAGCACAACTGAGAGAGACATCTGTTGGCTGCACAGGAGGTTGAAAAGCAAAGTCGTCCCTGGGTGAAAGCACAAACAAGCTGCTGAGATAGATATCAGAAGAAGGGAAACGAGAAGAGTGGTATCCAGCAACTTGCTCTGAATGTCATCAGCCAAAGAGCAGGCTGTCCAGGCATCAGCAATGCAGACATGAGCTGAGACAATCATTTCTTAAATGTTAATGCTCTTAAGTGTACAGATCTCTACAAGCACCAACGCAGCAATATAGTTGCTGTGCATCTACATAGGAGAAATGTCACCAGTGTCTGATGGTACAACGTTTGGGTTGACTTACGCAAGTCAGTTGTCTGAGTCTGAATGTTGACTGGCCAAATCAACACACAGAATATAAGGCAACAAAACCTGCCTGCAACCATCTCTAAAGCTCACTAATAACCATGTAATAGCCTGTTTAAGTCATCCAAAACCAAAAAGTAAGTTGTGGTTTTACAGGGTTATGTGCCAGGCTCAGTAATCTCCCAAACTCCCCGCTGTTTGCCCGGGAACCTCACACAAGTAACCAGCACATAACTCTGTACATACAGTATGTACATAATTGTTGTGGTTATGTTTTTGTACGGATTAAACAAATGAGATGAAACGTGTTAGTGAGCTTTAGAGGAGCAGGTTTTGTTCTGCCAGGACAAATCGAGGCTTCTTGTTTTCCCATGTGTCCTGTATTTATGCTAAGCTAAGCTAAGTGGCCCCTGGCACAATACAGTCAGAACATTTCTTACTCAAGGCGTGTGTTTACGATTTAGGAATCTATTAATGAACATTTAGTGCAGCACAACAACAAACACACCGCAGTGTCTGATGAAGGTATTCTCTAAATGAAAATTAACAAACACAATTACATTCATTTGGAATTTTAATATCTAGCTTCTCCAAAGAGAGAGGTCTTGTGGTTTTCATGTTTACACAGTTTGCCCTCAGTTGTGGGAACTTCAGTGTCTGAAGTTAAAGTTAGTTTCATGTGACAAGTCAAGACAACAGAACTGTGGTAAATACCGCAACAAGAGATCAGTGTTGTGAAAGCCACAGTTAACAAGGCGGAAGTAAACTGAACTACTAAACTGATGTTAAAAGACATAAGAAAAGACAGCAATAACAGAACTTTGGTTACATTTGTAAGGTGAAGCTGCATCACAACACTCTTAAGCTTTTAATGTAGGAATTCAACCATTTCTGTCCTTTGACAGCAGGTCTGTCAGTCCTGTCAAGTGTATATTTGGCGTTCAATAATTTTTCACATTGAATTTGGTAAAGTCCGATACTACCCCATATCGATGAAACACTGGTAATCATGGTGACTGATGCTGGCAGAACTCTCTGAGCATTCACTATTATTGAATAATATCTGCGAGGCAGAGATCCTGAGGGTACAACTTGTCAGCACAAGGTTAGTATTAACATTGCTATTTCAGTAATATTGGACATGTGTAGAAGAAATCTCTGAGCTTTGACAGCTTTAGTCTTATTTCATGGAATCAGGTATGTTCCCTATTGTATCTTAACGGCTGCTGTGCACGGTAAAAATAATATTAAAAACATCAAGTGTAAAATCAGAATTTTCATAAAAGTGCACAGTGAGAAAATGTATGTAAAGACTCAAGGATGATCTTTAATGAAATGCTTAACCCCCTTATACTATAGAAGCTTCTGTTTTTTGCATACAGTTATATTTGCAAAGCTGGCTGACATGAACCTACAATCATCTTGAACTGTGAAAACTTAAGTAAGAAATATTGAGCATGTACAGTACATTACGTGACAATTAAGTTAGGGAGTCCATAAAGAACGCAGCTGAAAGCTGATGGTGTGAGAGTCATCTTGTGGTGAACATGGTTTTCCTTTGACTCATGGACGAGCTGTTGATCTGCAGAGGAAAGCCACAGAGAGCAATAATCACATCTGAGGGTTATTTTGAAATCCAGCTTAATTGGATTCATAATTTGAAAGACTCTGCTTCAGGTTTCTTTTTTTTCTCTTTGCAAAGAAACCCTCATGTGCAGAAAAAGAGAGATGCGTGGGTCTCTGTGATGGCCCATCAAAAGCCCATTGACTTGAATGTACTTACAACAAATAGAAATGCAAATGTGAGGCTAAATGAGGGAGTGCGTAGCATATACAGTACCATATGTTCCTGTAACCTTGTGAAGCACTATCTCTGAAGTGTTCCCTCTCCTCAGGGCATTGATGGTCTGACCAGAAGTCTGTCTGACCCTCAGTAGATCTGCAAAACAGCAGTAAGGTGAACGTTTATAGAGGCTAAATCACAATGTATTATGTTAACAGTAAAAAAAATAAATAAATAAAAAAATATTTTAAATATTCTATAATTGTTTCAAACATATGTCCAAAACCTACTGTCTAGAACACTGGCCATGTTGTGTGTGTTCTGTCGAAGGCTGCTGTGCCACTGGTCAAGGACAACACAGCCGACACCACCCAAACTCAGCAGCAGAGCAGTCTCCAGGGGTTTCTCCAGGGCAAACTGTCCCGCGCTGGGGAGGAGAGAAACAGTGAAATTATGGGAGAGCTATCAACTATCTCCAACCAGAAAACTGAAATAATGTCAAAGACAAAAAAGTCTATTGTCACTATTGTTGCTGAATCCAGTAAAACACATTAGGAGGGTAAAACGGAAGACAGACATAAATGAGAAGAAAAGTAAGCGTAAAACTGACTTAGGTTCAATGGAGCCATTTGGTTACCTCATGTGCACATCAGTGTTGGATTGGCGGAGACGACTGGCATTGTTCTGAACCATGTCAAAGAGCAGAGCCATGCGACACTCTGTGGAGAGCAAACATCAAAATCACCTTCTGGAAACAAAATAAAACAAGGTCTTCTAGAAAAAGACAACTATTCACCATCAGCTGTATAAGAAGCATATACATAAAACTTCTCAAAATCAAAACACATAACACATGGAGAGCCAGGTACCTCTGTGGCCTGTCACCTGTGGCTGTCTCTTTCTTTCTTAATGCAGAAATGATCACTGTTTGCACCTACATCTTTGACTTTTTCATATACTTCTCCAAATCAGCCTTGAGAATGTCCATCATGTGCTGCCTTAAACAACCTGAGCTGTTCTCAGCGGTGCTCATGCGTCAGGACGTGAAAGAAAGAAGTACAGAATGTTGTTGAAAAGTTGTAATAAAAATGTAAGAGGTGCTTTTAATAATAATAATGATGCTGATTGTATTTTTGCACTTCTGGGCTAACTTTAGCACATTAATGTATTTTTGTTGAACTCTTTCAAGATAATTTCCCACAAAGTCTATTTCTATGAATCATAAGACTCGAAGGCAGACAAAATTAGTATTTTTTAAAAAGTTAAAATGACAATTCTAATAATTTTACAATTATTAGAACCCCATTAAGGAAATGAAAATATAATAATGAAAATAGTTTCAGAGTATAATTTCATTTTCTCTGCATCGTAAAGAACTATGAACTATGGATCAACTGTGTTGTGAAACATTGAGCTGAGTGGTATAATGTATAAATGATTTAATTCATCATGAATAACAGAGGGAGCATTTGGCTGTTTCTGTTACTTCTGGTTTTCTTCATTTTCAATAATTTCCTTAAATAACTTTTCAGGCAGGAGAAAGGGGCGCTACACTTTCTCAGCAAATGAACTAAAACATGACATTTTGTTTGCTTTCCACAGGGAGTAGAAACAAATAGATGAAAAACACTTCAGAGTTAGTGTGGCATCAGTCGTGCCATAGTGCCAAGGAGGCTTTTAGCAGGACTCTAAAATACTGTTTGAAATAATGTTACTTCAACACAGTCCATCTATTTATTAGTTCACAAAAAAGGCTTTTACTGTACGAGCATTTGGACTCGACCTGTGGGTGTGAGAAAACTGGTGCTTGTGTCTGACACCAGGTGTGTGTCAGCGAGGTCGTCTACCATCTTCTTTACTGCAGCAGGGACAGGCAGTGCCTTGCAGCTATTGTGGCTGACTTCTGATACAGTGACAATCATGTCTGTGTCTGAAGCGAGACACTGCTGCCCCCCTCTCCTCCCCTTTGCTATGCAGCTGCCTGAGGCCAGAATATGGGGCTTCTTGCCTGTCTTTCTTCGTTCTTCAGTTCTTTCATTCTAGGTGCATGACTGTGATTTCTCGTTCAGATTTTACAGTGCTTTCCCTCAAAACCCTGCCCTTGTGCTCAAATAACTCGAGCGCACGGCTTTGCCCTGCTCCTCCTCTAACTGTATGCTTGCACTCATACGTACTGTGACTTGCACTTCCTGCACTTCAGTTTCAGTCCTTCTCACGGTCAGGT
Organism: Pempheris klunzingeri; assembly: GCF_042242105.1. Lineage (NCBI taxonomy): Eukaryota > Metazoa > Chordata > Actinopteri > Acropomatiformes > Pempheridae > Pempheris > Pempheris klunzingeri. The sequence goes on from NC_092023.1 coordinate 25,788,790, forward strand.
TGCTTTGGAAAGTTTACTCTGAGATTTCCCCTCTACTGCCCAATTTGTTATTCAACAACACTGAATATCCCCCAACCACTACAATAGCAGGTGTAATGTTGACCCTTTTTTGTGATATTGATTAAAGAGTAACCTGTAAGACGCGCTCTAAGAGTGAATGTGAACACACCCACACTAAGGCAGGGATTATTTTCATTGGTCAACGTCACGCCTAGCATTCTATTGGATAGGGAATTTTTCTATTTTTCTGAATTTTGGGTAATTTTTGGGCTATTGGCCAAAAAAATTGGAGAGCAGTGGAGAAATCGGAGTGCAGGCACCTCAGAAGAAACCTGAATTAGAGGAGAAAGGCTGAAGCTGGGGAGCAGGAAGTCTGTGCATACAACACTGTGTGTGAGTACAAGCACTCAGTTTGAACAGAAGAGGAGCAAATCTAAGTGCAAGCTGGGGCTATTTCAATGTGAGGGCTGGGGTTTGAGAAGACGCACTATAAAATTTGAATGTGAAATCAATGAGTCATACTCTCAGATTGAATAAAGACTGGAGAAAAACCCGTACCAGGAGTCCACTCTCTGTGAGTCTCACTCATCCAGTCATTGTCACAGCAGTGAAAAAGTCGTCAAAAGAGTCATGTTCAGAAGTAATATTATTGCACGCACAAGATAAAGATGTAGTGATAAAGTGACACCATTCCCAGATAAGATATGAGTGCAGATGGTACTCCATGTACCACTGACACCTTTTTTTTCTGAGAAACACAAATGTGCCATCACCTAATCATATCCTGATGGCCAATTAAGTAGAAACAATCCAGTGTGTTGTGAAGCAACAGCTGGAATTCGGAGCGTGGTGTCAGTCACACTATAGTTAGCAGCACTAATGCCAGGCTAGTGGCTGGCGCATATGTCTGGCCAGGGGCGATGCATTCGGCCAGCCTGTCACTCTGTCAATCACTCTGGATAAAGTTGACCCATCCTCACACTACCTTTGTTTGGTGGTGAAAAAGAAGAAAGAAGCCATGAAGATGGCTGTTTTGTGAAATATTTTTGAATGCTCTAAGAGCTGAAAGGTTTGGGGCAGAAAATCATTTATTTAAAGAGTACTGATGTGTGAGGGGGGCTCCTCTAATAACCGAGCAAAGGGAGATGTGTTTGGAGTCTTCTTGTCCCGACTAAATAAATTATAACATCCATGAGTTGTTTTAAAACTACTTCAAGAAAAAAAAAATCAAAGGTTTGGTTCAAGTTTTATCCAAGAAGCTACTTCACTGAAAATTTAAAATCATTTTTCAAAAATCAACAGTGAATTTTGACCAAAATGATTGAAATGACAAATATAATTCTTAAAATAGTAAGAATATGTCACATGTGTTATCTTTTGTGAATTTTGCCATAATCAGTAGGTAGGCTTTAATGATTAGGAATCATTACTGTATTAATACGGTATTCATACATTATTCCTCAGTGTAGTTGTTAATTCGGGCTCTCAGTGAAGTTGTGGTGTGAAATGTTATAACTGGGTTTCAACAGTAAAACTGCATTGATTTCTCACAGCAGAACAGGCCTATTTCTATGCATACCCATTCAGGGAATGAAAAATTGATGTGTTTGAAGAGATTAAACTGCTCTATTTACTGCTTACATAATCTGCAAAGAGCTCTGCTCCAAATTGCAATCATTCAGTCATTACAGTGTTTTGCCACCTATTTTTGTTCCTAATTTATTTGAAATGCTTTAGAAACACTCAGTCATTCTCATGATTTTGTGTTTTATGTAATGCATTAACATTTACGTTGATCAGTTCTGTGTCTGTGATGGGGTCACACAAATAAAAGTGAGCAAAAACAGACATGAGCCTGGTGTCATGCTGCAGGTGATGGACACATTATCAGTTTATGAGCAATTTCCAGGAATGACAATGTGCAACAGACCTGTACATCAAGTTTCTGGTCTGTCATATACAGCGGCATTCATATGGTTGTTCATATGTTCAGCATTCTGGAAATTTTGAATGCTCACGTCCAACATATTAAAAACATATACACTCACATTCTAAAAGTGTGTATGGGCGTACAGTACCAGACAGATTGAGGGCTGCTAGTTTGGCAGGTGGAATGTTTGCCATGAAGCGCTCCGTCCCCAGGTAAATGAAGGCACTGCATCTGCACAGCAGCTGCTCCATCTCGGACAGACTGGAACGGTTAGCAGTGTGGAAATGATCGGGTGTGTTGCAATGTATCACATACAGTTGGTTCTCAGTATGTTCAGTGGAAAAGCCAAACAAAGACATGCTGCATTGCATTACTTTGCTCCACTTAAAGGTTCTAACCTGGGCGTTTGTTTGCTGCCCGTTAAGCCCTCCCACTGATGGGTAAAATGCTGGCTGTGGGTTTCCAAAATCTCCTTCATCCTCGAGCTCAGACTGGTCCCCTCTGTGCCACGTAGACAACAACAACAACACAGAAATATTATAAAAGCCTCCACTTGCTAAAGTTGTGACAATAACTGGGAGCTGAAATTTGACCCACACAAGGCCATAAATGCAGATATTTTGTAAAAGAGTACATTATAAAAGACAGGAAGGTGCTTTAAAGGGTGAGAGAAGGACATGCAGGGCCAGCTGTTGCTGTTGAAATGCTTGGCCGCAATTCAGTATAAGGAGCACATTAATCACGGCAGAGCTTGGCTTCTTGAGTCCCAAAAGTAAAAAACACACCACCTATACAGAATCTAAAATAGAAGCCGCTTGAGCTATAAAGTACGATATTTTCTTCTGCCACAGTGCAGTACATTTCCACCTTTAGCTATCCCTCCGGTGTATAAGTTAGAGGGTATAGTTTTTTTTAATGTGTTTTCTCCAAACATTTACTTACCAAAGTGGCCTTCATTGTAAGGGTCAACAATATCTGTGGATGCATGTTAAGAATAACTTCACTGTATTCCAAGAACACAAATAAAAGTGACAGAAAAACATACAATATTTCACAAAAAAGATACATTTGAAGTTACGTGTGTCCACGGGGAAGGTGCTACAGGGCAACGCACGATTCGCAGGTATCTGGGTAAATAACTTACAGTTTAAACAAAATTTGATATACTGCACATATACATCAACAAATACCAGTTGCAAGAGGGAATATTAGGGTGGGTTTTAAGACAGAGGAAATAGAGCAAAAGGAATCGAAGCAAAAAAAATAGAAGTGGTGCATGACAGAAGATAAATTCTCAGAAGCTAGAAATAGGATCTTTATGAAAACACATTATGTAATTGATTGAAAACCACACTTAAAACGGAGAAGAGAGGAAGCTAAATTATTGCCAGTGCTGACAGCAGGTAAAAGTAATATTGCTGCTATCTGGCAGGTCCAGATTAATTTACTGAACTCACCACTTTGATGGCTTGGCTTTGATCTCCCTTCGCCTTAGTTCCCTTGCCACCTTTGGTCTCCTTTTTGTTGTCACTTTCAACTGCGACAAACAGGAAGCAGAATTAATACATACACTTGTCTGCGAGTTAGATTACACAGCATTTAGACTGGGAAAAGAGAAAAAGCATCTCAGTATCTGCAAATGACATTTATTGGTGTCTGAAGAAAGTTTCCCCATGGCTCCAACATTTGCAATCCTCTGCAAATGAAAGTACTGACTATTGATAAAGCATTGATTATCAACTTAATTACCAGATCATTATTATTATTATTATTATTATAAACAAATAAATACATACATGGGTTTGGTCAACACCTAACAGTTAGACACACTGAAGTAGTAATCACGGTTCATTATTGTGATTTTTTTCTCATTTGAAGCCAGCCTGTATGAGAGCAGTCCATCTGTTGGTCCATCAGTCCAACACTTTGGTCCAAAGTGAAATCTCACCATGATTGTTCAATGCCCATCCTCTGCTGCAGGATAAATCTCCACATCCCATGCCAGCACGTACTTGTGTATAATTTCTTTTAAGAAGAACAGAGGAAAACCTAAGTGCTGTACCACTCTGTACACTTTTTAATTTGAGAGAAACATCCAGCTCTTGTTCCTATCGAGTTTGAATGCAGTCATTATAACTTGCTTTGGACAAAAGTATCTGCCAAAGTTGCCTCTCAGATCTCCAACCACGTCTAGCACCACGCTTCGCCTATGGTAGCTTTCCAACTGCAAATACAGTAACATTCATCAAAATCAGCAAAGCACAAATACTGTAGTCTTTGATCTGTTGGAAAAAAATTGCCACTAGTTTGAAAGTCTGGCCAAACTTTTAAAACTTGCCTCACTATAATAGTAAAAAACGCTGACTTAGAACTGTTTATGGTTGTTTTATGGCCTGTGAAGCCTTGCCTTGTGAAGTTTTGCTAAAATCCCCTTCTAATATATGTAACAGTTCATCACTGTAAAAGACCAAATCTACCATGAAGTCTGTGTAGTTTGAATCACACTTTATCTTATATCACTCAACAGCTCTCACCATAGAGACGCACAGACATATTAAACATAGTAAACACAGACATTCATACAAAGGCAAAAATTTCCAACCTGAGGGGAGTCTTTTTATAGTTTGTGCTAATTTGTCCTGTGTATACTTCATGCAAAGCACTACACAGAATAACAAATAGCCCTTTCAAAAGTGGTTTCAGGCACTATATCTTCTTGACACAATGGTAAACTGTAGATGTCAAAACTATGGTAATGATGGTCCAGAAAAAAAACTCCCGGTCTCATCATCACCCATGTATTTGATCCAGGCACTGAAAGATGTAATAGGAAATACATGTTCTTGCAGTTTCCCCTCTTGGCATATGAAAGTGACAGATACACACTAGTTTAACAGCAACCTTTGAACATTCATTCAAGTTATGCAAATGATTCAACCTTTAAAAATGTAAAGATGTTTGTAGCATTAGATTCAGTGCTCTTTCTAACTCCTTTTCTTTTCAAAATATTAATGTGCATAATACCCCAAAGGATTCAAGCAACGTTGCCAAAAAACAACTAGGTTTGTTTCTTGAGATTTTACTCTCGGGACATCCAAAATGACATTTTTAGCAGGGTCAACACGGTGAATCTACAGAATCTCAAACCCACACATATTTAGCAAGTACGGTCATTTCAACTTGAATCTCGGTTTGCTCAGTCAACATTTACACTCCGCCAAGACCAACATATATCGCCCCTGCACAATCAGACCTACAGCCTTGACTCTAAATTGTTAGCTCCAAATAGCAGGTACAGTGAAATGACCACAGTTAATGGACATCCACTTAAGCAAAGCAGGCTGTGGCATTCACGGATGTCCGCATGAACTTCTGCATGCCAGCAGGATGTGTAATGACCTTTTTCTCCTGAACAAATTCCATTTCCATGGATGGCTGCCTGCAGTCCAAATTCAGGCGTCAAGATGCTTTCGCAAGTGTAAGCCATTATTTACTCAAATATGATGAGGGATTATGTGAGGCAAACATCCACTTGTACTGCATAAAAATCACACTCTATTAACTATTGCAAGTTTTATAGATAAGACAGTTAAACTGCACAATCTTATATCCCCCATTAAGAAGCTTGTTGTGCTTTACAGTGGCTATGACTGAGAAAACTAGAAGGGCACTTGGAGAGCGCACATCTAAGCCAAGGACAGCGGACCAGATTTGTTATTAATTGCTTGTTCATGAATCAGATCCAGATCCTCTACAAAATGTAATGAGCTCTTCCTAGGCCCATGCTTCACCGTTCTTTCAGGAAAATGATAGTATATGTTTTTCTGTAATCCAAAATAATAATAAGCAAGTTGGTAATAAAACCACAACAAAGCAAAAATATGAAACATCTGAAACGCATGTCATCATTACACATCTCCTCGGGCATACAAGTTCCTCTCACTGAATTATGCAGAAGTACAAAGTTTGGTCCCAACAAGCTGCTTCTTAGAAATTAACAAAGAAAATCAGGGGAAATGAGTGATCATAGACTCATAGGTCTTGACTAACCACTGTTTGCACAATTAAAAAAGTATTAGTTTTGTAGCAATTTAAAGCGGGTGCCTGCATAAATTAGCTCCAGTAATAAGAGGCTGAATGAAAGCTGAACAGGAATTCTCCTGGTGATTTTAGACATGAAAATCATCAAGTCATTTGCACTTCCATATTCTAACAGGTTTCTGATTATACCTGTGTTATATATAGAACTGTGTTAGCAATTTCTATTGTTGGTACTAATAACAGATCTCACAGAATGTATGTGCTCTATTTCAGTGTGTGTCTCTGTGCACCTCTGTGTGGTCGCTATGATTTGTCAAGCAAGACCTACAATATGTTGGACAGTTGGGACGTTGTTACTGATGTTTCCTCAAGCACTGGGGAATCACAAATGCCAAATTAAAAACGTTACAGTACCATGGAACAGGCATAAAAATGTGTAATGTAAAAAGGTTAGAATTAAATGAATTCCACACAGCATTGATTGAAATTGTTCACTGGATTGTAGAAAACCCAAAAGTAGCACCATAGAATTCAATGACTGATCTGAGATCAGCAGACTTTAAATCCACCAGACCAAATGTCCTACAGTATGTTGTCCTTAAAGTTGCATGTTCATGGGAATGGTTAGGAATCCCTAGGCAGCGCTTGCGAACAACTAAAAAATGAGTCCGCATGTGTGTCTGTGGTACCTTTCTCTGGTTCTTCTCTGTTCAGGCGACTGTGGAGAAGCTGGAGGGAGAGGTCTCGTGATACAGAGCTCAGCCCTTCCTCCTGCAGGACGGACAAGGCTTCTAGTGGCAACTCCAGCAGCTTCCTGTCTGCCAGCAACACCACGTACTCCCCTGGTTCGGCTGGTAATGTAACTGTGTACACACAAAGACCAGCAAACATTTTCTCATATATTGTGTTCATTGTGACAGTACAACTCTTTTTTTCCCCTTAAATCTTTGATATTGCAGTACAACAACCTTCAAGGAACTATTGCCCCACTTCTGAAGTGCACATTTTTAAACTGGTCCAGTGTCACTGTTCCACCAATCTAGACTCTGACACATTTAGTAGTTCTATAATACTCACTAATTGTTGTAGAAGTACAGAGTTATCATATTGTGTGTGTATATCAACATGTATCATATTAAATCACATATATGACAACAGTGCTGGCCTGAGGGGGATGAAATGCAGCCTGCTTAAATAAACAGATAGGAATCACAGCATATGTTGGAATAGCGGTTCATATGATACACTGTTAAGATAACCACGTCGCCCTTAGGGTGTCACAGACACAAGCAAACTCACACACAGCATACTCTGCTTTACCTGAGCTCCCTTTCTCTTCTTTCTCTTTAGCTTTGGTCATATCATGGGCTGGTAGTGATGGAGCCTGGGGCCTGGGGGAAGTAAGGACAGGAGAGGAGAGGATCAGTACAGCTACACTACCTTATATCTGACATAAGATAGAACCAGACAGTGTAAAATGTGACGAAGACAAACACGGATACAGCACTTGCTTTGTGTCAGGTTGCTGCATGAACGCAGACATGGGAACAAACCTGACCAACCAAGTTTAACAGACAAACCAGCCTACTTTGTTTTGAACACACACTTAAAGAGACTTTTCTCACAGTGGACATTTGTACATTTGATGACATATACAGTACTTCACCTTAAGCAAGACAAGTCAAACTGTGTGAGAAGTGGATTCAAATAATCTTCCATATCTTGTACAACTTCTCTGAAGCGAGACGCTAAAATTTCTTCTGTGGCACACTTCTGTGTAGGGGAACAAGAAAATAAGAGAAGGGAGTTTCAGTAGCTGTAATGCAGTATTTATGTAAAAGTCAGCTGTCCCAAGCCTCCCCAGTAAGCGGGAAGAGACATGAGATGATGATAATTGAAGTGGAGCATGCTTATTTATGAGGCTTGCAGTGGATAATGTTAAGGGAGTGAAAGGAGAGCAAGGGTCCTAACAAGACATACACAGGGAAAGCCCTGATGGTCCTCAGAGGCATTCATTGTGGCCTCAGCGCTGTTCCAACAAGCTTCCTTGAGGAGGGTATGTCTAGTCTCCTGGCCAAAAGCCCGAGCCCGCTCCCTCAGTGCCAGCAGAGCCCGCGGGCAGACTGAAACCTTGGCCACACTAGTGCATGTCAGGGTACCTGCAACATCAGAATTGCCAATCAGACATGCATACTCACAGACACACACAAGCCTTGTAATTGGTCCCCATGAGCACCTCCACCACCTCCTCCCCTTCCTTCTGTTGTAAAATCTCCCTGTCTTTTTCTGTCTCATCTTGTTTTGTTCTTTTTCCTCCCCGTCTTTCTATTTCATGAATCTGTCATCATTCTAAGGGGATGAGCCTGGAACCTAGCAAACTATTCCTTTTTTTTTTCTTTTTTCACCTCCATCTGCAACCTTCATCTTATGTCAGTCTACTCCCAGGAAAGGTCATGTGAGCAGGCTACATAGTTTGCCAATACCATGTGATGACTTGTGTTCCATGCCAAGCCAGCGGCACAGAGGTCAAAGGGAAATTCTGGTGATTTTCCTACACTTTGTCGTCTTTTACTCTCTGCTTGTCCTCATTAATTCTGAACTTTTCATCTGCCTTACAGATAAATGTTACATGGGAATACTAAATTCATTCAGCTCTATTTAAATGCTGACAACAATGTTGCGTGCAGCACCGTTTGTGTGAAACAAATTATATGCAGTACAAAAATACATAAATGCAGTAAATCCTCTGTTTGAAATGAAATTTCTCATACAAGTAGGATGTTTGACATCTCTTTGTAGTATGAACATTGGTTTAAAAAATATGTATAAACCTCCAACCTGTAACGTGGTGACTCTTTCCCTTTAGATTTGGAGCTCTGGTCATCTCACAGAAGGCCCCATAAAGTTCTGACCTAAAGACAAGACAAACAAATACCCTTTGGCTGTATACTGTATGTACTGCTACACATGCTCATTTAAAAACCTTCAGATTCAAGTAACATAGATGCATTCCACCCCACAAATATAGATACAGTACCTTCAAGCCATTAGCCCTCTTGTGGCGGCTGTACCACACAGCAGGCCCCATCTGATACACATGACTGTAGCCTAAACCTTATGTCACTTGTGTGACCTGCAGCCAATTAGTAATGTACCACCTTACAGCGTGGCACATAGAGAGAAACACTAAGAGGAAAAAACAGAAATTACCCATCTTCAGAATGCTGAAGCAGCAGGATCTTCAGGTTGGACGGAAGCTCCATAAGGATGTTTAGGTGGCTGGGATTGATGGTCAGCTGGCTAAAGGCCTGCAAACCAGATGGTCATTTCATACAATATATAAACTTGAAGTGTCACTGAAATTGTTTTTGACTGATTTAATTGATTTCAGAACATGAAAACACCTGTTGCTCAAGAAAGGTACCACCAGAGATACAGTATGTGAAGAGGAACAGAGGAATATTGTTTTGCATTTCAGTTTAAAAGGATTCTGGTGGATCTGGGTATAAACAGTAGGTAAATGTCCCTACCAATGTCAAGGCAATGCTGAATTGTACCACCAATAGTTGTACAGATCTCAAAGGATCCTGTTTTTTTTTTTTACTTAAAAGAGTTGTGTGGTCTGTGTGTTTTCTGCAAAAGGTGAGCTATTATGACAAACAGTGAATGAGCGAGATGTGGGGTATACTTGATGATCAGGCAACCTGCTATTCTACACATTGTTGGGTCCCTGCAGCTCTGACAGAGTGGTGTGATCAACTGGCCACAGTTTGTCCAAGTAATTAGTTTGTTCGTGAATGTCAGGCCTCATTTTATAAGTAACGTCTTGTCAGCAGCAGGCTGACCAGCACGAGACACACAGACAGCTGCAGGTTATCAGGTGAGCTCTGATGTCACAGTGAAATGTCTGGCTGTAAGATCATGAGCTAATTAAAACTAAATACAAGGTGAAGCTTTTCAGATGGCTTTCATATACTATAGGTTAATGCATGAGCATTCCTGTGACTTTGTCATGTAGCAACAGTTTATTAGTTACAGGAAAGATTTGAGTTACCTGTAAGACGTGTAACAGCAGACATTATTCATTTATTTTCTTGTAACTTTTATTGAGGGGTTCTATTTTATCTAAATATTAATGCATTAATTAAAATACTAATTTAAAATCAGAGAAAAATGTATATGGTACAAATCCTGTTTTAGCCAAGGTTTATAGTAAGTATATACATACTGATTGAAGCAAACATTTTGCTATCCAGTCTTATTTTTATTGGCACTTTTAAGGCACTGCCATGTTTCTAACTTTTTAAAAGACTCATTTGCCTTTTAGGAGGCAGCTTTCATGTAACTTCTTGACGTGTTATGTTCACAAAACTGCAGATGCCTCTAAGTTGTCCCACATACCAGCTACTGTGCATATTGGCGTGACCACAAAACTTTGAAATGGAGGCGTGTTTGCAGCTCCACCACTCTGTGTGATTTTGGAATCCTACAGCATGTTCAGAGCAAAGGCCGTAACAGCACCAGTATCATGTCCCCCATCAAGGGAATTTACAGAGCTGAATGTGACAGCATGCATAAATCATGAGTGGAAGGGGGCTGGTGAGCCGGTACCTTAGAGATGCTACTGAGGGAATCCTTCACTCCATTCAGCATGCTGCTGGGCCTCTCCTCCTGAGAGACAAGCAGTTTCCTGTGAAGGTTGAGTAGAGCAGAGAGCTGGGACACACCGGTGTCAGCACAGGCAGAACTTAGGACCTCAGCCATTGTTGCAACAGTGCAGCAGCTCTGGGAATAAAACAGAAGATGGATGAAGGAGCTGTTGTTAAGAGCAAGAATTATATCAGGTGATGATGTCCTGAAGGATACCATTAAGTATGTGAAGATGATGTGTGGGTGGCAGATGCAAGGGACTGGTTTGTGCATAAAATCACTAGCATGGTATCTACAGTGCCACCACGTAAACCCCAATTTCATACAATAAGTATAAGTGGAACTTTCTACAGTGTACATCAGCATAGCCAGGATGAAACTGAGAGTGAAGGTAAAACCTGATGATTAACAATCTATATCACTTCACACTCAGAGACAATGTCTGCATGCAGTAAAGTAAAAAAATGCACACATGATCTGAGGCACAATACCTGAAACAGGGCAAGGTATTGGCCTGCCACTGCAGGGTCAGACTGGCCGAGACACTCCAACATGTTGAGAGAGGCATCAGCCAGGATGGAGGAGGTCAGTTTGTGTTGGAGACATAGGCCTGTGGCCTCAGCCAGTGTCTTAGTGGCCTGTGCCAAGAGCTGCTGGGCTTTAAGCCTCCTCCGCTGTTAAATAGACATCACAGACACGCACACACAAATTACAGGCAGATTAACACCTCTCTACACTTTAAAAGTCAATGCAAGTAAGTCTGCGTAAAATAAATACACTACTAATAAGGTGAACAGTATATCTCTATCATTCTAAGTTATCATCAGAAGTCACCAAATTTGTTTTTATCGAACTTTCTAAACTTTTCTTCACTTCCATCTTCAAACACTACGTACATGCCTGTGTGTACATAGTACACTATTACACTGTAATCAGTCCTCTTCAACAAATTGGCTGTTTAGAGATTCTCTCATAACTTGTGAGTGATTATGCTGCACAAATATATTCCAAAGTAAAAGTTACTGCTACTACTAGTGTGAAATTCTTTCCATGGACAGAGTGACTTGGGTGAGCCTTATATTAACTTCACTTGAAGTGTACAATGCATTTTCACAGAGCAAAGACTGTCAGCTTTGTTCTCCATCTCTTCTGCTGGAATCATGTAAACAATAGATCTCCTCATATCCGAGAGGAACAATTACAACGACCCCAACCAATTACTCTTGAAATTTACATATGGACGTGTGACCTGAAACGTGTGAACCTATCATTTAGGTCAAACTCCAGAAATACACATTTTCTGTAATCTTTACATGTGCCTGTCTTTACATCGCTGTTTCTGCATTGCATCTCATGTCAAAGTCCTTGAGAGTACTTGGAGTACGCTCAACTACAAAAACTTTTCTGAATGACTTTACGGTCATGCTGTCAGTGAAACCAGCATTAAGAATGAACTTTTTTTTCTATGCATATAACCATCACACCACAAAGTATCTGCCAATACATTGTGTATGGTCAAAGTTAATCTCATGTCAGACATCCCTGTTAAAACTCAACTATACAGCTTTAACAACTCAGTCTTACTTAATATTCCAAAATGTTGCTGCATAAATAATACATTGCCCCCTTTTTATTCTGCATCAAGTATGATGCGGACAGTAGATCTCTCTGCACTGACTTTCAATATGAGAAGTATGCAGAGCGCCCAGAGATTTACCTCTGAGGGATTTGAGATGTGAAATGAACCTCTGTATAAAGACCTTAGATTAGAGATGAGTCAGAAGTGATGGGGTCACTTGTCAGGAGGTATGTACCTGCAGCTCAGCACTTTTGGCAGACGTCACCCTCGGCTCTCCTCTGCTTGATTCTCTGTCTTTCTCTGTCTCTGGTTTCTCCTCCCCCACGGAAAGAGCTTGAGGGTCAGACCAGGCACTCATCTGCACAAAGTTAGTTCAAGATCACAGAACAATGATCGTGATTAGTATAAAATCCCCTCATGATCACAAACCATGAAGACCTAAGCTTTTCTGTCTTAAATTATGTAAGAGGCCATTCATCTCTCTTATCCTTATAAGCTTTTCACCCAGTGTATCAACTTTTTCCTGGTTATTTGTCTGTTGGTGTGTATGCGTGTGTATGTGTGCCCCTTTATCAGAACTCAAAAAAACACTTTCAAGTAAAATCACCTATGATTTGCATGACTTTTGCTTATGTAATCTGCATTACAGCCAGGACATTTGATGTGATTTATAGCCAGACTGTTAAATACTGTAGGTGTAGGATATTAAGTGGAAGTCAAGTAAGAGGTCTTCATTCACTCCCATATTGTTATAAAACTGACCTCTTTGGTCAGATACTTTCAGGATTGTTCATTTAACAGTCTGTCTGTTACTGAACTGGTTTTACAAAGACAATTTCTGGTAATATGTTTTTAAGACGTTCCCTCTCCATTACATGCTGGTGGAGAGAGCTCTTGTCATCTTTTTGCTGTGGAAGTACTACTTTAACTCTGCCGGGTGGCCTTTGGTAGCCGTTGGTAGCCGTTTTGGCTACACAAGTGATCAGCTGATCGCTCTGAAACCTGCTGGCATCTTGACCACGAGATCTTCACAAATTCCAGAAGAATTGTGGAGGAAAACACACCGAGGTTGCAGAGGAAAGAAGAACCAGCGGAGGAGAGAAACCAGAAGGAGACAACGGAGGCGTATGGAGGAAAAGAAATATAAACCCTGTCTCCCCATTGTTACTATGGGCAACGTGAGATCGCTGGTAAACAAGATGGAGGAGCTAACAGTGTTAGCCAGGAGTCAGATGGAGCACCGGGAGTGTAGTCTGGTGTGCTTTACGGAGACATGGCTGCATCAGGACATTCCCCACCACGATGTTTCCATTGGTGGCTTCCAAACTGTTCGGGCCGACAGGGACTGCACCAGGAGCGGTAAGCAGGAGGGGGGCTTGCTGTTCTGGTGAACAACAGGTGGTGCAGTCCTGCTCATTACTATCAAGGAGCGCATCTGCAGCCCGGACATTGAACTGTTTGCTGTTGGTCTTCGTCCACGTTGCCTGCCACAGGAGATTTCACATGTTGTTGTGGTGACTGTTTACATTCCTCCTTCTGCCAACCCAACTTCAGCGTGTGACGTCATCCACTCTTCCATAGCCCTAGTAGTACAGACTCTACACCAGAGTGCACTCACTGCTATCTCAGGTGTCTTCAGTAGTGGTCTTCAACCATGTCACCATGGCAAAGGCACTGCCCAACTTCACCCAGTACGTGAACTGTTTCACCAGAGAGGAGAGGACCCTGGACTCTGGACTCACCTGATTTACTTTTGTGTTTGAGGTTTATTCTTATTCTTTTGGAGCTGTGTGTCACAAAACGCAATTTCCCCCTGGGGATTATTAAAGGAATTCTGATTCTGATTCTGATTTCTCATGATCCTTTCATGATTTGTTTTTAATAATCTTTTTGGAAATCCATTGTAAGCCATAAAAATCTGAGTAATGCAAATGCTTGATTTAACAGATATGGGCAACAAATTTATTTGGCCCCAGACTGGGCTCCAGTGTGATTCCAAGAGATTTTGCAATTCAAAACATATGAAGCTGGAAAAATGATGTTTCCAATAGTCTGGTTTCCATTTCTAATATATTCATTATATTTCCTGATATCCCCTTGTGATTCTCTAAATAATGTATCAATTTTCAAATGAGCATTATGTGTACATTTGTATAATGTATAACTATATTTACTATTCACACACACATACACACATACACATATAGAGTACATATCAATAATGTTTGTGTTGTCTACCTGTTTGTGTGTATCCCAGAGAGCACACAGATAAATGGGGTCCTCCTGCACAGCCAGCAGTCTGAAGTACTTTCCCATCAGACTCAGGCAGCGAGCTCTGATCTCCACGTTGTCCAGGGAGAGGGAACTGACTGCAGTCAACTGGCCCAGAGCCACCTGAGCCAAGGTGCTGCCCGTACTCAGCCATTCCTGTACAACACACAAAGAGGTTAAGGTCAAACGTGGATATGGATTGCAAGCAATGTACTTACTTGTACTATGACCTGACAAATCTTTTTTTTTTTTTTTTCACAAGGAAATGCTGTTATAAAAACTGTTCAGCAGCAGCATTTTAAATAGGGAAGGAGGATTGGTGTCTGTGGAGAAAACATCAAGTAAGTAATCTCATTTTAAATGTATGACAACAAATGCTGATCCAGTGAAGCCTGAAGACAGATAAAGAGAGACAAATAGAGAAAGGAAGAGATAATGAGAAAGAGACAAGACATGGGGATATGTGTGGAAAATATCAGCTTTTTATTATCGTATCATTCATAAATACCAAAATTAGAGTTGTTCTGTGACAGAGACTTTCTGTGCTCACAGCCAAATACCCTTCTCGGCCTCCAAAACTATTAATAATAAATGAGCAATTTCCAGTTTACAGTCCTGGCTGATGCAATGGCTAACATCTTACTTAGCTTTCCAAACATGTGTTGACTAGCAGAAAGCCAATTCAGGATGGAGGAAATTTCGATGTAGTGCAACTCTGACATGACTGGAGTTTTAAAATAGTCTAATGGGTGCATTTCTGGAAATCAAATCCTTATTTTTGTTTCAAAATTGCATTATTAGGGGCAATACATGTTGTACGAGTGTACACTGTTTCGTGAACAGTGAGCAGATTTTCTTCTGCACACAACATACTATACCGAGTCCTACATAAATATTGTAAATGAAGGTAAAACACTCTCCAAACAGGTAAAATCCAGGGCATTGGTGTCCCAAATGAACACACTGGTGGGAAGCCAACTTGGAAAGATGGCTTGCAGGTGCACTACTTTGGTTATGGCAGTGAAGATAAAACACAGCTAACTGCTCTGGCATACAGCGTGGGGATGGTGAGGAGGAATGCCCTCAAAGCTAACAGAGAATCCAAATAATCTCTGGAAATTGTTGGTTAGCCACAAGAGATTTGCTTTCAAAAGTGCAATTTAGTACAAATTTGCCTTGTGCTTCTTTGCACGTTAGCATCCCCAGTGGGTTATGATACCTGCACAAAAGACTAATAATTTATCAATAATAATTTAAAGGCAATTTACATAGGATGTAATGTTTCCATCTGTTCCACCCGTCTTTTGTTGATCAGATTGATATTGCAGGTGTATCATGAATACTACAGCTCTAAAAATTGTGTTCTGTGTTGACCTAAAGCGGTCATTATAATGAAAATAAAATAATGATAACCTTTATTTATATATATTTATACATATATATATTTTAACCTTTAAAATAATATACTACTTCTCATCATAAAGAAATTGCCAGTTAATGTAATAACATAAGTTTGATTATAGCTAAATAGATATTTTATATTTGATTTGAGGTGCTTGTTCACCGTCTAACCTGCTCTATAGTGTTGGGCTCAGGTGTGCAGTGTGTAAACTCCTCCAGTGCTATCTCAGCAGAGGTCTTCCGCTCCCGGGCCAGAGCTGTGCGTTTCCCCTCAGCACAGTGCTCCTCCAGCATGGCCAGGCAGAAATGTGCAAGGGCCAGTCTCAGGCGCAGCAGCCTCCGCGTGGCTGCCAGAGACAGTCCATGACTCTGGCAAGGACAAAAGCATCAGTATAAAAAAACTAGCAAAAACAGTATGTAAAGTAAACTTAACACACCTTAAATATGCCCATCAGTATGTATTACATAAGGCATGGGCCAGACTCAAGGAACTTAGGTTGAAATGATTAAGAAAGGTTCTATTCAAATGAGCTGCCAACCTGAGATCAGGAGCACTTTCTCTTTTTAATCATAAAAAATATGTCTGCTATTAAAATGGTAATTGGAAACAATTATGTTCTAGTGGTGGGTTGAGGAGTGGGCTGTAATGATGACTTCCCAGACAAATAGCAACTTAAGACAAATGTGTGATCAGGAATTGTGAGACATTGCAAATGAGAAACTTGGGCACTGGTGAGAAAGAGACAAAAAAACACTAATTTGAACAAGATATTTGGTTGAATATGAAGCAAAAGATAGTCCGGCTCATAAGGCTGAATAAATGAGCATGATTTCAGTGATTACTGCTGTTGTCTCTTCTTTCCAATGCAGGCTGGGTGTCTCAGCTTACTAGGGCAGCAGCACCATCTGCTGCAAGCACACTGCTACATTCCCGCCTCCAGTGGCTGAGTCAAACATCCACAGAAGGTTTAATCAAAAACTTGATAGAACCAGAATTTGCAACAGGAGTGAAAGCAGCTCAATCAATCTTTGTTACATGATTCCATCAACATGTAAATCACTCAGTCTTATGCCAGTCCATCTCTGACAGTGCAGCCCTCAGATAACCTCATACTTGTAGAGCTTGTATAGTGTCTGGGTAAAATGTGATTCAGACACCCATCTGCTGTTGAGAAGAAACAGAAATACAGGCAAAGTGTGTATATATATATCAAGTGTTAAACTGTGGCGTGATATGACCAGCATTACACACATCCATAAGATATCACATGGTTATGAACCTCAGACTATGACTGTGGCACAACAGGGCCTTAATAACCTCATGCCGCAATTCAATTGTGATTCGGTCAGTTGGACACTTCAGGAAATGTGAATGTGGATAGCACAAACAAAACGTGTCTTTCTGTCATTTAGCCATAAAGAGAGCATTTCACAGGAAATCCCTTTCATCTCTCAACACTGAAAAAACATGCTCAGATACATCCAAATCAAACATTTTGTCCTCATGCACGTGTCCTTAATGGGCCACCAATTTTAGCCAGAACACAGCTTCTGAGCTCGAGCATAACAGCCAAATGCACTTTTTTTTTTTAATTACTATTATTGTAAAACCTTCTCCTCCGCCCAGTAAGTAATTTTGGGTGTTTATTTTCAGCCACGTTGTCTGCTGATCAAGAAAGTGAAGGAGAGTGGCTGTGACTGGTTAAAAGTGTGAATAATAGAAGCCAGAATGTTTCAGAGTATGAAGAGATAAAATGCCTCCCAAGATCTTGAGAGGGCATTATCATAATGAAAGATAATCTTAAAGCAACACACAGGCACTTTGTTTACCTCCTCCTGTGAGGGGAGCAGCCTCTGAGCATTCAGCACAACATGTTCCTGCTCTGTGACAGCAAGCTGCATTTGGGAGAGGCCATCAAGCAGGAAGCGCTGTTTGTCCTCTGCAGAAGTAGTGTGGGCGGCTAGGGTTCTGTAGAGCAGTGTTGTTATAGGTGGACAAAGACAGAGGAAAATCATGCATGGTTGTAGGGATGACACAACAAATGTGCTCCAGTCTAATAGAGTACTGGGCCTTATGCCCACTGCTCTCTTATCTACTGGGCCTTATCCATTTGTACAAACAGATGATTTGTGCTATTCACTAACTGTCTTGTAATTTGAATTTTACAAATAAAATTCATGAGCGGTCAGAGTTGTCATACTAGTTACAATCAGATAGTCTTTCTCTGCGGGGGAAAGAAATCCTCATTTGACCTGAAATCATATCACCATAATGTGGATTAAATATGATGAATACTTTAAGTAAAATAATTTAGGCATCATAACTAAGACACACTTAAACAGTAAAATGAATATTCTGTTCACCATATCATCATCCTTATGGCTTATCAATTTACTGAGAACTTGTTAGATTTTATCTGCATATTTTAGCACAGAGGAATATAGAGTTCAGTAGCTGTTGACTATTCTACTGTGACAGCTCCTGCATGGTCTTCCGTCCAGTTTCATCCTCTGTTGCACTGACAGTGTAACGTCACCTACTGTAGGCTGATGTATTCTTTTGTCAAGGTGTCTGTCACATCCCTCTAACCACCTCATATTAGTCATGGACAACTTTGCTTTAGACAGAGGTTTGTTTAAGCATCTACCTTCATGACAGACCATTCTCTTTCTCCTCTGTCTCACAACAGCTGCTCTAATGGTACGCCACTGACAGCTGTGTTATATGACCACGGAAACTGCTACATGTGTTCTCTTATCGTTTGCCCATTGTCAAAACAAGTGATTTTTTTCACGTTTGTCCAGTTTAGTGAATCCAACTTGGAACACTTGCATTAAAAAAGAGGCTCAGGATCAGCATTGTATATGAGTGTGGCAAGGCTGCAATAGCAGTATGAAATAACTCTTAAGTTAAACTTCTGTGTGCTGACTTTCAAGATTTAACTGTCAAACACAACCTGCATGCACAAAGTAGACTAAACATTGTATTTGTATACAATATGGTTTACACAACTTTCCATTTGTAATTACACTAGCATTTAGATCTGGAGTGCCTCTGGCTTACCTCAGACCATGTGCGTACTCTACATGAGTCTCTGCTGTGTGTTCTCTGTAGCTGAGTTTATTGAAACTGCGGGCACACGCTCTGAGTGTGTCACAGGCAGCCGTTAGCCTCTGGATAACCTCGGTGCTGAGTGTCTCTTCAGGCTCACCACCACCGAGGGCATGTATACATTCAATGGCACCTCTGGAACACAACACAAAATGTTCAATTAGATCAAGATTACGAGGATGCCCATTGATGTCACAATTTATTCAGCTAAATATTTAAAATATGATAGTTAGTGGATGTTTCAAATGCGTTATGGTTACATGCTGAAAGTAGCTTTGTTTGTTAACGCTGATGTTTTTGCCAGTAGACTTTTGTCTGAGTCAAATGTGGATTTAAGTCTATTCATGATACAATAAGACACAAGAGGGATATTTACTAAGCTTGTAGCCAATTATCACCAGGGTCACAAAGTTGGACTATTTAGTGCCTCAAAATGGTTCAAACTCTTTGTAGATATCCCCCGAATGGTGGAAAAATAATAGTTAAAGTTGATGCATGTAAGCTTAGGGAAGACATTGGAACCATTAAAATGCCTATATAAGAGTTCATAGTGCAGCCTTTAAGTGAAAGTATTAAACAGGGTCTTTGGTTTATGTGGTAATTGTGTGGCACTGGACAGGAAAACCAGTCCTTCTCGTCAGTCACTTTGTTTCAAAAGGTAAATATAGAAAATATATAAAAATCTTGATCAAAGACACTAAAAGCAATTTTCTGTTATCTAGGAAAAATTACACATTCAGTAGGTTTGACCACAGACGTTCGGGGTTACCTCATCTCTAAAGAGGCGATCAAGAATGTCAGCTCTGGAACTCGGTTTACCCGCTGCTTCATGACCAGCTTTAGAGCCCCACAGCCTTGTTTTATTATCTGATCAGCCTGTGAAAGAAACAAAGGCATGTTAGCAGAAGTATTCACCATAAAAGTAAAGTAATTGAACTTAGAGGCGTAAGAGTTAGAAGGTGGTGATTCAATACCTTGGTGTGTGCATCTTGGTCTCTCTGGCTTACAACAGCTCTGACCTTGGTGAGGGTGAGCTGGTACCAGAACTCCTCATCTCCACCCAGGGCTTGAGCTTTATCCAGCAAGATCAGAGCCTGGATGTAATTCTGCTCTTCACAAGCTAGAATGGCCAGAGTGAGCAAACTTCTGGCTGTTGCTTTCTGGTCTCCGAGCTCCTGAACAATCAAAACAAAGAGACAGTTAGTTGTAATAGAAAATTAGCAGAACTGCAGTAAATTAAGTGAGCCATTAGTGGGCTATTAGGTTATCGGTGTCACTTGTAGGCTAACTTTAGAAAATATTTGTCAGCATAGCAGAAGGGTTCAGTCTGGTATGCAAAGACAATAAAAGAAAGTTGTTTTTGAAAATTCAGTGTAAGCAAGATTGATTGATTGATTCTGTTTTACTGTCACAGTCTGACACTGCAGCCTTTCAACTCACCATGGCTGCCAAGTGGGCCTCTACCAGGAGCTGCCTGGCTGGTTCATAGAGCCCCATGCTCAGGCAAACCTCAGCTTTGTCCAGCCAGATGTCTTGAGTGCACAAAGCCGTACCCTTTCTCCTAGACGAAGCCTTTTCATCCACCTCGACTTTCTGAAAAATCACCAAGATATACTACAATTCAGCCTGTAGATTTTAATATGAAAGTCTCCCATTAACAGGCTAGAGTACTGCACATTGAGAAGGACAAGAAAAGTTAGAACCATTAATGATCATCATAAAAAAGGTTAACTCACATAAGTGACTTTAGAGTTAATACTCATTCCAGGTTTATGAGACCAGTAATTTGACTGCCATAAACCTTATATATTAATCTGGCACCACTCAAATGTTACATTATGAAAGAACTATTTATAGTATATAGTAAATTTCCTACACCAAATTAAGTCACTTGTGGGCGCTTGCCAATCATCATCTAAGAAGTAATAAAACTGGAGTAAATTAAAAGTGATTCATTTGTATTGTAATTTCTTCAACTTGTAAAGCTTTATGAATATGGAAAAGAATGCTGACCTGATTATAAGCTTTGTCAAGGCCTCTCTTCTCCCGTGAAAAAGCAATTTCTTTGTGGCACCTGCAATCATGAACGTCGTATCACAGGTCATTAAAACAACATGGACAATCAGTAAATCTTTATAGCTGAGTGGACATACCTCATTTGCTCTTGTTCTTGGATCCTACTCAGATTCAGGAGATTCTCCTGATACGGTGAATGTGTCTCCAAATCCAAGCGGCAGCAGGCCATCACAATTCTATTTAGGTGAAAAAGAGCAACAGGAAACATACAAAGTCACTACATAAAACTGAATTATTGAGAATCAACAAGATTTCCGAATGCAACAAATGGCGCCACAGGTGATGCTCATCAGTTCCCTAGTCTTCTTTGCTTGTCTAAGTTTTGACTGTTTGAATAAAGCAGCCGCAAATGACACCGTCTCAAGTGACATCACTTGAGGACATTTATTGGATTTTGCACACTTCCCGTTGGAGCCACAAAGGGCTTTAAATAACATTTGACTCATACGCAGTACTAATCCCAGAGACCTGTAAACTTTGACATGTAAAATCAAAGCAGTTCCCCTTTAATCTATCAGTGTTTTTACCTAAGTCGATAGAGGTCGGAGAGGCTCCTCCTATCTAAAAGCTCATGAGCAATGGTCTCAGCCAGGTGCAGTATGGGCAGGGTCAGGTGGTCGAGTACGAGTGAGTGAAGCTCTTTATCCAGCAGGTTGAGATAATACAGGGTTTGAGCCTACAATCAACAAACACGGGGAAAAATACAGAAATAAAAACAGTTTCTTATGGAAATACATTCAAAAACTGTACACATCAATACTAACAGAACAGGAGGTGGCACATGATGTCACCCGTTTACTCCATTTCATAATTAATCAAATCACATGACACACTTCCATCCCAGTCTGGTGGCAGTTCCATAAATTAATTATAACACATATTCAATTCAGAGTGGTGCAGTTTCAAACATTTCCACCATCTTAATTTGATCCACAAATATCAATAAAAGCACTTCCTCTTGTCCAACACATAACAGCTTCTTAGAGTGACATTGATACCAAGTCAGTGCTTCTGCTAGCTTTTGCTTTTATGTTGAAAACAAGACTGTGAAACGTGATGGAGAGGTGTTTAGCCTTGCCTGCTTTGTAATGCTGTGAGTATTGATACAGTGGGGGTTACTGTTGTTTCTGAAGATCTGCCTGGCCTGGTCAGGACAGACGTAGCAAGCCCAGTCCTTTGGGGTGGAAGGAAGAACCTGATCTAAGACAACAGGTTTAGGCCTTTCTTCTGCAGGAGGAGGCTGTTCAAACAGATCAGACTCAGTATTTATATTTTGTTGTTATTACTGGAGTGCAGTCAGCATTCTAAAATAAGCACAAATAATTTAGATTCAGTAAATATCTGCCAAGAATCTATTTACTGCCCCAATTCAATTGTATAAATAATATGCATATTTTCACTGTTGAGTCATGCAGTATCATGCAGCAAATTCAAAGAAGCTCAATTTTCATAATGAATCAAATGAACTCATTATGGACATAATAAATATATTTGATAGCATTGTCTTTTTTAATCACACAGAGAAGGGTGAACAATGGCTGACTTAACAAAGAAACAAATCAAGAACTTCAAGCCCAAAAAATAACAACCTAGTATTGTATAATACACACTCTACTATATACTGTGTAAGTCAACAAAATTCTAAATCTAATTTAGCTTATAAGACGTACATCTTTCACTTTTTTGCCTTTGCCCTTGTCTTTGCCTTTTTTGGATCCAGCAGAGGGTGGAGGCTGGGGTGGCGGACTCTTTGCAGTCTCACTGGAAATCTCACAAACTAGCGCCATGGATACCTGGAGTGACAAAGCAGCACACCTCAAACAGCATCACATCAGAAGTAATGTGCATTTAAAGAACAAATTCAAAGATGTAAAGATGCAGTACCTGCCATATTTGAAGTACAAAGCCGTAGGCTCTGAGCAGGTTAAGCTGGCGCTCAGGTGACGTCCTGTCTGTCATGACAGCGAGCAGAGTGTGTGCTTGTACCAAGCTGTCAAGGCGTCGCACCTCCTTCAGATTAGACAAACTTTGGGTGAATAACGAACCCTGGACTCCTACCAGGGACTCGCATTTCACTGAGCTCAAATCCCTCTTTTTGGACTCGTCCTCTAGAGGAAAGATATACATGTAACATTTAGTGTGACAAAGAATTCAAAAGGATTCAAGACTGATATGAACAATAACCTGTCAGTACAATTGAACGGTATCATTAACACATCTTTTAAGAATGGCAAATAAAGACAATAATACAGAGACACATATTCTTATAATTACCTTAACTTTTCTTATTTGAGAGCTCAGTTTCTCTCTCCCAGCAGGAGACTAAAAAGACT
The DNA here is from genome assembly GCF_042242105.1 of Pempheris klunzingeri. Taxonomy (NCBI): domain Eukaryota; kingdom Metazoa; phylum Chordata; class Actinopteri; order Acropomatiformes; family Pempheridae; genus Pempheris; species Pempheris klunzingeri. The sequence continues at coordinate 25,812,183 of NC_092023.1, forward strand.
TCTCACAGCAGTCTTTAATAGTTGCTATGCTATTCACTTTGGGTAGCCACATGGGACTTTGAGAAATCTGTGTCTTTGTCTGAGCAGTTCCCTTTTCTCTGTACAATATGTACTTGTTATGTACACAGGGTAACAATTGAAATTAAAGAACAAACAGTGAAGAGCATTGCTGATGCAACTATCAAAAAGCTGTGGCATGGCCCTTTGCTGAATCATATAGAGCAGATGTTATCCCTTTGGACTAACACAGTGTAAAACTTCAGGGATTCACTAAAATAAAAGGCTCACGTGTTCATGCGCAACCACTAACACACAAACTGAATTCATATGGGAAAGGACCCCTGAGAAATCTGTGTTTCATCCCCATGTGTGTGCCTCAAGAGCAAATCTGTTACCTTTTCATCTAAATTTAACAGTACCATACAAAAAACTGACTTGTAATTCACACAGTTATTCATGACATGATGAACAAGATGAGTTTATATGTTGTACCTGCTTCTTCTGCCTGCTCAGTTTCCACTTGCAGAAGGATGTCTATGGCCAACTGAACCTGGTGCTGGGCATCGGCTCTGGGGAAGTTGTGACAGTACAGCCACTCTCCAAACTCCAGCAGAAGGCTGACCTTCTGCCACTTCGTCTCCACACTCTGTTCACAAGTGATCATCACAAACACAAAAGCCAATCAAACATCTTCTCAAAGATGGGAACAGTCCTTTGTGTGGCCTGGAGCATGTGGTGAACTGACGCCTTTGGATGGTGTAACAGATGCCATTCATCCTCTGCTCCAAGGAGGCTCTCATTCTCTGCTCCAGGCCATAAACAGCGACACTGGCAAACACAGTTGTAATGACAGGCTGGCTCCACATGATGGTGATAGAGACTTTATTACAAATGCTGCCTTTGCTCAGTGTAAAAAGACTATCCAGGAAATAAAATGATGAACTTCATGACTCTGATTCTGACATAACCTGCATGGATCTACTGCTGTATAAGGTTTGAGCAATTATGTAAAAGTGTTGCCAGAGGTATTACCAACAGTGAGGCGATGGCTTTCTGGTAGCAGCTCAGCTGTTGAGTTATACTGCCAGCACACAGTGCCACCTGGTGCCACATCAATGAACAGCACTGCTCTCCTTCGTCTTGTAACTTCTGCATGTCCATCAGCACACTTTCCTCCAGTCGTGCTTTAACCAGTATTCTGTATTTGAGCAGAGGTCTGGCAAAACACAGAGGACAATAAGATTTCATTTCACGTGCCCTTCAGATTTGTTCCCATGTAACAAATTCCAACCAGGTTTCCCACTGTGTTTTTTTTTTTTTTTTTTACTCACAGCCGGTGCCTGGTGCGAGGCATGTCCCTGATAGCTTCATTCAGCAGCTGCAGAGCACTTTTCCAGTCTGTTTTATCAATGTGAACTTGGAGCAACAAACTGTAAATGGCTGCTCTCAGGGTTAGGTCCTCTTCAACTACTCACAGAGGCACATACATATATACAAAGCAAACCAATCAGACTCATAAAAAAGCAAAACCAGAATACAAAGCAATTTGCAAGGGGTACAGCCTACCATGCATTCAAAAAGAAGTTTCACAGTTGAACCACTCACTTGTTGCTTCATGTTTAGAACTCACAAGAGGGAGTGTTGTCAAGGTCAGCAAGCCTCTCACTTTGCCCTGTTTCTGACATAGAAAGAGAAGAGATTGATACTTAAGTCGCTACAAGTGTGATAGGGGATAGCTGGTTGTAGTGGTGGATGGCTGGTGGTACTTAAAGCTCCCTGATGTACAGTAAAAGATAAATTGTTATCTGACCTTGTCCTGTATATGACCTTGCCCCCTTATCTGTAAATCCCCTTCCACACACAGAGCCTGCAGCATTACTGGGATAGGCTTAGGTTTACAGAAAGATTTCACATCATGTCTGTTGGGATGTATCAGACAGACACACTTTTTTCCCTACTTATTGTGGGTTGCTGCGCTGTTAAAGAACAGAACAAAACAGAACACCAAAGGTGAAGATCATTCTGAATTCTCACACAAGCTGCCTTTAATTATGAAGTTATTTTGCAGTTGAATGTTTATCCTCCTGGCTGGATTGCTGTACACAGGCAGCACGGAGGAGATGTTTTTTCACACTTGAGCACACCGACAACTTCTCCCCTGTAGCACCCTCAAGAAAATGCTTCATCAATTTTATAATCAATAAAAGATAACTGAGCAAGTTTCAAAACTGTGCCACCTATTTCACAAACTAGTAAACACACTAAGGCTGTAGGGGAAAAAAAGGAAATAGCTTTGGTAGCCTAATGTTTCAGTGCATGTCACATGGCCACATAATCACAACTGTTGCCAGTTCAAATCCACCAAGAGACCTTTGCTGAATATCACACCGACTCCCTCCCATTTCCTGTTTGCCCTTTCTCTGTACTGTCCGCCAAAGGTAAGATAAAGAGATGAGACGTCATTTGCTTTCTGTAGCTGACATTTCCCATAACAGAGGGCCAGACTCTCTGTTTCTGTGGTTTCTCTTGTTGCTTTGCTGTTTTCTGCTCCTGCTTACGAGTTAAGATGCACCACTAAAATGCTCAGTTGTTAAACATCATAGAAATGCACAAAGGTAATTGTGTGTTATCCAATACTTAAGCCAGTGGTTCAATAACAGATTCAGTGAAGGAAACATTTAGTATCTGTACAATGAATTAATGCTGCCATACATGTTGTACCCTTCATTTGAAATATCTCAAATATTTACATGCACTTACACTTAAATATCGTGCATACATTTTGTAATTTCTGTAATGTTTGTCTTTGTTAATCATTGTTTGATGTTTATCTGGAGGGTCATTTTGTATGTTGCTGTATATTGTCACTTTCACTATATCTACAATGCATTGTCTGTTGTCTGTTATGTTGGCCATTTGGAGACATGGGAGGGTCTAAGCTTCATAGACATGCCATCATAGGATGTGGTTATGGTGTTGCTCACATTAAAACTTAGAGGACATTTGATGTAAATCTTACTTGGAGCTGACTTATTATCCTAAAAAAAACAACTTCTGGCTCCTGCTTACACATGACAACAACATCAACAAGAACAATGGATGGAAATATAGATTGAAGTGAATGATGTGAATTTGATGAAGAAGATTGCATACATTCGCATGTTTAGTGTTGGTGTGACCCAAAGCAAGCAGAATCTTCTTCAGGGGCTCTTGGAGGTACCATCTTTCCTCGGGCATCTGTGTCAGGGGAAGACAAGTGTTCCAGTAATGCCTGGCAGCTGCAACACACAACGCTGGATTCTCTGCCTTTTCTGCATAGCTATGGACAAGAGAAATGGAAAACCAGAGACCAGATAAAGAGAATATCTTTAAGAATAGTTTGTAACTGCCCAAGAAATCAGCCATATTGTCATAGTGTGACTGTATATTGCACCTGACACTGGACAGAAGAACCTTCATAGCCTCTCTGTAAGTGTGTCGATCTCCACTGGACTCATGGACTAAACTCAAACCCCTCAAACAAGCGGCACTGCTCAGCATCTCTTTCACCGCAGACAGGCCATACCTAAGGACGTGAAGAAATGTATTGCTTCAATGATTACGTTCAATGTCAATCGATCAGGAAAAATGTAAAACTGGCATAACACAAAAAAATCTGAAAATTTGCAATCACAAGCAAAAATGGAAAGCAATGTCTCATTTAGATCAACTGCAACACTCCTGAATATGCACAAGATGTCATCTGCACCTCAGAGAGCTTTGGAGGCGAAAATCTCAAACACTCCAACCACCTACGTATGGTGCTTTCCATAATGGAGCACACACATTTATATCATGTGCTGTTTCTTTTGTCCATCTTTAAGAATTAAGGATCTACACAGATATGTCTAAGATTATCTCATCGTTTAAATACATTTTAATCAGTCACACACACTTACAAAACACAGGGCATAGTGTTGAGGCTCTTTGCTGCTGCTTCTTCCAGCTGCAGAGCGCTCTTGGTACAGCACAACACCAAGTGGTGGTCTTTGGCATGGTGGCAGAAGGCAGCCAGCTGGCACCACACCTGCAACTCCACCACAGCATCAGTCCAGCTGCATTCAGACGCCATGCTCACCAGCTTTAGGTGAGGAGAGAGAAGAGGGAAGGGGAGGGAAATGAGAGGTGGTGAGGGAAAAGAAAAGGAGGAAAGGCGGGTGTAGGAAAAGAGGGGAGACAAGCAAGCAGGGAGGGAATGAAAACAAGGGAGAAAAAACCCATGGTGATGGTGGAAGGGAGGGGGTCGCTTAAGTAATGCAAGCAGGGAAAGAGAGAAAATTGAGTGAATGAAAGGGGGACAGGGATAAAGAGAGTGATGGAATGGACAGGATTGAAGAAAGGATTGGTGAGGAAAAATGAGGAGGCGTTAAGCAGAACGGTAGAGAGAAAAACACAAAGCCAAGCATAGGAAAAAAGGAACAGCACAGAATAAAGATGTAAAACAAAAGTAGGACATAATCAGGGATAGAAAGGAAGGTAACAACGTGATGAGTAGAGTGAATGGATGCAGAAAATGAAAGAAAGGTTAGACAAAAAAGGGATTAAGCAGAGGTGGCAAAGTGAAAGGGAAACAGAGAAAGAAGGTCAAGGAAAAGTGGATTAGGGAGTGATGGAAAATGGGAAAAGCAGAATTTAAAAGAGGAGAGGATGGGCAGAGGATGTAGGAGAGGAAGGAGTGAATAAATATGTGAAGAAAGGAACGAGGAGTAAAGAGAGCCAAGGAGAGACGGAGGATGAAAGATGAAAGAAGATAAAAGTGTTGAAAAAGGCCAACGGGCCTTCAGTGACAGAGAAAGTGATTCTCCACAGCAAAAACCTCACGTCAAAGAAATCTCAGATAACCTAAATCCGCATGCTGATCAAGGCAGCTACACAACTTGAAGATATTGACACATGATAAGGTGGCAGAGAGGCTCTGAAGGCTCACGGGTCATACTGGCATCTGTTATTACCATCTGGGCATCAGCTACTGTACGAAAACATGAACAGAGACGTACGTACTGTGGAGAGGCTAGGAACAGAGAACTCCATATGCCTCGGGTTCCTATTGCACTGGAGCATCTCCACTCCAACCAGCACACGTGTCATCGCAGACACTTCCTCATTGTCACACTGCAAATGGGGAAGAGAACAACACATACTGAGCATATCAGACATTTAATTATAGAAAAGACACATACATATATATTGCCATTTGCTTATAAATTATACACAGGCTTGCGGTATGATTATCACATTGTACGCGTCCCAAATATCACAGAGATGACCTTGTTGATAATGTATGACTTCCTATTGTGTAGAAAATGAGTTGATGAATGATTTATTAAGATAAGACATAAACCCCATTTATGTTAACACTGCATTTCTCAATTAGCATGGTAAAAAACAAACCTCATTTAGCTGTGATTCAAAGCAAATCAGGCTGAAGGGACTAATGTAGGGCAGGAAATTCTTGGCTGACAAATGCTTGTAGGATTATGGTGACTAATCAAGTCTGTTTAACTGACAAATTGTATAAGTGCTTTCCCCACATTTGTATCCCACTGTAAAGCGGTACAATCAGGAAATATGACATCTGGAGATGATCACAGTCCAGCGGGTACAATGCTGTAATATTGATATGGGGGAAGTAACACCTACCACATAGAGGGGATTAATAAACATGTCAGGCTTTATAAGCCTACAATGCTATAAGCACATTATAAAAGAACTGTGAGGAGACCATAACGCCGGATACATTATGAATGTGACATGTTAATGTTATGACAATCAACTATACTGTTGTCTCAGCAAGCTTTCACGTCCTTTACATTTCACATGTTTTGTAGTGCAAGGTGTTGCATACATAGAGGATACCAGCCCCTCTGAATGAAAAAAGCGAATAACTACATAGAGTATAAAAATATCATCGTAGTTGCATCACAGGGTTTGTAATACTGAAGCATTTTTGTTGTTTTTTGCTGTTCAAACCTTTTCTTTTTTTAGTTTTTCTCCATTGTTTTAATGCACTTTTGTAACCTGTGCTCTAAAACTGCAAATGCAGTAATCACAACTTTAAAATCATTCTCCTAACTTTTATCTATCTCTGTTTTTCTTGCATAAAAATCCTGGTTTGTGAAGCATTAAACACGCGGTGGGTACTGAGTTCGGATTTCACTTGTTAGTGATTGATAGTGATAGTGATTGATAATGTCTCCAACAACATTATCAAACTTGTTCTCAGTTATCAAGTTGAATAAAATGAAGTGACCTTTACATCTCTAGGGAAACTAGTTTCTGTGTCATCGACTTATTCACTGTGGACATGTACATACAGAGGTACACAGAAGCAGAAAGAACAGAAGAAGCAGCTGTGAGGAGTGTGAGTGGAAGGTGGGAAAATCGGTGCAAATCTGTGGTGTGGCTTGATGTAAATGAAAGGTAAGATACACAGTCTAATTCTGTACAATTCTGTATATATGTTCAGTTTAGTTTTGTTAATCACCTCTAGGAGATTGCAAGTGTAAATGGTTTGTTGTAGTGTGTTGAAAACTATAAACTATTATTGTGTGTTGGATCTGAACTAGGTCCTAGTAAACAAAATAACTGATCACAGCAGCAGTAGACCAGCAAGTTCTGTGTTCTGCAAGGTAAAATGACTGTTTTTGTCAATGGAGTCTGGTGGCTGTTTCTGGAAAACATAAAGGATGTTTCAGTCTACCTCTGATGGGATCCTTTCTGTAATATTGTCATGACATTTTGAATAATCTGAGCCTGTCAGAGTAAAAAACAAGTATTTACTGTATAATGGACGTACTTTGATCGGGCACAATTGCCCGAAAGGATTAAGTTGCAGCCATTGCAGCCTAGCTTTAACATATGTGTTAACTAAGTTTTTTGTTGCCTTGCTCCGAACTTTGAATCTGAATCTGCCCTGAGTCTGCCCTCTCCACCGACATGACCACATAGACAAAATGTCCTCAGTCTTGCCCGACATTGTAGTTTGTTTTTACTTCACACTGCTCTGCTCTTAAAACCCCAGCAAAATCATTACGTTGGCATGGCTACAACTTAAAATAGCATCAGATTCAATGTCCAAGAGACATTGTTCTCTTGTGGCCGGTTAAGGAAAATCGAAATCATGGAAAGAGTGGTGGTGCTAACATATGACCCATAAAAGATGTGATACGGAGAAATTTGTAAACCACGTTAAATCATATTTTGGAAAACATTCTATATTATATATTACAAATTACAAAACATTTTACTAAATTCATTTCCCCTTCACTCTGACACAATTCTTTCACACGAAGAATGGTACCTCATCTTTAGTGTCCATTTTTAAACCAATCTGCTGTTGCAAGAGCCTCTTGCTCTGTACCCACGTGGCCACCACATGTTTCCTGGCTGCGATGGGGACGGCCTCCTCTGAGATGCTGCAGTTGGATAGGCGCAGAGCGTAGTCGCACAGCTAAGAGGAAGTGTAGAAAAATTGAGCGATCAGCTGTAAGTGCCGGTCCAAAAGGCTCAATAAATTGAAGCTCAATTAACATAGTCAGGATTATGCATGATCCTAAATTATACTAAGATGTTTATGTGGTTTAAGAATCATTGTTGGTTTCTGTGAGGCCCTGTCAGATGCATTGGACAGACATACACAAAAGTCTCGGAGTACAGTGAGACTTTGTTCAAGTCAGACACTGTATCTGACCCTGCTGTACATTTATGAAAATTGTATTGGAAAGGATCACTTTTTATCTTTCCTTCAGACACGATGAAAGTTAGTTAATAATTCACTGATAAAGGGCCTTTCATCTGGAGTTAGAGCTGATATTCATGGTGGAGCCTTTGAATAGAAAAGCAGAAAGGAAACAGGGTTTAATTGGCAACTGCAACACAGAACAGAAAAATGGCACAAAGAAACCCAGTTATGAAAGCTACTGTGAGTGTGCATGTATGCATGAACATGGATGTCTGGATGACTAATGTGTGTCAAAGGATGAGCAAGATAAAAGAAAACATATATTACATATACTGTATATGACGCAAGTTTTGTAAAGATGTTGTACAGATGCAAGCACATACTGCACATACTGTGTGAAACCTAAACAATGTATTTTTTCAATGATCCTTTATTGCCTGGAGTGCTAAACCTATACAAAGTGGCTTTTTTCGTAACGTTCTTTTTGATGTTGTACCAAAGGCTGAAATACACCTCAGGGGATGGATGGTGATGGACTAGAAGCTTACTTGACAGCCACATTTTATTGAGGAAGACATGCAGTTTGATATCTCCAAAATAACATGAAAAATCCTTTGCTCAATAGAACATGTCAGATTATGTATCATACTGGCCTTTTATATTCATAAAATTAGAAGAGAAATTTTGAAAGATTGAAAACAAGCTTTTTGGTTTAAACTGTAGTTTGAAAAGTGAAATTTTGAACTTTCAAAGAGTTGATTGTGTAAACAGTTTGGTGCATAATGCTTGCAATGTAATATCTGCATAAAAGATTAAAATGTGAATTTCTGAACACGTCTTGCAAAGATTTAGAAAACTCCATTCGGAGTCTCAACACAATCTTTTCAGCTCTGTCTCAGATCTGTTCTCAAGCTTTGTGTGCTTGAATCTCAGACATTGTTTTTCCGGTGGAAAAGACGAGAGACTGAAAAAAAGCAGCAAAAAACATCCCAACCAGTCCAGGAAGGATCTGACAGATGGTCAAACATGTTTGCTTCAACGAAACACAACCAATAAACAGATTTCCAGCTAAACATGCTTTAATTACTTTGTGATGGGTTTTTGTGATTTCATGTCACATGACCATAGAGGAAGTACTGTAACTTCTAAGCTCATCAATCCCTCTTCAGGATGAATTATTAATCGTCTACAGAAGTTTTGGACAGAATCAGCTACTGTGCAATTTCCATGCCAGTTTTACCAGATAATTGCCTTGTAAGTAGTTCTCAGTGCTTCTGAGTGTTTTTATCTTCATGCAAATATGGACACTTGATTAACTGCATTACAGATGAATCGTGATGTGGGGAGCTTTAATATAAATGTATAGTAAGAGAGGGCATCTTTATGTAAATGTTTAGTAATGTATAATGTACAGTATGTATGTATAGTGATGTTTTTGTAAAAATGTATGGCGTCCATCAGAATATTCTGCACAAATATGCTGACAAAGGTACATGAATTAGTGTTGATGGTTGTTCACACATCACAACACAACAGCTGAAGGGACATTTTATGAGATCAGAGCCTAATGCTACAATAATGAAACAGACACGTCAAAACCAAAAGACTATTCTTCACAGATACTTGCTGATACTGGTTACTTAATATATTTCAAGGCCCCCATCCTGCTCCCATATACTCCCACTGACATACCTCTAATGCCTTGCGGACATCCTGCAGGGCAGCGGTGTCTAAAAAAGCCCCATGAGCACTCGCACTCCTCTCCATCCTCTTCTCAGCTCTGCTTTTGCCTTTGTCTCCTGACGGGGCTGGCTCGCTGCTGTCTGGTCCACACAGAGGCTGGATCAACCCCCGAGCCACAGCATCACACAACAGCACAAACAGGGCCCGATTCCTGAGAAATACAATGTAAAGAATGCTCCAAACTGACATTATCTGGAAGGGCTCTTTGTGTTTTCATATTTTACTTAAACCCTTACCACATATTTGGAGAGCAAAATGCATGTTTCCTTGGCCCCATCGTTATATGAGAATGTCATTTGAATTCCAAAATTCACATAATCATTGCTTTGCCCCAGGACAGTTTGGTCTGTTTTCAGAAAAAATCACTGCTTCTTTCCAAAGCCAGAAATAAGAGGAACTTAAACTGCCTCTTTTTGTGTGAGTGGGCTAAGGTGCCAAAGAAGAAAAAAAATCTACTTTAACCATGCCAAAAATTACATGTGTACATGCCATGAAAAGTGAGCAATATATTATTAGTTGTTAACATTATAATCTTCAGTTTCACCTGATTGAAAGATCATGTTTGCACTGTAGCCCACAGAGGGTTAAGTAAATGACTGACTTAAAAACTTTCAAAACCAATTGACCAATTCAAAATATGTGCCTTGGTCTAAAAACAGCTATGCACCATGTTTTTTTTGAAATATTGACATTTTGTGACTGAATTTTTATCAAACACCTGTGATATTGGGGTTCAAGCCTGATTAGAAAGTCACAATCCCATCATCACATCCACAGCAACTACACAAAATGAGTATTTCAAAAATACTCTTCAAGAATTTCAGGCACATACCCTGTAACAACTGATACTTGTTCAGATAACCGGCCTACCCAGTATACTCTGTTTTTCGGAGCATCTCCACCAGACTCTGGAAGGTGGGAAGTAGGCGCTGATACTCCCCAACTGCCACCAAATGGCTGCTGTAGTTCCACAGGTAAATGGCTGCATTGGCTACCACCCATGGCTCCCCAATCTCTGCTCCCAGCTCTGCTGCTCGCAAAAAGTTGGAGGTGGCGTAGGTAGACAGAGCCTGGATCCAGTCTCTGTGTTAGAGAGGTTGCAGGGTACAGCAGAGAGTGGGAAAGGGAGAGAGCAAGTCATGTTTGCGTGGCCACATGGTGAACAGATTCTCTCTGTTGAACAATTAAACTACAGGTGAAACAGTCAGTGAGTTCGCATAACGTTTCTACAGGAGTACTTCCCTCTACTGAATAAAAATGGCATGCTTTTCTGGCAGGTTTTTATACATACAATGTCAAATACTTTATATCTAATTAAGCCTTCAACAGCTATTTGTTTGAGCACCTGAATGCACAGTGATAGCTCTCAACCCTAGTAATTTTACAATGTGCTGGAGGCAAATTTCAGGTAAAGTGTAATAGTGCAGTAGTTTGACTGCTGAATGTTATTTGTCAGGTCTTGTCAGTTAAATAAAGACTGCAATGCAGAAGAAGTTAAAGAGAAAGCACACTTTAAAAATGATTATTGGTGTAGATCGGGGTGCACAATACGTCGATCACGACCTACCGGTTGATCGCGATCTACCGGTCGATCGCGAAGGTAGTGTGGGTCGATTGCATGGCATTAAAACGTAGACGTCAGCCTATCATCCGTCCTCACTATGAAATTTGTCACTTGATTGGCATATTGGTCGGTCTGACCAATCTGACCTTTTCTGACACAGGGTTCACTGCGCATGCGCACATAACGGCATGTTCTAGCAAGCTACTGAGTTAGCCTCCAATTTATGTCTTCTAAACTTAAGGGTGTAAAAATGAGCGGGGGAGCTGGACCAAGTAAAAAGACAAAAACGTACCACTTCCATAGGGAATGGGAGGTGGACTTTTTTTTCACTCTGTCATTTTCAAAGTGCGTTTGCCTCATCTGCCAGTCTGTCATCGCTATACCGAAAAAGGGAAATGTGGAACGGCATTTTCAGCAACCTCCTTGACTGCATTATTCGGCTCCACTTATTTATGTGAGTCAGCCTTTTCCCACATGAAGATCATTAAGTCCAAGTACCGTTCCACCATGACTGATGATCATTTGAAAGTGTGCTTGAGGCTGGCTGTCAGCAGCTACTGTCCGGACTATGCATCCCTGGCTGATTCCATTCAGTGCAAGTCATCAGAGTAAGGTAATGACAAAAAATGCACAGAGTTGTATTGAGCTATATGGATTCATGTAGTATTGCAAGGTACACCAACATATATGGTTCATATAAAGAATTCTCAATATATTAATGAATAAATATATGTTTTGCAATTTTAGAGTAGGCAGATCATTTTGGCTTGGTCATTTTATAAGTAGCTCGCATGCTGAAAAAGTGTGTGCATCCCTGGTGTAGATTATTTTGGTGCAATGTCCATTTTTGAATGTTCGATGAGAAAGATAACCACCTTCACCACCATGACTCTGATCCTGCTAAATATTGTTAATTTATATACTAATTTTACAGCTATACTAACACATACTTTGAACAGCCACAGTTGACAATGCACTTTACAAAAACCACATTTTGGGACCTAGCAATTTTGTTTTTGTTTTTTTGGACAATGTTTTGAAATCAAATTTGATTGTTATTTTGTCAAAACTATTAGTTATTTAATAACCACAATGAATAACAAACGAAAAGCAAACAGAAATAATAATCTCATTACAATTGTGTTTTCACCTGTAAACAACCCAGTGTGGATCCTCTTCAGACACACACACCTCTTTTTTCATCGCAGGGACAGCAGGGCTGTTTAGCTGCACCCCCTCTGATAGCAGCTTGTGGATGGTGGCCTGAACAAGACAGAATAAATTCATTTCTCAACCTCCAAGGAAAATATTAAAGGTGACTTCCTGTTTTGACGACTTCATAATGAAAGGAGAAGAGAGGACCTCCCACTATGGGAATGACAGCTTCTCTAGGGCTGTTAAATCTCAGCTGTAGCAGATCAAAGAAAAAAAAATACCAGTGAGCATTGTACCACAGTGGTGGACAACTAAGGTAAGACAAGAGGAACATGTCTTCATCATGAGCCTAAGATAAAGGTATTTTTTAGATTAATGAATTATAACTCAATCCTCAAAAATGAAATACCGGTGTGTCATGAAATGAGAAAAATGAGAAATTAGATATGTGAAAGAAGCAAGAATGGAGGCTACAACGTGAGCCAGTTTAGGCAAGATCATGCAGTTGCTGAGGATAGTTGTTTCCATTCACTTCAAAGTGCTGCCGAATAACAAATCTATGAAAATAATAAGGACTAGGAGCTGCAGGCTTGATGGGAATTGGGATTACACAATAAGACAAGCTCATGAGACAAGCACAACAGGCTCTGACTCCAACCAATCAACATGTACCTCACAGGCTTGTTAAAAGTCCCATAATGCACTGCTACTATTGCATGCAGTTTTTGCTCTTAATCTTGTATTTCAAAAGAACTGATAAAGCTAAAAAAAATCGTATATAATATTCTTATAATTTAAAATATCTTTTGAGAACATGAATATTGCATCCAAATAGCTTTAAGTAAAAAGCTAATAGACCAGAGAATGTCAATGTAGTCTTTCCACTGCTCTTTGTAAATTATGTACAATAGCATCAATAATTGAAAAGGGACACAATAAAAGTCAGACAACTGAAAGTTTGTGTCTGATCTGTAGAATAAAATTGCTAAATTGCCACTGCAACTCTTTATCATTGTCAAAACCAGAGAACTTTCTTTGTCCGTCTGGAAGATCCACCAGTCATTGTATGTGTTGACAGTCCCCTTTTAAAGTGTAGATTTTCATGACATCAACCCCCATTTTTATACTATTTATGGTCATCATTTTGCAGCAATAATCATTCAATGCATTTTCATTAAGTAAAAACCTTCCTGTATTGTAGTTTTTTAGTGTTAGTAGCTAGTAGTCCAACAATCTAACACTGGAGTCAAATTGCCTTCACAGGAACCACTGCATGCATGTTATCCAGCGAGTGAACAGCAATATTTGTTAGTGCTGTATCGTTCAGCTTCGTCTTTGCCTTGTTTTTGTAAACCAACCAAATGTATTTATTAGGAGTAATATAAAACTTGTTTTTGTGGATTGCTTCTGTAAGAACATATGAAAATTGTGTAATCGTGTGTGGAAGCAAGAATTACTAAGCACACACCTCAGCACTGATGAAGCGGATTTCAGCCAAAAGGCGCAGCAAGTCCCTCACGCAGGTTTGGCTTCCATCGCAACTGTGAAGACATTCTGGGCAGCTTTCTCTCTCCAAGCATCTACAGTCTGGATCAAATTGACAGAATCTGCGATGTGACTTCTCTCAATAACAGCAAACCTCTACTACTTAATGCTATTACAACTACTATTACTATTACTACTTCCTCTCCACCTGTCTCTTTTCACAGCAATGCTTGTAACCAAATTATACCTCTGGTAAATCACATCAGCTATATTATTATGATCTGCTTAACACATGAACAATAAGCAAATGCATGCAATAATAACAGAGCAGTTCCATGAACTCGATCACACAGCAGTTATATATCTAAGCCTGTGGTTTCTCTTTAAATCATTCTGAAATTCTAACAACCTCAGTTTTAGGAATATTTCCGTTATTTTACTGTTAGTCTAAGGATCATTCATCATCTTACTGTCAGGCTTAGAAATCTTCCATCTCCCATCATCGTAAAGCAAACAGAATCGACAAGCAGCTCGGCACACTTCCCAAACTTCCTGTTTCCTGGCTGTCTTCACCAGTGTTGCCCACAACTTCACCCTGGAACAGCCAAGGAAGAGAGAAATCTTAGATGTGATTCTTTTTTAAAAGGTCAGGGCGAGGGTACTTCAGCACACTGTATGTGATCTAAGGTTGTTTGTTTGCAGAGCCATGAATAATAAACTTTTCCTTTGGGGAATCTTCAAGTTCTGATGGCTCTGCCCCCTCCTTACCATTAAGCCAGCCATTTCTGATGTGCACACTTCTTTACTGTAATGATATCAGTAGACAGGGGAACTCAACTATGTGCTGGGAATAAGGAGTTGTAATAGGAGGTTGCAGGCTTCTATAGTCACAACAACTTTAACTGCAGAGAAGGGCAATAGATCACACATTCATTAGTATCCAATGTTCAGTAACAGCAAGGAGTAATAAATTCAACAAGACATAAGAGGCCGATTATATAGGCAATTTTCTGGGAAGCCTGAAAGCTGAAAATAATTACTAAGAAAACTTTACACTACCAAGAAGACAAAAAAATGACACACCTCTCTGTGTTGTCTGCACCATCTCGTCTAGCCAGAAGCCCATCCACTTTCCGTACACATGTAGAGTGATGCTGAGCCTTAGCAGAGAGCTGAGCCGCTGGTCCAGGTCCAAGACTGTCTACAGGAACTAGACAATTGTAGGAGTACTGGATACATAAGCTGAACTTTTTTAATGCTGTTGGAAAAGCTTCTGCATTTCTCTAAATAATGAATCAATCAAATATTCCGGCGAATATGCATAACAAAAAGTCAGGAATACATCTCTACTGAAATGCGTAGCGAGAATGTTATCCTTTTGAGAAAGTTACATAATGATCCTTGTTATGTCATTTCCATGTAAGCAAAAGGAAACACAACCCTGGGACTACAAGAATAAATAGCCCATTTCCAACATTGCATACTATTTCAAACAGGGATTTTACTGCGTTAATGTAATCAGATTAGACACATAAGATTAAAACAGAAAACCAAACAAAAAAGCATACATCAGATTTTTTTTTCTCTGAGCCATCCGCAACAAGGGTATTCAAGCATTTATTTCATGGCCTAAATTATATAGGTCTGCGACTTTGACTGGAGGATTTTAAAGAAGCAAAATGCTCCAGTGCCTCACCCTGAGCGTTGATATACACATACTGTCTCATGCACACACCTTCAATTGATGAACATCTGAGGTACAATACAAAACTGTGGCAACATTACCTGCTGCAATTAATTAATTGGTGTGTTGGCTTTGAAGCTCTGAGCTCAATGCCTAAGTGTTGTCATCTAGGGGATGATTGAGGTTTATAGACAAAAACGAGAGGTGTCTCTATGGACCAAAAGCTTTTAACCCATGCCTGAAACACAAGCCCTCTGACCAGCTGTGAGAGGCTGCTTCTTCCCTGGGTCATTAGGACTGCTGAATGTTGCATTTGATGCTGTGGACCAAGGAGCCTGATATGAGTGTAAGATCAAAGGCACTCCCTGAGCTGGAGCTTCACTGGAGCTCATGCTGATCCTCTTGAGAAACTGCACACAACCTAGCAACAAAGTCTAGCGCTGCCACTGAAAGATCTTCTGTTCAAGCTTGAGGACCAAATTTACACACAAGACAGCGCACACCAGCTTTGCTCTGTGATGTTAATTCAATTTGCGCACACAATCTGTGTGTAATCAGTGCCTGCTTTACTGAGACAGCCCCTCATTAAACAATCAGTGCAGAGGGCTGCCCACCAGGTGCATTCTGTGAGTGAAGGACAGCTCAGTCAGCGCAAATCAGTGGGATTCTGAGATCCCCAAGCTCAGAAAATAAATGATAACGTAGTCATGCTGCATTGCGATCCCAAACCATATTTGCATATGCCACAGTTCAACACCTCAGGTAAATAAATGTTTAATCATTCAATAATTCATGATATCTTCTGATTTCTAGGGCCTATTTATACTATTATATTATTGATTTATATTATTATTAACAGGAATAAAGAGACAAAAGATAAGAGAAAAAGAGAAGAAAGCTAAGAAAGAGCTAAGTAGGACTGAGCAGCAGGTTCAGTAGAAGAGAGCAGGTAGAGAGATTGGAGAAAAGAAGGGCACTTTACTGCCTGCAGTATATGCCCTGGATAACAATGCATCTGGGGTATATTCCAGGCCAATAAAACAGTCAATCTATGAAAGTTTAATGAATTGTGTGATTCCTGGTGCAGGCACAAGGGGCAGAGGGCTTAGTAAATACATGACACATGTTTCCAGCTGTACCTACAAGACAAGACCTTTTTGCAAATCAGAGATGCGTTAAGAAAAGCTTACTGTGTCTTAGAGAAAACTGAAAGATAGGAAGAGAAATCTGTACTTTTGGAGGTGTCGTCTGCATCCATCACCATCTGGAAATTGTCAGGGGCCAAAAGGAGACCCACAGCGACCAGGATGGGACGACTGTCTGTCTTATCTTGGGGCTGCATGTCCCTGGCCTGAGAAAGAGTGGGATGGGTTGGATGTCAGACTGGATGTTAAATTGTGGCCATGCAGTTTGCCTACAGTGCTCTAACAGCATACATTAAAACACACTGGATTTTTATCTCATTACTTACAAATCACACTTACTCTTGCCTCATTAAACCTGCACACTGCATGTGAGTTAACTTTTAGACTGATCTGACTTTAACAAAAAATCATGAAACAGCTAAGTTCTGAGCAATGGGATGCTCTTCCCCTTCACTGTACTTGTGTGTGACTGCTGTTGATATGTTGATAAGCCAAGTATGTTTTGGGATAAAAATCTTGCCTTCTTCAGATTTAATGAACATTTTATTATTATATTAGACAGTCTGTCAGAGATGGGGTGAAAACCTGCTGCATAAGCATCGCGGCTTTATCCTCATTCTGGGAGGGCGTTTGGTAGAAGGTCCGTCTGAATTGCAGGAGACTGAAAGCTGACGACAGGCGTTCTCGTTGTGTCCCGTTATCCAGCAGCATGGCTTTCTGGAGGTGAGTCAAAGAAGCCTCAAGGTGCCCCTCCTCCTCTTCAATCACTGCCAGCTCTGAGTGGACTTGACAGCGCATCTCCAGCAACATACTGTGAAAATAACACACACTTCCAGCATAAAGTAATAGATTACAAAGGAACAAAAAACATCTTCAAAATGGGGAGATACTCATGATATCTACTTGCCATGTTAAACAATACCTAAATGTGATAATGGCTGTCAGTGATTGCAACAAAAGGCAAAAGAACCCCAATCCAAATGTAAAACACTTAAATAAACTACATTTTGTTTTCCAGAAAGCTTGAAAGCTATTGTAAGAATGTTTATATTGCTACAGAAGAGCACTTAGAAATCATACCATGCTGCTTTCTGTATTAAAAATAGTGCTCCTTTGTACTTGTATGTTGAATTTGGCCACACTTTTTTTGTAAACTAAGATACAGAGCACAGCCAAACTTATGTTCAGTGAAGAGCAAACACAACCATAAACACACGACCATGTATTGTGATGAATTTGAAGAAGCTGGAAACCTTTGCATGTCTTCCAGTACTTGGGCCATGCTAAGCAGAGGTGTCTTGATGCGTTTCCTGAGGTTGTGCTGCAAGAGGGGCAAACAGAGGCTCCACTGGGTAGCACAGACTGCCTGCATGGCCTGGGGGTCCCCCTCTCTCACTGCAGTGTGCAGCCACTGATCCAGCTTGCCTATCTCCTTCAGCCTGGCCTGTGGGATAACAACTATACACTGAGAATCTCTCTTGTAGCAATGACAGCACACTTCTATCACTTGGCAGGTATAGATGGATTGAATTGGATTGAATATATGGTGCCAATATTCAAATGTGAGTTGTCACACCAAATTATTAGGTGGTACAAAATGAGATTACATGATCCTTTGATTTTTTTTCTTGTCAGAAAGGAGAAAACTCCTAAAAATAAATTTGGGATGATTCTACGATAATTAAAATTCTCCACTGAG
This sequence comes from Pempheris klunzingeri, assembly GCF_042242105.1. NCBI lineage: Eukaryota > Metazoa > Chordata > Actinopteri > Acropomatiformes > Pempheridae > Pempheris > Pempheris klunzingeri. Next base: position 25,830,378 of record NC_092023.1, read on the forward strand.
CCTTTACTGCCTTCAAACAAAGAATAAAATAACAGAAAACAGTTGAACAGTTTGTCAAGGCTCTGCCAGTGGGTCCACTGCCTGCATTATAACATGAAGCAGAAACACATGGCTGATAATTCAGGCATACGATCAAGCACCTCCACATTCGCTTTGGAATAGTCATTCATCTTCCCCTCTCTCTTCATGAGGTTGATTTCACAGTTGACACATTCCATCATTATTCGTTGGCCAATACTCTAAAAAGACAAATATATATGATTTAAAGAGTCAGTGTTCAGCAGTGCATGGAGGAGACCTTGACACATATCTCATATTTTATGCCAAACTTCTTGCACATACAGTGTTGCTAATTATGTTACCAATTCACTTAATTCACAAAGTATATAAGAGCAAAAAGGGCAAATTTCTGACAAAACTAAAACCTTTCTGTGAAAGAAATTCTATATTACTGAAAGTAATCAAAAATACAGCATCTTCTTTAGCTCTTGGGCATGAGCTCAACTAATTAATCTCATCTAATGTCAAGTGCCTGCTTTAGAAGGGATGTCAAATTCCATGCATAAATTTACATGTTTCTACAATATGTAGAGTGACAGCAAGGAACCATGCTACTGCCTGAGGTTTTAAGAGAATATCGGACACTCACAGCTTCTCCCGCCGACTTCAGCTCTTTCAAACAGTCGACAGCTACTTTCTGATGCTTCACTTGCAAGGCCAGCAGAGCCAACTCCAGGAGGAAGGCAACTCTGCAAATCCCAGATAAAACATAATTTATACAATTCACAATCCTTCAGTGCAGAAATCTGAGCCATGTACTGCCCTTGGGATATCATAAGTGGTTTTATTGTAGCAGGAGGTTTAGGAGGAGGACCGGGACCAACAAAGGTAAGGGTGGGAGATTTGTTTGGGACACTTTGGGTCACAGACCTGTCAGCTGGTTGGATGGGTGTTGGGCTCAGAAGAGGGCTGAAGCTCACGGGCGTTGTGGATACTCTGGTACAATCTACCAGGAGATGGAAAATCTGCTCAAGCTCCTCTTTTGTTGGCTCATCCTTACTCATTTCTTCCAACCTGCTACAAACAACACGAAAACCTGTCTGTGCACATTAATATACATACACAAGTACGCATGCATCTGTTTTTTCATTTGCACTCTTATATGCTCACACCAAACAGTGCAAAAACCTTAGGCAAAATAACCTACATGATGCTGACGATGCCTGGGTCAGACTGAGTCATGCTGTTGACGTTTATAGCTGAATTGAAGAGCCATAAGGAGCTCTGACATGTCGAGTACATGCCTGAAGAAAAGGGGGTGGGGGCTCTGACTGGGTTTGTACTATGCAGCACCAGAAGCCAAGTTACTATACTATTAATGTACGCAGGCAGCCAGATAGCCTGCCCAGTATGGGACACCACAGGCTAAGCCAAGAGCCAGTGGACCAGGATTAATGTTTGTTTCCAAGTCAGCTGAAGGAAGAAAAGCCTCAGAACCTAGAAAGCATCAACAGCCCTCTGTAAGTCCTACAGCTTAAGACAGCATGCCATCTATAAAAAATACATTTTGAGGGTTTCAAATAAAGAATGTTAAAATGTGCACAAATCACAACCTTAGTATGACCATTAATAAGACCATTACTCATAAAGGTTATGACTGAACTTGCCGATGTTATTAGCAGGAAGCATTGTAAAAAGCAAACATGCAATCAATCAATAATGTATATTCCTTTAAACAACATTTGTCTCCACAGTTGTTAACAATAAAAGCTTATTAAAGCAGATCAAAGGCTTGTTTTCGACAGTTTCAACAACTTTATCTTAGCTGCAGACAGACAGGATGGGCTGTCATCATCACAGCACAAAAACAATGCTGTCTGCAAAACAAATCTCCCAGAAAAAAAAAATCTTTGCTTAAATATGATACAGAAACTTAACTTACCTTTTAAATTCCTGTATTTTGTAAATGGCTGCTAAGGTAGTACACTGCCTGCTCATTTCAATGAGGACATCATCCTCTGTCAGTTTGTGTTTCACCTTAGAAGAGAATAGTAAAAGTAGACGTTACTCTTTATTCATCTTCCCAAAATGTTTAACTAACAAGTCTGCTGTATTTCACTTTCAGTGTATGAGTAGGGACGGGTTAAGAATGACTGTGTTAAAGTAAAGGTGGGATTCTGGTAATATAGTCCAGAGTACAGAGATGCAAAAAAGAGGAAAAAGAGGATTTGCTGAAGATTAATATTTATCAGCTTGTTGTTAGTGTACTACTTTAATTGAGTGTTGCCAAGTTAGTCATTGTAGTGTATCGACGCTGTCCCATCTTAACAATATCTTTCCATATGTGGTGATTTTTAGGTATTCAGACATATTGAAATACTACTAAATAATACAAAAAAAACAGAATAAAAAATGTATTCATTGTGTTTATGTCACAAAACACATTAATATTTGTTATTTAATGAATACTTTACATTTACACACCACTACAAAATTCGTAAATCATTAAAATGTTAGTAAGTCACAAAGAAATTCTTCTTACTAGTAATGTAAAGAGTGCCGGGTAAAGATGTGGGGTATGTGACTTGATGAATTCTTCTGTAACTTTGGCAAAACTTGCAGCGTCCTCCATTTTCCCAGAGTCCACAAGACATTTGATCAGGTGCCTGAATGGAAACAGAGAGCAAGTGAGACTGATAATAAATTCCCAGTTTATTTCTGTTGGCACGCCTGGCTACTGTAAATCAAATGAAGCCAACATCAACCAAATACAATAGCTATTACTTTATGAAGCCTTTTTGTTGACACTGTTGTGCGGTAGAAAAGCATTGCATTCCACTAAAATATGTTCCTCACATATTAGTCAGTGTGAACAACATATTCCAAAGACCATAGCAGCACAGTGTCCACCCTGTTTGATATGGATCATACTCAACTGTATATTTCAGACATACTGTAACCAATCCTATTAATCCTCTGGCTAGTTCTATCACTGACATTATACATGCATACATACATGAATGGTACATTATGACCTCTCAAGAAAGACAACTAACATTTGGGCATAACGTGTCATGGGAGAACACGATAAAGCAGCTTACATTAGAAAAGATTCTTCACATTCTTGAACCAATTAACTAGGGAGACAAGAAAACTGTGATTACGAGTGAACTGCTGGTTAATTAGCTCTGTACATCATAGTCATGAATCCAGCAGTGGACACAATTAGGACTGGACTTATTCATGGGAGAGAAGCAGGAGAGCATTGTGGGGTCACTTGCATCATGAGTTCGGCCCTCCAGACGTGGTCCTGGTCTGCTACCTCCTGCAGACTTTTGACCACCTGCCTGAGGGAGTGGATCAGGTGAAGGCTCCGCCCTGGCTGCAGGAGAGGACGCACTGCCTGGAAGTACAGCACTGATGCATTGAACACCATGAAGTTATATCTGTGGGAAACAACCGCAAGCAAAAGAAGCAAACAGAGAACACTGAATTATTTATATTATGCACATGCAAGCCATTTCATCTCTTAGTACAACTCAATTCAGACCAAGTGTCAGCTCTGTATGGAGAGGTCCTGTGAATTGCAAATGTGTTTGGACTAACTACCGTCCAACGAGCCTCAAGAGAGCACCTTGCATAAGGCTTTCTATGTGAAATAAGTGGAATTTATTAATTCAAGGCGCTGTTTTAGAGGAGATTGTGTACAGACTGTTTGAGTACTGCTAATTTATTCACCAGAGAGTGTGTTGTGCATTAGTCTGGGTTGGATGTATTGGATATGTATTCCTTTTGGTGTTAATAGTGATTTCTAATTCATCCTTTTTATTGACAGGTTATGAGTTCATTAGCAAAGAGGCTAAGCTGCAATCTCCGAACACATCTTTCAGAGCAAGACACAAGGGAACTTATCTTTCACAATTTCTATTGTTACATCTATATTTATCATCCTTTTCATCCTTCCAGTCAGCTCTTAAATTCTAGAAGAATACATGCTGGATATCACCCACTTGTGACTAAGGGTGAAGCATGAAGAATCGTGTTATATTTGAACAATGTTCTTTGCAAATCAAACCTTCCATGTCCCAGAATATTTCTGTGCAGCAGACTGAACCTTCATAACCCATCACAGCTAAAAAAAAAAAAACATTCCCTGTTTCATTACATGTTTTTACAGGTGCACCCTAACACTATAGTGGCAACTGTCAAACAATATCAGGGATGATAAACTGTACATGGCATAAATTGGTCAACTTTCTTGACACAGTTACAACAAAGCCAAGTGCACTTCTGAGTTACTGAGTTACTGTACATACCTCAGCTCGGATTTTGACATTTCAATTGCTTTAAGAAAATACAGCACTGCCTCTTCAAAGTCTTCCTAAAATAGAAAATAATGCAAAACGTTAAGTCAGAAACGAAAAAGCTATAGAGATCATTCAAAGCAACTACTCAGTGAAAGCCACAGTTTAATGAAAAAAACAAACAAGAAAAACTTTAAACTGCATTTAACTGTGAACAGACAAATGGTAATATACCCCGAATGGCAGTGTGGGAAAAAAAGGGAATGTTTACAAAAGGACATCTGCCCTATTTCTAGTGCAAATTAGTACAGTACATCTCTGCAGTAACTGTGTATGTTACAGCCGCAGACAAACAACTACACACAACCCCCTTGAGGAGATGTGTCCAATTTACTGTCCTCACCGCACTCCCAGTGGCCGGCGGAGACTTCAGCTGGCCCTGGCAGAGGTACGCTCGGCACAAAAATTGATTAGCCGGCGGATTCCCTTCAAAGTACAGCTTTAGACACGCTGTGCTTATCTCCAAACATCCCAGCTGAAAACACAGAAAAACAGACACACAAAGGCCAAACAAAATAAATGTTTAAACCTTATCCACAGTTATATTGTGTCACCAGCATTTTTCTACATTTGATGCATTATTAAAACTATTCAGAAACGGCTTAAAGTGTGTGTTATTATGCATGACGAAAAAACAACAACAACAAACGTCTTAATTGCAGGCTGTCACCCTTGAGAATGTCAGTGCTGCACTCTCCAGTTAATTGTCAGATAAATTCACACAGGGTAGTTTTCCTTCAAGGAGTTGTATTGCTGTCACGGGAGATAATCCTGTGACAGCAATTATAACTCTATACTGCTAGGTTTTAATTGTGTTATGATTAAGTATTTCATTTTTTCTCGCGGTGGAGGATCATAAAACAAGTGAAACAGTAATGAACACGGGATCAGTGTGTTAGAAAATGTCTTCATGCAACACAAATATTCATGCTTGTCTGGAAACTTAAGAATATTATGATGTAGTTGTGCTGAGGATGAGCAGAGCTAATTCAGTGTTCACTTAAGCCTGAGACTTCAAGGAAAGCTGCATTTTTACTAGTAAAACGTTATGATACAAAGAAGAGAGAACCAGCCACATTATGGAATATCATTTTATTATTTAAATACGTTTCCCTTCCTCTAGGACAATTCAGTCTACATTAGTAAATATCCATTACTATATCCCCTACTGAGAGAACACTTAGATTTAGCTAACTAAAGTTAATGAATGAAAACAGTGACATACTATAATCTGTGATAATACTTCTCTAGCTGAGGTGTTTATTTCCACAGTTTTCTCTATTAGTACCTGTAGATATTGACAACTATCACTGACAAGACATTAATGTTAATCAGCCACCCAGGATCTGGGTTCTGCTTTCTTTAGTTAAACCCAGTACATCGTCTCGACATGCCAATAATGTCAGTAATAATTCAGAAACTTCCACAAAATAAGATTCTTACATATCATCTCAGTAGCAGACATTTACTAATATAAATGCGCTCCACATTTTTCACAGTCAGAAGCAAATGTTTCATTCTTGGAGGCTGCTTGAAGCATCATGTTGTATGCGACATCTCAGCAGTCACAAACTCCTCACAACATGAAAACACTCCTCACAGCACTTGGAAGGCAAGGTTGCAGGCACATTCAGAGCATGTGTTTTCTCATATCAATATTTCACACACAGGATTTCAGCATCAGACGCTGATGCAGACTCTTGGCCAATGTGTACAGCTACATTAGCTGTCCTCGATGTCGGTCTGCACATGGTTCTGTGTGAACCCGTTGACTGAATTTTCAGTCTGTGGTATAAACACTGGAAAATCTAATGTACATTCATACAGTATAGTCAGATTCTAATGATAGCTAATTATTGCTCAAAGTTGCAGATTCCACAAATTGAAAATTAGTGACAGTAAGGGCAGAGCTGCCATTGAGGTCTCTCAGATCCCATCTGCTTGTTGTTATAGGAATCTGTGGGTAGCTAATAGCCCACAGTGAGGGGCAGTTTAGTGTTTAGTGATAACTGGCTCTTTTGTCATTAAGAAATAGAACTTGGCATTGTATGTGTAACTTTAATTAACAATCCCAATTAGCATCTCAGTTGGTCATTTTAACATTTTTCTATCAATAAAAGTTGCATGTTACACATTATGTGATGTTGTTAGATTACTAGAGTGACATTAAGTCAGGGAAAAAAGATGACTGACATTATTTTCTAGGAGTTATTTCCTAGAATGATAATGTCAGTAGTCTGAGAAAATACAGCATGTCCTCTAGCATCCATGTCCTTTGCCACACACTCACTGATTCAAAGATTTGAACCCAGGGGCGGAAACTCGTGACCTCACCATGTCTGTGTGAGGGTCGAGGGTGACAATATGGTGACCAAGTTTACTGTACATCAGCTGGCACATTACACTGAATTATCCCTGCCTCATTCTCACCTGTAGGGCTGCTTCCGCACATATGACATACAACTCTGGGGCAATGCGTGGTGCTTGTCCGGTGTTCCCAGCTGCCGTCATGTCCGTGATTAAACGGTAGGCTGACTGCAGAGCTCCAGAGTCTACATAAATTACAAGAATTTAACACAGAGAGGACACACTCTTAGAAATCAGTATATAATGTCTCCTGAAATGATACATCACAAACCTTGCTGCTTCTTTGCCTTGGTTATATACTGACGAATATCCAGGTCCATGGCAGGTGAAAGTTAACTAACAAACGAGCTAAATAATATGCGTCACACGAGTTGTGTCTGTTGGCTGATGTTAGCTAGCTTGCTAGCTAGCATAAAACGAAGCCAGTTAGCCAGCCAGTTTTAACCCGCGTATTACCCCTTTAAAACTGTGCTGGTGTTTAAAACTAGCAAGTAAACAAAAATGAGTAACCGTTAGAAAAATACGCCAGTCCGTTAAACGTGGTGTTTATGAGAAAATGGCAATAATTAGTTTATTTAATAACCAATTAGCCGCGTTGTAAACGGAAATGCTAGACCTAAACTATTCCACCTTCCCTGTTTGTTGTTAGGGACCGTTACTAAGCAACCGATGACCAGCGGGCTTCAACTACGGTAAACGAATGGGACAAAAAGGGTTGACAGTTTGATTTCGCTTTATTTTATATAAGCAGATAAATATTATTTTGTTGATTAACTACCTGCATTGAACTACACAAGTGAACTACTTTGTCTACTATAAAATTTAAATATTCTAGTCTTTGACTCAAATCAAATAGGCTTAATTGGGGTAGATATTGATGTTGCAACTACATTTTCTTTCAGAAAAAATATATATAAATAAAAGAAAATAATTTAAAAATCTACAAACATTAAAGAATTAAAGATGACACCCCCTCCACCCTTTTTCATGCTCACAGACACACACACACACACACACACACACACACACAGATATGGGTGCAAAAAGCACCTCTTCATGCATGTGGTCCCCATGCTTCTTAACTTCAAAGAACATCATTAGAAATCAGGCCACTCAGTGTGCGAATATAATTTACTTGGTCAAACCACATAGTGCCAGTGAAGTGACAGGGGACAAAGTAGTGAGGCAGTCCAAACCACTGTGGCTCTCCCTCTAATGGACCTGGGGTTCCTAGTTTGAGGTTTAATTGACAGAATCATGTATTACCTGCCAGTATTTCAAAGCAGCAAAGATAGCTCCTCAGTGCCCCTTAAGCAAATTTGTTAAGCAGTTCATCATGGGATCTTTCTAAATATACACGCACAGAGAATATTCACCCTTTGGAACGGCTTTATATGTGAGATGTATTATAATTATTCTCTGGCAGAGATTTTTCCTCTGTCACTTGACCTACTTAATGGTTTGAATTGGTGCTTTTATTTGTTCTTTAAAATTTCGCAACTGTCAGAGCAGCAATAGTGCTTTTGCTGATGAGTTTGAGTTAATGTGATTTTTACTGTTTGCTTATTGTTGAGTTGCAAGCAGAAACACCTATATGCTGTACTCCTGGACATTTCAGAAAAGTTATAGACAAATTATTGTAAATGGGCCTTTAAAAGTAATTTGGTTTACAATTACGTCGTGTCTCATATGTATGAAGTAAGATCCTTGTATCAGTGCATCACATCTGCAATTCCAATCATCAGTGATACAGTCCTGTGCTCTTGTACTGTAATTCTCATTTAAATAGATCCAAATATAGTCACTCTACTTTCTTACAATTAAGGTACAAAACAAGCAGTTTGTTTTATGTCAGCGATATAATCAATCCATAGCAGAGGAGGTTGTGTCTGGCTTCACAGAGCCGGTGGCCAGGCAATCTGGCCAACACAGATGGTGCGATATGATGATGAATAGGCTCTTAAAATATAATAAAAAGTGTGTTTGTTCAGCCTTTCATCCACTATATTACAACAATTCACCCATCCAGCTCTGTGGCTTACAGGAATCTGACTTGTAATCTAATGAAAAAGAAGTTACATAGTATATTATATAACTCCAGGGCTGAGGTTTCAACATGTATGTCGAAGCAAAACCTTATTCTCAGTGGTAATTTTTACCAAAATGACTCTTTTTATCAGAAGTAGCTATGGTACAGGGTATATTCCATTATCCCAGGAAAAACAACAAGGGCATTCTCACTTTGTCCACAATATCTGACTTTAATTCGATGTCACTGGAAATGCTCCAGGAATGGCTTATATTCACAAAGAGAGACTTAACTGTCTTGGATTGCACAAACAACACGCCTGGGCTCTTTCCTGAATTAAATTTAAGGAACTGAAGAGTGAGTCCAAGTTGGATCCAATGAATAAATGCTAAGCTCCAGTTAGGGCTCAATAGCAGATTTTAGCTCCATTCAGTGTCTGTGTACACACTATCATAAATGCTATTTTGCTGAAATGTAGCATGTTTGGGACATGGTCTCTTGTAAAATGAGAAAGGAAATTGAAATGCCATTAAGTGATAATCCATAAGCTGTGTCTGTGAGTTATCTTTGTACCAGAGCGCAGACGCTAGCCACATTTAATGACGATATAACCGCATGTCACAATCTTGTCAGCAGTACCGATGTACACCAAGGTGGAGAACGAAGATAAACAATGCACCACCAGTAGTGAAATTCCATTAATCACCCCAGCATTTTCCAGAGATTAACAGAAACAAAAATTCAAAAGGCTGTGACGCCTGTGTTTCACACCAGGAAGCTCATTGTAAACACGCATTCAGATAAACAAGATGAGTCACAACAGATTTGAGCTGTTAGCTGTTTTTAATTTATTTTTTAAATCCATAAAACTTATAATGAGACTGTTTTCTAAAAAAACAAAAATAATTAAAAAGGAGCGTGCTGATAAGGATAATCCTTTAACAATCCTGGATTACGGTGGTCAGTTGGTATCTCACGCTGTGCTGAATTGACAGACAAATCTATTCTACTCTGTGTTTTGATTCAATTCATTTGGCCTAGCAAACCTTTGATAAGCGAAACGCGTTGTAATTATGAAATATTTCACAACCATTATAAGCGTGTTTGTTTGCATCAAGCGACGCGCATGCACAGTTCACCTCTCATTCATAATGAATGAAAGCCATTGTGTGGAGCAAACTCTTTTGCATCATCTGGCCCCCTGATGGGATAACTTTGAACATCTCGGAAAATCCCTATAATGCAAGCATCCTTAAGATGTTAAACCAGTAAGATCAAATAAATTATTGATCAGCTCTCTAATTGTCATCCATAATTGAGCATTTTGGACATATGAAGCATGCATACACAAGAATGGCAGCAGCCAAACAGTGATCACATCAGCACAACTTACAGTACACGGACCAGATGCTCCTCCGCTTACACGCAAGTCCCATTGTACTCTACTACTGAGATACATATAGAAGTATAAATTGTCGTGCTTTTGGATTCAAAGCCAAAACACTTCATCTATGACTGCAGATTGAGATTTTTTTATCTGTATGTTTACAAAGAACTTCAGTCTTGCATGAGCAGAATGGACAGCAATAGAGAGCAATACTACAAAAACGTCTTTCATAAAGATTTAAGTGAATTTTGTATAAACATTTATGTATAGTATTGTATGATATGGTGTATTTTTCATAATTGCATTATAATGATATGCAACTGGTTTACACAGGTCTGAATTAAAATAATTCTACTATTGCTCTATCGCATGGCATGTTGTTAGAAATACTAGAATAGATTTAGGGGCCTACAGTAATGCTCATGTCTCTGTAAGGTGGCACTGACATGGCAGTGCTAACATGCTGATGCTAAGCAGGTACAATGTTGATCATGCTCACCATCTTAGTGTGGGTGTCAGCATGCAATAGTCACTGACACATTTCACTCAAAACCACATGTGTGAACTTCATGGTGACACAATAGAGGAAAAGTTTGGGGATCAAACTCATTGAGATTCATCCTCTGGGGACCAATGGTATTGATAGTTGTCAAGACGTTTCACTAAAAGTTAAACGTTTCAAGTTAAGGAATCACCTAAAAGTCAAGGAATCACCGAAGTCCAAAGGTTTCATCCTCTGAGGACCACGAACTGTTCCAAATTTCATTGGGTCAATCCAATAGTTGTTTGGATATTTCAACCCCAACAAAAGTTGGTGAATGGCTAACCAACATCACCATTCCTGCACCCATGCTGCTAGGACAGTATGGCTAAAAACATACACAAGCCTACACATTTTACACACGCACAGAGAGCGGTAATTACAAGTGTTTTCTACAGCGGCGAGTTGGCTGCAACTAATCAGCAGGATTACCCCCATTTAAGATACAATTCAATCAGCATAGACATTTCTACAAAGGTATTAGTGATTTAAATGAAGGCATCCGAAATTCATTTTTAATTTGCCAAGAGAGCCCATGTCAAGCTGGGTATTAAAAAAAGCGTACAGCAACAGCAGTCTTCGATTGGATAATGAGCCTCAGGCTAAATTCTAAGCCCTTCCCAAGTGCCCATTTCAAATCCTTTCAGGCAATAAATCAATTGGTTATTAATGGGAAAATCAACTGACTGTGCAAATAAAAATGTGGCAAACTGTAATGTTTTTTATGCCTCTTTTCATCACACATCAGTATGTATTTGTATATTAATGATCATTTCCCCCTAGAATTTAGGTTTTCTATTAGATAGGGGTGGTTAGCATGGTGAATCATGCTGTAGAGCATTTGCACGCATTTTCTACACCTCGTAGCAGTTTTGGCGCAGGATACCACCTACCACCCTCAAGTAATGCTGAGTCATCAACAGCATTTAATCAGTTACAGGTTCTTTGCCTGGACGTTTGATTCCCGCAAGATTTTTGTTATCTGAGTCTTTTTAGTGCTAAGTGGCTTAGTGTTGCTTTTCCTCTGAATTTGTTCACAGCAGTTTATGAATCCCATGTCCTACTTTGTGCACAATAGGCGTACGCACTTTTAGAATCATGTGGTTTCCCAATCTGCTGGCTTAAACAATTCGACATTTGAAAATAATCTGGCCCGTCAGAGCTGGACCATCAGACACACAGTTTCTTATCTACGCAAGCATGTGCTCAAACAGCTAACGAGGGTATTGACTCACTGCTCGTGCTCTCATTGGAATGACGGATGTCACTGATTTGTTTTAACATCATCAGCATGGGGATTGGATTTGATGGCTCCCTGGATGCATACTTAGCAATAACTGACACGATGCCCAGTCCTACACAGCATGTGTTTGCTGTGCAGTTGCATTGCATAAAGATTAGCCATTTATATCAAGTTGAAGAGAAGCAAAGCATAACTCTCTAGATGTATTGCTGCATATTTCACATTTGTGCTGTCAAGTATTTTAAGGTATATCTTATCTATATAAGCTGAAACTACCAGCAATGTATGTGCATTGCTAGTACTGTAAAACAAGGGAAAATAATATATTTTTAGTTTCAGTTGTAAATTCAGTTGTACTGCACAGAATTTGACGTATTGTATAGTGCTGCTGATTTCTTATTGTTTATGGTGTGATATGGTGTCATATCCCTTGGGGATTAATAAAGTATATTGAATTGAATTAAATATGGAATAATGAAAAATGTCAAATGTCTGCCAAGATCTTCCCCGAAATCCCCTAAATCATCACTAGAACGTTTTAGTGTTTAATTTTGCTACAGATGCTCAATAGTCTGATTAAAAAGCTCTAATGTATCTGTTGGAGGTTTCACAGGACCCACTGAGAAGTGAGTTATCAGTTGTACAGTCGAAGTGCATGGAAGATAAATTATATTTTGTTTGATTCATGCAGTTTTAGCTACAGTAGAGGAGTGATTCTCAGAACTAATATTTTGGTACGTACCAGTCAATCTGCTGCTGTAACTGGACCAGAGTGATGGACCTATATTAGACAACTATTGGATGGATTGCCATCAAATTTGGTCTATTCATGGTCACCAAAGCTTATTTTTATTACTTCTAGTAAGACGATCCAAACTTTATTGCTTAGGGTCACCTGAGGGTCAAGCTTTTCTCTTGTCCAGTAGTTCAGTTTACCACTACAGGATGCCTCTAGAATTCTGTTATTTGCATGTTAGCTTGTTAAAGATAGCCTTCAGCCGCTGATCCTTAGAACACTGTCCAGCTTACTTCAATGAAAGTTCACATCTGTCATTGTAGAGCTAAGCTGGCAAAGCTAACCGATGATTCCTCAATGATTCAGGTGCATCCCTTGCTGTTGATTAGTTAGGGCAAAATAGCAACCCCTCCCACGAAGAAAATGGCTAAGAAGACTAAAAGACTTAAAACTACGCCAGATTAAATAATAAAAGAAAATGAAAATGGCCATTCAGTTGGATTACAGGGCTAACTCTTCAGAGGTAGATTGGCCAAAGTTGTTTTTTTTATCCAACCAAGGAAACAAAGAGACAAAAACATTAGAAAAATGACTGTACCCATCCTCAGATTAATATATGAGCTCACTATAGAATCACAACCCTGCAGTGGCATGCTTTTAGTCTTCAAGTCATGTTTCCATCTCGATCGCTGAGAGGATAAGCCAGACTGATTGATCTTGTAAAGACGTTCCAACACCTCCATCTCAAAGCCATCCTCTTAGCACAGAAACAGGGTGTCACTTGTGATTAGCCGCACTCCACTTCCCCCGTTGACAGGCATCAATAGACCACTTAAAGACACACGCTGGCTGCACTTTTACCTCCAAGCTTTTTCTGCCTTGACAATACTTCAGTCCAGCTTGACCTGAGCATAAACCATATCTCATATTCATAGCCATAACTGCACCTTGAGTCACCTCACCCAGGATTATCATTCATGCTCATTGACATGAATACTCTGTATCTTGTGCATTTGCTGTCCATAGAAAATAGCCTCTCCTTATCATGATTTACTGTTTGTCAGGAGTTGTGCTTCTCTACTGCCTATTGCTTTCTTGATGGCACAGTAAGATCAATGTTAATGGAACTGGTATTTAAATATTTAGAATTTTGTTACGAAGGAGTCATGAGGTACAAGGACTTGATCCCAATCTGTTCAATTGAAGCGTCATTAGTCCAAACTACTGGACTCATGGTTGTTATATTTGGCAGTTCACAGCTCTGATGTGAGAATGTATAGCCAATTGGGTGTTGCTGATAAGAATAAAGCCCAGACATCACCCCATAAAAACTGAACACTGAGCGACACAGATGGACAACCAAGCAATGAAGGCTACGCATAAAGCACCTGGTTCCTCGTTTCTTTCGTTTCATGCCAGGATTTTCACCCGGCTCATTGAGTTCACTGCATTCTGTGTGACACATATGACAGATGTGTATCCAAATGTGGAAATTTGTAGACAGGCGTGATACATGATGATACAGGTGTTGCACTTGAAGTGAGCTGTTTGGTAGAATTGTTTTTGTATGATTCAATGCGCCGTGCTTTAAATTGCCGTGGTAAACAGATGTTTTCATGTCACCTTTACATATTCATTGATATTATTTATGCTGGTGTTCCAGGAACTGTGAACTGTCCTTCTTGCATGCAAATCCCTCACAGTTGGAAATGTCATTCCCGGGTCTTTTTACAGCATGGCTGGTAATGTTATATAAATCAAATCAGTGACAACAAAAAAGAAATTCAGTTTTATACACAGTGCCGTGGAAATGACATTTCCAGAAAGATTTCTGACTTGACTTTATCAGCCGAGACAAAATCAGACACCATCCTTTCAAAAAGAGATGAAACAGAACAGTACGCTCGGCTAATGAGAACCTGTATTTCATCATGCTGGTAAAGCGCTGTATCAGTTTGCGAGTGTGTGCTGTGCTACTGTGTATGTATTTATCTCTCTTCTCAGGCGGCTGATGTGTTTCTCCAGCCAGGTGCTGGTCCTGCCAGGATGTGGAGGGGGAGCAGCCTGCGTCTGGATGAGTTGGATCAAAAGCAGAAGGACCATCAGTGATATTTAATACTTCTGCAACATCGCTGAACACAGGTACCATGGTAACCAGCCAGAACCTCCCTCCTTCCTCATTTTATCTCCTTTTCCTCTCTTCCCATACTTTACATCAGATTGTGTGTCTTATGTAGAAAAACTTAAATTGGTCATGAAGCAGTACTAAACTGATAATTTTACAGTACCCTATATTGGCTAGAGAACTGCTGTCATGCTATACTGATCACATGATGACAAAGTTCACATCACGGTCACATTATGAAAGCAATTTCTGAGGGAGCAGCTTTGTCTCCCTCCCTCCCGCCCTCCCTCCCACTCTTCACTCTGTCTTCCGTGTTTCCTTTTGGTGATGCGAAAAGCGCTTGAAAAAAACATATTGTACATAACTGTCACAATATGACTGGAGAAAGAAAATGCTAGCTGTGTATAAGAACAAAATCAAAAGAAAGTTACTTGGGGAAGTCATAAATTATACTGTCATGTTTTAAAGGAAACGTTGAGGGTTTTTATGCATGCACTAGGCTTCTTTACACAGCCAAGCGCTCTGTCTTTTCTCAGTTGCTCCTTGGCTGTCTGCCCAACAGATTGGCTCTAGCCTCAGGACACGTGCCAAAATAAGGCTTCCCACTGGCCCTCACTGCATGGATTATTCAAAATAGAGCAACTCAAAATCTAATAACGGGATTGTTTAAGTAAGTCCTTATGAGCTCAAGCTTCCATCCGCATTTATTTGTTTTTCTCAAAACTTGGTTTTATGCTTCAAATGAAGGGTGCACGTTGTCTTTCCGGTACACTTGATTTCAATCTAATCTGCAGGGAATCTTGACATAATATAAGAGTGTGATGGATGGTGCATATTATAGTATTCTAATGCATTGTAATATCTGCCTGCACATTGCATTGAAGTGAAGCCTTTCAACTGTTACCTGCTGCATCACATCAAGTAACATATCAAGAACACACTGATGGATCAATAATTCCATGCACTTATCCATTAGCTATACCTGCTTATCCTTTTTTTTTTTGGGGGGGGGGGCTGGAGGCAGTCCTAGCTGACATTGACTGACAATCACAAGGCATCAATAATTATAATCCAATATTATAAAATAAATCATTCTGAAATGGGCCATTCTTCATAATTTGAAGTGAAATGTGTTTGTACTTTTACTTTTACTGAAGTTTTGAATGCATGACTTTTACTTGTAAGGTATTTCCACACTGTGGTATTTCTACTTTTACCTCTTCCAGTACTTCTGTCTTCCAGCACTCTGGAGAAATGCTGCACGTTGGATGTGCTGGTCATGAACCGGGCTATTACAGTCATTGAACAGTCAGTTGTAGTTTGTATTTACAGTGAAGTCGCTAAAGGATGACGGGGGGGGGGGGGAGAGGACAGCAGGGTGGGAGGGAGAGAGGTGTGATACCTCTCATATGCCCTTCAGGATGGTCCCAACATTTTTTTATGGTTCATGTGGCTTTTCTTGCGCCAGACAGAATGGAGCAGTTTAGGGCATTTCCCTCTCAATTCACAATCCCACTTGAGGGAGATATTTTATGTAAGACACAGATGGGCTGTTATGCTCCTGAAAATGTATCCCCAATGAGCCAAGGCATCAAGTTCAACCTTATGCAGGCTATCCCAATCCCCGCTCCACACACCCCTCCTCTCTCTTGCTCTGTCCTTTACTGTCTCTCTCTCTCATGTCCGCGTCCTCCATAACTCTGTCGCTCAGTTGACTCGTTTGAGGAGCCTGCAGGGAGTGAGTGTTCTGAGCCATGCACGGCCCTACAAACAGACTACCCTCACGTCCTCCGTCCTAATCCCCTTTCTACGGCACACTGACCTTGCCAGCCAAGTGCTGACTGCCTGCTTCATCCGGTGACCGTCGCCAATTTCATTCTGAAGGTCATGCTGTCACTCCGTTACTTCTTCATTCACTGTTTCCTTGGATCAGAGTTACTCTGGCCAAGCCGTCACGGTCCTGTCACGTCGCCAGAAAAGTCGAGCCATGACCCAAGCATCCAGCAGTTTCTTTTCAGGCTACAGTCAGACCACACTGAGGCTTGACAGCAATATAAAAACTGGTGCTTAGATGATTTAAAGAGTGGGATTGTAAGGCAGACTTATGTAATGAATGTTGGCTGGAGTGTAGACAAATTATTGGTAATGCTTTAGATTACAGCCTGTAACATACAGCATAATTACTCCTTAGCCTCTAACAGAGTTATGGTGTGATCCATTGTACTAACTGTGCACCAGTGTAGTACTTACCAATACATATACTTAGGTACTGGGGAGCAGGATGTGAAGGAATGGAATAAGGGAGTAACTAAACACAGAATTCATGCTGTAGTCTTTTTTTAACTACTGGGTACCTATTCTATTTTTAATTTCGTCGTTTGGAGGAACTGAGAGAGAATTTATATTATAGTTATTATTTAACCACTGGCTCATTTTCCGTGCTTGTGTCAGGGGCGGTACAGTTTTGGGCAATTGTAATGCTCTATTACAACTGACCCTGACACCATCAAAATGTGTTCGGCTTGATAACGACACCAAAATGCCAAAATGGATGATTTCTTTCTAATAATTTAGGAAAACTTTTTCAGTTATATATATATATATATATATTACACTGTTAGCCTTGAATAATTATGCTGTACATTGTAGGTTGTAAACTAAAACATTACCAAATTATTTCTGCATTTCATTTTTGTGATAAAAATGATACATAATCAGAATATTGTAAAAAAAAAAAAAAAAAAAGCTTGCAAAGCATTTATGTTTTTACTGAGAACCACTTCAGAATGATTCAGCTTTTTTTTCCGCCTCCTACGACTTCGCTCAGATCCTTTCCAGGGTGTGAAACTTGCGCCCAAAACCCCACAGATCCTAGGGGCTCAGATCCCAGCTTGATGTGTATGCTGTTGTAGAAGGATGTTGCACCTCCTGTGAACAGACAGCCTCTCTGCTGCTTACAGCAGACACAAAGACATCAAACCAGAAACACTGCTGGCTATAGCCTATTAAACTTACATTGTGTACTTTTGTTTTTATGTTGTGCAAGGTGCCATCGCAGATGTTCTCCATTTCCACTACTGAGTAAGGGATGTGTTTGTTCACAAATGCTGGGCTGACTAAGGTTACAGAAATGCAGCCCAATTCCAAAATGTTTTAGTGTTCTTTATTAGTCACTGGTGTTTATTGAAATGGGAGTATGTCCCTACATTTCCACAAAATCATCACTTTCACAGCATGTTCTAACTCTTGTCTTTTTCTGTAGATGTAGTCTTAGATGGCACTCTTTTGTAAAAACCACCACATGTTATGTGTTACCACCACGTTAGAGACATGATAACCTACATTTTACATTTACATCAGCAAACAGAAAAGCCTTCACAAACTATTAATGCCAAAATAATTTGCCCATTTTTGCCATCTGTGGCAAAAGTCCTGCAGCATAGATGGGGGAGTTTTTGCTGATGATTGTGCAGATCCTTGATTTTAATTTGAATCCGAATCAGACATTGTGGCTAAAGATAAGATAAAATAAGACTCTAGACATTTTGACACCACAGGCGTAACTAAAGTTAAACCAGCTATTGTCATGTTTATGCTCACTCTTTCACTCTATCAGCTGTCTAATGGCCTTCAGACTTTTCACTCCAACCAATCAGGTTGGAGAAATGTTACAGTCTTTTGTGAAGCACATTCTATTGTATTTTCTGTATGAACTGTACTATATGAATCACATTGTACTATTAGGCCTATTAAACAATATTATCAGCTGGGACTTTCATGTACAGTTTATGGTGTGATCACCCCCGTGTAAAAATGCCATCATGATGTGGCCTACTCACACATCTCTTCAACTTTCCCTAGTACATACAATACACTCTTTAACTTCTCCTTTATGCTACTCTCACCTGATTGAAATAAAGTAATGCGCCTTACGCAGTGTTTCTTATGAGCATTTGCCCTTTCAAGGTTTGAAAGGTGGCTGTTAGAAGTTTAAGAGGCTGAATTCAGTCGCTTACAATAGACTCCAGAAGTACCAGGCTTTCGAGGTGGGAAAACAGTCTATAGAAACGTTTTAAAACACTACTGCAGCCTCTGTGTTCGGTTGTTATTCTCTAGCGGAGAGGGCATCACGTAAAACTGAAGAACACAATTACAAGTATAATGATGTTGCCTGCTGATTCTTAGTGGGACACCTGAATTTAGGTTGCAACAGCACTTTCATTACACATCACAGCAGGCTGCACCATTGATTTCAGCTCAAACAGCAACCACACTGTAGACAATGTTGTGGCATAAATATATTTCTATTTCTGTAATTTTGTAGAAACTAGTTTCTGGAAAAGATAACGGTATAAATTATATGAACCATCCTTGGACCAGGCTCTGTGAAAACACCCTTCCCCCACCATCTCTTTTCATGGCAGCTGCCATAACACAGCAGCAAACTGACACTGGTGTTTTTCTTGAAGTGCTATATGTCTTTGAGTCATTCATGATGCAGTGGGACATGATGTGTGACACAAACCCCAAGACACTAGTGGTGCATCAGCTCTCATAGCAAAGTTAGCCACAAAGGACAGGGAGCAAGAAAATCCCGTCCTTCTTCAGCATCAACTTCCAGCCAGAAAAAAAACACTTCAAATTACAATTGACATTTCTGTAGATGTATGGGTGTGTGTGTGGGTTGGTGCTAAAAAAAAAGGGCCTAAGCCATAGTAACAATTGCAGCATGTTGTATTGTGACACATTATGCATATGGAAAACACTGGTGAATGCTGCAAAACAGCAGCAAGTATTCCACCAGCCTGTTTTTTATTTATTTTTTTTATTTTCTGTAAACATATCAGCACAAAATATTTGCCATGCAACCCTGAGCAAATTAAAATTTCTCGCTCTCATACTCTCCGCTCTCTCCACCCACCCTCTCTGTCCTCCTACCATATGCATCCCAAAATGATCAGTAAACCTCCGCTTCTGCTGGAGCCCGTTACACTCTCTCTCTCTCTCTCTCTCTCTCTCTCTCTCTCTCTCTCTCTGTCTCTCTCTCTGTCTCTCTCTCTCTCTCTCTCTCTCACACACACACAATGTGAATCAGTAATGGAATGGCTGCATTCTTCTTTACAGTGAGAACGCTGTGGGCGAGATGATATTAATATGTGCCGGTAGCGGACAGTTGCAAGGCATGATTCTTTCCTAACCTGTCTCTCCAGGACATGCAGTGTAGGTATATTTTTACACATGGAATGTAGCCCCAAAGCTGCTCTTGGTACAATGTGGCTAGAAAATACAGCTGCATTGTCACCTTCCATCTAAATGAAACCACTCTATTTACACACTCAGATGTAGTGTTTGTCCTCGAACGGCTTGTCGTTCATGCTCCTGCAGTCTGACAACGACTTCAGCAGAGCAAGCCTTCAACTGTAAGCATTTTACTTTTAATTTGATTTTATCCGAGTTTCGATTTAATCTTCCTTCAGCATCTCTCGGCTGACTGTTTTCGCATCAGCACGGCAATATTTTGCTGTCTGTTTTCTGTCATTTGCACGCTGCACACAGGAAGAAGTGAACAGAAACGATCCTTCAGAAACACACTGAATTTTAAACGTCTCAAACAAACATCTCAGGTAAAGTTCTTCCCATGATTCCCATCATTGATGTCTGTTGATTGCTTTAAAGATTTTTGACAACACAGACCAACTGGACTGGAAACCACAAACATGCTATATGAAGTAACAGTTGCTGCCATAAGATATAAAGTAAAAGATATATTTAGTGTCCAACTTTGAGTGACGCGGCCCTGCACAAACACAATAATAAAGTCAAACTAAAGTTAGAATATCACTGGATATCTCCTCACCCAGCCTAGTGTTCAGAGGAATCACATCCAAATTGGATAATTTATCATCTCACAGTTTTCTTCCAAAGCCAGTGTGAGAAAACCACTGTGAGAAACAGCGTGTCCTTAATGTAGCGAGGGCTAATAGATGGGCTGTAGCGTGTCAGGCCTTAATGCAGGACGTTTGGATATTCTGTATGCCGTGCACAGATATTACAGAAAGTGTACTTGTGGAAATTTTGAAGAACATTGGCTTTCGATGTATAAAAATACAACTGAACATGTCCAATATCAACTTTCGTAGCAATAATGTTTGAGGTGAGTGCAGCCTGCTGATGTATATCCACCTACCAAACTGCAGTATTACAATATTAAGAATCTGAATCAGAATTGTTTGGTTTTTGCTTATTTTTGTTTGCCAGAGACGCCACTTTCAATCAAACCTGATCAAACTGTACCCACAGTCTTGAGGAAGCAAATTAAATGTTAGATGTTCAAGTGTGCTTTCCTTCCTCACTTTGACTTTGATAGTTGCTTATTTATGTAGAAATTTCACATTTTGAAAAGAGACTCTTATGTTTGAAACCAGGTTTTCATGGTCTTTGAGTCTATTGAGAATAAAATAGTTGTCACATTTTAAAATCCACATTAATAACTAACGTCACAACAGCGACAGCCAAGCCACCGTTTCTCCCCAGGCTGCAACTCATTAAACGTTTGAGAACAACTGTTGTTTACTTTGCTGTCGGCGTACTGTGACCTGTTTGGACTGTACAGGTGACTCTGTGGAGCTGGAGGCATTTGCTTCTTCCAAAAACCTGCTGAACTGTGTCAGTTTGGCTCTGCATGTTTAAAGGACCCCGGACAGAGCGAGTGGGTGGCTGTATTTGTGCTGACAGAACTTAGTGTGGGGGCGACGGGGGACTGAGTGATTATTTCTGAGTGTCCGCTGGCGTTTTGCCTTCATCCATTTCTTTCCTCTCCTCAGGCTCTGCTGTGTATTCTTCCCCAACGGCCCACACTGCCTGGGCATTGCTGCTTATTGCTTGCTTATGGGCATGTTTATGTCTCACACACACACACACACACACAACCCTGATACTCTAAACATGCCATCATTTAGACTTAGCTGAAGTATTGGTTCACACTTTTATTAAATCCGGACTTATGATAAGGTGGCTATGATTAATTTCTTTCATTATATGTAGATTTAATAACGTCCACAGAAAACCCTGATTTGTATCTAAAGCACATTTTGATTAGTATTGCCATAGGCCTGAATTTTTGTGTTTTATCATCTAGATGCTGTCTTAGCGGCTCAAAAACTGCAAGGGGAAAACGATTGTTCATATTTTTAGGAAGGGTTTGGCATGAAAATGGCTAGTTTCACTAGTCTTGAGTGTTGGTTCGAGCTCAAACCTGTGCCAGCCTCTAGACTCACGCTCTTCAGTCCATCAGCGTCTCAGAGAAGACAAATAAATCTGGAAATCCAGCCAGAGAGAGGAGAGACAACAGAGTGGAAGGTAAGGTATCAACTGGAGCAGAGACTCCATGGCTTGTTAACTCAGAGACTTCAGCAGACAGACGCTTTGTTCTGGTGGAGGTGTAAGCTGTTTGTTGTGGGGGGTTTTTCAGACACAGAAACTCATAGGAGTTGTTAAGCTGCTTTATCCCCCGTTTCACACCTCACCTCAGGATTTGAAATTCCGCTCTGACCTCTGTTTGTCTTGTGTCTTGGACAGTAATGGAGCTTCAAAAGAACTTGACTGCCACCAACTCATTTTTTTTAATAGGCTTTGTTGAAAACAGCAAGGAAGGAAGGAAGGAAGGTCTGTGCAAGAAAGACGGACACTTATTCCACTTATGAACACACATGCTCCACACACCACACCTGGGTGGTGTGTGGAGCAGGAGTAAAGTGTTCCGGTGATTGATAGCCCCAGTCTAATGCTGTTTGTATAGATAATGTTGGTGTCGGTACCTGCACAGCACTTATCAATGCATGAAAACAATCTCCATCTCGCTGAGCAAAATTCCATTTGGTGAGGGTTATTAACGATCGCTGCTGCTGTGTCTTAACATGCGGGAGGTTATGTCAGCAAAGTGTTTTATATCATATGACACCTATTTGTGCTAAAATGCTCAAATTATATGACACTCTCCAAAGTAATAACATATGGATGGTATGGGCAGCTTTTTTTTAACGCTTTTAAAAATATAATCACAATTTTTCCTGTGGCAGTTTGTATGAAAGTGTCTCATATTTACATATTATAAAAAACTAAAGCTGTGCTAATCTTGTTTTTTTATAGCCACAATGGTTCAAATGACTATGTGTAATGTGACAAAGCAACAGAGAATCATCACAGACTCTGCAGATCCACTCAGCTTTACGGAGCGTTTTAGCATCTTTCCGCTCATTGCTTAGGTTTCACAGTTACTGTTTTGATTCAGTCTCACCACTATCATCAGCCTCGCTTCCAGCAGCAGGCAGCTGTTAGCTGATAATCCGACTGTACGCTACCTGTCCATCACCAAACAGCAGACAGACACAGTTTAGTGACTAACTGCTGAACACAGTGGAGCATTTAGCAGTTAAAGAGCCAGATATTTCCCTCAGGAGCTGATGCAGATCAAAAAGAGAGTTAACACAGTGGAAACTGCTCATAGTGATCAGGACGGCAGATGACTTATTTAACCATTTTTTTTGTCTTTGCAAATACCATTTAATTGACATTCACCAGACATTATTAATCCACTTGACGCGGGCGGCTTCAACCACAGGTGCTTTTCCTCGTGTGGTCTTTTTCAGTCGTGTTTTTTTGCCATCACTTGCAGCTGTGACTGTTTCTCACTCCTAAAGGTAGCCTGGGGAGGCCCAAGATTCACAGCTGCACCTCATTAGCTTGTTTTTGGCAGTTTTGGAAGAGTCTTCTTCAGAGAAAATGACTTTCTTTACCCATTATGATTTCACTGTATTCACTGGTAGCCAGCTGTAATCAGATCTGTTACCGCTGGGCAAAGGATCATGGAAATAAAGTAAAAGAAAAAAAAAAAAGAAGAAAGAATAAATATAGTTTACATTTTTTTCCATAAGTTGCCATACAAGAAAAGCCCCAAAATGAACACTGCAAGCAGACCACTTTATTACTATGAATGAATTATTAAAATAGTATTTATTGGAATGTTTCTGTCCAAGCTTTTTGATCCATGTAAGCAGTTTTAAAATTATCAGGTGGCCAGAAACACTAAATGAATAGTAACTGTTTGCTATATCAACTTTACTGTATAGCGTGATAATATGACACTGTTGCATGTACAGCGTATTAATAAAATGAATAAATACTGCTTTAGCATTTGAATAAATGTTATTGTGGATGAAAGTGTTCCATGACCAATGTCATGGTTGTGTTTTCTCTACTCTTGTGTTGCAGTGCTGCAGTGTGGCAGGGCGGAGCGGAGTCGACCTCCTCAGTAGCAGCAGGACTCACCTGATCCTAATCATCCCCCATTAAGACTCCCCTTTTTAAGCTGGCCTCCCTTTCACTCCTTTGTCAGACTATTCCCACATGTTTCTTGTGAATGCTACCGCTCGGTCTCCAGCTTCCTGCCACGCTTCACCTGCCCTAGCTGTTTTTCCCCTCGTGGTGATTTTTGGTTTTTTACTAGCCAGTGCTTCATTTTCCCCATTGTGGTGATTTTTTGGTTTATTCTTCTTTTGTTAATAAACCTTCTTTGTAACCCTGCATTTGGGTCCACGCCTACCTCGTGTCCCTAACAACCAAAAGCTTATTATTATTTATTTCAATCTAGACTGTTAACCACTGAACACTGGGTGCACATATTTTGTTCTCCCTCTCAAATGTTTGCTGTTATTCCTCACTGTTAGCTGCCAGATATTAAAGGCAAAATGATATCATATAATGTGTGATATGAATATAAGCTACATACTGTACCGTAGCACTTTTGACATCAGGACTTTATCAAAAGAATGCCAGATTTGTAGCGGCTCGTACAGGTACGTAGGAAAAAAGCTGGCAAGTTGTTACAAGCTGCTTCGACGCCATTAATCATGGCAGCTGTTTATCTGGGCAACTGTTTAGTAGCAGATTGTTCTGCGGGTTGCCAGGTTTTCTGCTATCATGGACGTTCATGAGCCGAGAAATAATCAGTCATAGACTTTCTGCCTGACGTGCTCATTGTGCTAATAGTGCTTTCTTTAGTAATTCAGAGTAGATTTATCTTATTTTTTACAGGCTCCTGAATGTGAGTGTGAATTCTAAAGCAGACCAGAGCACAACTAATGCAAAGTAACTGCATGAGCTAAAGATACATTCACAAGGACCCATAACATAACAGAAATTTATATTCAGCTCCCCTTTCAATAAAATTCTTCTTTTATCTTAGTTCTCGGTGTGGCTCCACCTTAAACATCTTTCCATTTATGTCAACAGATTGTTGTTTGTCAAAGTAATTCATGTTTAATTGAGCCTGACAACCCAAGACATTTATTAATCATCAGTCAGGGAGGAAGAACAAATACCACACCTTCTATGTACAAACGCACAAACTTTGTTGTCAGATTTCTCGTGTTTCTTGACCCACTTAAAAAAGATGCAAGCGGCAGACATAATATAATTGGCTGCACAAAAGTAGGTCACCCATTGAGCTTTGAAGAGTCAATTTATGGTGTTTTGGAGCCGTGAAAACTAGCTTCTCTTCATCGTGAACTTTCTAGATGTTCTCCCGCTCCCTCTTTTGGCTTTGATTAGGCCATGTTTTGAAAGGAGAATCTGTTCAATGGCGTTGGTGGTGCTGAAGGGACATCAAGAGCAGAGATCTCTCTGGAAATGGACTCCCAGCAAGATGGATGGATATTACTTGAAATTTGTTGTGAGGAAATAGCTTAGTGTCTTCAGTGCCGGAGTTGCCCATTAGCGTCAATAATTTGCCGACATGTCTGGCTGGAGTAAAAAATTATGCAATGCTGCAGTAGTCTAAACTAGATCTGCCGCCCCCCCTCCCACACGGAGGATTTGTCTAATAACAGCTGAACCAGCTAGATGAGGCTGAGACACATTTGACTCTGTCGTCTCATGGTGAAATTCCCTTTTCCCTCTAATGATTAATCCTTTGCAATCATTTTGGTCATGCCTGCACATATACACTGAGTAAAAACCACAGCGGCTCAACCTGATTTGACTGAATCTGGGAGTAAAGAATGGTCCCTCTCCCTTATTCTCCCTTTTTTTGTGGCGTTGCAGAAAAAAAAAAAAAAAAAACAGCTGCTGTGTCCTGCGGCAGAGTTTGTACTGAGAGATTACACAGTGAGCCTCACTGGCACTTGACAGGGTTTTGTAGTCTCCCACACATTTCTGGATAATATGGCAGACTTGCTAATCTGACATGGTGTACACCCCTGTCACCTGATCACTGGCAGGATTCTGATATTAAAAAGACAGCATCCCAATGTGAGGGAGACAGACGGTGAAAGAGAGAGAGAGACAATGCATATGAGGAGGGAGGGAAAAAAATGGATTGAATCCCCAGACAGATGGTGAATGCATGATAGATGAGCAATGCAAGGCAATACATTTCTCAGTGGGTGCAGGCTTAGACAGACTTTAACTCGCCCATTGCATTGAAGTGATAAACCATATGTTTAACTTCACTTACAAGCCCTCATAAACTTTATACACAGTATATATTACATGATAGACTGCAGCACGTACAGAGAGGAGTTTCTATTATAAGTTTTAGGCTTGAGAAGAGAGATAGGTGAGACAGGTGCAGTATATAAAGAACTCTAAACCCTACAGCTTCCGCTAACAGAGAACTATATATCTGATTATTTACTGCTGGTTGTCAGAGTTCCATGACAAGTGCCTGAAAGGTCACAGCGGAACTTTATTTTCTCTAAACTACACTTTTGTGTTAACTTGCAGCACATTTCCCACTCCCTCTGATCCACATTTCTAGGTCTGACAGCGTCTGTGATCAGGGTTAGGTGGTCAAACACCACTTGGAACCATGGCCACATGAGGTTGACTCTATATTCAAGTCTTTATTTTCCTGATGCATTTGGTTTTAAGTAGTTATTTCATGCTTTAAACGAGAGGGTGTGACGTTATGATTGACAGCTAATCCTAACCTCTGATTGATACTGCGGCTGCAGCCCAAAGTACTACTGCACAGGCTCCAGTAAGCCACCATCGCAATATTGCAGCGCCTGAAATACTGTACTTGTTTACAACTGTACTTCTACAGTAAGCTGTTTAGTATCCTAGTTTGCCTAGTTGTTAGTTTGCTCTGCTTTCATAGCTGAAGAAGTTATGTGTACAGGACAGGGTGCTATTTAAATTAGTTTGAAGCACATAACATAGGATAGGTTAGAGTAAGGCTATGAACTGCTTCACCCCCCATGCTTCCAGACGCTAACAGCCGACATTAGCCATGCCACGCCGTGTATGGAAATGCAGTTGGAAAGCTGAAAACTGCAAGCGGTTCATTTTTAAAAGCCTTGTGTTATTAGTTTTTTGCGCTGCACCAAGTTAATACATTCCATAAAAAGAAGAATCGAAACAAAATACATTTTATGTTTATGTCTTTCACTTGTCTCAGACACAGTTGCATTCGTTTCAACATTAGGATGAGACAAAAGGAATATTTGTCCCGTACTCAGGAGAGCGAATCCTCCTCAAAACTCAAAATAACCACATATACAGCTGAATGACACCGAATGATTAGAGAGAGCAATGACAAATAGAACACAATATGACCCCAAGATGCCTCGGTTTTTTAGCCACACTGTCAAAGTGGATCCAGTATATTGGCCCAGACTGAGCACCCTCATCAGGTCAAACTTGTAATTTGTCCATAACTTACTCTCCTTTTTGTCATGCTGGCATGCTAAGATAAGATGATGTTCATGGTGAATGCAGCGTTGCATTAGCATATCAGCATATCATCACTGTCAGTGTGAGCATGGAAGCATGCCTTAACAGGGCTGGAGATTCTTTCGAAAGCCTGACCTGCAGTTTATCCACTACTTAGAAGGTATTCCACACCAACAACTTCTTAATATCCTAAAACTTTTTGCACAACAGACACACTTCAGGTGCCCTTGGATGTGGCATGGTATAACAGATGGTGAAATGCTGTTCTCTCCCTAAAAAAAAAAGACAACAGAAAGATAAGTAGCACCCACTATATAAGCACGGTGCATGTGAGCATCTTCGGATAAATAAGCTCAATAGTTTTTATAGCATTCCTGGGTGATTGATTATGTTCTACAAATCAGAGATGAGGTCATGATGTCATGGTGCAGAGGGGATGTGAGACAATCACCTCTTTAGAGTTCATAGTGCTTTAATCAGAATCACATTGTTAATCCCTCTTCAGTGGATTATAGCAAGGACAGTGGCTGACACATTTAGAAAGGAAAGATCAAGTTTGTCTCATAAAGTTAAGAATTCAGTTTGTGTTGTCTTCTCCTTTTCCTCAAGGCTGCTTTAAGAGAGACATGTTTCAATGATAAAAAATTGAATTCTTATGAATTTCTTAAAAGCTTAAAAAAAAGTTTTCTCAGATAGACCAATACGTCTTTCTGTCTTTACTTTGTTTCTTCCTCTGCAGCGAAATTAAAACTTTCAATCGGCTTTGACGATAATTTGTGTTTGTGTATTACAGCAAATCTCATGGCCTTGATTAAACATCATCATTTGACACGATAACTTAAATAACCACTGAACAAAACGTATCATCTTTTTGAATGGAGCCGTCAAATGAAAAGGAGCCGTGAGATTACACTGCCTCTGATTCATTTATCTTCATGTAGCACTTTTACTGCAAGAGTCTTTGTTCCGTTTACTTGAAAAGGTCAGCACGCATTATTTTAATAGAGAATACTGCAACCGCACAGATAGACCCAAGCTGACCTGCTACAGTTTGCAAGTAACCGAGGTCTATTCATTTCAGTGGTCATGCATCAACATAATTTTTTCTATAATTGGTTACTGGTGTTGTGGATTTCTCATTTACTGATAAAATGATCTACATTCCTTTACAGAATAAGGAGATGGTGGAGAGTGCATTGATACTTCTTGTACATATTCTGTAATTACTTCCAAAGATACCCTGAACAATGCCGCTCTTTCCCTCATTCCGTAAACGTGTGGATTATTAATCAGACTTCCAGACGGATATGGACTATCGCTCCTCTGGAGATGTGTCCGGGGAAGTGTCCACAGATCCTTTCACCACGCTACCTTATTAAAGCCAAGAGACTCTACCATGAGACTTAAATTGTTCACATTTCCTTTGAGCATATTTATATCTTTTCACACTATTTTAGGTAACTTTGAACATTTTTAGCCGCTTTGAAAAACAACTTCAAATGCATGGTGCAAAATCCCAGCACTCTTCTGCTTCTTGTGGCGTACTCTGGAATAATAGTTCATGCTGTAAGTCTTAAAGTTCTCAGCTATTTGTGTGCAGCGCGCTGGTCAAACCTCAGTTATTGTTCATGCGAATGTCCTTATGTTATTCATAGATGCGAATATAAATACAGCATGTTTGAGACGCATTGCTGGACCATATTTACTAAAATTGGGATGTGTGTGTGTGTGTGTGTGTCTTGGATTTCCCTTTGTCTCATGATACATCTGTGTTGACAGCATGCTGACAGGGACAGTATGATGGATTCTCCCTCATGGTGACACTTTATGCAAAAATCGTGTCCTAATTACAGCCCATGAAAAATGTGGAGCAGAAAGTCCCCTAACGCAGGCGAAGCAGACTGTGAAAAGGCGTGTAAATAATTCTAGTTTAGCTGCAACCTTCATCCATCATCATCTATCATCTGTCACCCAGCAAACTACTCATCCATTATGCCCACACCCTTTAATTCCTTTTTTGTCAATTGTATTCCCCAATTTGGTCAGATCATGTGACATTCATTCTTGGGACATTCATGGTCTTCATTAGATTATTTCTTTCAAGGTTCATGAGTCCCAGAGGAAGTAGTACAATTGTGTAGTAGTAGAGCAGATTTAAAGGAATCGTGTGAATTGTTTAATTAATGTGTGTTAACCCTAGCCACCATAAGCTGCTGGTCAAACAGAACAACTGAGGCAGCAGCAGCAAAACTTCTGAGTGTACTGAATTAAACAAGGGTGCATTTTATTGCCTACACCTTCACATTGTCTAGACAAGGAACAATGAATTGTTTTGTCTCTTAAGTGCCACAGTCTCGCTTTAAAGTCATAATATGAAACGCTTCTGGATTAAAGTGTGGAGTTGTAAACATACATCATTCCAACTGTTCAAACAATATTCAAACCCACAGAAATCTGTTTCTTATTCAGGTAACTGCCTCATTTGGTCACATGCATGCCAATGGTGTCATATGGCCTTTACCCCCTCTAGTTGCTATAACTTCTGCGAAAACACCAAGCTGATATGTCAGAGTACTACTAGGTCACAAAATGATAATCCTTAACAGTAATTGGCCTTTTATTTCTGCAGCACATGACTATTTTTTATCAATTACAGCCCTTTTGGGGCACAGTTACTGCACTGAGACCTAATTTAGAGTGATATTTCAATATTGATACAGGAAATTGTTTTATTGTCTTAAATTCGCCTACAGTGAAGAAACTCGATACTGACACACAGGGTGCAAGGATGACGTTCCGGTATAAGACATGCTGATTACTAATTTATGAAGCAAATCTGAATTCTTATCTCAAGGTGGAAGTGGAAAAAGTGGAAGAGCCAGATTATTCTGCACAGGTCTGAGACCTGCAGGCTGGTCTCAGGACAGCCTTGGGCTTCATAATACATTCAGTTGTTGGACAAAAAAAAAAAAAAACACATTCTGCATTCTATATTGCAGTGCTAAACAGCAGGTCCACGGCTGTAAAGTTTATTGTATCCTATATGGGTTTTGTTGAGACAGTTGTTTCAAGTTTCACTTTGTGATTTTGTGGCATTAGATTGGATTATATGGTTTTGTGGAATGACACGGGCACACACACCAGCAGACACACACACACACCAGCAGACACACACACACACTTGCATTTTGCTTATTAAATCAAGCAGTAGCCGCTTGTTATTCTGACCCGATCTGACCTTCTCATGCTGCTGTCCAAAACACTCAAACAATGTCTAGCCTGTGTGTGTGTGTTGGCTAATCAGGCTCCTGGCACCATCTTACTGTTTCTTTCAGCAACCACGTTCTCACAAAAGACTGAAGCACAGGCAGCCAACTATGTGTCTGGCACTCAACAGAGAGTTACCGCTATCCCAGGAGGTTCGTAATGCTCCGAACTTTATGTTCCAACTAGCACTGACAGAAACACAAATATTTACAGAAGCTCTTTGAACCTGTGGCTTCGATTCAGATGCAACTTTCAGTCACTAAGAATAGAGTTATTTACACTCAGGCCCCCATCAGGCCGCGCCTCATTCCCTCGTTCGGTGAGTTGGAATATTTAATTTTTTTACAGTTACAGTATGAGGGCTTTTCTATTTCATTGTTCTTTTTGAGAGCTTATTATTTACTGACATGAATTTCACCTTCAGCTGAGTAGCCCTGGAGTATGTGATTCATTTGCAGCCACTAAATAATGTACACAGGTATGAGCCCATGGTCCTGCAATCTCTGTTTCTTCAGACATCTATTCATTATTTAAACTTTCTTTTTCTTTTGGCTTGTCGGAAAGTAATCAGAGGGAGGGGGGACTGTGTGAGAATTGGACAGATGTTGAGGAAATAAATAAACACACAAAGAGTCGGCAGGTACTTCCACTCATCACACAAACGCTTCAGAGGCGCCAAAATTTGCTCAAATGCAAATGCTGCCCAAACAATAATCCAAGTACGGCGAAATGACACTGACACCGGATCATCCTGCAGAGTGATCTGTTCTTTGTTGATGGTGTTTAGGGCTTTTTAAGGCCTGACCTGGGATAAGTTGTTTCATAGCCTCTTCCTGTCCTATCCTTCAATATCCCTGCAGGCATCAGTTACCATGGAAACAAAGCATACTCTTCATGGACCAACAGTAAATTGTACATTTGGCTCAGTCTATGATCGTGTTTAATTGGTGTGTTTGTCCAACAAAGCAAGCACACCGGGAGTGCACTCGCTAATATTTTCCTACGGATCTGTTTGATTTTCCTGTGAGCAGGACAGGAGCCAGTTGAGGGTAGTATGTAGGTTATGTTGTATTTACTGAGTGAAAAGAATGCTAATATACACCAAACTAAAAATGAACTACTCCAGCAGCAACTTATCACCAGCACACGAACTGTGTGCTGTAAGGTGATATGTCAAATATACTCACTATCCCATAAGTGTTCTCTGAACATGCTTGGGAGAATAGTTCAAAAACTCAGAAATGTTTTCTTTCTGGATGAGAGCTCGATGAGAAGATTGATATCGCTCTTATGTCTTTGCTTTAAAACTGCAAAAACAGACTTTTTGTCCACTTGGGGGCAGTGGACACACGTTTAGAACACAACACTAACATTCAGTCAGTGCTTTAGGATGATATAGTGAAGTTATTAGCAAACAGTTGCTTGTTTAGTTTAGTTTCTCTGTCTAATAGTTTCTATTCTCTCTCTTTTAGCTCAGTTGTTATTTTTATTTCCAGCAACTCCAGAGGGAATGATCTGCTTAAATGCTCCACTATGTTCATGAGCTAATTACTAACTAGTGTTTTCTATTGTAGCATCTAAAAAAGGTGCTATGAGAGCATAAAGAAAGTGAACCAAAACAATTGTGGGCCAACTGTGGATAATTCTCTGGGTTAATCAAGCTAACCCTCACACATTGTCACCATTGCTTTATTATTGTCATTTGACACATTATTATCATAAACGTATTGGTTATATCCACCTTTGTGAAGCACAGGTAGTTAGTTTACCTCAGGAATCAAGGGGAAAGAGTTAGACAGGATCTGTCCAGAGTTAAAAATCAACATGGCTAAGGTTTATTGACAAAATGTAATTAATTTGTTCAATCTGTATACAGATACAGATGAAATCTAAAAATGTGTTTACTTGTGGTTTAAGGGGGAGTTATGTGCTGTTTCTATTTCTTGCCAAACAACACTTGAATAATCCACCCAGAACTTCTGTGCAGCATCTCATCTGGTTGTCTGGCAACCTCAGAGCGGCGACACAACTGTTTTTTCTTGCGAAAAAACAATTACAGCACGTTCCTCCCTGCCTCCAGTCTTTATGGCTCTAGTTCCACACAGACATCTAACGCTTGGCAAGAAAGCCAATCAGTGTTTCTTTAAGGGAAATCTGCAGAATTTGCTCCATTAATCGGGCTCATTTTGGCATCTGAAAATGTGCCTCTCTTTCAGGAAAACACAGGTGCTGCTGGTTTAAGGTGAACAGGATGATGGAAAGAAAATGACAACGCTGCCTGCAAACCACAGCCTGAGCCGGAGATCATGTTCAGCCATTTTCAAAGCCCTCTTAACCGGTGCGAACACTAGAGAAGAAGAGCCCAGGAAAGACCATAATCCTCAGAAGGAATTGCATCAACTGAAATTACATTTGCTCTGACATTTCCACAGTGACAAAATCTCTAACCTGGGGGGACAAGAAGCCACTAACTCTCACACTGCTTGTGAGTCCTTGTCGCTTCTTTTCAAACCCTGGGTTGTTTGTAACTGAACAGCTTTTGGTGAATAAATTGTTTCTGCAATAGTGTGAGGCAGAGAAAAACAAACTGAAGGTTTCAGCACTCTAAGTGGGATGGTCTCCAGTGGACTCAGATGACTCACAGAAAACGTTTTTTTGTACAATAAAATCAGCACGATTCCATTGTAGGTGTAATGTTTGCTCTTTTTATAGCATTTTGTTTACTTCAGTCTCTGCGAGGCTAAATATTTATTGGCTTGTCAAACTGCAGCGCTGTATTGTTCTGACTTGATGGATTTTATATTTAGTTGGAGGATAAAATCTAGTTCGTCAAATCAGCAAGCTGACAGACTGACAGGTGATGTAACCTCAAGGCTATTCTGACAGGCAATTAGATAAAAAGGATGTTACTTTTAAAAGATAAAAGATATTTTTCTCTTTTCACAACACAGATGTATCTGTTAGTAGCAAATTCTTATATCTGATGCTTGCCAGCCTGAACATTCCTGGATTGTCTTTCTGCCCAATAAGCAATGCCAAGCTTTTCAAGGGGTATGTGTGGGCATACACGTGTGAGTAAAACAAAGGCAGAGAGCGACAGAGAAAGAGAGAAATGAATGAAGGAATGAGGGGAGGCATCAAATGGGGAAAATATTTACGGAGAGGAGTGTGAGATAAAGGATGTCATGCAGGGAGAAGGGGAAGAAAACAGGAAAATGTGTTGTGGGAACCAATTATACTTGCCGATCCTGTATCTGCTCCAGCAATGCTTAGATTGGTTGTGCTAATGTCTTTGAGTGACTTTTACAAAAATGATCTCCTTCTTATCTCCCTGTTTTTTTAAAAAAAAGAAAACCTGAGTAAAACACTTGGTGTATTACTATTAATGACCCAAGATCCCCTCTAGCTATGCAAAATAAATGCCATGCACAAGGGTAACATTATTTAGCAGGAATGTGACACCATTTTTTAACTTCTTAATTACTTTCTCCGCTAATGATACACCATTGCATGTTTTAATTTATTCACCGGCCTAGACTCGTTCTGCCTCGTTCGCAGGGTTATCCCAGTCATCACATCACCACTGTCAGGGCGCACTCGACACAAACACAACTGAATACGAGCACACCAGAATAATAACATGATGGAAACCTCAGGTGGAATGACAAGGCAGTCTAGCTCTCCTCTGACATCTGTTCCTGTGAAAGGGAAGCAAGGACGCCACTAACAGTTTACCCCAGATACCACAGTCCCCTCTGGCAGCAGCATCTGTCTAATGAGGGTGCACAGGAGATCCTGCAAAGCCAAACTTAACGCCGCTTTGATATCACGAGGTTTACAAGTATTCCAAGGAGCCTCAATGTAATGAGGATGAAAAACCTCAAATGTGAAAATGTACAAGATATTCTGTGGAGGCGATGTCTAAAAGTCTGATTCTACCAATCTGTATCCAGGTGCCTCATCTCTTATTTCATTTATTAGAACAATGGTTGCACAGAGAATGTCTTGACTGCATGCTTCTAGTCAATATCCTTGTCTGGTTTCCACGGTACAAGCTGAGCTGTGGGTATATAATGCATTGGACATAATTAAAGTTTAATACAGTGGTTTTTAGTCTGCCAACTTGGGGCTTCCAGTTGTCAATAACTTGGGTGTGATTGACAGCTAAATAATCCTCCTCCATTACAGATAATCAATACTGCAGCACCTCCAAAAAGGTTACATATGGTGTACATTGAAGACTTTTTTATTGCTGTTTATCGTGGTTCTTGGCAATAAGGTTTAATATTACTGGCAATAAGGTTTAATATTACTTACTAACCCTAACCCTAATGAATGAATTATTAATAATAATAGATATTATTCTAGCAAAATGTGATGCATTTTCCCCAGCTAATTTAAAACCAATATGCTAATACAGCTAACTAAACAATGGCTGACAGGGGTGGGGTGGACTGTAACATAGCTTTAAAAAGTGTTATAGCCATTGCCTTACATACAACTCAGTTTTTTTTTCTTGATATGAATAACTTTACAGAATGCCGAAGCAGTGGAAAAAAAGAGTCACAGGGCAAGCCAGTCAGATGAGTTGCGAAGGCACATGGGATCTGCTGTGTAACACTGAGCAAATACAGCAAATCACTGCAGAAGCTGAGAGACCAGGGAATCTTGCCAGTGTAGGTTACCGGAGCAGCAACAAAGTTTTCTCTGAGGTGCAGGAGGAAGTATTGTCTGTTTGACTCAGGCAGCAGACCTGTATCATGTCCTAACTCCATAATACAAGTCAGCCACAGTAGTTAAACACTAGGGTAGATACTAGACAAAGTGAAAAACTTGTCGTGTCAATGTAAACAGGTTTTCTAGTCCACTTTATTTTAAGTCAGAAAGTTTGCATATCAACAGGCAGTAATACACACTGTTGCCCATAAAGTTGGAATCAAATGTTTTTTACCTCTTCTCATGAAATGATTGTGACAATGTGATTTATTCTTGATAAATAACGTGTATATCTTCTCAACTTTATTGATTAAACTCTTCCAAACATATCACAGTGAAACTTAAACCACAATTAACCTTTGCAAACCGTGTGTTCAGGCTTTAACTAAATTGGGGGTATTGAACAGTTATTCCAACTTTATGGACAACAGTGTATAACACCAAACATGGGATGAGAAGCAGATGTCAGGGCCTGACTGGTTCCCATTCTTTGTGAAGCACAACCCCATCCTGTCAGTGAGGAGTCTAGAAACAACCAGCCTTACACTGGTCACAAGTTTTCACCACACAAATGTGGACAGGTCACAGTCTTGGACAGGTCATTAAGAGATGCAGCTTTGATGGGAACAACATATGGACACAACTGGTGTGACAACAGTCCAGTCACCATGGTTGTTGCATCTCGCAAAGTCAAGCAGGTAGGTGTGAGGAAATTGGGTGAGAAAGATGTTCTGAACTGACCAACATGGAGTGTCAGAAGTGCTAATGCCTAAGAATTGAAGAAGAAGACTTCTTATTCTTTGACCATTTTGCAAAACACACAAAAGTCAAGAGGGTTTTGTTTTTGCTGGATAACCACTGTGTAAATTATGGATTTCTACAAAAAAAAGTGAGCCGGTTCGACTTGGAATAGATCGACCAGTTGGGAGTCTTTTTGGGGCCTCCCAATGGCCAGTCCACCCATTCAAAGAAACACCATGAATTTGACATCAACTCACGAGGTCTGTGATTTTCTTGCAGAAATCTGAATTGGTGCCATTTGTAATATTCAAATGTGGGTACTATGTATAAAAGTCTAAGAACGAAAGCTCAAAAATTAAATGAGTCATATACTGTCCTCTATGTAATAATGACAACAAATACCTGCCAAGGTAAACAACTCCTTCTAGCCAATTAGCCAGTTTGCTCCTGCTAGCTAAAACAACAGCATTGCTAAAATTATTCTGAATCTACTTAGTATAGCAGCTGCAATGAAAAAGAGCTAATTCTGCCATATTTTCAATCTAAAGATGTTCCTCTGAGGAATACACACAACTCTGTGGAGAACAGCCACTGGTCTCCAGGGATCTTCATGGGCCCACTGACTGTCTCATAAAATCTGTTTCAGGAGCGTCCATGTTTCGGAACCCTGCGGCGAGGGCCATCTAAAGCATTTAAAACTGTCAGTCATGCCAAGGTCCTAGGAGGCCCGAAGTTGAAAACTTTTTGGTGGACAGGTCAGAACTTTCTCTGTATCTCTGAAACATGGTTATATCAGTGAACTCCCACTAATGTGTTTATGGTGTCTGGATGTCAGTGTTTTAAATGGCGCAGGGCAGAGGGAAGGGGAGCTGCAGTGCTGTGAAGAATGGCTTAAATGTCAATATGTTGTGTTCAAAGCAGTTCACACAGTAGAATTTGTTGGGTTTAAAATAATAATAATAAAATAATAATAATTCACTATCACAGGTGCATACTATTTGGAGTTCAAATTAAAGTGAAAAAATAATTACAACTTAATTACTTTTATATGCGAGCATTGTTTATGTCAGGTTGCTGAGAAATTGACTGATGCAGAAATACTACAGCAACTTGTGCAAATGTTTTCAGAATACTGCTGCAACACATTTACTTGTACAATTAACTCTATAAGGGAACAATTTACTATGAAGGTTCAGAAGAAAAATAAGAAAAAATCATCTAACCTGGCATTACAAAAATCTGTGTAGAAACTGATGAAGAATAGAGATTCAACCTTCAGGAAAGCTATTCAGTCTGAAAGAGACATAGATATGTTGATTTGTAAAAGAAAAAAAGTTATTCAAGAACTTAGAATAGCTAAACCTTGTCTTCTTCTCCATATACTGTAATGAGTGAGGCAAAACATAGTGGTAAATTAATATCGAAAAAGATTAATAATCTTACCCACATTTTTGGAGATCCTCAGATCAAAGCTTGGGGAAAGTTAATTGAAGACAGTATTTCTTCTGCTTAAAGTTTTAACCATTAGGTAAAAACTTGAACTGGATATAGCTCTTGTAGATGCTGTGGGTCGAGTTAGGAAAAAAGCCATTGTCATATTGTTTTTTTAAATCAGGAGCAAGCATCTATGGACACATAAGCATCCTGCTACCACTTTCAAATGTTGCTCAGAAAGTTGTCATGGAAGAACTGATAACTTTACACAAGGAGTTTTGGGTTACATCACATGCAGCTGTGCATAAAGCGTTTGACACAGGTAATCATGATGTTTTCATTATAATTTTTTTTAATCTAGAACACTTGTGTGGTTGTTTTTGTATTCATCCATTAGGGTGCCGTATTAAAGATAATAATGTCGAGGAACATGAGGTGTACAACAGGTGTTCCTCAAGGATCCATGTCAGGCCCCTTGTTTATTTAGTCTGTTCATCAATAAACAGTGTTGTAGAATAGAATTGCAAATGTTTGCCGATGACACTGTCATATACTCACAAGTAAAAACAGCTGAGCTAACAGCTGAGAAGCTAAGAACTGCAATGGAAAGGATTGAACAATGGCTAGATGGATCACGTCGCAGCTTGAACATTGTCATTAAGGATGAACATACTGATTAGTCATTGAATTTAGATATCTTTCTATGGATGTAGCAAAGATATTTATGCATGCTTTGATCTGTTCCCACTTGTTTTATTGTTTAACATGTTAGGGGCAGAAGCATTCATTAAACCACTCGATAAATACACATGCATGTGTATCTGTGATCATGTATCATGCATCATGTGTTTTGTCTTCTGTGTTTGTTTTCTTTCTCGTTTAAGCCAAATCTTAAAAGCTAAAGAGGTTTAGTTTCTGTATCTGTGTATTTTAAATACTTCAAGAAATGAACACTCTTTCAAAAATGACATACAAAAATCTACCATGAAATAAAATATTAATTATTATTATTATTGAATTATATAGTATATTTGTATTCATATGATAATTTATTTCATAATGTCTTGTATATTTGTTTTATAGGCCTTCGAACACCCTGCTGCGCACACTGGAACAAAAAATGTTCGCTGTCCATGGTCCCGAATTATTTCAAATAATAAAAATTCTAGAAATGATGATGCTTTTATGGTACAAAAATGGTTGCCATAAAGATATAGATCTTCACCTTTCCAGGTCAAGGGCAGTAGATTCCATGTTTGACGACGTGGAACTAACTCCGCAAAGCCCCCACTCTTGTGCTAAGTGTAATAAATTGTGGATGAGTGATTTCTGAGGCATGGCACCTAAATCCATCATCCATATAGGGAGGGCAAGGTCACCTTGCATCTGATTGAAAACTCTTTATTCAAACAGATGAATTGCTTAAACGTAAAGATTGTAGTTGTTGAAATGTTGCATAATACATTGCTATAATAACATCCCAGCAAGCTCTACTGCGACTGTGGCCAAATGTACAACAGTTGGCCAAGATAAAGATGCTCTGCAATGCTTGGGTAGCAACTGGAACTCTTCCACTCTTGCTTTCACACTTGGAAAAATATTAATATCTTCAACTCTACATATCTACATGTGAATTATTTATCACACACTTGACCCCTTGAGAGTTCATGAGATCACTGGACAAACGCATGACAGCTTTGGTTTCAGGGTGTACCTTTAATCTGGTCTCCTCCGGTGACCCAGGTCTAAGTAGTGGAGCTTGGAGAACACAGCCCACATGAATCATGCATAAAACATGCACATGGCCATATAACCCTGAGTGAAATGGTTCAGTGAAAGCAGCAACAGCAGATGAACGAGGGCTCAGGTGGACGTTTTGAAAATACTCCAACGGGATTCAAATGTGACAGGGAAAGATATGAAGGGGAGATCCATCACAGGCGGTCCTGCCATTGGAGAAAAAGGTTGAGAAGTGGGT
This sequence comes from Pempheris klunzingeri, assembly GCF_042242105.1. Lineage (NCBI taxonomy): Eukaryota > Metazoa > Chordata > Actinopteri > Acropomatiformes > Pempheridae > Pempheris > Pempheris klunzingeri. The sequence goes on from NC_092023.1 coordinate 25,870,038, forward strand.
GGCCTTCAAGTTAGGGGCCTCATCCTCTCTCACGTCCCTTGCTCATACATGCATAAAGAATTAGAAAAGGAGGGTGCCCTGCTGGAGCTTCAAGGATATTCAGCAGGTATTAAGTGTCTAACACAGTATAAGGACAGCATGACATGGCAGGTGGTAATGATTCATGAACTGTGTGGAAAATACTGCACAGACAGCAAAAAATAAGGGATTTGTCTTGTTAATCGGATTTGAATTAAGGGTCTTTTGAATTTGTGAATTCGTAGGGGCCTGAGGAGGAAAAAATAGACATAATTTTGTTGCAGAAATATATTACTTCTGTTTTTCTATCCTGTTGTCAGTTTGTAACCACTGAGATTTATCTTAAGATATTTTGAGGGTCCCAATGCCCAGTTTAGGAGCCGCTAGTTGGCTATCTGTAAGTGGTAAATATGCACAACATTTAGGGGGAATGTTAAGTAATGATTTAGCATTAATATATGGTAATATCTTCACATAAATAGAAACCGTTGTCATGAATATTGATTTGTATATTTTACTACAGTTTCTTCTTTTCCAGTGTTTGTGGAAAAGTACCAGATGCACGCTGTCCCTTTTCTTTTTTTGTTGTTGCATTTAATAGAAGTCAAAATAGAGAGAGGAAATACTGGCTGACAGATAGGATGGCATGGAACAAAAGTGCTGGGCGAAAAATACAAACTAAAGTTGTTACATTTTCACAGTATTAGCCGCCAGGTCACACCGCTTTGACCTTTAACTTTCCGAGTAGCCCCTGGCAAATGCAAATGAGTAAAACATGCACAAGTGTGAATGAGGTTGCTAAATGTCAGCTCCTCTGACTGTCAAAATCTGCACTTTCCCAGCTTTATTTCATTTTCAAAACCGCAAGACAGCTATGTTAGATTATAATTTTTTTAAATCTGATTTTCATTCGCTGAACCAATGAAATGCCTCCAGAGAGTGTCTGCCTCCTTCAAATGCACTGTGCACTGTATATGTGTTGGCTATAAGGCTCCATTCTGCTAATGCTTTAATGACCCCCATAGGGAGCTCTTTTTTTCATTCCCCTTCCACAGTAAGGTCAGAGGTCAGGGTCAGCTGAGGAGCAGCCTCCCTGAAGGAAGAAGCCAATACAGCCATGTGTGGACGGGATTCACTGCTCTGCTTAAGCGTGCTTTAGCTGAATGGCTGTTTGCCAACAGTGGGGCTTTAACCCTCTCCGCTTGAGTGGTGGTCTCTCTCCATAAACACTGTGGCACTCTCCGGCCCTACCAGCCTCTGAGCTGACTGAGCTCCAACAGTTATGGCAACACATGTGAGCTAAGATCAGATCAGCTGCCGCCTGACTGGCCGCCCCTCACTCCCCTCACTCCCCTCGCGGCGGTTTGGATGGCACTGTTCGCGTTGGGCTACACCCACGCAGAGGCAAAGAGGTAAGGCCTAACGAAGGCTGTCGAGCTAAATCTATCACAGGCGAACACCTTGGAACAACGTCCTCCATCCTAGCAACCTTTTTTCTCTCTCGATGAAGCTGATTAGAAAGTATAAAAGCTTTAAGTGCTGCTGCGAAGCGTTAAACGTGCACTGACAGTATTATTATCACTTGATTTCTTCGAAGTACCAAAATAAAGATGGGATGATAAAATGCAGCATGTGTTGCCTGTTGTATTCCATTATTCCGCTATGATCCCTGCGATTTGAAAGAGGCGAATCGCTGCTGAGGGTGTAAAACAAATATTTACCATGTGCCTCTTGAGCCAAATCTTTGTCTCAAGTGAAGGAGGTGATCAAAGGCACAAAAAAAAAAAAACTCCTCCGTGGTTTTAGTTGTGGCATAAAATATCTTTTTCCCCCACCTACTGTAATGGAGGGGTACCACACATCATCATGACATGATATTTTGAGCATTCATTTTGGGCAGCTTTGGAGACTCCAAATCAGCTGCGAGTCCATGGCGTGCGTCATTGCGCAGCGGCGCGTCCAGCCCATAGTGGTTAATGGGAATCCGCTGACAGAGCACAACCAGTTGTTTTTGCGGGCGTATGTATGTGCGGATCAGCGGGTGCTCTCTTTAACTGGATGGAAGTCACGCTTACAACAGCACCGATCTGAGGGAGGCGTCTTAACGTTAAGGACTCTAATTTCCAGGATGCACTGACATGTATGACAGGCTCGCGGCGATCGGCAGTAACAGGTAAAGTTGGGATTTTAACTTCACTGCTGTGGCTGATATGAGTTTAAAATGATGGTGGCTCCTGCTCACGTTTGCTGCGCCTCACATTTTTGGAGACGTTTGTTCTCTTTTCGTGCGCTTTTTTTTTTTTTCTCATCAGCGCGCCTTTGAATGGAGCGGACTGTCTAATGCAGTCTGGATACAACAGTCCGCTGGCAATTTAAACTTTGAAGCGTGGAATCAACCTTTTTTTTTTAGTCTGAAAACATCCAAAAATGTGTCAAAACGATGTCAGGCTCATCTCGGTGTTACTTAACAGCCAAATACATGGATTCCATGTGTGTGTCTATACGCGCGCACACCTCGGTGCGTGTGTGTGAGTCTCCCTCCTCAGTCCTGCTGCTTTTCAATTAATTCTGCCTGTGCGAGCTGCTGCTGCACCAGTGCGTAGATGATGCTCTTTGTTGATGCGGACGGGGGTTAGGAGGTTAACAAGTTCTTGCTTAAGCACGTAAAACACTTAATCTGTGATTGTTTTTCCCCAGGGCCGTGGTTTTTTTGCAGATTGCGCTCAGGTTACGATTGGACTAACGAAGTATTTCGACTGTGGTCAAGCTCATAAAGCAAACTGCAACCTGTAATTGGTCACAGGGGTGATTTTAGGGATGACAGTTATCGAAGTGACTTGAAGGTGAAGGTCAGGAATGAAATGAATGGAGACCCTCAGGGTGATGTGCTGCATAGCTGTGCCTTTCCAGGAGGTGTGTGTGTGTGTGTGTGTGTGTGTGTGTGTGTGTGTGTGTGTGTCACTGGGAGGTATAAATGGAGAATTAATCAGGGTTAAGCAGTGCAGCCTGAAGACATTTAGAAGCCAGTCTAACCTTGTGTATGAGACAGCTCTTATCAGTGGTGCTATCTACTTTGGCCAATCTCTACCCAGCGGCTCTGCATCAGATAAAAACAGTTATGCTGTCAAGCCAACAGACAAATGCTCCAGGCAATGCTGTGATTCAACTGTGATAAAAACTAATTAAAACTGCGCTAATGCCCCACAAAGCCTTGTGATATGAATTTCCCCGAGTCTTCCTTTAATTTCTCAAACTATATTTACCACAACTATAATGACTGTTATCAGCGGAATAAGCACAGATTGTAAGGCATACTTAATTGGTGCAGATTTTTGTTCACTCATTGGGTATAAACTGCCAGCTGTCTTTCAGATTTAGCCCTCACAGTGCAGGCCAGCCATCACAGGAAGGCACAGGAAGGGAGAGGGAGGGATTTACATAAATAGAGTTGTGTAGAGATAAGGGAAAGGCTCTTTGTTATCATCAAAACTCCAGAGCGCAGAGTGTATTTTCCTTCCCTCTCAGATGGCACTGAGGAATTGGAGTGGCTGTGGCCTGCTGGACATGTTACAGCATTGTCTGTTTTTCACTTTTCTCCCTCTGTATTGATTTCCCGCTCTCAGTTTGCTTCTTCTTACCTGATTATTGACTGCTTGCTGTGGTCTAGCAAGCTAAATAGGAGCATTGTCCTGTGTCACTGCTGGGTGATTCATCTTACAGTCGTTTGACTCAGATTTATTTCAGCCTCATCTTTTAAATCTGGTGCAGATCTTACAACCCCACTTGTTGATGCTTTTTATATTTTTGCACAGAATTCATGGCAACATTTTAGACTCACTGCGTTTGTTTGCACTGCAGACACGTTATGGCTGCAGTTATGTCACTATGTAGTTTTTCTCTTATGGGATCTTGCCTCGACTAGGTGGTATAGTGTCATGTGTCATTGGTAATGTAATCTGATGGCATAAATCCTCCTGGTATTGTCCATTCTCAAGCTCTCACAGTGTCCAGATGTATCTTCAGATCAGCTGGTGTCCCTCAAGCCTTTCTTTTGAAGGATTACAGTTGATTACATGTGAACTGTGGCCAAAGCCCTGAGGTGTGGTCTTGACAGACCAGAAGCTCTCAAGCAGCTACATACAGTATGTTTCATTGGTTTGTGAATGAGTCTCGCTCTCATTTCTAAATATAACGCTAGCATGGCTCTAATCAACCACAGAAAAATCTTGTTCGGCTGAAATACTACCTGCTCTTCAAGCGGGGAGAAGTGGGTTTATTCCACCGCTACGCGAATTCATTCACTGAAGACGAAGAGGAAGAAGTGCATGAGGAAGAACAGGGAGCAGAAAAAGAAAACCCATGTGTCTTGACAGTCCAGTGAATGAATAGTGTAAAGGTGGAGTAATGGTCCGACCCTTCGTCCATCCCCTGTACAAAGAAGGACACGGAGCAGAGGAAGTGGAACTATAGCGCTAAGCAGAAAATGTGTGTACTGACACATGTTTTCTTTCTCTGCTCAGCTTTCTTCTTGTTCAATCCAGCATTGGTCATCAACTAGTGCTGAATTACAGTATTGCGGCATTATTAAGAAATAATTGTCCAACCTATGAAAATGTGGTCAAGAAAGAGCATACTGGCCAGATGACATCATCCCTACAAGCTGCAGCCAGTTAGCTTAGCTTAGCTTAGCTTAGCACGAGTCCAAAGGTAACACATCATGGAGTCTTGACATCACCGAGCGTCATCAAAGGTTGTCAGGCACCCACCTGGCTAAGAAATAACCACCCATTAAACCTCAATGTATCATTTCAGGTTTTGTGTGGTTTAAACAAATAAGACATAGAGTTTCTAAGTGGGACAGGACACTGGTTCTGGAAATACCTTTCTCCATTCTGCATTCCCATTTCAGATTCTCCTTTATTTGAAACCCTTAGTGTTGCTTCACATTGAAAAACAGGATTTCCAGATAATGCAATGACCCTGTTGGCTTATTACAGTTTTAATTATTTTAGTTTTGTTCCTGAGAAATATTTCTCTGGCGTGGTGGGTGGCTCTAAATACTGAAAATACTCATGATGTGGACATATTCCTTCTCCTCCTCCTCCTCCTCATTGACCTCGCCAGTATCATCATTGCTGTAATTGCGAGCCTGTACATTTCAGACACCGGAGACCTGTCTGGAAAGATAAGAAGTGGCAGTCACTCACAGCCTGAATCGAAGCTTCTTAACCTCCAGATGAAATGGGGAAAAGGGGAAGAGTGGCTGCCGCCAAGATAAAGTCCATGGAGTCCCTACTGTTTCTGTGAGACGTCGCCTTGGTGTGTTTGAAAGAGACAGAGCAAGACAGAAAAGTGAGAGAGAGAGGGTCTCTGATGAGAGGTGAGCTGAGGAGTCACTTTTATATAATAATGTTATGTTGGTGAGACTTAGTGAGAATCATAAAGACCCAACAATGACAACATCACTCCTAGCATAGTAACAGAGCCTGAACTATTCTGCCACACAGTCAAATACTCCATTACTCTATTCCATCACTCTCACATTAGTGATTCTCTAAGAGCTATTTTTGCACCAATGAACTTGTGGAACCTCTGTAAAAATCTGAAAAAAGGAAGTGGACAGAAGTTTGAGTGCTAGACGGAATGCTTTCATATTGTGTGTGTGTGTGTGTGTGTGTGTGTGTGTGTGTGTGAAGCACACTGGTAGAAATGCTCTTACCCACTTTATCTCTACCTTCACTCTGCTTTAGCTCATTAATGCAAATGTCTAATCAGCAACGTCACGCGTCAGCAACTCAGTGTATTCACTCCTGTTGACATGGTTAAGATTAAAACCAAAAATGGGCAGGAAAGGTGATTTACATGCCGTCTTCTTCAGGGTTTCTAGTGAATGGTCCAGAAAAAGAGAGAATATTCAGTGAGCAGCAGTTCTCTGGGGGAAAAGGCCTTGTTGATTGCAGAAGTCAGAGAAGAATGGCCTGACTGGCTCGAGCTGATAGAAACGCAACAGTAACTCAAGTAACTATTTGTAACAACAACTGGTAAACAAAACAGAAGAATCTGCCATGAATGTCAAGTGAAACATAATCACTTGCAGCTAGCAGGGGACTGAGAGTTTGTGTGTGAGGCCACAGGCTGACAACTTCCCACTCTGATATATATATTGTGATTTCATGTCCACTGATCATGTTCTTACATACTTCTTTTCCTCTTTCCATTGATCACATTCTCTGTGTTTATAGCAAAGTACGTCTGTAGTTTTGAGACACTAGCAGTTTCTGTTCCCCTCCGCTGACTCAAACAGCGTCAGAGTTAGCTTTTAGGATGACGGAGGCTAAAGGTCGGTGAACAGGTTGGTGGCGTTGCCTCCTTTTGCTGTTGCTGTCCAAAGGCATTTCCTGCAGACTGGGGTGAAAAACAAAATGGAACTCAAAAAGCTCCGGCACCGGTGAGCCGACTTTTTCAGATTGGGGTAGACATTTTCGGTCACACTTTATTAGGTTACCTTGCTACCTAATGCTGTGGCAGAAGGATTGTGACAGAGGGTGAGGGCTTCATCAAGTTCATTTCTTTATGCACTTTCCTACCATATGTGTGTGCTCACCTTTGTTTCCTAGTTTTTCTGCCTGACTGCATATGTCGTTCATATGTCATCTGATTTGTGACAAAGGCCTGTTACTGCTACAGTGTGCAGCACTACTACTACTACTACTACTACTACTACTACTACTACTACTACTCCCTTCAGAGTAAAGTACTTGGTTTTCATTATGCAGCTCATAGTAAACGAGTCATTTTGGATATCTGGTCTTTGTTTGGGTGCTAGCCTTGTCTAGGCCAGCACCCAAACCTGGCTTTTATATCAGGTACAGTGGCAAGAAAACGTATGTGAATCTTTTGGAATTTCATGGTTTTCTGCATTAATTTGTCATAAAATGTGATCTGATCGTCATCTAAGTCATCTAAGGGTATTGACAAATATAATGTGCCTAAAATAATAACGCAAAAAAATGTTCATGTCTTTATTAAGAACAACCATAAAAACCTCATAGTGCTAGTGGAAAAAGTGTGTGAACCCTTGAGTTAATGACTTCAAAAAAGCTAATTGGAGTCAGGTGTGAGCATACCTGGAGTCTTGTTAAGTAAATGAGTTTGGAGGTGTGGACTAGAGCTACTTTGACTGATAAAAGCCACTCAAAGCTTTTGAGTTTGCGCCGCACAAGAAGAATACGCTTATGTGAGTCATGCCTCGCTGAAAAGAGCTTTCAGAGGATCTACGATCAAGAATTGTTGGTTTACATAAAGCTGGAAAGGGTTACAAAGGGATGTCAAAGACTTTAGAGATTCACCAGTCTGCAGTCTACAAATGGAGACACTTTGGGACTGTGGCTACTCTACCAAGAAGTGGGCGCCCAGTCCAAATGACCCCCAGAGCACAACGAAGACTCATCAGTGAGGTAAAGAAACAACCCCGAGTGACAGCCAAAGATTTGAAGGCGTCATTGGAACTGGCTAACATCTGTCTTCATGAGTCTATAGTACGTAAAACATTGAACAAGCAGGGTGTCTATGGCAGGACACCACAAAGGAAACCGCTGCTTACTAAAAAGAACATTGCTTCATGCCTGAAGTTTGCAAAAGAGCACAGTGACACTCCACAGCGGTATTGGCAAGATGTTCTGTGGACTAATGAAACGAAGATTGAACTATTTGGAAAGAAAACACGGCACTACATCTGGCGTGAAAAGGCCACAGCATATCATCATGAAAACATCATCCCAACCGTAAAGTGGGGGGGGAGTCAAGCAGGTATTAATTCTAAGGGTTCACTTACTTTTTCCACTACCATGTTGAATGAGTGTGTTCAATACAGACATGAAAGATCAGATTTTTTTATTCGTGTCATTATTTCAGGCACATTATGTTTGATTTGATTTCTACGAAGATCAGATCACATTTTATGACAAATTAATGCAGAAAACCATGGAATTCCAAAAGGTTCGCATACTTTTTCTTGCCACTGTATGTTAGCATACGTCTACGTTGTTTATATTGGGTATTCTTAACAGTGATGGTTAGCTATCTAGACACCATGTTCGTGCCAGATCGTGATTTTCTTTTTCCTTTTTGCAGCGGCTGTGGTGCCTGCTGGCGACTCTTAAGGCTGGTCAATAATCATTCATGCAGAAAAAGATGTTTTGTTGTATATTTTTAGGGCTTTGAAGAAGCACAAGACTAAATGACTTAAAACATCACTGCCATCCTTCAGTAAGTCTATGACAGAGAGAAATGAGAATATGGAGGAAAGGGTGAATTTGTGTATGGACTAGCAGCTCGGAGGCCACGAAGGTTGATGTGCTATTGATGTGACTCATCCTGTATGTCAGGAATAAGTAAGTACCTCAAAGATCAACAAAGGAGAGAAAAGCCTGAGAATTAGATCAAGTGACTCAGTTCTGCCTGACATATATTTTTATATTTACTGCTGCCCTTTTCAAGTTAGCTTAAAATCAAATTGCCAGCAGTTAGAGTCACTGCTGAAAGACAGGTTTCACTTTCAGAGGGCTGCTACCTGTCCTCACGTTCACTAGGATGGTCACTGAGCTCGGAGTGATGCCGGGACAGATGGGCTGACAAACATGGGCTGAAGAGTGGAGATATCTGTGCATTGGTTAGCTGTGGTGCTGCGGTGATAAAGCATGGTCTCGTCTCCTAAAGAACAAGTAAACAAATACGTGGTACTTTGAAGATTTGGGTTAAAACAGTGGTAGTCAGCAGCCAGCTCTCTATGTGCTCGATTTTGCACCCGTTCGTCTTTCTAAGTGTATTTTGGCTGGAGGTTGTGTACTGTAAATGTAAAATAAGGCCATACAAGCTTGTTGGAAAGCTGTGTGGAATTTATTTGCTAAGAACAAAAGGATGTGAGCAGACAGATGGATCCAAACACACCAGATAGTGAGAAAACTAAAGACTAAATTGTTATGTAGTTTTCTCATTAACTGTCTGTTCCATCTGATCCACTGACAACTAGGACTTATACAGACAAGACAAAACAATCTTATACCTACAGATTTTTTTTTTTTATCACTAACGTGAATGTTGTCAGTGTTTTGTCTCCCTAGTTAGTGTCCAGAATTTTTTTCAGGGTTGAAAACAACTCATGAATGGATGTTTGCAGGATTAAAGTAAATGCATTATTTTGAAGGCATATGTCTTGTTAGCTTGTTACAAGTTTGCTGCATGGATTCTGTTCATTTTTAGTATTTTCTCACAAGCAGTTAAGTTTTCTCTTTTCTTGCACTGGAGTAAAAACTCTTCTGGATCAATATATGATGAGCGATGATGCAATTTAAGAACTGGATCATGAAAATTATCGTTTTGTAGGATGCATCCCACTTTTTTGCAGTTCACTTGGTTTGTATTGTGGATCTTACATCACTGTTTCAGACATCATAACTATCCTCTTGACATAGAGTGAGGGTAAAGTAAACACAGATATCAGATAGAGTCAAGCATTCGGATTGAAAGATCAGTGGAAGTCACGCAGGCTTACCGACTGAACGGCTTCCACGTGAGCAGGCATAATTCATCCATTTTAATTCATTACCACCGTGCATGTATAGATAATCATTTCTAATGGCATCTCTCAGTAGGGGTCCCAGCATAATGTGCCGGGAAAGAAGAAGCAGAAATAGTAATGCATTTACTTGAAGTATTTAACATGCACAATAGCGCCATGTAATTTGTAATTTTATATTGAAATATTTCAATGCTCTGAATTTTGACTATTTTATGCTGAATTTGCTCACTATTCTAATTCCCCAAACTTTACGTTTGTACCATTTACAGTACGGACTAACACTGTTATGTCTGGTTTTGAACATCCTTCATTGAGCTTACAGCACTCTCAAATGCGCACTCTGGGGTGCAAATGTAGTACACTCAGTCATTAGCTCAGCCGGCTGTGAGTGGCAGGTCAGTGAGGAGGTGTACAGTAATCAGGTTAAACGATTTAACATGATGGCAACGTCCCTTTTTTACTCATACAGAATATAATACATGGCTGTTAACAATGTCAGGCTTTCATAAGGAATGAAAAAAGCCAAGTTAAATTCATTGTGCAGTAATGGTAAAAAAAAAAAAAAGAAAAGTTAAAGGACTGCTTAACTTACACAAATAACTGGAGACACGTCGCAAAGAAACACAACTGAGGAGACAAAAGGTGCCTGACTGCTTATAATTTATTCATTCAGACATTTTTGCTCTATTTTGAATACTGACATTTGGCAAAACTTGTACTTTGAATCAAAAACGTTCTTTCTTTTGTGGAACTATATCATAGCCTATCAAACTCCCTGTGCAGCGTTTGTTTATCGTGAACATCGCTCCATGGACGGACACGCTTTGCAGGGTGTTTTTGCATCATTGCAACATCTGAACTAGTCATATCTGTAAATATTCCCTCTCACTTTCTCTTATATGATGTAATCAGTATCAGAGGCCTCATATATTACATTTCTGAAGCTTACCCAGCGCAGCCAGTGATGGGTGGGTGGACCTCTCGTGTATTTTGATGCTTCAATTCAATCTCTCTGATGTTATGGATTGCTGTTTTGGAAAAGATTCTCGCTAGTAGTGTTTGACGTGGCCACAGCCCACAGTATCCTGAGTCTTCTATTTTTAAGCTTTGATTCAAAAGCCTTAACTCTGTCTCAGTGCAGACTAAGGAGAAACACTACAATGGAATAAGTAATGCTAGATTTTACAGCGTAATGCTTTGTGTTACTTCTGGTTGCTGTGCCTGAACATTCATCTGAACATCTCCCAGAATGCAGTGAAAACTGCAATAACAATACATGATAAGTAACAAGTTAAACAAATCTCTCAGTTTTCTCTTTGCAGCCAGATTGATGCATTTAACGTGCATTTAAACATTTGTTAAAATCCAAATCTTCCTCTGAGGGGATATTCTCCAGACAGCCCTAATTTTCTTTATCCACACAACGTTCTCAGCTTTCCTATCCCTGACCTGTATCCCTGAAAACTGAAAACTGAAGCTTGTGCAGCGTTGTAGCACTGAGAATTAGTGTCAGGAACATCACAAAATCTGCCTCCCACTTGGACAACCATGCGCAATAATGCCATGTCTCACCTGCTACAGAACCACACACCGTGCATTATGTAATCAAAACTGTAGTCACAGCGCTAAAATTACCACCAACAGGTCTTACTGTATTTCAAGCCTCCACCACTGAGAGCCACTTTAACGCAGCAGCTGAAGAACTTTCAGCTTTACATTTAATATTTCTTTAGCCCATCTTGCCATCTGCGTTAGACAGGTCTCTGTGGTTAAGTCATTCTGGTCTCTGAGGGTTCTCTGTCTGCTTTCATCCTAAAAGATGTATGGGAGAGACAGAGAGAGAGAGAGAGAGAGAGATAGGAAACAAGAAGATTCTCTTTGAAGGAAACTGCAATATGTTTTATTACTTTCCACCCAAGTCTGGAGCATACAGTGCCGCACTTGGAGCTGGGCTGAAATGAGCAACAAGAGGTCATTGAGCTTTTGAGAGAATGTTCCTCAGGCATGTCAGGACTGTAGCTTCCTATTGTTTGATTCAGAAGTCCAGGGGAATTGTCCTACGTCTCAGTGTCGGTGAGAGAACTGCCGTTACCTGGGTGATAGATATCGCCTCAGTAAAAATCATCTCAGTAAAAAAAACATTTGTGGAACTGCAGACTGTAAATATTAAGATAGGACACGGGTCACAGACCATCTGTGATGTGTGCCGGCTGATTCAGTTTGAAAACTGCTCCTGAAAAAGGAAGATGTAGGAGTGACTGAATTAGTGTTATCTCACATCCTTGCTGATGCGTATCAAACAAGCTTGGTTTCACAGGGAACAACGTTTCTGTATCTTCTTTATGTACTATCATCATCTGCATCTGTCTAAATTGCATGTTATTGTCCTCTGTGATCATTTATTCCAGATAAACTCCACGTGGCGTCTCCAATCCTTCGGCAGCCATGGCGTTCACCGTATCTGGGGGGACCGTGTTCACCATCCTCCTCATTAGCAGGTAAGAGGTAGAAATGCACCAGCTACGATGTACCAGCCACACAGCTATCTAAAGAGGCAGGAAGCACGCATGAGGTGAGCTGAAGAGGAGATAGAGAGGTACTCAGCTGTATCATTTTCTCCCAAACCATCAATACTCAATGGCAACTCCCCATGCATCTGACAAAGAGCACTGAGATTCCGCTGCAACTTTCACGGCGATGCGGAGCAGAACCGATGAGGAAGGATCGAGCATCACATGTATCAGTCAATGCATACAATTGGTGTTATAATCCCTGCAGAGGTCATACAGAGAGAATGATGGGATGTTTTGGTGCATATTTGTCTGTTACCGTGAAGAGAACCCTCTCCTCCTCTTGCAGTTTATTTTCAAAGCACAGAATGCACTTTGCACATTTTAGATAAGGCAAACCCTCTGGGTCTCGCTGAATCTTGCTGTAAGATATTCTCTGTGTAGTGCAGCGCTTCTTTGCACATCATCAACATCAGCTGGGATTAATGTGCTTACAGCAGGTTGCCTGCCTCACTAGTACAGTATGTTTCCATATGCATATGCTTTTAGTGTAAATACCGTATGCTAGACAAAATGATCTCATCTAATGAACCTGTGAGCTTCCAAAGAACCCATGCAGATTACCTTTGCATTGATCTGTGTTATTTTTGTGTCAGTCTCCGATGTGTAATGACACTGTAGTCACTATACTGTGGGCACAGAGAAAGCCTTAGGAACATTTGTACAAGCCAGACCAGAAACATGACTACCAAATATATATTCAGCGTAATTGGTGGGTTCTAACTGTATTGCAGCAGGTCTTTGTTCTATTTGTCAATTTGATCGATTCAAGCGGATATGCTGTCAGCGCTGATGACATGACGACAGAAACTTTGCAAGAGAAAAATATGTTTTCTGATTTGAGACAGAGAGAAACTGTGGGGGGGTGACATGTATCATCATGCTGCTAGCAGAGGTGACGTTCTCTCTTTATTTGGGCATGTTCAGGTAATTCAGGGTCAGGTCTAATTAACCTGGGTCTGTTCAGACAAGGTCTGAGTGGTCTCTGCTCCCTTTTTAAACTTTGACCCCATACTCTTTTCTCTAGTGTCGTCATCAGGTCAAACTAATGACATTCCCATCAGCCTCAGCTGTACTTTGTGATTAGTGCTAATAAGCAAATGCTAATCTAAGATGGTTAACATGGTGAACATTATACCTGCTAAACATATATCATTGCTGTAGAGTCTAAAGTCTTGCTGACGATGTATTCTTGCAGGTAGGGTTTGTGCAGGTTGTCATTTACATCTATGTGAAAGCCTATTTTCAGATACATACATATACAGTAATAACATGTCATGATGTTATAATAAGAAATGGCAGTCTCTGCAGACCAACCCTACATGCAGACCTCTGAGGGTAACGGACTCTCATTTGTAATAAAAAGAAAACGGTTCAGTGTGCAGCTTCGCCTTGCGATGCTCAGCTGCTTTGACTTTGACTGTTTCTGCTTGCGACTGGAAAATAGAACAACGTCTTGTTTTCCTGTGTCTCAGTGCAGAGATGTGCAGCCCACCATAAAAAGGGGGTGTTTTTGAAAATTCAACTTGAATTTAGTGACAAGTCGCCTCTTTATCTTGTGATTTGTAGCATTTCAACATCAAATGTTTGCATGTGTGCAGGATAGATTCTGACTCAGACAGACCTTTATCCTTAAATTACATATTATGGATAACAAATGCTATTCCTGCTCAACGCTCAGTCCTTTTCAATTACATCTCTTTATTGCACATTGAGACAGGCCGCCAACGTAACAAATCTTTTTTTTTTTGTTTGTTTGTTTCTAATTTGGTCTGTTGTTGGCTTAATAAACAAACTAATCCTGTGTTATTTAATTATGTAAATGGTAATCCAATGATTTCAGATGGTAACAAATTACTCAGTATGTAATTACTATGATCTCCAAGACAGTGTGAGTATGAAGGTGATTTACCATGGCCTGCGGTCCATCAGCATTCAGCATGAGGGACTCAGCTCAGAGGCCTTGATATCTTGACCCATTAGCAAACACTGCTTGCCCTCCGCCACTGTAATACAAATGCACTGCAACCATTTCCACTAATATAAATGGCCACATTATTGACCGTGCAGCTTTACGACGACTGTCCCTAACCTTGACAATGCTGAAACTGCCAGGACCCTCACCTTACAGCAAACAAGTACCTCATTACAGGTCAGGTCACAAGCAACATAAGCTCATAACCAGTCATGGAAGTCTCACATTCATCCAGCAGAAAAGGCTCATGGGACGTGAATGGCCTCTTTGAGAAGACTGATGTGTTGTGCTTCATGTTGAGGACACAATATATCACCTATGTGGCTGAATTCCAAAATGACATGTCGGCACATGCTTCAGTGTCAATCCAGGCCCTAGATAACTTCCTATTTTTCTCCCTGAGTCAAAAGAACAAAGCAAAAAAATTCAAGAGCATAGGCTGAAGATCACAGCTGAGCTTGTTATAAAAAAACCCAAAAGAAAGCTTAAAGAAAAAAAACCTTCAGTGTTTGTCCTCTGAGGCAGCCAGCCTTGACTTTGGCTGGCATGCGAAGTATTTACTGATTGTTGACTAAACATAGCAATGGTCCAGAACAAACATTTAAGTCGCCTTGAAAAATGTATTGATTCATCTGCTCAAATTTGAACTGATGATCACTTTGAGGCTGGTGTCTTGCAAGCTAAAGGTCAACAGAATAAAAGGAGAAGATGCTTGAGGAAAAACAAAGCACCTGCCAATAGAGTTACAGTGAACCTGCAACATGGAACATTTCAAATATTTTATTTACCCAAATAAACAGAAACAATAAATGTGACTGCTGCAATATCTGACTGACCTTTTGCTGAGCCCATCCACCTTTGTTACTGTTGTTAAAGTGCTTCACACACCCAAGAGTGCAGAGAATGTTTTTTTGTTGGTATGAGGAACTTTTTACTGGTCGTTCTTGGAAGAATGAACTCGTAACGTCACGTGAGACAATGCAATTGTGCAGGTACATAAATTAAGCATCTCTATATATATATATATATATATATGATGCATCTGTAAAATATACTTAATTTCTTCCAAACTGTAAAAACCCAAGCACCCGCAGTGGAATTTCCTTTCAAACTTCATGTTAGGCAGCAGCTAACATTAGCTGCAGCAGTTAGCTTAACTTTAACACAAATGGTGTATCAAAAAAAGCAAAACACTTTCTTAATTAACAGTCTTTCTAATGCATCAGTATATCTGCACATCACCATTATTTCTTAAACCCATTCCAGATGCAGTTTTTAATTCACTAACACTTTAGCATAA
The DNA here is from genome assembly GCF_042242105.1 of Pempheris klunzingeri. Lineage (NCBI taxonomy): Eukaryota > Metazoa > Chordata > Actinopteri > Acropomatiformes > Pempheridae > Pempheris > Pempheris klunzingeri. Next base: position 25,885,481 of record NC_092023.1, read on the forward strand.
TCAAGTGGGATTTTACATGGTGCCACCATCACCTTTGCAGGTAGCGGTTTTTATAACAAACTGACAAAAGGTCAGTGGCGTTTAACATAACAAAATTAGCGTCATGTCTAGTGGACATTTTCTCCAGTCAGCAGCTTTGTCTAGTTGCAGTCAAGCCAGCTACCGCCTGAATTTTGATGGACGTCTGTTACGTTAGTGTTCTTGCATCCTTTTTTGGCCGCTCCAAGCACCGGTACTGTAACAGCACAGATAAACACACATGAAAAGACCGGCTGACATGACCGGGCTTTTGTAGTTTTCTACAGAACAGATCCAAAACACCTTCACACTTGACATCGCACTCCCTTGGGTCCTCAGAAATACACTCGCCAAGTGTGAAGTCGATCAGATGAGCGGTTCACTAGAAAATCACTAGAAAACACACACTCACACACACACACACACACACACACACACAGTCACATATGGACAGAGAATCTTGTTAGATAAAAATAAACAGAATAGATACAATACAGTAGATACAAAGTGATGATTTATTTGAGCACATTAAACTACTATAGACTCTGCACACTTGCCTCATGTCAAAATAGGTTCACACTCACATTTGCTGATAAAACAGGTTTGATAAGCCTTGTACAACAATATGAGTAAAGTTTATGTGAATATCCCATTACATGTCTCGGTGGGCTTTTCACACCCACATTACAACACTCTCCCACTGACTTTAACCTTCCTGAAGATAAGGAAAATCATTGGTAGGAAAAGAAGTAATGGAAGAAACCTCAGATGGGCATTTAAATAAATGGCAGGAGATATATATAGATATATAGATATATTTACATATATATTTATTGAATTGAATTGAAATATTATAAAAACTATTAATGGAATACAAATGGACATTTTAGACATTTTCATATTAGAGACAATACAGAGAACAATGGAATAAATGATAAGTCATTTGTAATGTGAACTTGTGAAAAGAACAATAAATATAGATATATCTTAGATTATATACTATTAAATGCATCTAGGTAAAATGCTCATGAACAAATAGTAAGCAGATGTAAATAAATTGTAACATGTGTTTATTTTTTTAAACACAAGTACGAGTAAAGCGTATACAAGTGAACTGTGTGCCTACCGTCTCCATGTTCTCCTCTGAGGCTGACCTGAAACCAGCCCTGAGGCTCTCCAGGGACACCTGGCATCAGCAGGCCGGTCCAGATGTCGCTTCGGCAAAAGCAACACGGATGGAGCCATTACAGTGAGGTGGCTGTCTGTCTTTACTGGCTTGCATGCGGCACCTCATGCAGAGTGACAGCAGACATCTTCACCACGCTGAGGCAGTTACAACAGTTTGTAGAATAGCCTGCAGTTTAGCGGACAGAGGAGATGATGGTCATCCTTCACAAAATTATTCATTTCCCCACGTCGGAGGAGACAGAGGAGCTGCGGGGCAGGCTTTGCTCGCCTGGCTGGCCACGAGGCATTCTGCTGTGCAGCAGGTGCAATAAATAGGTGTCATATTAAATACCCCCACCTGCTGAAAACACAAAGGAGCGCTACATGAAGTGAAAGCTTTTCCCATCAGTGGCACCCCAGGGTGTGGGTCACAGCAAAGGCATTTCTAGATATTTACATTGTCAACACAGTGTCTGTCTCAAATCAACAAAGAGTTCCTCCAGTCATCAGCTGGCTCCTTTTTTCCTGGAGACAGGGTTACCCACCTGCAGTATCCTCATGCCACATCACCAGCCTGTAGTGGGTGAGAACACACAGACTGAATTATTCATTACTGTTACTTTGTTACTTAGCATTTAAAAATACCACATAGATTTTATGTTACCTGTAGTTTAATCATCAGGCCAATTTGAAGTACCCTGCCAAGGACCATGCCAAGGACCCTGCCAAGGCTAGGAGCATCATAGAGCACACCTTTGGCATGCAAAACACCCGCTGGTGTGCCATCTTCCAGAGAGCTTTGGAGATTCATTGTTATGTTTCATTAAGTTTGTTAAGTTTAATTTGTGTGTCTTCTGTTATTTCTTGTTTTATTGCTCAACTTTTCCCTCTTGTTTAAGGTCCCTTGACTTCCTGCCCTTGTGTGATCCTGCCCTTGTGCCCCCTTCCCTGGTGCATATATTGTTCTAGTATTGTTATTAATATTGTTGTTCTAGTCAGGTTTGCATCTATTAGTAAGTATATTTTGATAATGTCTGTTGTTTGGTGCCTTGTCCTTGTTGTTTTTGTACAACATTATTACAGGTATCTAGAGTTGCTGGATTTTAAACTTTCCCAAATTTGATAATAAGTCAAAGCTGTTATCGATACACCCTAATAGCATCCAACACTATCCTCCACACAGTGAGGAAATATTAGACACAGTGGCTGTGCCAGTCAAGAATAGAGTTTTATTTTCATGCAACTGTAACCCCCCATTAAGGTGTTTTTGGCCCTGGAAGATGACACATTTACTCCTGTAATAAGCTTGCAGGCTAGCTGCACATGCTAATGTTTGAGGCTAATGTTAGAGTATAATTCCTTACGAATTCACTCTTGTGGTTCTGGTTGTGGAAAAACAAAAACCACGCACCAAACTCTTAAAAGCCTGATTAGTGAGTGTCTAAACTAAGTGTTCCGTATAGTCTTCCTTTAATTTACAATTATCTATATTTACTGTGAATTTGTGAAAACAGCCTCTGGGTAGGAGGGGTATATTTGTGATTTAACCAAAAGCACTATAACTGCATTCCTTTGCAAGTCATTCAACAACCCACATCTACAAATCCAGGCCCCAGCATCAAAGCAGTAGGACTCAATTTCACATGTAATCTCCCTCAATAGAGGCAAAATAATATGTAACACCACAATACTGCATATACAGTAGGAACCAATGGTTTCACAGCACTGGTTAGAGAAAGCATGGATAAGATCCTACTGAAGCCTATTACAGGCAGATTAAAGGCTTACACTATGCTTTTCTTGCTTTTACTGGAGCGACGTGACTTTCCCCTGTATAGAAACTCGTGCTATTTCAGTTTTTTTTTTAGCAATTGATTGTCACAGGAGAGATTACTTTACCCCTATGCTCAGATAATTACATAACCAAACTGTTTCAAACCTGACAACATTTCAGAGACTCATGGAGAGAATTAAATGGTTTGAGACAATACTGGAACGTGCACTTTGTTTTTTTTCTGTGCTGAATAGGAAATTAACTGTTTTAGTGCCACTTGTCAAAATGACTTCGTCATGTCAGTGACAAGTTTTTTAGATTGTGGACTAAAAGGAAATGTTGGGTTTGGAGAAGTTTATTATTTTCACTGTTAATTCGGAGTCACACAAAGTCTCTACATGCGGTTTGAAGGTATGTTGAACTCGGATCATATAAGAAAATGAGATTGGACTTCAACAAGTGCCTTGGCAGATTGATTTGGAAGAGTGATCCTCAATTTTACTGCTTCTGATAAGTTAATGCTTGAGGCTGCTCACTGATGTCACTTGTCAAGGGTTACCAAAATACTACTGATGTGGCAGAGCTGATGCTGGCCCAGCAAGAGCTTCTTCTTTAAAGAATAAAGGTAGTTTTTCAGCTTCACTGAATACTTCAGTGCATTGTTGCACGGTCAGATTTTACAAACGGTTCTGTATGAAGCACCAATGAAGTGATATTACATTTTGTTCGTCCGTCTCCAGTAAACTATCTTGTGTCTGCAGGAGACAGGCAGAGAAAACTGAACCTTTTTTTCAGTGTCATGGTCCTTGGTTTCCTCACAGTTAAATAATGAGGCAATTGAGATTCTTTTAATTTTCACAAAATCTACTTTTCTCTTGACTACAGTGCGTGTTAGTAATTGCCTCGGCTCGCCTTTTTGAAATTCATCATTTATCATTTTCTGAAGCAAAGCGAACTGAAAACTGCTTTTTTTTTATATTCATTACATTTAATTGTAGGTCCCCCATCAGAAACAATATCTTCCCTCCGCTGGGCTTCTCTGCCATTTCCTTTTTCACAGCAGTTAGTCATGGTACCATTGTCACTTATATTTTCCTTCAGCAAGGAATTTTCTTGCTTTAGACCTGATTATACTATAGTGTTACATTTTCTGAACCTGGTGCTAAATGTACTTATTAGACTCTTTAGGTGTGTGAGAGCAGCTTGTCGTCGACTTATAACAGATTACTGGGGAACAATCCAAATACTTACCGGCTCTATGACTTATGAAAGTCGAGGAAAATGTATTTTGTTGGGCATTTCCACCATAGAAAAAGGACCAAGAATTTTTTTGACAAACTTGGGACCGAACTTAGTTCCTCTTCTTGACAGAGTTAATCATATTCGTCTAAAGTGAGTCTATTTTACATTTGCATGCAGAGTTGATTTCATTCCCTGCTGCTCGTGACCAATGTGACATGTATTCCCCTTTAGAAATGTGGGATTTATGGATGCATTTTTTAAAGTCTAGCTTTGGTCGAATCAGAGTGGAGCAGAAATGGAGCGCAACAACTTGACAATTCTGCCTGATGTCAGGCTAGCTTTAACCATAGGCCATTTGAAGTTTATATATTTAATTTGCAAATTTATAACCCTGCATGCATTTATTCTGTTAATCCTGTTGCTGACATTCCCTCCTGGAAACTGGTGCCCTGTCCGCCCCACCATCCCCAGGAATTATGTTCATACTGGACAATTCAGCACCTCACAACTTACGTCCAGTGCCAGAGCAGCACATAATGTGCCCACTAGGTAGCCAAATGGAAGGTTGGGGTGGTGTGTTGGCTTTCACTTTGTCCTCCTTTCTTGTGGGAGTTTGCACCCTGTTATAGACTTGCAAATATAATTTGCTTTTCTTGACCTACCCCTTGTTTTCCCCTAACTTTAACCAAGTGTTTTAGCTGCATAAATATAACCATAACTCCACTGGAAACTTATCAACTTGCCACAACCTTTTTTCTAACCACAACCATACAGATACTGTCAGACAGGCCTCCAGCTCTTTGGCAGCATTAAGTCAATACAGTCGCTTCAAGTCCACCAACTACTATTCCAGCATCTGGATGTGATTTGTTCATGAATTCTACAAGTGATTCCGTATCCAATAGGAAAATTGGATATGGACACAGAGAGGAGCCTGGATGTACAGCATTTGTGCATGAGCTCCTCTAAAGCTCCAAGGTCCATTTTATATTAGAAGACTATATAGCTGGAGCCAGGGATAAGGCTCCTATTACCATGATAACGCTTTGTAGTGTCATTTTGATTAACACAAACCAAGATCTTATTTTGGCCTCCCTTTGAGCTCCTGAAATCTCACAGCTTGTTAAAGAAGATTTAATAAAGAAGCACACACTTGCCTTAAGAGGGATGTTACTGTTAGCTGATAGCTTATCCCATCGGACAAGGACTCTAAAGTCAACATCATAGAGATTTACATTGTATCACCCTCTACCATGGAAACTCTTTCTCAAGGTTAAAAGCCACTTACAAACTGAAGCTTTACGGGCTTCACTTGATGATCGAAGGATAAAGTTTGAGATTACAGTGAGAGTGAAATTGAATCATTATCTGAAGGCATAGGAAGTTCAAGTTGAGAAACTCCAGAAGATTATTCTGATTTTTCCACATTTTTCACTCAGCATGGAATAAACAGTGTGTTCATATTCTTCTTACGGGCTCAGATAGTATAATAATCCCCTGGGGAATGGTGTTGGGCATCAGTGATGAGTAAATGATCATAAAAACTAATCAATCGCTCATTATATATCATATACAAGTACTCAACAGCAACATTATTACTAACATTTTATTAAGCTCCTTCAAATCAGCTACAGTGTTTTACTGGTTTAAGACATAATGGTGGAAGAAGCAGCCAGCCTCCAGTGTGGGGACTTTACTGACCTTCACCAGCCAGTTTATAGTTAGCCACAGTGCCTGACCAGAGCGCCCCAGAAGTGTCATCCTTATACCCAACAGTGTTAGGTGTAAACCTTTGTGACTTCCAAAATAAAACCCAAAAACGTTACGATTGGCTGGAGTTATGTTTTACTATTTGATCTCCACAATAAAAGGAACAATGAAGGACAGACACAGTTCAAATATCCTCAGCAAGTTTGTTCAGTTTTTTTTAATTTAACAACCAAACACATTATTGACTCCACAGTATCTCTTGTATTACGCTGTACATTGGCAGCTTTTAGTGTCTGCTGGTTTTACTGAATCTGCTTTGGTGGATTTGACTGATTAGCTTGATTGAAGTTCTGATGGACTTCCACAAAGACTCTTGTCACTGTTTTTGAGATCAAACAATTGGAACCACTAGGTGTGCTGGTAAAAGGTTTTGAATAATGCTGTTGCCCTTTAACAGGAGAAAACAAAAAAGTCAGATCTGATAAAAGTCACACTAATCATCCACACCCACCGTCCAGCTCATTCAGCAAAATAAAATGTCCAGGCCTGGTGTGCACTTCTAGTGCTTCTGAACTCAAGAATTACTTCAGCAGCGTATTGTCAATGAGCGCGTGTTTTAACCTTTAAGCCAATGGCCTTCCTTCAGAGTTTCTTTTGCAGAATAGAAATACTTACCAGCTGGCTGAGTGTGTCTGCTCCCTGCAATGTGGAGATTTAATGCAGCATTTAACTTCCGCCATGATGAACCCATCAAAACTTTACAAAAAACAATATTAAAGAAAAAACATTCATTCTTAATCTGCACAATTATGAATGGTTGGCGGCTTTTTTAGAATATAATTGGTCTTTTAATATACTTGCCCTGCAGAGTTTCCTCTCCATACCTGCCTTAATCTTGCTCCTTAACGAAAATCTTTAAAAAGAAACTCTATTAAGTGCTGCTTGACTAACCCAGGAACACCCTGGGGATCTGATTTCATGTTCAGCCTGAAGGATGTGACATAAAAGCTCCACTGTTATTTTCTTTGTCAGCAGTTTGACTCACTTTTGATAGCTTTTAATTTGAGAGTTGGGGGTGGGTGGAAGGGGTATTTTAACCCGGACAGCTGTGAGGACATTTAAACTTCTATGTGTTGTCGATCTTAAAACGTTTCTGGCACGTCAATAGTAATTTCAGCCCCGCAGCACACTCGGGTTTGTAAATCTTTGTTATTCCATTGTTGAGTCTGCTGTGCAGTGCTGGTGTGTTTTTTTTTTTGGCACAACAGCTTTTATTAGCTGTCTGTTTTTAATATTTATCCATATTCAACCACATATCCCAATGCTATCATTAAACATTTACATTTTTAGTTTTTTATATATATATATATATAAACATGAGATAACCTCACTATTCTTAGCTCACACGCTGTTGTCAGTACAGTAATATTGTTTACTTCATGGTGGCACTGAATTCAGCATAAATTTGCATAATGCGTCTTCCTTCATTTACAATATGCGTGGACACGTCTGGTGGAGGCATCCATTAACATGCTTGTTACTCTGTTTCATCTGGCGTTGAAAGGAAAACACAGTTAATTATCCTGCTGATAGGAATTTTGTGGATGGTTAAGTCTTTCTTCATAACTAATGAGGTTTTTTTTTTCCTCAGCAGCGGTACAACTTTGTAATGGGCAGGGAAAAGATGCTTTAAGTACTAGATTATCCATGGAGGCGTAAAATTTATCTTTGATGATTTCCCTTAATGAAAATCTAACTTGTTGATTACTGTTTTTGGTTGGATGACACTTACAGTTTCTGTCAACATAACATTAAGCTTCAGTGTAATTTTTCAGTCCATTTCATTGGATTTGATTTATACTCTGTTAGCAAACATTCGACAACAATCATTTCAGATGTTGCCCGTGGTTCTATTTTAGTGCCGCCAGCTTTTTAGCTCAATTAAGCAATGTCTAATGCTTGAGTAAAAGCCGTTGATAGAAATACCCATTAATTCCTATTTTCTTGTGCTGATCTTTTTGAAAATCTGGTTAAAATATTTACGCTAAACTAGCATAGAAACCTGGCTGTTGTCAGACAACCAATAATGTCTGCTCAAAATTTTTGGGCAATCCATCAAGTAGATGTTAAGATAAGTAAGTACTTCACAGATTTAGTGAAATAAGTGCTGATGAGATGAAGACAGGGGGTCACCAGAGTCATTGGAATTCATCCTCTGGGGACCATCTCTATATGTGTGAAATGTCATGATAATTCCTGTTGTTGCTGAGATGTTTCAGTCTGAACCATATGACTGAAAGGAGAATGTGGAATTTGCATAAAATGCTCGGCCACTCATTAAACCTTCTCAAAAACAGCCATCCAGTGAACGTGACACCGTCTGTACTGACAACAGACAAATCCAGTCTTCAAAATGAGTCAGTGAGGAATAAACTGAGTCAGTTTTGACACAGTGTTTGCTAACATGATTCTGTACCATTTGTACTGTATGGCTCTTGGACTCTTTTCTTAATTTGCATCGGTTATTTTGCAGTCAGATTAAATTGCATTATCTTGCAGCACTGGGCGTAATTTTCTCTAGCATTAAAAGAAAGGAGTAAGGGACCTGCTGGCCCAGCAGGGTTGAGCGCACTCTGGAGAATATGCACACATTCAATCAATCACCCACGACTGATTCTCAGACAGCCATCTTGCCATAACTGCGTGACGAGAGGAAGTTAGGATCTCCAAACTTCAGACTGAAAGCAGGCCCTCAGTGCTCCCCACAGGCTGCTAAATTTCTCTCACAGCAGGCTCACAAAAGCTGTGTTTAATCACTCTGAAAAGTCACTAAAGAATGATGATGCTTTGGCAAATTGCATTATTCGAATCATGCCCTGCCTGTTGTTTAGTGGCCATATGTGGTTTGTCATTTTGTATCTTCTCTTTCGTCAAGAGTTTAACCGTCTTCTCTTCTGTTCTCACTGTTAGCGCAAATAATAGGCGCACCCACATCAAGCTTCACACACTTTGCAGCAGTACTGCAGCAAGCCCCCTGAGTGACAAACCTCCTCAGGATAGTGGTCCTGTGTGAAAGCAGCAGGAGATGTGAAGATGTTAAGAACGCAATTAACACAAGGACATGCTGCTCACATGTATAATCCAGTTCATTTACCGTATGAGTCAGAATACTGGGTAATTTCTGATTGTGCCGGTGCTGTAATTGATTGAACGCAATGTGGATGTAATAGGGCATGACAAGTTGATAGTGCAAAGTGAGCAATACTTCAGTTTAATTGGCTGGGGGGGTGAGGGGGTTGAGCACTTTCATTGACAAATATCTCTCTGGCCATTCAATAAGCAGCAGAGAAAGTTTCCTGGCCGGCATGTATTATTAATGAAAATGAGATCAGGATAATAAAGTGGAATGTAGCAAAGCGCTTTACATCTGTGTCTGTAATGATTAAGAAAACGGGATTGTTAAGCATATAAAACCTTGTAATCCCTCCAAAATGTTTGACAGTAATGTTCATTTTTTAGCCTATACTGGTGAATTACAACCAATCTGCCAAGATGATTCTACAGCAGGCTTCTTGTCTTTTAAAGTTTCAGGTTAGACATGAGACCAAAGTAGCCAAAACCACACAAAAGTGTAACATAACATCTGCACTTGCTGATTTACCTGAAATAAAGTGACACGTTTGTATGTCACAACTCACATTTTTTTTTTTTCTGAGATTCTGCCTTCAGTAGGCTTATGAAGACAGTAAATGTTCTATTCTCCTATGTGGAGGGGCTTAGGGGAGCTGCCTGGGACTGCATGAAAGGGAGAAACAGCTGCTTTTATCCACAAAAGCCTGCAACGTGAACTCAGGAAGGCAGCCTGGTTGCCTGCCTCTGCATCTCCGAGCGTGGAGTGGCTGAGGGGTCCGAGGAAGCCTCGAAAGTCCCTGATGAGCGAGAGAATAATCTCTGTATATGAGAGCAGCAGTGACTTTCCTCAAATCCCATTTCACAGCAGAAAAAAAATGAATATTCTCTGCAAAAGAAGAAAAGAAGACATTTAATGCAACTTGACAGGCGAAGCATTCGGTATGGAGCGAATGTTTCTAGCACACCTTGAGGATTGAGCTAAAGCTTTATGTTCTACCTGTTTTCTCCAGCAGCCTGTCACTAGACAATGGGTGCCTCGTATGATTTATGGCCTACTGCACCAAAGACATCATTAGGGTAAGCCGTAGTTGAAGCCTTCATGTTGTGAAGCAGTGGAATTTCAGCTCTGTAAGGACAGAAAGTTAACCAATTTCTATGGTTTACCATTGGATGTGGGGCAGTGAGTTGAGACGCAAATGTCATTAGTTGTCATCTGAATATGAATAAGCTTGAATCTCTGACTCTGAAGGTCAAGTGAGGACCCGCCTTATTTCATGTAGTGTGTTGGATAACAAATTCATCCTCATACATCTGTAACTGTGGTGGCATGACTGGAATCGGTCCCTGAAGGAGGCGTCCTCCCATTTAGCACATCAAGTGTAATTAAATGCTTTTGATTTGATTGATATTTTACAGAAGAAAATTAAATCATATAGTATTATGAGTAACACATAGAGAAACTTATCATCTATTCGCCAGTTTTGGGTGAATGTGTAACAAAAAAAAAGACAAATCATTGTTGGAGCTGCTCTCCTGTCTCATCATATCTCACTCTGCTCTGCTGATTCGTACAAGCTCCTGGATGGGGAATATTCCGACAGATTGCTCCCTGTGTGTATACAGAACACGCACGTGTTGTACTCCTCTGTGAGGCTCCAGCGCCATGGCGTGCCAACGGCTGCAGGGATCCCTCTGCAGCAGAGACAAGGCCAGCTGAGGGAGTTTGGGGAACGGAGAATGACATGAATCAATGAAATAGGAGTGAGAAGTGGGTTGGAGTTGATTATAATGCTGAGTGGGAGGAAGAATGGAAGAAGGAGAGGGAGAGGGGTGAGTGTTACTCAGCTCTCTGCAGGGGTTTTGTTCAACTGAATTAATATGTTGTGAAATGTGCAAGTGCTGCCTGGACTGATGCCTTGTGTGGATTGGAGATTGGGAAGAAGAATAGGGGGAGGGGTAGGTCTGTAGGGAGGCCATGTCATGAAACAGGATCTGATAAGGCGAATTCCCCCACAGGGTTTGAGTCCTTCATTCCAAGCCACCCTGTCACCCCTGTACTTCTGTCTGAACCTATTCCTCCACCCACGCATCCAACATCCAAACACAAGGCGTATCAGCGTAGCCTACAGGCCCTGGAATATACAGTACAGAGGCATACAGTAGAGACCATACTGTGGTGGCAGACATCGCTCATGGCTGCACCCTATCAGCCGGCCAGATGTTCTGTGTGCACTGCGTTCCACTCAGTTTGACTTTTCTTAAAGGGATAGCTCTTCCATTTTTTAAAATGGGGTTGTATGTGTAACTCATTCATAGTCAGTATTTTACCAACAGCACGCTCCCACTTTAGAGAAACAGGCGGAAGTCCTGACACAGCCGCTAAGCAATGTACTGTTTTTAGACCGGGGGGGGGCAGCAGGAAAATGTACTAAATGTATAAAAAAAGGCCCAACTAGAAAAAAATCTATCAGTTTAAGTGCATGTTATATTGTGAATATTTTCCCTGCTTTGCGTTGATGTTAGACAGCCCTTTCTGATGGGAAATTTAAAGGGGTGTTCGCTCTCTCTTCGCTCTCCTCAAAGCCATCAGACTCCATTGCAAAAGGAATAATTTTACCTGGCAGCACACAGGAGATGCTGGTCGGCCGCTCCCTCGATTGGTTGGTTTGTTTGTGTTATTGTGTGACTTTGGTGCTTTAAAAGGTTAGTTCAGATTCAAACTAATGTTTTAGTTTGTAGATTGAGGCAGTGGTAGACCAGCAACTCCTGTGTTTCACGGAGTAAAAAAACATTTTTTGTCAAAGGAGTCTGGTGGTTTTGAAGGGAGTGGAGAGAGAGAGAGAGGGAAAAAGAATGAAAAGGCATCAGTTCACCATCAGAGAACATAAAAACATATAGAAATTTACTACACGTGTAATCTGAGGTTGATTGGGCCTTTTTAGGTGGCTAAAATCCATTTTCCTGCTGACCTTGTCCACAGCGGTACATTGCTTAGCTTCCATCCCGAGAATCCTGCCTGCTTCTCAAAGCCGCTATCTTAGGTATGTAACAGGCTCACTATGGAGAGGCACCTCATGCTGCCCCACGTCACATGATTTGGCTCAGTTATCTTGGTCATCATGGCGCCGTAAAGCAAGACTTTGACTGCAGACAACATGAGAGAGAGAGAGAGAGAGAGAGAGAGAGAGAGAGAGAGGAGAAGAAACATGGAAGGAACAGCTTCAGACAGGAGAGAAGCCGAGCAGAATAAGCAAAGCAAAGGGCTCATTACTAGAGACTAGGAGAGGATTGTGATCATGACAAAGAGAGACAGACTAATCATAGCCTGCTGCTGGCACTTCCTCCCCACCAAGTTCAGTGGGCTAAGAAGCAATCACTTGGGACTAGCTAGTTAGCACATTAGACGGTCTTGTTTAGATCCACGGTGTCATGTGTCTGGACAGATAATGCGGCAGATCAAACCGCTCAGAAATGCATGAAACTCTCCTGCTCATGTCAGCATCTCACTGTTGAGCTAGTTGAAGGGATAATCTTCTAGATGCATTGTTGGCATGTATTTTGAATCTCTTAGATGTCACCACAAGTGTCCATCACTCTGGTATTTCTGCACGGCACTTGCCTGAGATCTCTTGTCAGCCAAGCAGTGTTTTTTTTTTTTGTTGTTGTTGAAGCAGTCTGAGTTTCTGTGGTGGAAGTAACAAACACTCTTTAATTTTGTTGTTGATTAGTGCGCCATAAATGCCAAATGTAATGTTTTTTTTTTTAAATCACATCCATTTTAAATATAGTGTGTCCTGTTCAAGGTTGTGAGAGGAACAGAGCCCATCCCAGCGTGCACCGGGTCAGAAGCAGGGTGCACCCACACAGGCTGTCAGTCCATCACAGGGCTAACACCCGCAGACAGAACAACACATTCACACCTACAGGCATTCAGCTTATAACCTGCATGTGTTTAGTCTGTGGGTGGACTCCCAGCTGGTGCTCTCTCATGATGAGGTGTGAGGTGACAGTGGCACAGAGTACACATATCAGACCGCATTATCACCCATTCAGTGTTTTGCTCTGCTTAAGCTACTTCACCACTTGTGCACATTCTAATATTCTTCTTGGAAATTGCTCGTAGGTTATTGGGTGGAGCTTAAGTACTCTAGAGCTGGCTCCTGAGCTAGCATAGAGGCATGCATCAAACAAAACACAAGGTCATTTTTAAATTCATATTTATGTTTTTGCTGCTGTGTTGAAACCAGACAATAGCTTGTGACTTAGTATGGCAGACGCCCCTTCAGCTCAGTTGTGGGCATTCAACGTGTCATCTTGTTATTCTTGATAGGCAGCGTGGTGGGCAGGTGTGTCGGGTCTGTCAGCGTGCATTCTGGGAAACTGCGCAGTCCGCATAAGGTGCTTTCATCTGGGGAGAGAGGGACCCTACAGTACATAAATATGAGTGATGTTTGTGCGCATTTATGCATGTACGCTGTGCAGTGTGAGTTTACGTGTGGTCGCCACTGTGGCACCGTAAATATCTTCGTGTCCTTGTGATTGTACATAAACAGCAAAGATGAGTTGTGTTAATATTAGGAGCCTGTGCGATTGTGGGGGGATTCTAAGGAGCTTCCTTTTTCCTTTTTTTTCACTGTCAGGGCTCAGTGGATAGCGACTGTTTGGCAGGTTGGAGAACCGAGGTCTCATCCCCGTTTGCAGGTGAAGGTTTAGACAGCCAAAAGTTAGAGAGCCTGGGGATTTACAGAGATGGATAGAGTGAGAGGAGCTGGGGGCTGTTAGCATACACTCTGGTCGTGTTTCATTGTCAGACTGCAAAACACTGACAAACATCAAAGATGAATAGCTCAGCCTCTATCAGTAAGTATAGCAAATGTAGTTGTATGTTTTCTGTATCTGACTTGGATCCTAATCTTTTTCATGTTTTATCACATTGCCCCCTCATCTATATCACTGCAAGACATATTGGAAACACACACACACACACACACACACACACACACACACACACATATATATAAACACACTGATACAGTTACAGAGATGCAAAACTATATAAATATAATGAGGGTCACGCAGAGCAACCCACATTGATAATGCAGAATGCCAGAGGCGGAGTGCTGTCTACACCATCACTAATATGGCTTTCCCATCCAAGGCTGTTGTCTGCTGAAACAACAGGCTGGAAGCCAAGTAAGTGAGACTTGATGCAGCATAGCAACAGTGCACTGGGAGTGAGGCACTCCACTGTCTAAGCTGATTTGACACAGTCAGGTGAAACAAGTTCTGAGTTTTATAGGGAAGATTTTTTATGTGTGTGTGTGGTTTTTTTTTTTTTTTGAGGCCTGTGTGTGTGTTGTGTGGTGGATTCTCCAGTAGAACAATCCGTCCTCTCATATGGGAGAAATGGAGAGGACCAGTAATCCTTTCACAAAATCGATTTGGACACTCACTGCGAAGTGACTGAGTCTTCTGTTTGGAGTCAGTGGAGTCGCCCCCTGCTGGCTATTGGGAGGAATGCAGATTTAAGGCACTTCTGCACTGGTTTCGCTGCTCAGACCTGGAAGCTAGGTCCACTTCTGTTGTCACACACAGTCTATTGTCAAATAATACCTTCTAGCATCAGGGCTCCAGGGATGGCGGTGTTGGCAGGTTGGTCCACCATTTTGGTCCTGGACTGAAATATCTTCACAAATATTGCAAGCATTGGAATGAATTTTGGTACAAACATTCGTGGTACCAAGATGAAGTATGCCACTGACAAATACAGGATGGATTTCCATACAAATTACCACAGGTAATCAAGGTCCTCTAATTTGAAAGTGAAACGTCTCGACAACTATTGGATGGATTGCTGTGAATTCTGCTGCAGACGTTCCTGCTCCCCACAGGCCATCAGGCTAAATATCTCTCAGTCCAATACTTTGATTTTTTACTAAATACCTCTAAAACTAATGACATTTCCCTCAGCTTCATTTGTACTTTGTGTTTGGTGCTAATCACAAATGTTAATCGCAGTGCAGCCTCACAGAGCTGCTAACCCCAGCTGTAGACTTTTCATTTCATTAAATGCAATGACTGTGTCTCCCCACAGCAAACAAAGCTGTAATGGGTTACATGGAGCACTTTAATAATTAATAAATCATTACTTACATCTTGAGATGTTTCTATAATTAATATCTACAAACAAGGTCATCACCGAGAAGAAAAATACGTCCCACAGGGTCAGTTATAGTGGCAAAGCTACTGGATTGCGTAGCGACAATTGTTTTATAGCACAAAATAGAAAAAGGGAAGTTGCTTTGGCAGCCTGTTATGACGAGAAGCAGCAGGGTTTGTGGAACACACTGGCATGAGACAGGAACAACCACTTATCTTGACCCAAGTAGATTAACTTGTTTACAGAGACTAAGGTATGACAATTAAGTGCAGCGTCTTCGCCATATTGATGAATGACTCATGAATGTGCGGATGTTTGATGATGCTGTGGGATGAGAAAAGCAGGCCATCCTCCTTCGATATTCTTGCCCTCCTTGTCACACATTTGACTACAGCAGCGTAAGAGTGACAGAGGGGGTCTCTGCCTCTGCACATGGCCTGATCTGTCTTGCTACAGCCTCTCTTACATCATGGCACGTGCCCTGGGGCTTTCTCTCTACAGAGCAGGCATTCTGTATTTAGAGCCTGATTTATACACAAACACACATACCACTGGGGAAGGCGCAATGAGTGTTCTTTTCCCCTGCTGCAATTGCCAGCAATATAATCATCTTCCCACACTTCAATGTGCCTTCAAGGATAGCACGGAGAAACAACAGGAAAAGAAAAAAACGTCATGAAAGCAAATGGTAATTTTAAAGGCGTAAGTGAATAGAAAAATGGAGAAATGAAAGATTTCAAATTTACTGAAACTGGTCAATTCAAGGTAATCTAATAAATAAGAAAGGCATTTTTTTTTTGTGTCCTGTTGTTCTTTCTCATCTCATTTTCCCGTTCCACGTCTTTTCTTCCACTCAGCGTGGTTTGTAAGGTTTGCTGTGGAACTCAATTGACACCCTGCAGATTCTGTGAATAGTGCAGTGGCTACGAAGAGGAATCTGCCGGGTAATGCACAACAGGAGGAGACACGGGAAAAAATAAAAATCTTCTTTCTGTTTTTCTCCACCTCTTTCTTTCTCTGTCTCTGTTCTCAGGTTGTTAGAGAGCTCATTGCTCAACGCAGAAGTGAAAGAAGGAGAGATTCTGCCTCCCACTATTCAGAGGCTGATGAAAGGCTACAACAAGTACCTCAGGCCCTTCTTTGACAGTAAGGAAACTGCAGACACATGCAGCCACGGAAATGACAGAGCACTCAGGGGAAATGTGTGTTTGACAGAGAGCGAGAAGGGTTCATATAGCAATTTTGTGCTTGCACATCCCATCGGAGTAATATACGCTGACATACATACATTTAAATTTACCGCATATGTATAGTATGATATGAGATTAACTCAAATTTCTCTTTTAAAATTAAGTTTGTCCCATAAGTGCTTTGAATATCATGAAAAAATGATAAGGAAGCACACGCAGGCAAAATCAAGCAAGGCCTGATTTGAGGCCAGTAAGAGGATTCATGATATACTGAAATACTAATATCTAGATAAATCTGAAAATATAATGTTGTAACTAGTTTAACCAAGATCAAAGCGCGTTGTGATTTCGATTCCAATTTTCTGCAAGCAACTCATTTGTTTGCAATAGAGAGACAATCTCAGCGTACGCTTTCAGAGGAACAACGTTCCCTGAAAGCGTCATTCCCTGCAAATCCCTCGCTGTATTGTTCTGAGCCCCCTGGAATCCGTCACAATGAGATTATGGTTTGTTTACGTGCTGTTTGATCTGTAATAACACCTCGGACTTTACCAAGGCGAATGCTATTCAGCGTGAGCACTAGTCCTCCCGCCTAGGAACACACAGTTTGGCACACAGTGATGGTAAAAACGATGGTAAACACACATATTCACACACCCACATGCTTGTATTAGCATTACTAGCGCCGTGAGAACTGCCAATGATGTTCTTCATACCCTAACCCTTGAGGACAAAGAAAGAAATCAACCAGAAATATGTGACACCTGTAGTGCTTTCACCATGCACTCCTCTCTAATGCTGTACTGTGTGTTTTCATGGCTCTGTACACACAGTAGCATGTGAGTTCAAATATTTTCAACATTTTGGTGCAAGGTGCAGGTCCCAGTGGGTCCCAATGTCCCGTCACTCTAAACGTAATCATGGTGTCTAATGTGCAACTAGCCATAAAAGATTAGTTTGACATGTTGTGTAATGTACTTATAATGTACTTAGACCATTAGCATAGCTTAGCATAAAGACTGACGTGCTTTGTTTTTACACGTCAGTATTTGTTTTTAATTAGTCAGCTTTAGAGGTGTTGGTATGCTTATGCTAAGCTAAGATAAACTAAGCTAAGCTAAGCTGCTAGCAGAAGCCCCGTTTTTACAGGATAACATGAGAGTCATGTAGATCTTCTCCACCACAAAGCGAATAAGCATTAATTCACAAAATGTTGAACTATTCCTTTAAAGCTAAACTGTAAAAGAATCAGACAAATGTCTTCATTTAATGTTTTTCTTTTCATTGTCTGATGTTGTGTGCAAACATGAAATGTCAGGAAACACGCTTGCTTACAGTAGATGCACATGCGTGCAGTAACTGCACACCCATACACACACACACACACACACAGCTACAGCAGGCACACAAAATGACACATATACAGTATCTGCAAAAAGACGGCAGGCTCATTAATCTCTCTCAAAGAAATGAAGATTGATAAGTGAGAGAGAAGGAGAATGGGAAGATGAAACATAGGAGTGCGCCAAAGTTTTCCCTCTTTGATGGTGAATCAGGGAGAACTAATTCCCTCAAGGAGGTTCACACTCGACAGACTGCAGCTGTTGATTTGCCAGCGATGAGGGGTCTTTTTAAATATGCTGTCCTTTAATAACCTTTGATTATACAACTCTGTGTGTCATTATACAACCCTATATCCCTATACCTCCTCAATATACCCTGTTTATGCCGTATAAGCCGGTCACATGTCTGCACTGACACTCACAGGCATATGTTTGAACGGTGGGGTTTATGCAGCGTGGGAACATGCCATACACGACACATCCAACAGTTTATCACTGGTTTCCTCATTGTTTCTAGACGGTCCTGTGACGGTGGGTATGAGCCTGGACATCGCCAGCATCGACACCATCTCAGAGATCAACATGGTAAAACAAGTTCAACAGTTATTCAGTTTACAGGTCGCTGGGTCCTGTTTGTCTCGCTTAACACTTTGAATCGCAGGCCAAAAACTATATTGTTGTTGTAGTGCCATTGTTTAACAGAACTAATAATGGTTTAAGATATAGATGTATTACACTGTAGATGTATTAACATTTTTCATAATTTAAAAATGTTTAAACATCAAAATGACGAAACATTTGATGGAAAGCATTGCGGTCATTTACAAAACTAGTATTATGTAAACTTAAGTAACAGAGACCAAAACCGATCAATTATTTTTTACTCACATACTTTACCTTTTTGACTTCAAAAGGGTCAGAGGTCAACAAAGTCAATCAGATAATCATGATGGATATTTTAAGAAACTGATTCCGTGGCTACACATGATGTAACATCAGGACTTTTTGAACTGGTATCCTGTACAAAATATGCTCAGTGTTCAAAAAACCACAGCAGACTCGCTGACTTGAAACAATGCTGTGGATTACTGTTGCTTCAGGCACAGAAGGGCTTAGGGACCGAACGGCATCAATACCCAACAATGCAAAGAAAGTCACAAGCTGCCTAATGAAGCACAAGAACACAGGGGGAGCTTGGTTTGTCAGCATTTGTTAAAATAGCCCGTCAGCCCTGTTGTGACCTTTGATCCCCCGTCCTGCAGGACTACACCGCCACCATATTCCTCCGTCAGCGCTGGACGGATGAGCGCTTGGTGTTTGAGGGCAACAAGAGCCTGAGCCTCGACGGGCGGCTGGTGGAGCTGCTCTGGGTCCCCGACACCTTCATCGTCGACTCCAAGAAGTCCTTCCTCCACGACATCACCGTGGAGAACAGGCTGATCCGCATCTTCCCCAACGGGACCGTCCTGTACGCGCTGAGGTGCGGTAACGGACAAGCTTTGTTTGTTCATTGCTTGTTGTGTTGCTGCTCCAACAGACAAAGAAAAGTACAGGCTGGGGAATGGAGAAGAAATTGGTCGAGGGAGGACGCGTGGGTTGAATTTGAGATAATGTGACTGCAAAGCAGGCATTTGTGTCAATTCTATTACTTGGGTATTGGCTTGCATGAGTACGGGAGCATGAGATCTGTCAATACATAAAGCTGTGGGCTACCAAAGCAACATAAGTCCCGTTAGAACCTTTCCAGCATTCATTGCTCTGCATGCAAGAGTTTAACGTCTGACAAGCTCTTGGCAAGCTTGTGGAACGTGCTTTGGCTTTTTGATTAGATAATCGGCCACGCAGACAGGTTATAGATGATCCAGCAATTTAAGCCTGTGATGATGGGATTTAAACATCCTACTGTTTATCTGTCACGTGCTTTAACCTCAGCCTGTCTGTGGATTATATATACGCATATGTAAGAACTGTCCATGGTCCTGATTTCCCTCCACTCACTCAATGCTTTTGTGCCTTGATCCCTGTAGTGCTGAACTTCTTTTAATGCCGAGGTAACACATGTTCCGATCACGTGGGAGATATTCGCACTGTTAATGGCAGCTAATGGCAGCTTTGTAACCATCATGGGGGAAGAAATGTATGTTATAGTCTATTGGGTCTGGTATTCAGTCATGCCATCGCTTTAATCACATCTCTATACTGTCTGTGAGTTCTGATTTATTTTTAAGTGCATGACATTGTTATGTACGGTGATTTATGTTGCTCTGAATGCGTGTGTGCCTCATTCTTCACGGACTTTTGCCTCCACAGAGAACCGCACCGTTTCTGGGCTTTACCGTGACAGAGGAAATGTGGCTTCACAGTCAGAGAGCAGGACTAGTGAGAGTAAAACAAAGCAAAAAAAAAAAGATAGTCAGGAGAGAGATGGCCACCTCAGGGGATTGAGGCTGTGAAAAAGGACAGAGTGCAGTTAGAAATGTGAGGTGCTGAAGGAGAAGGACAGCTGTGGTAAATGTTTCAGTGCTGTGCCAGGGGGAATACACGGGAAAGCACTGAGGTGAATGGAGTTAAAGGCTGAGCAATTAAGAGGGGGGATTCAATTAGAACTGCTGTATGCTACTTTTGAGGTAGGGGGATACACTTCATACTTCTTTGTAATGAATAATATCGTGGAGACAGGAATCAGAAATCCAGATTCCCGATAAGACTAGAGATGCCAATCAGACAGCACAGATTGTTGTACCAGTCGAGGTGCATGGTAGACTGCCCTGCTGGATTCTCTGTGGCTCTGCCTCCATTTTCCCAAGTCAGTGTGCCACAGTACACAAACAATGTTCATTTCATAGATGAAATCGGTGCCCCTTTCACTAACTATGAATCAACATAAGGGCTGCTATTTATGTAACGATCCTAATATTGACTTCTGAGTCAAAAAATGCTTAGTAAAAGGAAGCGCTGTAAGTTGATGTGACTGCAGTGACTGCTGAGTGTTGTGAAATGTCCACTATGATTATATCTACCTGATATATCCTCCCTCAAGCACTGATTCAGCCACTGGAAGGGCTCCAGAGACAATGTGTCATGGTTACATCACACTGGTCATTACAAATTCATGCACGCATTATTAAGACTGCCAACGATCACTTGTATGGAACCCTCCCATGATATATTTACGCTTGCAAGAGAAAGGTTTAGAGAGCATCTTGTACCTTGTACCTTGTACCTGCATACGTTCCCCTTTAATGACAGTGCCTTTATTTTTCAGGATTACCACCACCGTGGCTTGCAACATGGATCTGACCAAGTATCCCATGGACAAGCAGACCTGCACGCTGCAACTGGAGAGCTGTAAGGACACTTCACACTTAATAAAGACAAGCAGAGCTGCGCAGCTTGAGACTGTGGCAGTGAGCTGGTGGGTGGGCATGATGTCAAATGAATCTGATCAAACCGAAGGATCAAACGGATCACTTTCTCTCATCTTCTAAACTGCTGGTGCGCGTATGTGCCTACGTGCTTTTCTGTCAGACAGACAGAAATTGCAGGGGCAAATTTTGTCATCCCGTGTGTGTTTGTCATGAACTACCGTCATGAGAACTAAGATGAAGCTGGAACATGACTTCTGTGAAAATTGTCTCATGCCAAGTTGCTTTTTTTGTCTGTTAGATGAGTAGATCGATTAACTCTTATGTCTGTTAGCGAAGCATGCAAGAGAGCTTTACTCTTAGCTTAGCAGTGAGACTTAACGCAGGGGTAAACAGCAGGTCTGGATCACTCCAAAGCTCAAAAATCCACCCACACGTTGCGTGTGGAGAATAATTCTCATGAGTCGGTCCCCATTTTGTTTGTTTGCACACATGCACTCCAGAGACAGTTGGTGGGAGTAATGAAACATAGCAGTGCACTAACAACAGGCAGGTGAAAAGAAGAAAAAAGAACCTGGCTTTGCAGACGGTAGGAAATCCACGTATTGAGAAAACAAACAATGTGTTTTAGCGAGACGTTTGCACACCTTTAATGCACAGTTCCAAAAGTTCTGCCGCAGTCATTTACAAATCCAGATATGCTTTTCATAGCGGCCTTTTTTCTGACAAGCCCATAGGCACCGTATTTCAGTGCCGCCGATATCGAGCCTAATTTTACAAATCTTTTAAATCTCCCATTAATATTTTAAGAACTTTAACATCCTGCGATAGGCTTAAAAATATTCCCTTTCAATTCAATTTCCTGACATTACCCTGACAGAAGTGAGTGTTTTAATTAATTTTGACATATTTTCAAAGGTTTCAAAGTGGAAATGTGCTGGCAGTATATTTATAATTAAACCAAATTGTTTTTAAGATGAAATAACACGACAAGAGGGATTTTTTTTGGCTGTGTAAGAGATGGAAGGAACCATCCCCCCCCTTCCCCCTCTCTGAGCCTCCCTCCCTCATCTACTGTCTTTGCTTTCCAGCTCACTTTTGCTCCATGTTACTAAATGACAGGCAGCCAGGCTAAGCTAAGTCTGATCCCTGCCAGAAGCCCACCAGGACCTCAGCGCCAAATAAAACATTTAACGGCAGCTTCAGTCCCACTTAACAGACAAAAAGACATCTGGAGGTTAAAGTTAGGTAACTGAGAGGATGATGGATCCTTCCTCTGCTGCTCCAGTAAATCCAGGCTAAATATCTGCATCGTTCCCTCTCTGTATCTGCCACTCTTACAATCTCTTTCTCATCCCGCTCCTCTATCTCTGCTGTTTTTTTTCCTCTGTCTTGCCCCCCGTTCCTCCTCT
Source organism: Pempheris klunzingeri (assembly GCF_042242105.1). Classification (NCBI taxonomy): domain Eukaryota; kingdom Metazoa; phylum Chordata; class Actinopteri; order Acropomatiformes; family Pempheridae; genus Pempheris; species Pempheris klunzingeri. Next base: position 25,907,994 of record NC_092023.1, read on the forward strand.
CCTTCAATTTTCATCTCCCTCCTGCTCAGTCTCTCTGTCTCCTTATGAGGATGTATATTCAAGGATTTATTTCTTTTAATGCTGTATGCCAAAACTGGATCCTCTGCACAGGAGGAAGATTTAAAGAGCGAGTCGTTGTGGGAGGATGCTTGGCGTTTAGATCGGGATTGCGGTAAAATATTTATTGCCTTCCGACAGCGGAAAGAGTCAGAAGAGTCTTTAGTGATTTTTGCATTTATTTTGCATTTGGTGGCGGCCCCTTTTAAAAACTCTCTCATTGTGGATGGTGACTGCTTGTTTTCGAGGGGGCCACAGGGCACCGGAAGGTTGAATGTACCCCCATGTTGCTCTTTCCATGCTATTGCACAGCATGTCACTACCCATTTGTGTCTCTAACTTGTACAGTAATGCCGGGGCTTTAGGTCAGGAAAATAATGAGTTCTTCTAGTAAGAGAAAAACAATGTGAGAGAAAACAGTTAATTTACAGGACCTTTCAGCATCAAAGCCACCACTGCCCTTAATTAGGGGACTTTGCTCCTTGGTTAATGCTCACGCTGGTCAATAATACATGACTCTATATGGATTTAAATGGGGAGAGCAGCAGCAAATTAAAGAGCATTTCATGTGCCACAGACTACAGAGGCGTATCCTCGCTTCAGCCAACTGCACCAGCTCTTACTTTTCTTATTCTCTTGCTCCCTCTGCAGATACATTAGAAAAATACACCAAAGAGGGTTAGCCTTGTTAATCCCACCTTTTGTTTTCTCGTCAAAGTGCCACATCAGCTCTTATTGACTGATGTTATCATAGTTACGTTGCCCGATCAAACTCAGCACCACCCTTAGCAGGGGCACCTCATTTTGAACGCCTTCTTATTCCAAGTTTTATTTGGGTTACCAGGGCTCTCCGGGGCTCGGTGCAATATGCATGATTAGTCTGTTGTTGCATGGAGCAAGAGTTAAGCTCTTCATCAGGACTCTTTTGCTACCCCCTTTGAAGAAGTGAATGAGCACCACAAATGCATTTCCATTAGCAATTCCTGTTGGGGCTCTGTGTGTCAAACTGCGTTAGAGTGAATAATGAGGGGAAAGTGCGTTTCCACTGTGCGTGTAATTACATGCATGAAACATTAACATTGTCGGGTTGTTGTAGTTACATTCTATGTCAAATTCATGTGTTTTGTTGCATTTTAATAGCAAGTGGACTTGAGTGTTGCGCTGCGCCGTCCTTCCCCATTCGCTTCCCTTTAACACAAAGTCTTGAACTAGATTTTTAAAGATGTTGTCACATTCCCTGTGATTCTTGCCAAATGTTTCTCCTGCGCTGATATTTAGCATCAGAGAGAATTTACCACCCACTATGGGTTGCAATCCCAAACAACTCAACCATAAGAGGATCAGGCTTTAGCATAGCTTGAGCAATTAACACTCCCAACTGTTCCCTCCATAGCTGCTTTGGGGTTTAGTGAAGATGACTAATACTGTTTCTGTATCATCATCATCATCATCATTATCATCATCGTCGTTATCGTCATCATCACTAGCAGAGGAATTCTATTCCAAGGCTGATGTGTAACGTCCTAATCATCTTTCCACCTGCCCAAGTGCTGAAACTGTTCCAGGAGAAGTAAATGTTATGGGCTATGTGTTTTATCTACCCTATAACACTGACACACCGTCACCTTATAAAGTTTTATAACGAACATGTGCTGGCAAACACTTGACTGTGTGCACATCAAACAGCCATGGAGCAACATTAGCATTCATTTGGAGTTACGTTTGTGGCCACGCAACGAATGTAAATCAGACATTCGCTCTCCTTACACTCACTCTCCGTTCTACTCCTGCGACACATTTGAGTTCTCGATCACAGCGATCTGTTGATCATGAATGCACCTGCACACTGTTTGCACTCGTTAGACACGACAGCGCTCTGAGATGTGTTTCAAACTCATCATTGCACTCTTTACGCCAGGGCTGGTGGGTCATCTCTGACCGTTCACAGGCTCAGTCATTGGTACCTGTTCGTTCTGGATAAACTCCCGTCATACGTTTGCACTTTGATTGCACAGAGATCTGACTGTAGTTATAGCCTCAGGTCGCATCAAGTGTTTTTGTTGTCTATTCCAAGTGCACGGGTGAATTGGGGAAGAATACTTTTATGTGCTCTGCTGAAACTGAGGAATGCCAGCTCTCTTCCAAATTTCAAAGCCCTTCTAAGAACAACAGTGAATGAGTCAGTTGACACTTGTCTAGATTTTAACGCATATCTTCTATGTTTTGTTTCCTTGCTGTGTGCTGTTTATTGTTGTTTTGTCTGTAGCTTGCCAATTCTCCCTGGCAAGATAGATAGATTTTTAAAAATGTCAGTGTAAGGCAGATATAAGGCTAAGTAACTGGGTGATAACTACCTGTGGGTTCTGTACTATAAGTGACACGTTCCACATTCTGTAAGTTATTTTCTATACTGTAAAGTAAGGTAGTGTGGCCGAGTGGTCTAAGGCGCTGGATTTAGGCTCCAGTCTCTTCGGGGGCGTGGGTTCGAATCCCACCACTGCCAGGGTGTGAACACTTTAGGACACAATGTCCAAAACAATTTAACACTTAAATCAAATGTAGTTGATTCTCCCGTGTCCTATCAACCTGTATATAATCATTCCACTACTGTCTTTTATCACTCTTTAGTTTTATACTTCTGTAATCTTCATCTACATTTTTCTCTTCCAGGGGGTTACAACATCAATGATGTCATGTTCTACTGGACCAGGGGAAATGAGTCCGTCAGCGGTTTAGACACTCTACAGCTGGCTCAGTACACAGTAGAGGACCACTACACATCTGTCTCAGAGGCTGTTTATGAAACTGGTGACAACGACCTTCAAAACTAACGCCTAATGTTACTCCCGGGGCTCTACTAATGTTTAAACAGCAGTTACATATTGTAAAAGTAGAGCCCCCATGTGCTGGATCTCTGATTTGTGCTGATTTGTTGTAAGTTTTCTGTTATCAAATATACTGACCAACTTTTGTCTCTTTTCAAAGGTAATTACCCCAAGCTGGTCTTCCACTTTGAGCTGAAGAGGAGCATTCTGTACTTCATCCTAGAGACTTATGTCCCCTCCAGCCTGCTTGTTGTCCTCTCGTGGGTTTCTTTCTGGATATCCCTGTCCTCCGTTCCAGCACGTATTTGTATAGGTATGGAGCAAAGCACATATTTCTTTAGATTTTCTAGATGTCGTGTGTCTTTGCAGGTGCTGTGATAAAGCATCCACCTTATCTCTCTTTGTCATGAGTAGTATTTACTACTACACAGATATAAGAGACTTTTGCTCACCTTTAGCGAGTACAAATGTTGGTTTGAGGGCTGAGGTCTTGAATAGAGCGTGTGTGACACTGGTGTTGTCTAGTGAGAACATCCAAACATAGATGTTGCACTGAATTAGATCCAGCAATACTGCAGGGGGTTCTCAAAACAAACAAACTAACTACAAGGTATCCTACTTCTTTGCACACCAGATACAAAGGGATTCATTTCACAGATAGACCCCAGGTGGTGCTCAAGCACCTGCTCTTTTTGCCTCTGACTAGATTATTGCCCATGTGCATGTTATTTCGGGAGCGTCCGAGTCACGCGGAGATGGAGAAATCTCCATCTGAGATGCCACCATGATGCTACCTCCATTGTATCTCTATGAATGTCGAAGGATAAGGCAGAATAAGGCAGAATATATCATTGTCGACAAACAAGTACCGGCGTATCCAGTCCACTTAATGTAGAATATGTCTGTGCCATAGACCTCTATCAAAAACCACTTTGAAACATATTGTTTTGCATTGGGTCTCTTAGTTTCAGTTAACATGAACAATGTTCAGTCATTTTTTTCAAACAGTAAATATACTTTACACTTTGTTCACTGAACTATTTATTGGGTGGCAGCTTAAAAGCTCCTGAAAATTTGAGTATTCATCCATAGTCCATTGATTATGCATGACTAAATAACAATAACAACCTTTTAGTGGTCGATGGAACAATACGTAGTTCATCAAGTGTGCGTTTGATATGCCAGGAGTGACCACAGTACTGACCATGACCACTCTGATGATGGGAGCCCGGACATCACTGCCCAATGCCAACTGCTTCATCAAGGCCATAGATGTTTACTTGGGAATCTGCTTCAGCTTCATCTTTGGAGCGCTCATTGAGTACGCCGTGGCCCACTTCTGCACTCTCAGTCACGTCGATGCACACATGCTCATGGTGAGATTGTGGATATAATTTCTCCTTGTTGTGATCATTGCTGTTGTCATTGTCTTCATGATGGTTGTCATTGTCGTCGTCACCATCACCGTCCTCATCGTCACCGTCATATCGTCACGAGGACTTTGAGGTGAGTTGAACAAGAGCTGCAAGCGCTCAGTTAGATAGTGTCGTGTTTTGGCTTCCATTTAACACTCGTTCTTTGTTGGGTTCTGACTCTCCTGCAGTACGGTCACCACATGCACGACTTTGAGGACGAAGTGAACGGCATCATCACCACCATCTCCACTCACTCCAGGGCCAAGAGACGCAAGGAACCTGCCGCAGCTCCTCCCCCAGCTCCCACCTCCCTAGAACTCACTGTCAGCCCGTCCAGCCCCTCGGGCAGTGAGCCCAAGCCCGAGGCGTCCCCTCCGGAGCCCACCCACTGGTGCCTCACTGCTCTGGCCACCCTCCGCAAAGTGCTCCGCTCCATCAATTGCTGTCACGTGGAGAACCCTCACCACATAGACAACTACTCCAGAGTCACCTTCCCCCTCTCTTTTGTCATGGTCAACCTGCTCTACTGGACATATTATCTGTACTTCTAGCATTCACTTGAGCGCAGCATGTGTCCCAGGGAGCGTGAGACAGAGAGCGTATGTAGACAAGAAGTGAATTTTACCATATGTATGTACAGTAAGTGTTATTTATTTGTGTGTTTCGAGACGAGGGTGTAAAATTTCTACATTTGGATTCATGAGCGAAGTAGCATACTCGTAGGGTTGTTTCTGTGGGAAAAGTAATGCTTATGATTACAGCTCCATGCTGAAATGTTATTGTGTCCTTTAATTGAGTCATTGCTTTTATACAGCTGGTTTTGTTTAAAAAAAAAAGAAAAGATAAGCTCATCTTACACTGACTGAGTGAGATTGGATCAATTCTGATACACCTTGAGATAGAAAAAAAAAAGAATGTTGGATAAAAATGGCAAGTGTGCATATTTTGCGCTGTAGTATATTCATTTTAAGTTTCTCACCGTGCGGGTTGTTACTGTCTGACACGGAGAAGATGGAGCTGTAATTTAGGGCTTTATGACAGAATCCTATAGCATTGCAGAGGGAGACCAAATGCCTGCTCCACTTTGAATCTCTGTTGAGATGGATTGATCATTGATACTTTACAACCTCATTTTCCATTCCTGCCTGCAGGTACAACATTTAGAGCGAAATAGGAAAATAATGGATGGGAGAAGTGAGGTGAAAGAGAGAGGCAAAGGAGCTGGAAAAATAACTCAACAAGCAGAGTGTGTTAAAAACTATAAACCAAGGCTGATCGTTTCCCCTCACTGTTCAAATCTCTCTTTCTTCTGTGTCCTTCTGAGAGTTATTTTTAATTCGCCGAGCAGCGCTGTCTCTCTTTGCCTGCATTTATTCTTTTCATTGACTCTATAAATGTAGTGGCCTTTGATCCCTTCAGTTGTATTCTGGAAATCTGGCCACCATGAACAGTATTATGACGCTCGCCATCACACAAATCCCCTCTGCAGTTTCACTAGAAGGCGGCCTATGAAACACTATGAAGCTACGAAATGTTCAATGATAAATTCTGTGGCATAAATGTGACATCATGAAAGTAATGATAACAGGAATAAATAGAGTGAAATATATAGATATCAAGCAACAGAATGCTTCTCCTCCCTAAGTAGGGCTCAGTAACTGCTAACATTACCAGGTTTTGCTCATCTAGCTGCTTTAGCTCATCTTGAGCAACAGCAATGCAAAAGTTACTCTACAGCGCCAGATTCTGTTTTGAATTGTTCCAAATGACGAGAGAGCGTATGTGGAGGCATGCGGCCACCGAGAGCGTTCCTATTTTCTTCTGCGGCCACTCTGAGCATTCCAATCTGCTGTTGTCAGAAAGGCGCTGGTGTCAAACCTGTCGCTCTTTGTCAGACAACCAGTCATGTAAAAGAAAAGGTGGGGACACCCTTTTAGCCAAGAAAATGGAGGAGAAGCTTGCTCCAGACATGTCTGTCAATCCACAGTTTTATGATGTGTCCCGTCGGTTAGCCAAAAATAGGCCTGGAGCAGAACGCCAGCCAACCGTAGCTCTTGGAGGAGACGATGACATTCAGCTTATTGTTGACGGATTGTGACATGCCCCCACATTCTCCTTACCCTATGGCTGTCAGATTGAGGGGGGGGGCAGCTGGGACAGCAAAGGGGCATTGCTATTCAACCATACACAGTCAGGGTGGTTGTCATAGAAACAAACCCCACAAACAGCACTCCACAGCGTCCTGCCACTGCATTTAAATGTAAATAGGCCCTAAATCAACCAACTAGCTGCAAAAACGCAGTCGCTAACCTCTTCTTCTATTTGTTAGAACTGTCCACCTAGCTAGCTAACTAGCTTATAGGTTTTAGTGCGTGGTCACACATGCAGACGAATTACCATCACCTGCTGATGTGAAATTCATGTCACAATTCCCTGAAGGTGAATTCTGAACAAAGAAAGTGTGATTTTGCCCCACCAACAAAATCAATCAGGTTTTATTTGCCCCTTCGCTCACGTTGAATGGAAGTGAACGGGAAGAGAACATAGGCTGATGTTTTAAGCTTTTAAGCTTGGATTACTTACTTAGCATCAAACTGGGGAGCCATTGTTTGCAGTGTTAAGGTCTTTTCAGACCAAGTGTAAATAATCAATTTAAAAACTCATGTCCAGAGTCTGACACCCAGCCTGCAGTGGAAAGCATGGAACGCGTACATTTGTGTCGGTACTGGTGTAAAAGCTTTGAACGCAAAAATCAATCAAGGAACATTCTGCATTTTTGATTATTTTTTTCTTCCTAAAGGCCTTAAAGACGTTTCTCAGAGTAAGGTCTCTGTACTACCTGGGCAGGTGTAATGCAATGTAATGGTGTGGATATACAGGACAGGAACGCCTAGACAGACAGGTACCATGCAGTAGGGATGTATGCAGAAGTCTTTATGAGCTGCTGGTAGTGTTGCTCGCTTTGCTTGCGTTATACATAAAGCAGTAGTCAGATGTGTTAGACATTGTCGAGTGATTTGAATATGAATGAAATGGCCCAAATATTTCAGCAGGATTTCATCATCTATGGTTTATCGGAATGGAAAAACGCATGAACATGCCACGCTTCTGTCCTCTGTTTTTAGGCTGTGTCTTCCACTGTGTGAATATCGAGTGTTTCAGTTCAGGTGATACAGTGTTCGCAACCAGTGATGTGAACCAAGGAAACCAAAGATTCCAATTTGATTTTACTGTTCCTCTTGGTTACCCTCGAGTTCTTCAGCTAGGAGACTTTAAACGGTTAGTTTGGATTATTTGAAGTGGGGCTGTATTAAGCGCCCTGTGGTTGATTGGCGACCAGTCCTGGGTGAACCCCGCCTCTCGCCCATAAGCGGTATAGATGATTGATGGATGGATGGATGGTTGTATTAAGTACCTTTCCATAGTCAGTGGGTGCCATGCCACTGGTCATATCATTATTCAGAAACCCGTCTGAAATAGTCGGGAAAATGTCTCATTGGTGCAGACACCAACCAAATATTCCAACCATGTGTACCTGGGGCGACAGCAGGCACTGGGAGTGTTAGAAGAAGGCAACATGGAGACCTCATGGGAGACTCTACTTGGGGTTTAAGTAACAGCTTGCTGGAGACCGGCCTTGTGAGAGGTCTGCCAGGGCAAGACATTTTTCGGACTGCTGGTTTTTCCGTATAAAAGGCCACCCCCTGCTGTCCCCCTGCTATGGACAGTGCTGAAAAACAATATCAGTGTCAGTGCACATTACATATGGTACATTTTCATCGGTTTACAAGGTGGTAGACCAGCTATTTCTGTGAGGGAAAATGACTAGAATAGAGAGAACAGCTTCAGTTCTCTGTGGGAAAGGGCTTCCTGAGTATAGCGTCCATTTAAACTGATGTTTTTTCAGGTGGGCCTTTTTTTTAACATGGCTAAAATATGTTTTTCTGCTGCCCTGGACTGCTACAATACATTGCCTAGCTTCCGTGCTTGGACTCCTCCACGCTCCAAACCGTGGGTGTCCCACCCTCCATCTACTGTAGGTAGCTCATACAACAACACTTCAAAAAATCCAAACTATCCCTTTAAGAGTATTTTGAAATGTTAATATCATGTTTATTATCATTCATGGGATATTCAGAAACAGCATTCTGTCAATAAGCAGATGAACATGACACTGCATTTCAGACGGAAAACAGGATTCAGTTTCACAACAGAGATGCATGTTTATTTATTCTTGTATTCGATATTGCTGTGATATACAGTCAAATCATTTCATTCCAGTTTTAAGAACTACCATTCGATGTGTATTGAACATGATGGCTAGCTGAAATTGTCAATATCTATTTAATGTTCATTACCTTTTAAACTATTTACGTTTATATTTCAGCTGCATTGCTTTTCACGTTTTTTATCTATTTTTGAATATGTCATCAAATAAACTCTGTCTTTGCCTGACGATGATAGAAAAGTAGGATTTACTTTTGTTTCTGTTCTTTCTGCATGCTTATAAAGTGTAGCTTTAGTTTTCTTCCGCTTTGCTTGATTTCGTTTTTGGTTCAATATGATGGAGGTGAATGATAATTAAATGCTCATCTGATGCTATTGAAAGGATTCAATATGTATTTTGATTGCTAATGATGCAACGTTGGTTTGAGATGTCATCTGGGTGCAAACGTGCAGGATGTTCGACCTTCTGTTCTCATTTTCAGTTATTTGAACCGTATTCTTTCTAAGGATGAGTGATCAGTGACAGTCAGGTTTTATACACTACAGCACCATGGTTGTAATTTTGATAGCTATCGTCTAGTAAATGAATGCCAATATGGAGCCAAAGAACCACAAGAGCAACCACTCGAGCTTTCCTGTTACTGTGGATGTGGAAGTAGAACATTTTTGTCACCCTGTGATGAAGCTGATCCGTACACAAGGCTCAAGAGTACCAATTGTCCTATGGCTCCATGGTCACGAATACATTATCAGTGCTGGTTTGCTGTGAATGGACAGCAGCATTTTAGAGGGTTATGAATACCCAAAGAAGGAAACAAAGGTATGAAACAGAACATTATGGGTGACATTGCCAGGACATAAATGGAGCAACTATAAAGCAACATTGGGCAACAGAAAAAAGGAAAACGGCTACCGCTGGACTGCCCTTTCTGTCCTGACGTGAGACTTAAAATGCCTCGAGGTGATGTTGTTTACCAACCTCACAGCTCCTAGGACATCTTCATGTGAAATGTATTTATATACTGTGGTATCATGTTAATATAGGCATCAGTTTGCTTAACCTGTTGTAAATAAATAATAACACTATGCATGTTTATTTGGTGTATGAATATGAATGATAGCAATAAAAGAGGTTTAATGTGGGTAGTGTGGATGCTTTTTGTACACTCTTTATACTTTTTGCTGATAATTATCCAAAATGTAAATCAGAAGTGCAGCGTGTTAGACTCACTAGCCTGCAGACATGCAAATGTGTGTGTTTGCATGTCGCAGACGTTAGGGCAGCAGTGTCCTAGAAGGGGTGGTGGAGAATGTGAGTCTTTTCCCCGGCAGCTCTGTTCGCTCTGAGTAAGCAGAATACGGAGTGAGAGGACAGTCTGAGATCATCATACAGTACGAAGAAACACAACATTACTTATTATGTGGATTCAGGATGAGGATGCTCTCCTTTAAAGATGTAACTGGACACTTTGCTCTTTGGTGGTTGCAGGTGGAAGCAAAGATTTCTTTTTTATAACTTCATTACCTAGAAGTGTGTATTTTAAGTAATCTATGATTTAAGTTCTTTCTTAGTGATATTGGGGGAAAAAGTCAACTTTTAGCAGCTAATTGCAGCTCTGGAACGATTCATTACGCTGTGCTACATGTGCCAACACTGCAAAACAATAAGAAAATGTAAACCACCAGTTTAGTCTTATTGTCATGTATCAAAAATATATAAATTTTGTTTAAACATTTCTACCTCGATTTACACAATGAAATAAACAAATTAGAGAATTAAAGGACACTTATTCCAACAAGCACCACATAGAAATAGACTTAAACACTGATTACATACATATGTTTAAATATGTCAACACACAGGCTAAACAAATGTCAGTGTCACAAGCAATGTAGTGTAATGACATCTCCCTGTCTGGATGGACAGGAGCTGTGATTATGGAGATGAGACAGTCTGACAAAAATGACCTGAAGTCAATGCCTTTGTTGAATCGAACTGTAAGTCCTGATCCTCAACTGAATCAGAAATCCCTTTACCACGTATCAAAGGTGCAGGCTATGACCTTCTCAAGTACTCTCTGTTGCAGATATTTTACGTGGAGCTTTGATCATACATTGACTGTCTGATGGTCAGTCAGGCTTTTGATCCTAACCTCCCCCTGTGTAGTTCTGTATCCCCTGCAGTTCTCCCATTCCTCTATAAACACACCGCTGACACAATTGTAGCTGATTGCATGCATATGCATATGAATATTACTGGCAGTTTTATGAACTAATGATGGTTACATTTCATCATACAATAATACCACTTGCAACCGCTATCAGGGCAAAGCTCTTTGCACCCTCTTCCACAGCAGAGGGTCCCTTCAGTGGCTGAACCTAACATGTGGTGTTGCAACACAAACCACCACAATTAGCATCCTTATATATTATGAAGGTGGCTCTTTAAAGCAATATGTGAGGTTCGGATGTCAAGCAAGTGTATAACATTTGACTGGTCCACATTCAACTCGCTGTTTTTGGAACAAAACAAAACCAAAATGTAATGGCAGTTATTATAAATAAAAAAATCATTCAGAATTGTTAAGTGTTTGGAAGACATAATGTACCCTGTGGTGGAAATGTCATTGAACTGTGTTTTCATAGCTCAATGACAATGACCAGCCCAGGCTTTAGAAATCAATACCTCATTGGAAAAAAATGCAAATGTTTTGTATATTTTGTTTGCATGAATTGTTCAGAATTGTTAAATTGAATGTAATAATGTGAAATCTCAAGACCAATTAGACAGCCGACCTAATGCACCACTGAGAGACATGCAAAATAGCCGGGAAAAAATTGAATCAGCATGTATTATATGGGAAGCCAGCATGTGAAAACAGTTGGGGGTGAAGTTTCAATTTGCAAAATTCCTCTCACAAAATTAATTTCAATCATTGCTGCATTTCCTAATAAATTGGTCATTATGAAATAATGCTGTGTGAATGGCAGCTAATTAATCTCAAAAACAGACTCTGCAGCACTCATTCCCTCAACATTTTGGAAGTAGAAATGAGAGGAAAATGTTTGGAATGATGTAGTGCAGTTCTTTGAATACACTGCGTTACTGTAAACATGGACAATGAAGAATAGAGTCACACCACAGTAAATCCTACATTCATCCCTCCCTACAGTTTAGTCACTTCTTAATACTAGTAGGCAGTAATCATCTAAAATACTCATTAAGGTACTGAACATTTCTCCATGTTGAAAGTAGTCAAAATGGACAAAATAGCATTTATTTTTTCTTTTAAAAAAATCTCTTACAGCTTACCACTGCCATACTGCCATATGTAAAAATGTATATCACACACACACACACACACACACACTTTCCTATAAGCAAATGAAGCAGTGGCTTAGTGCCCCACGGCCACCAGGGGGGCCCCCACACTCATGCGCTGTAAGCTGAAGTGACTGAAGTGACTGTATGCATCTACAATGATAATGGTACCTGCTGTCACTCTAATGTATCTCAAAGCATCCGGTAAGCGAGAATCATCCAGTTTTATAGAGTCTATGCAATTATCAAGCTTGTTTGATATAAAACTGCCAACCAGCGAGTGATGTATGTAACACATTGCAGTCTGTGGGGGGGGGGGGGGGGGGGGGGGGGGGGGGGGGGGGGCTCCATCAGTGAGTGAATGAGAATGAGTGACAATAGAAACCACTGGCTGCTGTCTTCAGCCCATAGACCGTATTAATCATGGCCTCTGTGATGTCACCCAGAGGTTTCTGAAAAGACAAAGTGAGGCTCAGTGGCCACCTCCATGTCTGTCGCCATCTTTGGCACGTCCTAGCCCCAGAAGTTGCCACTTGTTCGGGCCTAAAATCCAGTTACACACAGCTAGTTTGTACAAATTCATTGTTACTCCCACTGTAGATGGACTGGGTCTGTGTAGCATCAGTTTATTCGGTTATTTCATTCAGTCAGTGGGAAAAACATTTCTAAACTGAGAATAATTGCTTATTATTTTCAGTTTGAAGTGGGTACCTTTAATATGAAACCATAGTCTTGTTTTCCTGTTATTTGGTTTTGTGCCGTTCGGTGTGCCACTTAGTACTGCAGCACTTTGAATATTAAAGTGCAAATTATTAACGGATCACTCAGTTTGCTGCATTCATGATTAAAAGCCATAAGAACACACCAGGCTCACATTGGAATGACGTAAGCAAGTTAACACAGCCACACACACACACACACACACACACACACAAAGCGAACATTCTCACAAGAGACTTCAAAAATCCCAATCAAATGCCTAATGGTCTCTGGAATGACTTTGACAGCAGACACTTTTTAACATTTGACAGCAGCTTCCCAGACATCTTTTCTCACAGTCACAATGTATCTGTATCATGGATGCATGACACTCTGACATATCAGTTACATCAGTGTAAGAACTGATAAGATGAGTCACATCGCAGGGCCTGTTACTCTCGCCGCAGGCCAGTCTGAATCTGGTTTGAAGGAGCACGGCAGAGAAAGCTATCAAGGCATCAAAACAGATCTCGGGTGGCAGATTCAAGAGTATATCAGCGCAAGTGAGGCAAAAACAGCATTCCTCTCAGCACAAAAATCACACAGCGAATGTGAAATCATGTGTGCAGTCATTTCTCCTCACAGACCATGGGCTATCAATGGTGATCTAATCAAACGGACAGCAGCAGGAGGTTGAGGCCACGAGTGATTACAGTCTTGGCTAGCGGAAAAAAGTCTGAAGTCACTGAGATTATTGACACAGAATTGATGAGACCTTTCGCAAGCATGCAACAAATTGATCGGCCCATAAAGTGTGCGTGTTTGTGGATGATGGACAGATTATAGGTTATATAGTCATCTATGGGTACACTTACAGTACCTTTACTCCACTACAATTTTGGGGCACTTGCATTTTTACTTGTGTAATTGCATTTTATGCCGCTTTAGTTCTACTCCACTATGTTTTGGAGGCAGATATTGTACTTTTTACTTTACTTTAGTTAGTGGTAGCAGATTTTATTGATACAAAACATAAATTATAATCTACTTAATATTAGGCCTAATACAAGCTGATTATCATTGTCAGTTACCCCCACATTTACCAACTGCAACATTAGTGATGTACACGTCAGTAATTATTACCCAGAAATACAATGGGCCGTTCTGCATAATGAGCAGGAATTATTTATTCAACATTTACACTGTATTGTTGGTGTATTTTAGTGACTGAATATGTCTACTGCAGTGCCTGTGTGTGTTTGTTTCACTGTGTTCTCCCCACTTGTGTTGTTTGTTGTCACAGCTGTACATGTCACCCCCCCCCCCCCCTTATTAAGATCCACATGGCTGCTTTTTAGCATCAGAGAGTAAATGGTGTGACATGTCCATAGTCCACTAATTGTGTAAACACCACTAAAGCCCTTAACCTTGTAATACCATAACACGCTCCCCTGACACAGCCAGCACAGCACCAAGGCCGTGCCGCTCTGTGCCACCATGAGATGGCAGTATGGAATCATATTTCACCATCACATCCACTGCAGTGCAAAGGAGCTGCAGCATGTAACAAAGCCTGAGAGCAATGAGATTCACTGGCATGTTGGTGCACTGAGGAAGTATCAGCTGTTATCGCAATTTATCGACAATCCCCCTTCAGTGTTTTAAGCGGATTACGTGTGTGAAAGTGTTTCTTGTTTAGCCGTTGTTTAATTCCAGTGTTCCTCTCCGGAGGGAGCTGCAGGTTACAGTCACAGGAAGACACGTGGGGGAAAAAGGATGCTCATTAAGATGAGGTTCAGCTTAGGTGATGGGATTATTCAAGTAGATTATAAAGCTGCAGCGTTAACAAGCAACTTAATGAACCGATGAGAATTTAAAAAATCGATCGACTTATTTGATTCATTTGAAGGATTGTGTTTGCTCTCTGATATCATATGAAAAGTAATATCACTATTTTATGCAAAAGGAGGTAATTCTTATCAATCACAAGTCAAATATTTATTGCTGGCTTTCTAATTGATGAGACTGCATTTATTCTTCTTCTGTGATTTTGGTCCTTCACCCTTTATGTGAAAACCTTATATGCTATATATATGCTTCCTTTCCTTTATTATAGCTTGTACATTTGCATATTCAACAATATTCTTTAACATGATTCCTTTAAAGACACTGTTCACTCACATCTCTCACAACTCACATTTTACTGCTGACAATAAACAAATTATATGTCAAATCATGTCTGTCTTTTTGAAAGGTGGTGCCACTTGTCTTTTGATGACAACGTTTTAAAACAATCCCACAGACACCCATTATACTCATAACTAAGCGCCTGTATACGGCATAAACTCAAGTCATACTTGAAAATGCTCAATATTCCACGCTGATCACCTGTACATATGTTCATTAAAGCTCTAACCCTGGGTTATTTTTTAGCTCTATGTCATGTATTAATATCTACAGTATGGAGCCCCATTCACTTCCATTGTATTTGTAACTCTGCACCTGTTTAAAGTGTAAATTTCAAAAAGGTCAGGATTGCAGTGTGAAACAACTGTGTTCATTACGATGGCATGCATAGTTTATGAGTCATCATGAGTTATTTAATGCATCAAAGTCTAGGAAGCCTATTCAGTCCCATAACTCGCATGTACACGGTTAAAAAGTGTTAACAGTAACACACCAATTAGCTGTGAATTAGCACATCAATCCCCAGTTTATGAGTTATACACCATGATGCATTTAATCCTAATGCAGAATGTTTCCACAGGCACCACTCACTCCCACTGCATTCATAAGACCGACTCCACACAGGAGGAGCAGCCTGAGCAGCACGTTCAGGCATCTTCAGCCCTCCGTCTGTGTCAACACACGATGCGTTCAGGCAATCAAAAGATGGGAAATTTGGATTCAAATGTGACTGTGTGTGATTAAGTGACACAGTAAGACCAAATCCTTAAATAAGCTACAATTACAGATATAAAGGGAACATCTTAGAAAACAAGTAGAGTGAGCAGCAGAGTGAGACAAAGCTACTGTGTAGCAGTATACACACCTATAGATTAAAACATAAGAAGAAGGGAGTCAAGAAGGAAGAATCTGCAAACTGCACTCAACTGCAGCACTTTAGCTAAAAGTAATGTTACCCTCTTCATATCACCCATTCAATGTCGATCAGATTTCATTGTAATTTGCAAATTTGGACCATTGGAACCATTATCCAACAAAATGAATGTCAATGAAACTTTTTTAATCACTAGCCGTTTAGCAGACTATGTCTGGCACACTCCTCAACTCTTCATACTACAGTCATTTGCACTGAACCCTGTTCTCTAAAGTCACGTCTAAGGGATTCACGAGATGCTTTCTGTGTAGACGTTGTGCATTATATCACTCTTGGGCCACACGGCTCGCCTGTGGATGAGATGATAGGAACAGTTGGGGGCCATATGGTGCTATGGCGCACCACAGAAGCTGTCGACGCGGGCCTTTTTCACAGCAGACATTTTGACTCGTCATTGCAGGGAAAGCACAGGTGTCACTAATCACATTAACGATGCCTCTGTTCTATTCGAGTGTCCCACTAAGCCGTGACAGTGAGCCAGCATCCACAATACCAGGACCGTGAAGCTGAAGCAGCTAAATGTGCTCCGTAAATCCAACCCAGCCGCCATTAATGTTATTATTAGCAATTAAGAATTATTACACCTGTGCTTTTCCTGTTGTGAACTGTCAAAATGCCTTCTGTGAGAAAGCCCTATTAAGGTAATATGACACTGGGTCTATTGTTTGACACCTACACCAACGTTCTCTACCAATCTCCATTTTTGGTTGAAGGATAAAACATGCATTTTCAAGAAAACCAGGCCTGAGAGCCAGTGGGAAGAGAGTTAGGGTCAGAATATTGGAGATGTGTCAACACATTTTGGCTGAGAGTGAGAGGGTGAATATCTGCTGTGTTACAATTAAAGAAGGACATGTTCAGCTGTTATTGGACAAATAAAACTTCATCATCAGTCTCCAAAGATGTTGGTAACCAACATTAGGGAGGTCCTTTCACAGCTCTCACATTATAAGCAGCCCTGGACCTTTGATAAATACAGGACCACGCCAAAACCCAGACTCTCTGCATGGTGAAGGACTTTTTAATATTTCTAGGTGATATTTATAAGAAACCAGCCAGCAATAGGTCTTCTGTAGAAAAGACATTCGACCTGTCATAAGAGGAAAAGTCCAGATGTGTTTCATAAATTAAAAACATAGAAAACCCATAAATTATCACTGTGTTTGTTACGTCAAACTGGAGTTTCTGTGAAGGAAAGAAGCGGTAATCGCAAAGGAATGAAGAGCGGAACTAATGTGAGGACGCAGGGTTGTTGCCTGGGGCGTAAAGAGGGACGCACATAGCACCTGAGGGAACTGCTCAGGTGAGTGAGGCCACGCTCAAACAAAGTTGCTGTTAAAAAACGCTGCAGAGATCTGCGGCCAACTGGGCGGGACTGATTCTTCTACAAGATCCGGGAGGCAGCCGGTAAGATGCGGAACTACGAACGGATTGAGAAACTGTTTAACCTGCATGCGATTTGTGTTAGCATTAGCATTAGCATTAGCTTTAGCTTTAGCTTTAGCATTAGCATTAGCATTAGCATTAGCTTTAGCTTTAGCTTTAGCTTTAGCTTTAGCCGCGGAGATCGGCTCGCAGTTTGAACTTGTGAACGGTTGGTCGTCTGTCGCGTAACACGTTTGATAGTTTTTTTTTTTTTTTTTTTTTTAAATGAAGTTTATTGCCGATGCTTTTGAGATTTGCACTTTATTGGGCTTTAGAAAAGATTACATTTAAATCACTTAATGCACTTTAACAGATAATTTAAAAACACAAGTTAAAAAGTATAAATATACTAAAAAGTTTGAGTAAATATGGTGAAATTTGATTAAAATTGCCTCTTAAAATGCAGTAAAGATCCATGTGGTACATGATTGGGCTAAAATTTAATTAGTCATGACATCATTTATTTGCTTCAGTTTTATTTCCTATGTAAATTTACAAAATATAAATAGAGTAAAATAGCATTCATGCCAATGAGGTGAAACTGTTTTCTTATAAGGAACTGTCTGTTACTATTTACAACAGGGTACAGTAATGTGAACATTTTTCCTTTGAGTTTCTGCTCAAAGGTTTTTCACCTTGGTACCTTGGTACTTTACTACTTATACAAGACATCACTGTCATAAATTGACACTTTCTTTTTAACATGTTACTTTTTTTTTCTATTGCGCTTTTAAATTTGCATTTTTAATTTTGTACTTTAATGTTGTACATTGGGCTGTTGCAACACCTGAATTTCCCCTATGGGGATCAATAAAGGTTTATGATTATTATAATTGATGAACTAAACTGTTAACTGCAAAACAAAAGAAGGGAAAAGAAACAGCTGTTTGGTCAATGAGTGGAATCCAGCTCAAGCTCAGGTAGACTGGATCAAGCTGCACGTGTTAAATCCACAATTAATCAATGAAGATAGCTGGTCATTGAAGTTGGGAGAGCACTTGACACTGTTACCTGTGGGTAACAGACAAACCTGTACTGACGTGTATAATGAAAAAATAGATTTGCTTTTTGCATTAGATTTTTAGTGCATGTTTAATCGGGGTGTACCTTTTTTGTTTATATAGCTTTAAACACCGTGCCACATGCACACACGTGTTTTCAGACGTTCTGCTGAATCTTAGGACTAACTATTAGGACAGTGAGGGGAAATATGTACTGACAGGAAATCACCTGTGTGCTGTAGGTGAACCATGGCTGTGTTTTTAATGTCGCTCCTGAAAGAGGAACTCCACAGTATTGCGTGTGCATCAGCATGGCTCTGCAGGGGCAGTAAACACAACAAATGAGCCCACCTATGACTGTGCTTTATTCAGGGCTTAAAGCTGTTTGGGGATGGCAAACTGTAATTTCAACCTTGAAAAAGAGCATGGATAAGGCTATGTATTGATGTAAGGGATAAAACACTTCATCATGTCCACAGTGCTGAAAAGTCTAGTAGATAATCAGTGTGCATCATGCTTTATATTCCTCGCAGCAACATCATTTACATTCTTTCATTTACGTTGTGACACAAAGAAGGATGTTTGCAGCGTATTCAGTACATTTCTGAAAAAGGAAACGACTATTGAGTCTTTCTTCAACTGTCTCCACTCTGAACAAACTCCACTGGCATCAGAAACATGCAGGGGAAAACACAAGCACACACAAACAAAATCAAGAATACACAAATGAGTCAATATTCAGACTAAAGATGGCTTGATTTTTGAGTGTGCTCCTGATGCACTTATTTGTTCTGCAGTGCAACACGCAAACAAAACGGAGGCACTGGTGACAGCTGCAGAAACTTTAAAAAGATTGTGAATGGTGGCGTGACAGCTCCAGAAGGATCGGAGGGAAAATGTCATTAAATGTAAAAGTTTTCTAAAAGTCAATCCTTGATTGGACGTGTTGTAGGACACGTTGTATATTTTAGCTAAAGTATGTTGATTTCTTGTACCAGCTGCAGGAACATAATACTGTAAAGATTAATATAGCACACGCATTTCTGCACACGCTACAGTCTGGTCAGTGTTTTGACCAGCAAGGTTTTCAGACGGACACCCGCGAAGAAAAACGGATCAACATATCGGCTCCACCTTAATTAGGACATCCCATTCACCTGCACCCAATGTGCACACTGTCCACCTTTTTTTTTATTTTGCTATGTTACTAGGTCTTGCATGTGAAGAATATAGGGTGGTGCACGCTGATTCCACACTATTGTTTGTGCAACCTGGTCATTTGGTTGATGCATATGTACCTCAGTAGAATATTATAAGCACCTGGTATCTGCACTGTTTTTTTTTTTTGTTTTTTTTTTAAAGAGTCTTTGTTGTTGGAAATGTAACTTACAGTAAATCAGGATGTGTCCGCTAACCAGGTTATTGCATGTGCACTGTAGTTGTGTCAGTCTCTGCTGTGGCCTTCACTTCACTTCTGCACAATCAACCACAACAGTCCTATCAGATGGGGCTTTTTAAGCACGACCTCTTATCAAATGTGATTCCCTGCTCCTTGTCATGTGCAGACAAAACCCTCATAAACTTTCGCCTGCACACACACACACACACACACCACTATCTGGCTCCCACTTTGCCCATCTGCAGAATGGTAGCATTTAGCCTCTATTGAGAGCCCCCGTGCTGGGCGTGCTGGAGTGATCCCTAATCTGCCCTGAGATCTGTGTTTCTCCCTATGGCCTGTGAGCACCGTGTAATTGGACTCAAATTGGAAGCAGGATCTGAGCTTGTTTATGTAACAAGCATTTTGTGTGATAACGCCACTGTGCCCTGTGGTTTGTCAGTCTCTGTCCTCTGCTTACTTGCACCCAAAGCTCCCGCGAGGCTCTGTGGCGGTACAGGGCGGCCACGTTCTCAATGGTGGCCAAAATGAATCATTTTATGTGTACAGTGGTCCCTCGTTTACTGCGGGGGTTACGTTCTAAAAATAACCCGCAATAGGCGAAATCCGTGAAGTAGTCAGCTTTATTTTTTACAATTATTCTATATATTTTAAGGCTGTAAAACCCCTCACCATACAGTTTATACACTTTTCTCAGATGGGCATTAACATTTTCTCACATTTATCTCTCTGTCTTGCAAACAGGCAGCACTTCAAAGTCACACTGCTAGCGACTGAACATTTATGTACATTTGGCAAGCCGAACGCATTCTGTACTGTACAGAGACACGGCACGGAGGAGATTGATTGACATTGGTCTACAGTCCCTTAGCCAATCAGGACGCAGAACACAATGCGTGTTCATACACTGTAAAAAAAAAAAAAAAAAAAAAAAAAAAAAAGCATGCAGAATTGCACTAAAAGAGGCCGCGAAAGGTGAACCGTGTTATAGCGAGGGACTACTGTACAGTAGAATTTTAAATCGGAGGAAGTTTGCATGGTCAGGTAGCTTTGACCCTTGATACCGCAGAAGGTGGATTTGAAGCTGTGTCCTTATTAAATCTATTTCTCAGTGCGTCTCTTCATCCCGCTCTGCGTCCTCTTCTCCTCATTCAGCCGGATGTTTTCTTGGAGGCTGTTTTATTTTTAATGGCTACAACCTGCCAGTGGATTTCAAGCCCATGTTCACGTTCTTAAGCCTGTTCCTCTTGGTCTGTCTCTCTGCCGCTCTGTCTGCCTGTATTCTTTTGTGTCTGACCTCAGAGATCTAGCTGAGAGCCCGTGATGAGTCATAGCTCAGTCTGGAGCCTCTGCATCACAGTGGGGAGTCGGGAATACAGAGCAGCTCACCAATGCGCGCGCACACACACACGGCGTCGCACACATTTGCACATTTACGTAGATTTGCAGGTAACACGGCCACGCTTACGTGCAAGTATGCATAGATGCACAAGATAAATTAGAGGTGTGTGTGCGCGTGCTCAGAGTGAGCTCAAGAGACATTGCAGTAAGAGTGTTTTCAAAGGTGAACGTATTTGACAAGGTGTAAGCTCATGAGCTGTACCTTTCGGTTAACAAAAAAAGAATATTCATGGGCACACACACGAGCACACACTCGCAGACATTGTTATTCATAATAATGCCTCATTCCCGGCAGCAGATTATCTTATTGTCTAACCCTGATCCTGTAATATGCAGCACTGTGACGTTCCTGTGATCTTATTCACTTTTGCTGGAATCGTCAAGAGCCCTCCACGTCCCTGATTAATTTCACTCAGCGCCGTGATTGAAATTCACGCCACCACCTAACACACCACTACACTAAGACAGTTTCCGCTGTTGTATCCCTGCCATCTCTCGCCGTGCAGTATTTGAGTTTCATCTCTCTGTGACTAAAGAGCGTGTTTTCCATTCTCCCACCCCTGCACCTCCTGAGACTGCAGTAGGATCTCAAAAGAACAGCATGCTGTGATGTATATTTCAGCTACTTCCTTCAGCAAACCCTGTCTTAAAACCCCCTCTTTTTTCTCTCTCTCTCTCCCATTCTCCCTCTTCTCTCTCTTCCCTCATGTGTTGCAGTGGCGGCTATGTAGTTGTGACATCGACCTTGGCAAATGTTTAGCTGGAGAGCTCCCGCCTCGGCAAGCCTCTCTTTTTCATCTTAAATAAATTTCCACTGCTCCTGTGATCAATGACTGGATTTGAGTGGACTGGATTTATATGTGATACCACATATAAGAAGTGAAGACAACGATGAGGAGACGTCAACTGTCTCCAATTGGCCCAGGTGAGCCGCACTGGGAGTTTGAATGCATATGGCCTTCAGTGAGTGAAAGCACTGTGATGAGTCATGGTTTAGTCACATTCTGGCTCAGGGAAATAAACCGCATGCCTTGCAGCACCACAACCCAGTCCACGAATAATGCCAGGTAGTCTGCTCCCAGTTGCATTTACAAAATAAACCAGGTGCATTTGGTCATGCAGGCCTTGTGAAGTCAGTGTAATAGTGAAATGTGAGGGGAAAAACCTTAATGAGCTTAAACCTCCCTCTTGGATTTCAGTCTGGGTTTGACTTAGCACATTAACACACACACACACACACACACACACTCCTGCAAATCAAGTTACAAAAATGTCGCTTTAAGAAATACTCCAGTGATTTTAAAATTGCATTTTCATAAAGTTGTGGGACTTGAAAGAGACAGATTTTAAAATGAGCAGCCAAATTTAACACAGCAGAGGCCAAGAGTGCCAGACAATTAGTCCCAGCAAACAAAAGCAAAGTCTGAAGTGTGCCAAAGATGTCGTTCTGAGCGTGCATCAGACCAGACTACCTCGCCTACCTAATTTACCATATGTAACTAAAACATCGTTCAGTTTCATTGTCCTGATCCCTAATTTAATTATTACTGCAAACCGGTAGATATCTTGCAAGTCAGTATGTCCATTGTCCATTGTTTTTTTTAACCAGTAGCTGGTCACTGATTTTGTGTGTGTGTGTGTGTGTGTGTGTGTGTGTGTGTGTGTGTGTGTGTGTGTGTGTGTGTGTGTGTGTGTGTGTGTGTGTGTGTGTGTGTGTGTGTGTGTGTGTGTGTGTGTGTGTGTGTGTGTGTGTGTGTGTGTGTGTGTGTGTGTGTGTGTGTGTGTGTGTGTGTGTTGCAGATGATGTTATTGCACCACGTGCAGACACAGTGGAATTTTTAATTGTAATGTTTTAATCCAACAGGTTTTATTGAACTGGAGTGACGGTTATCACTGTAATGGAAAATGATGGAGCTTCACAGCTCAGACTACTGTTCATACTAAGTATGTCAAATTGAATATGGAGTGTTTCAGCTGCATGGTGAGTAGATTTTGTGTTGACGAGAAATGCTTGGATATGCACTAGATTAGCAAGAAATTCTTAGCATGCGCCGTGAACTCACTGTCCAGCGGCAAAGCAGATGGTTCTAGCACCACAGTGTGGCTGGTGAGAGGCATGGCTGCATAAAATAACTAAGAATGATGGCGAGGAGGGATCATGTACGCAGAAATCATCCACCCGCCACCCACCAGAATGAATTTTTCTCTCAAATTTAGAGACGTGCACACGGATATATCCACCTCTACTGCATTCCTCCACACTGTTTGACTAGGTAGTAGGCACTACCTCAGTATGCCGTTCCAAACACAGCCACTGACTTCCTGAGGTCTGCGCCGGTTGCCTGGTAACCTCATAGCATGGATATGACAACAATAGACTCCAGCGGGTCACCGTGCTTGGCCAAGAAATAGTCCAGCATATAACCCCAAATAAAACCACAAATTGTCCTTTTGACACTCTGGATTTTGGACCGAGTTAACGGACCAGATCCAATGTGTTAATGCCTGAGCTTTAGAGGTGCTTTGTTACCTTCTGCTTCCCACTGTTCCCAGTCTCTTTGCTAAGCTAACTGGCTGCTGTCTGTCGCTGCAGCCAGCTCCTGGCGTTCATCCTGTTTGTCCTCTCTGTGCTTCGCCTGCCACCATACTAACTCTCCCATCGCTGCAGATCTAGTCAATCCCTGTTACTGCCTTTTCCATCACCTGACATTACCCCATCCACATACTTGCCTGCTTCCCATTTCCCCAATCAGCCTTGCAGTACATTTAGCGGCCCATCTCTACTCACTCCCTGCCAGGTTCGCAGTGATGCTCGTACCTTTGCCTTCCAACCACTTGAACCCGAACCTGATCTGTTCCTGTTTTTCCTGTTTGCTTTAATAACCCATAAACCTGGAGCTTCCCATAACCTTAATTTTTAAAAACCTGTAAGGCTTTGGTGCTAGGTTCTGCTTTGTTTTGTTTTGTTTTTTTGCATATACAGTAAAATGAAAAGGTGATACTATTTTGAATCCACAGTATTTAAAAAAGCTCCACGAGTGTCTATTTTATGTTCTGTTAAGTGTAGTTGGGGGACAGACTGTAAATGCACGAGTTGTTAATGTTGGTTTTTCTTTCACATTTACGCACGATGGCCTTTTTTAAGTTAGTGTCTACATTACTGGAAATAGTCACCCACAGGTGGTAAGCAGAGTATAGCATAGAGTGAGAGCAGCTGGTGGCCAGCTCTTCAGTACTAATTTCATCCCTCTGGACAGGGCGGGATTAAGGAGCCAGGGGGCCTCTGTTCATACAGTCGCTCCCTGAACCCATTACCTATAATGTGAGCACAACTTCAACTGAAATATTAAAGGTGTTAAAACTAGGTTTTCTACAGAACTACATTAGGAGCCTTGCAATGTTAAATCTAATCATGCTTTAGTGGTGCATAATATGAAGCAAATTACAATGATGATAACTGAATTACAACACGCTAATTGCCACATATACATTTTGGGGCCCTTGGGGTCGTTTTCTTGATGTAAAAATTGCATTACATGTTCTATGTTTCCAATGGATGGATTGATTCCAATGGTTCCCCTTACTGCAAAAACTAATTTAGTCTGTATAGAGACACAGAAAAAAAGCCCATGTGCAGTTGAATATCTTTTGTTGTTGGCACACCCTCAGTGGCCTTCCCATGATTTATAAGAGGAATAAAACTAGGGTAGAAACAGTCCACAGATGAGTTCTGTGATAATGTCCTCAAGTGTTTACCGTGTAGGTAAACACTTGAATGTGTCTGATCCCCCAGCATCACCACACTCTTAGATGTTTAACTGAGAAGATTAAAGGCCTGAAACTCCAAATATATGCTCATAATGGGTGGATGGTTTTTGATCAGCCAGTTTTGGAGTTTCTTTTTTATCCAGCAGGGAGGTGCCCTGTCAAATATGGCATTTTTCCTCTTTTTATTTCATTTCTATATAAAAGGTTTTCTGCATAAATGGAAGGTGACATAGTGAGACATGAAGATGAAGATCAAGGTAACGCATGTTTAAAAATTCCATTTTCATGGAATTTGAATCCTCTTACTGCTATTTTCATATACTTCAAATACATATTTAAAGTTAATGACCGTGAGCAACAGTATCCTTGACACCTGTGTAACTTTTCATATACAGAACCTTTCAAAATAGCTTCTTCCGTGTGAGACAAAGAAAGGGGAATGGCAAAAGACTGAAAAAGAAGGGGGGGAAAAAAGAAGAAAGAAAGCAGAAAGCAATTCCACACCTCTAGAATTCATATTCCATCTTTGTTGCTCCAAAGATGCAGTTAAAATTGCCAGAGAACGCAGCGCTCGGGGGGATAAGGGCAAGGAGTGGCAGGAGCGACGGCAGAAGAAAAAAGAATCTATGTTCTTGAAATCCTTCGTATCACATTTCATCGGCAGTCTGCTCCATGTGTTGAGCTGGAGAAAATGGAGAAAGTGGGTTTTTATGGCATACCCCTGTGGAGTAATCAGAGGCAGTGGCTAAGCAGAAGTGACAGCAGCGGTTTGGGATTAGGGTCAGTAGCTGCACACAGGCCTCTGCTGAGAGAAAGAAAGGAAAGGGGGAGGAGGGGCCGTGTGCCAGTGGGCAGGGGCCAGCTGGCGGAGGGATGTCCTCGAGGCCTGGGTTAAATCAGAAAGTTTCACTCCCATACCTATCAGGAGTAACACATCTGTAGCTCGGGCTGATTAACCACCCACTCGCTTGGAAAAGGAGGTGGTGTGGTTTTTGACTCGTGTGTGGGGCCGCGTTAATTAGCAGGTGTCGGAGGACTTTTTAACAAAGTGGAGATTATGACGGGGCCCTACTTCACTCTGGACTCTGCACAACCCTGCGCTCATTAATGGGATGCTGCAATCAAATGTTAATGCTCCTCTGAGGTTTCGGATAATGTTCAGCCCATAATCAGGGCACTCATGTAATGCAGCAATAAATGCTAATATTTGGCTTTCAGTGACACTTGTGATGGGTCTAAATCCTTCTGCAACCAGCTTATTTTGGGACGGAAAAGGCAAGTTCAAGCAAATGTAAAATAGTAGACTGCTCTGAGGTTAGAAACAGCTTTTTGGTATTGGATGCCTCCTCCGCACCCTTTAGTTATCTAGTATTTATTAAATAAGGTTAGTCCCACTGACGGGAAACTGGGTTTCTAAGGAAGAAGAATAAACCCTCATCATACTGTGTAATGGACAAGATAGGACAAAGTGAGCGAGACAGAGAAAGAGACATTTTATACACACAGCAGCAACTGAAACGGGCTCTAAAGAGTGAACATAATGGCATTCTCTAATACGCTCACCCAATATAACCCTAACAAGTACTTTAAATTCAGTAGGACCAGACTTTCCATGCAGGGGAGGCAGTCTTTATTGTAAAAATAACGGCTGTCATCTAGTATTCAGTCTAAAAATGTTGGAGGTGTGCTGTGTGCATTTTTAGCATCAGGAAAACTCTATTAAGAGAACATAGTGCAGGGAAACCATATCCCCACGTGCTTGATAAGAGAAGCAATGATCAATAAATATAGCTAAGTTTGTCATTGATTAATCACATAGTGACCTTATTTGCAAAGCACTTAATGTGTGACTACCTGGTGATGACTTGCCAACAAAGGTGGTGGAAGAAGTGTTGATGTAATTTGCTTAGTAAAAGTAGTTGAACACCACAGTAAAGCAGAGACCACATTACTGGCTGAAGTCCCACTTTCAAAGGCTTAGTTATGTAAAAGTATTGTCAGCAAAATAAAGTATCCAAAGTAAAAGAACAGTACACACTGGCTGAATGAGTGTTGAATAATTATGTTATTGGATCATTATTATTGATGCATTAATATGTAAATGTAAAAGTGATGTTACATGTTAGTAAAAAACATCATCATCATTAAACATGTACCAAGATAAAGTCTATTGACTACAAAATTCTTCAACTGGCAGTAATCGTAAAATATATCCGTTTCATGAAAACTAAAATAAACACAATAACACAATGTTAGATTAGAGCCTGGTCCGTACTTCCAATAAAACATGCAGTGTTCTCAGTGGCCTTCCCATGATTCATTGGAGGGCTAAAAACACTCCACAGAATTGAGCCCCTCCAGAAGAGTACCTCACTCTGAGGAGTTCTGTGGTAATGTCCTCAAGTGTTAACTGTGTGGGTAAACACTTGAGAGGACGGTACCATTACTGCAGTCTTCCTCTTTTTAAATCTATTTTTGTATCAAAGGTTTTCTGGGAGCTGACAGAGTGAGACGTCATGAAAACACACGTAAGCCATTTAATCTGTGACTGTAGGGTTAAAGGTAAAGATTTAATGTCTTGCAAATGACAACAAACTTTGCTATATCTATTGATCATTGAAACAATACAGGAAGCGTTAAGTTAAACTTTTCACGTGTGTATTATATTCTACAGTTGGTCATTGAAGCTACAGTGAAAGGTGTATTATATTGTTGGAATTGTTTCAATATCACATTAACAACATTTTACCGTTTTATTTTTGCTGTGAACTGCGTGTGTGTCTCGGGGAAAAATATTCCAGACCAGCAGCTGAGTGATGGGTGATACGCATGGCTCACACAAGCTGTGTGGCTGCTCTAGCCTGTTAACATGGATGCTGAAAAAACCCCAACAGCTTCGCACAGGCGTAGCTCTGGTAGGCGATGTGCCCCTGGGATAAAGCCCCAGATTACAGGCACACTTTCACATCGATCATTAATGTGCAAACTTGTTCACACACGCGATCCGAGAGTGATGATATGATGCATTCTCAGTGAGTTCAGAGGGGCAGTCTACTTCCTGCAGCTTGCTTGTTACCGTCTCCATCCTGTGGTGTTCCAGCGTTACACCCGCATAAGCTAAGTTAGAAAGATGTTGCAACAAATTATAAACGGGAGCTCTGACTGCACCCCTGTTGCTATGGTTACTAATTTAACATAATCTGCGCATTAATTTAGAATAATGAACAGACAGTTAAGTCAGACAGGTGGCTAGACAGGTTCTTAATTACTTCACCCTCGCTGATAAAGG
Source organism: Pempheris klunzingeri (assembly GCF_042242105.1). Taxonomy (NCBI): domain Eukaryota; kingdom Metazoa; phylum Chordata; class Actinopteri; order Acropomatiformes; family Pempheridae; genus Pempheris; species Pempheris klunzingeri. Next base: position 25,935,943 of record NC_092023.1, read on the forward strand.
CGTTATAGTTTGTATCAGAGTCGCTGAACCACACAGCCTGGATGGATAAAACCGTCCACCAGGTTAAACAAAGAGTAAGAAAGTAAAAGTGCCCTTCCTTTAAAATCTACTATATGGTGCGGGTGCAGAGTGACGAACGTTTCACGTTTTCACCTTCCTCTGCTGAAGGAGGAAAGTTTCTCTGCACCCACCTTTAATCTGGCTCGTGCATTGTGACATCACACCCAGTTTGGTGTCGGCCATTGTCCAGTGTGAAACTTGCTCATGAATGATGTGACAACTCAAAACCTCAAGTCAAGTCAATTTTATTTATACAGCCTGAAATCACAAATCACAATTTGAGAGTCACAATTTGCCGCAGTCATTGGCTGTACATATTGTAGAGCCCCCTGTGGCAAATTGTGACTCCCTCTATCCTTCGACCCTCAATTTGGACATGGACCCAACAGCCCCCCCAAAAATAAACTTTTTACCAGGGATAAAATGGAAGAAACCTCAGGAAGAGCAACGGAGAAGAGACGGACAGACCTGGAACTAAAATTTCAAGAATTTTGAATAGGGCATTTAGATGTTTTGATGGGGAAAACATATCACAAGCAGAGATTTTTGTTATGTTTTAAAACATGTCTGTGGGGGACTTTTAAATTCATCAGTGGCCTGCAGAGCCAGCAGCCATGGCCAGCAAAGCACTTGAGTAAAAAGTGTCAATTTAATGTATTTGTCCTTAAGGCACATCTGCAATTTCAGAAACCTAAAGTGTCATGTGTTGCTGTGTTTTTGCAGCGTTGTATTTCTGGAGCTGATGCCGATTTTAGTTGAGTCAACAGCTGAGGGTTTAGAAGGAGCTTCACCAGGCAGTTAACTGCAGCATCATCTGATTCAGTCATGTGTGGTGCAGATGAAACTCCATCAGGCTGCAGCGATTGTGCCTCCGGCGGCTGAAGCAGCGTCATACTGGTCAGTTGTTTTACGGGGCGGATGAAGCCACTGTGGAAGCAGGGGTGACTGCAGCTTCATCATCATCAGCTGAGCCATCGTGGCTTGATCATATGAGCGTTCAGCATCTGAGTCACTGCCCTTTATAGAAAACAGCAGGCGAGCTTTCAACACCGGAGCAACAGAGAGCCGAGCATTCCTCTCTTGGACAAGAGTCTTTTTGCCTCTGATTTTACAGACTTGCTTAAAGCTTCATCTGCAAAGGCAGCGCCATCTGCTGACCTGGCAGCACTCTGAGTCCTCATCACCAGCTGAAATCATGTCATTCGAGCCAGTAATTACAGGTGCGACTGAAGTGCATTGGTGACACGAGCTTAAACAGCAGCTCCTTCTGAACCCTCATCATTCGAGCAAACAGCAGGTATGTTTTCAACACCTGGTTAACTGGTGGCTCAGTCTTCCTTTCCTTATTCAGTGGCAGCAGTGGGTAAATCTGTTGAGCTAATGTTGGCCAAAGCTTGGTCAGCAGTGTCCACTGCAGTTAAATCACCATCAGCTATTGGCTCTCACTCAGTGTGGTTGGAAGCAACAGATGTGTTGGCTTCTTCTGCTGATTCCACCTTTAGAAGAGACGTTCGTGTGGGTACCTGAGGCCACGTCACTGGACAAAGAATGACAGTGAGGAAAGAACGAACAAATAAGTCAGCCAGCCGACCATTCCATCCAATAACCCATCCATATATCCATCCATCTAATTTAGTATCAATCCAAGTGTCTTATACTTTTCATGCTACATTTTCTTAGCCCTGACCTAGCTTTTTCTCACACACATTGTTTTCCAAGAACTATCCTAAGCCCAGGCTATGTAATTGACCCTTTTAGCATCTTTCGGCCCAGTGTTTAGTTGATTTTCAAGGGATAACTCTGCAAACTCTAACCCTGCCCTGGACCAGGGCCAGCAAGCCCCCTAGGCTAAAGTCAGATGAGCCCACTGTGGAACGTACCAGGATTGTGCCCGAGGCTAGGAGCACCGTGACAAGCCTTCCTTCTGTGTACTAACTATGAGCCCTACTTAGCATTACTCTCTTCTGAGGATTCAGATGCAGCATCCTCCGCAGTAGGCCAACAAACAACATCCTATCCTCAGAGTCCTCCGCTGGGCACAGCTGCATGTGGAGGAGCACTTTGAACTCGCATAGCATCGCAGTGATTCTTGTACTGTAAAACAAGGATTACCTGTCACCAGGTCACTCAGACAGCTGAACTTGGTTGATCTGCCTCAGTGATTTTAGGGAGGGAAGCCCATCGTAGCCTTGTACTAGTCAGTTGTCTAAAACAGATATATTTGAGATAATTTTTTATGCAGTTGTAGGAATTATGGCCAAATCCATAAGAAAAAACATCTGCTCCGCTCGATGCAGTGCAGGAAAAGGTTACACACCTTGAGCGTCTTCGCCTGCTGACACAGAGCAGGGTGTTGGTAGCATCATTTAGGATCTCACCCTCTGGCTGACCCACAGTCTCCACCATAGTTTTCGTCTGGACAGAGAATATGTACATAAAACTGCATCAGCCACAAAGATTTCAAGTGTAGGTCTCGTCGTAAAGCTGTACAATGAAATCTACGTGTATTAGACTGTATATAATACAGGTAATGCTGGCGCCTCTGAAAACACCACTTAAAGACCAGAGCAACATAAGGGGACCTGAGGTTGGAAGACGAGCATCTATTATTGGAATGACTTTCTGCACAGTTGCACATTTTAATGATCTCTGCTCGCGCTAGATCAGATACCCGAAGAAGACGAAAACTAATTGATGAGAAACTGTGCGAGAAAACAAAGGCCACCTGTATCCAACACCGCTGTGTGATGATGCCATGCTTGACTTTCAGCAGCTGGGATGGCTGAACCAAAGTCAATGAGTTTTGCTCTGAAGGCTTCGTGTTTTCGGTCCGCCAGCATGGTGTTGTGCAGTGTAATGTTAGTATGACTCACCCCGACTGTTTCCAGAGAGTCGAGCGCGGTGAGCAGCTGCAGAGACAGAAGAAGAAATGAAGACCCTGCCGTTGAAAAGGTTTGAATTGTGTTGATGTGCCGGTGTGCACGCAGTGTGCATCCTGCTTTCACTAATGAGCATTAGATTTGTATCTCTACACGTTACCATTGCTCAGTCCCAGAATGATCAAATCCGAATACCCGCCATGAGCTGGGTTTGATTTCCTGAGGAGGCTGAAGGTTGTCGTGCCTCTCCCTCAGTAGCTCGTGGATTGTTGCTCAGCATTTCAAATACTAGACAAATGTGCCCTTTGTGTTTTAAGCCCTCAAAGAACTGAACAATGTTGTCCACAGATTTCTTTTCAGCGTGGCCAGCTGGAGAGGAAACACAAGATATTATTTTTTTTTTACCTTTAAAGGCTCTGATGATCTACCTCTCTGCTGCGCTCCTGGACATGATTCATCCTCTTCTTTAGGATCTTGACGGCTACCCCTTTTTTTTTGGTGTGCATGTGTTTTTAAAGCAGGTACTCACTGATGCACCTGTGCAACACCTTCCAGTGTTGTATCCCCGAGTCACCGGGTCAGTGGACAGAGGCATGAAGGGAAAACGTGTTGAGTCACCACATTCAGTCAACACACCATACAACAAAATAATCAGATGAGTAAAAACACAGATTTTTAGACCATTTAAATGAGCACAATACAACAATGGAAGCATTTATCAATGAATTTTAAATGTCTCGGTTTATCTTGAGCCTAAAAGCTGATTTTAGTGTTGCCTGACTGTGCTGAATGCAGCTTGTGTCTGTTTGTATTTTTCTCTGTGTACAACCCGATGTCACACTTTGACTGGTGTCTGTTTGAGAAAATGAATTAGTACTTATTTAGCACTACGGAGTGTTTACCTCCTTTTTATAAGGTTGTCTAAGAAGCCTGGTGTAAAAAAACAAAAACATAAACATAACCTCACTGTGACCAAGAATAATTTAACATTAACTCAACAAGCGAGAAGAATGAACGTTTCAACATCTACCGAGGGATCAGGACTTTTTCCTGTGTGTGAGCACGTGGTGGTGTGTTTAGTGTCTCTCACCTGTCTGACTTGAGGTTCCTGACGACGGCATGCTTTTCATTCTCAGACTTAAAAACAGCATGTTTTTCTGTCTAGTTCAAGCACTTGAACACAGTAGCACACGGTTTCACTTGTGGTTTTGGAAGTTGTTGTGATTCTGGAATCTCAGCCAGACAGAACGTGCTGGTTGAATATAAAAGATTTGAAGTAAAACAATGAGGGGAAACCATGTGACTGTTTTTAGACGTCGACAAGAGTTTTATGGGGGGGGTGGGGGGGCGCATATAAGATTAAGCTGCAAAATCAATGTTATTTAGTCTGTAGAGTCGCTGCCAATTCCTACTGTCTTTGAAATCGATGAAACCAAATGGAAACAAAGGCCTCTAACCCTTCTTCGGCTCAGAGACTGATACTTTTGATTATTGATTATTGTTTTCTGTAATAGATAAATCACATGTTATATAAAATGTCAGAAAACTAGCAATACAGAGTATACATTTTGTAATGATAGGACACAAAGAAAATCCTGACATGTAAGGAAGCTGGTGAGTGCTGTGACTTTTTTTTGATTGATTGCATTAAAAAACATAACCGTTGCCAATTAATTCCCTGTCAGCTTATTAATTAATCCGTCATTCCATCACTGACTTCATTAGTATTTTGCTGCATACAACTATTTAGTACATTTTTAAAGTTGAAGGATGTTGTGTTCTCTCTAAGCAGTGCAGAGTCTCAGCGTTGTCAGTGCTCCTCCAGACATCTGGTGTGAGACATGTTGATGTGGGCTTTCAGATCACATTGATCAGAGCAGTGTGAGAACACATCAATGTCAGAGACACGCAAACGGTCTAAAACACAAGAAATTAGTGATGCATAGCAACCTGGGCTGCATGGAGATTGTAAGAGCAGTGATTGGCCGTCTGTGGATGCTTTTTCCTTTTACATATTTCCAGTAGCGGCTGTTTATCAGAGACCGATAACTGCGACTTCATCCTATCGCAGCAAACAAAAAACAGTTTCCTCGTCCCCAATCCTCACCACCTTTTCTTTAATGTGAGACAAATTTGCATTTTGTGATGGAGCGAGCCCAGCCCAAACCCTCTGCTCGCCATGACTGCCACTCTCTGTGACACAGTGAATGAGAGCATGTAAAACTTCAGGTACATAACAAATGCACAACACTGCCTGATGATGCACAGCACATCCATCATGTGCCGCGGCGGAGCTACAGCAGTCAGCAGGTTAAATATCTCTCCGCTTGCCGTGAAATGAATAGCCCAGTGGATATTGTGGGATTGGTGGAAACAAATGGGAGCTTTACTGTGTACTGTAAACTGAATTGATTTATTTTTTTTGCTTCTATAAATACAGGTGGCATTAAACCTTGTTACGGCATCCGCAATGAAAGCAGAGGGGCTTTTTGTGCCGCAGTGCCAGATTTAGTGGTACATGTGTTGAAATGCCAGAGCAGGAAGCAATAGAGTGGAACAAAAAGTCAACTAAAACTTTCAGTGTGTGCACCATTGGCAGACAACGAAAGGACTGAGATCCTAATGGAATAAATATTTCCAACATATTTACCCTCTTTTGACGAGATAAAAAGAAAACAGAATGATGGTGGGTGAAGTAGAGGCGACGCGGCTTCTCGATTGTCTCCTTTTGTTTGCATAAATTAAACCAAGGTGTCATAATTATTGTGACATAAATGCACTGAGAGAGTTTCAGTAGTAATTTCCTTATTACTACTGAAGAGGCAATTATTTTAGAGGTTACTGAATTGGCAATAACTGACGCTATCTTGCTTTCAAACGCTTAAACTTAAAGGTCCCCTTTCATGCAAAATACATGAACTTAAAAAGGGGCAGAATGTGGGACCTCTAAGTGCACGACGAAATCATTTGCTTTCATTTTAAGAATATGCGATGCTTGAAGTGCGTTTGCTAGAGACAAATATCATGTTTACGTTTCAAATCTTCTCCACCCCCATGTGTTCTGACCCAGAGAAACAGATCAGTCATCACTTCCACGTAAGCTGTGTCACCCTTGACTGTTGCCATCCAGACAGCAATCTAAGTGAGATTTGGCAGCCGCGGGGCTGCGCTCGCCTCACCTCGCTGAATCATGATGCATGATGTTTACAAAGCCATAAAATCCCCTCCAGAACTGCAATGCTCACTGCTTCCCCTAATTAAGAGCAAGTAGATATAAACATAGACTCAACCTCACACACACACACACACACATTATAGGTGCATGGCTTAACACTCACACACACACACACACACACACACACGAGGGAGGATGACAGAAAATACACACATAACACATCATATTAGATAGATATCAGACTCTGTGAGCGTCAGGTTTCCAGTCTATAAACATCAGCAGGAACATATTCACAAGAGACAGATGCCTCCCAATGTACTCTTTATACTCAAACACACAAAATGAGGTTATTGATCACTATAAATCCTTTAATAATCCCACTCAAATAATACTACTTGCCCATCTCCTCAATTCATTATACAGGAATGCAGGCGTCTGGGGACAGTAAAAGCAGGGTCGGTGTAATATTTATAAACGGGGATGGGAAGATGTTGAGAGAGCTATGATTTTATTGTCAAAGCTTGAAGTGAAGTGTGTGTGCTGCACAAACACCTGGTGCAGACATGTCTTCACACACACACACACACACACACACACACACACACACACACACACAGAAATAAGTCCAGTTGAAGAGCAGCCCTCTCTAGATTAACTTGTCACTGAAGTTGAGGGCCACAGTCCTCAGGGGTTGTCTCATCCCCGGACAGATTGGCCCGCTAGCTGCTCCGTGTTATTTAGTGAGCTCTTATCTGCCACTCTGGGCCCAGCAAAGTCGAGCAAGGATGGGCACACATAGCTGCTATCTGCAACACGCTGCTAAAAATCTATTTCAAGCCGCATTAAATCTCAAAGTCTTGATTGGAAATTGTCTAAAAAAAATGATTGGAATTGATTTTAAAATTGATATTATCTTACATCATTATTTAATTATTAATTGATTATACAAACAGATATTGTTGAACTATGTTACAATTGAACTACGAATGTTTAGGTTGGTTGGTTTAAGTTTGCACTCACCCTGCTATGTTTCAACCATTTATATGATTTTGTTTTAGCAATTTTAACCTCATCCACTGCTTTTAGCTCATATTCCATTCATTCAGTACTTGTATTGTTTAGGCTTTTGCACATTTTTTTTTTTTTTTTTCAAATTAGTTGATCCATCCATCTGCACACCTCATGTCAACGGCTGAGGTACCCCCCCCCCGGTTGGGAATCACTTTAAGGCACCATGGAGTGACACTCAAAAGTGAAGTACATCTCCTCCCAGCCCCGTGAGAAAAGAGTCTGATAGGTGATCAAATACATCGACAACCGCTGAGTTGAAAAGCCGCCAGCTACAACCTCACTTGAAACCAACTGGTGTCTGAAAGCACATGCCTGACTGAGGCGGAGTAATAACTTTTCAATAAAAGCCGTGCAGCCGGGGTAAAAGTCGAGCTGAATTTACCGTTCCATACGCTGAGGAGTTACAGGTGAGGAATGAAGAAAACGAAATGCAAAACAAAAGACTGATTTAAATCAGACATGTATCTAGACAGATTAAAAATGACTGTAGATCTCATTTATTCAAACACTCTGGATCAGTGGCGGCTCATATGTGCAGCAGGACTTCATTCTTCTAAATAATTTGAATCAGCAACTTGTCTGAGGTACAGTATAAGCCAGTTATGTGTCAGAACGGAGAGCTGGAGAGTTCAGGGTCTCCTGGGGAGACATAGGACGCCTAAACAGAATTAGATCTTTACTCATTATACAAAGTCATGTCTTCTTGTCACCTCTCGTCACAGGCTGCATGAGAATGAGCCGCGAGCGGAGCTGAAGAGAGCTTCTCATTTCAGATTGTTTCATTCGGATAGTTCTTACGGGCCTGATGAGGTAAAAAGTGTGTGGGATTTCACAAGGAAATAAATTGAATTTGGTGCATCAGAATTTACTTTTTTAGCATTCCCATCCGTCTTGTGAACCTTTTTTGTACGGGTCCCTTCTCCAAACTGTGTTTCTCAAAGCACGGAATAGAAAAACACTTTTCAATAAAGTCCAAAGAATCGATGCTTCTTAGCTTCCCAAAGTAAAATGGCAGTTTGATAAAACATCTATGAGAAACAACCACATTGTGTGAAAACCAAATCAATAACAGAAATGAATAATTTCTCCAAATTGTGGGAGAGCAGGCTGGTTGGATGTTTCTGCTCCCATTATTTTTAGTATTTTGCATAGAGTTAAAACTGTTTCAGGCCGCTGGAGGATGAATGTGGTTTGGTTTACCAATGACACCCACATATGCAGTTAGTCACATATAGTCTAAAACATTCTTTCTCAGTGTTTACCAACCCATGACGGAAGCAACTGGCTGTTGTTTACCTATTATCTCTCATGACTCACACGCCTGCACGACAGTCTGCTGTTCGTCTTGAAGTTTTCCTCTAATTGTGAGTTCTGTTTTTCTTGGTGGAGCGAAGGCGGTCACAGGCGCTTGATTGGGATGTTACTGGCCCACTCGCGGGCCTGCTGAGCTCATAGACTGTGTGCAGTTCGGCTCTGCATTCTCAACACAATGACAGGAAGTGATGTCACGCCGCGCCGGTCTCCAGGCTGCAGGCAGCTTGGGCTGCGGCCCTCTGGTGTTTGGGGTGCAGCGGTGACCAGTTACCCACAAATGAAGATTCTATAAAGAGCTCAGTCTCATACAGAACCAGCGCAGAGAAATCAAAGGGTCAGGCAGTTTATTTCAATCCTTATTTAGAGCGTCCGGGTACTTCTTTGAGAATATGCAGTAAAAAAAATTCAGTCGTCTGTTTACTTTTGAATGTTTTGTGAATTTTTGGACAGGAACTTTGTTGAATGAAAGGAGGTTAAGTGTGCTCATTTGGTCGTCTTCCATGCCGAATTAGTTTTTTTCCACTGGAGGTTCTGAGAATAGCTTGACCCCTTGGTGGCTGACCAGAAGGCACATTAGACATGTCAAGGCTCTTTGAAGATAAATCCTGTTGGACGTCTCCTTGGAGACCCGGGGACTGACAGTGCGGAAGTTATTTCAAAATATAAAATCAGAGAAAAATGCTTTTCTAAAGCCTAAAACAGACTTCTGTTCATTTTTGGATTGCTAATTTCTGTCCTAGTGCACTAGTGAACTGTCTTAATGTATGATACCTGTTGACTCTTGACAGCCAATCATAGCTCTGCGCTGCTTACCAGCAGAGCCCTGCAGAACCAGCTTTTCATGGCTGACGCCAGGGAATCAGGGTCAACATTTTGTTTGGCACAGTTCCAGTGTCATGAACTAGAGGGAGTGAAAGGAAAGAGAAAGGAATGAGGGGAAAAAAAGAGACCAGGAAAACCAGAGCTAATATTTTTAACTCCTGCAGTGCGTCACAGGGATGTATGGGCCCGTCTGACAGCGGCCAGAAAGAGGAGTATCCTCAGCCAGGATCTCTCATCAGCCTCTGATGTCATTCACAACATACAGCTTCCCTCAGGTTGTGTTTCCATGATAGCCATAAGAGGTAGTAAATATTTATTGTAGCCATATTTTTTTTTATAGCTTTTCTCTATATTTCTATGTACAAAAGAGACGGAGACGCTGTGCATGTACGTCTGTCTGAGTGAGACGTTTTCTGTGCATAGACTGTTGATTCAGCTGGAGCCTCCTGAATGCCTGACAGCCAACTGACATCCTCTGTCACTGGGCGCCGGAGCACAATCATGACTCAATAAGCCCAGGAAATCAGGGGGGAGCAAAGAGAGTGAGAAAACACACATCAGGGCCGAGCGGAGTGGGGAGCGGTGGAGCAGAGGTTAGCCGGCCTCGGGGGTTTGAGGGCCCCGGCACTGTGCTTCGAGTTACATCCATCTTGTTCCGAGACCTCCCCGGAGAGTACAGTATGTGTGAACATGAGAAACCTAGTGGGGTGAGTTGACTCTAACCAGGGATAATCTGCTCGCCAGAGGACCACACTAAAGCAAAAATGCACCAGATTGATCAAAATCAAGTGTCGATACTAAAATAAATTCCAGTGTTATCGTTGTTATGCCATAGAACCCCCCCAGGCTGTAGAGTTACTGCATTCTGACTTTGCACATTTGTACATTATATCAAGAGTTTAGCCTTAGCTAATGTAACCGGTGGTGTCTGACTCTGCGTTGTGTGTGAGACAGAGACTCGGGCGCCGATAACTTTTGAAAGCCTTATCTGCTTTATTTGCAGCTCCTGACAACAGCAACGTGTACAAAATCCTCCGGTCAGTCTTTTCAGATGCATGCCCCTCTCCCACGGAGACCAAAAACAAACTCGAGCACGAGGTAAAAATTCCGGAACCCTTGTCTTCCGGGGTGTGTCACATTACAACCAGAACGTAGGGGTACCAACTAAAACTGTTGCACAATAGTTCCACATACCGACTCGGAGGCCAACCTGTCAGGTGTTAACTAAAATGAATATAAATAAAATAAACTTAATGTAACACAGATTTTGTGTAATTAAACAATAACAAATCTATAATATATGTACACATTGCTGTATAATTGACCCTGTTACACTCACCCCCCTAGAATTACACAAAATTCTGGGTAGCAAAACAATCCACGCAAACACACTGGCCATTAAGAAAACAACCAAATGACATGAACCAGCAATATGAGCTTCCTATTAAAAGGATAAGAGAACAAGAGATCTGCTTGGCGCCTAGCAAGAACTCACAGTACTCCATAGACAAGATGAGGTGCCTTATACACCACACACACAGGCCAACGATGTGGGCGAGCACAAAAAAATACAACTCAAGGTCCTACACAGCAACATGTAACCATTACAACAACAAGAGCAGCTCATATAACACGCCACCCTGATTCACACATTTTACACATGAAGAACAGCAGGACGGGTATCTAACTGAACCCCTAGCATGGAATCAAGTTGTGCCATGGACTCGATAAAGCGGCACACCGGTTTGATGATCCTGCCGAACCGTGAGGTAAGTAGGCCGTCTGCACCAGATGCCTGAGGCGGACTGGCAGGCGGTGGTTGCGGTAGGGAGTCCGGGAGAGCCGTCGGGGGATCCAGGGCAGTGGCAGGGCCACCAGCAGCAAGCGAGGCTGCTACCGGAGGAAGTGGTTGACAGTCTGGATTAGGGAGCCCATCAATGGAGGACCGCTCACGGACCCATGAGGCAGTGCGGCCATCATCCCAGTCACCAACACTTGAGAGAGAGTCAGCAAGGGATGGCTCAGCCGTCGCAGCTGCAGTGTCCAAATCAGACACATCCGCCTCATGCCAACCAGATCCAGGGGGGTCATTGGCCATACCGGTGGCGGCCATGGACATGGGAGCATCATCATCCACAGCTTCCTCCAGCGGAAGGAAGTTGACCTGAAGCAGCAGGTTCCGGTGAACGACACGTTCATGTCCCTTTGGATCCCTGATCCGGTAGATATGCAGGGCAGGCTTCGAGGCCACCACCGTAAACACAACAGGCAACCACTTGTCAGAGAGCTTACGTTTCCCCTTAACGCCTTTGTTCGCCAGCAGCACTTGGTCACCGAGAGACAGAGGCTGACCTTTGACCCGTTTGTTGTACTGGTCACACTGATGTCTCTGCTCAGCTGTGCAGTTCTTCTGAGCCAGTGCCATGGCGCAGTGCAGGTCTTCCAGAAGGGATTTCACATAAGCTCCATAGTCACCCACAGTCAAATCATGAAGCACGTTCTTGAAGAGAAGGTCAACCGGCAACCTAGGGACTCTCCCGAACATCAAGTAGAAGGGCGCGAACCCTGTGGTCTCATGAACAGTGCAATTGTATACAAAGGTCATGGTCTGGATCATTTGTGGCCACTTCTGTTTGGAGCGAAGGGGTAGAGATCTCAACATGTTGCCTAAGGTGCGGTTAAACCTCTCCGTGCTGCCGTTCCCCATAGGATGGTAAGGTGAGGTGTGGGACTTGCCAACCCCCGACAACTCCAAGAGCTCAGCGATCAGCTCACTTTCGAAGTTTGCTCCCTGGTCAGAATGGAGGCGTTGGGGGAAACCGTAGATGCAGAAAAAGTTGTCCCACAGCTTCTTGGCCACCCTCTTGGCAGTTTGATCCTGACAGGGAAACGCGTGTGCCAACTTCGTGAAGTGATCAGTCACTACAAGAACATCCACCGCCTTGTTGTGGTTGTCCTCAGCTGACCAAAAGTCAATGCACACGAGCTCAAGAGGGACGGAGGTCTTGATGCTCTCCAGTGGGGCTCTTGCAGAAGGCTCGGGAGTCTTGCTGAGAACACACCTGTGGCAGTGCTTCACATGACTGCGGATATCCTTCTCCATGTCGTACCAGAAGAAACGCTGGCGGGCCAGGGAAAGTGTGCGGGGCTGACCTTGATGACCAGCACGATCATGAACACCCATCAACGCATCCTCCCTCAGGGACTCAGGCACAACAAACTGGAACCTCTTCTGTTTGGTCAAAGGATCCTTTGTTACCCTATAGAGGATGCCATCCAGGAGCGTTAGCTTATCCCATTGCTTCAGGACTCTCAGAGTTGGCTGACTCTCATTGCAGCGTTCACGTCTGGAAGGTCTACGCTTCCTGTCAACATAGTGAGCGACTCTTGAGATAACCGGGTCCTGCTGCTGATGTGACTGAAGCTCAGCAAGAGACAACGAAGGCAACATATCCTGGTCAGGAAGTCTGAGGGTGGTGAGATGGTCAGCTGCGGAGGCCGCCCGCTGCCTGGGGGCAGAGTCCCACTCGTCCAATGAAGAGAGGAGGGAGGAGACATCATCTTCAGACATTGAGCCCTCAATAGCAGCAGAGTGAGAGGCACTCCCCAGTGACTGTGGCTGGCACGTGAGGCGGAAGGCATCCTGCACGCATCCATCACTGACATCACATACTTGGTCCAGCAGTTCAGAGTAAGGTTCACACAGCAGCCGCTGCCTCAGAGGCCTCACAAATGGGTCTCTGCTGAGGGCATCTGCCACCACGTTCAGCCTGCCAGGGATGTGCTTGATCTCAAAGCTATACGGAGCCAGCTTAGAGACCCACCGCTGCTCACAAGCATCAAGTTTCGGCTTGGTCAAGATGTATGTGAGCGGATTGTTGTCAGACCAGACAGTAAATCTGTGACCCTTGAGCCAGTGGCTAAACTTATCACAAACTGCCCACTTCAGAGCCAAGAATTCCAGTCTGTGGGCAGGATAGTTGGCTTGACTGCGACTGAGAGTCTTGCTCGCAAAGGCAATGGGTCTCGCCTTCTCCTCACCGGCAGGCACCTGAGATAGAACAGCACCGAGACCGTCAAGGGAAGCATCGGTGGAGAGAACAAAAGGCCTATCAAAATCCGGGTGAGCCAACATCACACTGTTGAGGAGTGCGCTTTTCAGATCCTCAAATGCTTTATCACAGGCAGGGGTCCAATCCTGGGGAGTCAGTTCTCGAAAGGTGCCAGCCCGTCTCCGACCAAAGGAGCCTTTAGCTCTCCTCTTCTGTCCTGCAGTCAAGGTGTAGAGTGGCTTTGCAATGGAAGAACAGCCAGGGATGAAATGCTGATAATACAGGACCATCCCAAGGAAAGATTTGACCCGCCGCTGAGATGGGGTGCAGCCGTCATCGTTCATGAGGTCCTCCCGCTTGAAAGCTGAGATGGCCCTCACTTTCTCCTCGTCGACTGAGACACCACCACAGTCCACCACATGCCCAAGAAACCTCACAGACCTGCGCAGGAAGTAGCACTTCCTCTGTGCCAGCTTCAGGTTGTTGGCTCTGAGACGTGAGAAGACAGCCTCCAGCCGTTTCAGGGCTTCCTCCTCAGATGGAGCGAAGACGAGAAGATCGTCCAGATAACAGAGGAGGCTGGAGAAGTTCAAATCCCCGAACACACTGATCATCATCCGCATGAATGATGCGGGACTGTTGCATAAGCCCTGGGGAAGTCTATTATACTCGTACAGGCCCAAGGGTGTCGTGAAGGCCGTATACCGCCTGTCAGACTCATGGAGGGGGATGTTGTAGAATCCTGATGTGAGATCCATGGTGCTGAAAAAGGCATTACCACCAAGGGCGGCAAGACAGTCGGCCTGGTGAGGCAGTGGGTGGGCGTCCTTGACGGTCTTTGCATTAAGCCAGCGAAAGTCAGTACAGATCCTTAGTTCTCCTGACTTCTTCCAGACAAGGACCAGCGGCGAAGCATATTCGCTGACTGACTTACTGATGATACCTTTCAACTCCATCTCAGACAGCACCTCTCTCAGTTTATGATAGTGAGCTGGAGGGACACGGCGATAGGGCAGTCTGAAGGGACGATCATCAGTGAGGTGTATTCGATGGACAAACTCCTTCGCTTCCCCACAGTCCAACTTGTCTTTGGAGAAGACATCTTGGTAAGCGAGCACAAGTTCACCGAGCCGCTGTTTCCACTCACCCGACACCTCACAGTCTTCAAAATTGATGTCCGCCAATCCACAGTCCTTAAGCCGCTGAAAGAGGTTAGGGGTGGCACCTGAGTTGGGGTTAGGGTCAGTCTGACTGGTCTGTGGCCTACTCACACCCTGGGAGAGAGGGAGGTCCTCCACTGCCACACAAGGAAACACGTCTGCCACTTTTGCATTGCGGCGCAGTGTCACAGGTTTCATTGTTGGGTTAAGGATCTTCATTGGGACCCAACGATCTCCCCACATGGGTGTCACAACCCTCCCAATGATGATATCTTTAGGGGCTGAACGGGAAGAGGTGGGCTCCACAATGACAGTGCTCCCAGGAGACACAGGAGCACTACTGGGTAGCTTTCCCCACACCAGATGCTCCCCCTGTGGTGCAAGAGTGATAGCCTGCCGCAGTCTGACTGTTCCAACTTTATCAGGCAGTTCAGGACCAGACCAACGAGTAATGCAACTGAGCAACTGAAGAAATTGCTCACAATCAGGGTCCGAGGTGCTGGAGTGGATGAGCTCCCAGTACTTCTCATCGGACTTCATCCTCTGTATTATGGGCCTAATGACGTTGCTTCCAACGATGAGCTCGTCTCTCTGCCCCGGGACAAGGAAAGTCGGCACAATGAATTTGGACCCATAAAGCTCAATTTCCAGGTCATAAATACAACTGGGTTGTGTTGTAAGGCCGCCACAGCCGACAAGGACTACCTTCTCAGGCACAAGCTGACGATCAGGGAGAACACCAGCAGCTCTAAGCTTGGACTCCGCCTCCACACTGAGCGTGCATGACATGCTCCCTGAATCAAGCATCCCTCTCAACGTAGACTGACCCCCGACAGACACTGGAGCATAAAACAGGTCACTAGCTCCTTCCACTCTATGTGAACCCACAACAATAACTTTTTTGTCATCAGGGAGACCACTACAGCAGTTCACGTAGATTGATTGCAAGTCATTTTCCTTACTGAGGGTGTCACCAGTACCGCCCATGTTACCCCTCTCCTTACACAGGCGGCCTAGTTTAAATCAGCACTGGAGGGAGAAGGCAGTGGCATGGCTGGAGAAGGGGAGGCCAGCTGGCACTGACTCTTTATGTGACCGGGACTGAAGCAGTTGAGGCACAATCTGTACAGCCTACAGTGTGCATGGGTAGAGTGATCCCTGGAGCCACAAACCTTGCATGCAAGAGGCTCAGAAGGCAGTGGGTTACGGGGTTGACCAGTTCGATGGTGGGCTGGTTGACGGTTGCCCTGCTGTCGGCTGACTGGCCTTTGAGTGGTTGCAAGGGAAGCGTTGCACAAGGACAGAACTTTGTCAAACATTGCCACAACCTGTTGAACACCAAGGTTGGTAGTAGGTGAGTCAACGGCAGCATGAGCAGGGTCAGAGACGGCAGAAGGAGGTGGAGACAGAGAAGCAGGCTCACGTGGGCTCACTACAACATTGTCTGACTGGGGCTGACTGCAGGCCAGGGCAGAGGCCAGTAGAGAGTTAGAAGGTGTCTTTGGTTGGTGTGCTACTAAAGCAGCCTGGGACGTGCTAAGATCAGGAGGGTGGAAAGAATCAGCCACGGGGCTCTGACTGTAGGCCGACAAACCCACTGTGTGCTGGGACTGGGCTGCTGTCTTCCTCAAATGTCTCATGTGAGCATCCAGACGCTCCTGAACCTCCGCTGTAGTCCACTGCTCCGGTGCCTTCAGTTGGAATGACATGGCAAGCCTGGGGTCAGGACAATGATTAATGAACATTAAGACCACTTCAGCACCGGGGTCCTCCACAGATTTACCCCGCCTCCGCAGACATTCGTCAGCGGCGTCGATGGACTTGTTAAGGCGAATCCAATAGTCCATAGCATTCTCACCAACACGGGGAATGGTGCTGTAGAAATCTTTCATGGGTAAGTTTGAGTATGTGAGCTCACTGAAGTTACCTTTCAATATGTCAAACACAGCTGTGAGCTGGTCGGCTGTACTCAGTTTAGGGCGGCTGCGGAGCGACACCTTGACCACATCCCTAGCTTTGCCTGTCAGTCTCGACATTATCAGGTCAAACATTTCAGCAGGAGTGTCACATTTCACCCTATTCAGGTAACATCTCATCATGTCCTCCCATTCATGAACAGAGAACACATCAGCATGATCACCCCTGAAGTAAGGTGGAGCTTTGGTGTCTGACTGCACAACAACCTTCAACTGAGACAAACCTGCATTGCTGGATGACTCACTTTCAGTGGGAGACTGAGGCTGGACAGTACTGGGTTGGTGAATGGTGTTAAGGCTGGCTGAGATGTTTTCTCCAATTTGTTTAGCCAAACTTGCAATCATGTCTCCAAAATCATCAACTGATATGACTTGTGTGGGCTTGGGGTTTGACTGGGTAATTGGCGTGGAACTAGCAGTGGGGGTCAGAAGTGGGTTAACTGTCTGATCAGCTGTGTATTCTGGAACACCAGGGGACATGAACCGACCCCTTCCAGCAACCCATCTGCCCCTCCCCACTCCAAATGTGACATCATGTAAATGTCTATCCATATTATGAACCACACAAAAAAAATCTACCCCTGGCACCACAAAGAGCTATGCTAATATCACAATATGAGTGCAATATTGGCAGAAAAGAAAAACTGTGACAGTTATGCACAAACCAACAGTATGAGTACAAATAAAGAGCATAAAATCCCCCAAAATGTAACTTAAATCCTCATATGCATGACCACATATAAGAGATCAAGAAAAAAAAATGAAATGATCCAAAACTGATGTAAAACAAAAAGGCTCAGTTCAAAAACTCGACCAATATAAATTATGAGCCCATCAACCTGTCATCAGTTATAATATGCCCTCTCAGGTTTGTCCTGTTCCTGCTGTTAAATGTCTTCACCTTTTTTGTCCTTTAATGCACTGGCGGGTCATAGTAGTATCACCAGCATAAACCAACATGAAATAAAATCACGGGAGAAAGAGAGGAGGAAAAAAACAAAAGTCACACACTCCAAAGCAGTGGTCCGGAGTCTCTTTGACGAGTTTTTAATCAGTCAGCAAACCTCGCGCACCCGCGGGAGCAAGCACAGTTCTCCGACGCCGCGGAGCAGCAGCGACAAATAGGCAGGAATGACGAACAGGAGCCAGGAGCCAGGTGTCAGCAGCCGTACCCCGGGAACCAGACGGGCGCTGATCGGGGATGCAACGGGTCGTAACGGCACCAAGTGTAACCGGTGGTGTCTGACTCTGCGTTGTGTGTGAGACAGAGACTCGGGCGCCGATAACTTTTGAAAGCCTTATCTGCTTTATTTGCAGCTCCTGACAACAGCAACGTGTACAAAATCCTCCGGTCAGTCTTTTCAGATGCATGCCCCTCTCCCACGGAGACCAAAAACAAACTCGAGCACGAGGTAAAAATTCCGGAACCCTTGTCTTCCGGGGTGTGTCACATTACAACCAGAACGTAGGGGTACCAACTAAAACTGTTGCACAATAGTTCCACATACCGACTCGGAGGCCAACCTGTCAGGTGTTAACTAAAATGAATATAAATAAAATAAACTTAATGTAACACAGATTTTGTGTAATTAAACAATAACAAATCTATAATATATGTACACATTGCTGTATAATTGACCCTGTTACACTAAAACTAAAATGTCATTTTCTTAGTAATTGAATAGCACTCATTTTGATGAATCAACATTTTGGTAATTCAGTTTATTGTCCCGAATAAGTGAAAGAGGCAGCGGCTAAATCCAATCATGATGGAAATTAAAAAACCTTGCTAAATTCCTGTGAATGCTAACAAGTTTAGCAGAGTAGCAACGACAACAATGCCATCTCAGTTTTTGACTAATGGAATTCAGTCGTAGTCGTTCAGAAACCTTTGTATAGATTTATCTCTACTAATTGTTATTGATTAATCGTACTGATTAAATAATAACTGAGTAAATAATAAAACTAAAGTTTATTTTCCTAGTCTTTTATCCACAGGTATGCATTTTTTAAGTGTTAGGAATGTTTAATGAGCAGTGATTGTTGAAGCAACATAATAAATAGCACTAACTGAAGGCATTATTTCTTTCTTTTCCTGTTGTTACTGCTCTGTGCCTTTGTAGTGCAGCTTATAGATGGCAATGAAAGGACATCATCAGGTGCGTCGCTCGCCCTTTAAAAAATGAAGAGGCTGTTTTTCAAAAGATATCAGAACCCATCTGTTGAAGCAGCTCTTGGATGCTCTCCTTCACTAATGATAAAAGTTCCCTTCATCGTTGGTGCACAGGATTGAATGAGGAATCGTTTTTCCTATGTGGAGTAAATATGTACAAGTGTTATATGAGCTCGTCTGTGACAAATGTGTCTAACGCAAACGGCCACCAATAACATTAAGAGTAAAGTGGGGGCAGGGAAAGGGTGCTATGGTGGATAATTCTAGCAGAAATCAGTGGTAAAATTCATGCAGATGCTCTGTGGCCCTGAGCTACCATGTCCAAAAACATGGGGGACTGAGATGTTTATTGCCTCATGACAGAAATGTAATACATGTAATAAATTCCCTGCTTGCTCGTGTGTTAAATGTATAGCTGTTTTAACAGTGCCCTCGTCCATGAAGTTGAGAAATATATTTTACTGAAACCCTGCTTGTTTTCCTATCTATATTTTGCGGAGCGAAGGGAATTAATCTGACACGAACACTAAAACCAAAAAAAGAACTTGGCAAAATGCTTGTTGTATTTCAGTCAATAAAACATGCCAATGGTCCGGTAAGTGAATTATGAGGCACTGCAGCTCAGAAAGGGTCAATAGCAGCTGCAAATTAGTATATGGAGACAGATGGGTGGAGAGAACCTGCATAGAATACTGAAAGGGGCAGAAGACCACCATCAGAATCCTTTTCGTACATGTTTGGCACGTAATAACATTCTTGACACTATTGGGGTTTCCCCAATGGTAAATATGTGGTAAATCTCTTCCACTGAGTAGTGATAGTAGTAGAAATGAATTATTCCCAACTGCACACAGGTCAGTTTTTACCTGTCGTCAGTTGGCAAATACTCGACACATGCTGAATGCAGCGCTGGCCTGAAACACCCTCCAGGTTCTGTGCTGGATGTGGATTTCTCTGATCTGCTGGATGGTACCGTGGATTGCTGTGTTGTGCAGCAAATGGATAAAATGCAGGCATGATAGCAGCTCTGCTTCTCAGCTGTATATTCAGTCACTGGTACATTTGTTTAGTAAGAGTAACCTTCTAGATTTTCTCACAGAAGCCCTCGGATTTAATAAGCTCAGCTGTTCAAGGCTGTCTGCTGTTTTAGCCCGTCTGGGAACGCTCCATGTATGACCCTCTGGTTTTTGAGGCCATGCTTTTTCTTTTTTTTTCTCCTGCCAATGCCAGCCACGCCGGACCTCCTCGTGCCCACAGCCCGCTGCGTCCTCCCTGTCTTTGCTGTGACAGAGCGGTGGAACATTCTGTGTGCGCCGGCCAAATAAGCGGTTTTGACCAATTACGGAGCGTTTTGAGTGCAGGGTTCGGTTTGGATGGCAGACTGAGGGGCTCAAGAAAGTGTGAAAGTATTGGAGCAGTTGGACGTAGGCGGGGGAAAAGGCCACCAGCACATCCTGACCATGAAATGTCCATGAGAATGTGTCACTGAAAGGAACGGAGTTGCTTCACTCTCTTGGCAAACTGCCTCTTGGTTAGGCAGGGCTTAGCTGGAGGTTTCTGTGGTGAGCGACATATGCTTTCTTGATTTCCTCCTACCCTTTTGCTTTGATGCGGGTGGGAAACACAAAAGAGATGTTTCTGTATGAAGGCCATGTCGAGGATGAGTGGATTTGCAATGAATTAAGAATGGTTAAAAAAAGAAGCACTTACTTGGGTGCACACTGTAGTGCAGCGGGGATGAACTCGGGTCTTGATACACTTTCAACAAAGTGTCCGGCTGTAAGCCTATTTCAACAGCCATGAAGAAGACGTCTCCAGAATGAGCCAAAGCGTGTCTTTTTAATAGAGAGGGAGGCAGAGAGATAAAGAAAGATCCACCGACAGGCGTGAAATATCTGGCGTGGGAGAGCTTGGGCTCTGACTCCGTGATGACCTGTCTCACCACTGAGAACAAGTAGCAATTATGCCTCAGAAATGGGCATGATAGGGCAACGCTATGGGAGCCCTGCTCGCTGCCCTTTGCTATTCTAAGTTTACAGCCATCGGGGTCAGAGATCACATGCAAGCTGCTCCTCAGGGCTGTTTTTAGATTCGACCTATCAGACAATGCATCTTTGTTTGAAGTAAGTCCAGAATAGATACTGGTAATATGTGCTCATTTTAGACATGTTTTTGCTTTTCTGTTTCCTCTTCATTGTTTGTACTGCAAACAGTGAAAAGCCGGTGAGCTAGTGTATTTACCCCATCTTCCAAAGAAGAAAACAACATATTGTGGTTTCCTTCCCCAATAGGGCCCAGTATTGTCACTTAATTCCCATATTCATGATCGGTACACACTGGTGGGACTGTTTGCTGCGTGCTTCTCTGTGTGTGTGTTCATGTATGTATCCTGCCCTTTCCCAGCTCTGTGAAATAGACACAAGTGCACACAATCCAAGAGTAACTCAGATGGCAAGCAAACGGCACCGTGTATCAGTTGTTGTTTTTTCACGCTGCAAAAAAATGTCAATAGAAATAAATCTGTTATTCTAAAATCTTGAAAAACAGAAAAGCCACAGGAAGACATCTTTACACCTAAGGATCGGCGTGATATGTTTTGAAATATTGTTCCTTGTTTTAAAAGAGAGCAGAGATGAGCCCAAAAGTGTAAGTGAATTTTGTGCGCCCCGCTGGCAGATTGTTTTCAATGTTTGGTTCTTATGTTAAGACTGGAAACATGATAAAATGACTTGTCGAAATAGGATTCCTTTTGCAGTGCCCTTCCCCTCCTTCTGCTCTGCCAGGAAACCTTCCCATGGTACTTCATCTCCTCATTGGGTCCCCGCTCACGCAGGCCGGATCATGGATGGAGGCTAGAATACTTATAAGGCCGAGTTCACTGCTGCACCACAGACAGAGCTGGGCAACGCAGCCCCTGTCTCTCCACCAAATACTGTGTGTCAGAAAAGCAAAATAAAAGCCCCAGTAAACAGCCTTGGAGCACTCAAATAGCTTTTATTCGTGTCAAAAGATGGACAGGCAGGAGCACAGTGACCTCCATCAGAGCTAATGATGACAAACGAGCGGGCTGATGAAATTTCACGATGATTGTATTGAGATGTGAAAACAAGCGAGGAGCTTATGTGCAGCGCGTTTATGAGACTTTAGGGAAAACAGCGATTACAAATGAATATACTCGACTTATTGCGAGCAGCCTCCCTTGAAAACAATTTGCCGTCATGTGCCCGGTTTGCAAATGAGGTGAAAACGACTGGAGCTCAAACTCAAACTTGGCTCTGGTTTGCGATGCAGCGCGTTTATTTTCAGGCGAGGGGGGAAAGTGGAAGGAGGCCGTGGAGGCAATAACACATCCACACTCTCATAAAGGGGCCTCAGAAGATTAATTCCAGTAGTCTCTGTTTAGATCATTATACATGCCTTCAAACCTTCACTGAAGTCCCTGTGCTGTACCCTGGTGGTTGGTGGTCAGTGGGTCCACCCTGCCTCTGCAGGAACACTAACATGCCAGCTCACACCACACTGTCCTCCGTTCTCAAGTTTAAAAGTAGCACTGGCTTCCCGAATCCTCTTGGCACCTTATTACAGTGAGCCTCAGTTTATTGATGGTAAATTCATCCAAGGAGCCTTTAACTGAAAAAGGAAGCCAGATAGTTCAGTGCAGAACATGTAATTAGATTTTTATACTGTGTTGCTGTACTTGTTGCTCTCCGCTCAGAATCAGCAGCATCACTTGTTTGACTGTGGATCACAGAAAAAGTCGCACACTACGCTTCCCTTTCCTTGTTCTCTACAGAAAGTGATGAAGCACTCTTCAAAAAAGCGCTTTATAAATAAATCTGACTTGATTTGACTTGACTGTTCTTGACCAAAATCCTCTGGGCTTTGAGCTGGTTAAAAGCCACGGGCTCATGTTGGTGTTCACTGTGTCACAACAATACATGTCACAGGTGTCCACTGCCCACTCGCATTCCATCAAACTTTCACAAGCACATGTTAATATGTATAAAAGAAGAAGGGTTGCATGCATGTGATTAAATGTCCAGACGAGTCATGTTTGACTCACCCAGAAAGCTTCCAGTCGGCCTGCAGGGATTTGGACATGAAGCTGCCTCGCTTCTTCTAGCCCAGCTTACTTAAAATGGACAGTAAACTACACTAACTTCACAGGATTGTATAAGCAAAAAGCACATTTGGTATATACTGACCAGGAGCTCTGGACATGGCATAGAAGGTAAAACAGGAAAACCTGAATACAGGCTACCAGGAAAGGTCACGTCCTCAGTAATGTGTCTGGGCATTTGGAGGTTTTAGCAACCTAAAATACAGTTGATTTTTACTTTTTTCCCCCACTTGCATTTCCCAACAAGCTGCAAATGCAACATTGGCATATTACCACCTTTTTTAAAAGATGATATGGTGAATATTCTAGCTGACATTGACATTTATGCATCCAGAGGACACATAGCGATGTGACATTAGCATTCCTGAGGGAAATATCTGGCTCTACAGCAGCTAATTGCTCCGCCATTCTTGGCAGGTAGTGTACCAGTATTTTATTCATGGCGCTTCTGGTAAGAAGAAGAAAAAAACTGCTTTCTGGTGCACTTTAAATTGACATTGGTGAGACTGGACCAAAACAAAAGCTGCATGCCACAACACTCCACCACAACATGTTCACACGCCTCATAGAGCACAGGGGATCATTTCAGTGGGTTCATTACTGCGAACAACACCTTTTTAAAAATGTAATCCATTTGCAATTAAAAAGATATTTATGAGAGCAGCTTTAAGCTTTATTATATTACAGCATACTACAAACGGCCACAACAAGACAACAAATAAAAAAGAGAGGGATTTAATATGTAGTACCAATATATGAATTTCATACAAACAATCTTCAAATAATCTCACATTGCACCTTAAAATTTCAGCGAAAAGTGTATTTCTACTGAGGGGGCATTATCTTATTACTATTCAAACCCCACAGATAAAATAAATGATTGTGCTGAAGCCACCTGTCACATTTGCTACAAGTCAAAACGGCTCTCATCTGCATCTGCACCACATCAGCAACACGGTGGGAGCTCCATAAAGCCAGAAGAAGTTTAAAATGCCGTGAGCCTTCATTCCAAAAGTCATGGAGTAATAATGAGAGTCTGTCATCTGTAGCCTGGCCTCTTCAAGTGGAGCAGGTAAATATTTAGTGAGGACTGTGATTGCTGCCGGCCATGGCCTATTCATCTCTGTCAGCGAGTAATAATGGAGAGCCGTGAACACTAATGTGAGAGAGGGAAAACATGAGAACATGCTCTGCAGAAGAAGACTGTTTGCATTGCTTCAGAACAATTGACTCCCTCCCTCCATGTTGCGCTAATGAGCCTTTATCTTGAGCTAACACTGCGATCTGGAGGCATTTTAATGATGATGTTTGCCTGTAAAATATTTTAAAGTTCAAATAATGTTGTTTGTGATGATTAGGAATCCCATTCAAAGCAGGCTGCCGGTGTGAAAATAGAGCCCCTGCCAGAAAGAAAACCTTTACAGGACGGGCTCGTGTGCGAAGGTTCTGTTTTCCATTAAGAGCATACAAGTAGCTCACTGAACGGTCATGGCTCTCATCCAAGGGAATGTTTCTGCAGGCTCCATTAAAGATGGATCACTTCATATAGTAATGTTCGCTACACTGGGTGACTTTCCTATTGGCTTCCCAGGGGTCAGCTGGGGGGAAGATCCTCCTCTGCACTTACAGGCACGAGGTAAATATACATCTGTGTAAACAAGCCTGAGTGACAGTGCGAGGGAGTGTCATGGGAGCACAATAAGGAGGGAATAAGGGCTCCATATGTGGATAAATACAGAGGGGAGGGATGTGTCCTGCCCTGCACAGCCCGCTCCTGTAGGGAGAAAGGGAGTCCATGTTTGCCTGTCAGAGCGAAGAATAGGGAGCTGCTTGCAGGGTCAGTGGGAGCGGCTTCAAATCCTCCTTTGTGCTCTCGGGCCTGCGTCGGAGACAATGTGGATAATGAGGGAGGAATTTGGCGCTGGGTGCAGCACACACACACACACACGAACACACACACACACACACACACACACGAACACACACACGAACACACACACGAACACACACACACACACACACACACACACACACACACAGGGGAAGCACCTCGCCCCGGCCCCAGGGAGCCCAACCAGCCAGCTGTCTCAGCTTCTGTCTCCCCGGGGTGAGACGCTGCTTTACACACAGGATCCACCATCAACGGACACGATTGGTGTCACTTGATCCACTCTGTGAGCTGCTCGAACTCTCCATCCTCTGATAAGAACACGTGAAACATGCGAGACAGCGAGGCCTCATATGTCTGTTCCTGAGGGTCATCCAGTGATTGGGACCCGAATGGCTTTCATTGACACAGAACAGCATTAATGAAAGCTGAAACTATATTTGTGTTTCAGTGTATTTACATCTCTCAATCAAGAACAGAGACATTTCCAAGATAAAGGTCATTTTTGAAAGCTGTTAAGTTCGGCTGTAGAGAAGCAAGCTGTTAATCATCTCCATCCGTCCAGCATTGTGTTACTGTATCAATCTGGTCACTTTCCAGCTCATATTCTTTATTTATTGCCATCATTTCAATGAATGTCAGGTTTACAAGTGTGCTCATAAAGTGCTCCACGCCTGCATCAGCTTCAGAGCAAAAGAGAGCGATATGGATCTGTATACATTAACAGGACACCACAGTTTACCATCAAACTTTTTTGTTATTGTGGTATTATTTCATTAATTACTTGCACGGCTTCTTACAGAGCTCTTTTGGGAGGTTCTGGTGATTCAGAAGTGATTCACAGTTTAGATCATTTTCAGTTTGTGTACAGGCCTCAGAAAACAGATACAAACAGTCCCTTTGCAGCTGTCCCCCCAGTAAATAAGGATAATAAAACAAACAGCAACACTTTTCATCAGACACTGTAAATGTTTGTGTCTGAGAAATCCTGCCTGACACACATGCAGCGGACACTGCTGCAGATCCCAGAGCGGGGCCCAGGGACCTCCGGGGACCCTTGGAGGTGGCAGAGTGGAGAAATAGTTTAATTTCATAGTTATTTCATGTGGCTGATGTTTGGATCCGGTGATTTACTCCCCTTTCACTGCTGCTGCCTCTTTCTAATGAAATGGATGTGGACGGAATAGAAGGAGACGGTCTTCTTTATTGTGATGTCATGAAAGCAGATGTGTGTGTCCTCGTGTATATGTTGGAGATGTGAAAAGTTTTGAAGCCCACGCTGGAGTCTGTCAGCTCTCGTCGGGGAGGGACTTTCTGCTCCCTGCGCAACAAGTCCTGGGGCGCAAGGAGTGGATGATGAGAGTGAATGACAGCACGGCATGCAGTAGCTCAGACAGGAGTCTGATTTTAAGTGGATAATTAGGTACGATATTTACCTCAGCCTTCTATTTTTCATTTATGCTGCCGCTTTGAGAGGATGTGTCGCAGCAAAGTTTATCCGGACTTTGGACGCGCGCCGTTGGAAGTTTTCCCTACACATGCCGCCGCACACAAAAGAGTTTGGAGGACTTATTATAACACAGAACGGCAAACATGCGGCGCTTCACGCTCCTGATGCTCTTCTCTTCTCTTCTCTCGGGTTTAATCGCAAGAGCCGCGCTGAAAGTGAAAGTTTCCAGTTGTCGGGGACGCAGCCGGTGACCGGCGGGGCACGAGAGATCTGCGCTGCAGCTCGACCACGAGCCGTGCTTTAATGTCACGGAAGGCGACGTGAAATGGTTCCCACTTGTCACAGGAGCTGGGAGGATATAACTTGAGAGGAGCGTGCGTTTAAAACGAGCCCAGTCCACCATGAGGGCGCTGAGCTTACTGTGCGTAATCGTCGGGCTGTGGGAGTCGAGCCTGAGCAACAGAAACTGTCCTGACCTGATCGTTGACAGCTGTCACTGCTCGGCGGAGAGGTCCAAGGAGCTGAGCAGGCAGCACGTCCGAGTCAAAGTGGTGTGTGATGATGTGGACTTGATGGACACCCTGCAGCCCAGCTTCCTACCCAACAGAACTGTCTCCCTGTGAGTAGGCTTCATTACCGGCTCCACATCACTGCCAACACCCTGTGCCTCAGCGGGCCAATCAGCAGGGCTAAATGTGACCCGAGCAAATATTTGGCAAAAGTATAGATTTTCATTTTGCTGTGAATCAGGTTATTATTTGATCTGGACTTAATGAGAGAAATAATAATAGTGACAAGTCCCAGGTTTATTTTTTTTTTCTGAAATTGGCTCACTGTCAAGGATGGCACTTTTCTGGGGGCCTCCACAGCTCTCTAAAGGGCCCCCTGGAGATCCTTAAATCCCAGTTAGGGGAACTGAATTCATGGGCAAGAACGTTAAGTGTTATAAATCGATTCCACAAGGTTAAACAGCTTTGGCACAATTCGTCAGTCGGTTCTTTTTAAAAATGACTTCTGGGAGAACACCACACAAATGAGAGAAATCAGTAATCTGCAGCCTTTATTTCATAGAGTATTGTCCTACAGAAATACTACAGGTACATATTGATACCCATAGATTAAAACAATCACTCTATGGGTTTTAAACTCTACTGCACTTCCACTATTATAGAGGTACTGCAATGATAGAATAATAGCAAGGAAATAAACGGATGAACACTGATGTCATTGAAAATCTGGCTGCCACCATTCTGTTTCATCGTTTCATAACATTACAGAGCATCACACAGAACATCAAAGATACTGAGTCAATATAATTTATCCCTTTCTATTAGACCTGAAACAGGTCTCTGCTAACTGATTACTTGTTTAATCAAACACACATTCTGTGCATAAAGGTGAAGAAAAAGTTGAAATGCTTCCAAGGGGAAAGTGTGGTGAAGGCAGCCTTTCCCACGTTCAGCAGTTACCAGCAGGGCATCGAGAGTTAGCCGGTCCAGACCTGCTCCGATGAACGGCAGTTTTAAATTTAAGACGAGGTGTAATATACTGAGGAGGTTTTAGTGGGAGACATTTATAAACTAAAATGATAGTGTGTAGTTCTCTTCTTGCTACTGGTGGAGTGAGGACCAGCTTATTTATAGCACACAGTGATGAGTATGATATTTATCTTGCAGTCATACTGTCTACTCTGTAAGATAGTTGGCTGCAGCAGCAAATCCTTGTAAAGTCCTGCTCTTATTACTGAATCGCTGATTGAAATTGAAACGTATCCCTCAGAGTGCTCCCGGCCCCTCGGTGATACCCTGGACCCACATCGTTAGACCCACGCTGCCGCTCTGGAAGCTCACCTGCCTTGAGTTGTTATCTTCGCCACCTCCTCATAAATCTTTCGCCTTTCCCCACGCTCTTTAGGGATATCATTTGCATTGTATTCAAAGTTATTCAAACACAGATTTTGCACTTTGATGGGCAGAAACCTCCCTTAGTATTCATCTGCGCCTCTCTTGTAGATGAAATAGCACTTCAGGCACTCGAGGGGTTGATAACTTTCCCCACACGTTCCTCCTCTCTCTGCAGGTGCGCAGATCGACTGCTAGATTAATTGACTGTTTTATTCTTGGAAACTTGACGTCTGCCTGCAGAGTGTAAAAGCAAATACTAAATGTAAAGGCCCTTGACAAGTTACAGCCGACCGCTCATTCTGAACTAAGAGCGCAGTTGATTAATGGTAGCACTTTGCTTACTGCAATTTATTTGGAGTGGTGTGTTGCTACCGTGTAGGCAGGGGCGCTTTTGTTCCTTTATGTGCAGAATGGTTAAAGGCTTTGTTTTGTTTCTAACATTCATCAAAGTGGGAATGTTTTGTAGCTCACAGGTACTAACGAAGTTAGATTTCTAAAGTGGTCTACATAGATAGATAACATTAAGACTGGAGGTTTTGCTTTAAAATACACAGTGCTGTAAGCATCAAACTGACTGGATGTGCATCTCTCTCACATAACGGCACCTTTTCCTACGTTCAGCGAAGAAACCTGAGGAGGTGTGTGTGTGTGTGCGCCGTGTTATGATAAGTCCAGCACAAATCGCTCAGTCCTGTTCCTTGGTGAACTAAATCTTGCAGCCGAGCTCCAGCCGGCCAGGAAGCAGTTTTCCTGCGTTAGGAAATGTGACCTTTGTCAGGCTGAAGTGGCCTCCCTGCTCGCTCTTTTGTTTGGATGTGCTGTGCAAATAAACAGATATATCAGGGGAAGTATGCACATACCGAACTCTCCCTGTACGCTGCCCGACAAATCTCCCTAATGTCTCCCCGCGCGCTTTCTTCATTTTCTCCTGATCTCACCACCTACATAGACTGTGAACTCCATCAAGGCCATTTCCTCAATGACAAACTCGAGCAGAGTGTGCCGCGTTCAAGTACACTAACCCACATCCAAATGCCAGCTCTAATTAAAGGCACAGATTGGGCTTTGTTGCTTTTCTTTTCACCTTTTATTATTGTATCCATAAAATGTTTATAAGGAACAAATCCTGCCACATTGCAGCCCCAAGAAAAACAACTCAGCAAGCAAATGACAGAATTAGCATAAAGAAGAGAGATGACAATGACCTGTATGCAAGAGTGTGTCAATAACTCTCTGTGCAGCACACCTCTCTGCGGGGGGAGGGGTAAGGAGCTTGGAGCTTGGCCTGACAGCTCTGTTGACCTTGGGACCTATCTGGTGTAATGGTTTCAGCGCTGCCGAGCAGCAGAGGCACTGCCTCTCTGCAGAGACTAGCAGCTGAAATTGTAGCCGACACCTGTCTCAGGCAGTGCTCTAACAGGAGGACTCAGCGCCTGTCCAAAGGAGAGGAGGGGCGCATTGTGGAAGAGACAAGGGGATAGAGTGAAGACGGGGATAGACATGGAGAGGCAGTGAAAGAGCCATTAGAGGAATAGAGGGAGAGACGGAGAGGACGCTGGGAAAGCGGGGATGGGATGTGTTTGGTTAAACGTCACTTGATAGCCGAGACTGAGGCTGATTGAGACGATGTGACAGAATGTTTGGACGGGGAGGAGCTCGTCACACAGTAACAGCTGAGTGTAACTGAGCGCCCGGGTCTCTTCACTGCTGGAACTGCATGCACAGAGATACACACTGTGCACTTACATAACTGGAAACTTATTATATTCTTACAAAGTTTTACAACTGCTGTTATTTTCTCTCCTACCCAGCTGTTGTGCTGCAGCCAGACCCGGTTGTCTTCTCACACATTTCTTACCTGCTGAGGGTAACTAGCCTAATGTGTGGGGTTTTGACTGGACTTTAGTCTTTTGACAAAAATCTTTATTAGTTTTAGTCATTTGATTATTGTTCATTTTAGTCTTCAGATGAGCAGCTAAAACACTGGATATGATTTAAGCAGACGGCTGAAATCCAGCAATCCAACAGCCTCTGTACATGGAGGAAAGCTGACTAAAAGTAATGTTATAGCTACTATAAACATTGTATTTAGTAATGATCATACTCTCTGCAGTCTCCTATAATTTCCTAGTTTCTCTGAAGCTTTATGTGACTTTCAGCTCATTGTTTTGGTTTGATGGCTCACAACTTGCTTCTGTTTCACTCCCTCTGCTCTCTGGGTCATTTTTTGTAGCAGCAGGTTGCTGTTTTTTTTTTTTGTTTGTTTTTTTTTTTATACTAAAAAGGCCCATAAACCCACTGTACATCACCTGCTCAGCACTAAACAGCAGACAGACAAAGTTAGCATCTGGCTGGTGAACACAATGGAGCATTTCGCTGCCATAGAGCAGCATTTTGGCTGCAGCTGTTATTAGAGACCAGCGAACAAAAGAGAGCTAAAACAGAATGAATGTGGACCGACTGTTCCTCCACATCTGCTGGGTGTGTAAAGAGGCAAATATTAGCATTAAGTTTGTCATACCTACTTAATATGTCAGTGTTGTGGTCACAGCTTGTGTCTGCTGCCACCAAGTGGCCAACAAATCCCCCAGTTATTATTAGCTGCTAATGATAGCTTACCTTTTTGTAAATATCATAGTACTGGTCTGTCTGGTTTCATGGATCTTAATTGCTCTGTGTATGCATTTGATTCATTAATCTGTCAGGTAACGTTGGCTAACATCACTGGCTGAGGCAGAACGTCACTGAAACACTGAAAGATGCTGCCTGTTAGCAGCCAGATCAACTTCTCAGTAAAGAGACACCTTAAGGCAGCTGAGGATCCGTTTCTTTCAGTCAGACGCTCCAAAATGCAAGAAAATCACTGAAGAGAACTTACTTCGTTTCGTTTACTCGTCTGCATTATCGTTAAAGCTTTTAGTGATGTCATAGTTTTCATCTTCAAGGGTTACTTTTCGCTTTTAGTTTTCTTTTCCATCTAAAAAGATGAATATTTTGCATTTAGGAAATAAACCCTGGCAAACAGCCTAAAGCTAAGTTACTTTCTACTGGACTCTAACAGTTCATAACAGTTACAGCTTGCCGTCATTGACTGATCAGAATTCATAAAGAGAAATGGAGCCTAAGCATCTCTTTTCATTTAAATCTTTTTTTTTTTTTTTTGAATTAACTCAGCTGTTGCAGTAGAGATCCAACGTTTCTGACTTACTGTACTCTTCAGCTGACGAAATTGTAAGTGTTCTCTTGCTCCCTGTTCGGGAGGAGAGAAAAGTAGGGCATTTGGTCTGGGCACAACCCAAATCTGGAGGTGTTTGGCTGTGTGGGCCCTCATCATCATCACCACCATCATCCTGTGGGAGACAGACGGGAGGGGCTGTTTGCGGTGTCTAGAGGGAAGCGATCAGGACGGGGCAGTAGCTCGCTCCAAACCACTACAACAACATGTCAGTCACCGTGCCAGTGTAGAGAAGGACCCAGGAGACACCGCAGGAAGCACAGCTGTAAAACAGCTGCTGCGTTGTAGGTGGACAGTCTGTCATAGTTTTCTTTACGTTTACCCTGTAACGTGATCAAAGGAGTCACGGGTTAGTATTGATCTGTGTGCGTCTTCGTGATCAGACATGTAAGAACACAATACATTTTCTTGTTTCAACTTCTAAAATGGCTTTCTGCGCACTCTCCTATTCTTTTGTATCGCTATAAATATAATTCTGTGTATTCTTCTCTCCCCTCCTCTCTTATTCACTCCCTCCCTGTTATTTTCCCTCGCTGTTATTCCTTTGGGGCGTTTTTCTCGTCTGCCGAGGTGCTGTTTGTGCTCTACCCTCTTCAGAGTTCTGAGTACTTCTACATGAATATTTCATTGATGTGCACACATAGCCCGTCCATATTCTCCTGTGCATTACCTCACGGGCAAAGCCTGCGAGCGCACACAGCATCAAGATGTTCCGAGCGTAAAATGCCTTAAATGACATGTCACATGTATACATAGAGAGCTGGCTGTTAATCTGGAGAGACGTGACCAAAGTGACCCTGATAATAAATGTTGTATCTAACATCTCACGGTGCGAGGAGTCATGCCAATCATTCTCATTCTCCCTCCGTCCCTCTGCTTATCTCCAGTGATATGGAAGATTTTTTTTTTTTAAAAGAAGCAAAAGGTTCATCTTTAGATGAGTGCACTCTCCAATATCAGTCGTCTAAGCCCAAGATGGTGTAATACTTTCAGATCCCCAGCACTTTCCCCTGTGCGATCGCTAAAGCCAAGAACATTTGCCCTTGCGTTATACATGTGCGTACCGCGAGGTCAGGGCCAGTCCGTGATGTGGCTGCACGTTGGAAACTGCCAGTCTTCTTAATAAGTAGCTATTGATTAATCTCTCTGCCAGCAAAGGGTTAGTGTTTTGTCAAGGTTTCTTCCAGGCCTCTGCGAATGTGTATTGATACATCACTCAGAGATGGTGCAGGTCTGCTGGCCTTCAGATTGGCTGTCTGAAAAGCTCTGTAACTACCGTTCATGTGGTGCGCTTTACAGAAACAGCTGATCAGTTTTGCTTTAGACAATAATGATTCACTGATAGAGAGTTCATGACCGCTGGGGGAGAGAGGAGTCGGTAAATTGTGCTATAACCTTGAAAAACCAAGAATGTGTCGAGACGCAGACTTACCATCTAAAAAATATTAGGTAAAGAGAAATAATGTGTCTGCCAAGGATACTTCTCTGCTTTGCTATCCCTGCCTCCTCCCTACACTGCTGGGTAAATACTAAAGTTACTTAAAGGGTCATAAATTTGGGAGCGCAGAGGAGGCCAATGAAGAAGCTAGCTGTCTTTTGCCCGTTTCCTGACTCATTGTAAAACAAGGTGATTAAAAGCCTGATGTGTGTTGCGTCTGTTGCAGGGTGTGATCACAGTGGGAAGCATATTAACTCTCCTGCCTGTCTCGCAGGAGCCTTGGAAGGGCCTTGGAAGGCCTTTGTCCAGGCTTTGTGCTGCTGCCTGTGCACGTGGCTGTCTCTGTGTGTGTGTGTGTGTGTGTGTGTGTGTGTGTGTGTGTGTGCACGCTGTACTGTGTGTGGATCAGGGAGTCTCCGAGCATGATTACGGCTGTGTAGGTAGACCTTGTAATGTTTCAGCCTGCATATTTGTTGCTCAACACGCACCTCATCCACATGTTGCTAATCTCAGTCAGTGCAAGTCATTGACGTTAATGTTGTTTCGTCACATTGTGGCGCTGGATTGTAAGTAGTTATAGGTGGCTGTAGGGTTGCATTACAGCCAAAGATTCCTTTAATGTGCCTCACGTAGCATTTTAAACGTCTGCCTCACATGTCATCATTAATTCATCATTAATGATTCATGCTCTTGCTTGTTGAAACCACCTTTGAATCCCTCATCAAATCACTTAAGGTTTCAACATTTGGACTAGCTAATGTTTTTCTAAACTCAACTCGGTGAGGTGAGATCTGAAATCAGTGAAATGTTGTTAGCTGAGACGATGCTATGAGCCAAAAATATTTTTGCAGCCTGCTAGCTACAACCTGAAACTGAGATCAGCCGCTTGAGATATGAAATGTCGACTGAAGGATTGTGACACGCTGAAATAGTACACTCCACATACCCCCTGATGCAGAGTTATTTAGTTGTGAACATAAAATATTACAGTAATATAAGTGTCAGCGCTAACTAGAAGATCCCGAGTACATAAGCGTGTGAGTGTATAACACGTAGAGCACTGGTGTGGCGTTGGGTGAACTGGCTCACAGGCCGTGCTACTTTTTTCCTACATTCTTCTTGGCTAATAATAATAATAAAAAAAAAAAAAAAAAAAAGCTGAAGTGATAAAATGTTCGATAAGGGATTCATTAGCGACATAGCTTAAGGATTCTGGGTGTTTTGCCAACCGGGATCTAACATAAAACCAGCTATTGGCCCCCAGCACTGTATGCAGAACTACATGTCCCACATGCCCACTTGCTTCCTGGCAAGAGAGGGAAGGTGCTGCTTCTCCCTGTTTCACCATTTTGACATCAAGTAGAGCTCTTTCCGTGCCGTGACGACACTCAGTAATGTCTTTTATGAGCGTATTAATGTTTTTTAGTGTTAATTCCAGCTAACTTAACACTTTGACATCTTTAGCGTCAAAATATTCACGCCATTTCTAGCCAAGCCGGAAACAAGTGACACAAACTACGCAGAGTGAGGCATGTCACTCAGAAATTCTACTTGATTCAATTGTGAAGGGTGGTTTCACAGACCATGTGATGCTCTGTTAATACGTCCATCTGTAGGTAACCTCTGAAGCAGCGTCTGGTTCCCGTCCAAGGTCAATGTTAGTAGATATGAAATATGTTATTTTGGTTAGCTGTGTCTAGTAACTCGATCTTCTAGAATAACAGAAGGGTTTTGACTGTTTGAAGAAAAGTGGCTTGAAACCTTGAGGCCAGCGGATCTGAATGTTTGTAATAGTTCACATTGTGATCTTTACTCCACTTGGTCCTCATGATTGGTGTGCTGAATGGCGTCTGTTGAAGCTATTTTTGAGTCCGTTCTCCTGTAATAATATAGTTGGACGTCTCTGGTGCATGGCAGACAGACGACTTTTTAGTTGGACCTCACAGAAATATCCCAGCTGTGGTGTGGACGGGGAGTGAAAGCCAGAGCTCCTGTTTTAGGGAAGATATATTGATATGAATCTCTCTCGCTGTGTTTAATCACTCATATTATAGCCTTGCAGCCCAAGGACTGAAGTAAACTGTGACTTTGGAATTGTGAAATTTAAGCCTGCAGCTATAGATTATATTTATTGATTACATTGTCTCAAAAATGTCAGAAAATAATGAAAAATGGCCATAACAACTCCCTAAAGCTGAAGATGAAGTCTTGACCAGCCCGATTCTTTAGTTTTGAGGTACCTATGATATAAGACATAGAAATGGAGCAAATCCTCACATTTTGAGAATCTGCGACCAGCAAAGGTTTAGCATCTTAACTCGGAGAAGGACTTCATAATAATGGCGTAATTAATTAACAAAATAGTCGTGAAAAAGTCTTTAAATTTGCCAGAAGTCCAAAAATATTTTGAATTTAACTATTAAACATGTTTATTTCATATATTTGGAAGCAAAATATAATAAATTATCCAACTACATAAACTTTGCAACCTTTCAATTTTAAGTTAAAGTCACACAAGAAAATGTGCAGGAGAACTGTGCAACATTTACAAAGTCTGAACTTGTGGTCAGACGTCTTGAGTGGATGCTCCGCACATCTGGCAGTGGCTGGCACTGAGACACGGTGGGCAATAACATAAACCATTCGCTGCAGCCCACAGAGACAATACTGAATCCGTGCACTCTCCCCTCGGGACATGACAGAATTGATAATGTACATACAGAGTTGGACGGATGCTCCAGAAGTTTGTCATGGGCTGTTTACATAATGTTCAATTCTGTTTTTCCTGTAGTTTCCTGGATGTTACGCAGAAGCCTGAGATAGGCATGCAGAGGTCGGCAAGCAGACGCGCACGCACACACACACACACACACACACACACACACACACACACACACACACACACACACACACACACACACACAGAAACACACACTTTACAGCACAGGACAGGACACGCTTGAGTTTGCACAAACAGGGGCAGCCTGTCCCTGAGTGGGACGTCCGTCCGCAGAGGGAGGTGCAGCGGTCTGGGGAACAGAAGGGAGACGTGGGACAAAACACAGTGACAGCATTGGTATCCCATGATCTCAGTGCTGACTACCTCCACTTCATCCCTCCATATGTGGCTTTAAAAAAGAGCTGCTGCAGTTTTTCACAACTTGAAGTGATGCTGTTTTAGAATAAGGCTGGAAAGAAAAGCTGAAACTTTTAGGAGGACTTATCATTATTTCTTTTTCAATAAATCTGTGTGTGAAATATTGTGAAATTGACCTGTTTAGTCTTCCGAGCAGTTTCTCACCATGTCCAGTTGACTCCATGCTGGCTTATATCTGCTGCAATTTTCTGCACTCAGAGAGCTTTGTGTCAAGATGAATCTAAACTGACAGAAGCTCAGTAGGATATTGATGTCTGGATCAACAACAATAAAAATCCATAAGAATTGTTGCTTACTCACTTTTGCCTCCCTAAATGGCTACTTGTAAACCCTACGGTCCATTCCCACACAGCTTAGCTCTTCTGATTGACTTGTGGGAAAAGAGAGATATTTTGTACACTGAATCTTACAGACTCCCACATGTTTGACTCCTCTTTGCTTTACCCCGCCCCTGAACGGTGGTCGTCCAATAGCAGCTGCAGCGAGCCACGACAAGGCCCGTCAAGCTTTGGATTTCTCCATTTGTACTATTTCAAACAGTAGTGTCCTAGTGTTATTTATTTTATGTGCTGCACGTGACATGTTCTTAGCTAACTATATCCACGTGAGGGGTTAGGGTGGATAAATACAGGAGTGGAACGGTCACTGCTTGGAAGACCTGGGTGCCAGTGCATTGTTAAGTGTAACAACAATGTCCTCTTTGGTTTGGAGAAGTTTACATTCTGGAAGCTGGATGCCATATTGTTTGAAATTGCAAACATTAAAGCATAAATCTATGGAGCTGAAACAGTCTCATAAGTGTTCACAAGCAAATGTCAAGGTACATAACTCATAAAACACACTGCACAAATGAATGCAGAGTGATTTCAATCTGTAAAACTGTTTTTTTTTTTATCTGTAAATTTGGTTCTATATATATATATAAATCTTTTTTTTGTATTTGCAACTTGTATATCATCACTTAGAAACGCAGACATTTTAAATGGAATGTTTGTGAATTTAAACGACTTCTCGTGTATCTTTCTGAGACACTTTCACCGTGCTGTTTGCAGGGAGCGTGTGACTCGTGAGATGTCGCACAAATATACACATAGTGATTTAGTGACGGTTTTAAATTGTAAAACGCATTGTGTTTTACAATTTATGTGACTTGACATTTGCTTGCGATTACTTACGAGACTGTTTAAACTTCAAGTAAAAATCGTAAACCGTAAAAATCTCACCATGTTACTTGTCCAACTCTAAAGTTTTGGTGTTAGCATTAGCTCACACTAGCCAGAGCTTGTAGTGAATTAAAAAGCCTGCTTTTGTTTACTTCTGTGTGAAATCGAAGACCATTTGTTTAAAAAAAAAAGACTGAATTTTATGCAGTAAATCTGCCCACATCATCACTGCGAGCTGCACATGTGCCCTGTGTGATAACAGAGAGGCTGTCAGGCGTAGCAAGGGCGAAAATCAGTAATCTCTTCTAATACTATGATATGTATCACCTTTGACATTATATGCATGTATAAGCTGCTGATTTCGTCCTGCGCATGTTCAGCTCTCTCTTTTGATGGCTGCTTTGGCCATTTTGTTCTTTGTAAAAAGTTTAACTCTGAAGTAATTCAGATATTCTGAGATGTTTCCTTTTCAGGCAGAACCAAATGTAAATACAATCTTGGATGTTGACATGAATTTGCTGACACAAGTTTGTGTCCATCTTGACCTTTCGCTGAGGGGGGGACTTCCTATTTTCAATCCTGGGTTTCCTGCCAAGACAACTGTTATCACTCTGGGGAGAGATGGGTACTTTCCCCCAAAAAATATGCAAGAGCAAGCTTGTTAAATTAAGTTTTAAAAAAAAAAAATGGTACAAAGTATAAAGTAGAAGAGTAAAAGAGTCGTTCTTCCAGAGAAAGCTTTTATACATTCTCATGAGCAAATGCTGAGTTCATTTTGTGTGAGTGTGTGTCCAGTTTACGGGTCTGTTTGTGCAGTGTGTGTGAGTCTTCGCTATGACATTTTCAGTGTATACACTTCCGCTCTGCTCCCCTAGCAGTTTGGTCAGCAATTTGCCGGTTCAGCACAATGCATTGTGGGACCTCACTGCTTAATCCTAGGGTTAAAATCGAGCATACGTTCCCTGCAGCCGTAACGAGCGCTCTGTCGTCACAGAGGATACTGGTGACACATCCCAATTACCCCTCTCTCCCCGAACCTGGCCGATCACTCCCAGAGCCTTGTTAAAAGAAGATGGGAAGGTGGTGGAGGAAGGATCTGACCTTGTGCTAATGTGTGTGTGTGTGTGTGTGTGTGTGTGTGTGTGGTCATATGCTGACAGGAGATACGCAACATCACACATGCAAAGAGGGGCTCATGCCATCAGATCACATGGGCACGCACAAGTCCACAGTGTTACAGACACAGAGCAGCCCTGCAGCGGATGATTTAAGAGCTGGCTGGAGCAATCAATATTTTAGCAGATATGAAATCCAGAAACGCCATCCAAGGTGTATTTAAAATGATGTGAATCTGGGCTGTAGTATAAGCGCCATATAAATCATCAGCCACTCACCCTTTTGTACTGTAGCTTAACAGCTGTGTGACATTCTGTGCGCACAGGTGCGTGTGAGGAGTGGGAAAGGAGGGTTTTAGAAGGTTTTACCAAGTGGAACTTTTCAGCAACTGAGAAAAATAGTTTTGGACATCAGTGGCTGTCAAGTTCAATATCTGCTTAAACCACAAATATTTGTTTTCACCTTCACAAT
Source organism: Pempheris klunzingeri (assembly GCF_042242105.1). Taxonomy (NCBI): domain Eukaryota; kingdom Metazoa; phylum Chordata; class Actinopteri; order Acropomatiformes; family Pempheridae; genus Pempheris; species Pempheris klunzingeri. The sequence continues at coordinate 25,974,567 of NC_092023.1, forward strand.
ACCACCACTACTACCACTTCCAATTACTGACATATAAACGAAAAGGAAAATAAGGAAATAAAGTATTTTTATCCAAACCCTGAGCAGTTGAAAGCAGTTGTTAGCATGCTGCATGTTTCATATCTGAGGTAATTAAATATCGAGTTGCATTGACTATTGAGTCTGCAACAATCACAGTTAAATCTGCATAAATTGATTTTTTTTTTCTCTATTTGGGGAACTGCAACAAGCTGTAACCACAAACCTGACATGTTTTGATCAAACTGAGGCAGCAGATATGTTGTCTATTTACACGTCCAGCAGATATGAACCAACAATAGCATTCAGTTTTAGTAGTGTTTCTTGCTCCACCACAGATTCAACTCTGCTTTTAGCTCTGCTTCAGTGTCCACCATCTGTTTAGTTGCTAAATGCACTGATATCTTTACCAGCCTGTCAGTGTTTGATGCTGGGCTACGTACAGTAGGTTTTTATTGCTTTCTGCTGAACATGCTGATGAGAGTGGTCAGGCTGAAGAAAAACAGCAAAGCTGTGGGTTGTGAAGCCAAAACAATGCATAAAAAGTCACTAAGTGAGAAGAACTGCAAAGTCAGATATAGCTCTGTGGGGTTTTCACTAGGAGCAGCACCTTTCACATTACTCATAGTCAACCGGTCCATTGTTGATGTGAAAATACTGAGTCGTGCAGCTTTAAAGTTTGAAAAACCTTAGATGTTATTTATGCGCTGGTATTATGAAGGCTTTCAAAATGCCATGCTCAGGTAATCTGCTTTAGCACTGCCGGTGTGGTTTGATCAGATTTGATTGACGGCAGGACGGCAACGAGAGAAGCAATCCTATAACCATATTCACATTTTGACTGAAACATTTTCTAAATACTGATTAGTGCAGAAAAATGTGTGCCGTCACCTATTTCTAGCTGAACGCCACACTCCAAACCAATGAGGAAGAAACACATAAAACAGGTCCTGGTCCAACTGGTCCAACTTTGGACCAGTTACACTTGTATCCAATATTGGACCAGACCATCCATTTGACCAGAACACAACATCTTAAGAAAATACTCCTGGTAAATTCATGGAGGACGCTGTCACCCATAGTGAAAGGCTGATTTAGACTCAGAGCCTTTGAACTTTGGCTAATTTATGAGCACAATGAAAATCTACTTGTTTCTATTGTGTATCATCATATCTATTATTTACCTCATTTATTATTTTGAATTGCTTGAAAATGATTAAACTTCTCCTCACCTTCCTATAACCACACAGAAACATTTCTTAAGCCTCATGGTGTGCACTGCCCTACCTATACTGTCCTGTTGTATCAGTGTGTCACCAGCAGTAACTGGCTCTAAGCTTCTCACGCCTTAGTGTGGCCAGGTTATGCTGGACAAGCATAGCGGAAGTTATTAGCAGGGTGGATGAGTCGACCTGAGGAGTCTGAAATGCCTCTTGCATTCGAGCAGCAGGTAACACAGGTCTTATGCGGTCTAACAGGTCACTGTGGGATTTTCTCTCCTTGCATAACACCGGACTGTACTGTATGTGCTGCAGTCTGGGTGTCTGTTTTGGTGTTGTTACGCTTCCTGTCCAGTTCACATTTCTTCAAGATTTAGGTTAGGTTAGTGATTAAAGGTACCTCCAGAGTGCTGAGGATTAAGGGAGTTGGTGTAAGACAGACCTCACAAGTACAGTGATATAAGTGTGTGTGTGTTTTCACTCTGATGTGTGAGGGATTGGGGGAAAGCTCAAGTCCCAAGGCCCTGTGAGTTTGTGCTGAATAATGTGACAAGATTGTGTGTGTGTGTGTGTGTGTGTGTGTGTGTGTGTGTGTGTGTGTGTGTGTGTGTGTGTGTGTGTGCCTTTGTGCCTGCCAGTAACACACTCGCGGCGAGAAGTCCTGTCGAAGCACTCCTCTTTTTTTTTTCTTGCCAGACAAATGCATCACTTGAAGAACACATACTTTTTCATTTCACTGTTCAGAACACACATAATTCATTCAGAAAAGAAAAGAAGGGAAACATAGTGACGTCTGTCAGTGAAATAATCGAAATGGAGGCCCTGCATCACCTCTGAATATTAATTCATCGGTTAAACATCCCCGTGGTGCATTTCATTGATTTGTTTGCAGTTGTAAAGTGAGCAATGGATGATTGAATTGTGCTGAAGCGGCGTTTCTCGAAGCTTTTCTATTAGGCCGATATTTTGACATGGAGGAGTGGAGGACGGGGTGGGTTGGATCATTACCCGTCTTAACCACAAACGGCCATAAACAAGACAGAGACGTGGTCGGGATGAGTAATTTACAGCCATAATCTCATCAGACATAAATCCTTATCTCATGCCAACATATTGACAGTCAGAGGATAAACAATTTATCAGCCATTTGAATAACTAATTTATTGCGGCTTTATTTTTGTGAGATTTACACGTGTAACCCCCTTCTCTCTCTCTCTGTATTCTCACCTCGTCTTCTCACCCGCCTATGTTTTGCCCCCAAACAGGAACCTCAGTAACAACAAGATCTCCCTGCTAAGGAATGGCTCCTTCTATGGCTTGGCTGCGCTGGAAAAACTGTGAGTACTTAAATCAAGCTCTTGTTGCTGTTTTGCCCTCCCCAGAGTCCTAATAGCTGTCATCACAGAGCCGTATTGCTCTTTAGCAGGGGGAAGACAAGAAGGGGCGACACGATGGGATTTAGGAGATCCTTGTCGAGGGGGGTTCACCCTGCAGGAGCCTTGCCAGTAGTTTTCACCTTTCAGATCTTGTGCTTAACCTCAGTTGCCACAGTAAATGTTCTAAAAGGGGTAATATATAGCATCATACAAAGGCCTAATGCAGTGCAGAGCAGGCAGCTCTGACAGATGGACTGACTGCACAGAGTCCATGCCGATGAGCTCCACATGATGCACAATGTCCCGGAGGGCCGTATGCGTGCCGCCTGATGATGAGCTCTAAAAAGGCTGTCCTGGCTCGTCCCACTTGCCCTCCGAAGCCAACTATTGATTGCTTTCTCCTCCGTCCAGCCCAGTGATCACTGCTTTTATACCTGCCGGTGACATTGACAGTGGCTGATGACGAGGAAATCAGAGAGGGTCTGAAATCACACGGGCTTGATAACTCCCTCCCTCTCAGTCAATCATCCTCACATATATGCATGCACACTCTCGCTGAGCACACACATTAAGTTCTCACACACACACGAGCTACATCAGCGACTGCTCTGAATATTATTACAGTCAGTCGGCCCCTGTCTCCCTTGACTGCTTGACAGTTAAATTCAGATCAGAATAATGTCAGTGGAATAATTCTGCCCCTCTTCCTCTTCTTTTTGGGTGGCTGGGTCGTTAGTTGACCTACAGGATGATGTCACCTGTCTCCCCCGGGCTCTATTAGTGCTATTAAACCTTTCCACCCTCCAGCTCCAGAGTGAAGGAGAGACGATTGTGAGGCTTTTAAGGACACTCAGCCAAAGGTTTGCTGAGGCTGACCTCCCGAAGCAGCAGTTGGGGTGCACTGCCCCTCCCCTCACCTTACTCTCTGGGTACAGCCCGACTGTCCGTCCTGCCACGTGTAGCTTTTGGCAGAGTTATGTCCGTTTCTAGCAGTTGGTGCCAAGCCAGGTAGCCTCAGTGAGTTGAAAGTGGCGGCCAGCTGTTCCCTCGTCTGGCCAGGCAGACTGACTGCCTGCCTGCCCGGCTGTCTGACTGCCTGGATCTGAGGGTTGTGCTGAATTGGCAGCTGATTGACAAGCTAATAATGCATGTGTATGTGTTTGTCACACACTGCTGCAGCTGTGGACCTTTGGGGTAGGAGTGGGAACACACTGATCCTCAGAGTAAGTTTTTCCTCGTATGAAATGGAAATTAAATTAGAAAAAAAATAGGTTCGGTTCATTAAAGGGTCAGTTTGCCCAAATTACGCTGAATATTTTCTTATCATGATGATGAGCAGCTGATGCTGATTTCCACCCAAGTTTACTTTCACAGAGCTGCTGAGTGTAGACTCTTCTGTAAAAGTAACTTTTGAATGCTCTGAGCGTTGTTTCCATTGTTCTCAAAGCAGAACAAATCAATATAATCTACATGGCTGGATACTACCAGTACATTGCAGGTATACTGTTTACAGTGTTCACCGTATTGCGTGTTAACATGTTTACAATTGCTTTTGACAATCACAAACAAATGACATTTTTTACATGATGAAAATGACCCTGATGACATCAACAGGAGTTTTAAGACGCTCTGCACTTTCATTCATCCCCATTATATTGTCATTGGGGAAGAAATCACAGAGGCTGGTGCTTAAAAACATTCTAATCACAGCTCAGAGGGTAAAAAGCTGGAAGTCCGTTATTATGTCGCTTTTTTTTTAGCGCTGCAACTTCTCAAAACTCATAAGTTATATATAGTATACTACTTTAATCAACTGTAATGTTATCATTATCACTGCATTCAAGTCCAGCACATCAGCAGCTCCACAAATCCCCCAAGGAGAACACTTTCAATGTGATTTGCCTCTTCAGCCCCGATAGTGTCCTCTTAATGGGTCCCTGTCAGTCGGATGATGGCTATCGTCCCATATGGACACAAGCCCATTACCATCAACTGGGTCCCATGGGAGCAAAGCAGGAACAAAGCCCATCACTGTTCTCTGGACACTGAATCTAGCTTTTGCTGCACCATCATGGGTTCCCACCACAGAAGCGCTCAGTGTGTGTGTGTGTGTGTGTGTGTGTAAAGAAAGTGTGTGAAACAGCATAGGCTGGCATATTTGTTTCAGTTTTCATTCTGATTAAACTGCATTGGATGTGACACTGAGCTGTGATAATGTTTTTATAGATATACTGGATTTAAAGTACATTTCATTCAGCAAAGATTCTTTTTCAGTAGAGCTTCGTACAATATCTGCACAAACCATACCATGTTGAATGAGTCGAGTAGGAAGAAATGGTGCACTGTGTTCCACTTTTCACACCGCGGGTAAAAAAAATAGAAGATTAAATGAAACAGAAGATTGATTTTGGTGTTACACAATCCAACAATTACTTCAAACAATAAAACAAAACCTCCAGCTCAGAATTATGTCTTGATATAACGATAAGGTGGATGTGTTTTCAGGTTGTCAAATGCACACACTGGTCTTGAAATAAGCTCCTACTGGCTACAAGCACACAGTGTGTTCTTACAGTAGTGGTTATTTTTATTGTTATGGCGGTGGATGTGACAGAAGCTTTATTCTCAGCATACTGTCTAAATGTTTTTTATTGAGAACAGTGGCTCTATTTTTTTAAGTCTGGTCGACCAAATGTGATTTGTCTGGCCTGAGGAATTTAGAGGCAGGCTGAGCAGACTGAGTGGACCTCGGCCCAGAGACAGTATCAGAATTCAGACTGGCATCTGGCAATTGCTCATTCTGAGAAGTAGACGTCACGGGTCCGAGGAGGCGTCCTTTAAGAAAAGTTCTGCAACTCCTGTTGTTCCCGTCATGGAGGTGACGTTTATTCAGTCTTCCTCGTGAATGTGTCTCCTTGAGGGGGTGATGGATGAGGGCGTGGCAAACCACTGAAGGACACATCCTGTGGCGGGTTATGCATAAGAATGTATGATAGGTTGACGTCCACGTCTCGGAGGACAGAGTGCAGCTGGGAAAAGCTCAATGATCTCACATGATCATAAACCAAACTGACCCTAAGGTTCAGTCAGAGGTCAGAGGTTAGTAACAGGAACAGCAGGAAAAATGAGAGCATTATTGACCTGTTGGAATCAATATGTCTTGATTGATCTTTGAATTCAAATACATGTTAGTAAGTCAATATTCTTATGGCTTGATGTCAGTGTAAAAAATAATTTGTTCTTAACTGAGCTCTATGATTATAAAAATAAAAATTAATTGTAAATTAATGTTTTTTTTGCACTGATGCTGTAATTATGAGCCCTTCCATTTTACATCCGTTACTGAAAGCGACAAAAGTACATGTTCATCAATTCTTTATTAAGAACACTCCAAAAGTACAATTATATCATCTGATTAAAATCCCAGAACATATTTCTGGCTAATTTCCATCCCTTTTAACTTGTTCACAATTAATCAATAAGTATGGTGTAATTAAGTCATATTTCTATTTAAATTAGTGCTCTGCCTCAGTGTGTGCGCTCCACTGTGGTGTTATTTCACACTAGATTGTAGTGGCTGTACTGGTATTTGTTTCCCCTGTGTACCTAAGAGAGGACACCAAGTAAGATGAAGCCTTAAATGGATCAAAGCGCAGTCTTGAAATATGAATGGTTTTATTGTTATCTTACAGGCGACCGTTGCAGGGTCACAGCTGAGGCGAAGCATGTGAGCTCCATGGGTGTAACCGATTTACTGACCAAGTTTGGAAAGACAGAAAAAAACAGACTCTTCCTCTGTTTCTCCTGTGTTTGACTTCTCTGGGCTGGTAATCACAGATTGTCTGTTATAAAAAAAAAAAAAGGTAGCTGGATGCTGCAAAGCTGATAATTGAATAGAAATATCTACAATAATAATTTCCAGTTGGGGTGTTGTGGGAGTTATATCTTGTTTTGTTTTGCTATTTGAAACAATAGCGGGAGAGCAAGAGGCCGTGCATCAAAAGCGTCTCTTGGAAGAATATTCTTCACACTCTCCTTGAACTTTTGCTTTGTACTGATAGAAATATCTCATACTGATGAAAACAGTAGTTCCAAAATAGGATACAGTTGCCGAGCTGTTACCCAAGAAAGTATCTTTTTCACAGCTCAGGGGTTCCTAGGACTGTTTTCTCCCATCTGCTGTAAAATGGCTTCTGTTGGTTTCATGCTTTAATCGTGGGCGTAGGCTGAAATGAAGGTGTCCTTTTTACTCCTTTCTGTTCCTCTAAGGCAGAAGAGAAATCTGAGAAAATCACAGCAAATATCCCTCCAAGAATAAATTGCACTCCAGCGGTGTGGGAGAGATGTATCGTTGCCTCAACTCGGTTCAGACTGTGGAAATAATTTAAGTGGCAAAGGCTCACATCTTTGACTACCTCTGTGATTTTATTTGTACTGCGAAAAAATGTGTGCAAAATATTACCAGCTTTAGATTGACATGTGTCTTTTCCAAAAAGGCTATTAGATCGTGCTATATGTCTTGCCAAGAAGGTTGGATAATTAATCACTGTATGTAATAATTACCTTATGCAAACACACAGAGAAGAAAAGTCCCTTGTCTGATACTCTGGCAGCGGTAGCTGCAAGCCTGTCACAATGCTAACACATTCAATCTGTTTAATTGGACTGAACTGTCTGACTGTCCACCTTTTTCCCCTCCTCAATGAGCTTTCAACACATATTTATTTATAATCTAGTTGGTGGTTATCCATCTCAGTGAGTGCTGTAATTCAGTGTGTGGCTAGGCTTTCCCTCAAAGTGAACCATGAATATTTAACAAGTGAATAAATGGTTTTAATAAACAGATTCCACATTAGCATCAGGATTGGTGCTAAAATATATTACACCTCGCATTAGAACCAGTGTATCTGCCTCTGTCTTGGTTTCTCCACTCAGGCTGCAACTGCTGATTAGTTTCATAATCAAGTAACGAGTGACTTTTTTTAATTAATCATTTAGTTTATAAAAAGTACAGCTACATGCTAATATCAGCACCAAATACAAATGACAGTTTAGGTAGATGGGAGAATCATGAACCTAAGTTTTGTACAAAAAAATCAGATTCCCTCTTGTTTTTGAACGAGCTCTGTCCACTTGGCCTTTTGCCTTGAAATATTAGTATTTTTTTCACTGCCATTTTCCGACTTTCCTCTTGGATGTGTGCTTACGATCTGGCACTTGGTTGCTATTGGTTGAGTGCCACATACCCGCTGCCCAGTTCAAGTTCTGAAAACAGCAAAATAAGAAAATACAGACAGAGGGCAGGGTCTTTGCAGATGCAGACACCGCCGCAACCTCTAGTGGGTAATGATTGGGGCTTACGTTGATATGAATCATACAAGTCATTGCAGTTTATCCAGAGGAGGAAATGAATGTCATTTTGAGATGGAAGCCCAAATGTGAACCAACAGTGCTAAAAGAAAAGTCAAAGAAACACAAGAGTTGGTAGGATTCATCATCTGGGAACCGTGTATGTCAGAGCCCAACATTTTGTGGCAATCTATTCAATGAATTACCAAAGTCAGTAGGATCCTCTGGGGACCATGAATTTAAAACTATACAAAATTTCATGGTGATCCTTCCGTTGCAAACATCAATCTCTAAGTGGCAATCACCAAAGTAAGACGGTTTCATCCTCAGGTAACCATGACTGTCTGCACAACATTTCTCAGAAAGCCCTTATATAGTTATTGAGATATTTCATTCTGGGGCAAAGTGGTTAGCCAGCAAATATTGAATGACTCAGCTAAAATAATTGATCAGTTATCAAAATAGTTACAGTGCATGAGTGTTTATTGATGTGGGAGTGATTATTAGCTCTCTGACATACGCGTGGGATTCTTCTCATTTACTGAAAACAAGGTGCCTTTACGCACACACATCCTGCTCTACACACCAATGTGCCACTGAGAAATATGATACAGGTTATGCTAAGGTATACTAATGAATGTATGTCATTGTCTCATTTCATTAAGTGCACATACAATCGAATACATCACGCAGCATCACTTTTCATTTGGACGAGTGCCCGAGTGGCTGCAGCAAGCTTCAGTTTTATTTGCTTATGTACTTCATGTAGAATTTGACCTTTTGTGAATCTGGTGGTATTTTGATAATTACATCAACATTGAGATGTATTTAATGAGACTCTGCATGATTAAATAGTGTTAGCTATCAAAGAGAAAGCTGTGCTCTGCCTAGAAACTGTGCCTGGAGCATGTGTGTGGTCTGGTCAGTGTTAGTGTGTGTGTGTGTGTGTGTGTGTGTGTGTGTGTGTGTGTGTGTGTGTGTGTGTGTGTGTGTGCGCGCACCTCCGCAGACTTTGTGATGTGGTAATCATCTCGCTTCAGGGAGAATCTGCCTATTAGTGTCACATAGTGAGCACGCAGATATCCTCGGGGTCACATGGCTCAGGAGAAATTGAGCAGGCTAAGATATACAGTGCAGTTTAAATTAATTGGGCAGCACTTCAGTAGCTTTTCAAACATTAACCACAAATGTTGGAGTTTATACTGAGGGCTACTCCTGCTCTTCAAATATGCATCCGGGGGAGTAGAAAATGGTTATTGTTTAAACATTCATCTCAATTGAGCTGCTCCAGCTGTACAGTGAATATGTGGGACAAGTCTTTCCCAAAGGTAGTTATCATTTGTTTGTATGTGTGTGTGCACCATACGTTCACAAATAGTGGCCAGGGCTTTCAATCAGAGCCAGCGTTTTTCTGATTTGCTCCACTTTTCTATATTAATATTTTGTTTCTGTATGCTGCAAATCCAGTGCTTTTTCCGTTTTATGCTGAAAGCCTCAGGTGGCATAATCTTCTCTCTGCCCGGAAAACTTTTATTGCGAAACATTGGCACTAAAGTTAAAGGACAGCTAAAGTAATCAGATTGAGAAGGGCACAGTTTTAAAAAGACAAACTCAGACCGACAGAGTGGTGACTGGGGCATTGCTGTGTTGTTGCACAGATGGAAATATTGTGGAATTACTCTGAATTCAAAGTGCAAGTTATTATAGAATCAGTTTGTCTGTTTGTTTTTTATTATTATCAACAGGCTTATTCTGTAAAACCAGTCTCAGAGTTCTGTAAATGTGTGAATGAGCGTGTTTAGTGGTTAACACAACATAGGAAACCGTGTGTTTGATTCAGTAAGCCACCAGAATTCCCTGGATAGTTTGCAGCCACTCCCACAGTCCAAAGACAATCACTTAGGTACTTTTAAAGCTGGGAATTACCCGTAGGTGTCCCCCTGTGTGTTAGACTGGTGACCTCACCAGATGCACCCTGCGTTGGGATTGGCTCCGGTTCCTAACAACCCTGAACAGGATAGATGGAAATACATCTGAATAGGTGTAAAGCTAGCTGATGTGCATGACTGAGGAGAAATCTTGATCCCCAGACCTGTTGGGATCTTCTGACGATACTATGTTTGTGTGAGGGCGTACAGAAGGGGAGGACAGGGAAACAATCCGTGCTGCTCCTTCCTCAGTGAAAAGTCCGCGTTGCACCAAAGTCATCTTAAAAATATTGAGAGTGGGAAGGAGACAGTATTAATAAATTATAGGCAATTATTTCACCACATAGCGACAGTGTGAGGCCTCTGATGCGCTTCAGAGTCGGATTCCAACACAAACCTCCCAATGTGATGAATGAACTGTAAATGATTAGTACAGTTTGTTTGGACTACCACATGTGTGCAGCTCGCTGACAGAGGACGTTATGGGTCATGCCAGACAATTAATCACACCAAAGGATGCTGAAAAGGATGCTAAATCGACTTTCAAATAGTTTCCTCTGATTGTTGAAGCTTTTTGGCAGCCATGCCGTTGTATTATGTAGCAGACCCCACCCGTCTGGAACCCCAGCAGTTTTTAACACACAACCGTAATTTATAACATTTATTTGCAGATACTCGTTGGCTCAGATTTTGGTGACTGTAAACGGTTGTTGTGTTGCCTGCGATGCTGCTGTTTGTTTTATGTGACTTTAAAAATGAACTAATATAGAAAGCCATTAAGAAAATAAGACTCCAGATGATACTTAGGGCGACGGCACATTATGACAAAATTCACAAATCACAGTTATTTTCTATAGTGATGTATGATAACATTCAGCAGGTCAAATCTGCTTTTTATGTTTTGATTTAAACATTGTTATTATTGATTTTCTTGCTTTAGCTTTAGCTTTGGCATCCTTTTGAGCCACCAGAGCTCTTAGAAATGTGTCCTATAAGTTTGTTTCTTCTGTTAGTTGTGTTGTTATGTACATTATGGAATTGCACTCAGCAGGACTGACGTTACACGGCTGCAGCAGTGACCTTCGTCCCTTTGCAACACTGTCACTCAATAAGGTGAAGAAGTTGTAAACACTGAGCGCATTCAGAGATGGCAGAGCAGTGAGCGGCAAGACAGTTGAGGATAAAAGGAGGCGCTGAAGGCACAACGGATGACCTTTTCGACCTCCACCTTCCACTCGCTCTTTTGTAGCATATTGCACATGATCAAAGACAAGTGTGGATGGGAGTGAAGATGAGAGCTAGCCGCTGGCCGACCTGACTAGACCAGGAGGTTAGTCTGTCAGGAAAGCAAACCTCAGTGTTCTTCCTAAGGCGAGCTGCACCTTCCTGAGTGAATAACAAATCCTGGAGGATGTCTATACAAAGTCTCATTAGTAATTCAAATTGTGAAAAGTCAGCAGAAATAGAAAGGTATATTATATATTCAGAGGTCGAGGTCGAGGTCGAGGTCAAACCAAGAACGCAGAGTCATTCCAAATACCAGATAAAGAAAAAGGCACGGGACACATTAGATTATCAATCAATCAATCAATCAATTCACCTTTATTGATCCCCCAAGGGGGGAAATTCCATAAGATTAATTCCAGATTAAAGAAAGTGGAAAACAAATACAGTATCTGTTACACATTTACACATACTTTTTTGCCACGAGAGCTTTTGTTCTGGCCCGACCTTGTTGGAGGAGGCTGTTGGGGACTTCTAATGGTGCAGACAAAGTGTGTTTTAGCCATGGACTGAACAATTTAACACAAGATACAGATCATTAGCCCTAGATGGGAGTCATTTTTCTGCCACTAATGATGGCTCATCCTCTGTGTGTGGAACTAATGCTTCATGTTGACCAAATTAGCATCAGTTACTGTCAAACAAGCATAGATGAGGCTTTTCATACAGCACATCTAGTAAAAATGATGTAGACATCTATGCCTCCAATCATTAGAGAACATCTGCATTACTATATTGCCCCAATAAATCTTTCATTCTGTACTGAATGTAGTACGGTGAGTTGTTTAGCTTCTGCTTTGATTAGATAAAAGGGAGCATTTTGTTACAAAACTATCCCACTTGTCAAATAAAGAGAGTTCTAGGCTTACTTTTATTTTCACTTTGGGACAATGACTGTGGCTTTGATAGTCCCATTGGTCTTGTTTTGTTTCTTTTGGCTGGCCTGTGTGACTGTTCATTTAGTTTTTATTTTTTTAAAAAAGAGGTTTTAGGCTGACTTGAGCTACATTGTTGCTCACATTGGGGGAAAAAAAAAGGCACCACCGTTCTCATCACACTGGACATACATAACAAAGTTAAAGGAAACCAGGGACACAATTTCAGGAAGTTTTCTTTGGCCTGCAGAGAAAACCAGAGAGGAGATTTTTCTGAGATCCATTTTTAGTAGCATCAGAGGTTTTGGGGTGGGAGGCGGAGGTGGAGATGGGGGGTGGGGGTGGCCAAGGAGTCCCCGGCTAAAACCACAACATGTGTGTTTTTGCCTCTTGGCTGGAAGTGGTCTGAATCTAAAGCACTGAGGAAACGGTTTGTGCTGTCTAGCTGACAGGTGCAGGTGATAGACAGATAGATAGATAGATAGATAGATAGACAGATAGACAGATAGATAGATAGACAGACAGACAGACAGCACTGACTTAAATGGTGTCCCTAACTCTTCTCTCTCTCTCTTCTCCAGGGACCTGAAGAATAATTTGATAAGTACAGTGGAGCCTGGGGCCTTCCGTGGTCTGTTTGCTCTGAGGAGACTGTAAGTATCATGAAGCCTTCTAATAGCCTTCTCTGGGGCGGGGGGGGGGGACACACGGGGACAAGTGCTGAGGCTCGAGAGTCTGAAGTACAGAGAAGAGAGGACTAGAGTGTTTAACCAAGGCAAAAATGCTAAAGCTACGGTTTGGGACTTTTCTTACTCCAGGAGCAATAACCTTTTTGAAGCAGAGCCTCCCTTCAAGTTAATATAGACACATTCACAAGTGAGAGCTGCTGGAGTCTGCTGGGTCTGCGGGGTTTCATGTTTTGCAGGGGGTGTTAAGGAAAGGGAGTCACTTCCTCCACCGTGGATTAGAGCCACTGACCTTATGGTGGGTAGTGTGTTAAAGAAAAGACTATGTAATCTTTGGTGAAGGCATTCATTTCCTTCTCATTCTTTCCTGTCAAGACATAACCATTAGGCTGAGTTAGACTGAAATTGTTACTCTCGTTTGGGATTGTTATGACATGTTGTGCGATTGTATTGTCTGTTCCTATGTCTTTATGTTCTGTATCTGCCTCTCATGCTGCCTCTTGGCCAGGTCGTCATTGCAAATGACAACCGGTTCTCAATTGACCTACCTGGTTGAATATAGGTTAAATGAAATAAAAAATAAAATGAAATGTTTAACAGTAGCTCAAGCAGAGAGCCTGAAATAACTCAATATACAGCACAGCAGTCGGCTACAACTTGCAAGGCAAGGGTCAGCTGACCCACTGCTACCGCCAGGGAACCAGTCTGCTGACCACTATTGGCTGTCTGTGTGTTTTAGGTTGATGTTGTATGACAGTTTATGAAAAATAATAAAATGGTCACATTTCTGTGGAACTGGTTGTAGAAAAGAATGTTTGTTCAAAATCAAAATCTTGGCATTTTCATTCAATAACCCTTAGCAGGGAGGTTTACAGCTGTAAAGAGCTTTATTAAGGGTTCAGTTCTGCATCGTACCGTCTTCTACTGTACAAGTAGACAAGGTTAACGAAAGTTAGCTTCCTGACACCTTTGGGTGTTTCAGTCTGTCATGTGACCCTCACCTTGCAGATCATAGGTCCCTTAAGTGTACTGAAGTGAGCTAGAGTGAGTTTTCGCTTATAAATGCGAAATGTTTCATTTGTAAAAGGACATTTGCATTATTTCTTCTTCTAAAAGTGAAATGACTAAATATCTCCCAAAGGCAGGTGCACCACTCCATTGTTACACTAGTATGCATGTTGTTGGAACAAAACTTCCTTATTTCTTGTGGTTTTTATTCACAATATACTAGCTTGGACTTAAAAGTTACATAAACTTTGAAAAACCTTATAAACTCATTTGCAATGTATGCACAAAGAAATGATTGTGGCCAGAAAAAAAAAGTCTGTGTTTTTGGGTTTCTTCTACTCGAGTAATTTTCTCGACGATTACTCTCATCCTGGCTTTCTACATATAGGCTTCACAGTGAGTGACATGATTGCAGCCTGATAGTTAGTGGGATCTGGGCTGGCAGGGATGCAAGCAGTGAGTTAGCCATGCTGATTCGGGGCGCGTGTGCGCCAAGCTCAGGGAGCAGCAGAGTGCTAATTTAAGTGCTCCCCAACTGGTGATTACTCGAGTGCTCTGCTTATTTTCCCACAGCTGCTCCAGCAAAGCAGCTCTTTAATTACAGAGCGCGAGGGCACGGAGCCACGGACGCGACAGCGCTCAGCCACTCGCATATGGAAGCCCACTGCATTTACACGTGTGTGTTTATGTAGGGATGTGTGTGCCAGCAGCGGTTATATGAGGTTGCAAAAGGTCAGGGCAGATATTCCAGGAAGTTGAATAGATGAATGAACATGGACAACTTTCACAGCTGTTTAAGTTCTCTGTGTTTCAAAGGGGCAAGCATGCATGAAAACACACACTAGCAGACACATAGTTTTGCATGATTACTGTTATTCTTTCACTTGGTCAACTACAGTATCACTATTCACTATATGAACTGAAGTATGTTCTTCTCTCTTTACCTTTTCTGACCTTACAGGGACCTGTCCAACAACAGGATCGGCTGTCTCTCCCCTGAAATGTTTCTTGATCTTGACAACCTTTCAAAATTGTGAGTAACCTCTAAATTGAAAACATGTGTGACTTTATGCTTAATTTACACCAACTATGATGTCTGATATGGACTAATATAAGAAAATAAAGTAGTGTGGTTTTGGTGAGAGGAGTAACCTTTGGTCTTATTTCCCCAATCAGGAATTTATCTGGGAACATCTTCTCCACTTTGACTGTGGGACTCTTTACCCACTTTGTGGCTCTTAGAGTGCTGTAAGACAAACACACACACACACACACACACACACACACACACACACACACACACACACACACACACACACACACACACACACACAGATCACACTGTATCAGTTACACCTGTGGTTTCCTCTTATAACATTATGAAAATGTCTGTTGTGACTAACGCCATATTGAACGAAAAAAGTCGAAGAATATTTGTTCAAACAATCCAGAAACGCAGGTTGTAACTGTTGGCTGGTTCTCCCTCCAGGCACTTCAGCACTGAGACTTTATTCTGCGACTGTCAGCTGAAGTGGCTGCTCCTCTGGGCTCGAAGCAATTCGGTGAGGATTGGCAACGACACGGTGTGTATGTTCCCCACCTACCTCCACGGACTGGAGTTCCGCAACCTGCGTGAGCAGCAGCTCAGATGTGGTAAGGACTCACTGTTATCGCGAGAGGTTAGCAAAATGTTGGGTTATACTTATTAGCCCTTAAAGCTGATGCAAATGTAACCAAAACAAGTGAGTTGAATTGAAACAGAAAAGAAGAAATAAAATACGTTACGGGAAAACTGTTAAAAAGGTATATTAACCATAATGTAGTGATCGTGTTTCATGTTTTTCTGCTTTAAATGAATTTGTAGTGTAAAAAGTTCTATCCTACCCATAGTCCCCAACTAATGCTCTCAATAATACAATAACACTTATGTTAATCACCTCAGACTCCAGGTGTCCTTGAATTTGAGGTCAGAATGAAAGCCAGCAGGTCTCTGAGTTCTGCAGCATCTTGTCTTGGAGCCAGTCTGATCCCTGCAAATATGGGAAAAGGTTTGGGCTACTGTATTTAAGAGGCCATATTTTTTTTTAAATGGCAATTTTATCATGAAAAACAATGACAGAATAAGCGTGTACACGTTTGTTTTATCAATCACAAGAAAGGCCTGAAAGCTTTTTGGACTTTTGAAAATAAGCATGTTGCAACTGTCAGGAAAAATAAAGTACTGTAATCAACTCCTGAAGCTGTCGGGGAGAAATTAACATTACTTTTGAAGAGCATAACAGGTGGATGAGTGCTTTTATTTGAGAAATGAACACCCCCCATACATGTAAATGCTTAACATGCTAGCATTTGGTAATTAACTGAACACAAGGCACTGATAATGCTGATGGGAATGTTATTAATTCTGCAGGTATTGTGTGTAAGACAAGTGACATTTTGACTTAATGATGGTACGAGATGAAAGGTCACCAACGTCTGTACGTCCAAAGCCATACAGTAGGTGTTGAGATGTTTCAACTAAAACCGTTGACTTGCTGGTGGCGCTAAAGACAAAGTCAGAGCATTACTGAAGTCAGCAGGATTTAACCTCTAGGGAGCATGAATGTTTATACTGAATTTCATCCTCGTTGTGGTGCTACAGGAATGGGGTCACTAAAGTCCTTCTGTGACATCATCAGGTGGACGTCAATGTCTGTACAAAATTCCCCGCAATCCAATAATTGATGAGATATTTGTGTTTGGCCTGAAGTGGTGCAGCCATGGTACGTGCAGTCAGTCAATCAGTCAGTCAGTCAATCTCCTGACATAAATATTACAAGGTCAAAACTAGATTGGGCCTGTGTTTGCGTGAAGATTTGTTATCTAGAAACAAGAAAAGCAGTATTTTGTTTCAAGACCTCTGGTAGCTTGGAATCCTGAATCTTTTTTTTTTTTTTTAGAAATCTTGAAAACAATTAATGCACTGGCAGCTCGATTTGATTGTTTCGAGCTCTTAAATGTTAAATTTGAAGAAGAAGCAAATGTTTCAGGCCTTCAGGTCATATTGAACGGTTTCTTAATATCGACATGGTGCTGAGCTCTAACAAAAAGATATCTGTGAGATAAGGGCCTTTAAATGCCTCCTGATACTTCTCATTAGCAAGAAACTGTTTCATTTCACTAACATTGTGTTTTCAAGTGGTTAGCACAATGAGAACATGATTAAGTAGATCTATTCTGATAATAGGTTTGCCTCCACACTGTTATCTCTCCACCTGCTGTTAACTGTTTGACAAGCCTAATATAAAGCAATGATTTAGTGCAGAATCTGCAGAGAGAAAGCCCCAGGCAAAAATTGTCTCATAATGCAGTCATTGTGTGGTCTTTGCCCTGTTATGTACCGCCTGTGTTGGGGGCAGCAGTTGGCTTTAAAGCCAGAGGTAGGAGCTCGTGCTACAAAAGTTGCTAGTTCAAATCCTCTGATCAGCTGAAATATGTGCTGGGAAAACAAAGGAGCCTTGCTCTCCGCCTCGCCTCTCAAGTCTCTGTCAAAGTGCTCTCAGGAAAGCATATAACAGTTGTTGTGCTGAAATTACCCCACGATCAGTGGTAGAAGACTAAAGTTGACTCGGGAAGTTTTCAGGGGTGAAATGCCTCAATATGCAGCAAGTGGTTGGTGGGAAAAATGGGGGTCCTTCATATAGACGCAGCACAGTGTGGTGTGTGTTTGCCACAGCAGGCTTAGCACAAATCAAACAAGAAAAAAGGGAGAGTTGAATGCAAGTGCAGTTATATATATCTTAAGCAGTTTTAATATACTATTAACTAGCTGACAATTATAAGACCAAAGGTTAAATGATTTAAGGCTAAACGAGTCTGATAATGGAAAGATTAAGATTCATGTTGTTGCAGGATGGTGTCTGTCAGCACCTGGTGCGCCGAGCAGTTTTTTAAGCGGGACAAAATGGCCACTTTACTGACTGGAAGCTGTTAGCTACAGTAAAGAGAAATCCAAGAGTCTTTACTTTCTTTTTTTTTCCTGAGAGACTGCTTACAGACAGGCAATCTCCCCCTGCCTCCCTCCCTGTCTCCCCTCCGTTGCGCTATCTCCCTTCTCCGTGCTGCAGTCCACAGGGGAATTGTATCTCATATGTGATAGAATCATCCTCCTCTTCTCCTTACATCTGGTTCACGCAGGGGATATTGCTCTGGAATGAGAAAATCATTGGTTAGTAGTCTGTGTGTGTATGTGTGAAGTGAAGGGACATTATATGAAGATGTACTGTATGCATGATGTGACACTGTTTGCGGGAAACTAATGAGGAAAAATGTGCACCAGTCTGCCACATGCATACATGTTCTCCCCCCTACAGTTTGTGTTTCTACATTCACAGACGGTGCCGTCCTGAGACGTCTGCGCCACAGACATTCTGGATTTCTTCTGTGTAATCCTAATTGTATGTGTTTTTCATTTACACGGAACAATCCATAGCAATTACAGGGTAATTCTGCGCAGTCCGCAGACAAAGAGCCATGAGTGGTATCCAATGGCAGGACGAGGAGCTTCTCCTTTCCAGCCCTAAAGCATCCATTATGGGATTATAGTGATAACGTTCTGGGCTCCCTGCTCTCGCCATGCTTGGATCCATCCACCTCTACAGAGCACAGCTCCATTTTACAATACCTTATTCATCCACTTGGCAACAAGCAATTTTCAATTGGGTACAGCGTGGTGCTCTAACAAGCAAATGTTTTAATGTTATTTGATGGTTGTTATTTTCATATGGCTTCACTTTGTAGGGAATGTGCACTGGCTACGACCTTGTAAAGCCTGATGTTGCTCAGCACCTGATGCGAGGTTCCTGTTATCAAGAAAAATGATGGCATCGGATGACAAAATCCCTCTTCCACACTCGCATACCATCGAAATATATTAATATTTCTCCACTGAGATTTTCCCCCCTATTGTTTTTTTGAAGATGTGTCACAGAAGATGCATCTGTGTCTTTCTGCTGCGGCTCCGGCGTGATGGCTAGCAGATGTCTGCACCATACATTCCAGCAATGAGCCCTTGTCCCTATGCTGATACAGGTCGAGTGCTGCCTGCAAATTAGGGGGAACGGAGGAGCGCACGCAGCTTCCTGCCAGGATCAGGTGCTTCCTGTGTTGAGGTCAGGACAGGCGTCTGTTTGACTCATCTAGCCTCGGCCCTCTGGTCCTGCAACACTGTGAGGACGAGACAGGCATAAAGTCCAGAGCTAACATGGCATGTTATGGGCTTCAGTCTCTCTCAGAGTCTCTGCTTTCTATAGCACTATTTATTGCATGATGACACAGCAGTGCAATGGCCTTTTATGGGCATCATGTCATTAAATTACACTGCATTACATGCAAGCCCATGTCTTTTAGCCCGTGGTGTGCCTCTAATAATTTAATGATATGAAAGTATCAAGAAATATGACTGAACAAAGTCTGACATATGGGTCTTTGAAGTTCGTTCACACACCTATTTTAAAATCAATTGCTTTGAGAAAGGGATAATGAAGGAAGTATAATCTGAGATAAAGGATGTCTGCTCTTTTTTTTTTTTTTTCAATATAGTTTTAGTAAGGATAAAAATCAAATTTAAAAGTTAAATCTCTTATGTGAATAAACAAGGAAAGGAAATAAACCCTCCACCAGGGTGCACATCGATCACTTTCTATCTATATCACGCATCATTTTTATTTAAAGGTATTTTATTGTAACAACAGTTGCCCGAAATAACTTTGAAATGTTTACAAGTGCTGAGAAATATTGAACCTGGGGTGTGCCCGTGTGTGAATTATAAGCTTTTACAATTACTTTTGATTAATAAATTGGTGGGTTTAAATGCTTTAACAAATTGCTGAATTGAATTAGCATTTAAATGATGCAGCAGTAGGTGCTTGGATTGGCCCGACCCCACACACGACTCTCCTCTAATACAGCCGGCCAATCGAAGAAACAGCTGGCCAATTTCAACTCCTGTTTTCTCATTCAGTGATGAAAATCAAACCACTCAAAGTCAAGTCTTAATAAATGTTTTGTGATTTCACTTTATTTAGAAATGTAGGGTTTCATAATTTCGAGGCATGATGGTTAAATAGAATTATTACTGATATAGAGATGCCAAAACTGCCTTGTTTTGCCGACCCATTTTTGATGAACGGTTGCGGTCGGTGCTAACGGCGATAACAAGAACATTGAGTGGCTGCTTCACAATGACAACCACCCAGTGTTTGGTCAGTTAAATGTTTTTAATGTGAATCTGCAGCTGTGCAATGTTTCATTTGCATCAGCAGTAATTTTAATCAGCTCTGATATGGTGTGAGGAGAGTGCACTGTAAAACAGTGATTCTGTTATCGATCATGAAAATGAAAACACGCCAGATTAAATGAATGCAGCTTTTTGGTGGCTGTCTGACTCCAGCAGGGAAATGGCAGTCACTACCAATAAACAAATGCAGAATAGCATCAAAACAGGCTCAAATTCCGTCATTTGTAAAAGCATTTTAAAGAATTTGTTCATTGTTTGAACCCTGTAAGGGTCTGTGATTATTGTGGTGGCTCCATTGCTAGCTGCATGCTAACAAGGCTCACACATGCAGGCATACGTATCATCATCATGGCTCTGTCTCTGTCTCTGTTCCCCTCCTTCTCAGATAAACACACACACACCTAGACACACACACACACACATACACGACCAATAATTGTATTTTGCACTGGCAGTGTCCACCGGGCGAGGGCAGGCAGCCATTCTCTGATCCTTGGCTCAAAGCGTTGTTTCAACAGTATCAGCATCAGCCAAGTCAACAGTCAAAGGCCCACATGCTGTTTCTGCTGTGTGTCACCAGCAGGAGATAACAAAGCTCCAGTTTCTGTTGCTGAGGACTATCATAGAGCCTTAACAGGGTCTAACAGGGTCAGCTCAATTAATTACACAGTGATGTCATGATGGAAAATCCAATATTAGTGACACAACTAAAGTTTACTTGTTTTTTTTTTGTCACTCTCTAAAGCGTGGCTCTTTTGATTATGCATTCATGATAATTAATTACTTCTGCAGAAAACTGAGGTCAAAGCCCTGCGTTTATATACAGGCGTGATAGTTTAGTGGGTTATGTATTACCATAAACAGCCAACTACTCTTTTTTTGCTCAAGGGAAATGTTAACTTGTTGGCTGTAGACATCTAGTCACTTCACCTGACATGGATCCTTCAGTATTTTTTTTTTTTTTTCGAGCCAATGCATGGAGCAATAAAAGACTTTATGACCCATGTATCGAATGGCCTGTCAGCAGCAACATCCACAATTGATTGGAATACAAGCGAAGGCAAAGTGCTTGCTTACGCTGTTCTTTGGAGCATGTCCAAGGAAATGTCGTATTGAATGAAAGAACACGTTCCGAAAGAATTCCCAAGGTGGTCGAGTGCGCTGGCAAGCACTGTTCCTAATCCTGGGGAAAAAAAAGAAACCAGGTGCTTGCCAAACCAGGCTGTGCATCAATACTGATACATCTGCATGGGTTCATCATGATTAGAGACACTGCATTGTCTTATATATCCTATTTCTAGAGTATCATTAGATGAACCAGGTCCTGAGGGATTTTCACTAGAAATCAAACCCCCTCCCATGTTGTGGCACTAGACTAAACACTCCCCCCTATCTTCTAATCTCATCCTTATCGTCGTCTTATTCTCTGGCAAAAAGGGTTGAGGACTTAGCCAACTGCTAGGTGAGTAATCCTATCACTGGTGCTGCGGCAGGTTTCCATTGTGAACATGTGAGGAGTCAAGGAGAGTCCAGGGGAGCGCTCAAGGCTGCCTCCTTTATCAGCTGCTGTTCATCTCTCACAGCAACAGCAACAACATGTGGGAACAAGTGGGAGGAGTGTGACCTTGATAGAATGTGTGTGTGTGTATGCATGTCAACAGTATTTTGGGAACACGTGTGTGAGTGTTTGTAGATGCAGGCTTGATGCGAGTCTGATTTTAATTCATGCATGTAAACCGGCAGGATAGGCAAAAACCAAGTGAACACAGATCCACTGAAACCTCTGTTGTGCCTCTATCCTTCTCTCTCAGAGATGGAAGAATGACCTCTCGCTCTTTTCCTCTACCTTCCCTTCTCAGGAAGGGGGAAGGGAAGGGTTTACAAGCTGACCTTCCTGTTTTATCCTCTCCTCATTTTCCAGATGGACCTCTAGAGATGCCCCTCTTCCAGCTCATCCCCTCCCAGAGACAGCTGGTTTTTCGCGGCGACCGTCTGCCCCTGCAGTGCACCGCCTCCCACCTGGACCAGTCGGTGGAGCTGCGGTGGCGTCACAACGGCCACATCGTGACCACGCACGAGGACCGGGGCGTCTACGTGGAGGAAACCCTGCTCCACGACTGCTGCCTGCTGACCAGGTACACGCAGAGCAGAGAGGAGAGGGATGCGAGGAGGGAGACAAAGTGGGGGAATGTGAGCTAAGAGCTGATTAGCTGTTGACTGGCCTGTCGTACCTGTAGTCCACTCAAGCAGATAAGTCAGAACACACATGCAAGTAAGCTGCTGCATAATCAGTCTCATCATGTCACACAGAGAAACATTCACATGTACATCTGCAAGCAAGTGTGAAACACCATGTTCATTCCCACAGACGCCCCTCTCCCCAGCTCTCCCTCACCCATAGGAGCTGTGATTTACCTTTTATTATTGGCGCCCTTGATAAGGATGTGAAAGGACAGGATGGAGTTGGCTTGGCAGCGTGCCAACACCTCAGAGCAAACTGCGGCTCGTCTCTAGAGGTTGGCCGTCCAGCCGCTCCCTCAGCGCCGGCAGAACCGATCACACGCTAACAGGAACAGATGCTGAATCATAATTGCAGTGATAAAGTAGACTGGCAGCAGTGGTTTCACACATTTTTCGATAGAAGACATTGCTGCAAGCCTCCATCCTCTTCCTGCCTTTGTTTTCTTGGTGGTCTCCGGCACTTGTGTGTGTGTGTGTGTGTGTGTGTGTGTGTTATAGTAATGCATTTGACGTAATGCTGTGGCAACAGGGCTCAGATGCAGGAGCACATTGCTGTTGATTACTTTAACTGCTGCCTGCTCTGACTCGGCCTCTCTAACATAAATATTGATGGAGTGCTGACAGAAATATGTATCCCAGTGTCAACAGGGCCAGAACGCCTCTTGTTGTGCAGTTTATTTGGCAACAAGAATGGCAGCTACTTCTCCACTCCATTTTGGGAAAGGTATACCATTCTCCTGACTGCAAATGCCACAAATAGTCAATATTTTTTCTTTTCATTCTGTACAAGTTTAGTGAATGATTGGATTGCAGAGTAAAGGGGGGGAGAGGAGGGGGGCTTTCAGTGAGGTCTCAGTGGTGATTTTTCCAGGCATAATTGGTATAGTATTATATTTATTGAGATGATCGTCGATATGGGGTCAGTGGAACACTTTGCCATTCACTGTCTGCTATCATCAACAACACTGAAGACTGAAATACTACACTTAGGTACAGTTTTGAAGCACTTGCACATTACTTGAATATTTCAAATTGCTGCTCAAAATGCTGTATAACAATGCCATAAACTCACGGTTTGATTGTACCACTGCACCGCTCAGATAAACCAGCTGCACACTACATTCCCTGTGAAACAAAAAAAACAAAAACATTAGCGACTAGCTGACAATGAGTTGTGTTATATTTGGAGCATTAAGCAGCCAAAGAGCTCGTTGTTTTTGATCTGAGCTGTTGAATTAGAACATTTCTGACATTGGCCACTAGTGATGATATCAAAACAGACTGGGCTATGTGTCATATTAATCTTTTATATCACGCTAAAATCACACAAAAGCCTCTACACACAGTGGCTTTATGTTAAGAGTCTGAATGCCAGTATGAACATTGAATATCATTCGACATTTAGGTCTAATGTCATTGGATTCATGCTTAGAGGCCCAACAGAGATAAGGTGAACTCCTGTTGTCTGTTACAGAGAGAACTCTTATGCAACTGACCGTCTGTGTTGACTGTGTACTGATACCTGTCAGGTCCTGTTCCAGCCTTCTGCCCCTCCATTCCCACCAGCTCCCCGTCTCTCCCCATACTCAAACACGACTCTTCTAGAATTTCTACTTTTCCAGTTCAGTGTCCCAATGGAACTTGATGAATTTCTTGCTGCTCCCATTCTGATTAGAGCCCCGTTTGCAATTACCCACCGCTCTCCTCTTGTATACACAAATAATGCAATTTTCTCCTCCAAGTGGAGCCCATTCGGGTCATGTTGCTCTTGGCACCTAAAATGTCTCCCCCCTGTAGAAAACCTGCAGGGAGCAGACATCATTTCCATAGCTGATGAGCGTGTAACGGAGCTCGGTCCAACAAAAACAATCTGCCGTGCCTGGGCTGAACTTCACCCTTCGCCCTGAGCTGCAGTGTTGAGAGAGACGTGTGGGGAGACTTAACGTCCTGTGACTTCACTGGTCCAGCTCTCGTTAAGTCAGACAAAAAACGCAGCTAATGTTTTGGCCTTTGACATGCCAGATGCTGTCAATGCTTGTTTAGCCATAGTAGACAATATATTAGTCATTATGGCCCGTGTTGATGCCGTTCACCTTGGATAAATGTGCTCTGTGTCAGTCAGCCTCGCCCTGCATGCCCCATCAGAGGAGAAAGACTGAATACACAGGATTTAGCGCATGGCTTAAAGCCCTCGTGTGGATTTGTCGCACAGTGTTGCTGCAGTGTGAGCGGAGATGCCAAAGCCTCAGTGAAGTGACCTCTTTGAAGGTGAACCCAAAATGTTTTGCGGCTAAATTCTGCTTATCCTGCTGTAGGCTGTATCAGGCAAATGGCCAGAGTATACATTCACACCACGACTCGATCTTTTGCTTGCAGAAACGGGCATAACGTCATGAAATGTGTTTTTTTTTTTGTATCCTAATGTATTTTGTGCATCTTTCAGCTCCCTCCCACTTTCACGCTGTTCTGTGTCATTATAGCCTCTTATTTGCTGGCACAGGTGGGCCGATAAGCTGATCCGTTTACATTCCTCACTGTGAGCAGCAGCAGAAAACCAGGCCCCATGAGGCCTGATGATTCCACGATGTGGGCCAGACTCCTGCTGAGTAATGGTATCAGGCCAAACTCCCAGTATTAGCTATGCTAGCGGCAGTGGTGGGACCAGCCTGTGATTCATGTTTCATTAATCAAACATTTTAGAGCCCCGTAGCTAGCTACAGCAGACACTTTGGATGTATCTTTCTTAATCCTCTCCATTTTTAATCAGGCTAATCTTGCACAAAATGAAGAACCTGGTTGGGAAATATTACTGAAAGCAGAGGAAAAGAAAAAATGTCTCTCGCTGCCTTTCCCTTGGTGTCTTTTCTGGTGATCTCCCTAAAGCTTCCTTTTCTGTTTCTGTGCTCTCGCTTGCAAACATGCTGCAAACTTCCAATTTATTTCATTTCTACCCACATCTCTTTCTGCTGTGACTGCATACTGTCTTTATTTCTGTGCTTCTGTTCCACTCTTTGTTGTTTCTCCTAATTTTTTGTCTCGAATTTGTTCTGTTGACAAGCCTTTGTACAGCATCAGTTGCTAAGGAGACCAAATTTAATCTTGTCCACACATATTCAATTTAGGTTCATCACTTTACTGCTTACCAGTGTCAGTCATTAAAGAAAAATAAAACTCCCATTTACATTCGGTAAAGTTTAACAAGGATGAAGTGAAGTTCAAATTACTAACAGTCTACGTGATATATTTTGTAGAGTAATAGAGTGGTTTAAACAAGCAGCTAATTCGATATGGATGCTGCTCCAGTGGGAATAGTATGTTGATTATATCACAGTGAGTTATGGCCTCATGTGTGTGTGCCTGTGTACATACTGAACACGCACATGTGCACCTGCATGTGTAAATATTCTAGAAAACAGTTCAACAGCTCAAAAATGCACATTTGTCGTGCAACACTCTCCCAATCTGTGATGAAAACACAAACTCACCACTTGTGATCAGCAAGCTCGCATGAAAATATCCCCATCTTTGGAGCATTTGTTGGGGAGAGGGGACAGATTGAAAGTTTACAGTCTCGTAAGCAACATTATGTAAACAAATTGTTAAATATCAGTGCGCAAGCATAAATGTTCCTAATGAGTCCTTGGGGAGCTGCTCCACAATGGTGCAGTGTTACTGTGGATGTAGGTCAGTGCTTTGTGTGTGGCGTATGTGTGCCCCTTCCCCTCTGCTTTTCACATACTGGGGCAATTTCTTCATATGTTTATTATGTGACGATGACCTTTTTCTGAAAATTGGACCGGCTGTTGGACTTCCTCCTCCGCTCTCCTTGTTTTGTCTGGGTGCAGCAGTTCACCGGGGACGTCTGTGATCGTGCTGCATCAGAAAACGCCTTCAGTAGGGAGATTTTCCTTTGTGAAGCAGACGGTGGGAGACAGGGAGAGGGAGTAGCAGAGGGAGAGGAGAGGAGAGGTGGGCGGTTGGGTGTGTATGTGTTGTGTTGTGGGGTGGGGTGGAGGTTGGGGGTGGGGTGGTATTTCCCTGTGTGTTTCCCAGCATTCAGACAGTTGGCCCATGTTCAGCGATGATGTAACTGTCCCTTCTGCAGACTATTCATGCTTAGAGAGGACAAGTGCAGCAGCTCTGGCCTACACACCTGCATGCATGCAATCGCACAGTTGTGAGCACACATCACCCTGCCAACCACCAGCATCTTCATCATCAGTGTCACCATCATCATCATCACCCTTACCTTCCATGAAAATTCAAACTAATATGTTTTCTTTTATGTACTGTACAAGGACACATATTGTTCCAGTCAATTTATTATGGGAACATCTTTTAAGACTTAATGACATTGATTTATTGGTTTTGAGTTGGAAAAAAAGCCCCTTTAATTTAACACCTTTGGTGACATTTAAATGTAAAGGATAATATTATGCCTTTATTATTAGTTATTTCCTTTCTAGGGCTGGTGCATTAATTATGTAGTGGTGGGACTATTGAATTTGCAGTAAACGCATGAATAAACAATGTGTGGATGTGCGGCATATGAAAGTCTATCTACAAACACTTCTCATGATGCAAAAGCACTACAGACTAACTATAACAATTGGAGTTCTTTCAAGATAAAAAATACATAATATAAAACTCTCTTGAGCAGACAGAATTCAGAAGCAGACAACAGTCAACTTGGGGAAACTTTGACAGACAATAAAATTATGATTATAGTAAAAACAAAACATCAAAAAGACTACCAGTGTTGTTTGTCTTGTGCACGCACATGAGGAAGGACATGCATGTGCCTGAGGGCGGCGCTATGCAAATTACCGCTAATAGTTTACCACCACCCCACTGATCTACTGATGCACCGAGCTAAACAGCAATGCACTTGCAAAGGCAGGAAATGGGAGGAGTGATTGCTAGTGAACGTGAATATAAATAATGCATTTAAGAAAAAGCAGCCTTGCAAATGTTCTATTGAAGAAGGAAATACATTCAGCACATCTGATAGACATCACGGATACGTACAATGCAACAAAAGTCCACAGGGCGCCTGGAAGTAAATACATTGCTCTTGACATGAGCAACAACAACTCACCCATGTGATTCCAGTGGATAGAACGTTACTGTGGAAACTGGCAGCAATATTGGACCAGATGGGCTGTATGTTAAACACCTGGTGTGTCTTGCTGGTGCTACTGTAGTTCTTTTGAGGCCTGAGCTCCATCTTCTTCCACCCAAGCTTCGCCTATGCCTACATTGTATTTCGTTGAAAGCAGATATCCACTAGAATTATCTTCTTTCTCTTTTTTCAATCTAGTGAATTCTATAGAAGAAGGTCTTGAACACTCGTATCTATCAGGTTCTGTATTGCTAAATCAATAAGCAACGCGGAAACTCTTGGCTTTATACAGTGTTAGCAGAATGGAAAACTGGTGTTTCCTACCAGTTTCATTATCCTGTGTGAAAATGAAAAAGAGACCAATCCAGTGCAAATAGAGTCCGGAAGAGTGGCAGGTTTGGTCTTCATCTTACCTCCTGATGTGTTATCTGTTATATTATCTGTTTAGATTAGGTTTTCAGACAGCATACGTCCTCATTGTGGTTTCTTATGTGACTGTTTGGCTGTTCAGACAGGCTGATAGCTGGACTGAGCCCATAGGGTTTCAATTTAAAGCCCAGCCACACTTTAGATTCAACTTGCTTCTAGTGAAAGAGGGAGGATGTTGTTTTAAAGACAGAGGTGGGGAAAGAGACCGAGAGAGAGAGAGAGACTGAAGGAGTTTTTGATATTGTGTTTGAGCCAGAATAAGCATGTGAAGGAGAGGTAAGGCTTAGGGTTACAGCTTAGATAGACACACATCATCACAACTAAGTTGGGGAGTGATTCATTCCTGTGATAAGATTCATCCAGTCTGTCAAAGGTTTGTAAAAATGTGTCTTGGTGACAGTACTTCAAATAGCTCTCCAAACTATTAAATGATTGGTGTCAAATTCTTTCTAAACTAATTAAAAATGCCCAGAAGTGCTTTTTTGGACACCTGAAAATGTACTTAGGTCTTTGCAAAAACCCTCACACGTATTCACAGTCACACACACACACACACACACACACTGACATACACACTTGTTCTAGCCCAGAATGTCATCATCTCAGTCAAGCGTTCAAATCTGATTTAGGGCCTTTTAGAAAAGCAATCAGAAAAGAGAGCTTTAGTGGAACACAGAAGATGAAATCAGGACTTATTTTATTCATTTTCATAACTCGCCCACAGAGAGTCGTTGGAGCAAAGTCATGTGTCTGTTCAGTGCTTCTGACTTCTGTTTGTCTTCACTTATGAAAACAAGCAGCAGCGGAGAGGAGTTCACACCAGAAAGCACTGTGATTTTATTTGGACATTTGTAGGTACACACAGGTTACCTCTCCAGGGGATTCAAAACACTGGAGCTTCCTGTGCTTCTCTGGCTCAAAGTATTTTACTCACAGACGTCATTTCATTTTTTGGCATTAATATTTTTTTTTTTTATCATATATTGAACACGTATCAGGCTCTTTATCAATTTACTCTGCATTCTGTCTTTGATTGTTAAAAGAGAGATTCATTCTAATATACAGTGGAAACTGCTCATAGTGATCATGGTTGCAGTGATCAATCACCAGTGATCCATGTGGATCCGAAAGCTCGGGACTGAATCATTCCAATACAAATGCTTAAAAATCTTTGACTATTTTGCTTTTGCTTATAGTAATCAAGTAGTGTGCTCACAGTGTTATACTGGTTATATTTTTTGTGCATGAGATATGTGAAAAATAACCATAAAACTATGTCAATTCTATTTTTCTTTTACTTTACTCCTATGATTTTTTGCATCCATAATCCGCCTGCCTCCTGCTGGCTACCTGAGGCTGCTCTTGTGTGCACACTGAAATCAATACACGAAAAAGGAAGTCATTTTCCCTCAGTGAAAAACACAGTTTTCTCAGGGCTTATGATAAACTGCCAAAAATGAGCCAACAGGATCCAGCAGTGAAACTCAGTGTTCCTCAGGCTACCTCAGGCCAGCTGGCAAACCAGGATGAATCCCACATCGGTGGGTCAGCAGACCTTTAAGTTTTCTTTGGCCGTCCAGCCCCGTCTGTGTCTGGACCTGCCCTCTGTGTGCCTGTCACTCAGGGTGTGCAGGTGTGTGTGTGTGTTCTGCACATGCTCCAGGACCTCAGTGACCCCATCGAAGCACCACCGTCCCCCCGTCAAGGCGGTCCCAGCACACAAGTCCGGGGCTGAATTTCTTCCCCGGCATACAGTCGGGCTACCTGTCCACTCGAACAATGAGAAACAGTCGCGGCTGCAAGCGATGGGGACAGATAACAAATGCAAATACAGGGAAAGCACCTGTGAGGTTGAAGTCGCCCTCACTGAGTGGATTGATAATGCCCGGTCGCATAATGTGCAATGTAATAAATTGCTATGCTGTCCATTTCCTTAATTTATATTCATGTAATAAATATACAAGTGTCAATTAGATTTGTATCTGCATGTGAAATAAGGAATAAGAAAAAGAATTAGTTATTATAACCAGCTGATGGTGATCAGTTTGACCCGCACTGACATGATCACTGTAAGTGCTCTGACTGTACATAAAGCCTACATAAGCCATAAAGTACATACAGAATAAATGGCTTGTAGTACTTCTTGATAATGAATAGTCTATTATTTACACAGTAATTTGGAAACTCTGTGATTACTGAACTGCAGTACTTATTGCACTCACTGCAATAAGACTTACAGCCCTGTGAGGACATTACAATTACATGGCAATGCTGAAAACAGCCCATTCTGATTTTTAGCCAGATTAGCAAGTGTAGCTGCAGCAGTGGTATTGATCGCCATTTAGCTCAGACATTCATGATCCCAACAGGATGAATTGCAAAAACTTTTTTTTTTTTATCTCACTCCATCATCACCTCACAAACAGCCACAAGGTGTGAGTGCGTTTGTTTACGTGTCCTGTGATGAACTGGGGCGTTTCCCTGCCTGTCACCCAGTGCATGCTGGGACAGACTCACGCTTAGAATAATTGTACTAGAAGTAATCGTATAGAGAGAGAAAGGGGGACGAGGAGAGAGAATTAAGCAGACAAAATGAATAAATATTTCCCCCACACCCTCTGAGAAACATTTTCTGGGATTACAGCTTCTCCACATCACAGCCGCTCAGCCCCTAATCATATTCACTCTGAAAGATTTCACTTTCCTGTCCAGCCTGTCACTTATGATTTTATAGTCAACAGTCCTTTGAGTGGAGCATTGTTTCCTAAGTTGCATTTGAAAACTTTATACAGTATTGTGTGGGCATACTGTGACTTGTATTATGAACACATGCGACTTAATTAAATCACAAAATGACATTAACTCCTTAAATACGCACAAAGCAAAGTGCATATTTGACTACAACTGGATTGTATTTAGAAATTAAACAGCTGGCGTTTCTCAAGGAGGTGGTATTTCCATGGTGATAATGCCCGTCGCTTAGCAATCTCCTCCAGCTTTTCTCCCTTTTTTCATAAGGAGTAAAATCCTCAAGATTAGTCGCCTTGGCAAATGGCCTGCATTGGCTCTTTGTCACTGTTTCACCACCCTTTGTTTAATCAGGCATTTTCTATTGAGATAGGAATCTCTGTGACAAAGTAGGAAAGATAAGCATGAGTAATGATCATCTTAAGTCATGGCCAACATTTTAAACCGCTGCATACACATACATGCACAAGGGTCTCTTGGATGAATTAGATTTTGTGAAGCACACAATTTTTTTTGTTCTCCCATTCTGACGAAGAGCTTCCACTGACTACAGATTCCTAAAAATGTTGGCCTAACCTTAACCCTCCCCACTTTAATCCTCAGATTAATCCAAAAATAATCCAACCCCTGCTAATTTCAAGTCCTAACACAAAGATAATCCTCAGTCTACATTTGACCCTAAGCCTAAACCTAAGACCAAAGCCTAATACATCACCTTGTACAAATCCTTTAAGGGTTTTTGGAGCTCATAGGAAGAAGATCGCCACACACGCTTTATCCAAACACACAGGCAGTTTAACGCCTCTGTTCTCCTCCTCCAGTGAGGTCATCCTCTCCAACATTGATGTGGGCATCGCTGGCATCTGGGAGTGCCTAGTGACCAGTTCCCGTGGCAACACCTCTCAGCAAATGGAGATAGTGGTTCTGGAGACGTCAGCGCCGTACTGCCCCGCTGACAGAGTCACCAACAACAAGGGAGACTTCAGGTGAGTCATGGCTCAGCAGCCACGCACAACTGACTCAGTATCAGCCCCAGCACGCCGGTTCATTTGAAACAAACAGTGAAAGGAATTTTGGGTAATGCAAGAGTTGGATGAAAAGCTCAGTACCCCTCGTGTCTGTACAGTAAATGGTGTGTAAAGCTACTAGTGGCTTAGCTCAGCATCAAGACAGGAAACAAAAGGGAGCTTGCCTGGCTCTGCCCAAAAGTAACAAAATCCCAAATCCACCTGCTCACCAATTAACATAATATCTTCTTTATTTAATCTGTTCAAACACTGAAGAGTATAACTGGTTTTATAGAGATTTATGTGCTGGAAGTTACAGTGCCTGGCCAAGAAATAATCCGTTACATAACCCCCGCTAAAGCCCCAACACGACATATTTATTTTGAACCAAAAAAAAAAAGTAGATTTAATGGTAAAGAGTCTCCATTGTTTTGCGTTTAAGCTAACTGGTTGCTGGTGGTAGCTTCACATACAAAAGATGGGAGGAGTATCACTGTTTCCATTCAACTCTCAGAAAGCAAACAAATATCTCCCAGAATGTCAAAGAGTCCACTGTAGAAAAGTGAATACTGCAATCAGAGCGCTCACTCTCTCCACCATTACCTCTCCGTGTACAGCTGAGGTGCCCAAGTTGTTGACGATGTTGTGCTGATTTGTGTTCCACCGGACAAAAATCGGCCCCATCTGGTCTGCCTCGTTAACTGTCAAAGAGCAAAACTGAGTACGTATAATAGACAGTTCATATGTTTTAATAATAATGAAATATGTCATATGAACTCCTACAAACATTACAGCTCAGTGTAGTCCGGCTTTATAGCAAGGCTGTAAAAACTAGAGCGCTTGTTCTCACCGCTAGGATTTCACATAAAACGAGGAACAAACACCACACATCCCCTCATCTCCCATTCATCCTTTTTTCTGCTCTCCTCTGCTCCTTGTGACCACCTTTGAAACCTTGCAGTTTCTCACACACACACACACACACACACACACACACACACACACACACACACACACACCACCTCTCCTCCCCTATGGGTGTACCGTTGTCATGTACAATCCTTTGTAGCCGCTATACTTTACAGTCCACTTCCAATGCAGCAAGCACAGAGGTTTTGTTTCTGCGGGAGCTTTGGAGTAATGGGCTGGAAAATGAGCCACCTTTTTCGTTGGGGGCGAAATTAACACCATTTATTACTAAGTAGCTGCTGCTGCTGCAACAACGTGGATGGAGAGAGAGCAAAAAAAAAGGAATAGGGTGGGTAGCAGTGGGATGGCAGCGCTCTCCGTTCAGAACAGATTTCCAGCCTCCTGAGTGCAGCGCTCCTTTATTTTCATTTAGACGAAGTCAGAAGTGAAACATTTAGTATTGCTTCTGCTGCTTTTCTACAGTAGGTTGCCGTTAGGAGAAAAACACAAAACATGTTTCTCCTCTGGTTGTGGACAATTAGATCAATACGTGTGAGCACAAACATCTCTCTCCTAAGGCGGCAGACGCTTAAAACTAAGACCTTTAATCTACAACAGCGCCAAGAAACAAAACCTGGAGTTTTATTATCTGGGAAATTGAGGCTAATGTAGTGGAGTATGAATGTTTGTCTGACTTTTTACACTCAAATGAGCTTCATTTCACTGAAACACTAACAGGCATTACCCAGAAAATGAAAGTTTTCCATTTCCCCTGTAAAATCACCCTGGCCCCTGTCACAGGTTGGTCAGTAGAGCAGCTCCAAGCCTTGGCTCTTGATGACATTATTGACAAAGTCTTATTTCTTGCTTCAGAGGAGACTTCACTGAACTTTGCACGGCCATACAAACAACACTTGTAATTACTGTGCCAGAATGAATTTTGTCTTTAGGAAGGAACGAGCAGGAACAGGTTTCCTCTGCATATCCTCATCGTTTTTCATTGTGGAGAGACAATAATCATTAAAGTTAGTAAATTTAAGTCATTTTTTTAGTCACAAGTCATCAATAAGACAACACATTGTTTCATAATCAAGTAACAGAATCTGGCAGTGCTAGCTGTAAATCAAATATGCAAATTAACAATTTCCTAAGCACAGGGAGTATGAAATTGCCATCTGGTGCAGGAAGAATAGATTCCTAAACTCACTTTATTCTCGATAATTCAGAGATATTTTGTGTGGCAGGTGGCCAAAGACTTTAGCTGGCATCCTGGCCTTCCTGCCCTGTGCTCCTGCCACCTTTGGCTCTGCCCCCCACACCTCCGGCAGCGCTCCCCGTCCCTCCAGCCAGAGGGAGAAGAAGGCGTGGCGGCGCTGCGACCGGGCTGGACGGTGGGCTGAAGAGGATTACACTCAGTGCCCCTACGCCAGTGAACTGACCCGCGTGCTGCACGAGCTCACACAGGTGACAACACGCATGGAGAGCTTGTGCTGAGATTCAGTCACAGGTTCTAGTCCACATTTGTGTCCATTGCCACTCAGTCAGTTCTACTTTACCATGATGTTCAACATGTTTGCATTTTTGCCAGCCTACTCAGACTGCTTAACAAATTCATATTCCTAGAATGCAGAAACTAACATCTCTGTAGCCTGCAGGTATTTGCAGTTGTGCACATGTAAGCCTTTATTTACAGAATACAAACTGACTGGTGATGAGCTGTTTCATTCTACATTACTCATGGGATTACTGTACAGCATTAAAGTAATCAAATTCACGAAACAACATGCATGGCATGAAATAGCATTACGGTGATTTATTATTTATTACATGTTGTTACAGCTTTTCATGTACATGTCTCTGTTGCCTTGTGCGATCGTCCCCTCTGAACGCTCCTCTATATTTTCCTTTTTATTCCAGATTACTATTAATACCACCAACGCTCAGCCTTTAGGCCAGCAGTTAGTGGCCTTCACCAGCAGGGCGGCGCACTTCACGGATGTCATGGACGTCATCTTTGTCACGCACCTGGTGGAGAGACTGACGAGGCTGGTGGAGAAACGCAGAGATGTGAGAGAACAAACAGAAATATAACACAGCCAGTTTACTTCCTAACCTTATTCCAGGCATGGCAAAATGAAAAAAAAAACAGTTTCCTTTGAAGCGGGGGTTTTCAAATTCTGACACCCCACCCCCACACACACACTTGAATAAGTTACGATTCTGAGAGGGGGTATGATTTTTCACACAAACTTCGTGCCTCTGCTTTGAAGGAACTACTAACAGTGCAGTCTTTCTTTGGCCATCGTCCAGTATTTTTGACTCCAGTTTCAGCTCAGGTTGCAGTGAGCCCAATATTTTACTGCTATATCAAGTTGCTAAGATGCAATTTAAGCGGTGCTACCATGTTCATTATATTAGCTACTGCTCCTGTATTCAAGATCCTTTGCAAGTTTTCTGAAAGCAACAATTTACCAACTAGCTAATCTAGAAAAAGAAAGGCTTCTCAAAAGCTCCAACATAACAAACAGGTCCAGACATTTCTGTGGGTGTCAGCGACAGGCAGCAGGGGCGCCCTAAAAAGACATGGCAACACGCTGTTGTTTTGGCCTCAATTCTTTAGTCGATTCCAGACAGCTTAACTTTTCACCTCCTAAGCTTTCCTCTTGCCCATGGTGGCGTTGGACCCGAATGACAATTATGGTTATGAAGATGCATCTCTTTTTGGACAAGCCGTGTTCTACCTTAAATGAACTTCTCCTCTGTCTGTGGCCAGAGGCAATTGGTGGGCCTAACGTCATGCTGAAGGTCAGGCTTTGTGAGGGGAAGGGTGTTGAGCTTAGTCAGTGAAAAGAATCAATATTAGCTCTCACTTGTCCAATTACTCATCATAGGTCACTCGGGAGGAGATATTATTAGGAGATACTTAGAGTTTTATCATTCCTTAGACAGTGCGGATGAGACCACCCCCATTCATCCAATAAAGAACAGCCAAATGAAGCAACAATGAAAAGTACAGTAAGTAAATAGCGAACTCCCGTCCCAAAGAAGCGATTATGCC
Source organism: Pempheris klunzingeri (assembly GCF_042242105.1). Taxonomy (NCBI): domain Eukaryota; kingdom Metazoa; phylum Chordata; class Actinopteri; order Acropomatiformes; family Pempheridae; genus Pempheris; species Pempheris klunzingeri. The sequence goes on from NC_092023.1 coordinate 26,010,102, forward strand.
CCATTGGAGCTGCTAATCTAAATTAAATCTTCCTATAATGAATTAAGTCACCATTGCCTCCCTCACAATTCTGACTGGAGATTATAAATGTGCCTGTTGTTGTAGATATGATTGATGTGCATGATGAGTCTGCCTCGGTGTGTGTGTGTGTGTGTGTGTGTGTGTGTGTGTGTGTGTGTGTGTGTGTGTGTGTGTGTGTGTGTGTGTGTGTGTGTGTGTGTGTGTGTGTGTGTGTGTTGGGGGGTGGGGGTTTGTATGTACAGTTTGTAGAATTGTGTACATGCATTCACTTGCATGCATGTATGTATGTATGTGTTCTTGCAGCTGGGGGACTATATATCAGACATAGCCAGCAACATGATGCTAGTGGAGGAGCATATCCTGTGGATGGCGCAGAACGAGGCCAGAGCGTGCACTCGCATCGTCCAGTGTGTGGAGCGTATTGCTGAACTGTCACTGACCAGAGACAATCAGGTCATTTCCAAGGTATGGCAGGACTCTGAAACACTCAGGGCCACACTCAAACAGGGCAAAGGTTGATTATCTAACTAAATGTCCTTTAGCTTTACCTTTTTTCTTGCAGCCTAGAATAATGAGAAGTTAATCTGGCTCTATCAGATAGCTAGAATAAGGCAAGAGAAAGATAAATTGCTTCCTTTGTTTCTTCTCACTTCCGTCTATTTTTTAACCTCTCTGCTGTCACTTGAGATAAAAGCATCTGCTAAATGACTGAATATGAAAATCTCTGGCCTACGTCCTGCTGCCACCCTCCAACCCATCCCTCGCTCTCTCTCCCCTATTTCTAATTCTTGTCTCGCCCCCCCCTAGGTGTCAGCTAACATAGCTCTGGAGGCCTTTCTGATCCGGCCGTCTAACTTTCTCGGTCTGTCCTGCACGGCACTTCAGCGGCCCCCCTCGTCTGCCAGCTCGCCCCACCCTGACAGCCACTCCCACTCTGACAAGGACGCGGGCAGAGAGCGTGATGCCGTGGGGGAATCGTTGCTCAACTTCAAATGCCACACTGTCAACAACAGCGGCTCACCGGCCAGTCAGCTCAGCAAGGTAGGTTAATAAATGGCGTGAAACTTTCTGAAATGTGCTATTCCGCTCTTTAGCTCGGCTCTGTTGGCAAAATCCAGCACCACCGAATCGAGCCTGAGGTCTGGAAACAACGCTTTTGAGTGTTTCTTTCTCACTCCCAGCGGCTTTTCTTTTTTCTTTTAAAAAGGCCACACGCTTCGGTATTTTTTGACTCCGTGTTCAAATGCAGCAGTGAGAAAAGGAGAAAAGATGTTCTAACAGAGGAAAAAGAAAGTAACTGAGAGAGAAATAAAATATGGGAAATAGAGAACAGCTTGTACAGCAGCTCGTGGGCACAATAAAATGAATTCTCTAACACCACACAGTTGAAGCATGTGAGAAGGATTACCACCTGCCCTCAAGTCTGTTGTTGCCTATTTTTCCTGGCAAGATGACACCTTGTTTGGGTTTGTTGGCATGCCATAGATCAGCTGTTGATAGGTGGGTTTGTAGAGGGGGCAGGGCCAGCAAATAGGTCAGTGATTTGGGAGTCAGTAAATGCGGGCCACTCCCCTGTGATGAATACAATGGCCTTGAGTCCCTGTCAGCCACGGCCCCGCCGTGGCTCCAGTTGTGGCCGTCTCGAGTGACAAATACTGCGTTAACAGACGAGGGGCAGTCTGCATCTGCAGATGGCTGGCAAAACATTCAATTCCCCTGGCACTGAAGTGGCATAGTTCTGCAACATTTGAACAGTTTGCACCCTCCAGCTATTTGGTCCGCCAATGAATTCACTTGTGTGAGTGCACCCTGTCTGCGCATGCTAGTGTGTGTCAGTGGGAACGAGTGTACGGGCGCGTGTTTGTCTTTCAGTCTGCGTCCTTATTTCAATCTCCCTCATCATCTTCTTCTTCTCTGGTGAGACGATGTCAGGTCTCTGTGGTGTTGTCAGCAATTACAGCACTTAATTCTAGCTCCAGGCTGTGTGTAGACTGTGTGCATGCATGCTTGTATGCATTGGTACAATAGGGCCGTTCTAGAGGCCACTCCGCAGCTTCGCGAAAAAATCACTTGCTGATGATTTCCAGATGGACTTTGTCAAATTAGGAGGCGAATGTGGAGAAAACATTCATTTTGGTTAACACTGAGAACACGTCTCCATGCCTGCGCTTCGTGACTTTGACAGGTTTCTTTCAGAAAAAAACATCTGTTGTTTCTGATTCCTCTGTGCTGAAGCTTGGCTGTTGGGCACAAGTCTCGGCACTGTGTGTCCTTGAGTAGCATACTGCACTTGAACATGAAGCTCCTAGTACAATGGATTGGGCTTTTCACAAACTGCACTTCTAATCATTGCTTAATCTCAAGGAAGAGTCTTTCTATTAAAGCTGCTTAGAATATAATCATATTTCAGAAAGAAAGCTTCTGTAGGGCTTCTTTTCTATAGTAATACTGTTTCTGCTTGCAGAGGTGTTTTTTTTGTCTTAGCCATGATCTGGACAGTTTAAGGTGTAAATACTGTTACACCACATGTGAATAATTGTTAGATAGCATTGTGCAGGGGATTCTATTTATTGTTCTACAAATCAGCATATTTAACTGAAGAAATGGAATATTTGATTATCACTTAAGTTGAATGGGTAGTCGTGTATCTTAGTGGGCTGGTCTGAGCCAAAAGCCCTGTGCTGATTTTTATTCCATCGCCCGTTAGTAACAATCAATGTACAAATCAGTCGGGTTGTCTTTTAGCTAAGTAGTAAACGTGCATCGTAATGGAAAAACAGGAGTGACGGTCAGAAGCGTAGCATCACATCCTCGTACGTAAAGCTAGTGAATTTCTCACTGAAGTCGAGAGATTTTTACTTGAGGATACTTTTTCCCCTCAGTTCACGTCTGCTGTGTCCATCTCACTTAATTCACCTCCTTTAAGTTTGACTTTGCATGCATTGTATGCTGGCTGTAATGACTTTTTCCTCAAGTGAAGTAAGACAAATGCCTGTGTCTTTGCAGTTCTTGTAGCAAGGAAGCACATTTGTTATATTAGTGGTTTTCCATTCTGTTTTACAAAGAAAACGAAAACGTGCTATGTAATTGCTTCTTCCCGTAATCACTCACATCCTGACTGTATCACCAGTACAAAGCAGTGCTGTAATATATACATTACTGACTTCAGGCTGTGATACAAATTATTACTGTGTCGCTGACAAGCTGGCATGGAGAAATCACAATAAAAGCAGGGCTGCTGAACGTTAGAGGCTTAAGCCATATCGTATCTCCATTAAGTTCATCTCGCCCTTAACAAGGCACGTTGACTATGACATCACTTAAATGAAGAAGCCAAGTTAAAGCAGTAGTCTGGGGGAGTGCTTGTAGGTGGAGAGAGAGTTGCACACATTCAGTTTCATTCAGGTTGAAAAGGTGCTTTACTTGAATATTGTTAGAGTATGACAAAGGCAGTACACATGGAAACACATGAACTGTAAGGCAAAGAAGCAAAGTCATCCTGCACACCAGTCCACCACAAAAAAATAGATGTCCTTGGAATGCATGCAAGCACCTACTGGCTGTGCTTTGATTTTGGCTAATGTGCTGCTATTCTCCATTTCTGGCATTTAATTCAGATGGAACAGCCATCTTTGGTGACACTCTAGCTTTTAAAGACTTGAAATGTAATACTATTTAGTACTATGCAGAATGAACAAAGCTTGTCCTTCTTGGGCGATTCACACACTCTGCCAGTATTCATAACTCCTCTGGAACAGTTGTAAGGTGGGGAGCGGCACCCTGCTCGAGAGCATTTTAATGGTAATTGTTGAGGGGCACAAAAGTGACTTCAAAAGCCTATAAAGGGGCTCTAATCCATTCAAGATATCTCCACCATATAACTGTATCTTTCTGAATGTGCTGGAGATTGAACCCCCAAAATGCAGTCAGATTTCAGATTTGCAGTCATTCCATGGAAATCGGCTGTCACTGAATGCAGCCCTTTATAGTGAAGCAATTTCAATCAATGACTTGGTGATTAGACCCCATCTTCACATTATCATTTAAAAGGGATCTTCATGTCATGGCATGAGTCACACATGAATATGCCCCCAATAGAGGCTGGACCCCGATGGTGGTGAAAAAGTGAAGAACAGCTTAAGATCTGGATGGATGTATGGGGGGGACGTAATCTGCAGCAGTATTCCTCATAAGCCCACTGGATAACTGGTTGTGATGACAGGTGGACGGTGAAAAAGGTTGCAGCGATCTAACACTGAAGCAAACACCTAAGGCAGCAGAGAAAGGAACCATTTTAAAATTTGACAGCAAGGAGATGAGTGGCTCACAGAGGGCAATGCAAAATCTTCTTGGTTGAACTGAAAAGTGTGAACAGTCAGTTAATTGAGCTGGAAGCATGAAATGGAGGCTAAAAATCAAACTAAATTGAGTAAGCATGAAGATCGTCTTCCTGATTGAATTTAAAGCTTCATATTGAACCCAGTGCAACTAAGGCCACCTCTGGCTCATTAATGCTTTTATTATTAAGCTTCTACTTGTTTTATATTATTACGCCACACTAAGCAAATCAAGAGATTAAATAATGAGGGTGTGTTCGCAATGTAGTAAAATTAAGATGATAATCAATTTTAATTTCATAACGTAAAGGTCAAGGGTCACCTGAATGATGAGCATCTGGCTCAAGCTGCTCAGTTAAATACAGTGTTATTAAGAGACCAGGGTATTACAGCCTTGATAATGACTTCAACGTCAATGTGATAAATGATGGCCAGATTAATGTGATCAGAGGTGCTTTGTTTTAGGGGATAATCTATATCTGATTTTTAATTGCATTGGTTAAATGTTGTTAATTAACAATGTTTTTGACTAAAGAGTTCATTTTCACTTTAGTCAACATGTAATGTCTTATTGAGCTCATGCTAACATTTGTTATAGGTTCTCTTTACAGGATTTCAGCATCTCAGACCCAAAACAAATGTACCCCCCCCCCCCACATGGCATGGTCTCTTTTTCATTCTCATTTGATCTGTTTACAACTGCTAACCAACAGTTTCTCTTAGCTTTCCTGTTACTGTGTAAGCTCAGTGGATTAGCTGAGTCTTTCACTGAGCAGCAGCTCTGAATCGTTTTTCTGTTCAGTTCAGCTGCTCTACAGGTACGCTCACTTAACAAATGACATTCATTCTCATGAATCAGGACCAATTCAGTTTTTTTTTTAGCATGGACAAGAGCCTAAACACTAACTAATCTTCAAATCCATCCAAATAAAATCAGCAGTGGTCGGAGACATCAGATGTGATGCGTCACCTGCTGTTAAAAGACAAAAATGACATGATCAGCCATTCTGAATTGTGAATGAAGTCCTGTTGTGTGAAAGTAGCCATATTCTTCTCATCAGGAAGGTGATGTGATGTGTGTGTTCAGAGTGTGAACTTTGTGTGAGATGAATACATTTGGTTTATCAGGAGCATGGGAATAAATGCACATAAAGCACCCACACACACACACACACACACACACACACTCCTCTATGACTCATCAGTCAGGCTGTCTAACACTGCTCAGTTTTAAAGCACACTGTGAAGGCTGCAGTAAACACACAGCACCTCTTGTTATCTAGCAAAGGACACGCTAAGGATACAAACGGCATCACACAGTATAATTCTCTTCTAAAACCTGCTGTTTTGCATTTGGTAATGAGTCAAATTTAAACCACTGGCTTTCCTTTTTAATTTGGTCATCATTAATCTGGTTAACATTTGTTAGCGTTTGTTAAGTATATTATTATGACATTTAACCATCAGATTGTAACTTGTCAGTAAATAAGAATGAAAGTAAAGTGAAAGTTATCTTGTATGAGCCTGTGTGACATTGACATACATGTCCTCATTGATGGCCGCTATCCTTGCCAACTGCCGTCAGATACCTCAGTGTCATTAATAAGAACAGTGGCACACAAACGTTTCTCGAAAGGCTTTAATAGTGATTAATAGGCCAGCTCCCGAAAGCCTGCAGACTTCCCCATAAACTCGGCTTCTTTTCCAGGCTGTTCCCTCCATCCTCATGTAACTGACTGACTGGCTGAGTGATCTGCTCTCTGTCTCAAACTGGCAGAAGCTCAGCACCGTTTAGAGCCATTTTGGGTCCTACTGGACTAAGACACACAGCATATGGCCCTGCTGTGCCAACACCTTGCCCAAAAGTAGCATAATGAAGCACAGCATTACAACATAAGCACCTTATGTAATGCGACCTTTTGCGAAAGTATTTGCCTCCTGATTGATATTCTGTTGTCCCAAATATAGAGAGAAGTCAAGAGAAAGAAGACACTTAAGCTTTTTCCTTAGTATCACATTAATATTAAGAATTAGTTAGGTAAATAGTAGGTAAAAATGTCCCTGTTGCTTCTTGTTGCTCTTTATCAGCTTTCACAAAAACTGTATTACTCTCTAGACTGTGAAAGCAGCATACATGTTCTGCCCTGAAAATGTATTAAAATAAAAAAAAAAAATGATGTTGGAGAAATTCTTGTGCTGCTGAGATCTTCACTTTGTACAGACAGGCCGGATGGAGAGGGATTTATGTGACAAAAGAAGGCGATCCAATACTGAACGTGTTCAGGGACAGGTGATTTTTTTTAAGAATCTACAGCCACACTGTTTTAGGCACACCGGAGCTTTAAGGAAACATGCTAACCTCAGTATGCTAACATAGTCAAAGTGACAATGTTAACATGCTGAGTTTTAGCAGGTGTAATGTTTCCTGTCTTTGTTTGGCCAATAAGCATGCAAACATGAACTAATTAGCATTAAACACGTACAACTTACAGACAAGTACAGCTGTGACTGTGGTTATATTTGCAGGTAATTGATCATAAAGCAAAGTAATAGACCAAATCCAAATGATGGTGTTATATGAAAAGTTATAGGATCATAATAATGAAAATTCAGCTTGAGGGGAACATGGACATCTAATCCAATCCAATGGAAAACCTGACATGTTGACAAACGTTGAGACATTTAACTCCACTACAGATCTCATAGTATTGCTAGAGGTGAAGTCGGAAGATAACCGAAATCATTATCGTTCATCCTCTGGGGACATCCACAACTTTTTGGTATCAGACTGGACCAAAGCGATATTTCATTTCCCTAGAGCCATGCAGTTAACATGCCTAAAAACACTTCTGTATGTCTGTTTGTACGACACAAGTGTGTCCTTGTAGGCTCTCGTACTCAGTGTTGCTGATCACACAGAACCAATTGCCACTGGAATTTTATTTTCAAATCATATTCAGATTTTATTACGTCTGTGTGGAGAGCATCTCACGCATATATTACTGTTACAACATTGCATGTATAGTACATGCACATGAACACATTTTTTCTGCAGCCACTGAGTCACTTACTCAGTGGCATAGACTGTGTCAAAGGTCTGCTTAATACCTAACTGGCAAGGATAAGTCTGACAGAGCGAATGTGTTGGTTATTGAACGTTTCCAAGATGTCACCTTCAAAAACTATATGCCTTCTTTGTCTTCTACCCCGCAGCTCCAGACACAGTAGAAAGTTGGCTTTGACACTCTTGCTTCAAATGTTAAAAAAGTATGAACATCATCTGCAGGAATTTGTGAACAAATTTTTGACACACAGATAAAAAACACACTCTTGAAGCTTTTGTGTGTTTGAACTGAAAAAAGGTAAGGTTAGGTGATGTTCTCCGTACTAGGCTGTGCATATTTAGGTGACTGACAGTTTTCACTGGCTAATTATGGTACAATTGCTAGGGTTTTATTCAAGTTTTCTAAATAGTGTAACACTCTTTCCCAGTTGGTAACAGTTTTTGCTTGTGATCCAATTATACAAAGCTATGTTTACTTCATTTCTGCATCACAGGTTTCATATGTCAATGGATTATAACCAATTAATCAAAAGAGCCAGAAGAGGTGGAGTTTTTTCTGGACACTGAAAATTCCACATTGTGATTGCTGGTTGGTGGGGATTCACTTCTAGTAACTGGGCAGTATATCCAGACACCTATGATGCAGGTGATGCAGTTCTAAGCTGATATGCTAATGCTAAGCTTGAGGTTAGCCAGATGCTGTCTATTAATGCAACTGGTAGGAATTCAGAGGTAAGGAAACTATGTTTCATGGTATTTTCAACAGAAAAGTGAGGTGAAAATGGTTAAATAATTGAATGAACTATTTGATTTTAATTTTATTTGGTGACACATGGCATTATATTGTATATAAGTGGACATTGTAAAGGCGAGATAAACCCTCCAGTTTGTACTTTCCATGATTATGATTTTGCAAAGGTAACATGAAACCTCCACGTCATCCATGACAATCATGAAATGTATGACTTGCCAAATATTATGATTCAGTAAAATATTGGAAGAACCTAAAGAAAATGTTTTTTTTGTAGGACAAATAGGGACTTTTCTGCTTTCCTTTTCTGTTAATCATCTCAAGACCCTTCTTGGGTTTGGGTGCCGATTCCTAGGTTGAGATCACCGGTCTTACATGTTGTTGGTCATCTTTGGCTCGTCTTTGACCTCCCTGACAACCAGTGGTAAACTCAATCAACATATTTTCAGCATCTTGCCTGAATGCTGCATGTCTGCTGGCTGACCTTTGGTTGGTATCACCACGTTTAAACCCCAGTGTCACTTTGTTTGAAACACATTCGGAACTAATTATCCCTAAATTAGGCAAACATATGGCATCTTATCCTATTTCCCAAGTCAGTGGGTATTATCCTTGAACTGAATTGCGGAGTATATGGTTCATTGAAGATGACAGTGTGGGACAATATTTACCACTTTAGATCTCCCTCTTCCTTGTCACTGACAGGTAATTAGCGGAAGCCTTTAGGCTGAACGGGTGGAGTACTCCCACCTCCCTCTCTCCTCAGATAGCCCCTGTCTGCTCCACAGAGCTCCACAGCTTTTTAATTACAGCCACCCGGCTCTGTGTGGGCGTGTTTGTGTGTGTTTTTTTATTATTTTAGGGGGTGTATGGATGTGCTTTTTGCAATGAGGGTGTGTGTATGTGTGGATGTGTCAGCCGCACTCCAGGTTAGGAGTCTATCCAGGGACGCTATTTCAGCAGAACAGAGCCAAGGCTGCCACATAGTAAGTGAATTCTCCATGTCTGCACAGGCATCTAAAACAAGCACATATGACCCAGTTTGTCCTGATTCGGTAAACATGGTGCTTTATGAGTGTGAATGCTTAATGTCTTGATAATTCGCTTCTAATTGGAATATGTTACGGATGCGTTGTGTGCAGTTCTCTAATAAGCAATGGAGGATTTAAAGAACTTAACTCCAACATACACACATGCAAGGACCTTTCATTAACTTGTTGACCTGTGTCTCTGTGTGGGGGGGGGGGGGCATAGATTCAGGAAATCTTCCTTCCATATTTGAAATGCAAATGACTGGAGGTTAATTATATGGGTGTTGAATTGCAGTTACAGTACTCATCAAAATCAAATTGCAAATGGGAATTAACATTGAATGGGAATTAAGGTTTATTAGTTGATGTTATGCTTTATGGACAGTTGGCATGTTTTGCATAGATGTCCCCCTTCAGTGTGTGGGTGCATACATTAGAAAACATAGATGGAGTCTTAGTTGTGTGTCTTTATAAGTGAATACATTTATACACACAGCTTGCATCACACTATGTTTGTGTCTCTGCGTTAAGATGTAAATCTTTTTTAAAACAATATGCACTGTTGCCCATAAAGTTGGAATAATTGTTCAATACCCCCAATTTTGTTAAAGCCTGAATACACAGTTTGCAAAGGTTCATTGCGGTTTCAGTTTCACTGTGATATGTTTGGAAGAGTTTGATCAATAAAGTTGAGAAGATATACACTTTATTTATCAAGAATAAATCACATTGTCACAATCATTTCATGAGAAGAGGTGAACTTTATGGGCAACAGTGTAGTTATTACGATTGTCCTTGTTTCCCCACAGCAACAGCCACAATGAAGTCAACACAAACAGAATCAAACATCAGTTCCACAACACCCCCCCACAAATGTCCATAATAGCCAAGAGGAAAAAACATACTAGCCATTATAATTATAAAAATACTTGTAACATTATTATTCACAATTATGAAGGTGAGAAAACAAAATGTAGTAAGAACTAGACACATCAACAGCATAAGGCACGCTGTATATTATTCTCTTACATAATGTCGTACTGCACTCTGCTTTTTTGTGGCCAACTCAGACTTTAAATGGTTTGTAGAACCATACAGAAGCCACAGGCACCCACCAGAGCTAACGTCCAGGACCACCTGGACCAAAACAGGCAGAGAACGCGACCAGCGAATAAGACCCAACCCCAGAGACCCATCCCCACTGATGCCCTAGAAACCAGGCCCGAGAGGAAATCCTACCCCCACAAACAACTCCATCTCCCAAGCACAGCCAGCAGACCCAAGATACCCCGCAGAGCCCTGCAGTGTCTGACTGTGGACATCACAGCTAAGAGAAGCTCCATTTTATTAAACTGTTAAAAAGCCTCCCCAGCATTTATCAAAAACTTCTGAAGGGAAGCCATATAGATACACTGGGGGTCTCCCCACTTTTCCAGTGAATGGCTATACATTTATTAGCTGCAATTAGTTGTAGTCTGCTAAAGCAAATATGTCCCCTCATATTGACAGGTAAAAGTGAGAAGTCCCTGAGTAGCTTCAGTCTGGGGTTGATTGGGATCTCCACCCCAACAACTCTGTTTATGAAATCCCAGATAGGTCTCCAGTATTGTTCCCGACTTAAATAACGACGTGAATCTTAAGCATTTGCAGCTCATATATGCATGTGTATTAGTGGGAAGGCATATAGAATTTTTACTCTGTCCCACAGGAACCGCATCTTTTTTCTCTCCTTGCAGCTCGGTGAAACAAACAGGCCTGTGATGCAGCAGTGAGAGGCCTTGAATGCTAAACACATCAAAAGAGAGGGAGGCAGTAAAGAGGGGGAGGAGGGCGGGAGACAAAAAGAGAACTGCAATTGAAAAAGAAGGAGAAAGGATGCGATAGAGCCAAAAGTGACAGATGAAGGACTGGAGCCAGACAGGTGGACATATCTAGGAAACAGCAAGAGAGAAGTGAGATGGAGAGACTTAGTAGGGAACAAGTTAGAGTGATACTGAGAGCCGGAGACTGAGAAATATAGTCCTACAGTATCAGGGGACATCTGTCCGTTTCCACTGAATGAGAGACAGAGATTTATTTCCCTTTGTAGAGGAGTAGAGGAGTTGAGCCTTTACTTCCTGTGTAGACTCTTTGCTGGATAAATTGTCCTCAACTAAATCATTTGCCCCATCCCGTCTTTTCTTAAAATCTACCCTGGGAGCACTCAGGTCGCTTCTGAAGCTGTTTTATCAGAGCCCGTGGAGCACCCACAACTTCTCTTTCTTCTCTGCTCCTCCCAGTTTCCCCAGTTTATTTCATCAAACGTTTTGTTGAATCATGCAGGATGCTCATCTGTGATGTGGTGTGCGGTGCGGCGGTTACCAAGTCTCACTGTTACCCGTGTTGTCCAATGCAGTCTTTTACCACTGAAGAGATGAATGGAGATGAGAAGAGATGACTGTCCTTTTTTTTTTTTTTTCATCCATTTAACCAAGATCTCTGTGATTTTCTGTGGTGTGCCACACTGTTATCATGCCAGCTCCTGACAGCTACTGTAGAAAATGACAACTCCAGCCTGCCCACCGCTTTGGGAAGAATAACACTTTGAAAATAGGTCATTTTCAATTACATACAGTATTGTATCTGCATCTCAATAGTATCTTGTGCGACCGCATCAAAGAGGGAAGAGTAAAAAGTTTCACTGCACCGCAAACCTGCAGCACTCAAACCAGCGTCACCTCGAATGAGCGCACAAGTTTCATAGTGTAGCATGAAATGGAAAAATTCTGCTTTAGAAATGTATTTTAAAAACTTTTTTTGAACTGACAGATGAAAGATATTTTGGCAAGAATAAAAAAAAAAAAAAAAAAAAAAGCCGGTGTCATTTCAGCTTTGATTTCAGTGCCACGTTATGTGTTAGCTGGCAGACAAAGAGCCGAAAGACCAAACATTTACTGTATGTTTGAAGTTTACTTTTAAGTTTCTTTTAATTCAAGTTCAGGATGATTTTGTGCCACCAGACCTCTCAAAAGTTTGGAAAGTTATTGGTTATAACAGAGTGGAGACAGTCTGTTTTGTTATAGCTAATAAATTATCCCAAGGATAACTTTTTTTGGCAGAGAGGAAGACACTGTGGTGTTTAATCAGAGGGTATTTTGACTCCAGGAATCTTTGTTGCAAAGCTGCTCTCTCCGTGTGTTTTCTGCCTGTATCTCTATCAAACAAAATACCAAAAAAACAACATATTCTAGTTAAAACCTTTTAAAGCTCACATAGACGGTACAATAATGTAATGACATACTATAAATGTGTCATACCAGTGCCATACCATGATGTACAGTGTGTGTGCTGTGATAGTTTTCCTTTTAACAATGGTGCTGATGAATGAGCAGGACCGCTTTGTGCCTTCATTTGACCAGATTTCTGCATCTAATATGATACAGAACTTTGACTCGTCAGGTATTTGACATGCTGGGTTAGCCGAAACAGACAAAGCAGTGCCTCTGTTTGACTGGTAGAAGCACGCTCCCTTTTAGCTAATCAACATCAAACTACTTATGAAGGCAGGAGTGCTGCACTGTGTCCATGGTGCCCTCTCTAAATACAGATAATTGTGGTAATGACAGTAACAAGCTTTGCTATATAGTAAACCTGATATACTGAGACATTTCTATTCTTGATACTAAATGACATGTATTGTGATAGAGGATCCATAATGACTATGTTGTTGTGCCTTCACTGGCAGGATTACATCATCATCTATGGGTTGAGAAAATTCTCAGACTTCTGAAACCCTACAGTTTTTTTTTTTGCAGACTGAAACTATTTGTCGTGTCTAAAAAAACAAACAAAAAAAAAAAAGCCAGTCTTCCTGGGAAGTTCTGCCAACACTAGCGATATGGTTCACATCCCAGTATAACTCTGAGAGAGAATGAGAAACAACTTTTCTCCCTGAACAACAAATGAAGCCAGCGCTAGTCGACTGGCCAGCACTGGAAGCCTGTTGAACTGGGCAGTTGCCAGCTGTTTATGTGTGTCCCTGCAAATATACAGCAAGACTTTGCTGAAAAATCCCACGTGTGGTAAGTAAACTTTATCTAGATAAATATTCCAGGTCTAAATATTACATCTCTGGATTCTACCACTTTAATGACTTTGTCAGCTTCTGTGACAGCTGCTGACATTTCATCTGTGAAGCCAGTTAACTGTGCCTCCAGTTTGACATGACACTGGGTCATTATGGCCCTGTCAGGAGTTGGACTTCTTCTCCACCACAGTCAGATGGCATTCATCATCCCGTGCCCTCTCATTGGCACTTATTTGACCCCTCGCTCCAGTAATAAAGAAGCATGTTTTAGCATTGGCATTTTCCAATCTAGATACCAATCACTCTCCCGCATTTCATATTCGCACAGTTGTCTGATCTTTTGCCCTTTTTCTCTCTAGTCTCATTATCTATCAAACACACACACACACACACACACACACACACACACACACACACAAATTAATACGTTAAATGCTGAATGTTAGTTAAATTCAGATTTTACAAGAGATTCAAATGTTGCCGAAGTTAAAGAACAAGAGGTTCCAATAATCACAATAAACGTCTAATGTATTAAATGCCATCTAGAACATTACAGAAGTGTTGCTCTACTGCCTACACGACCTGCTCCGCCTTTTAATATATACTGCCATCACAACAGTGTAAAGCCTTTTAACTATTCCTCTCACTCCCTGCTCCCTCTCCTCCTTCCCTCATCCTTCTTCTCTGGCTCTTTTCATATGGCTAAAAGCAGCGAACGCAGAGCCAACTGGCTGAGTTTGCCTCCCATGCCTCCCGTGCGCTACTTAATCTCGCCTGTCCTGCTTTATCTTCCACCTTTGCTTCTGGTCTACAAATCACAGCTCAATTGACTCCCATTTCTATCCTCCTTTCTCTCCCTCATCCCTCCCTCCAAAAGTAGGGTGCAGCAGCAGGGAGTCCTTTGCAATCCGTCTCCTCTGTTCCCTGTCTGAGCTTCACACATGCAACCCCCCCCCTTGTGTTCCTCTCAGTCTGCTGCAAGCTGCTTTCATCCTCTCATCCTACATCGCGCGCTACGTGGGGTAATTAGAGGTAAATTAATAGAACATTAGGATGCTGTAAGAGCAGGTTGCCCAAGGTCGGGGATAGTAGTGTATGGCAGGCGTGCTGAAAAATGTAAGAATTAACAACTGACTGTGTTGACTCAATGTGATGAGCCGCCTCGCAGACATTCTGGTAAATCACAGCATCCCTTCAGACTGACGTCGAACAGCTGTTAGTATGACAGCATCCAGAATCCATGTAAATCTTTCAAACAAAACTTCTGGGTCGTCTATATCGACTTTGTGCGTTGCTTTTTAAAGTAGCGCCACATCAGCGCCAGCGAGGATTCCAGAAATACTGAAGTAAACACAGCGCACCCCTTTTAGAAAATTTAGAAAATGTCATGTTTTCCCTTTTTTTTGTTTGGAATTTTTTTAAAAAAAAAGAAAAAAGTTAGTTAATTTATGCATACAAACACATTTCCAGGTAAATCTTTTGTTTATTGATCTAAAAGAAGTCATTTAGATAGAATGAGTCTACAAACATTCTTTTCAAAATACCAATGATGTGTGACTGCATAATATAGGTTTTCATATCCGCTAAAGTCACAGAAAAGTATTGACCATATAACCTCCAGTAGCTTGTGTGCAGCGCTGCATGGGCTGATGTTGAATTCTGCTTCTTCACACCACGACATCATGCTGTGAAGAGATGAACTGAAGTATGCGGAGCTGTGAACATATGGTGCACCTGCACTCATAGACACGCGTGTTTTTTGGGGAAAGCACACGCTGCTGGCGGTGTTTTCTGTGTGTGAACGGGAAGCACTGAAGAGCAGCAGTCTTTCTTTGATGAATCAAATCTAAAAATATTCACACACACACACACACTCGTGTGAAAAACCCACGTCCATCGTTTCTCCTGCAAATCGTCTCTATTCACCCTTTCACTGTTATTTCCAAGTGATCCCTTCACCTTCATCTCCCTCTTGGCTTTGACTTGCCCCTCTTTTAATTAGCTCCGTCCACATGACGTTATGGGGAAATGGTCTCCTCTAATACCTGCGAAAAAGAGAGGGGAAAAAATGACTTTCTAATTGCTCTGCGGTGTGTTTGCATGTTGCACCATCTCTGGAGCTTCTGACGCTCCCTCAATTAGAATTCTTAGATCAACAAGATTGGAGTTTTACTGCATCGCCAGAGTTTGCTCAGATGGAATCTGCTGCAAGAGCGCTGGCTTTCACAAGTTATAATTACACTAACACTGTGCTCAACAGTGGGATATCTATCTATCTCTCTGTATATTTCTCTCTAATTATTGTTATTCCTCATGTGGAAATGGTAAAATGGTTTTTTCACCTCCCTACTGTATCTGTTACTGCTCTGTGCAAAGCTGCAAATTTGGCATTGTAGTTACGAGTCCTCCCACAGAGTGTCCATAATTTTGGACTTACTGAAACAATATAAGCTGCTTATTTCTGATGAAATGTGTGTGTGTGTGTGTCCCATTCAGGAAAAGTGGAACAAACAAATAAGCACACACACACACACACACACACACACACATGCACACTGCGCACACACTTGCATAACACACACACACACACTCACACATGCACACACTCACACACACACGCACAGGCTTAAACCCATGTTGTATGGAAGGTTTTTAAGTTATCCAACCTCACTGAAACTGTATGTACTGTATCATAGGACTCAACCAAACCCTGGTGCGTTTGTGTTTGGTTCATTCGATTCATTCAGTCTGAGACTAAACTGATCTGGTTGTTGTCCAAGTAAAGTCTAGTGTAGTTTTGTTAGGCAGACCAAACACACGGCATTTTTAAAAGAATATATGTAATTTTAGCATGAATTCAAAAGCTAGATTGCTTTCCAGAAGGTGCTGCTTACCGTGAGTCAATTTGATTTCTAACTTGAGTCCATGTAGGACTACTATATAGGATGACTGTCAGTCCATATAACTTTTGTTTTTGTCATTTGTTGTAGGCCTGTGTGAGTGCAAAACTGAGGGGAACATTTATGTAGAAAGGTGCGTGTCCACTTTGAATGGCGCACTGAACACGTTCCTTTAGTTTGGTTTGTGTGGACGAGTGGCAGCATAGCCTTTTGAATTTTTCTCTGAGGAATCTGTGAAATTTGTAAGAGATTCTGATCTTATGAATGAGAATGTAGTCTGAGCAATTTGTAAATGTAGTTTAATAAGAAAGATACTGACATCTAGCAGCCAGCAGCAGCTCGTCCTCAGAAACCAGGCCATAGAAAATGAACTGAGGACAAACCACAGTCTAAAATCCATCATGCTTAGATTAAAGTTACAGAGCTGCAATCAGATTTGTTTTAATTCCCCATCTGATGAGATGACAGCTCATACACACTCTGTCCAGTTAATGAGCTTCCTCTGAGCCTGTGGACTTTTGTTTACATGCACTGCTGTGAGTCTAATTGTGATTCTAAATGAGCTAAAACAAAAAAAGTTCTGTGCTTCAGGGCAAAGCAAACAAAGAGTAGGTATCCTGCATGTTTAGAATAATGCAGAGCATCCATTGCAATCCCCTTTGTCTGTCATGTCTGGTGAGCACGGCCTGCTGCAGTTCTAAATATTAAGTCTGATGTTGGCTGGTTAGCGTCAAACACATTTTAAAACTTAAATCATGCTTTCCAAAAGCTGCAGACACTCACAGCTGTAACTTCGGACACATTTCAGCCCTGCAGCACCATATATTACACAGAAGGTGATGCTGCATTCAGAGGATCCACGATATGTGGACTTTTCTCTGCTATGATGGCAGAAATAGTCAAGTCGTACTTACCTCTTGAGTTCATCGCTGCATCTACCCACCCTTTCCTTCTGCAGTGTTCTTCTCCCACGTACTCCTGCACAAACGCCTTGTTATCACTTTGGAGTCAAACACAGAATGCACATTAGCCCTCTGCTGCATAAATACAAACCATTTGCAGTCCAGTTTGAGGGGTTGTCTACACAGTTAAGTTGTCGACATGCTTTAAGGCTACATCGGGGTGATATCACATAACTACATATATATTCAATAGGACATTTAATATGCCCACCTAATTGGGCCTGCTGGGTGTTTAATCTGCTGTTTATTGTTCGTGTCTCTGTAGTAGAACGTCACGTCTCGTTTCTCTTCACCTTGTAGGTGATTGTGTATTCTGATCCAGATTTCATCTGATTCTAGTGATACCAGCATTGAAATGGCTCGCATGTTGACTCTGTACATTCTAATAGCTATCTGCTATAGATATGGAGCAGCAGTGGGTCGCTGTAATAACAATAGAGGAGAGTGATCCTGCTCCTCAGGCCTGGAATATTAATGACTTATCAGGCCTGGTGTATGTGACTGCAGCTGTGCAAGAAAGACAAAGAAACTGTACTCTGATCTATGGTTTGATTTCTGATACTGGATTTTAAAATCAGAGGGAGAATTTGGGGGTTTTTCTTGATCAAAGCTGCATTTGTTGACTGGTTTTCAGGACAAACTCTCTTTGTCTTCGAAGCAAGTCAGCTTTTAGTTAGTGTTGGGATCTGTCATCCTCTGCATTGTGTCAATTTACTGATACTTGTTTCAAAGGCACTACGGAGCAAATGGAATTGCATTAAAAAAAAAAAAAAAAGACTGACTGATACTTTGCAGCTAATTTAAAAATAAAGACATTTAAGGTGCAAGAGTAAATTACATTTAAAAAATTGTAAGAAATGTACGGTGCATAATTTCAATTTGCTTGTATCATTTTGTGACATTTGTTTAGCTCTGTCTCATTTAAAAGATAAGGCTGGTGATTTCTCTTCTTATTGTTAAGAAATCCCATGAAAAGACCAAAACCAATATTCTGTCTCTCCCAGTCTCTCAGTACTCTGAATCCTTTCAGTGGCACTGAAGATGTAAATCATTAAAGACGGGTCACAGATATATAGTTTCATTTATTTATTTATTCTCTTAAAATAATGGACCTGTTTGGCACACAGGAATAAGATAAAGCCGCCTTTGGCTACACATGAAGTATTTGTTGATTTTGCTTTATTATCAAGGGACTTGTTGACAAGTCTGAAAATACAGAATACCACCAACCTAATCCTTCAATTTCATATTCCTCCAAATCATGTATTGGCTGGATTACGTCCTACTAATCACATGCCTGACCAAGGAGAAACAGCTGATTTTTCTTTGGAGTGTGTCTTGAGCCAAATCCAACTCATGTGCTCTTGACCACATCTGTTATGTCAGGTATGATGTTACTACATTATCCGTGTATATTAAGAGTATAATTGAATTGCTCTGTGCACTATAATATCCGCTAACCATCCAGATCACATTCACTGTCGAGCAACAGGCCACTTTGATGAACTTCTCTCTCACTGCCAATTAAAACCAGAACCTGAAGTTCACTCATTTTTAAAGTTACAAAAACTAAAAAGGAATTTGTTGTGGTGATATGAGTGGAGAAGCATTGCACATACAAAGTAAAGCCCAGGAAATGGTTCTTTTACCCACGTAAACAGAACACAAGTTCGAGTAATATTCCCATCCTGTCTACATAGGAACATCTGCCTGTACTGTCAGAAGGAGGAAAGGTAGACTTCTCTAATTATCTTTGCTGCTGTGAGCTTGTTCTTTCTGTTCATCCCTCTCTCACACGCATTGAAGTGTGTAACCTTTTCCCCAGCTGTGTAATCCAGTGTGGCGCTGCTCTGTGTTCTCCTGAAGAGCATAAGCAACTCCCAGCCCCACTAATCCATACTGGAGCTCTCAACTCTTTCTATGCACAGTATCCGACTCGTATCCTAAGACGAGAGATCATCTGCATGTATTTGCCAGCAGCTCGGCTCATCTCGTTAGCTGACTTACTTTGCATTCACGCTGCTTCCAGCCATATTATTCTGCTACTGTACTGATGACATGAGGTAGCTGACAGCCTTCCTCACATAGCCAGGATGAATATTCTGGTTGGGAAAAACTGAATTCTCTACTTTTGTGTTGGTCTAAAAGTAGTCAAATTTAGATATATTCAGTCTAAAAATACTGGAATCATCTCATAGAATACCCACAACGTGTAATTTTTACCCCAGAAAAAACACATTAGCCTACATGACATCAGTGTTCTGAATGGTAGCTGCAGCCCTCTCAGCTAGAATAGCAGCTTCTTTGTGCTGTTGAGCAGTCTGGCAGATTTTCTACACAATCCGGCAGCATACACTCTATATGTTGTGCTTATAATTGACAAGTGACAGAATTCAGTATACTGAAAAGGCAGCATGCACACTAAATGTCTTTAATTTTTGAATGTGCTATTGATAGACACAGTTGTCCCACAATGCAACATGCATGTGGTGACGATGTTAGCATACTGATGTTTCAAGGGTAGTGTTTACCATGGTCAGCAACTTAGCTTTTACTTAGCATGCTAACCCTGCTAAGATTTGCCAACAGTATACATCATGTACAACTGAGGTTGGTTGGATTGTCAGTGTTGCAGGTATTAAACTGAAATATTGGAAAAGCTAAGTTATTGATATGACTATTGCACCAGGTTAAAAGCCAAGCGATCACCAAGGTGACTGCAAATCATCCTGTGGGGACGATGAATGTCTGTAACAAACATCATGGAAATCCACCCAGTAGCTGTTCATGTTCATCCTGTCTGTGGCAGGAGATGTATTAGGGTCAGAGATGTGTACCAAATGTCACGGCAATTCATCCAGTACTTAATTCAGGCTGACTTAAAATGGTGGACCAACTGGCCAAGATTGCCATCCTCAGAGCCCCTGACTTCATGTAGGGTTGTCAGCAGGTTGAATTGTTTGGCTAAGAGTGAAAAATCTTGAAAACTGTTGGAGAGATTCTCAGTAAATTTGCTGACGATCCCTACAGCCTCTCTACTGCCTGGTGTGTGGCTGACAACAGTTTCATGTTAAAATCAATACATAGAACACACAGTATACACACATATGGTATGCAGTATGGCCTTCGGATGTGATAGATTTGATAGTGAAATGCTTTAGACATTCAAAATCTAGTAGGCTGTCATTCTTCCCAGTGATTATTTACATTCATTATTTTAATGGCTCAAAGTTTCAGAAAGCTTAAAGCTGAACATGTAGTAAATAAATGCGTTGCCAGAACCGTGTTTCTCTTATCAGAGCTACAAATAGAGCATAATTACTGCACATTGACTCCGAACCACAAACGTATTTAAATAGACAGCATTTGGTGCCCAGTTGAATCTTCATCAGGTGAAACGTCTGTCCTGGAGTCAGTCATCAGGCCGTGTTGACAAGTGTTGACAAGGTCTTTCTTGTGACAGTACCTGTGGCGTGTCTGGACTGAGGTTCGGGAGGTGATCTTTGTGCGTCACACGCGAATTTTGGGGGTGGGTGGGGGTCACAACAGTTTGAATAATTCATCCCATAGGCCTGCAGAACAAGGTGTTTCTGACTGGATTGCAGTACCTCTCCTTCCTGAGCTGCTTCAACAGAGAGGCAGGCAGACAGTGAGATGTGTTTCTGTTCAGGCCACCGGACAGTGGACGTTCATAATTCATGAGAGTTTGATAAGGAACTAAAACCCTTCCCTTACTTAGACAAAAAGCAGGTGACAGAGAGGTAGAGAGAAGAGGAGCCAGATGGCAGAGAGGCAGGAGAGTCCATCAGGCGGAGAAATTAAGGTGTATAGAGGAAAGACACCGAAAGGCAGAGAAAAGGTGAGGGTAATTATAAATGTGGAGGACCGAGAGGAGAAGACAGGGTGAGAGATAGAGACAGAGGTAGACATAAATAAAGCATGAATAAAGGAGGGAGGGACTGAATTTAAAATGTTTTTTTCCCTTGAGAAAGCTCTGGTTGGCATTCCCACCATATATCCCAAGATGCTGTTTGTGCCACAAGAGAGTATATGGAGAAAAATAGTCCAGCACTGAGTCATCATCCTGCACACAACCTGCATAAACCTGCACCAGCAATCCCTCAGCACAAAACGGATTTTTCACAAGTTCTATAAAGATCTTCTCCAGTTGCATTTATATAGGCCGTTTATTATGGTATGACAGATAGATAGATAGATAGATAGATAGATAGATAGATAGATAGATAGATAGATAGATAGATAGATAGATAGATAGCCCTCAACACACTTCTGAGAAATACAGAAATTGTGATTTTCTTTTCCTCCCCTATCCCCATAAGCACTCTGGTTTTTGCAGGTCTTTCTGTGCCTGTGTGTCCCTGGCTCTGCTTCAGTGGCAGTGGGCGATCATTAGAGCTCTTTGCTCCTGGCAGCCGCACAGTGGTCCCAGGATCTGGCTGTTGTCTGGAAAGCCCGGAGCACAGAGCAGCAGCCAATCCCACCGGACTACCGGAGAAGAGGAGGCGCGAGCCACGCTCCTTGTGCAATGATTGGTGCATTGTTTCAAGGCACTCGCTGCCTGGCAGATTGACGGCGTGGGATGCATTGAAAGAGGGCGATAGGAAGGGGAGAAGGTGAGCAGTGAGGGATGGAGGGGAAAAAAGAAAAAAAAATGTGGCTGCCGCTGCTGCTGCTCTTTTAGATAACAGTTTTATTTGCAATTGTACTTTCAGCTTTGGAGGACATTTGATGAGATCTGGGTGATAATGTGATTAAAGGTGCACTTCCATAATATGTAAGGTCTCGCTCTAGGAAACAGAAACCAGAGGAGACACAAGGATAACTCCAGTTAGTTATAGTTTGCATCTTATTTTGTAGTTATCACCATCATCTCTATCCTAAAACGATGCTCAATAAAGTCAGTGACAGTTATGTGAATCCCCTCCTAGCAACCGTGACGAGGCCTCTCATGGTTTGGACGTCTCCACATGTTAAAGCAGTGTGCATGTGGCCGTAATAACAGTGTTACTCTGCATTTAAAGAGTTTGGAGGGTGAGGTATCATTGCAAACCCTCTTCAGACACAAGACACATTGAAAATCTGGAAGCGATGAGAACTGACTAGGTCTAAGCTGCCATATAAGAGCAGTGTCGTTTATCCAGTACCATGTAGTCTCCTACATGGATCATCAACAAGTGAGGCTGCTGACCTTTTACCTCAGGCATGCAGCTTTAGCCTTTCAGCACAATATTATGGATCTAGCTATCAAGTGCATACATGTATTTAAGATGTATTCCACATGTATGCTCACCCTAAATTAGCTTAATTAGCCAGCTAGCTAGATCTGATCAAAGCTGCCAGTAGCAGTTATCACTTCAGCAGGCAGCTGGCATTTGTCTGCCTCTGAAGTCAAGGACTCATTGTTTCAAAGCTAAAGTATAAGTTGCTGATGCAGGTTGGTGCTGGTGGCCTGTCTGCTACCATTATGACTGTAAACTGCTCATGCACGTGCAGCAGCACAGTTTGACGGTAACAGAGCAACAGGAGAGCTGCGTGTGGTAGCTGCAGCAGGCTGTGAACCGTGATGGCCGCTCACAATGTCAACAATTACAAAATTGCCCTTTAATTCTGTATGCAAAGCTGTATATGTACCAGTATATCAAAGTCCGTAATGCACTGTTTTAATTCTGTGCTCATTGTGTAGAGTGTTTGCACAGATGCTCTGTGTCTTTATGGGGCCAACAGCTTTATGAAAATGACACAGCTATGTGACATGGAGATCTCTTATTTCCTCATTCCTTAGGACATGTACTGTCACATCCCATTATGGTGCAGCAGCATTGGGAATAGAACAGGGCCTGACAGAGTGAGATGAATTTAGATGTAGCGATCTTGTCTGGGATAAGCTTTAATAGATTACATTTTATGGTGATGCGGCCTGTCCCTTGTCGCTCAATGTGCACTTATCCTCTGAGCTTTACACATGCATGGGCGGGCACACAAACACACAATCCCAAACAAACACACACCTGCCCACTCTCATCAAGGCTCTATCTGTCCCTATCACATCCTCACTGTCTATTACTCTGCCTCTCACTTGCCGCTTTATCACAATATTACGCCGCGGTGTGTGGCTTTCGCTCTCCACCTGTGTCTCCTCTCTGATGAGATTTGGAGGCTCCCTGAGTGATGCGTCTGTTTGCCTTGACATTAAGGAATCAGATGGGCTAATGTTAACGGCACCATAATTGCATAGATTGAATACAATGTTGTTTTGACTCGCCCTTGTCTCTCCGCTCTATTTTTATCAGGAAAGGCCCCGGAGCGATGGGCTTGTTAGCGGCTAATGGTGGCAAAGCAACAAAAACCTCAAATTACGTGTGGCACTGGGGATTTAGTGGCTCAATAAAAATCGGTTTTACCCACCACTGCCCTTCTGCCCCGCCATCTTACCAACCAGCAGCTCTCCTCCTCCACTCCAATGGTCTCTTTCCAGCTCCTCAAATCAGACCAAGTGCTCTCCAATAACCCTCTCCATGTAGACCCAAGCTTTTTTATGGCGTGCTGCTATCCACACTCGAGACAGCTTTTCAATTAAGACAACTGGCTCCAAATGACGTGGCTTTAACTTGAAGTATTGATTTTCAGCTCAGTTCCTCCCCTTCCTGTAATTCACAGTGAACTTTCTTTTGATATTGGTGAGTACCATGACACATCCCAGTTTGTCCTCACCAGGACGGAGCCTTAGTCAATATTATTGCAGTGAATAATTTTATTTGAGTGACTTCACGCTCTCCTCGTGTTGCTGAATGACCTTGTTGAAAATGGTCAAATAAATATGAATCACATTTAAAGCCAACTATCTGGGACGGATGAGGGCAAACATGCTCACAGGTCACGGATGTAATTCAAAAGCTTATATTCACCACCAAAACTATCATAACCCCTGAATACGAAGCAAAAACTGAAGTTTAGGCACCCATTCAAGCCTTTTTTTTTTTTTTTTTTTTTTACCTCTGGGAGGAAAATCCTGTGCCTCCTGATCCAGCCAGTCATAATTTATTCATTAAACGCCGTTATCTGATCATCTCCATTAATCAGCATTGTGCGTTACCATAAACAGAGCGTAGGGACAAAGACGAGATCCACCTGAACTTGTTTCCAGCGCCTCACGCCTGCGGCGCAGAAGAACAGCCAGCAAGATTTGGGTTGTGAGTGAGTGCGGGCGTCGATTAAGAATTTATAATGTGAGAAGTGGGGGTGGATAGGGCCCGTGTAACAGGGGACGCTAAACAAAACAAGCCAGTGCCAAACATGGAGCCAAGCCTCTCCTCGAGCCCATGAATAATGTAGCAGAGGAAAACACTACATTCTGTTGTCGCACCGCAGCGGTAAACACACAATTAACATAATAACAGCCACACACACACCCATGCACACAGTGGAAGGTGTGTCCTTGCCGTGCAGGGTACTACTAATTGTGACAAAGCTCTGCAAATGAACCGTGCCACATAAAGGTGAAACCAGACCTCAAAATACAGTATGAAAAGGAACTTTCTCTTTCTCTTTCTGTTTTCTCTTTGTTGGCCCCCTTTGCAGACTTTCAGTTTACCCTGCTTTGAAAATCTGTCCTCCAAAAAGTATCTTTGTTCTATATTTATCATAATGCCCTCATTCTTATTCAGTCCAGGCCTTCTCATAGATTTCCTTATTCAGTACTTATTTGAATGGGATTTTCAAGGCTGCTCTCCTCCCACTGAAAGTGCAGGTCTTACTTTGGTTATCATCACTAGGAGGTGGTGTAGGTTTGCTGATATTCTCCTCGTTTATTTGGGTCAATTAAGGCATTAGCCCATAAAACAGGGCCAACTGGGGACAGGGTCAAATTCCTTCTGTCTGGGTCTATAGGCTTTTGTTTACAGCTCGGAAGGACCTCATCTTACCTAAATACAGCCAGTTTATCTTTCTCTTGCCCTTTATCCTTTTTCTTTTTTTTTTTTTTTTTAAGAGCAATCTTATGTTTTTCTAAAATTAGGTTTCTGGTTGTAACGAAGTGAATTAAACAACATTTAAAAAATCTATTTTTAAATCTATTTTTAAACGTACATTTTAAACCGGAGATGATATGTAGTAGAATTTTGTTAGATGCATTTTAGATGATCGATCACGCTCGTTGCTAACCATGGTGACAAATACATTGCACTTCCTGTGACTGCTTCACAATAAAAGCCACCCCGCGTTTTGCCAGTTGGATGCTTTTAATGTAACCAGGCAACAGTGAGACTGGATTACATGCTGTATCGTTTCATGTAACTGCCTCCTGTGTGTGAAGGCTATTTTAATCCAGTGACTAACAATAAAACCTTCTATTTATAGAGGTCAGGAAAGTAAATACATTGAATGGCCATTTCTGAAAAATGTAGACCACAAGTAGTGTCACAAACACAAATGTAGAGGAGTGTAACCACCATGTTATTATAACAGTCGAGACCCACATCGAGACTCTGGACTAGAAATATTTACTCGTCAGGTCACTGTGGGGGCTTGTTCAGGAGCCTCTGGCTCATGAGCAGGTCACAGCAAAGAGACTTATCTTACCACAAGAATCTTGTCCCCTCCACGAGCATCGATTGACAGCCCCTGCATACACACACTGGACAGTTTGGGGCATTTATCTGGGTCCTGCAGCCCCTGGAGTGCACTTTTGCCTGGATTGGCAGCTCTGGAAGGAGCTTTAGTTGTAAATGAGAAGGTAGATGTGATACATCGTGGCCTTGAGGAAAGAGATGTATGGCACAGTGTGTAAGGTGTGTTAAGTCTTGTAGCTACAGACCTAGGCTGGAGGTCCCATGGGGAGTCAACAAAGGTCGATAGTGTTTGGGATCGCATGAGGAGTCAGTTGTGTGTTATCCAGCTCACCTCTCTATCCCCCCCCCCCCTTCCCTGCCATGGGACCAGGGACTGAGGGCTGTCTATGGAAGGTCATGGAGATAAGGTTGAATGTTGTTCTGCTGTGGAGATAGGGAACTGCCGCAATTACTGCTGCGTCAATGGAAAGGCCTTTAAATATCTGCTGCTCACTGAGGAGGGGAGGTGGGAACACTTCCTGCCAATTGCTCCCTTGGTGCATTGTAAAAAAATAAATCCCAACAAGTCATTAAAGTTTTTATACAGTTTTCAATCATTTTTTTTTTTCCTGAAAGCATGCTGGTATTTCTGTAATTTTTGCCCAAATGATATTCAGGCTTTTCTTTAAAAAGCCTTTGAGAATCATCTCATTTGATTTTCTGTATCCTATATTTTCATCAGGCAGTTTCATCGGCATGCAGACGAAGAAACTTTACGATAAATACATTATAACAAGTTATAGCTGATGCATTATTGAAAAGTCTCATTGCTCTTCTGTAGAGAATAAATGTTTCTCATGTCAAACAGGCTCTCTGTCTGTTTAATTTATTAGATGTTTCATACCAGAAACCAGTAAAATAAAAAATGGTCAAAAATCTGAATTTCAAGGGATTTCCTTAACTGATCACTGGGAATATTAACAATAGATTGTTTAATGTTCGCACTTTTGAAATTGATCATTTTTAACTAGTGGTGCAGCCCATAATGGCCACAAACTCTGCCTAAATGTTGACCCATAAACATAATTTAGAACATCAGAAAATAGAAAAAGTGGCAGTGTGCCGAGTCCCCTTTTGTTGCTAATCAACAAATGGCAAGATGACTTTGAAAATTTTCACTATGGCAAATAATGCTGCACATCCACCATTCTTTGTTGTAGGACAAAAAAAGCATGCTGGTAGAATCTAGCACTGGGCACTGCAGATAGTCTGACCGACCAGGTGTTGTGTTTTGATGTTTCTGGAGAGTGCTGCTTTTGAATGCGTCAGGCAGATATTTAGATCTCAGCTAAACTTTCATATTGGTGCTCAAACGGGTTTTGAGATCTGAAGGTCAAAATATCGGCTGTGTGAAATCTCATTTCATCCCTCGGTGTTATCTGTATTGTGTGGCTGAAGGACAGCAGTGACTGCTCTGAACGCTGTGGTCAAATGGGACAAATTACAGGTGGCACGGCGCGTCTTCAGTTTGCATACATATGCATGCGAGTATATCCACAGATTGTCTCACGCTGATTTCATTTCTCACATCTTCTCTGTGTTGCTTTCTGTCTCTCTCTCTCTCTCTCAGTCTCCTTCTCACGCCTTAATCTGGGATCTGAGGCAAGGAGGTACCTGAGGTGCTTTAGCTGAGTGAAAATTACATTTACACTGACATGGAGAGGCAGGTCCATCCCTGGAGTGGAACTAAAGTCTGGCTGGTGCTAGCCGCTGTCAAGCATCCATTCTCATAGAAATGTCCCTGGAGGCAGCAGGTTTGCAGCTCACTTTTGAGCAGCTCGTTTGAGGGAGACGTGTCACAATCACCACCGTAGCCTCATTGAGCTGGTCTCATCGTCTCACCTGCAGCCTCCCTACACTTACACATAAACAATGCAGCACAAGTGAAGCATCTACACATCTTACTCTTTTATTTTTTTAACTCGATTGTGTTCAGTGAGATCACTGTCTGTCCTGTCGCAGTTGGAATCTGCTGCACATGTACACGGTTCCCTTTAGTTGTGAACCTGCATTTATTAGCTCATATTCAGTCTCAATATACAAATGTTGTATGTTACTACAGTACATACAGAAAACCCAGACTTTCTGGAGAAAAATGAAAGACACCTGATGTCCATGATGCTGTTAGAGTTTAATACTGTAGTGATTTGCAGTTTACACCTGCACTGATCAATGTTTTTTACATGAACAATGGAACAAATTGTGTTATGTGAAAGGTGTCACTTATAGATAGTAACACTTATAGATGTTACTGATAGTAACAGCAAACTCTGCCGTTCACTCCAGAGTGTTTCGGTCTATTTGGGATCATTGCTTTGTTTTGACCACAAACTCTGCTACCCTTAACCAGATGTCTGCCAGCTGTTGTCAGTTAGTGACTAGCTGGTGAACACAGGAGAGCATTTAGCAGCTAAAGAGTCACACACTTTAGGCTGCAACTAACCGTTGTTCTCATTAGTTATTAATCCATCAATTACTATATTTTTTTGCATTTAATTGATAAATCATTTGCCTTATCATCAGAAAATAATGAAAAATGCTCCTAGATGACATCTTCAAAAATGTTTATCCAAACAGCTCTACAAAGTAGAAACAGCTTGACTGGGTAGTGATCACGAGCAGCCACAGCCACCATGACTGAGCAGACAAAGAAAAGAGCGCCACCTATTGAATCTCCAACTTTATTAATTAATGCGAGGAAAGACCTCACAGTACACTGCGCGACTGAAAAGCAGGTCACAAACTCGACAGAAAGCACTTAGCTCAGTCCAATCAGCAAATGATTGTTTTTTAAATGGTGACCTTATGGATGATCTCTTGAAGGACATGAAAACCTAATCTAGTATTGTTTGAAGAGAGGAGCATTAAGTAGTCAGATTAATCTTTAAATGAATCTGAGGTCAAATCAAGGAGCAAATCTTTGTACCCGCCCCAACACTGCTACTACGGTCAATTGTCTAGCAGTAATGATGCCTTGATGACAGTGCTAACCTCCTCTGAAGAGAGTGGCTGAGACAGATTCACTGCCATAAAGTGACCAATTAGCTCCATGTAGCTCAGATGCTGTGACACAGCGGCGCTCGCTGGGGGCATGTGGCAGACTCTTTAGTCTGATGGAGCTGGAGATGGCCAGCAGTGGTAGCCCAGGGTCAAAGGATCGCTGACAAACAGCTAGATAGTGTCTCTCTCTGGACAGAGGGGACAGCTGCAATGAGCTTGTTGGTATAAATCACACACACACACACACACACACACACACACACACACACACACATGCCCAGTCCCTCCAACATTACCACAGCTGAATCCCACTCCAGTCTGACACTAGAGAGGACAGTCAGGATGGACTATGTCTCTGCCTCTCCATGGAAAATGCCTTACAGTACTGGATGGCCATGCATACATTATTATTTATTCAGCTGTTAGTCATGTTGAGTTCAGGGAGCTCTCTCAGGACAGTATCCAGCTTAATGTTTGTGGGATGGATATTTTCATCTTGCGTATAACCCTACATTTTTCTTCAAATCTACCAATGGCAGGAGATGATTAAATACTTCCCCCAAAAATAGAATTATTTCAAGAAAAATGAAACACTTGGCGTGACTGCCCACAAATGGGAGTGTAAATATTTCCACATATGTGGTACCAATTAATTTCTCACTGGGTAAATACTGTGAGGTATACAACAACAACAACAACAACATTATTTAATATTTCATACTCTGATACTCGACTCTATAATTACAGTGAAAATAGGGTTAACAAAGACAGCCGTCCTGCTCTAGGTCTACACTGTAATAAGGATTATTGTCCTGTATTGTCACTAAATATGATGGGCATTACCTCAGCTGTGATTTTTATGACATTACAACTATAAAGAATTTCACCAGCCCTAACACACATTTTCTTGGTAACCTGAAAGTTTGACTAATAACTGAAACAATCATTTCCAACCCATTGATCATTACTCCAGTAAATCGGACAAACCCTAGACACCACTTGTCGACCCTTAGGCTCGGCTATGAGCACGAGAGATAACGTTACGTTAGCACCATTTAGAAGTCAATAACACTGCACATGCTTGACAAACAGTAAATATAATTTGACAGTATGTTCAACAGGTGCTTGGTGGGTTATCTCTGGGCGCTCTGGCTTCCCTCCACTTGAACAGAAGGTTTCTTGAGACAAGTTTGTGGAGAAACGATATCCTAATGAAAGCAAATGATTATTTCGATAATTAATTAATGATTAAGAATTATGTTCACTTAATGTTCATTTGTTTGAAAAATCAACAGCCAAGTGTGACCACTTGAACATGTGTTATTAATTGACAAATGAGCAGTGTGCACACACAGTTTATAGCAGCCACATGAGTGTGGAGTCTTTACAGAATGGATAGTGCTCCTCAGTGAAGAAGGCACAAGCCATATGCTCCTAAGATACAGTAAGCTGGAGAGGTAAATCATCAATTGCATGCTCCAACTTGGAACACGCACAAAAATCGATCAAAAACAATTGCTTCTAAATCTCTTTGTTCAACCTCTTTCTGGGCACTAAAGCCTGGATCAAGAATGACTGTAGTATTCTGAGGCATATGTTAAAGGGGGCAATGAGACAAAGGTCAGTGGGTTGTTAACACCATTACTTTGCTTGTTTCCTAATCAGGGTGAAAACAAATCTGTGATGAATGGCTTCCCTCCCCCTCCCTCCCTCCCTCCCTCCCTCCCTCTGTCTCTGCCGCTCTGTGGTCACTGTGTACACTAAGTGGGATGGCTAATAAGTCCCTGTTGGGTTACATGGCTGCATCCCTGCTAATCACATTTTTTTTTTTAGACAGAATCCTCAAAGTGTGCCCTCTTGTCTGATGCTCATTTGTGCCCAGCGGGGGCTCTGTCCATGGATGAGCACGGGCTAGGGGTAGACTGGTTTGAGTTAGAGCTACTCCATTCAAATTATCTGACTGTTTATTTCAGTATGTGGTGTGGACAGCTGTTTAAAAACCTGATAAATTAACATCAGACAATGGCATTATGATGTGCAACCATTATATATAGAAACTAACTTGCAATGGAGACACACATGACCATGAATTATTCCACGAGATACTGCACCTCACCCGTAGGGTTCCATCTAACAATTCACTTCAATATCTGCCACTAATCTGAGAGACATGTCGATAGACGATAGAAAAATGTCCGAAAATAGTGAACCATGTCCATCACAGTTCTCCCAGAATCTGCCCTCAAATGTCAAATGTCATTTATTGGCCAGCCGACAGTCTAAAGCCCCGAGAAATTCTGTTTATTATCACAGGAGAAAGAGAGAAGTAGCAAATATTCAAATAAATTTAACACATGAATGTCTGTCACTTCCCTTAAAAATAAATTGATCAAAATAGTTCCTCAGTAATTTTCTGTCTCTCAGCCCATCAGTTAATTGACTAATCACGTCAGCTCTACTTGCATGTTTACAGTAGACACATGACTCCCTCACGATGCTACCAGTGTGGTGTATCTTTTAGCATAATGAAATGATTCATTCCTGCTGGTTGTAGTCTGTTGACAGAAAGCACAGCCACACAGCCTGAAAATGAGGAAATAATGGAAGACTTAAAAAAGTACGAATAAAAGGTGTGAAGCGAGGACAAAATGGCAGCTCAGTGGTCGGCTTTGCAGCCACCTTCCAACAAGAGGGTTCAATCACGCCTTTCACGCCTAATCACTCATAATAAGCAGGTATAGAGGGTATAAAATACTGAATGTGTAATCCCATTACCTCTAGTTGGAGTCCAGCCAGGGAGCTTTGTTTAATGTCATTCCACTTTTCTCTCTCCCCTCATTTCCTGTTAGCTATCTGCTTTCTATTAAAGTCATAAAATTCTACAAAAATGACTAAGCAGCTAAAGAGGAAGGATTTCTGGAGTTGAATCTAGAAGCATTTGTCTCCTACGGTGTGTTTTTATCGTGATTTTATTTATGGGAAACCTTAAGGCTACTGCCTACACAGTACATTTGGAATTTAGCCTGGTATTTTGATATATATATTTTATTTTAGTCACATGAGCCTGACACTAGATCAGACCACCTCTATTACCACATGGCTCAGAGTACCATTTTGCTGCGATTTTGCTAAACAGGCAGTGGATTGACACGAGTTTATTACCCCTGTTTAACAGATTAAATAGCTGACGAATCGAGTGCACATCCCAGGGGATTTCATTTACTCAAAATAAGCTCGGATCATCATCTTTTTTTTCATCTTATTAAGAGAATTGCGATTCCCATCATGGTCATCACCATCATGCCACCGGAGAAATTGCTGTCTGCCTGTTTCCTTATATTGGAATGATGGTCCAGATTGAGAAATACAAGCCTCCTCCTCCTTTTCACTACATATATGAGTCAATTGGCTCTAGTCTCACTGTAGCTGGAGGGGAGAGGGGTGTGGGGGTGGTTGGATTGACTATGGATGGGACCTTCATTGATCACAACATGGAGGGGGATGGGGGAGAGCAGAACAGTCAGAGTGAGCTGATTATGGTAATGCTTCAACAGATCGATTAAAGGGATGTGCGTTTGAGGCACAGGAGCTCCAATAAATCCTCCATTCTACCCTTGCTCGCGGTGAAGTGGGTTAGATTCCTCAGCATGACCAAGACTGGAAGACTTGTGCAGAATACCAAACAGCAGCTGTGGACAAACACATCAAAAGTGACTGCATTACACCAAAACTGGTATATACAAATTTGATGAACGGAGGAACAAATGTGTGCCAACTTGTGAAAAAAAAGCTAGCTTGCTCACATCTGCATTTAAATTTCCCTCCGTCTTACGCAAAAAGGAAGACTTGCTTTCAATAAGTGGAAAACTCTCAATCTTTTTAGTATCAAATACTCACCACTTGTAGGCTTTGAAGGAACAATTTGACATTTTGGGAAATATGCTTATTCACTTGGAATGAATTGAAGTTGGAGCTGGGAGATGGTTATCTTACCTTAGAGCATAGAGAATGGAAGATGGGAAAACAGCTGGCCTGGATCTGTCCAAAGGTATACAACCCACTAACACCATCTAGTAAATGTACTAATTAAAGGGTTACATCTTGCCAATACATGAGCTATATAAAAAGAAAGTGTAAAACCAAGAAGTTGTTGTTTTATTGGACTTAACTCACCAGAATCACCTGACTCCTGATTTTCTCAACTAACTCAACACAACACAAGAAAGTGAAGAAGCTGTCTTGCTCTCCCACTTCTTCTTCCTTCATGGAGGACAACAGCAGTTATGGTTAAGGCTTGTCTACACAGGAGCCGTCTCAGGCACATCTGACAGAACAGACACGTGTAACCACATCCTAAAACATAACTTTACCGTTCAGATCTATTTTTGTATGTGTCTTAATTACAGTGATTGTGTGTTGGGCTCTTAGCGCTGCCAAAACACAGGTGAGCTGGACTTCATTCTGTGCCTGAACACGTCTGGTGTAGACACAGAGGAGTGAAATCAGAGCTGCCGCTCTGCTGCCTTTGCTATGCAGCCTGTGTGGATATTATGTTAGAGGTCTTTATGGGTCCAATAGTTTCAGTTGGATCTGGAACAGACATAAATTGATTTGATCCAAACAGAGACCTGAGGACAGTCACCTGGTCTATGACTCGTGGATGGTTTGAGCTTTTCCAAAATGCAGTCAAACCAAACAGACCCCAAAAGAGAGGGACCAGCTCAATGCAGAGGTGGGGCAAAGTCATTATTTTGTAAGTCTCAAGTCCTGTGAAACCCTAAGTCAAGTTCCAAGCTCAGACTAAAAGTCACAGTCCAAGCCCAGGTCAAGACCTACTTGTCCAAGCCCAGGTCAAGTTCTAAACAAATCCTAAAGAAGTCCTTAATTTTCTGTCTACTCCTCTGCACTGCCAAGCACACCTTTGCCAAGTTGTTGGCTGATGTAGAACTGGTTCAAAATCTGTTGTCAAGAAAACAAGTTAATTCACAACAGCCTTTTTGTGGCTTGAGGAGTCAAAAGTCCAAGTTAAATTACAAGTCATTGGTCAAAGTTTGTCAAGTCAAATCTGAAGTCATCAAGTTCATGAAGCAAGTCTTCAAGTTACATGACTCAAGTCCACAACTGTGGCAGGATGTGCCACCAATCAGCAACCAAGATTAACAGAGATAGAACCAGGCCTTACATGGACTCAATTATAATGAATAAAACTTTGGTTGGAAGGGTTACTAGGTTGGTTATTGGGAACGGAGTGAATACCTGTTGTACAACTATCAAAATGTCCATGTAACTTGTATGTAATGTAGCTTCTTAGTCATTGTGTTGCCATAAAACATTAAACCATAGATGTTTAATCACTTCTGTTTTGTCTCTGAAGAAGCAACCCACAAACATCTGAGCCAGTTTTTAATGGAGGATTCTTGTGGCTGTAGATAAATGATGATAATAATACTAGTAATAATAATATGTTAATATGTTATTGTTAATGATATATCTCCAGCTATGACTGTATTGAAGGAACACAGCCATTACTGAGTCTAAAATGTGGAGGCAAAAATTTGAATAAAGCCAATGTTATGTGACTAAGCGCAGTGGGCGTAAGCTTTATCCTTGGTGGGTTTGGTGAATACACTTATTCTTGTTTTTTTTCTGGCATTCATACAGTTACACACATCAGTTTCTAGGAACAGTTCAATGCAACCTTGTCTTTAACTGAGGCGCTTGGTGTAAACACTTTTCAGGAGCAACACTTCAGAACACCTCACCTCCACATCCTGACTTGTACAGTAGCTCCATCCGGCTGATCAGTTACTAAAGGCGTTCCTCTTACTCTTCTGTATTTAATGTACAAACCGTGTACATATTTTGAGCTGAAGGTAACATAAATGTACCTTCACAGACCACATGCACTCATTTCAGACCCACAAAAACGATTAATATATGAGTGTAATAAACTTTTTCATTTTTGGCAGCGAGTTCATCATCAGCCCAATGGGATAAAGATGACCACCAAAGCCATTACAGTTTTATTTGGTGCACCCGAAGGATTAGTGAGAAGGGATTAATATGGTAAAAGGAGGCCATAAATATACGGCACTCTCTTTCTCTCCTTTTTCTCTGCTTTAATTTCCTTCCCAGATCTGCTAGGTTTGCCCTAGCAATGCCCAAGGGCATTTTCTAGGCAAGTGGTTTAAGTGATAGAACACACCACTGAGGACAATCACATAGTGAGACTAAGCTAATGGTAGCTTAAATACATTTAAGCTAAACAACACTTCTTTTCTATACCTGTTTTTTTCACATATTCATATTTGAAATTGCTGTATTAGTCAACAAAATGGCTCCACAATTGACAACTAACACCTCTTTTAACCATGTAGCACCATCTGATTGTTCTTAACTTCATTGGATCATGATATGCCATGTTATGTTCTCAGTGCAGCCTTTGCCTTTAAACACAACGTTGCGTGATGAATTGTGTGTTGTTGTGTTTTCCTTGGCTGTGTGTGTGTGTGTGTGTGTGTGTGTGTCCCTGTGCATCTTGACTGGTTGGCTGCCTCTCTGCTGCAGGGTTCAGCAGGAAGCAGTCAGCTTGTTGCATCATCTACCATTGCGACGGGACTGTAGAAGCCCCATTATGTTGTTTAGACGTGCATGTGTGGAGATGATTCATCTCCAAAGCTCTTTTCTTTCTCCTCGCCGTGATTTGTCTTTGCTACACAGACTGCGGCGGCCCCTGGATCCCTCTAGCGTTTCATTCATTTACACAGGTGTGTGTCGGTGCGAGGCGTTCAATGCCACTCTGTAGGAGAAGTCCTATAGACGCCCTGCCTGTGTTATATTATCATTAATGAGCAGCTCTCAGACCACTCGAGAACTTGCATCATCATGCTCACGAGAAGATGTAATATTTACACTTTCCTGGGGGTTGATCAAATCACATATGAAAATTTAATTACGTCTGCTTTTTTGAAAAATCTTTGAAATCTTAACAGTTTGATCTCTGTAGAAGAGGAGGTTGAGAGGGTGGTTAATCATGTTCCCAAGTGGAGGTCTGCAGCCAGCCATCCCACTGTAGCATGTCGTACTCTGGTTTCGCTCATGAATGACTCCCAGCTCCCCATAGTCATGCATATTCATGAATACCCATGTTGTTGTAAAGGCATTTAACACATGAAGCTCCCGCTAGCCCTGTACTTTGCCAGTGGAGGGAAATTGTTACTCAGATTCATCAGCAAGTTACCATGGAGACACTTAGACAGCACGAGCTATACCTTCTTGTCACTGAATCATAAATGGGAGGAGGCACCATGGGCCAGGATATCTCACTGGTTATTACTATCGACTAACACACGCTGTAAATCACAGAAAGGAGACAAGATGCACAAATCTCCTGTGTGTCTACACGTGTGTGTGCGTGTGTGTGTGTGTGTTACAGTAATTGGATTCATCACGGCATGAGCATCACCTGTTAAGGTCACACTCCACAGCATAATTATTTCATTCCGGTTAATTTGTCGAGTTCACCTCTTTGCTTCACTCTGTTTTATGGCATACCTTATATGAGATCAATCCTTGGCCTTGGCTTGCCAAAACTCAGAGATCGTCATAAACAGCACACACCTGGTAAATCAAATAGTGACTGAAATGTAATTGAATGATTCAATCTGCGAAGCACACACACCAGTTCACATTAATTTCACCTCTGAGCCGAATCTCATATTACAATCTGAAAAGGCCCAAAGAGACCGCAATTGTTCTACCCCCTCTCTCTTTGAAAGGAAATCTACTTTAATCACATTGTTCGAGTGGAATGCACACTTTCTGGGTAAATGTGCTGCTCTGACAGCAGCGCAAGGGACGGGCAGAGTTGTGACATTTGATATCAGTGCAGTACAATTGTTTTTGGCTCGAGACACGGTGTCTGAAATAACATCATCTGACAGGTGGAACAGAGGTGAGAAATTTATAGCGAAATTAGTGGCTCGACATGACCTTGATTGCATAGTTGTCTTGTCCTTTTTTTTTTTCCCCCGTTGGCCCACTGACCCAAAAGTAGTAAAGGCTAATGTGGGAGGAATTGAACACGGACCTCTTAGATGCACTGAATTAAAGGGGAGTTCATACATTTATCCATCCGGCAGTCCAAATAGAGAAGACAGGACCCCTCGGCCTAATCTAAAGTTATGACTCTGTTTCACCTCTCGGGCTGTGTGAGCACACCCACTTTGTGTGATAGCCAACTGTTATTGCTGCACCAAATGACCACCCATTAATCCTGTCTCTCTGCCCTACAGCTGAATCAAACTCGAGAAGCGTGAGCGTGGGAGACAAAATGTGGCGATAGTAAAGCATGACCTAGACCAACTCCCAAAGCACAGCGTGGCTTCTTTTGTGTGTGTGTGTCTGTGCATGTGTGTGTGTGTGTGTGTGTGTGTGTGTGTGTGTGTAAAACCCTTACTCAAAGGCATATTGTTATGGACCTGATCTCCCCTTGGGATTCCAGTCATGCCGGTTCAGGCTTCTTCACAAACAGGCCAATTATAACTCATTCAGCAGTATTCAGAGCGATCATGTTGGTGAATAAACAGGTAATGAATGGTTTAGACGGTGAATGAATACATGAATAGATAAAAAGGCTCGGGGGTTTGTCATTGGCTCTCGCTGGAGAGAGCACTTGCTGGAAAGCCATTTCCTCACCTTAAATGGATAAGAATATTAATGTTATTTTCTTCATGACATGCTCGCACCTATACTTTGCTCATTAACATCGAGAGAGTGGAGACACGTTGCCATGTTTTCATCACTGATTTCTTCCAACACAACACAGTGAGCTATCAGAAAAACACTTTTAGAATATTATTTACTTGTACTTCCACATATCAAGCTAAACTGGAATGTCACTGAAATGTAAATGGAAGATCAAAGATGAACTCAAACCCCCCCCCCAACTATAACTAGACTATAAATATTGAATTTTATTAAAGGGTTGGGTTATCCAAACTGTACAACGACATATTCTCTCAAATACCCCTGGTGGTATCCAGCCGTGCAGATAGTTTCAGTTTTATTTCTTCAGGCTTTAAGAAATCCCCTAGAATATCTACCACCACTGTAATAGAATGGCAGTCTGATAAGAAGAAACAGAGGCTGCGGAATGGGTTATTACGAGCAGCTGAGGTGGATTTATATAGCACAGAATTGATGAGCATTGATTGCACGACAGTAGTCTCACTAATAAAGCACATTTCATGCAAAGATGCAGCCCAAAGTGCTTAATAAAAAAAAAAAACCAACACAATACCAATAATAGCAATAGCATTAAATGGGAGAAAAACAAAAACACTTACTCACATAATAATCACAATACAACAAAACATTAACAATGATACTAGCAAAGTTAGCTCAATTAAAAAGGCAGGTCTTTTCATTTCTCTTTAATAATTCCAAAGGGGTTTGCCATTCTAAGATCCAAAGGGAGGGAGCTCCACAGTTTAGGGCCATGAAAACAGAAAGCGACCTCACCAGATCTCTTGTGGGACACTTAAGGAACTTCTAAAAGAAACTGAGTGGAAGATCTGAGGGTTCTTGTTGGGACATAAAATGAAAGGCACTCGCTGATATACAGTTTGAAGGTGCTAAGGCTTTGTAGATAAGTAAAAGGACTTTAAAATCAATTCCAAAAGATAAGGGCCAGTGCAGTGCGAGCAGACGGCTAATAGGATTTTTTTTTTTTCCTGGCTGCAGTTTTCTGAATTAACTGTAATTTTCTTGGAGACATTTAGGGAAACCAGTTCAAAAAGTTGCAATAATCTGATTATAATAAAAGCATGTATCAGCATTTCAGCATTGTTTAAAAAAAATGATGGAAAATGTTTTTGTGACCTTTTTAAGATGGCTAATAAAATCAAGATCAGAGGCTAAAGACACCCACAGATCTGTAATATGTTTGGATTAGCTAACAGGCTAGCAAACAGTGAGTTTAGTCTCAGTTAAAGCACGACATGGCGCCTACATCCGTCTATAAAATAAAAACTAGCACTGCTGTTAAGTCTCCGCTTCAAGTAGGAGGCCAGCTTTAAGTTTGTCACAACGATTAATGATTTAGGAGGTGTTATTTCTGTCATTTGATTTAAAACAACCTGTGCTGCTTAATTGATCTCATTTGCCAATTTCCTACCTGAATGTAGCCTTTGTTTTGGCTCAGGTACAGGAAAATCATGCCCCTGTTCTTAATCATGCCCACGTAGCTCTTATCTCTCCAACTGGGTATCAACAATGAATGAACACCCAAGCAGACCTTTTTGAATTGCTGAAAATTGTAATGGCGATATATTCAGAGGACTTGAACCGAGCTGATACAGTAAAGGTCAGTGTTATGTAATTTGTGGTCGTGACAGCATTAAAACCTGCTTATCTTTCCACAGTCTATCCCTCACAATCCCATTCATTCAACACCAAAGTTGGAGACCAGAGTTTGCCCCCCATCACAGATCTGGTATAAATAACTGTCCTATTTATTCACTGTGTTGTTTAAAAGTGTTTTAGGTGCTCAAACCTCACCAAAAGAGAAGCTACCAGCGTGGCTCGATACCACCAGAGGCAACTATGAATGTGTTATTTTGTGATTTGGCTGAACTGAGCCTTTGAAAACAAATGGGCGATGACTCAGGCAAATGTTATTTCTTTATGTGCACCAAATAGTTTGGTTATCATTACAGTGCTGCATGGAAATATGTACTTTCACAGACCAGAGACAGCACGTACTGAGTCACACTCATGTCTGCCCTCGCTAATAATGGGCATGTAGGCTACACTGACGTGGCATCGGGAGGCTGATGAGACAATACGCTTCTGGATACGGGGAAAGCTGACAATGGCCAACGACGCTCTGCAGAGACAGTTGTATTTTTGTATTAATTACCTCTGAAAATCTGTGAATTTCCACTCTAAGATCTGCTCTGTCTCAAAGACCTGGCTGCCTCTGGCTCACAATCAATCAGCCTGCAGCTGCTGTATTAGTTATGCTTTTACACACGAGCAAATTCATTCATTTGTGATCCACAGTGCCTTTTTAATCAGCCATTGTTGTCCATCTGTTGCTGCCTTTTGAATGTTTTTGTTAAGAAACAACCCTGTGATGTGACAGTTTGAGTCAGAGCTGGCTGAAGAGAGTGTAGCTGACAGCTGAAGCACAGCTCTTCCTCCACAAAGAGCTTGATTTCCTGCTTCAAATCCCCCCCGCCCCCTCCACCCCCACCACCCCCACCCCAACACAACCTGTCTTGAGGAAACAGGCTCTTGTTGGCATGGCAACCGTGTGGTTTAATTTCTCTTGATAAGTAATGCTAACAACGCTACGACATCATAATGCTCAAGAGGAAATGCCTTTTAAGCACCAAGCATGGCAATCACTTTTGTAGAATTATGTTCCCTTGTTTATATTTCTGATGTCAGGCAACATAAATACGTTCAAACCTCAAAAGTAACTCCGGCGGAAGCGTGTGCACGAGGTTTTGCTAAATGTTGCTTGCCTGTGATTTATATAAAGCATCAGTGGTAGAAATGACCCCCTGAAGTTTC
Organism: Pempheris klunzingeri; assembly: GCF_042242105.1. Taxonomy (NCBI): domain Eukaryota; kingdom Metazoa; phylum Chordata; class Actinopteri; order Acropomatiformes; family Pempheridae; genus Pempheris; species Pempheris klunzingeri. The sequence goes on from NC_092023.1 coordinate 26,050,441, forward strand.
CTGATGTCTACCTATTTGTCATGGTCACTGTGTCTTTGACCACGTCTGTGCTGAGGAGGACTGCCAAAGATTACAACAAAAATTATGCAAATCTCCCATCGTGCTCGTCAGCAGTTCTTCTCGGCTGGAGCCGAGCTCAGCAAGATGCCCTTTGAGCTAAATTCATTTCATTTATAGTTAATTTTCAAGTTGCCGCCTGCACAAATAAATAAATTTATCTCTCCCACAGATATATCTACAAAGGCACAGAGCTGTAGCCTTTTCTAATTTTGGATTATACAATTAAAAAAAAAAACACTCACTGGCACTCGTAATTTTCACCTCTTTGTCTAAACAAATTCGACAGTAATCCCCCTGTGAAGTCAAGGAGCCGTGCTTTAGCGTGATGTTTATGCTGTGATTTGGTGGCTGCCCCGGGTCAAACGCCGCTGCCGTGTTGTGCCCTGCAGGCTGTTTTGCAGCTTTGTGGTTCTATCAAGCGGGGCCGCGCATCATGGAGCAGGTGGAGGAGGACGGGGGAGGGGCGGGGGAGGTGGACGAGGGGGAACAGCCTGAAATAGGAGGTGACTGCTGACATTCACCTGGATGCCCTCTGTGAGGAAAGGAATAAGTGGGGGGGAAAAAAAAAGGAAAAGGAGAGAATGATCCCGAGGCTAGAGCGAGAGACGGAGGGGACTGTGTGATTGTGGCTACTATGGCTACAGTATGCTGCCCTGCTGGAGATGGAGGGGCTTGGGAGAAGGTCAGACGGCTAAGGTATAACCAGCTAAATCAACTCTGAAGCGTGAGATCCCCCGGCGGTGTTGGGGTTGAGGAAATGTAGCTGTTTAGGTTGCTCAGGAGGAACATAGATTGTCGCTCAGAACGGGACCTTGTGTGCGCCGTGGCTTGTAGCACACCCTCTGGGCTGTAAATCCCTTTGATACGCCACATAAAAGAGGATAAAAGATGTAAAAAGAGATGAGGAGACAAGTATAGGAGATAAGATTTCTTTCTGTGAGTTGTAGGCCTTGAAAACATTTCCCCCCGGGGATGAAGGTCGCCTGGTATCTGTGTTCGCCGTCTGAGAAGGGGCCCCTCGCATGGCGTGCTGGCCCCACGTTTAACTCACTTGATTGTCACAGAGGCTCAAAATCTCTCTCCGCCTCTATCCCTGATGTCTGTATCTGGTAACACGTTGGAGACGGACTGCCAAGCCGAAGCTGTTTTGAGAAAGGAAATGATGCAACATAAATTTCAAGGCAAGGATTCTCTGTCTTCCTTCCTCTCCCCACACACACACACACACACACACACACACACACACACACACACACACACACACACACACACACACACACACACACACACTGCGGGATGAAAATCAATAGCTTTCAAGAGTGAGTCAATGCAGAAACTAATAGCTAACAAACCCGATGCTGTAAAATCACCACCGGCTCCTCGCACACACGTTGGGTGTAATGTAAAGGAATTGTGCTTAAGCGAGCGTTGCTCTTTGTCACCTGCGCTGAATTATTTTCCGAGAGAATAGAAGAGCCGGGAGGATCAAAACAAGCCAGACTCTTGTATCTGTGCCACAAAGCCTGTCATCACCGGGGCTCCCACATTTCACAAACAGCACACAGCTGCAGCCAGCGCAAGAAACACACGAGTGGACAAAGGAGCTCTTGTTTAACTTGATCAAGAAATGTGGCCCTGTTCCCCCGTCAGCATTGATTGAGGCTGAATGTCTGACTAAGCAGCTCCCCATTAACAGTAAGGGCACTTTATGTGCATCCACATTCATCTTTGGCAGGAAGCTTCCCTCCCCTTTAGGCTCAAAGTGCTGATCCTCTCACACTGGAGGGTGATGTGATTGAAAGCTGAACAAAACAGACTTCATTAGGAGGGGACCCCCCACCCCACCCCGCCCCGCCCCGCCCCGCCCGCCGTGCGACACTACCATTACCTTTACTGTGAGCACATATCATCGGTCTGGTCATCAGCTGGATGCATAAGTGTGTTGGGGTTTGGGGGAGGGGGGCATTAATGTGTCAGTGACCTCAGTTGTTGTGTTGACTGGCCTTTGCGACTGCACTGGAGCTCCTCTTCTCTGTTTTTACACATAAAGTACTGAGCACAGTCGGTGCAGCTACATCAGCTGATGGGATGCATGGAGTGGGCTGTGAGGGGGCCACATGTGGAGCTCCTTTTATGCTGACAGCGACACTTTGGAAGCTTTTTTTATGATTAAACCTGATCTCTTGGCAGGGTTAAGTGCTGCCCGTCCTGTCCAAAGTGCAGACTGTCACCGGTCCGCACACCCTTGATCAACACTTGTGTCCACCAGGGGCATCAATCCGCTCAACCTGTGGCAAAGTTCCTGCAGCTGATTTTAACAAGGATCCTGATTGGGGCACAGACAGGAGAGGTGCAGACTCCTAACTGCATATGTGTCATTTATTTACTCTGCAAAATGATTAGCTTTAAATCAGAACCCACCAGAAAACAACTCTGCTGCAATTTTGGGGTATGGCTGATGAGGGGGGTGTGGGTGGAGGGGGGTGGTGGTTGGGGGGGGCGTTACAGCAATAAAAAATAAGTTTACAAGATCAGTTTGGATTCACTTGTGCTCAAAGATGGCGAGAGCCTACACCTTGACATACCCAAGCCAAGCCTTTCTGCTAGAAACCCCTTTTCCCCAAATGTTGCCAGGGATGGTTCTGTCGGGGTTTCTCCGGTGTTTATAGTCGGTGAAAAGAAGATAAAGTCAGACCGGTTGTCTCTTTAAATCAAGCTGCAGTGTTGATGTGCCCTCAAGCTGAAATGGTAAGAACCATTTCCACCTCTGCGGCAGGGAGCCTGACCAAATAGGCGCACTAGAGCGCTTCAAACGTGATTCTCATTCCCTTGGTCACTTGTGGTCTGTAGTCGCCTCCACTCCTGGAAAGGAAGGCGATTTGTCAGTCTTTTTTCTATGGGAGTTTGTTGGCTTTTTTTCTTTCCTGCGCATCCCGGAGACATTATTTAATTTTTATTTTCTCTTTTTTTTGTTTCATCCGCAGAACTCAGTGGCAGTCGCCTCAATCCATTTACCGCTGGCTGGTACGCCTATCTCCTCCTCTGCGTTGCAATCTGTTGATAACTCCACTTGCAAGCTGCAGTTTATTGTGTTTCGCAATGGGAAACTCTTTCCTTGCACGGGGAATTCGTCAAATCTCGCAGATGACGGGAAGCGTAGGAGCGTTTCAACACCAGTTGCTTTCACCAAATTAGGTAAGAGGAAATCCATTTTTATCATCATGCCTCTGTGATGTCAAGGCTGTACTGTATCGCCGACTACATGCTTACACACACACACACACACACACACACACACGCACAGTCTGTCGGCTTGCTCTGCGCAACATGTTGACACGCACGCTTCACGGACCAGCGTGTGTGGTGCCAAAAAAAATAAAACTCAAATGACTCTGCTTGTGTTTCTGTGCCTTTCATCTCAGCGGTGGAGAGCACTGCATCGGTGTTCACAGCACACGTGCACTTCACTGCTGCATTTCACTTTCTGGGAGGAAAGAAAAAAAAAAAAAGGATATTTATTAAATTAAAGTTGATCCACAACACTTCACACACCAGTCTGGTCAACTGCAGTAATAGTCTGACACTTGGTCTACGTTATGCTGTCACGCGCGTGTGTGTGTGTGTAGATGTGTGTTGTGTATGCAGGAGTTTATATGTAGATGCGCGCGTCCATGTCCACGCTTCTTTTCCACCGGAGCACTTACAGACTTTCCACTTGGTTTCCTTAATTGAATGCCTTGCTTTTTTTTTTTTTTTGCAGATGGGTGCAGCCTCGGGAGCGGCGTGCACTCCGTTACTATTGCTCTCAGGCACTTCGCACTGGGTGTAGACCCCACCGCAGCCTATTGGGATTTTGACCTGCTGGATGGACACGGTGGCTGGAGGGCAGAGGGCTGCCACATAACAGGCTCCGGGGGCAACACGACCACTATTCATTGCACCCATCATAATAACTTTGCTGTGCTAATGGTGAGTAGTCTACTGTGTGGTACCGGTGTCATTCATTTTAGCACAACCATGCCCCCCCTACATAACGAGTCTTTCACTGCTTAGGGCCTATTATGGATCAAATGCATCTTTTTTCCTCCACCATGGAATAGATGGAGTCACGTGTTTTAAGAAGCACTTCATGCAGGGACCTTTAAAAGCATCCGTTATTGTTGCTCTTCAGCGGAGGGAGAGGATTTGTCAAATGCGCTACTGGGATTTATTGGCTTATATGCGCTACATATAATTCCTACCCCCCCCCCCCCCACACACACACACACACATACACATACACACACCCCCACCCCACCCCCCTCCTATATCCTGGAAATGAGAAGTTGCGTGTGTTGTATAGTCTGCCACCTTTTTCCAAAAAGCAGCACAGCAGCTGAAATAGAGGCGATGCTCAGGAGAAGGAGCGCCTCGTCAGGAGCTCTTCCCCTCCGAGCGCAAGTGGTTTGCTAATTGGCTGCAACCATCGCCGACCAAAAATGTTGGACTGCAAAGCATAGCATCGTTCATTTGTGTTGCTCAAGTTGGTCTCGACGCCGCCGAGATGCCTTCTCCCGACGACGTCCTCCTGTTCAAATTGATTTCATGAGGATAACACCAAAAGCGCAATGGCATCGCATCACCCAGTCGCTCCATAGAGCCGCTGCGCCTGGTCCGCTTTTTTTGGATGAAAAGAAATCCTCCGGATGTTTACCGAAGAGTGGGATTCGTTAGACTGGGAGGTCAGTTCTCGGTAGAGCATGAAAAGTGTTGTGCTTTGAGATGTCGGTGCTTTCCGAGTTGCCTTTTTTTTTCACCTGCATATTTTATGAAGCCGCTGTTCAATTCCGTTGTTGTTCGTGTGTGGAAATAAGCTGGCTCGGGGAAAAAAAAAAAAAAAAGCCGCATAGGAGCGAGAAAGAGTGGGGCACATGGGGGGGGGGGGCGGCATACAAAAAAGGCATGGGGTGCTCTGAGGGAGAGAGTGGGTGTCTGTGGAGAATACTAAGCTGTTATCAGATGGAGAGCAGATGTCACATTGTCATTGTGCGTGTATTTGCTATCAAACACGGGCTTGGGGAGGCGCACCGTCCATGGGCATGCTGTGGCTGTCGGGATAAAGCGAAATCGGCACATTTTGTCAGATTTCCTGGCTGCAGATTGATTTGAACTTCAAGACACGTCCGACAAGTAGGAGGTAGTCATAGCGATGGTGGAAAGCCGTCACAGGAATGCTCACGTTCTGGTCTTACGCGAGCGTTTGCGCCGGGGCTTGCGCGTCTCCTAATGCAGTCACCACACCCGCCTGGTCTCTGCAGTGCCCGAGAAAAGGACCCTTATTTACGGACTCGTGACATCATTCTCCTGTCGGCCTCGTCTAAAATACTGTATATTGCAACAATGACCCTTTATAGCCTGGGGCGGCTTGTGCAAGTACCAGACCTGTTGCATAATCTTTTCATGTCAAACTGAGAGGAATCGCCTACCGTCAGACAGCAAGTTGACCATTTTTAATTGATAGTATTTACAAGTGAGGAGCCTCCATCCGTGGCGCCCTCGTTTGTAACTCATGCAGCCAAAGCACTGAAATAACACTGGAGCCCCTGCTTTGGTGTTCTGAAGGGAAATCAGGTTAACAAGTTGCAAAGTGCATTTGACCAAAGTTAGACATGTCAGCTGCTGCCACAGTGTTCCAAAGGGTGACAGGGGTGTTTGCATTTTTGCTTTGTCTGGCCATGAAGCATGCTTTGTGTGATTTCAGCAGTTCCATCACAGTGTAATACGGCTGCATCACCTTCCTTGCTTATACATGATACAGCTGAATTCCTCCTTTAGATCAGCTGTCTGCAGCACACAGTGTAAGGAGCCATCTCATGGTGCAGCTGTGCTGGTGAGTGGACTGACAGGTTAGCCACAAAGCATGACAGCTTTGAAAGACTTTGAAAGATGAATTATGTAACAAAATCTTTTCAGAAATTCTTTACGTACAGCACTGATGGGGCTTCTTGTCAGTCTCTGTGTGTGTGTGTGTGTGTGTGTGTGTGTGTGTGTGGAGATTATTAGTCTACAAATAGCATGACAACCCAATACAACTGTCCCTGTGGACTAAGGTTTGGGATATAGAAAGTACTTTAATGGGAATCTCTTTGACTTGGCTCAAAGAATCACATGGTAGAGAATCTCTCTCCTCTGGCTTTGTGATCAGGATGCCAAATAACCCGCTTGGGACAAAATCTGTGTGGAAAAACTCAACAGCAACACCCCCTGATGCTTTTGTTTGGACACCCACATACTCACTCACACACACACACACACAGTTGGTAGGTGTACTAAATACATCGTCTTGTTTTTCTTGCATCAGAAAGCAGGTGAACGACTGACCTGTTACACTAAAACTAGTCACACAGATTGTTTCCCGTACTGAAAGACAGCACGCCCCTCTGTTGGATTCATCTTTCCCCTGCGCACAGCTGAACTTGAAGCTGTTAGAGAGGGGCCGTTCCAGATTTCAGCACCAGGGACAGTTCCCATGCATTTTCCCGTCTCCCTCCTTCTGTCCCGCCTCCCCCACCCCTCCCCCTCTCTGCCTCCCGTAGGCCTGTGTCCGTCTGAGGGGAGGGCTGACTCACTCGTTTACAGCAATGCAGCCTCATCATCTGTCTTCATCACAGTGACAAGCCTCACCCCCCCACCCCTTTTAACCCCCTCCAAAAGACACTCATCTTCTCTGGAACCACACTGTTGGTTCTCACTGTCTCAACAGTAACTAATTATTTCATTCATTTATTTATTCATGTAATCATTCATTGAGGTAACGACGTAGAGTCTATGCATTTGACTGTTGCAACACTCCATAGTGTTTAATATGCAGGAGCAGATCATTAGAAGGTAAGGCACACGGTGGGGGTGGCAGGCTTTTGGAAGTACCCGATCATAACAGAGGCCTTAAAGCAGTGTTTCTCAGCCCGTGCCCTTTGGACCCACTGCCCTGCATCTTTTAGATGTGAACACTCATGTGACAGGCGTTGGCTGAACATGGTAGAGTCTCATACAGTGTTGACGTAATTGCGGATGAAGGCGTTCGCATTTGAAAGTGGACAGTAATGGTTATTGTTGATCACGGTGTGCAGGGAAGAGAAGGGGAAAAGACGGGCGAAGAGAAGAAGGGGAAGAACAGGTGGAAGGTGTGTTCACACTCCCATAGAAGTACCACTACATTCATGTACACATATGAGAAGTAAAGTGCTGCATTCAAAATCTTAAGTCTTAAAAGTAGAAAAACAGCTTCTGTGACCTTATGTGAAGTTTAGTTGGGAAATTTCTCTTTTGCTGAAACTCTGAAACGTGACAAGGGGACACAACCTTGCACACAGGAGGGATCACAAGTCAAAACATTTGGGTTTAATCACATGTTGTATGGAAAATACTAATCTAAAAAGTAACTAATAGCTACATATATGACAATTTAATGTTCAAAGTACATCATATCCCAGAGAAATGTAGTGAGGTAGAGGAATAAAGTAGCATAACATCAGTGGACTGGTCTGAGTTGATGTGCTGATTAGCAGGATGCGAAGTGGCTTTTTATTGCAGTCATGTCCATTACAGAGGCCAGTAAAAACAAAAATCATTTGGCTTCATTCAAGAACTGCTGGCACAAACAGTTTTCGCCAATGATCGTGTCTCATGAAGGCGCACCTCCTTGTGATCAGGCGGCAATCATTCGCTTGGCAGAGGCCACTTGGGACACTCCTGCGACCTAACTTACCGAACTAAGAAGAGATTTAGGGTGGTACTGAGAAAATGTTCTTGCATGAGGCCCACTGACCTCACTTCTCCTTCTAAAGCTCCATGGTCTCAGCAGGACTATCTGCTGTTTCGCCAAAACGGACCACAGTTCACTGAACCAAACCAACCAAGACAAGATCCCATCTTGATACATTAGTTCTCATTGGCTGAGACTTCTACACTCTCAATACCAGAGCGACATTACTGCTGACTGCTGGAGCACAATGTCTTGTCTCCTGTACAGAGGAACCGAATACAGCGGGACGACTGTGAGAATCCATCCATCCTTACTCTAAAACGCTTAATCTGATGACGTTGAGAACGCACAAATAATCAGGGTGCTCTTTACAAACAATATATCAGCTTTACTCTGTGTTTGGCACAAAATGTTTAATGCCTAATGAATCACTGTTGTTGTCACTCAAAAGGTAGGAACTTGGAGGAAATGAAGGATGAATGGATTGGAGCAGGGTAGAGGAGATATAATTAGAAGGCCTGTAGCGTTTCAGCCTCATAGAGGAGACGCCAGTAGATTGTGATTACATTCTTAAAAACCAATCCTTTAAGGGAGTTGTTTATTCAAATTCAATCCACATTGGGGGTTTTCTTGTCTGGCAATTATGGCTAATGCGCATGTACTGTACAGTAAGTTGTGCAGGATATGTGTGTCTAATCAAAAAATAACTTCCTGGCAACTTCTGTAGCACAGAAACAGTGTTTTCTCATTTGCGCCTGGTTTTCTGGGCCTATTTCTTTTTCCCCAGCATATAGCAATCTCAAAGCTGTGTGTCCTCATTAGTCATTCGTCCACATCCTCGCTCAAGGCAGATGCAGTGAGACAACAAGCCAGTTTTCAGTTTTCGCCTACAAGCTGGCTCCGGCTTCAGCGGGGTTAACGTTATCCTCGTGCCCTGGACTTTTTCTATCTCTGAGACATTTTCATACTAAAGGAGCTTTAGCGTGTGTGTTTAAGGAGATGAGGGGATTTACAGTGATAATGACGATGACCTGTTTAGATATGCAGCAGCGTCTCGCAGCACTGTGTTGGCATTTTCTGTTGATATGCATTGTAGTGGGAGGGGACGTGGGAAGGGGTGATGACAGACTGTGATATCAACAGTAGTGGGGGTGATGCCTTGTGGTTATGTGTTAGCTGATAGTGGATTAAAAAAGAGATTTGCGTGAGAGGAACAGGGCACTGCACAATACGCACCTTTTAGCCTCTGGAGAGCCCGTTTGATGCAAAAGGGCTCTTGCAAGAGCAGTGAAGTGATGACTTTGCTGTGACGACAAGACTCCAGGAAGCCTCTGCTGCCGGCCAAGGAGTAGTCCGGCACATAATGACAGTGTGTACTGTGTTTGTACAGAGTAAACAAAGGAGATAGAATGTGTTGATTAGTGAGCTGTAGAGGTAGATGGATTTTGTTACCTTTGTGTTTCCAGTTTTTATGCTAAGCTAAACTAACGTCTGCTGGCATATTTATAGAGATGAGAGCTTCGCTGATCCTCTCATCTAACTATACGAACCATACCACCGTTTTGGTTAACCGCGTTACGAGGGGCTTCTTCTGCATGCTGGAAAATGTGTAAAACTTTCTGTGGATGAAAACGAAATCACAGATGCAACTCAAAGTAACCACATAGTTGCAAGAGGAGAAGGAGTTGTCAGTAATGCTTTATGCGTTGCTTGTGTTGGTTTTAAGCTTTGTCATAATTTTGCAGCTTAAGCTAATTATTTGGAGCCCACTTAGCACCAGCTACCTTTCACCCTTTACCTCACTTGCACTCGCTCCGAATGTGGCAGCTGACAGACGAGCACTAATCTACCTCTATCCGCAAGCAGGCAGCCGTGCAGCCTCGTCACCAGCAGTGGGCTTAACCACTTTACACTGAGGTTTAGTCTTGTGCCATGCTGTGTGAACTTACTCAGCATGAGTTGAGGTTTGGCTTAGGTTAATATTTAATAAATGCACTCATGTTCCATTTGCGAGCATTGACTTAAACTTTATGTCAGGCATGATTACTTTAGCACATGGGGATTGTTTGTGTGTGTGTGTGTGTGTGTGTGTGTGTGTGTGTGTGTGTGTGTGTGCTCGGTGAAACCACATCACCACTGCAGACTTTCTTTTGTTGCTACCGTTCTGATTTACCCTCTCAGCGTTTGCTGACTGCGGACTTGCTCGGGTGGGAAAGGGGAAGGGTCTGGCTCATCCGGCAGGTCCCCCCTGCACTCCCACAACAGATTGCCGCTGGCCAATAACCTGACCTGTGATGCAGATTGTTTTCTCCCTGCCTAATGAGTTCAGAGCTCACAGACCACCATTCATCTCAGACACCAACAGTCTTGCCCTGGCATTGCAGGAGTGAGCCAATACTTACTATTGGCCCTTTTCCCTGAAGCTCTGTATTGGATGCTCTATTTTTAATGCAGCATGTATCCCTCTTTTAGCCTGGGTACAAATTGCATTGCTGTAGCCTATTGTTATTCAAATTACGTATGCTCCTCAGCTAAGTGTATGAAAGATTCTAATTGTGCTGCTTGCAGCAGAAGCGATTGTTGCACTTAATGTCTCTGCGTATGTTTGTGTAGAAAAAACTTAATAGGCTATTCGATGGTCTCACGGTTTTGATGTTGTTTATGTACAGCCACTGATTAATTGGCAGCCAAAACTGTGCTATGAGAGGCAAACCGCTTGCTTGAAATGTAAAACTGTCGTCACTGACAAGCAGTCTTTATGGAAGATAATGATGGAGTCACATTTTCATTCTATTTCCAGGTTGATGATTTTGGCTCCCATTTTCTCAAAGAATTAGATATGAACACTTGGCTGAGGTTTTTCTTACATTGCAGTACATTGTGGATTCACACACATCTGTTGCACGGTCTATGATTAGTCACAAATGATTAAAATTAAACAGGTTCCGCTTGTCCTTTTGCATGTGACCATCTGACATACATGATTCATGTCCTAGAACACTGTTGGTACGCGCCGTCTCCACCAAACAGCGCTCAAGCAAAGAGAAAAAAAGAACCGTTCACATCATACTATGGCATCTGATCTGAAACTGTCCGTGTTCAAATGTACCCCTCCCCACCCCAACCCCCTCACTCACCAGCTGTTCCCTAGTCGACAGTGCGACCCTCTCTGAACCCCAGAGACAGCTTGGTAGAAATGAGGGCATGCCGTGTAAACAGCCTCTCTCCCTCTCTCTGTCTGTCTTTCTCTTCCCCTCTCTCTGCCTCTGTTTGAGTTTCTGTCACTGGTTTTCAATTGGGTTGCTGTATTTGTGCACTGCATTTAACTGAACCGGACAGCACCTCATTTGCACAATGCTGGGCAGTCTAGACAAACACATTAAGAGCTTTTTTTTTTCTCTATTAGGGAAGTGTAGAAAGTGATCCAGCCCTGTGTCTGGCTGGACGTTTGGCTGGCTGGCTGGCTGGCTGGCTGGCTGTCTGGCTGTCTGGCTGTCTGGCTGTCTGCATGTCCACCTCTGTTGTCAGCCAAGACGGCAGCTCCCAGAATGCCCGCCTCTGCCCTTCCATTTCACTGCTGCTGCTGCTGCTGCTGCTGCTGCTGCTGCCAGGCCCTGATTAGCAAAAGTATATCACCACAAAAGCAGAAAAGGCCGAGGGTTACAGGCGACAGTCATTTTCATAATAGAAAATTAAACTCTTGCAAGTGGTTTATTATACAACACAGCCTTTTCTGCCACACCATGACCTTTGACATTTCACCTCATGGCCATATCGCTGTTAGAGTGCATTATTCTCCTCAATATACAGCCATGCCCTGCAGTTGTGTCTTTTTTTTTTAATCTACGGTATGGGTGTGGGGCTGCTGCTGCTAGTTGCTAGGCTTGTAATTAGGGAGCAGCTATTGATGCAATGTGCCCCCCTGTGCTCTCCATGGAGGAAGATAAGGACAGCAGAAAATGAGACTTTAGTCGTTTGAAGGGAGAGCGATAACATGACAGGAGAAGGGGTCTATATTTTGGCAAGGCTTATTAAGAGCCCTTCAGATTTTTAGTCAGAGGTCTCACATTTTTGATTTTTTGATGTGATATTACGTATCCATTTCACTGTTTTCATATTGGAAAGTGTTCTCTTCCTGGCTGCATTGGGACTGCCAAGGATTTGTTGGATTAGACCCAACCTTGCAAATAATTCACAATATTCAACTTCTCTGTATTCAGTCATAAACAACAAGACCCACCTCATTGTATCTGAGACTTGTGCAATCCTGCATTTATGCACTGATAAGTCACACCACAAATGAGTAAGAAGTGTGTATTTCACAAGTAGGGAGCAGCCTTAAGTGATACTGGTGCTGATGATGTTGATGTTTTTTCTGTTGTCTACAAATCAACTATATGTTCTGTTCACTCTGGACTGTGAACTGCATTCAAAAAGAAAAAAAAAACTGCAGTAACATGCAAAATAATCCTCAAGTCAAGTCAAATTTCTTTGCATAGCCCAATCATATCACATACAGAGTACCAACTAACTTCTCAAATAACCTCAGCACACAAGGAAAAAATGAAGAAACCTCAGGGGAGTCTTTTCAAAGAGAGATTCTTCCTCCTGGACAGCTGGGTGCACAACAGCTGCTGTATTTAGAAAAATGGCTATTTAAAATGAACAGGGAATTGTAACAGTTGTACAGAAGGAAACACAATATGCAACAGTTAATAATATCATAAAAACTCCAATCTAAAATAAGAAAGTCTAAGCAAAGGGTCCCCGGCAGATCAGATATCAGTTCTCCATTGTTAGCTGTAGCAAAAAGTGGCAAGATATTTTGAAAGACGGACGAGCCCCAGCTCTTCCAGACACTCTAGATGGCTTTTCTTTGATGCTTTAGAAAGGCAATGTCAGCTTGATGAACGGCAATAGAGATTCTTTTAAAAGGAGGTAATTCTCCATTGGTCTTATCTTAAATGTTGAGTTGCATTGTATCCGCAAGTATTTTCTCTGTGTATCCATCAGGGTATGAGCTCATGTGTATTGCTGCCTTGTGTATTCAAGAGTAGCTCAAGAGTATGTCTGTGTGGGTCTGAATGTATTCATATTGGAGTGAAATGCACAATTAAGGCATTTGTATCTCCGTGTTCCAAGATGCAAAGCTCGCTAAAAAAAAAATCTGCTCTGAGAAGTCTCATCCCACATATGTGAGCAATGGGCTCTGGTATCAAAGGTGAAAACCAATCTGGAAGCTGAAAGTCCCTCCTCTTTCACTGTCCTGACGCTTTGCTTTTTGACTTACAAATGACCCTAAAGAGATGCAAACATGTAAATTGCCAGCAGAGGAGATGGAGCGTCCACTTAGGTTTAAATGGCACAGATAGCAAAACTGTCAGATGGTAAAATGGAACTGGGCTGAGATCACCATGAGCAATCTGTAATCAAAAATGGAGGAAAATTGCATTGCGGTTGGGGGATGGAGGGATGAGGCCAAGGGAGAGCTCTGAGTCAGACATATAATAGCTTCCTGGACTGAAGGGGTAATGATTTACCTATCTGTTCTTCTCACTCCATCTGTCTCCACAGTTTTAGTCTACATAATCACTCTTCGTCTCCTTATCTCCCGTATCACTGCTTTTCATTGTTTTGCCTGCTGCGAGCTGTTTTCTGCTAGACACACTGCATAACATATTCTTCATGCATTTATTCTTTGCATGGTCGACTTTTCTCAGGGGGCTAAAGGCTGCCACAGTTAGAGAACATGGCAGCCACAGTCCAGCAGTGGTCACACTTCCTGACAGTGCTTAAAACAACATCATGACGAGGCTGTTCATTTTTTAAGGTGTCAGGTGGCGAGCCCCCTCACCTGCAAACACACATTTTACTCCAGAGGGATGTGGTAACAATGTGGTTTCTATGGCGAAACAAAAAGAGCCGTGAAATGCCAGACATTACACCGCTGCTTTTTTTTGTAGTCATCCCACACTAGAAGGGCCGTTAGAGGTTTGTGGTGGAGGCAGAGAAAGAGCACATGAAAATGGTGGACAGCAACAGATGAGAGAGCTTTGTAAATGCAGCTTGGTGCCATTAAGCACCACACAGGCAAACATAAGCTTATTTATCCACGAGACCTCCATTGCCAGAGAGCAATGCATTCTGTTAGAGACGCTGTTTGCATTGTGTTGCTTGCAGAGGCTGGGTGTACACTGCATCCTCTCTATCGCACCGCCTTTAAGTGTTAACAGAGCAGAACCTGTGGAGCACCGCTCTATTCTCATCCATTGTTACAGAGGAAAAAATGGCATGTTTTGGTACGAAGTATCGACCTGCATGGGAACGAGCTGTGGACCGGTGTAATGTATGCTCTCACTCTGTGTACCAAACAGCATGCCATCTCAGGGAGCTGAGAACTGAGCGTGAGCAGTATGTGTAAGAGAGCTTAGGTGGTACTGCCGTGTGTGTGTGTGTGTGTGTGTGTGTGTGTGTGTGTGTGTGTGTGTGTGTGTGTGTGTGTGTGTGTGTGTGTGTGTGTGTGTGCGCGCGTACGAAATAGATTTGCCCTTGTGTGTGTTTTCGTGTCCATGCCTGTGACTATGAGTATGTCCATGTATGTGTGTGCACATACAGCTCCATCCATTGAGCATTCTGAAGTGTTAGGCAATTCGATGAGATGAGTCACCCTTCTCAGACAACACCTACTAACTATATCTCTGTCGTGCACACACACACACACACACACACACACACACACACACACACACACACACACACACACACACACGACAGACATGATGTTGACAGGCAGAATTTCAGGAGGTTGTTGAAGAGGCTGGTCTCAGCCTTGAAATGACAGATTATGTCAGCAGTTGCTAAATATATCTTAATTAACTTGAAGAATCTAAAGTGAATCTAGTTAACATGCCCTTTGCAAGCTGCTGTCTTTACTCCAAAAACCGTTGTTGAGGGATTAGAAACACCACTTTATGACGTCTGTTTGCGAGTGGAACTTCACAGTAGCTTACAAGATGAGCTGACTGTCAGAGTGTTGTATGCTGCTAGCATGGCTAAAAATGTTGGTCAAGACTGGCTGAAATATCTCAGCAATTATTGGATGGATTGCTATGAAATGTACTGAAATTCATGAGAAGCGAGAGGATAAATCCCAGAGACTGTTGATCAGTTGACCTTTCCTCTAGTGCTACCAGCACATTGATATTTTTGGTCATTTTCATCAGTCATTAGCATTGAGCTCAAAACTCTGCCATGCAGGCTCATAGAGCCATTATCATGACTGTAGCCTCATAGTCTCGTTGTAGTTACAGTGCAAAAAAACAGTGACACAATAAGTGTGCCGCCTGATATCAATCAGCCTGCAACTGTAATTTTGCTAATGCAAATTAAACTTCAGGGAAAAACACAACTCAGCAGCATCACAAACTACTCCATCCAAAATGATCACCATTGGAATCAACAACTCTATAAAACATTTACAACAAAAACTGAGCGCCATCATGACATTATATGACCTTCATGAAGGATTTATACGCAGGAATTTCATATTCGACTGCATTAGCTTGAGCTAGGTGTACATAATAAACTTGCAACTGAGCGTATATTGAATGAGGGATTTGAATTCAATATTGCTAAAAAAAAAAACAAGTGGAGCTACTCAGCAAACGGCCGTCAGCCTGTGGTCAGATTGGGCCGCTCCCACTGGTCATTGAGTTTAACTGTGTGAGTGTGAAAGGAGGCATCATGCTCAGCAAATCTCCCCTGGATAAACAAAAGCTAAAGAAAGAAAGAGATTAGAGTCATTCCAGTGTCTCTGCCCTATATTAAAAAAACAATCTTCTCCCTGCGTTCACATTTGTTTGTATTGATTCATTCTGTTCATACCAGACTTGAGTTTTCACGTCTCTTTGTTCCAGTTGGGGGTGGGGGTTGCCTACAGTGAATTGTGAGCTTGTACTTACTGTTGCACTGTTGTTGTACTGTTTGCAAGGTTGAGCAGTGCACGAGGCTCATTTATTTGATAGTCACGCTTTAAATATCTCCACAGAACAGCGATTACAATAACTTTTGTATAGGAATTTGAATAGCCTAAAGCTAAATACAACACTTCTAATCTGAGGCTCTGGAGAAATTAATGCTAATGAAACAATGCCCCCTTGATGTTTGAGGAGATAGATACAGCACGACTGATATGTCTGCGCCTCAAATGACGGTGCTCATCTAGACGGGCTTCATCTTTTATGCCGAGCGAGGAACCTCATTAGCTCATAATGTTTGTTGATTTGATGGATGCGTACTTGATCCTACGCAGATTTGATTACTTGTTTCACGGGGGGCTTTGCATGCCTCCGCTGTTGAACATTTGCCGGGCGAGGTGCTGATTACGAGCATGACCGTATCTCAAAGCTACGAGCTGAGTGACAACCAGAAGGTGCCGCGGAAACACTGATGACCTGCTTTAATGGTGCGTGACCGTTTTTCGGACTGTTGTCAAGTCCGGAGGTTATTCTGTCCTGCCACTGTCCTGTCTCTCTCTGTTATCTAGTGCTGCATGGGCAAGCCGAAGTGGGTTTGATTTGCTCACTCACTCCGGTTCTGTTCCAGCGTTCTTGCGGCCACTCAAGGATGATAAAATACAGTGCTGGATGGGAGCTGGGAGCCGGGAGCCCGCAGGCTGTTCACTAGAGGATTTTAATTTTGTTTTTCTCTCACTCCCTTTCTTTTCCCTCTCTCCCACAATGTTTGTGCATTCTTGCGTGCATGACTGTGATTACAAGGCAAGGAGCACATTTGCAAGGACATATGTCACAGATTGGTTTACAGATTCCCTGGATTCAACAGCATCAATTAAAAGCAAAATGCATTACATTTTGCAAGAGCCTGTGAATTGTTTGCGTGTAGGTTGTGCAGGTTCATCATCATAACCAATCACCGGGCTAAAACAAGACTGAGCCTGTAAGTCCTCTCAGATCAACAGTGCATGTGTTCCATTTTATTTTGCAGGCCTGATAACCTTGCACCCACTGCGCCTGAGATTATGGATCAAGTTTAATTGACTCTGGTAATCTGATTTTGGCATGGGGAGGGAGGATCCTGGATTAAAGTTGTAACTACAACACAAACAGGGGATCAGGGGCCTGTTTAGCTGCCGAGGCGTGGGGACAATGGAGGCATGTTTAGATATAACATGCCAGTGCTAATCCAGAATAGGCTAAACTAAGCTGCCCTGTATGTTAATATCGTTGCTTCTCTGTAATTAATTTTGCTGTCAGAGGACCGGTCACATTGTCCTGCCGCACAGACACAGTAACAAAGTGGCCACGGTGCTGTGATGTAATACAATCACAGTAATGATAATAACTTCAGTAGAGGAATCACATTCGAGGCTGGCTGCTTTGTCCTTCGCTGGCATTCTGCTATTGACTTTTGCAAGGAAGTGTAAGAGTAGAGTAGTTTAGAGCGTGCTGCGAGCTACGCCAATGGCCTATCAGTCATCATGACAACAAGAGAATTGCAACTTTACAATCTGCATCTGTAGGACAGTGCGATCCATACACAACGTAAATATACAGGAGTCAATGTAAAACTCAAGTGCAGCAGCCTCTAAGAGACTCACATACAGCAGATTCTGCACATGCTTGCAAAGAAAAGTATTACTGGGGGGTTAATAGGAGCAGTGGTGAAGAGCTAGAGTATTTAAGTTTTCACTACAAATATTGTGCTTTCATCCCATTCAAGCCTTTTCTTCTGAATGTGCTGCAGCACTTTGCCCTACATAACCCCAAGAGCATAAACACTGTTTCTAGGAGCCATATGAGCAATTTGTCCAGGGCACCCTGTAGTCCGCTTCACCATTTTTCTTTCGGCCCATCCATCTGCTGAAAGGGACGGCCTCCCTTCATCCTTCTTCCATTTTTTCCTCTCTATTCTCTCCCCCAGCTCTGCCTGCTGGAAGGTCTTTTTTTAACCTTTATTTGTCCAGGGGAGGGTTCTGCTGAGCATGCAGGCTCTATTCTAGCTTTGCCCTTCTTCACTTTCATACTATGCTGCTGTATATGCTGCCCCATAAAATGGCAGTTCCTCTATTGTTGGCCTCTGAGCAGCTGCTCAGCACCTTACACAAGGGTGCCTATGTAGCAGTTGTCGAAGAAGTGTTGCTACTCATTCACTTTCAGCCAGCCTGGTTCTCTCAGCCAGCCAGCTTCTTCTCAAACCTTTAGGCTACTGCCGTCCTTGTTTGGCTAGTGTAGTCCACTAGCACTTTTGCTTGAAGTGTTTGTTTGTTATGCCTGCCATACACTAGACGACTTTGAAAAGAGTTTCCAAAGAGTACTCTGACACCCTCTCACATCTAAAAGACAATGTGTCACAAGCCACAGAGTTTTCATAGTCTGGGGATCTCGCAGCGTTTGCAAGACTACAACTTTGGAGATTACTCGCCGTTATTTCCCAGGTTTTTTTACATCACCTCTTTAAACAATGACATGAGTCCAGGAACACCTGAGCGTCATCAGCTCACTCAAATGATCAGTACAACATGACAGGTTCAGTGTTAAGTTTCAGACAAATACATAGAATTCTTACAGTATAAGTACAACTGCTAAAGTAGTCCTAATGTATCAGGCTACAAACCTGCACTTCTACTGTGAGGCTGAGAAAGAGAGACAGGCTATACCGCAGCCGCATTTATATGATTTAGCTCGGTTATATTATTATTTTGGGACAGCGGTTAGCTAGAGCATGTAGCATCCTCCATGGAGACTTTTGGTGCTGAAGATTAAAACGCATTCATTGGTTGTTTACAATGTTCACATCATTGACATTCACTATTTGCATGAGCCCAGACTAAAACTTCTGATAATATGAAACGTGTTCGCGTCAAGATAGAGAGTTAAGACAGCTTAGACTGAATTTATTCTGAATTTGGAAATTTGTCTGCGACAGTGAAATAGCCTGAAAAGATGTTTGTTGTAAAGTCTCATGAAATTGTCTTGTGATGCTCCTGATACTGTGTCGTAGGGTTATGACTAACTAATTGTTTGGTCCATAAAATGTCAGCAGCTATAGTGATCTGGCTTCTTGTGGGAGTAATATTCTCCTTGTTACAACATAACAAGGAGAGCTAACTGAAAATAGCAGTGACTGATTCATCTGTGTGCAAACGTTCTTTCCTACCGTTCAGATATGAAGACCAGTCCTGCCCCTGCACCTTTAGTCACACCTGATTTTTAGCTCCACTATTGACAGCTCAGCTGGGATGGTGATGTCAGTCTGTCTCAGCTCACTTGGGTGCTTGGAGCAGTGCGTGCTGCTGTTAGCAGGGCTTTTAGGCTTTTAATGAACTCAAAGTGTGTTTCAAGTGTGTAGCTCTGAAAACACTGAAAACAATCCAAAATTAAGTATACTCAAAAATGCCAGCATGCATATTTAGATTGCTTGGATTGTGACAAAGATGTTAATGGACACTGTGCATCACTGTTACTGTCCTGCAATGCATTGTTTGACAGAAATAGAGAAGCTACTAGGAGCTGCTTAATGTTGGAAATAGCTTTCAAAGTTGCAGCTCGGTGCAGTTTTTGTGCAAAGTGCATTGATTTCTCTTATACTAAAAGTCAGTATACTACTTGTTATTAACAAAGCACTGGGGCACGCATATGGTTTTGTGAGTAAACACTTCAAAGATGGCTTTTGAGTAAAGCAGCTCAGCACACAGCTGTGGGTTGGAGAGAAATGGTTCGAGACTCTGGAGGTGAGAGGCTTACATTCTCAGCCAACATTTAAGCCCAGTGATGATGATAATATGTCCCATGGGAATGTGTGGCTTCCTCCCTCACACTTAAAGCCCTTCAACTGTTGCTGCCATCACTCGCCATGTTTATGTAGCATCACAGTGAGCTGCTCAATATGAGCAGGATCTAGTTTTTACCACTGCAGAAACTGATTCCCTCTGACACCATTTCTTTTTGACCTTTAGTTGATATTTGTTTGGAGGGTTTTTTTTTTTCATGATCTAAACTCCTATGAAGTGTTATTTGCTCTTTAAGTGTATAAATCAGCTTACTGGCTTAAAAGCTTCAATTCAGCAGGATTTCTTGCTTATACTTCAGGCCATGATTTTTTTTTTTTTTCCTCTGCAACATCAATTCAGCGGTAATTAACACAAGTTTTCATTGTCCCTCCATGACATCGCTCAGAGGACAAATACAAACTTAATAGTTCCCCGTAGATCTGTAACAAACATATGTGAAGCTGTTTTTGGATTTTCGGAATGTGTTTGTCATGTTGTGTTTTGCCCCGAAAGAGCCACTCTCACTTCTCTTTCTTTTTTTCCTTCTCACTGACATTTATTTTTTTTTTTACACCCTCTGTGTATCTGTCTGTGTGTTTGCTTCATGCCGCTCCCACATGATGGTATATTTTATTGCTCAGGTCTAATTACTGTCTTCTCTCCTGCTCTTCCCTCCCTCTTGTCCTTTTTGATTTTCTGGACAAGCTACACGCTGCAGTCATAAATGTCTTTATTATTTAAAGATCTGTGGCCCAGCTGATTTTCCTTCCACCCCTTTTCGAAGTTAAGCAAGATCTTCAGTGATATTGTGGTTACTGTTAAAGCTGCTCTTATCAATATTTCTTATGTTAGCGATGGATGAAATGACTACATGTATGTGAAAGGTGTCACATGCAGTGAGAAACCCATAAAAAACTGATCCCTTGACTCAGCAGTCCCCTCAGCTCTATGGTGTGTTTTAGTGTCTTTCAGAGTAATGTTTTGGTTTTTCAACCCCCATTTTCTCTGTTTTGATTCAGTCTCACCAGTGCTGTTTCCAGAAAGCAGCAGGTAGCTGTTTTTAGAAAAATCTGTGATAATCCCACTGTCCACTGCCTGTTAGCACTAAACAACAGACAGACAAAGTCAGCAACTAAGAGGTGAAGGAATTCGAGGCTTTAGCAGCTAAAGGTCCACATATTTCCCTCAGGAGTTGGTGGAGTGGCAAACAGAACTAAAATGAAAGTGAATACTGGACTCATCAGGTGGACACAGGCACAACTCTAGATCAATGCTAGTGTTTCTAGTAGGTGTAAATGATGCAACCTGTAACGGGTCAGTGCTGGTCTGGGTTTTGTTACAGACATTCTATGTGAGTTAGGTAGCTTTAACTCCATGAGTTGGCTGAAAACGTCATTTTTAATATTCTCAGCTCACTGTTTTAAAATAAGAACCCTGTAAGATCCTTTAAGTGACTTAGCTGGACATGCTATCATTCAGAAAGGCTAAAAAAACAGATATCAGACATGCATCAGTGATGTTTTTATGCTTGTAGTTTTTTCCTAAATACTATTTTTGGAACTTCAAGGCTTCAGTGAGAATAACCTGTGAATATTCTATATGATAACACTCTTATTCTTGCACTCTCTTGTTATCAGTCACTGCTGTCAATGCACTTGTCCTCCACTAGTTGTGAATTACAGTATTGCGTCATAATAGAAAATACTGATTCAGATGTTGATCACGTCGCACTAGTGTGAGCCCTATAGTAAATAAAAGATGTGGGTTGTCTTAAATTTCAGATTATGTCTACAAAACCTCTGCTGCTGAATCCAAGTAAAGACAAAGTGATCTCTTGGAAGTGGCACAACAACATCAGAGCGACGACTGCTTGTATTTGCAACAAAGCCACAAAGAGTCAGCACCACACATAGGTGACACTGAAAAAAATTACTAACATTTGAAAAGAAATCTTGGCTCCAGCAACTGAGTCTCTGTACCAGACACTCTCCTGTTTAACATCTCCCCGGTGTCCTGTTCCTCAAACCTTTAATTTCATCTCGGGCCACTACTTTACACCTGTGCTTGTAAATGCTCAGTTGAAGGTCACAACCCGTCACAGGCCCGACAGGCTCCGCAGCCTTTGGATAAACATGGGGAGAGAATATCCCACTTGGCTACTCGCAGAGACAATGATGGAGTCAGACAGCGTGTATGTGGATCACTCTCGCAGACACAAACCCACACTGAGCTGGCAGGGTTATGGAGATAAGGTGCGCTTTATTTAGCAACGTCAACACGATGAAGTCCAAAATCGTGACGTCACTGTTGTCTCCACGAGCAAAGAGCAGTGGAGCACATGTGAAGTGGGTGTACAGTTTTTGCCAGAGCTTGTTTTTGTCTGTTAATACAACAGATCTAAAGCTTACAGATAAAAAACCCTAAAAAGTATTAAAAAGTTAAAAAATCTTGTACTTTGAGAGTTTTAAGCTGTAACTGTCAAACTTTGAGCTGTAAGAGTTGAACACGTTCATGTCGAATAAATTACCAAGCAAATTGACTGTAATGATGATAAGGGCTTAATGAGCGTCTGTTAACAATGTCTCCTTTAGCGACTTAACTTTGTCTTATATTTTTTTCTTTTTGCTTGGCTGCTTTCCATTTTTGTTTTGCTTTTTATGTTGGCAGACTCGGAAGCTTATGCTATTGTTGCATTCAGTCGCTCCGGCTAAGAGTGTCAGCTAAATGCCTGAAATGCAAAATGTAAATGCGGGGGGGAAGAATATTCACAGTCGACAGGGTTGTTACTCTTTTATGCTTATTTGGACAGTGTTCTAACTCGAAGACATTTCCTTGACATTCATTTGTATTTTGCTTGCATATCTCCTCGGAGCAGTATACTGTGCCTATGCATATGGAGAGCTCATCATCTTCGTCTTTGGGCGGGTTGTCGGAAATGCTGTCACTGTGCAGGCCTCGTTCTTCTTCTCTCACTGATTATTTTTGTGATAGTGTTTTTTGCGATGACTTTGTCTCATCCTGACTTTTTCTCTCTCTCTCTCTCTCTTTTTTCCGCCTCAGGATCTGAAGAAGGTGCTGTCTTTCCCCCCGTACCCTGTGGAGTTTTTGCACCCGGTCGTGTATGCCTGCACAGCGGTCATGTTGCTCTGCCTCTTCGCCTCCATCATCACCTACATAGTGCACCACAGGTAAGGAAAAAGCACCACCTCATTTCAGTCGAAGTATACATTTAAACTTTAAGCCCCTCCGACCTGTCGCGCCTTAATTTAAAATCCCAGCCATTAACTTGGTCTGTGGACGCTCAGGCAGAATCTTATGTAATCTCGTCATTTCTCGCCCTTTTTCCTTCATGGTTTACAGTTTGTTTTTGAGTCCTCTGTCACAGATCCCCGGCTGACGGTGGTGTGAGTCAGATGCTTTAGGCTGGCGTAAAGCACTGCAGCCTGTCTGACTAAGAGGATCTAAAACACATGCACAGATGTGTGTATTTGTGTGTGTGTGTGTGTGTGTGTGTGTGTGTGTTTCAGACAGTCATAGCAGAGATGTATGCTGCTAATGGATTTCAAAGGGGTACTTAGGCCACCTTTGTTCCTTTTATTCGTATGGAGATGAGGACAGAACACACCGTGTGGCTCTCGTGGTTTGACACTGTGGCATTCGTCTGCTCTTTTTAGCTTCATCTGCAGTGGATGCTGTTATTAAAGCGGGGGGTGGGGGGGTGGGGGGGCTGACTGGCTTATTATTTCAGCACGCCATTCATCATCTGTTGTTCTTGTAGAACATCAGTCACTTTATCATGTCCGTGGCATTAATATGGTATTATTGTAATAGCTCTTCATCCATTTTAATATAAAGGAAATGTCTCAAATGTCTAATTTTCAGAAAATATTGCTTCATTCTTAGAATCACACAGTTCGCTGATGTTTTGTCAGACAGAGATATTTGGTTTTATTTATGTTTGCCTGTCCTGACTGTGTCTGACGCACAAAATTTATGAAACCGTGTGAACGTGCTGCAGCATTTGCAGTTTGCATCCATCTGTGTCACCTGGGACAGAGACAGGGTGCGTCCTTCTGCAGTCAGACAGTGATGACAGCATCTGGGGCACCAAACAGCAGCATCACTTACTGTCATCTGGCACTGCAGTATTGACGGAAGAAAAAAAAAAGAAAACTGCCACACAAGCGGGAGCAATTTCACAATTACAGGAGATTGAAATTTTTGATTCGAGTGAAATGTCAACAAACCACATTGGATATTGTGCTGTTTTGTGCAGAATTAGTGGCCTATAAATCAAGTTGTTGGTCATTTTAAAATACGCAGTCGTGATTCAAAGGATTTGAAGATATATTGATAGGTATGAGGTGAAGAAACTAAAACCTTCAATCAGGGGTCTTCTTTTAAAACAAAATAGTAGCAATGCAACACTGCATTTATGGAAAAAAAACAAAAAACCATGCATATTCCTTTCTGTTTTAAATGAATCTTTATATGAACATCGTAGGTGCTAAACTACAGCTGGTGCAAAGCAACACGGTTACATGTGTTGACTTTTAGTTGATACATAACTGTTACATTCTGTAAATTAGCTGTGTTGATACATATTTTACAAGGCGTTAAACCATATTTAACAACGGAGGAACAAAGCATCTTACCCTGCACGCTATTTCAAGTTACACTGGAATCAGAAAAAAAAAAATCATTGTCCGCATGTATGATCATGCAAGTGTGTCTTCATTTCTGAATACTTGTTTGTCTGCTGAGTGAGTTACTTCAGCTGTTACGAATTACCATCTCATCACTGCTGATGAAACGAGAGCGACAATACCACTGCAGCTTGAGATGCTGACACACCTGTGAGCATGGCGCAGCGTAAAGAATTATAGAATCGCAAACCTGGAAAAGGCATTCACGTGCAACCGTAATCACATTTCTGTCCGAGTGCTTCAGCTAGCATATCCACTTTCTCAAAACCAGGGTAAGGGCCTATCCAGGTCTCTGAAACCAGGGTAAGGTGTTGGCTTAGGCGTAACTGAGATACTCTAAAATTGTAACCAGGATGTATTAACACACTCATTCATCAACAAAGTGCTTTTCAGAGCCCAAATGCATTAATTCCAGTCCAAACTAGAGTGAGAACAAGCCCATATTTAAAATATGAAGCCAGAGCTTTAGTGGTGTCTGTCACACACAGGGGAGGGTTAGAGGCTTTTTCTTTCAACGGCACTCACATTAACAAACTCCAACACCTCCTCGTCCCACACACTTCCCTCTAGGCGCTCCCCGGCGATAGAACACATCTTTGTTTAGTAACACTTGAGTTGTGTAGTATCACTCCAGCTGACTGACGGCATCCAAGCCGTGAAACGCCGGGACCGCGTGTTAAATGGGCAAAATGTGAGGGAGGCAGTTCAAGGATAGGCATGGTAGGTTGTGTATGTTTGAATTTGTCATTTTTTTCACTGCAGCTCACTTAAACACACACACATGCATAAATGTATGCAGCGCCTCTAGATACAATTTGGAATCATGGGTGCAGTGATGATGCATGGTGCATGAGCCTTGTAAAAGACTGTATCATGTCTTTGAACCCAAAATCCTTTGAACCCACAATTCCCGCAATTTGCATCAAAAGCATTCCCAGAGTTCTAACTCAGTCAAAATGACACACACTGATGTTATTTACATACTGATGGAATTAGAGGAACTTAGTCTTAGTCAACTGGTCAGGGGCTGGAAAAAGAAATGTATTCACTAAAGTATCGCAGTGCTTCTGACTCTATTCATCTATTTTTAATGTCTGAGTTGATACTTTAGCCCATGCTGAGATGGAAAGAAGTTACTGTTTTCGTGGTTGCATTCTAGGAGTAACATGACATCATATCCTCTTCAGGAAAAACAAAAGCTGAAGCAAAAAGGAACGTTCACATTTTAAATGTGTTTTTAAAAACACACAAATGCTGTCCTCCTTCTCCCTCCCCATTCATGCACGCACCTGTCCCAGCTCACGGTAGCTGGATGGAGCTAACGCTGAAGCACAGCCCCTCACACAGCCATTGCTTTTTTATTCATTTATTTATTTTTCCCCGTGCACTTCCCTGTTCACTGGTGTTAATGATACAGTGTGCTGCTCGGGAGCACTCAGCAGCACTGTCACGGAGAAACTTGCCAATTACTCCCTCCATTCAATGAAATAAACATTGAAAACACCATCCAGCAGTTCAGAGAAAGCAAAATGCTAGCTAAGCCATCTTATGGCAGTAGCTTGATAAGCAGGAAAAGTTCATGTTGGAGATTCAATTTACTTCACTCTATTGTATGTGAACATTTTACTAACACATCATCACTAAAATGATGTGCACTGTTTCTTGTAAATATGCCTCATGGTTTACAGTATCAGTGTAGGATCCTACATCCGTTCCATGGTCCAGTGTTAAAAGGATAAAGAAAAAGAAATGATGATATCAAATCCTGATACTTGTAGATACATTGCAATATTTTAAAACCCCTAAACATATCAAATTGGCACCCACATATGGTGATAGTATCAAATTAGAGAAAAGCATATCGTCCCAACCCCAAGGGGTCATCAATACCCATTGATGCATATTTCAAGCATAAATAGGATGTTTCTTATAACTTCTGCATCACATCATATATCTGAGCGACTTTTTCTTTTGTATCAAAAGTAATGCAGTTGATTGTTTTCTGTATAATATGCTTACAGGACCTGTTAACAGTAACTTTCCATGGTGCAAATGTAACTAAATGTGAAGACATCCTGCGCAGGCTGAAAAAAGATAGAGGCTCAGGACATGACAACATTACACTCGCTTTTTACATCAGCCAAAACATCTTGGTGGACAAATTTAGAATGACTTGTTATTGAGCCCATAAGAAAGAGAAAACAATACTGGATGGAATTGAGGATCCCTAGCCTATAATTAAAGGGAGCAAAAACAACACAGGGTTCATGTGGTTGATAATATCTACTACTATTTGTGCTGCCTGGTTATGTTTGATGAAAAGTAGTGGACACAAGAATCCAAAGAGAAACGACAGTAAGCACTGTCATGTAGAGCTTTGTGATTTCTCAGTTAATTTATAATTTAATGGCTTTTAGAGGAATAATCACAATGTGATCTGATGGCAACAAATGCCAGACACATGATGTTAGCAGCTTGCTAAAGAACATAGCGGAGCAGTTACACATACATATCACATGTATTGGTATTGGGATATCTTTTAACATAGGCTTATTGATAGCCCAGGTTGCTCCCCTGTATCCTTCACAATTAGAACGAAAACCACTTCCATTTCTCCATTTAACAGCACTGTAACTGATGGTTTATGGGACTTATTAGCATGTTTGGAACGTGTCTTCCTCCAATGAAATGGCTTGGCTGAGGCTACCCATTGTATAATGTGTCATACCATACCGTCCATCGCTTTATTGTCCCCTACATTTGGTTTAGCAGTGGGTGTAGGGTGACAGAGCAGATGCAGTGAGAGGACAGTTTTATCCCCCCCCCCCAACCTTCCCTTTCCTCTGGGAGATGGGGATGTGGAGGGTTGCCAGGTTAATGTACTTGACCCAATGAAAGCCCTAAGCAGAGCCTATGAAAACCCCCTTCCAGGGAGGCCAGCGGCCGGCCTGATTTATGGCCTCATTGCTGGATGGAGTTCAGTTTTTGGACCACGGCAGAGGCATCGACAACAGCAGCTTTAACTCTCCCTCCCCTTGCACAGAGCAGTGAAGCCCGGCCCCAGACACGCCTCACAGCTCACTGCTGAGCCACTGCTTCATCTACAGTTGGCTCACGTGCAGCCGGGGCTCCGCTCCTCCATTTTGGGGAGTGGAGATTTCCAGCACAGTGTTATATAATTTCAAATGGTGACAGTGACGGTATGGATGAAAAGGAGGGAGCTGACACAGGAAAGTAATTAAAAGAACCAATGGTCTGTTACTTTACACAGTACAACAAATGTGTTAGTATATTGTCTGGCCTATTTAGTCTATTCTCTAACAGCTAGATGGAAACGGTAATGTAGGTTAAGTGCCCTGCCCAAGGCTGTGTACCCCCCCTGGCTGATGCCATATTTCACAAAGTGAGTATGAGTGCATAGTTTTACATTGTGAAAACTTCAATTGGCCCAGCCAACTGGAAGCAATCTCTTTTTATTTCATCATCAAACCAGCCTGATTCCTATTTGTGTGCACATACCACTGCATGTACTGTATGTGTGAACGTGTGTGAAGGAGCTGGAGCAGGAAGGCTGTACCCTGAATAACACACCGAGTTCCTACTAAGACTCTATGAATAGCCCTTTGGTTGAAGTCCATCGTTCTTAAATAAAGATTATACAATTTCTTGGAATAGCTACCATTTTGCCAACTGAGGATTTAAGTTATTCTCAACCCTTTGATAGTGCAGTATTTATCGCTGTGTACATGCAGGGTTTGGCCTTTTGAAAAGGTGCATATATTAAAACTGAAGCTTTTCATTATTTTTATTTTTTTTCTCATCACGT
The DNA here is from genome assembly GCF_042242105.1 of Pempheris klunzingeri. Classification (NCBI taxonomy): domain Eukaryota; kingdom Metazoa; phylum Chordata; class Actinopteri; order Acropomatiformes; family Pempheridae; genus Pempheris; species Pempheris klunzingeri. The sequence continues at coordinate 26,078,565 of NC_092023.1, forward strand.
TCTCATCATTATCTGAAGATTTTAAACAGCTTTCCTGTAAACAATATTCTTCTGAAAGTTCAAAATGAACTTGGAGGCGGTGTGCTTCTGTCACTGAATGGCATGGATCTTTGAACGTTTGTGTTGTTTTTTGCTTTTTCATAAAGGAAATCTTATGAAGAAACCATTTGTTGTACAGTAGTGCCGTCCGTGCGGAGATTAAAAAAGAAAGACAGCAATGTGGTTTGGCGCAGTTCTTTGTAGTAAATGATCAGATAGTATAAATGAAAAAATACAGTTTACGATACAGTTTTTTCTTGACTACTGCATGAATTTTTCATGTAGTCTCGATTTTCAATTTCATTCTCTAAAATGTTTTTTTTTGATTAAAGTGAGTTTGAAATGGAGGCCAAATTTAAAAAAGAGTCAGCTGAAAATCGTTAGTCTGCGTGATTTTACATTGTTTCTTCTCAAGGTTGACATGTGGGCAGAGCTGCCAGCCTTCACCAGGGCCACAGACTCAAGGACATAAGTCTAATTTTATGTGTGTTCCCGGATCGTTACTGGTTCTATTGTGCTTCAGGGTGTTCTTCAAGGTTTCCACTGTTCGACAATGTAATTGTTGTGATGCACTTCGTTGTGAAGAGTGAATGCAGTTAGAACATGAGTGATGCTGTGCGCGCGATTAATGACCGACATGAGCATGACCTAGTTCTTCCCTTTGACATGTGCAAGTGTCTTCAGTCAGACTTAAAACCCCATGTTACTATTTATAATCATAATGGAGCCTGCAAAAATGATATTATACTACTTGCTGACAACCATAAAAAGAAAATTTTCCCCTACAGTTTCAAAACATAGCTCTGCTGAATGATTTGCATATGAAAAATGTGTTGATGAATAGAATAATGTTGATTCAGCTTGTGAATGCTTACTGCAAATTATTCCTTGACTTTTTAAAGTTGAGCCACGGTTAATCTTTTCATTGTATTTTAAAAGTGGTGAAAAATGTACTCAGCACATGTATTGGCAGTGGAGTATGTAATGGCTTGTTTGCACTACTCAAACTCTATGAGCAGCGTTCCCCGGGGCTCCCCTGTGGTTGTTAATCTATATGGCAGTAGCAAGGTAAAAGAAAAGGTGGGTTTATGCAGACCTTGTAGAAGACTGGCTTAAATCAAATTTGAAGCGACTGATAGGCAGTGCACCTTGAAACCTGAATCTCAATGAGATTTTTACTTTATGAGAAATCACAAAACACTGTTGGGTATGATGTGTATCTGCTAATTTGTTTGATTCTTGGTCTTTTTTGGCAGCGCAATCCGCATCAGTCGGAAGGGATGGCATATGCTTCTCAACTTCTGTTTCCACACGGCTCTGACCTTTGCTGTGTTTGCCGGCGGCATCAATCGAATCAAATACCCCATCATCTGTCAAGCAGTAAGTGCATTCCCTTTTCATTCATCCCACTCTCCAAGCATTTCATGAAAATGATTATGAATGTCTCTTCAGGTGTTGGCAACAAGGGTCCTAAAAGTGAAGTATGTGGACTCGTTGTGGCCCAGCTTTATGTGCTTTTCATGCAACAGCTGATTGTGTGGTGTGGTCACGCTTTTTAGTAACCGGCTGGCACAATGACCACTGATGATTCAGGCTTTCCCATCATGCCCTCACTCTCTGCCTCTCTCTTGTCTATCTGTGTCCAGTCTTGTTGCCAAGGGTTAGTCGTGACCGTCGTAACTTTAATTTAATGTCATTCTGTGGACATTTTGTAAAGAAGCACTGTATAGTTATTAGAAGTCATACAGATATTTCTCTCCATGGTAGTTTAACCGTACAGTCATCATATAACTGTTTATTAAATGACAGTATCACAGGTACATCATCCTCACTAAATGTTAGTATTGTCATAGGAAGCACGTTAGTATTTACAGCCTCCAAGAGCCATTAGTGTGGCTAATAACTCTTAGTCTTGTTAATCTTATTTAGCATATTCATTCTGTTGCCTTTCAATTTGCTGATGATTAGCTTTACTATCACTTCCATCAAGCTTGGGGTGCCCATATTTGCACAGATGACACCCAGCTTGAAACCAGGGCTGTCCCAGACAAACCAGCATGCCTCGTCACTTCTTCTCTCTGCCTACATAAATCTATATTTGTATGAGTGCAGCTTGTAAAGGAGTTCTTTCTGCATGCTTTCAGCTGTTTCGTACATAATGATTAATGGTTGATTCTATGTTTGCAAACTATAAAAAGACAAAGGAGAAAAAAAAGTTGTTCTCCAAAGTCTCTTTGGATCATCAGAATTTTACATTAGTACAGTACATTACCATCTGTTACTGCCTAAGAGGATGGAAAAAGGAACGCCGTCCTCTTCCTGCGATGCAGTTGGACTTTATGACCCTGTTCAGTCAATGTGTGGCCACAGTGGTGGTGCTTCAATCTTTGCCCACAGTTATGAATGAGTGATGCAGGACTTGTGGAGGGACATTGAGATTTGGGATGTCAGGACAGATTCAGAAACAGGTCGGGGAAATGGCTTTCTGCCTGCTGGCACTTCACTATTTTTACATTGTTATATCAGAACAATGGAGGCGTAGCAAGGAAGAAGACATTATAATGTATATAGTAAATACAGAATGTTGTAAAGTAACTGGAAAATATTCTGGTTATATTGGCCATAATTGGATTGTATTGTTAACAGTACGGCCAAAGCATTTTGAAATGACCGAATAGAGATGGTACATATGTTTGAGGAAGTGGAAATCTTGGCCGAGATCAGAGTCGGTGTCAAAAAGAGAGAAATAAGCGAGAATAAGTAATGTGTTTCTTTTTGTACTTTTTCACGTGGTTGGAAAGCCACATGGTCCTGGTGGATTTTCTCTCCAGCTGATTGATAGCTGGACCTGTTCAGGATGTGAGCATGAAACATCAGCTGGAGGAGAGCATCCTCTACTGTCAGCTCTCTTTAGTGAGGGGGCTCTACTGTATGAAGCTGTTAAGAGATTGATGTAAACTGTTTTTTTTTGTTTTTTTTACTTTTCACGCACCGTTTCAACTGCCTCCACTCACTTCCTGTTTTCTATCAATGGGCTTCATTCATGCCCTATACTGTGAGCTGATGGGACGCCGCTGCCTCTTGTGCTGTCACAACCGCTTCAGGTGGCCCCATATTCTCCATGCTAAAATGCAGAGTGTCGTATTTTATGCCAGCTACCTTTGCCTGAGCTGCCTAGCAGGAGGCTCAGTGACAGGGAAGTCTGTGCAAAGTCACCACACGCATCATAGCTGTCAAGTCTTCCTCCACAACTTTAAATGACACAAAACGGCTGGGGTTTGTCATAAAACACAGCTTTCCTTACTCACCTGCCCCCCTCCTGGTTAACTTCGCATTAATATCTTTATAATTATGCAGTAATTATGCACTAAATATCCTATGGTGTAAATATTTATTTCATTTCATCACAATCCATATATTTATATCTATATTTATATTTATATTTATATTTATATTTATATTTATATTTGCTATTTTTTGTCTTTTCTATTGCTGTGTTTCTTTCACTGTCCCTGTTTATATTGTTGCTGCTGTAACAAGAAAATTTCCCCCTATGGGGGATAAAATAAAGAAGTCTAAAATAAAGAAGTCTAAGTAACAACTCTATGCCTCGCTCTGCTGATAGTCATCGTGAGGATGGAGTTCATGCTCTGAACTCTCTCCACCATTGCAAGATTAAAAGATACTCACACCAATATGCAGTATTGACTCTGCAATGATGTCTTAAATCATTACCATTTTCTGATGAGGCATAGTATGCTTTGGGTTAATAAGTTGTAGCTAGAGCCGTACCAATAAATTGCCAATCCTACATTAATGGTCAATATGATTTTATCACAGATATATTGGTCTTGCCATAGATGTAGGCCAATAAGTAACAAGAAGTTGAAACGCAAAAATGTCAAAAAAAATATGTTTAAAGTTTTTTAAAAAGCAATGTCATGTTAACATAATGTACACCAGAGAATACATAAACACTTTTACTTTCCAACTGCTACACACCCTGCGAAGTACAAATCTTGTTTACTTACTTGCTTTTTAATCAAAAATTGCATGTTTATGTATAAACATGAATATTAGCCAATAAAAGAAAAAACAGATGAAAACACTAGATGTGGTACAATGAGCACATGAAACAAATAGAAATGCAAAATTCCTGTGCTTTTTGCACTGGTTTAATTACACCTGAGTTTAGAATTAGTGCCACCAGCTCTTGATCTTGATACTCTTGATTTTTCTTGAAATTTGTTAAAAATTGGCTCTACATCTGGACTGAGTCTTTAGCTCCTGAATGTAATATGTGGGCATGATGTAGTGGATGTAGTCGCTCACGTTGTTAGATCAATAGGCAAAATGTGAAGAAGACACATTCTTTGGAAATCTAAACAGCGTTGCTGACAGCTGACATCAAGCACACTCCTCTGATCCATGAAACTGCTTTACTAGTTAGTTCGACTCACAAACTAACAAATGAATGTCTGTTTTAGTCACCCCAAATCACATTTGAGCAGAAAAATGTATGTGTCTGTCGCTGAGAAAAATATTTGAATGTTTTTATGGGAGAAAAGAGAGAAATGTTGGTTTAAAATACTCGCTAGCTTTGACATATATTTGTCAACTAAGGTTAGCACTGGGACACAGATTAAGACTAATCAGGAAGTAAGTCATTAATAAAGGGTGAGCTGGGGCCAGTGGAAACAATCTATGACCACAATTTTGACATATCATCACTTTTTTAAACTGACATGGTGAACTGTTGCTCATTTACACACCCAGAAGTTACAGAGAAACATCATTCATCTGAAGTCATGTTTCTGAACAGCTAATGAATGTCTAATATTTGTTCTCCTAGTTGCTCTGTTTTTGGTCTCCACCAACTCCTGAGTTATTAACTGTCTCTTTAACTGCTAAATGCTCCACTGCGTTCACGAGCTAGCTAGTTGCTAACTGTGTCTGTCTGCTGTTTGTAGTGTAGTAGAGTAGCTGCTGTGGCCAGAAGCGACTGTAGAGAGCTGAGCACATGCAGTGAAGCTCACTATAAAGCTCTGTAAAGCTGAGGGGAGCTGCAGGACTTCTGTGGGTTCATCACTACAAGCGACCCATAGCGCATTGTGACAGTCTTTTCACATTTCTATTTGATACTTCAGAAAGTAAGTCATTCATAAAGGGTGAGTTTTTCACAAGTCAGTAAGTCCTTGTTAAATTATTCCCAATCTAGAATAATCCATCAATGGCAGTTTTAAATTTTAATCATTTGTTAATCAGTGGGTTTTGGTCTGAAGTAAATGATTTTTTTAAAGTCCTGATGAATTGAAGATCGAAGAAAAACCACAATTGAAACATGGGTTGTGCAAAGACAACTTTAAGTTCAAGTTTATTTGCTTTCTTTGCTATGACACATTAATAATATGAACAAAAGATAAATCCATTAGCTACAACTTATAAACATTCATGGCTTGTAGATCTTATTAGAAAATGCGCCTGAAGTCTGCTCACGTAGCACGCCTCCTGTCCAGCAGTGTCAGTGCAGGTGTTGTTGACAAAGCCATCTAACTAAGTTGGCCGTGCTCTTGCTCTTTAATTTATTTAGCAGTCATTCATTTATCTAATTTTATCCCGGGGCCGTTGAATGTTTCTTGCTGCTCCTCCTTTACCCAATCACTGCTAACAGGACAACCCTCTGCAGATTTGGGCAGGAGCCCAGAATGTGTGCTGTTCCGCTGGGATCGAGGCAGGCCCCACCAGACACAATTTGGGATAATTACAGGACTGCTTGAGGAGATGTGTGATCACACAACGCACACAGACACATACACACATTCAAATGCACACACTCGTACACGCAGTGCCTGCTGAGCTCTCTGTACTCATACCACCTCCCCTCTATACACACACACACACACACACATCACCCCCCTCCCTCCCTCGCCCGCCCTCCCAGGGGGACACATAAGTACACGCTCTCCCTCCGACAGAAGGAACTTCAAGGAGCTCTGAAACTAGCTTTGGCAGCTCTCGCAGCTCTTCAAGCATGCACTCCCTACCCAGCCCTCCGCCCCTCATACTCCTCCCTAACCATCTCCACCTGCATCCTATACTTGTCTTCCTGCTCTTCTCTATGCCACCCTTCAATCCTGCACCGCCCACCGTGGCACTGTCGCTATGCAGCACCCACTGTCTTTACATCCTTCAAAGTCATCTCTGATCTCTATTTCTATCTTTTCTCACAACACGGCTTGTTTTGTCCGTATTAAGCAGCAGAGCAACATACAGTAAGTCTTTTGTGTTTTGTCTTGCCTCATCTAACCTTTAGACCATCAAAATTTGGATCAGACATCTCAGTTGATTGGTCATTGAGTGTGACTGGCATTAAATAACCTATTAATTTAGCAAAGAACTTGGCTAAGGACGTGACCTAGATCTGAGGTTATATCCAACTGTCAGCTCAAAGATGCTTTACAGAGGATTTTCTCATTAGTGTGCCACTGTGAAATTAGTTGTGACTGCAATCGCTTGCAAAAGGAAGAAAAAGACTCTAGATATTACAGTATATGCAGTGATTTTCTCCATGTTTCCATTGGGTCCAATTTAAGTGTTCCTGAGCTCATTTTCCTACATGTAAAAGGCTTCCGGTAGACTGGTTACTTATGCATCAAAAACAGTAGGGAGCCAATATAATGAATGTGCCCCATAGACGACAGCTTGGAGGGACTTGAATGTAGCACTGTTAGCATACGCTAAAATTGTTAAACAATCCATCTGACAGTGCCGTCTTCACATAGAAAGCTGCCATTCTCAGTAAAGTGTATCCAGAAAATGATCGCTGCAAGGGAGGAAAGTCGGCTACACACGTCATGTGAATAACAGGTTAGAATTTGATTCCTTTTGAATGACTGAAGGGTTGAGTGAGTTACTCACTGTTTAAATAGCAACTTCTTAAGTCAAGAACAAACAATCACAGGGACAGTTTTGTCCTTCAGGCAATTAGGCTGTTCGATTTACACTTTTACCCACAGCCTCCCTATGCTTATCTGCATTGCTCTGTTTTGTACTGTTTAACTGTCTGCCTCCACCACTGTGGGTAAAGGTTTTGTTCTGGTGTACACTGTCCTCTTATTTACTGTTGCAGGGTAGCGACATTCTCTCTGTACACTACTGTAGGCTTTTATTGCTACTCTGTGCTGCTTTGTGATACCGGGTTACTATTTCACACTCTATCTTGTACTTTCTTCTCATTAAATTGTCACAGAACATCTCATATTATGTATTGTTCTCTAATGTGCATCTGATATGTAAGCATTGGATCCCAACTTACAGGATATTGGAACTGACTGAATTTAGAGAACAAACAGCACAATGTAAAACTGGTTTAACTGAGATACACTGAAAGGAGACTTCTTAATAGCTCGTAGTGAAACAATGATAACATTTATTCTGCCATTAAACGCCTTTGTCTCGTTCTTGATATATTTTGGTCATAACTTTCAAGGAACAAATACACAAATGTCAATCATACAGTTTCCAGTTTATTTGATACTAAAACTAATGCAGTCTAATATAACAGCCCTGCAAATATGACATGACATGTCTGATATTTACAGCTTGAAATCCTGCAGTGTGAAAGGAACAACAATGGAATATTTAGCAGAAACCCTCAGAAGCCAATGAAAGCGAGCTCACCGGGAAGTGTCACCAGCTGCATTTTGTGCACTTGTGTTGAACAGAAAAACAACAAAATGTAAAAAGCCACGCTGGTTCCGTCCTCTCAGCCATGACAATCAGTCTTCGTACTCGCCACTTTGAAGTCGTTTGGCATTAACAAGCATGTGTCTTGTGTCTTAGGTGACTCGTCTGGTGTGTGCGTTCTTGCGATTCAAATATCAAAAATCTGTCATTGTGTCCGGGGTCACCTGCGGTATTTAAACGATTAAAAATCCTCTAGTGTGCATCAGGCGTCAGGCAGCATCATCTGCTCTGAGGCTCGACTTATTTGAGACGTGAATGTCGCTGATTAGTTGAGAATTGAAGGTGAAAAGATGAGACTGACATGGTGACCCATAAAGCGCAGCATCACCCAACGCGCACCTTCAGTGGCAGCTGCTGTCACCAGAATGAAATAAAGAAAAGCTCTAAATTCAGATGAGAGAAATTAGCCTTTCATTACAATAATAATTAGTCTACAGAATGCACGAGAAGCTCAGTAGTTTCCCCTCTTCACATGCAGCATATCACCTATTATCCTGCAGCAGCTGTGCAAATGATTTATTTATGTGCTCGAGCTCCTTTTCATTTTTGTTAAATATTTAAGAATGTAATTAATATGTGTTCATGCGTCTGTTGTATTGATTATTAGAAATAAGCTATGTTTATGCCACCCACCTAGTTTCAAACTGAGACACCGGAGCAGGCGACTGCGTATGTGAGGAATTTGTGGCATAAATATCTAATATGTTTTTTGTATAAATGCTCCTCGAGGCTTGTTGCTAAATGATCTTCACTGCTGGAAAAAAAAAAAAAAAAAAAAACGTTTGAAATGACAGTAATTTCCCTGCCACGGTTTACCTGAATGCTTCATGCATTTTGCAAACACAACCAGGATACAGCTCTTCATAATCCTTGGTTGGACCGTTTTAGTTGAGTTGAATAGAGCACAATATCTCTGTGTGCACTCAACTAATTATGATCTGAGTATTTGTGTGGGATTTAAGGCTGTAAACACTGTGTATTGATGCTGCGGAAAGACACAGTGTCACCAAATGCCAACTTAAGCCCCCTGTTTCTCTTCATTTTGTTTCAGTGACCTCGCACGCCTGCAGAATTAACAGAATTATTGTTTGGCTGTCACAGTGTCATGAGTCTCCATCAAAGTACTTTTTTATGGGTGTGCTATTTCATTTCTTTATGCATCATTGACAACCATCTTAAGTGATGAAAGGGGGGAGTGTGAGGTGACAGGAGCTGTGGCTTTTTAATGGCGACACATTGATCAGGCTTTCTGGGGTGCTTTCCAGCTCCTGTTACGTTAACTGTGTGATCATTGTGCTGCTCACTGATCCGATCACTTACTGAAATTATGTTTTTATCCAGATTTTCCCCCGAACAAAGGCACATCAGGTGAAAGCACACAGCAGCTATGAAGAGTAAAATATCAAAATGGAACTGTCCTAATTCAAAACAACTAAAGAAAAATGATTCATTTGACTGCTTTCCCATTTGCTGTCCCAGCGGATGATGTGGTTTTGGCTTTGGCATCATTATTTGGTTGCTCTAGCCTGAGATTAGTCGTGCTCGTCATGGGATTGCGGACTTTGTGCTCTCACGCTGGGATTTTGTAACAGGTAAAGCGAGGGGGGGCGTCTCATTGTTAATCAAGCTGTGATTTTCATACCGCAGACAACAAGACAACATTCAGGCCCATCAAAACCAAACATGTCAGCTGATGACTTGAGGCCGCTTGCTGGTAAATGGCCAGCTTCTTCTGCACAGGCACAAATCTGACCCGTCACTGTCACAGTGACTTAGAAAGGCACTTTTTTTCAACCAGGGAGATAATTGCATTGTTGCAAGTTGCCTCTGAGGGCTCGTGGTGAATGAGGATGTCCAAAACCTGATTCAAAGTCAATCTAAATTCTAAAAGAGAACTCATAAAGGTCTGTTTTTTTATACCTAGACTCCCCGTATTGTGACTGACTCTTTTTGCTGTGAGCCATGTCTGCTTCATTTTATATTTCAAAATAATATATTGGTACTAGACACTGTCGAGATTGGATCTGCCAAAAATCTTTGTTATATCGGACTTATGAAATGTGGCACTGACTCTCTTTTGGGGATCTTTGACTTCATCCTCACTTCGAAGTGCGTGCAGGAAATAATCAGCTGTATCTGTTTACACTGAACAGGTGACACCAGTTGATACATGAAAGCTGTTCTTGTACACGCCTCAGAAATGTATTTACATCCTGAGAAATTGTATTAAGCAGGTTGATAACATATTCCTTCTGTATATGCTTGACAATTACCTGTGTGATCTGTATTAGGTATTTTGAACTACTGTCAGACGGACAACACGTCTGTGTTGCTTTATTTATGCTGACTAATGCAATTCAGCTTCCTAGAGGTGAGCTGTTGTTTGTTTGATCAGGAAGTTGAAACTGTAAGATAATGTGGTGGAGACATTAATCAGCCAGTTATGATGAATATGTGCCCCCATACCTTCACCAGCTCCCTACACTCCCCTTATTTCCATATTACAAACACGCTTCCTTTCTGTCTGGTCTTGGCACTAATGAACCGCTGAAGTGTGCAGACTCCGCAGCAGTGATTGACTTCCCGCCCGCTCTCTGCTCTCTATAACCAGCTCAAGGACACTTCCAATTAGCATCTGGACTGTGGTACACTAGCCTCAGTCCCTAGGCCTATCAGGCTGGAGAGAAACCATTTGATTGGGTACCTTAGGTTGTCAGCACATCATGAACAGACTGACTGGGTGGAGAAAAGACTCGGCTCATTTTAATTTTCTCCCCCCGTTCTCCTTTTGTCTCTGTCTCTCTCTCTCTCTCTCTCTCTCTCTCTCTCTTTTGTAACCCTCATCTCTTTCTATGAGCTGGCAAAGCCTTTAAACAAGTTAGATCAGTTCCCCTACTCACACATAGCTCATGAATATTAAAACGAGGACGAGTGGAGATATGTATACAGTGCGTTTTGGAAAACAATCACGCGCTGATAGCTGTCAACGTGACTATCATTTATATTCAGATTTATTATTCACAGTGCGCACCTCGTGTCCTCTAACTCAACTGATAAGGAGCTGCTCAGCATCCAAAGGTATAACCTCACCATAATGCTCTTATCCCAAACAACCTTGATGATTCAATAGCACTTTTTGAACCTGTCTTTCCGTTCTTGTATTACTGTCTTTTAGTGAAGGATAAGACAAAGCAGTCAGGTCTTGAAGGAAAAACGTCCGTGGGTACACCCTTGGAGTGACATTGATGATATTTTTGAGAGAGGAGTGACAGCTCTTCCCGAAAAAAACATCTTTTCTTTGAGTTACAGGAACATAATCAAGTCTGGCATTGTTTTCGTCAGAGAGACATGCCGTACGGTATGTAGAAGCACAAGTTTAGGCAAGTCAAACAAATAACTCGATGCACCCTCTTTCGCCCTATATCAGGTCGGGGTCGTGCTGCACTACTCGTCCCTGTCGACCATGCTGTGGCTCGGTGTGACGGCCAGAAACATTTACAAACAGGTGACAAAGAAGCCTCCGCAGAGCCAAGATGGTGACCCGCCTCCGCCTCCCAAACAGCCCCTGTTGAGGTAAGCACAAATGTCCTCTCAACCCCGACTACCTCTTGATGGAAAAGTACATAACCAGCTCTGTGTGTGTGTTTGTGTGTGTGTGTGTGTGTGTGTGTGTGTGTGTGTTTGTGTGTGTGGGACCGGCGTTTCTTTCTTACAGTGTTATTGCTGCATTTTTGTATGTGTATCCTCGAAGCCAAGGGCTGGTTCACTGCACAATTATTTGCTTTCTCATTTCATTTTTTTTTTTGTCGGTGCATGACCTGACTGACTCTGAGATGTACTGTAAGAAAGTCGCAGGCTTGTATTTACTACTTTAAAGTTAAAAAAAAAAAAAGCACTGATACAACAATGATAATATCAGGTTGTCAATGCATAAGCGGCTTTTAACTGATGTTGCTGTGCAAGTTGGAGATACTACATTATATACAGTTAGGTGGCGCAGTCCAGTGTGTCACAGCCCAGGATGAATGTAGGAGGCCGTGGAGTGATTGATGGGGGTAGGAAAGAAGAAAAATGCTCTACAACACAAATTCAGACTTTGGTTTAAATCTTTGCCTTTTCTGTGAAATATTGCCAGGTTTCACCTTCTCAGTCCATCAAAAGTTATTAAAACGAGACCATCAAAGAAAGATTAAAGGGGAAATCAATCTTTGGTGGAACCGCTAATAACTCAGATCTGAAACATGACAAGTGGCCTCAACTAGACGTTTCTTTTTTGTGCCGGGTCACAAGCCGAGCAGATTTGTCTAGTTGTGTGTGGGCTTTGTGAACTATTTGCTCCTCCTCTCGCCCACGTGTGCAGAGGAGTGTGTGCCATCTATCTGAGCGCATGCATACTTGTGTCTCTGTTAATTTATGCTAGTTTCTGTATTTTTTTTCTCAGGTGTTTGCTGGCTCATGTTTCCTTTAGAGGACAACAATAGCTTTACACAGATGAGTTATTGCATCGTTTATCTGCAGAGACATCCACAGCTAGTTTGCATTCTTCTGAGCCTCTGGCTTAGTTCACCCTGTAGTGACATATCTGTCAGGTCTTCCTATTTATACCGCTTGGCTCTCCTTGTGGATTTCTCCCACATTTGTTCACGTTAAGCAATTAGATTTTTAATCTGCGTCACTGTCTGCCACGAGGGAAGAAGTTTACATTTTAAACAGTAATGACTCATTTAATGTGAAAATTACGCTGATGAACGCCGGAGATTAGAGTCGAGTGAATTCCTTTGAATGACGCAAATTTCTGCATTGAGGCCTTTTTAGCTCAGACTGGCCTGTTAGAGGTGACGTTCAGGGTGCAAATTGCTGCTCCGCAACGATACGTCTGGCAGAGGGGTTGTATGAGAGTGACGAGCATCTGTCCTATGTCTCTACATAGCATTTCTGATGCCAGTTAACCTTATATGAATACCTGCAGTACTAATGTCACTCATCAGTAGCACTCAGTAGAGCTGCTTTCTCTCTGAGCCTGTCTGCTCATCCCGATTTGTAGGGATTCTCATGAGGTTAAAATACCGTTGAACTGAAGCAGTTTAAACCCGGCCTATGCAGATCGGGGGAACTATAGAGGACTGACTAGCAGCTGTTTTAATCTCATTACCATGAGCATTGCCATCACCATTACCTGTGGCTTTTAAAAGCCCCATATTCTGCTCATTTTAAAGTGTATTTGGAGGTCCTAGTAGAACTGGTTTACATGGTTTCATGCTCTAAAACACTATTTTTCCCATAAATGACGTGGCTGCTGCAGTTGTTTTCAGCCTCTGTCTGAACGCTCCAATCTGCTGCTTTGCTTTTGCCGTCATCATCTTCGTGCTGCTGGGAGCTGATGCTAGTGAGGAGAGGAGAATTCAGGAGGTTTTCACACACATTCACTGAAAGATGGAGCAGGAGAAAGAGAGAGACGATGGTGTTTTCTCAGAGTTTGGTGGGCTCTAGACACACTGGGGACACATATCAACGTTGAAAACACATTGAAAAGTACATTTTGCACAATATGGGAGCTTTAACATTCTAGTTCAGTGATTCCCAATCAGGTGAATGTACTTACACTTATAGCAATTCTAAGAAAACAAAAATGATAAGGTTCAAAAAACATATTCACATGTTTCTGTTTAGGAGGAAAATCAATGTCTAAACCGGACAACTCTTTGGTGTGCTGCTGATGTTAGGTGAATTTATTTATTTATTTATTTATAGCCTCGTCTCACCAACCTGACTCAGCTGTAACACCTTAAGGCTAAGAGATTTCATGAAAACTAGTTAGCGAGCAGAGAAGTCAAAATAATAGCCAATGGATAAACAGTTTTTAAAAAATATCCACAATGTTAGTGTTACTTAGCATCCACTTTAAAATCCTGTGGAACGAAAACATTTGGAAGGTGCCAGGTGGTGTTGATGAGGGGGTACATGGGCTGATCTGATAGGGGTGTGAGGGTGCATCAGACACAAAAGGTTAGCAACCACTGCCTCGCCTGACAATGATGTATGTTTTGTAGCTTTGAAATATTAAACCTCAGATTCTGCAGTTTTCCCACAGGTATAGATACACATCCTTGCAGGCATTTGTTAGAAGAGAGTGTCTGGAATAGATGAACTGGGTGTGTAGTAAATGTTTTGGCTCAGTTATTCTGTTTGAGGCTTGCTTCCCTGTAAGGTGAAAAGAATAGAGGGCAGATGAATGTCAGAAGGAGGAGGAGGCGGAAGGATAAAGAAGCCAATGACTTAAAACAACCTGTTACTATGGCATCACCTCAGTGCTGTAACTAATTACCTCAATCACCTAGGAGGCTGCTGAGCCGGGAGCTTTATCACAAATCTAAATGTGTTTAGCCTTTGACCCATTTAATTCCTATTCGCTTAGATGCACACATCAGATTGAATTTCTGCGGGTTCTTTTCTTCCCTCCGCTCATTCTCCACTCCATTCCTTTTCCGCTTACTCACGCCGTTTGGCGTGTTTAAGAGGATCAGCTTTTGGACACATGCAGTGCTCTTCCTCTGCGGTGAGAAGGTGCTGTGTGAGCTCTTCTGCACATTGCAACTGTGCTGCAGAGCTGAACTCCAAGAGCTTCAACGACAAATCCTTTCAAGGGAAGCAGAGATAGGCAGAGGGGGGGGGGGCTGGACCAGAACAAATACCTGTTAGTCATTTTATCTTGTATTCAGCTTTAGAGGGTCATTTTTTTTTTAAAAGTTGTTGGAAAATATCAAGTGCTGTTTTAGTTGATGGACTTTTCTTGAACTATATGAAATATTTTGAAGACGATACGTGTGGAATGACCCCACACAACAAAAATGTTTAAATGTGTGAAGCTGCACTGGAGATGAACCCTTGTGGAATACTTCACTTACTCGCTTTTAGACTTGCTTTCTGTCAGGATTATTGTGACACGTAGCGCTCACAAGAACATTTATCAACTAAACCACCTGAAACTAATATCTATAAAATGAGCAGTATTACATGTTTGACATTATTAAAAGTGGAATCTGCTCAATAATGTATTCCTCAAGAGCCATTGAAAGTCACTGAGGATAAGGGCCCCACCAGATAAGGATCCCCCTCCACATATAAGCAGCGCTTTCCTTGCAAAGCAAATCCTCAGACACCTGCATGACTCGGTGCTTTTAATATGGAACGTTCTTGAGGCTCTCCCATCGTGCGCCGCTTGTGAATGAGATAATTTGTCTGGGGCCAGGCGGAGAGATCGTGTGGCGCTGCAGTCGAGTTGATCCACAGTGATTGACTGTAATGCTCCCTGTCAGACAGGCTCATGCAATGAGACTTAGCAGCTGGAGACAAATCAATTTCTCCTCCAAGCACCCCCCTCCCCCCCCCCTTCCTCCTACCAACCGTCCTATTCCTCCTCATCTGACTCTTTGCCTGTCCCTTCACTCCTGACAGCATCTGATGGCATATCCAGCAGACCATCACACTGACCTTTGTCAGAAATCTGCTACGCTATGTTGGACCACACACCTTAAACGCCTCTGCTCATGCTATTAGCTGACAGTCATCTGGTGTGATGGGTGCTGATCGTTCCTCTAAGACAACACTTCACTTTGAGAGAACGTTTTTCATTCTATTGTAGAATCTCCCAACATCTTTTGAGCGTCACCACCAGCATTTCTCCCCAGTTGTCAATATCGATGGCTGCAGGTGAATTCGCTTCTCAGAAAGCACAGTTTGTAGACACACTAAACCATATTGCTGTACATAGGTCTGCTTTTCTCTGTGGATGTTTTGGAAGAGCTATTTTTAGACTAAGCTTTTGAAAGGGAAATTGCTAGTATTAGTGGCTGGCGATGCATGAACTATGAGATGAGTGTATTCAAAAATGAAATGGTCTAGTGAGGTAGAATATCGCTCTAAAATCACAGAATGGCCCATCACCACTGAAAAGGTGAATATTACATTAACTGTTACATGTTGCACTTTTAAAGCAACAGTTCAATCTGTTCTGAAGAACACTTCCATGCTGGTGAGATGAGAAGACACCACCACGTCTGTCTGTTGAATGTGAGGCTGCAGCTGGCAGCCAGTTAGCTTATCTTAGCTCAATAAATGGAAATGGGGGGAAAACAGTTAGCTGTTGGCTCTATCTGCCTGGACAAGACATAGTACCACACATAATGCCTCATTAAACCACAACTTGACATTTTTATAGTTTTTATGGGTTAAAAAACGTGTTAATTACTGAGATTTAGAGATGCTGCTTGGCCAGTTTTGTTCATTTTTGAATGGAGCTTGTTTCTACTTTCCAGTCTTTATATCAAGCTGAGCTAGCTTCATATCTAATGACTGTGGCGGATTTCAGTTTAAGGTGCTGTGCCGGAGCTAAATGACCATCAGTTGTCCCGAGCTGTGCTATGTCCTGGACCGGGTCCAGAGAGAGGAGTCACAAAACAGAGGACAGTGCAGAGGAACAAGGATGGGAGGGGAGTCAGCGTGTAGCTGCTGGCTAAAAGGCACTTCAGGGTCTATTTATATCCGATGATTGCTGTTCCTAAACTCACTCAAAAGCACAACACTGCATACACAGCCATTTTGTGAGAGTTTGAAGGCCTTCTTTAATAGAATGGCCACCATGTGTGTGTTTGATTGCATTGGCAAGAATTTTTAAGTGAAGGAGCTCCTTTTTTTTCTAATAAGACAGGGCAGCATGTATACTTGCTAATGATTTGATTACACATGCTGTTCATTTGTGCATGTGTTTTGTCGGGCACAGGCCTGCAGGAAGCCTGAGGAGGTTTCCTGAAGGGGATAAAAGGGAATGAGAGCTATAAAGCTCCGGGTGCTTTAACATCCACTAGTTCTTCTCATTTATGCTTATCTGGCTGACGGGTGTGTAAATGGCTTTCTGTTGGAGGAGAGTCCCCCGGGGGAAACGTTCTCACTCAGAGCCAGTGACAGGCCGGTAATGCCACCAACCCCCCCCCCCAACTTTCACCTCCCCTCCAACCACCCATCCACCCCTCGTCGACCAGCTCAGACAAACATCTTGATTGTAATTGAATTTTTGGGACGAGCGCTGTGTGACGGAGGACAGATTGGGAGAGAGAGAAGGGACCGATGGGGGGGGGATCTGAGGATGAAGATGGAGGAAGATGGAGTGGTGGAAAGGTTAGAGTAGTGACAGAGGTTGAGATTGAACAGGAAGGAAGAGGAAATAGCATAGTGTTATGTAGGAAAGTAGATGACAGTGCAGGGGGAAAGGACAAGGACGGTGCAGAGAGGGGGCTGCTGGGGAGTAGCCTTGTTTTCTGCAGTGAATTCTTATGGCTCGCGACGTGTGTACTTGTTGTGCGCTGTGAGTTGTTCAGATACTTGTCTGCGTACTCGTGTGCTCCAGAAGAAATAAAAAGTGCACTCCTTGAACTTCCAGTTTTGCTTTATGTAAGCTCAACTAAACACAGCAATACTCGGGGGGGTTACAGTAGCGTTAATGTGAAGAACATGGCAGAGAAAGTGGCAACAGCGACATGTTAGTTTCTCCTCAAAACTTTCTGCCCTTGTTGATGTCATCGGTTCAGAGTCTGTTGCTGGCATTGATTCACAATCTGATCCACTGGCCTTTCTGTTAATTTTCTCCAGCTGCATCCTGCAGACTTGCACTGTTCATTTCTGAGGATGCTCTGAAGGAATATAATATAAAATGCTTCTCACACAGATGTGTAGTTAAAAACAAGTGTAACAGCAATCCACTGCATGTGCGTGTCCTGAAACGTAGACGTCGGCCACTTGTCTGCTCACAACAGATAAGCTTTCAATTTATCAAATGTAACAATCCACGCTGAATCCCAGATATGGAGATTGTCACAGTAAATCCAGCCTAGTGTCTGACATGCAGGCCAGCTGTGAGCTTTCCTCCCCAGTAAAAACTCAGGTTTCCTTTTTTTCCCAGCATTAACCAACAAAGGCCTTTTGATTTATTACTGCACGGCAAAACATACAAATCTGATCGCACAACGTGACGTCTAACCTTGTTATCAACTAGTTACTAGATGACAATTTCAACAATCGCCTCTCTCATTAAATACATGGGCTTCGCTGTGTGGTTTAGCACCACTGCTCATTTCCCCTGAGGCTTAATACGCCTAATACTATATTTATAATATGTTATATTTAAAAAAAAATGTTTTCAGAGCTGCTCCTTTTTCTTAAAAAAAAAAAAAAAAATTCTGTACAAATCTCACATGTTCTATAAGTTGATGAACAAGTTGACTGTGTCTGTAATAATCTACAGTTTCACTATGAGCTTCACGGTGTCTCTGTGAGCGTGTAGAGGTGCAGTGGACAGGGAAATAAATCAATAATGAAACTTTTCTAACTGTAAACTCTGTACAGAGCATGTTCGAGATTGTGTTCACTGAGGTTTTTATATTAATGAGCCTGTGCACTGCTGCTCTCCTGTGCTGCTGAGACTCTATAGAGCTCATGCACCACTGACTTCATGCGTCTGATGCAAATTCCCAGTAAGAGTGTTCACATCAAGCATAATTGCAACGTCTCACTCAAGTCACTCT
Source organism: Pempheris klunzingeri (assembly GCF_042242105.1). NCBI lineage: Eukaryota > Metazoa > Chordata > Actinopteri > Acropomatiformes > Pempheridae > Pempheris > Pempheris klunzingeri. The sequence continues at coordinate 26,096,927 of NC_092023.1, forward strand.
TATTTACCTGCAAATGTTGCATGTCTGCTGGTTTGTCATTCACGATAATGGCAGTCAGTATGGAGTGGGATAATATTCCAAACTAACTCGACGGTACAACCTCAGAATAAAGGTTTCTGACAGTTTGTCTTCTGCTGCTATTATCCCGGTTTCTCTTCACATCTCCTGAGCTGTTATGAACAGTAAATGCCGTAAATTGCAGCGATTAGTGCTGACATGCTTAGATCCACAGTAAACAGATTTGTTTTCATAGTAACATTTACACTTTGGTTGGTGGCAGAGAAAATGAAATGTAGGTGTGATCTCCCCCGTAGAGTGCGATCACAAACACACTGACAGCTCAAATGTTACACGTTGGTTGTCTGATTTCTTGTGATGGTCACAGTAGAATAGCTGTTTCATTGTTCTGGGTCACTTTGTGTGTGTTTGCATTTCTCTTGTGTGTCTCAGTCTTATTTTCCCGCTGTGCTGTTATAATCCAGAGGTTTTGGAAATGCATTTTGACGCCTATACTTGCCTCTGTTTGTCCCTCTTTCACCTCACAGGTTTTATTTAGTCAGTGGTGGAGTGCCCCTCATCATCTGCGGTGTCACGGCAGCCGTCAATATAGACAACTATGGCAGCGGGGAGCAAGCGCTGTAGTAAGTCCTACATTTGCTTCTGCTCTCAAGGTTAAATTACACTCCTTTGTTGATGTTTTGCACCATTTTGCACCTCATCATTGTTTTCCTCATTAGGTGTTATTAATTATTTCCAGAAATAACCCTTTGTTATATTAATGGTGTTTGTTCTGTGTGTACAGTACATGTGGGTGCACATGTTGAAGCCAAAGATTTAATTTGAAACATGCTAACTAACAAGGAATAGAGTTTGTGTCTTTCAGTGTTTCAGTTCTACGATGTTTTCTTAAAAATGTGAGCATAAATCCAAAGTATTAAAATGCACTGGTATGCATGTGTGTTACAGCTGCTGGATGGCATGGGAGCCCAGCCTGGGAGCCTTCTTCGGCCCTGTGGCCTTCATTGTCCTGGTGACATGCATCTACTTCATCTGCACCTTCATCCAGCTGCGGCGACACCCCGAAAAGAAGTACGAGCTCAAGCAGCTGACGGAGGAGCAGCAGAGGCTGGCCGCTGTCGACGTGCCGACCCACTGCCACCAGGGTGCCGAACCTGGGACCCCAGCAGCTCCACCCAGCGGGAGCCACTGTCCCGCTGGCTGCCCAGGCATTCCCATCAACCCCGCACTGCTGGCCAATGAGCACTCCTTCAAGGCACAGTTACGAACGGCAGCCTTCACCCTTTTCCTGTTCCTGGCAACCTGGACCTTTGGGGCGCTGGCAGTGTCCCAGGGCCACTTCCTGGACATGATCTTCAGCTGCCTTTATGGTGCCTTCTCTGTCACCCTTGGCCTCTTCATCCTCATTCATCACTGTGCCAAGCGTGATGATGTCTGGCATTGCTGGTGTTCCTGCTGTCCTGGAAGACGTGCCAGCGCCTGCTCCGGCGCCCATGGGCCAGCTCAAGCACGGCCCAAGGTCAACGTGAACGGAGATACCCCCGGGCACGGCCATGGTCACAGCCACTGCCACCATGACTCACCATGTCAGGGTAAAGCACTAATGAGCTGCAGTCATGGCAGCTTAGGTCACTGTAAACACGCCACCCTTCCGTCAGCGCAAAATCACGTGACGTGTCTGGCACCGGTGACGCCGTGCTGCGCCGCCCTGCATAGCCAGCAGCTGATGGAAGAGGAGCCTGCGGCTACACACGTGCTGCTACATGCTGACCCAGAGGGTTACCGGCCGGGCATCCAGTTACACCCCTGCCTAAAGAGCAGCACCAGGACTAAAGGCCGTCACTTCAGCCGCCGGGGCGGAGCTGGTGCTTGCGGAGCAGGGGGTGGTGAGAGGGAGTACGCCTATCACATCCCCTCCAGCGTGGATGGAGGCAGTGTGCACAGCTCACACACTGACAGCCCCCACAGCACACATGAGCGCCACGCCCACATCTGTCCACATCTGGCCCACGAAGGCCACCACGATGGGCATCACACATGCCACGCTGCTGCAGCCACCACTCACGAGACCCTGGCGTGCCATAATCCCTGCCATAGGCATATCTGCTGTGCCAAGGCAGACCTCTTCCCTGCACTGTGCCCGGTAGAGGCAGGCGACACAGGCGTCTTCTTGTGTGGCTGCGGCAAAGTGGCCGAGCAGGACCCAATTGCGTCTCATCACCATCTGGAGATGCACGCCCCGCGCAGACAATCCTACCCCCAGAACCCGCCCAATCAGAATGGGATTCTAAAGGGGGGCCTGCATGAAGGACTCCTGTACACCTCGGACAGCACAGGGAATATACGCACTGGACCCTGGAAGAATGAAACTACTGTGTAGTGTGGGAAGAAAAAATAAAGGGGCGGGTGGGGGGGCGGGGGAGCAGCACCCCTGCCTCACCCCGCCAAAAATAATCCTTCGCCTCCCTTTCTAGAATAAAAAAAAAAAATGAATTGAACAGCATTTTAAAGATCGCAATCAGCGTGGGATATTTTTTATTTTAATGGTCTCATGTTTTTATGTGTGCTGTTTTACTGTACAGAAATCTGATTTCATGTAAAAGCTCCCTGAAGAGCGTCCATACACAGAACAGAATCTCTTCGACCTAGAGGAATTTGTGAAATGTGTCAGATCATACCATCAGATGTAATTGAAGGTATATCAACTGTTCCATATTACTACAGATCTCTCTCTATATATATATATACAAGAAAATGAATGGTTGTATGTATGAATATGTGTGTTAGTGCTCAAAGGCAACACGCTGCAAGATTTTTTTACACTTTGAATCTGAATTCATCCAATAGTCTGCGATGACAGTGAACCTCCAGTACTTTAAAGAACTCTTGGCATCCATGTTTTAGACGACTAAACCAGCAATTTTAGACTTCATGGATATTTTTGCCATTCACTCAAGCAACTGTGAATATCTACTAGAGATTTTCTAAATAATACTCGAAGATACTGTCGCTTGCCAGAGATGTGTGGAGGCCAATTAAGTTGTGAAAAATACAAAGCAACAGAAAAAGAGAAGCGAAATTAAGCATCCTCTTCCAGGTTGGTATTGATCGTGCTGTCTGTATGATGTCTTCACTGTTGTGTTTCTTTTTTCTGGAGAGAAGTAAATAACAGCAGCATCAACAGCAACAGCGTGGCCATTGTGAATAGAGAGTTGGTGTCATTGAGTCATTGGATCCAGTGCGATTTATTTTTATCAACACTGTGCCACATAGAGCCAGGTCCTCACAGCGAGCTCATTGCCAAACTAATGTGCAGGGTTCTTTTTTTTTTCTCTTCAGCTCAGCTCGCACATGCCACCAGACGTAAAATCGGCATGTGATTCCTTGTAGAATCAAACAAATGAGTGCGAATGTGATTATAGAAGAAACAAGGAGCTGCTGAGGGAAACCTGCCTGAGACCAATGTCCCATTATTTTCCCTCTTTATAAAAACTAATAAAACATTTTAACCATCCTCACCCACTCTTAGCTTCAGCCACAAAATGACACATGGCAGAAACTGGTGCAAATGCAATCCCTTTATATTTTATCCCTTCATGTTTTATTTATCCTCAATTTGTCTCACAAAGCCCCAAAGCATGCATGCCTTGTTGTATGTAGCTATGTGCTAAGGTTTAACAGTGTAAATGAATGCTAATCAATGAACATATTATTTGCCCCATACGACTGCTGCAGCTCGGCAGGTATCTTTTTTTATCACACTGCTGATCTAGCGTGTGACAAAATACTGTGTTATTCCCCACCGGTAATCTCCATTTGACAAGAATTTACTAGAAGTGTAGGTTTATCCTAGAATCTGGTCCAGAAATAATGCTCACGATGCTCGTGGCTCTGCTTTGGTAGATAACTTTTGACAGGAGAGGCCAAGGTTGAAGTATGGATCGTTCTTTTGCTTTTTTTTTTTGCTTTTTTTTGTCTTAACATGAAGGTCACATTCTCTTTGAAGAATTGCCACTCAAAAGAGAAGGCAAAGGAGGTTCTGTATTGATTTAGAGGCACTTGTTTGTTTTACAAATGATGATACTGAGAAAGATACTCCAGACAAAACCGGTCATACATTTCGTCAGAAAAGCCAAACTTAAAGAAAAAAAAACAAAAAAAAACCCAAGCAGCACATATAATCTCACAGCAAACCGTGCTCTCGCAAAACCACCCCGGCATGCACACCATCTCTTTATCCATCTTGTGCACTCTTGTCTGTGTATATAGGATCTGTTTCTGATGAATTATTTTCTATGAGATTTAAGATATTTAAGAATAAAATAAGTCTATATGTAAAGAAAGATGTATGGGGAAAAAAACTGACCTCTCAATGTTAATACTCAGTATCTGAGTTTAGAAATGTCCTCTCCGTTATCAACTGCCTTTTTTTCTGTTGCAATTTTAGTTGACTTCATAAAGTATGCAGGCTCGCCATGTGTTGTGAGACTTATCCTGTCATATCAGAAATAGAAATGCACTACCCATAATAACATTTGGCCTGCCAGGATAAAATTGGTCACTTACAGTATGTTTATTACAACAAGTGTTTGTTCAGACAGAAATATTTGAATTAAAAAAAAAAGACCTGTGCAGAGGAGAGAAGAGACACGTCGATGTGATACTCAATTTGGACGGCAGGCTTTGAATAGTGAGAGGAGACCCTGGTAGACATCAAAGATGATGCATGAACCTCATAGCTTTGCACAGGGCCACTGGTGTTATTTCCAGGGTCTGGGACAAAATGGGATATTATGGGTCCAACTTAAGAGTTATAAAATAGTGGCTGACAATTGATCACACAATACAAGCTCCTTTGAGCCACCTTAGATGCTGGCAGTCAGTGGCCCTGGCTTTATAGTTATTGGAAATGGATTTGTAACAGTATCACAAGAAAACATTTGAAACAAGCCTCTCCCGCTCAACCCACATTAAACTGAGAGAACACTGGCGTAGGGTAAATGCTGTACATGTGTATTCGCTGGTGGTGTGTCTTAGGAGCAGCCTGAGCTTTTCAGTGTCTGTGAGATGATGTGTTTGGTATCATAGGCCACCATAGGCCGACCTCTCTGTTGTCATCAGTTGCAGATGTACTGCCCTAAACGAGCTTGCTGACTTAGTTTCGGCCCACCAGATGGCTGCTGGAATATTCACCTGTGGTACTGTGACAAAACCTAAAGCCAGTTTTCACTTTTTTCTACATTGACACAGATTCCAATAAATGTATTTTTTCACCATGCAATGGATGAGAGCATCTTTGGCTTGTGTTTTGTGTGTCCGCCACGTTTGTGCATTTAACTCCTGTGACGATGAAGGTGAGTGAAAGAAAAAGCCTGTTTTTATTTCTCAGTTCTCACCGTAATGTGTTTATTTCTTCTGACAGCGTGTTGGAGATTGAGATGCCTTACGGAGCCACCACAGGGGAGGAATTCAAATGATAGCAGGCTTGACTGCCACGCATTTGTGTGTGTGTGTGTGTGTGTGTGTGTGTGTGTGTGTGTGTGTGTGTGTGTGTGTGTGTGTGTGTGTGTGTGTGTGTGTGTGTGTGTGTGTGTGTGTGTGTGTGTGTGTGTGTGTGTGTGTGTGTGTGGTGCTACACATACATGCACAGGCGTCCACATGTGCACACAACACCCACCAAATAAGACAGTGTGTCTTCGGTGCATCACAAATCACACCCAGGTTTGACAGGCCATGAAACGCAAGAGCACATTTAATATGCAGCTGGGATTTTTTTTTTTCCTCTTCTTTTCCAAGGCCACACGCCCCCAACCCCCCCCCCCTCCTCCTCAACGATCAGATTATTCGTCCGACTGAAAGCCATGTGAAATGTCAGACCCCATCTCTCTCTCCTCCTCTGCCTGCTATGAAGACCCAGACTGAACATGACTACTGCAGGGTGTCCATGAAAGGTGAGTCATGGACTTCTGAAGCCAAAATCTTTGCCAAAAAAACAAAGCCTGTTTATTTTGTGTGCTGCAGTGCCAAATGAGCTGCAGTGGTGACTACGTAGTTAGTCCGTATAAGGCTATGACGGCTTTAATTACAGAGGGTGTCTTTGAACCTGTAAGTGCTGTCGCATTCACCCTGCCACAGAGGGTCAGTAAAACTGAAGGATGCTTCACCATGTGGTTTTTAGACTGCAGGCCGCGGTGGGTTGGACCGCGGTGGTTGGCGAAGGGAGAAATTGGCCCAGGACGGCATCTGTTTCATTAAAAATTAATCTGGTTTTAGTAACACAGATGCGTGTTTATGATACAATTAACTGTGTTTTAATTTCCTGTTGTAATAAATAGGTTTGTAAATAGAGGGTATGAGCAGAGAGAGAGGGGGAGATGAAGTGAGAGTGTGCCTGTTAAAACGCATGTGTGTTTGCTCCTGAAAAGACAATATATTGTAGCCTATGTTTTTTTTTTTTCACCCCGTGGGCATGCATGAGTAATGAGATGTGGAATAACAAACAGGAATTCATACAGTCTGATTTGATTTCACTGAGGGATTCATATAATGATGAAGGAGCTGCACATATGATCGGGGGCATGATTTTTGAGTCTCTTTGTAGGCCTGTCTCTAGACACTCGTGGAAAATGCTTTTGTCTCTCATTGACAGAGAGGAGAAGATTCTTTTTCAAGCATGCAGATCAATGCAACAACGTTTGGCACACAAATGGATTATGTTTTTTATTTAATGTAGACACATGTATGCTTTATCTTACATAATCCCAAATCATCCCGGCCATGCTATCCTGCCTCTATGTACCCTGGCATCTAATAACCAAACTCCTCCAGCTCCAGCCTTGGCAGACAAGACTTGAGATAGAAGGCTGTGATCGTCATGCTAATGCCGTCCTTGACTTAAATAACATGCTCGAGACTCGCAGGGCGGGAGGGTTGCAGAGCTGCAGAGTGAACGGGGAGAGACGGGGGGGGGGTTTGGATGGATAGTTTGAGGCTTTACGGGAAGAAAGAAACAGAGGGAGTGAGGTGGAGAGATCAAAGAGGAAGGGAAGACAGAAAGAGGTGGGCAAAACTTCTGATTAGATATCATCACTCAGTGTCTTGGAAGCTTCTTTCATAATGGGGAGTGTGGGGCGTCCGTCACATTTCTCCATGATGTGTGTGTGTGACTGAATGGAAGTCCATACTCAAGTACTGTACATCAATTACATCAATTTACACATCTTTGGGAGAACTGTCCATCCTGTGAAAACTGCTGTACGGTGTCTCTGGGGAAGCTGTGGGACAAGTGTGAGGAAATTACCCAGATGATGTCATAACCATGTCATCAGGGTTATCTCGGCTTGGACTTTAAGGGCTAAACGTTTTAACATGAGGCCTGCTTTGCTAGCTAGGAATGCATCATTTGAGAGTGTGACACTGTTCATATAATGAGTCCTTTTACTTTGGGTCTATTTTACGATCATTTTGAAGGCACTGTAATGGCTTTTTTCTGACATTCAGACATTCTGACATGTCACAGTAGCAAAAGTTCAAATGTAAATAGTTAAAATTAGCGGTGGCTGAATTCCATTTTGCAGTTTCAAGTTTCATTTTCAGATTCTGGTGTTGTGCGTGCCGGCCCACTATCACTGTGCCACGGCTTAGTGGGACTCATTGTTAATGAGACTAGTAGCTCTAGTAGCTGTTTTTATTTGGAGTTGTGCATCTGGAAACCCGACGAATCGAAGTTCGATACTCGCTCTTGTTTCAGCGCTGTTTTGATCTTCATCTTGTAAAATACATGAGGCTCTTTAACTTGCTATGAGCTCCGCTGCCTCTAGCTTGCTGTTGCTTACTTTCAACGTTAGCCATTTTAATTGAACCCACCGCTGATAGAAGAAATAGTGATTAGATCAGCTTTATGCAAACACTTCCACCACTCCACTGCATGGAAGCATCAGTGATGATGAGTTCAGTCACAGTGATGCAGTAATTCACAATGACGCACACACTTATGAAGCATGTTGCTCTGTCATCATACATTATTCACTCGGATGAAACAGCCTGCTTTTCTTTACACAGACTTGTACTGTAGTTGTCTGCCTGGGGGGCAAAGGATAGGAAGTATGCTAATGCAGCGCATGGCAGCTCCAGACGTGGGAAAACAAAAACAGCTCTATTGGTTTACTTGGATGTCGTAGCTGTGTTTTGCCTCAATGTATGGCTCCCTCTGCAGAGGTTGCCTTCCAGCCAATCGCTCTTTCTCAGCTTCCCCAAAGAAGACTTCTGAAGAGTTACATCACTTGTCAAAGCACATGAAAGTAATGAACAAAAACCCCAACCTATTTTACCAAGCTCAACCCCATTCTGCTATTTCGCCGTGGCTTACTGTCAACACAGCCGCACCTGATATTCAGTCTATGATGTGACAATGCGAGGCTCTCATTCTGAAGAAAAAGCACTCTGACGTCTCGGTGAGTGACGTGTCTGAATATTCCCTGTAACTTGTTTTCTTGTCACAGCCATTGGCCCCTGCTGCGCTGCCGAATTTCTTTCTGCATCACATCCTTTGTCAGTATTGTGATGCATGCCAAAGACTAAGTCAGGTAAGTGTGAACATTACCGAGCTCTCTAACTCAAAGCTGTGTGATGGGTTTGAAGGGAGCCAGTCGCTGACAATCTGTGTTGCTCTACATGCTTGATAGTCCTGTTGTGCCCCTCCCTCCCCTGCAGCCCCTCTTTGTTATTTATAGCTTCCTCTAATGGTGACGCAACACGGTACAACTGGAAGGGAGCAAAGAAGCATGTGATGGTTTTAATGCAACAATCCAGTGGATTATGGGGCCTAAGAGGCTGCCACTGCAGTCTGTAATATCAAGGCTCCAACACGACAGCCAGGCAGGCAGGCTGGCAGGGCTGTAGCCGGCCAGCCCCCTCCTCCTCCTCCTCCTCCTCCTCCTCCTCCTGTCCTCCACCCTCCTCCTTCACTGGAGAGAGAGCAGGACAGCTGGGGATGGCATGGTGGGCAAAGGACCAGGGAGCGCGCAGGAGAATGGAGAGGATGGGGAAGGGAGGAGTGAAGCCAGGAGATTACGCTACAGTAGCTGTTTGTTATGGATGTGTTAAATCCCAGGCAGCTGCCAATACTCCGTGTCCACCTCCCACGAAATGAAAGTTTATCCTCTAAACAGGAAAGTCTTTGACAAAGTTTGCAAAGGGAACGGCAATGATTTTTGTCATGAGGTATCCCACAAATCACACTGTGGCAGCTCTGCAGAGGGGCTCAAGTAGTTGGTGTGGGTGTAATTTAGTATTTCATGAGCTGGTTCCAATATCTCTAGATCCACTCTACTCAAATCAGAGTATTTTTAGGCCAATAAAATAATAAATAGATAAAGCATTAAGCGTTATACATATAGCTGTGGTAATGTGGTGAAGAAATATGGAGTCTCAAAGATGAATCAATTAAATCACAAACAGCTCAGTACATAAAGGAAAGTGTTGGTTAGAAAGGTAAATGTAATGTAAAAAGACAGTGTACTTTTCCTTTAACCTCCAATCACTTGGTAAAATAGATAAAAAAGAACATTTCATCTCACTTGGCGTGTGTGTGTGTGTGTGTGTGTGTGTGTGTGTGTGTGTGTGTGTGTGTGTGTGTGTGTGTGTGTGTGTGTGTGTGTGTGTGTGTGTGTGTGTGTGTGTGTGTGTGTGTGTGTGTGTGTGTGTGTGTGTGGTGATGCTGCCCTGCTGCAGCCAGCTTTCATCACACACATACACCAGACAATGTTAATAGCTAGTATAAAACCTTTTGGCGGTTTCAGGGCTCCATAGTTAAAAAAAAACAAACACAAACATCAAATTTAGACAGAGCATCAATGAATCGCTGCATAAGTAAAATATAGATAACGAGGAGCGTCCTGGTGGCTGAGGGTTTAAGGCACCAACCGGGAGCTGCAACAATCCCAGTTCACATCCAGCTGGAACCTGCGTAGATTCCCCATTCCCCATCTCCTGTAATTTCATAACATCCATCCACTTTTATTGTTTTAATAGAGGAGTGAAATGCCAAAAAAAATGTTTTATAGTCTTAATTTCATGTTAGTGGTGGGAGGCACATGTCCCCAGCATTTCTAAAATCCTGGCTACGTCCAGGGTTCATTTTTTCATTTTAGACTTCATATTCCCTCGCTAAGGATTCACAGTACGCTCCAGAAAGTCAGTCTGTCATCCTTTTCATTTGTTTTCAGCAGATGAGCTCCTGAGAATCCCAGATTGTAAATGTGCTCTTGACTCTTTAACGCTTTAAGCATGTGGCCAAATGTGCAAATGTGAGTTCTGCAGTGGAGAAGCATTCTCAAGCTCCTCTGGGTTTTTTTTTCCTCTCAGAAATCAAGTCCTCACTAAAATAGATGCCGTAAGAAAAGAGACAGTGATGTAAATGCATGATGTAACACAGCTGGTAGGGGCTTCGACTGAAAACAAGGCAAACGCATTGAAACGTCTGATTGCCAGTCCAGTCCCTGCTGTTGGAAGTCTGCCCCTCTCTGCTGTCTATACAGGAATGCCATCTAGTGGACGAACATGGTAGCTTGAGGTGTTGAAGGACACAAGCGGATGTCAACGCACAGCTTTTCTTTACAGCATCTGTCAGGTTGAGACGGAGGTCAACAGGCAGCATCAACCTGAGCTGAGCTCCTCTTTGTGGCAGGAGAAGGTTTTTCTACATAGAGACAGACAGAGAAACTCGTCATAAACCAGATGCTCCCTGCTGTTGCCAGATAAAGAAATAAAAAAAAGGATTATAGAAGTGGTTGAAGTCAAGGCACGAGTCTCTTTGAAACTTGCGCATGTATGGAGCTGTAATTGCAAGACTGATCTGCCAGGCACAAAATATTGTCTTGACCAAGTGTAGCAGAAACACTGGGGCATTGATCCAGCCCTTCTAAATCTCGTCCTGCTTATACCCGGACAGGCCTATTTAATAGATTTTTATTAAGTGGGAGATTAGCCAGCTGGAGTAATTAAGTGTTCAGCTGAACTCCGGCCCCCAGCCGAATGCAGATGTATGCGGGGATACACTCTAAGTCCCTCCTGTCTCTATTACTGTGAAGCTTTATCATGTGGTAAGTCCATGGGCGAAGTTTAACTGTTCTGTACCAACATATCAAATCTTGCTGCAGCTATTTAACCCACGCTCCTTGCAGAGAATGTCATACATTGAGGCCTGATTAATATGCTTTTTTTTTTTTTTTCTCCTCCCTGACTTTTATTCCAGAGTGCTTCCTCCCCCTCTCACAGGCACACACACACACACACACACACACACACACACACACACACACACACACACACACACACAAGCAAACATGCAGGGGGGGACACACAACACTATCTACTTTAGACTTCTTTATTTTATCCCCCATAGGGGGAAATTTTCTTGTTACAGCAGCAACAATATAAACAGGGACAGTGAAAGAAACAAAGCAATAGAAAAGACAAAAAATAGCAAATATAAATATAAATATAAATATAAATATAGATATAAATATATGGATTGTGATGAAATGAAATAAATATTTACACCATAGGATATTTACAGGAATGGAATGGCATGGATGGTAGGCAGTATATTAACATCAGCCAGTGATGCTGGTGTTAAAGAGTCTGATGGCTGATGGGAGAAATGACCTGCGGTAGCGTTCCTTCTTGCAGGGTGGGTGCCTCAGCCTGCTGCTGAAAGAGCTGCTGAGGGCCCCCACAGTCTCATGCAGGGGGTGAGAGGGGTTTTCCATGATGGACTTGAGTTTTGTTAGTGTCCTCCTCTCACCCACCTCCTCTATGGAGTCCAGGGAGCAGACATACACACATGCAATGATATTTACATGCAGCTACATGTCCTAAGTGTAAAGCAAGCAGCAATCCATCGAAGCAGAGATACATTTTCATTCTGTTAGACATTTGTGACTATGCACTGCAGCAACAGTATTACAGCTGATATACTAATTCATTTGCTCTTAAGCAAGGTTTTTTTTTTTAATGTAAGATTTTGATTATGTAAGATTTTTGGAAGTGATGAAAATATTGTAATTGTAATTTTGAATACTCTTAAACTAACTCTGGGATCGTGTCAGGAAGACTGCAGATTACTAGGTTCACATACTGTTGGAGTGACAGAAAGATCCTTGAGAGAAGAGAGAAGTGTAATTTAATGGAGATAAACAAAAATGATGAAAAGTACATTTAAAAGAAAAGGAAAGTAGGAAAGTTAGATATTGTAGTTCCGCCCTATTAAACTGGAGTATGTTCTTACTCCAGTTTAATAGGGCGGAACTACAATATCTAATCCTTAAATAGAGCAAGAAGTATAATGTTGATATGGTTTAATGACCGAGCTGTGGGCCCCAACTTGAGCTCTGTTTTGAACCTATATTTAGCCTGAATGAGCTTTTAGCTCCCGTTTGCAATGTACCCATGACAGTTATCTCTGGATTACTTTTGATACTAAGAAAACTTCCAAAGGTGTTGATTTTCAGCCAGGTTCTGGACTTATAATGGACTTTGGTTCTATGATTTCTAAGCGGATTTATTTGCAATGGACACTGGAGATATGATGATGATATCCTCAGAAAGTGTAAGTGACACTGAATCTAACAATGTCATAGTATCATATCTGAGAGCTCAGATCTGATTGATGAGATACCCAGAGAAGGAGAGTGCAGTTTCTGATACAAATCAATGGGCCTTCCCACACAGGAAACACAGAATCTTCACCTTTGGTTTTTGCTGATGTGTTTCTCTAAAATAGTCTTTAGGCAGGAGGAAATAGTGGGTGTTTTGTTTTCCTGTTTGGCCTCATTTTGTGTTACTGACAAGCATTTTTTTATATATACTGTATGTAAGAGTAGAACAATGCTAAGAGGAAATGAGCTCGACCATAAAACTGGACTGTGACGATGGATGTATCCACAAGTGCAGCATGCACAGCATTTTCCAATGAGTACAACACTATTGAACAGTGACAGAAGCCTATGTTTAACACAGTACGATATGTAAATAATCATAGAATATACCAGCCTATGTTTAAAAACATCAATATCTGAAAAATAGTGAATGTAGTTAAATGAATAATGTGTGTGTTTTTTGTGTAGCTGAATCTCTCTCACTTTATTTACAGATCTCTAACCAGGGCCTTATTTTAACATGTTTCAAATGTCAGTCAAAATGACGGGCACAAAATGTTTTGGAATTGGTCCAGCAGATCTTTCCAGCCAGCCAGCTGTGAACAGACTGTAAACTAGCTAAAATGGCTGTAATGTAATCCTTTGGGGTAACTGTTGCAGTTATACGTCCACTAAAAGTGCTTGTTTTCGCTACTGACAAGCTCAGATTGTTATTCAAAGTGTTTGACAACCTTGCGAAACGGATCCCCACAGAGATAGACCTCTAAGATCATTTTTTGTTCAACCAGAGAGTCAGTCAGTGGCAAAAACAGGCACTTTTAGCAGTCAGACTCGAAGGATGCAGCCAAATTCCAAACATTTTCCCCCCCAAAATTACGGCCCTGTTTGAAAAGTACCAGATATCCTTTAAAGGTTAGAATCTACATCAACTCGCTGATCTGATTTGCTCAGCTAAAATGTGTATTTTAGGGTTGTGCTTCAAACTGTGGACAGACTGAGCTGCTCTCAGCTCCAGCAGCTGTTCCAGAGGTGACAGAGGCCTAAAGCATCTCCTCCACAGGGCTGGGATCTGTCCACGGTAATAGCTTTCAACCTCATGTAGTATCTACAGCCATCAAGACTGTTTCTGTTTATTTTGTTTAGCCAGCGTTTGATTCTGTAATCCCCCAGATATTACTGTAGGTCTACCCACAGAAAGCTTGTCATGCTAAATGCAACTGGAAGAGTTACAAGACAAACCTTGTAGCAAGTATTACTGTGTGCCTTTGTGTGTGCATCTGTGTGTGGGTGTGTGTGTGTGTGGGTGTGCAGGCGTGCTGTTTCTCTTCACAGGGTTTGTGTAGTTCCCCTTCCGGCCAATGGGGCCAAGTAGGTTCTAGTTTTTATCCAAGATCCTGGGAAAACAGATGTCACCTTTTGTCAGATACATCTCTCTTTGTGGGCGTCTCCACACTGAGCACATGAGAGTAAAGGTGAGAGTGGGACAGACCTTTGGGAGTGTCAGAGGAGCTCGTGGCAAAGCTGCAGCTTCAACACGCTGCTCACTACAGCAAATCCTGCCAGGACAACTCTAATGTACGACGTGCTTCAAATGTTGATGTATGTGTCTGCACAGGCAGGGCATGGAGGAGCAACTCAAAACTAAGACTTCATATGATGCACTGTTATTATCCTTTATCTATCATGGGGAAACTTCTGTTTGCTTGTTTTTCTTCCAGACAACACTGAGTTTGACATATTTTCACTTTTTCTAACTTGAATGCTGCCGATGTAACTAATCATCAACTGATGGCGACTTTATTTGGCAGTTTCACTGCTGTGTTTCATCTTCAGAATTCAATTCACTCACATTTGATGGAAACATATATTTTTACTTATCTTTTACTACTTATCATTCTCACTTTTCATTCTCAGGCCGAGAAGGGGTTCATTCCAACACCGCCCTGGAGAGAGCCTAGGGCTGGAGCATGTTACACAGTACAAATTACCCAAGGGGGACAGACTCAATTTGAATAATTTATTCACAAATTATACAGTAAATATCATAATAAATCAATGTTAATAAATCAAATTTAGGGTTAGTGAAACTAGCAACATACTTCAAGTCCTGTTATGGTTCCAGAAACGTCCTTTCTGCAGCTGCTCCACTTCCACAGGTCGATACCGTCGCCTGGGAAGAACAAGGGCACAAGCCACCAGTGGGGGGGGGGACTAGGATTATCAAAACATATTTGCTAACATCTTGTTTGTTTTTTAACCTGTTTTTACACTAGCTTGCTGATTAATGTAGAAAGCAGATAAGGACTTTTACTGTGTTCTAACATCACCACGTTGGGCTCCTCAGCACACATACTTGGGATGTGTGAAGAGGAAAAGTCCTATTTCAATCATCATGAGTCAAGTTTCCATCCTAAATACTACATTTCTAGAAAGTCAGCAGAAGAAAATGTAAATGAATACACATTTCCATCCACTGCTGTTATCTGGTCATCAGTCATTGGTCCACACAGACCTGATGAATGACGTGAGTTAAGTCACGTGCTTCATGTACGTCATCAATTACTCACAAAGACAAATTGAAAATGTGCATAAAAATAGGTGGATGGAAAAGCCCTTTATGTGAGACTAGATCCAAAACTGTCTGCATGGCTTGATACGCAGCTAAAGGATTTCAGCAGGTGGGGGCCGCTGATAGTCCAGCTCTTTGATCTTCCATGATTCTCCTGCCACTCATTTAAATCTGAAATGTGATGTAAAAGACCATGGGGATTCAGCATTTGCATATTTGTAGCAGAAAATCAATACAACTGGCTACTAAATGTGGTTTCATGTGGTTCCACACATTGCTGTTACACATATTGCTTCAGTAGACTCCCTGCATACCTGAACGTCCTAAAGCCTTTCTGCTTTACTAAGTCTGATATTCTCACAGGAGTTTCCCTGCAGAGACACAAGCCCAAGCTTCTCTGGAACTGTGGACTCGAGGAACTTTTGACACCTTCTGGCAGTATTTTCCATCCCCAGGGGCTGACAACTGTCCACAAGCTTGACCTTCCAGTTTGGACACGGTTCTGCACTGTAACAATACTGTCCAGACTGCATAGGTCAGCCAGCCTGGGACACACACAGGGTCCCAATTATCAGGTCAGTGCCCTCTTTTTCAATTTGTGTGGATTTTTTGTGTCTGTGAATATTTTCTGTTGCACGTTGAGTATTTAAAGGCCCCACATTCTGCTCATGTCCAACTCCACACATGTATTTATAGGTCCTACTAGAACAGTTCACATGGTTTCATGTTCAAAAAACACATTCTTTTTCTCATACCAGACATGGCTGCTGCAGCAGATTTCAACCTCTGTCTTTTTTTTTATATGTATTTTTTTTATTGTTTTTATGTTATAACAAGACAACATACACTTAAACATTAAAACAATCCCTATAACCCCCCACCCACCCACAGTCATACTCTCAGTGCAACAAAAATACATCTAACAGTTACAACTTAGTTTTCTCCACAGATAGGTCCGTTATGAGTTACAAAAAGGATGTCCAGATAGGTCAGTTTTTCCAATGCCAGCTTATAGGACATTTCTTTAATCCATTGATTAGAAGTAGGTCCATATATGTCCTTCCATTGTAGAGAAATAACACATTTGGCCTGCAACAGGCAAACATTTAACAGTTTTCCTTTCGTTACTTGAAACTGCTCAGAGAAAATGTGAAAAATACACAAACTGGCATCCACAGGGATGACACATTCTATGATTTCAACCTCTTTCTATGCGCCCTGTTTTGGTAGAACAGAACAGTCTACGTGCTTTTCTCTCACCTCACAGGAGCTGGCATTGGTAAGGAAAAACAATGGCGGAAGAGGTCACATGATCAACAGATCCCCCGTATGACATCATAAACGGAGCCAAATCTAAATGGTGTGTTTTCACACATATTTACTGAAAAATAGAAAGGATGGTCTTTTCTCAGAGTTTGAGAGTCTTTAGAGACAGTGGGGGGGGGGGGACATTTATCTTGAAAAGACATTATAAAGCGCATTTTACATAATATGGGACCTTTAAAGTGGGAATATAAAATATAGAATAATAAAATAAGTTAATTTCTTTTAATATGTTTAACCCCTCTACATCTCAGTAATAAAGACACTGTGGCATTTTTTTCCAGCATTTTTTTGGAAAAAATGTGAACCTGCCCTGATTTATTTCATAATTTGGCCAGACAGGTGTAGGCTTAGAATCAGCTCCAGTCCAGTCCAGCAGCACTCGTGCCAGCGTTGGGCCAGTTTTGGCAGCTGGAACTGGATCACTTTGTATGGGTCAGCTCTGGGAGGTATTTCATCACATGTCTAGCCCACTAGTCCAGTATAAGGCCACTGTTGGTCCAGGCCAATTTGGCTGGGTGGATGAGGTTCCTGCTGCATCATGTCTCCTTACATCAGAAAACAATGAAAACAATGATTGGATGAACTAGTTTTTGAATATATATATATATAATATTGAGTATTGACTTTGAATTTTAGTTTTTGTAAACATTGCATTGATCTGAGTCACATGCATTTAGATTATTCTTTGATTGAGAGATGAACTGCAGGGTCAAGCTGCTTAATCTTAAACAAAAAAGACTAAAAGCATAAAATTCTTATCACAATCACGTTGTACTTTTCACAGATTTACCTTACATCTCTGATGCAGCAGACAAATATCTGCAACAGGTAAACTGTCAAAAACAGGCAACCGAGTGAAAAATGAACTGAAAAAGATTCTCTTTCATTACGAAAACTGTAGCTGAGTTAGAATTAATGAAAGCTAGAACTAGAAGTAAAAATGTTTGTGTCTAAAATACGAGAACAGACAAAAGTGAGCAGTCATAGTATGATCATACTATGACTGCAGATTCTAATGTCAAGCTCATCCCCATCAAATGCTGCCTCACTGTAAATGATTCAGCTGTTCCCAGCGAGGAGCTTGTGCAGTGTTGCCACATAAGGAGCTAATCCTTTTGAAGATGAAATACCTCCTGAATGTATCTCTCAGTTGGCTACTGTACAATGCCAACAAGGATCAAACAGAATGCCTTGTTTTCAAGTAATAAGTCATTGAGGGGATGTGCCAGAATATGTATAATCACATTAATTGCCTGGCTGCCGAAGTAAAAGTATTTCCCTCTATTATCTCGACGTGCCAGAATGCTTAGCCGTCAACAAATCTAATAGTGGTTCCCCTCCGCCTGGCCAGAAACGCCTCTCTATCACCGCTCAGCAGCCACAGGGCACCGCCAGCATAATAGCAATCTCATCCCCGCCACCCTGGGCTCAGCTGGCACCCAGACAGGCTTTCCATCATCACTAGCACGCAACACGAGATGATATTCAAATTAAGATGGATCAGGGTGTGTACAAATAGTATTGATCTAGATCAAGTGTGCAAGGGTGTGACTGCTTTAGTGATATGAAAGCGTGAAGGCTTATGTTCCCTAAGAGAGGTGATGTTCCTTATATTATGCCAGTAAAACTCAAGTGAAACTGCAGGAAGTATTATCAGGCTGCTATGGTCTCCAGCTATGGCCCGGCTGGTTTTGCCTCTAAAGTAGGTCAACATGTATCACAGTTGAGGGCTTTGGTTTAAGACTGGCACATAACAAGACTGACAAAGTCCCCAAATCCTGAACAAATATCAGTGAAGTAAAGAGCTCTTGGTGCATTTTAACAGAGCTATATATGACTGAATAAGGGAGAAGAGAAGAAGAAAGATCTAAAATATTAGTATAAGATATTATAATAAGATAGTAATAGCATGGTATGTTCTGCCACAATAAGACACATCAATATCAATATGGTTGTGGTTTGCAGAACTTAAAAATGGCTCCAACAAACAATAAAAAAAGAAAACAACATTCCCGTAATAATAATCTGCCACAGGAGGCTGTCTGCAGTCTGCAGGTTACCACCAGGCGTCATGATGGCAGCCACTTCCTTCATTCTCTGTCCGCTACTAATGAAAGACATTACATTAAGACTTTTTACATTACATTAATGATTGCTCTATGTTCCTGGCATGTAGGAGCTATAGTAATTTTGACTTTTCAACTTGTAAAAAGGGTCAACTTCCACATCCAAGTCATTATTTCAAGTGGAGAACATGGACTGTGCCTGAAAGTGCAAACAGGGATAAGTTACATCAACCAGACACTGTTGTTCAATATAATTAAGTCCAGATCCAATGATTCACATGACCAACTCTGGTCTCATACAACCACCTTGAGTTTTCCACTGGTGTGAACAGGCATCAGGCCCTGGACTGGCATGCTTTACTTGGAACTAACCCGTCATTAATGGTGTTAGTTTCAAGAAGTGTGCAGTGAAAGAGTCTTTCAAACCGTGTCATTCCCTCTCTGTCCAGCAGTTGTCTCTGGTGCTCTCCACATACACCTGCTCACCTCCCTAATGTACACCTTTTGGAAATAGTGAGAAATGTCCTCACAGTTACCCAGAAGTTATATAATGCAATACAAAATTATTAATTAATATTAATTATTAATATTAATTAGTTAATAAATGAACACAATTAAAAGGAAAAGCAGCAAATCCTCACATTTGTGAATCAGAAAACGTGGATTCACTTTACATGAAAAATGACTTAAACAATGATCAAAACAGTGGTAATTAATTGTCTGTCTTGATCAGCTGTACTTGTGCACACTGTTGGGAGGTGTAGTTGATAAGAAAACCTATTTTATGAGCTCCTTGTCAGACCAGTATGCCAAAAATCTTGATTTGTAAAGTACCAGTAACCAAAGCTACAGTCCAAAGTGGCCTGACAAGACTCAGGTGGTAGTACCCCGAACTTGTACTTGGGGGCAAGTACTCAAGAGTAAAAGTACTCAGTTACATCCCCTCACTGCTACAGTACAGTGGAGTAATGAAACTGACAGAGCAGCTCACAGGAATCACAGGACATAATACGGACTAAGTGATGAATGTGAGTCACAGCGTGGACGGAGGCGTGGATCCAACTGTGGCATGCAGGCAGCAGCAGGCAGCAGCAGGCAGCAGCAGCACCCTCCGCTCTGCCAGCACCGGCTCCTGCGCGGGGAGGAGGGAGGATTCAGGCACCACACTGCGGCTCGTGATCGCCTTGGCTGTGTCGCCTGTTTCTGTGGAGGTGGAGTAGTCATGGCAGCCTCAAACACCGGCCAGCACCCCCCACCGCCACCATCGCCGCCTCCTCCTCCTCCTCCCCCGGCACTGCGCGGACGCTCCATCGCTGCGCTTCCACCGGCGTTGTTTTTGGACCCGAGCGTCCCGCAGTGACCATCGACTGACTGTCGGACTGCAGCAAGTAGTCGACCCCCGTTTGTACCCGGCGCAGCGGAGAGCTCGGGCATGCCATCTGCCTCCACTGGGAGCACTGCTGTCTGGACCCAAATTCGCGTCTCGACTTGAGGGAATCAAAGTTGCTGCAATGGAGACTCCGGGGAGAGATGCGGAGAGAGACGGCTATAATGATCTGGAGCATCTGCCTCCGCTGCTGGAAGATGAGGTGAGGCGGGGGCTGCTGGGTGAAGTTAGAAATGTAATGATTTATATGATTTATGTTTTTTAAAATGGGGAATTACTCATGTGGTTTTGTAAGCCTACATTTAAAGAAACTCCAGCTTGTTGATAATGTCTCTTGGTTCTTGCTTCCACTCTCAAGCTGTCACATTGAGTTCAAGTTGGTTAGATAAATGCAAACCACTGAGCAGGACCTTAAAACCACCATTTCACTCACTCAAAGTGCTGAGGTTTCCACACAGTAGCAGCCTTTCTTCAGGCCCAGGATTATTAGAATATTTGATTAGCACCTCAGATGCAGATGGCAGTGACACTGATGCTGCACACACACACACACACACACACACACACATATAGACATCATAACCAGTACTCAGATTGTTTACTTGAAAGAACCAATAATCAAAAAACATGTAAAAGTCCCAGATTTAAATTTCTTCTGAAGTAAAAGTGCAGATGTATAAGAAAACATTTGTTTAATGTATTAAAAGTAAAAGTATTTTATATGCAGTGCATCTCGTGTAGTCTAGATGTTCCAAAAAGGGGTTGGGCCCCTGAAAATAGTCACAAGATAAATGAGATGATTACTGGAGAAAAAAGAAAAAACCTGAATCTCTGTTTTATTTGTTGTTGTTGAAGTTAAACTATCTGAGAAGTTTGTGTCGAGGGGCACCCCAGCAATGTACTGTGTTTTATAAGCTAATCATTCTATCTATTCAAAATACCAGTCTGAAAATTAACTCTAGCTGCAAAGTAAATGCAGTGCAATAAGTACAATGTTTCCCTCAAATGTAGTAGCATACAATGGGAGCCACCAAATACCTGATTAAAGAATGTACTTAGTTTCCTCCACTGTCCATAACTTTATTGGTAGATGTAGACTTTTGTAGGTAACTGCTTTTGAATTGTACCTTTTATCTGTGAGGGTCTTTACAGACATGTTCAGCACAAAGTTCAGAAGGAATGAGACAATACAATGCATTGGTTGTCAGTAAATATCTCTGTAATAAAATACACAGACACTTGTTTGAAGGTGTGAGGAGCTTAAGACGTGCATAAACATTAGTTTACTGACTATTAGCATTTTCTTTCACTGTTCCTCTCCGTCCCAGAGTGCAGACAGGAGGCGCCCCACCAGTCTCATCAGAACCCTGGAGCTCAGAGGCAAATTTATGTAGGACAGCATTTTTAACTTGAGGGGGGTGAGAGAGACTTCTAGCTTTCCTCTGCACTGTTCTCAGGGGAAACCGTCTATTTATGGGGCCGGTGTTGCTGCTGCTGCTGCTGCTGCTTGAAGTGGCACTTTTCTGCCCTGTAATTGTGCTCTACCCCACTAGATCACATCGAAATGCTTTGTTCGCAATCTGCTGCAACTCTCCTGCACCTACAGGAGTCATAAAGCACAACAGTCTCCTGCAGTCAGTCAGTGGCAATGCAGTGGATTTCAGTGGATGAATATCACAGGGATCACAGGCGCTAAGACCTTGTTGTTTTCATGGTCGGAGTATGAAGTCCCATCGAGAGATACTGGTGTGGTATTAATAATGTCATGGAAGAACATGGTAGTGGAAGTGCTGCATATAGCATGTAGTGACAGTCGCTGCTTTGTGAGACCCCACACTCCCCTCCTCCACCCCCCTGTCTCACTTAAGGCCAGCTTTTGTGTTCACATGCAAACCGAACAGAAGACCCGGTGATAATCAGACCACAGCATTATGCTGGATGATGCTTGGAATCTCTGAGATCACTGCATCTGCTTCACAGATGATGAAAGTGCTTTCTTGTGTGTGTGAAGAGTCACTCCATGACTTAAAAAGGTTGTGTGTGTGTGTGTGTGTGTGTGTGTGTGCAGGATGTCATGTACTTGGGGTACCAAATGCCCTTGATACTGGACAAAATTAGGGCACTGTTCAAGGTGTTGTATTTAAAGGTCTCATATTATGCAACATGACCTTTTTAATGTCTTTTCAACATAAATATGTGTCCTTAGTGTATCTAGAGACTCAAAATATGAGAGAAGGCCTTCCTCTCTCTGTTTGTCCTGCTTCATCTTTCAATAAGTGCGAGTGAAAACCCTCTGTCTAGATTTGGCTCCGTTTATGATGTCACATGGGGATCTTTTGATCATGTGACTCCTTCAGCCCTTCAGCAGCCTGACTGTCCCCACCCACTGAAACCCTGCTTCATCCACCACAATGTCCACCATTGTTTTTTCCTCATTAATGCCAGCTCTTTGTAACACAAAGATGTCGAAGGTGAGAGTAACGCACGCAGACTATTAACTCTTCTAAAACGGAGCGTGAAGACAGAGGCTGAAAACAGCTGCAGCAGCCATTTCTGGTACGATGTTTTTTGAACATTAAACCCT
This sequence comes from Pempheris klunzingeri, assembly GCF_042242105.1. Classification (NCBI taxonomy): domain Eukaryota; kingdom Metazoa; phylum Chordata; class Actinopteri; order Acropomatiformes; family Pempheridae; genus Pempheris; species Pempheris klunzingeri. The sequence goes on from NC_092023.1 coordinate 26,119,536, forward strand.
TTCAACCTATTCTAGTAGGACCTCATACATACACAAATACAAGTATGAACTTGTAACTATGGAGCAAGTATGAAGCGGAATATGGTGCCTTTAATCAAATACATTTCAAAGTGAAGACCATACTTTTATATAATAAAAAACTTTGATTTCAGCACACATCTCTACCAGTGCTGATCTTAGCTTTACTACAGGGAGTTCTAGCCTACAAGTGTTGACTTTGAAATGGTATAAATGTCTCAAGAAAAGCCTTAAGTTTGCATTCACTTCTTCGATCTTCACAAGAGCCAGACGATTTCCAAAGCAGACCATAGCTTTTATGTATGTTTGAATGTGTTTCAGCCTTTTGATTCCTCATGAAAATCAGTCTGTGAAGATCTGAAGCTTGCTTTAGAGAAGTGATTCATCACCGTGAACAGCACGTCAGTTTTTGTTTTCTTTGATATCTCTGCTAAAGATCTTGCACAAATGTGCCGTAGGCTTCACACATGTTTAAAATGTATTGTTAAATACAGACCGAAAATTGATTTTTCACAATTTGATTTTTCCCCCAACTCTTTTATGCTGATGATTTAGTTTTCTATTAAAGCTTCAAAGGCAGGGCAAAAACAGGCTCTTTATTTCCCGTTGAATATTTAGCAAGCTGCGCCTGAACTGTGCAACTGGAAACAACACCGCTGTCTACCCCAGCATACATAAGGTTCTTCTATAACAGAAACTACATTACCAAACATACAGAGCAGTGTGACGGGTACAGTGAGGGGGGGAAGGAGAAGTTCCTTTGAGGGTGGCCCATATAAGTCAGATTTATTGCTGAACAAAAACACTGTGAGCTTTTTGGGTTCTTTTTTGTGCATAAATTAACATACATTTTGCATTAATATGATATGAAGTGTCTTCATTTGTCAGATATTTAAAGGTAACTGATATCTTTGCCCTCTAGTAGCGCTATGGAGTAGTTTTCTGTGAGCAGGTGCCATTTTGTTTGTCTTGAGTACATGAGCGTGCACTAGGGGTAAGTTGACAGACAGTACTGCCAAAGGTGTCACATCATCCCCACTGACCTACAGCTGACAGTAAGGCACAAAGATAAGATGAAAAAGATAAGAGCTTTTTGGTGAGTAACACTGAATGTAAACACTTTTGTCTGTCTATAAGAGAGCTCCACAACCACAGGACCACTTTAATTCATCAATTAACCAAAAACAGACATTCCCACTTGGTTCCCTTATCTGTATTTTTACTCTACCCGTGTCTTTCTAATCAGGCACACTATTTAAACTGCCATGCTGCTGCTCATACAACATTGCAGTATCACTGTTAAGGTGTGCTCATCTCCACCCCAGCTTCCACCTGTAGGATCTAGGATCTCCAGGCTTTAGGTAGAACTTCGCTATCACTCCCCAGTGTCCCTCTGTGCTGCAGAGAGCGAGTCTTAACTCCAAACTTTACCCATGCAGGCTCTGTAAATTCATTTCAGTAAATCTGTCCCACATGAGTTAGCCGACTAAAATGCTGCTGACAGCAGGGACTGCTTTGAGAACTCTTCTTGGATGGTGCATTTAGGTGCTCATGGAGTGGGAGGAAATTTGAACACTCTGCCCTCTGGTCTTTATTGCTGGACATCAAAATGTAGATGATCCAAGAGTCCCTTACATTAAAAAGTTTTATATTTTCTATGTCTATGTAAGCCATCACTGCAACCCGTCACCAGTGTTGACTGGACTACACATCTGTGCACCTGGCCGTCATACTTCCATGCGTGTGTTTGTGTCCACAGGAGAATGTGTCTCTGGCAGACATCCTGTCTCTTCGGGACAGCTGTCTGTCTGAGGAGGAGGTGTGGGCGGTGTGTGCAGAGTGTGTCCTGGCGCTGCAGAGCATCAGACCCTCCCACCTCTTCCACACCCTGTGCATAACTCCCGACACTTTGGCTTTCAACGCCCATGGGAACGTTTGCTTCATGGAGCAGCTCAGTGGTGAGTCAACAGCACGGACACACTGTCATCTGTGTATTTGTACAATAATTAAACCACGTTGAAGATGTTTTATACCCCTTGTCTGACCCCTTTTCTGCTATTACATTTGGGTTGTCGTATTATATGTCTGGCTTTAACTTCAAATCTGACATGCCACTGATCAAGCTGACTGGTGAAGCTCAAACATATTTATAGAATTGTTAATATTTTTGCCTCAACATTTGAAAAGCAGAAGACATAACAGATTAGATCAGAGCTGCAGTGTGCATTGTGAGGTTGTCCCTTAGCTGGAGTTAATCTCTGTTTGGTTCAGAGTGAAGGCACCTTTTTCTCCCTAGTGATTTGCTGCCCTGAACTGTATCAGTTTCAGTTTGCAAATTCCTGCTTGGAAATACTCTATCAGTGTCTAACTGGATCTGTCAGGCTCTGCAGGCCTGCTCTGATTTGCACCGACGACATCTCTCTTCCTCACAGTGCCGTAAGGCCCCCGTGACATCGAATGGAAAACACCCTATCTGGACTGATTGTCCCCCACCTCGTCTCTTCTTCCTTCCGTTCCTTTCTCTCTGTTCTCCATCTTTATTCATCATTCTCTCTCTACGTCGTTCCCTTTCTTATTACTTAGCCTAGCACTTGTGCAGTGTGCACACTGTTGCATGCACCTATTCCGTGCCCTGATGCCAAACGGCGGATATTGATAAGCGCTGATTAAATCAACAGTATTAGAATTGCCAGGTGGAGCGTTGTTGTGGTAACAGCTGGGTTAGCCTATCAGCAGTCAACCTGTGCTCTCACACACACACACACACACACACACACACACACACACACACACACATTACACAACCAGCATGGCATCCTTTTAAGCACTGCATCCATTTATCTCGGCACAAATCTCCACTCAGTAATAGAGACACTTTGAGGAGATGTTTTGATTACTCTGTCAGCTAAAATCCTTTGCAGCCTCATTTGTTGTCATGCTTTATTGGATTGTGTTCAGTCCTTGGGCGATGATTAATCCGTGGATAGAGAAAGAAACCGCAGAGCCCACATTCCGCTTCTCGTGTTAGTTGTTCATGCTGAACACAGTGCTTCTGTATCATTAATCAAACCACTACATCCTCCACTTTACTGGGCTGTACAGTTTCCCTCTGATTCCATTTAATTGAAGTCTTTGTGCGATAGTGATGAAATTTCAGGCTGACATACACCGTGCTCACACACCAACAGGCTCTCTCTGTAAGGCCGTATAATAGAGCGACCTTGAGGGCTGTGATGATGAATCTCAGTGAGAATTGCTGTTGCCACAACGACTCATCAATAGGGTTCCGTTCAGCTAATTAATCACTACAGTAACAACAGTAAAGTAGTTGTGCACGACTGTGGGCGATGCGGCAGAGTCAGCATGACCAAAACACATGACAAAAAAATGTCCTCTAATGGTTTTCATACAGTGGTGACCAAGAAAAATTAGTAATCACAATCAAGCTGTTCCCTTTCTGATAAAGCTGTGCTCTGTGGGAAATCTGATCAGCCCGGATGGGAAGCGTGCTGAATGAGTAATGTTCCACTACCTGTTGTGCTAAAAGGCCGTAGGCATACATGACTCACCAAGCTCTCACCATCGCCGCAGATGCAACTGCGTCACTGACAACAGTCTTTCTTCCCTCCTATTCACTGACTGTCTCACTGTGCTACAGACCTTCAGGTGTAAATATCTTCTTGTCCTTCATGTCTGCTCCTCTCTGTCAGTTCTTCCCTCCTGTTTGTTGGAAGCGTCAACCTCTGAGAGGAAAAAGCAAAAGAGGGGAGCAAAAGAAAATGGGGAGGAGAGGGAAGGATGGAGAAAAAAGAGAGGAGATGAGAGGAAATGAAAAAGCAAAACAAGGGAGGAACGAGTTGTGGAGAGGAGAGGAAAGGAAAGAAGGAAGGGAAAGAGATTAGAGACTAGATGGAAAAGACTAAGGAGCTGAGGAGGAGAGAAGAGGAAAGCAAAGGAGAGGAGAGGAGAGAAGAGGAGAGGAGAGCTTAGCTCTAGCTCTACACCTGGGGGGGGGGGGGGGGGCGTCATTCCAGTAGACAAACCCAGATCTGTCATGACCCACTTTACTCCCCTTCCGTCTCTCCTTCTCCTCCTCTAACTCTGGGCACCACCTCTCTCTCTCCCCATCTCCCTCTCCACGTCCAGCCGAGGGGGTGCATGTTCGTGGCGATGTTTTCATGTATCTGTGTGTTCTGCTTGTAGCCCATCTGAGCGGTGGCCTATTTCAGGAGGAGGAGGAGGAGGAGGAGGAGGAGGAGGAGGAGGAAGAGGAGGGTGCAGCGGCACTGCTCCTCAGTGGCTGCTCCATCTTCTTATCTGCAGATAGCTTTCTGTCTTGTTTGTCAGGGATTATCTCTGACATGCATTATGCTAATAAAGGGAAAGTGGCTGCGCTAGTTCACTGGACTGTGATGGTTTAGCATGCGGGACACACCGTCTGATCAGCATGTCATTACGGTGGAGCTTAGCAAGCAGGTTACAGTACGGATGTGACATGGCCATACATCAGAGTGTTCACATCAAATGACGAATGCACCGTTTGTTCCCGTTTGATGACATTATGATATACTGTGTGCTTTTCACACGTGCGTAATGACACAGCTAATTGCCATGTTTTCATCCCGCAGATGATCCAGAAGGCTCCTTTGTGCCTCCTGAGTTTGACAACACCGGCAGCACTTTTGAGGTGAGAGATGCCCAGTCTTCTTATAGATCTGGTCACACCTGCACGCAGTCACCCCTGGGAGTGTGTCAGTACACCACACAGTCGCGGGCACCTTGGTGATGTTTGCTGAGGTGTTTGCTCTCTTTCCTCACCAATAATTCCCGTCATCATCAGCTGTCATTCAGCTGCGAGCTCACCTGATGTCCACCCGATCATGTGAAATAAGAAAGAGGCAGCACTCCCACATTAGGTACAAAGGAGAATAATTACGATGACCGCGGGGGCTCAGCCGACTGCAGCTTAAGAAAACGAATGCAAAATGGCAAAACAAATTAAGAAAACCGCCTCATTAATTTGACAACACGTGTGCAGCATTTAGATAACAGGCTGCAAATACAGAAACACACTGCAAGTTCAGAAAATGTGTTTCCAGTGGACACCAGTGCTGAACACGGCTTGCTTCCACAGTTTGTGACTCGTGAAGTTAGTGAAGTCGGTTCTGTGCATCATCCATTTATGTTTGTGTTGAGGCAACTGGCAGGACCTCAAAGACAAAACAAGCACAAATGGCTGCAGCAGGCCAGGCACTGTGATGAGATCACCTCAGTTTTGATATTTGAAAAGTTGGCCATTACACATCATCACATTTTTTGAGGGGGAGGAGATTTTTTTTTACTTATATGATAGCAAATGCTTCTCTTATGACAAAGACCATCCCAGTGTTTACTCTGGAGCCCTCCTCTAGCCCTACTCTTATCTCTACTTAGGTCAGTGAAGGAAAACACATAAGTACCAGTATTGCACGTTGGACATGGAGATATCTCGAGAAAGGTCCTTTTGACCGAAAGGTAGACTGCATGTTTAATGAATCAATGCCCCTTTTCTGAGATGTTTAAAAGATCCCCTTATGGCATCATAAGAGCCAAATCTAAGCGGCGCGTTTTCACACATCTTTACAGAAAGACGGAGCAGAAGAAAAAGAGAAATGAAGGTCTTTTTTCATACATTTGCGGCCTCTTGGCACATCGGGACACATATTTATGCTGAAAAGACATTAAAAAGTGCATTTTGCATTATATGGGACCTTTAAGTTGATCAGTAATGTTATCTGACCTAACCAATGTTAGGCCGCGACGACTAGAGCTACAAAATAAACCAGAATTATGCTTTAGGATCACCCATTTCAATGTTACGACAGACTGGTAACATCTGATTAGGCACTTCGACATGATCTCCTTCAGTGGAGCTGTGTGTTGACATTCATCATTAGGCAGAATATACCTGCAGCTCCAGGTGTGTGTGTGTGTGTGTGTGTGTGTGTGTGTGTGTGCGTATCGCCTTTCCTGCTACTGGTTGTAGGATAAGTACACATTATTCTTAATGACTGTAGTGGTTTTAATACATGTTCAAATGAATTACTTATCATCTTTTAGTATTACTATATTATAGTATATTAATCTTTAGATATTTGCCTTTACATCTGTGTCTGCTGTGCTACATGGGCAGTCTTAACATATGTATATATATATATATATTTATATATATTTTTTTTAATGTGAAACAGAATTATGTCTCTGAAAGGACTAGACTCAAAAGCTTCTTCTCTGTGGAAATATAAAATCTCACACTGGCATGGTGTCACTGTTCTCACCACAACATGCATAAATTTACAGCAGACTTATGTAACCCAATTTCAAAATAAAGCGTGCAGACTAATTTTGCTGTGTGTCGAAATACACAAAATTTCTGACAAACAACTAAACTCTTCCCCTTCGCCGCTCTGGTGTTTTTCTCAAGTGTGTTTTTCTCGAGGGAGACGTGACACACGGCCAAAGTAATAGCACAAGCAAAACAGGAGTTAAGGCCTTCAGCTGAGTGTTTGCTCTTCTATTTTGGTGACCCACACTGGGATCCGCCTTGCACATGTGTTCACCACATAAGTATGGGTACAGTCCACTTCAATTGTTGGGAGTGATCATTATGTCTGAGATGTGAAGTCAGACACACCTGGTTCAAATCTGAGAGCTGACCATAATATCCACTGTCAGTGTGGCAAAGCGAAACAAAAGCTCTGTGATAAATCTGCACAATGCCTGTCTTTTATAGCCTTTTCTACAGCCATTCGTGGATTCAGATCTCTGACCTGACTGTAAACCAACAGCTGCAGCTGGTTCCTGGTGATGATTGTAGTGTTTTCCCCTCCTTTATCCCCGGACGCCACAGGGCCATGTTTACTCTCTGGGCTCCACGCTTTCCGCGGCACTGAACTTTGTCATCGAGCCGGAGCTGGAGGCAGAGCTGGGAGAAGAGATGCAGAGGCTTCTGGAGCAGATGCAGGAGGAGAAGCCTGAGGACAGGCCGCTCTTGCAGGTAGAAAAGCCCTGCTGACTCTTTGTTACTGCTAGGATGATTTATAGAGAGCTGCATGGCTTAGCACCATGAGACAGGTGTGGAATAATTAGAGATCTCACTTGAGCCATTGTGTTGTCATAGGATCGTGATGAAAGAGTTGAGTTAAATTAAACAAGTTTAATTTCAATGCAAATGAGTGGTATCACATTATTTTTTACAAGATTTAGTGATAATAACGTAGAAGTCTAATTAGAAAGTAAGGCATAAAAACATTAATGAACGTTAATGTGATCAGTGAGTATCACTCATATTAATGACTAATGCAGCGTCAATTAAACTCTCAAATTCTTTTAGCAAATCTACATATTTTAAAAAGTATTGAGATAAAATCATAGAGATAAAAAATCTCATTTTAAAGCCATGGTAACCGAAGAGATGGAGGTCGTGTGTGCATGTGTGTGCTATCACATCGGTCCTGTAGAGGTAAATGTGTTTACAGTCATTATAGCTGTGGCTTTAGTTTATCTAACCCTCCTGTTGTCCTTGTGTTGTGAGCAGCGCTATACAAATAAAATTGAATTGAATTGACTTGAATTGATGAATAACAGGTTGTTTCATCATGCAAACTAGATTTGGGATTTAAAATTCAATTAAGCTGCTTTATTTTAGGGGCTTAGTGAAGGGGGTCATTTGTGACCCTTAGGGCAAAGGGAATATACAGAATCACAAGGGTTAAGTCTGGTTTCTCTCATGACTATCATTTCAACTAATTGGCTCCGCATGTAGTGAGAGTGAGTCAGTGCTCTTGAGCAGCATCAAGTGGAAATGTTGTGTCAGTGCAAACCACAGAGTGTGAGTTCACTGTCAGTCTGTCACAACATGAACCTCAACAGGGCAGAACAAGATTAAAATACAAAGTAAGATAAGCCTCGGTTAGTTAAATATAATAATTCTAATACTACTTATAATAACTTGATTTTAAACCGCATTACAACATTTTTGCATTTAATGTTGTGATAGATTACAGCTTGGATTATGAAATGTGATCTATGTGATGTATTCTGTCCTCACATTGATGTAATTAAACGAATGTACAATCACACAGAAAAGGTGATGTGAGAGCAGATCTATGGAGGCGCGGCAGAATAAGTTATAGATCACAGTGACAGAGATCAGCTGCTACACACTGTTGGCACTTATGGTAAATTGACTGAGTAGCAGTGTTTTGGTCAAGTGACCTTTTATCTGGAATTTCATATATTAAATGGCAACAAGCCTGCAAATACATTATATTCATATGTTCTCACAAAAACAGCATTGATGCTAGAAGGACCTGGGAAAGGTAGGAAAAGAGCATATATATGTTTTCATGGCCCAGGTGAACTCCCCACGTCATGCCCAATGAAAATGTAAAGATAATTGTCTATTTTTGATGTCAACAGACCCCAAAAATACAAAATACAAACAAAATAGCATCTTTTTTAACAGCGGACATACAAGCTTAGCAAAAGACACTTCATACAAGTTAAAGGGGTTCAATTCTCAATTCATTCTTACTACGATACACAGAACAAACAAACAGATCAAAAAACAGCAGTGACAATAAATAGGTCAATAACCAGTGAGCATCCATAATACAATACAATATACCGTATAATAAAATGCTTGATGATGTTTAGTTGATGGAAACTTTTCTTTTTTCAACTGTTGAAACAAGAAATATTTACAAAAGTAGAGCGTAGTCAATCTATGTGTTTTCTTTTGAATTTTAATCCTCCCTCAGGACATCCTCTCTCTGGCTGAAGCAAGGCTGCCTCACACCTCCTCTGCAGCCGTGTGCCGGAAACTGTCGTCTATTGGCCGGCGAGTGCTCTCCATCGAATCAGTATCCACCTTTCAAGGTCATTCTTTATCGTCTCGGTTCTCAAATGCCACTATTTTGGCTCTGCTGTGGTTCTCCCTGGTACTAATTGCTCTCCATCTCTCCACAGATGGACAAGAAAGCTCCTGGGAGGCAAGATGGCAGCATCCCAAACCCAGATGTCTGCTTAAGAGACTGAGCTCTGATGAAAATACCAAAGACCTGAGTGTTGACAGTTCTGTTAAAGCAAACGGTCTGTCCAGGCAGCAGGTATGTGACAGAGTGTAGCTCCAGTATTCCCCTTTAAAGACAGCTGAGGATGCCAGCCCACACAAGCCACAATATCATGATAGCTTTTATATAGTGTATTATTTTCAGTGTTTAGAAACAGAGCAGCCTGATAGAAACCAGTCAAATTTACTGTGTAGAGATAAATAAACACTTTACTACACTCCCACTGCCAAAATCACCCTACTTCTCACTTCATTTATTAACTCATTAAACACTTTCCTGTGTGTGTTTATGGTCTCAATCGCTAGTTTGAAGTCTTCTTCGATGATGTTCATGTAGTAAATCATGGTCCACTTTAGAGTAAAATAGACAGCAGGGTTCCATCAAAATACAGCTCCTACATGGACATATGTCAGGATGACTTAGTATTATTTATCTAAACTTCAACGGTCTTTACACCCATTGATCTATAGATAAGAGTACGTCTGCACTCAGAACAGCTGAAACAAACGATTGTATTCTGAAACCCCAATCTGCAGGTGTGTGGGGGCTGGGATTCCTCTCTCTGGGCGGAGGATATGGACGACAGTGAGGGAGACGGCATGATCTTGGCAGATGACTTGGACTGCAGGTCCCACAACAGCTCCCCGGTGAGGAGGAGAGCCCAGCAGAGGCTGAACAGGGTGAGGGGGGCTCTCAACCGCTCCTGCTCTGTCCCAGACTCCAACAACCCCCCTTGTCTCTCCCCTCCAGCCCACGGAGACATGAGCATACCTGTATCTGACCTCACTGAGATAGGAGCGGATGAACGCTTGAGCTGCAAGTCTGTGTGGAGTAACAGACTTCAGAGACTCAACCGGGGCAAGTCCTGCGAGTCTTACCCCCACAGCGGCGCTGAGGATGGTGTGAACTCGGTTGTGGACGACTTTATGTCACAAGAAGATGAGGATGCTGGGACGTCATGCAGCGGAGAAACAAAGATTCAAGGTTGCCGTGGATGTGAATCTGAAGACTGCACCCAGGATTCGGCTTCTTCCTCTACTTCCCGTCAGGATGTGGAAATGGAGCAGGACCCCTCTGGGGACCAGAGCTCACTGAACCACAGCCTCTACACTCCTAATAACTACATGACCAAAAGCATGCTGTGCCTCAACGAAGAATCTCAGGATGAGGTTAGCCGGTGCCAGATGGCTCTCAAATGTGTGACTTTGCAGTTGCATCTCAGATTGTTTCTCGCAGTCATATGTGCTGCTGTCGTGGAGCTCCACTGAGGGGGTTGGTCTGTAAATAAGAGGAGCTGTGAAGGAGAAAGATAGAAACATGGTGGGGGTGCAGGTCAGTGATAACGGTTGGTTACAGGCGCTGGAACGAAGCCCTTGTGTCAAGATTAAGTTTTGTCTATTTTTTGTTGCTATTTCCAAGGTCGAGAACGAACTTTCTTCAAAGTAAAGCTAATTTTATTCAGGACACTTTACACCAGCCATAGTTTTCCATGAGACATGTTAGGGTCTGCTTGGCTTTTTTTCCTTGCCTACTAACTATGCCTATTAAAACCTGTTGTTATAGCCTGTAATGGACCTTTGCTCCAAACATCTATTTGCTCTGAAAATGCTTCATAAATCAGTACATTCATTCATACAGAGCAAAGTGTTTTGACACAGAGGCAGTCAGCAGTGATATTCCAAAGCAATCTGCATAAGTGAACACTTCATGACACAAATCATCGCTGATAGTCTGAACATTCAAGATTTGGTAAAGTCAGGTCGGGGAGTACCTCAGTTTGACTTAATTAGGTCTACTGAGGGATCAGCTGGAGCTCCAACGTTTAGAACTTCCTTTTTTAAACTGTTCTTTCTTTATTTTTCCATCCAGTGGATCTCTCTGAGAGAGTTACTTACCCTCTGTGGACGGAGGCTGACGGTTAATGAGCTGTGGGCTCTGTGTTATACCTGCCTGTCCTCTCTGCAGACCTACATTGACTTTCCAGGTGATTTTAACCCCTTCATGCGTGACACCAGTATTTAATATGAACTGCTCCTGCAAGTTCACTTGAGATCCTGACATATTCTGTTAGTTCGTGCATCTTACTTTGTATGTACTATGTGCATAGCTTTTGAGTTAATGTTGGGCCGATAGAAAGAAACTCCGGAGGAACGAGTAGAAAAAGATAAAAAATGTGCTAATTACGTGGCACGGCTTAAACCTTTTGCCCACAGTTTTCCTTTGCAGCTGATTTCTCTCTTTTCCATCAGCGTATTTATGCATGGACACAGTGTATGTGGGCTGCGAGGGAGAAGTGCTTTTCTTGAAGCCTAAAAACATAGGTAGGTCCTGGACTGTAGTCTCTGTGGTACTGTGGAGCAATGAACCCATTTTTGTTTTTGAGTTTCAGTTGTTTGCTTACAGATCAAGCAGATGTCGATGCAATATTTACTGAAGTGTATGAGGCAAAAGTGTCTGCAGGCTTTAGTTGACCGCAATAGCTGACTTTCGCTGTTCTTTGCAGGATCCCGAGATGAATTTTATCTTGCTCCTGAATATCAAGAACATGGAATCGTGACTGAGAAGGTCTGTCTGCCTGATTTATGAAAATAACTTATTAATTAATGGTTTGCTTGGTTGTAGCTTTTCCCTCCTCTGGCCTTTTCTGTCTTGGCTCAGGTTTGTGTGTACGGGGTTGCTGCTATTCTCTGGGCTACAGCCAAGTTCAGTTTATCACCCAATCAAAAACTGGCGATGCCTCGCAAACTGAAGAGACTGCTCCTGGAGATGGCAAAGGGGACGCCCATTGAGAGACCTACCATCATCATGGCTAAAAAAGTATTATTTTCAAAATGTTCATAAAAAGTGTGCACTGTTCCTTTTAATCCAATACTGCAGTGTGTTTTTTCCAACCTTACCTAATCACAAGACAAGTATTGGCAAGACTCTCTGCCTGAAACTGGCAGGCAAGAGAGCACATACTTCATATGAAGCCGTCTGTTTCTCAGTTTTCATCTTTTCCTTGACAAATATCCACCACACCGGCCTGAAATTGATCTTGTGTCTACCATTAGACTGAAAATGATTTCTGGCTGAACCGTCCGACTCTCTTTGCTAACAGCTGCTCCCTGGTATAACACAGTGGGCTGAAAGAATGAAATTGTACAGACAAATTGCAAAAGACAAATGCCAGTTAAACTTTAATCACTGCTTTGATCAAATGTTTCTGCTTTCTTTATTGGAAAAATAACCTGGATTGTGTGTTTTTAACTGAAACCTGGTTGAAAATATAAAAAAGGCCCCTCCTAGTTATCCTTCATACTCTGTTCAGTGTTTGAGGAGGAGGTGGAGGACCTGCTGGTATTTATACAGGGAAGCTGAAGTAGAGGAATATTGACTTCTTCGAGCGTGGCTCCCATACAACACTTCACTTACTAGTTATATTTTACAGGGTTGTGTGTATTCCACTCGCTATCCGATGGAGTTTTCATATTTACTATCACTATCACGAGTTCATGCCCGTTGCAGGACATTTCTGAACATCTCTGCATTATGTATACTCCGTTATCGAACTGAAGCCCCATATGTCTGTTCTTAGTCCCACCTTTTTTACCTTTGTCAAAGACTGTTGGCTGAACTGCCATAGAATGTGGTGCAGATATCTTTGTCGCCCAGAGGAGGAACCCTACTGGATCCTAATGACGCCTTCTTTAGCTCCACCAACAGGCCAGAAGTGATACACATTGTAAAATATCTCACCGTCTACAAGATAGATTGGCATAAATGTTCCCTACAGACATTCATATCCCCAGAGGATGAACCCTAATGGTTTAGGTTAAGCTTCTAATTTGTTCAATACTTTGTTTTATGACCACATACCTGTGAAACGAATTACATTCCCATCAGCCTCAGCTGGACTTTGTTCAAACTAGCCCATGCTTACTAGCTAGAGCTAACTGCTCAATGTTGTAGTACTTAAACACAGAAATGATTTCCTCTACATGATAATGTCAGCATGTTAATACGTTCAACATGTAGCCTACATGCTAAACTAAGCTCCTGGCATGGATGTGAAGTCTTGTCTTGTCTTGTGATTAGGCTTCCACAACGAAAGTCCACCTTTTACTGATCATTAATTTTCCTAATCGCTTTGCATTTCCTTTTATTACTAATCATCTATTTTCTGTTTTTGCGTCTGTGTTATCTTATGCTTTATTTTGCCCGTCTACCTTTTATGCCTCTCGATGAAAGCACTTTGAATTGTTTTTGCTTTTTTTTATATATATAAATGAAGCCTGATTTAATGTTTGTATATCAATGTGCAGATATCACAACCTCAGAAAGGGCACTGTTCCAAATAGATATAACCTTTTAGAAAGAAAATTACTTGTTATTCAAACATAGTGAATCCAGTTTATACAAGTGCTTTGTCATTTTGTCAATGAAGGACTCTTCTAAAAAAAAATGCCATCATTTACTTCTATTGTTGGTTATTGCCGTCAGTCATTTTGTAAAAGTAAGTGTTAGGTTTGCAAATACTGGATGTTTTATTTCAAGTTATTTCCAGGGGGGAAATAATGATGACATTAGTGATGATTGTGTATGAAGAGCCCTGTTTTGTTATCACACTTGTGTTCCAGATCTGTCGTGACTACTTATCACGTCAGGAGACAAACGCTGAGGCTGTCTGGACAAACCTTGTCAGCAGAGTTCACCCGGTAAACTTCTCTGTGTTTGTCCCCATAGATACACTTACACCGCTGTGTCTTGATCTGCGTATTTATTGTGTATTATTCAAATCCCAGTATCAGAGTCAGTGAGTCTGGTCAGTCTGTTTATGTCTGTGCTGTTTTGCTCTTTTTGAAAAATGAGCATCTCTCTCTGTTACAGTCAACCAAGTCTGTTTTCTCTCAGTCAGCCTCAAAATCCAGTGACGCAGATGATTTGAGTGCAACTGAAACTCATCAAAGCTCGTGGGAAGAGCCTGCACAAAACAACAGCGGTAGGACAGCCTCACTTTACTACGGATGACCCTCATGCAACACCGTTTACCATGAAGTGTACAGTATTATACGCTAAATGTGCCAAATATTCAGAAGACCCTTTGAATTGAGGGGCACTGCCAATTAGGTTTTGTCTTTAAAAAGTCTCGATGACAATAATAATGATAAGGATGAGTTAAGAAAGTAGCATGGCTGTTAACGGGGAACAGGGCTCTAGACTGTGCAACCATTTTTTTTTGAGTTTGTGAGTGAATTTCATGTGATCCCATTCACGTGAGTGTATGATGATCCGCTGGCACTGTGCCATACACACAGTGTGTGATGCACATGTACGCACCAGCTTAGAACTTTACAAAACAACCCATTTAGCTGTTACAGTGTTCTCACAGTGTTCTCAAAGCTGATTGATGAAGCTGATTATTTTGAAAAGCAAACTGAGGAGAGAGAGGAGGAGGCCTGTTTAACTTCAGTAAAAGCAGTGATTACACACTATGGAATTAACAAAGTCCTGCATTAGAAATGTGACTTAAAGAAAAGTACAAAAGTATTAGCATGAAAATACACTTAAAGTACACGTACTTATGATGCAGCATTTTATTTTATTTCAAGATCATTTATATTATATTATTTGATTATAATTATCCGTACATTAATGTGTTCATCACTTTAATGCTGCCACTAATAAAGGTGGAGCTGGGTTTGATATATTTATACATATTTTACATATTACTCACTGCTGAGTAGCTTGTGAATTTGGGACCAATAAAGCCTTATTGATATATTAATATAATCTATTTATCAATGATATTTTGAGTTGTCAATGTGATTCTGCAAAGTAACTAAAGCCGACAGATGAATGTTGCGTAAAGAGTAAAGTGCTATGTTTGCCTCTGAGGTGTAGTGTAATGGACCAGAGAATAGAAATACTCAAGTGAAGTACAAGTTCCTCAACTTTGTACATAATTACATTACTGGAGCAAATGTAATGTTAACGCAGCACCTGTGGTTTCTGTTTCTTTTCAAATTTATAGTCAACCACTGCTTATGGCAGAGAAACTTGCAAAAGTAGGTTATACAAATGAAGACACTAACTCATCAGCATGCAAGAATATTGACGCAATACCAACAAAAACATGCGACCAAACCATGAGCTGGTGCGACAAACTCCAGAGCCCTGGGGAGCGAGCCGTAGTAGCAGGTCTTCCTAATGGTTGACACATTTTGTGTAATTCACAGATGTGCATTGCATGAGACAATATCACTGATATTGTATCTGGCGCTGTTGTAACTGTGTGTAGGCTTTTTGCCCACGGCCTCTGAGAGCCGACTGGCTCCTGTGCCTGGCCCTGTTCCCCACAGCTATCCTGTCAACAAGGAACTCCAGCTTCCAGAAGCCTTTACTTCCACTGCCACACACTTCGCCCCCATCATCCTGAACAATGAAGGGGACTCAGAGGAGGAGAGCGAACACATTGGAGCTGCCTTTGAAAAGTAAGATGTTCTAGAAAATAATATGCATTATCACAATTCATATTTGAATACAGTGATTCATGTGTTTTCTGCACAGCTATAGCCTTAGGTGACAGACTCTTTTGCTTTCTTGCTGAGAATTAAATGAGAATATTGTTAGCCTAGCTTGGCACGAAGACTGGAAACAGCTTGTCTGTCTCTCTCTAAAGGTTTTTACCTTTTGAGAGGTAAAAACCCACCTGCCTACCTGTGGTTAGGCTGGCTGTGTTCCCCTGCTTCCAGTCTTTATGCTAAGCTGAGCTATTCAGCTGTAACTTACATATTTAACACACACATATGATATAGATATAAATCTCAGCAAGAGATTCATATGAGTAGAGATGCATAAAGGTATTTTAATATCTTTTAATAACAGAGTTAAAGTTATAACTCCATTAGACTGAAAATGAATAAGACTGATAGCTACACAACATGCTGTCCAGCTTTGTAAGTGGATTACAGTTATTAAGAAGTGTTTATTTTACAGGACTGTGGATGGATTCACAAAAAGCAGACAACACACTGAGGGAAGGGGCCTTGATTTCCCTCCACACTCTGAGTACCCATATCCCACACACACTGAGCCCCGTCCTCATACACAGGAGTCGCCTGTTAATCAGGCAGTCGTACCTACAACTCCCAGCGACAATGTGCTGGTCAGCTCTACTCCCCGTGAAATTCCCTGTCTTGAAGTCTCTCTTCCTCCGCCATTGTCCACTAACCTCAACGGTTCTGGTGTTTTCAACAATTACCTCTTCCATCAGGATCCCACAACAGGACGCCTCTCCTTAGTGCCTGTTCAGGTTCGGGCTCCAGAGTCTCTGCTCGGGTTGGACATAAATCCCTCCCTGGTGCCACAGCCTTTGCAGGGACTGATCACAGTTCCAGAGAGCACTGAAGCTCCATTTATTAACTGTCTGAATGTGCCTGTGACGCCTGAACTCCGGGATTATGGCCCGCAATCGTCTTACTTCAAAGGTAGCTCCATCATCTCTGACAGCCCCTTGGAGAACAGTGTTCCCAGAACGTACAATGGACAAACAAATCCAGGAACACGAGGTGAGAACCAGCCTGCTTCAGAGTCCATGTCCGCTGAAGTCCACCCTGCCCTACAGGAGGTGATTGACCTGCTCAAGGGAGAGTTTTCACTTGATGGCTATTTGGACAATGGACATGAGGACATCGCCGTGGGTATGTATCTTTAGATTATTGTGATATCATTTTGTTATTGCTTCATTTACGTTGCATAGCAACAGCGGCAAACCTGCATCTATACTTCACACAGTGACTCGGGGTGCATGGGGGACTGGTACAGCAGGGGGTACACCTGCAGCTGCCAGGGAGAGCGTGGAAAGATTGTGGAGCGGCGAGACTAGTAAAAAAAAAAGAAAAAAGTATTTGATTTAAAACCACACGGTGCAATTGAATTTAATTTTTAAAATATACTTTTATATATTTATATTTTTACATTTGTGTTTGAAGTTTATTCTTATTCTTTTTGGAGCTGTGGGTAACAAAAGCAACTTCCCCCTGGGGATTATTAAAGGAATTCTGATTCTGAAAGTCTAGAAACTAGTTAGCAAGCAAGCGAGCGAGCAGAGCAGAGCAGAGCAGAGCAGAGCAGAGCAGAGCTCCTCCCTGCTCATGTGTTTGTAGCATTTTGGATGACAGAAAATAATGTGTGTTTATTTATGTAGTCCAAGTATTAACACAAGGGCATCATTCATATCAACACAGAAGTCAGTGCTGCAGGCCTCAGTGTAATCAGCAAACATGTAACATTCCCTAATTGATAATATTTCTTCTAAGCTTATAATCATTTTAGATATAGGATTGTTCAAATTCAGTTCACTAGTTCTAAGAAGATTCCAAGAACATCCTCGCACAACGTATCCCTATGATTATGTTTACACCCTGAGGCCACCCCAACTTTTTCTAATGTTCTTCTAAGGTTGTTTTTAACATCCAGAGAATGATCCTTGAAGGTTCCATTAAAATAATGTCGCGCATATCTCTTACGCTGCACATAAAATCTACAATGGGAGGCTGTTTAGCTCTGTGACAGCAGACCGAGCTGTCAGGGTGTCCTTAGGTGGAAAGCAAAAGATAAAGCTTTAACTCATCTAAAACCCTCACTGTATCCATTGACGTCAGGATGACAGAGGTAAAGTAGACAGCTGCAGTCCTGCAGAGAACAAACACCCCTTTGTGTGAGAAAGTTACAAATCTGCTTAATGTTCCTCCAGCAGCAGGAACGACAGAGCAGTAACCCACCGTGTTGTTCAGGCACATTCATATAGAAAGTTGACTTTTTCTCTTTTCCGAGGGGAGTACATCTTCTCTCTGAAGGACCTCCAGTTCCACACGTTTGCCAGTGTTGTGAGGGAGAGGTTCGCCGGTCTGTACTGGGAAGACGACCTGCTGGCCGTGTTGCACTGCCTGGTTAACTACAGCCCGTCCACACTGTGAGTAGGACTTCCAACATTTGTGTCCGTCTTTCCCTTTGAACTGGATCACTGTGTTGGCACGCCGCTAACTGTACAGTACGTCCTGATGCAATGAGACATGCATCTGTGACACTTTATAATAAGGGTACGATGTGCCTAACTAATGACTAACTCCTAATAATCTGCACGATGTATCATGAACTCATGTTGCTCACTGTGAGGAATTAACTCAAAGTCACAGTGAGATTATGTAATGAGTTAACACTTGGTAGATCAGCAGTTAATGAATGTTAGCTACAGTTTCATTTGTAGTCTACCAAATGATCTGGTCTCTGGTTGTATAGAGAAGGACTTTACAGACCCATGGTTTGATCAGCCTCTCTGAAAGCACAACACTGTGTGATGTTCTACAAACATGAGGCTGGTTTGTACAACTCTTTGTTGTAAATGTCACGTTTACAAGCTGGAATATGAGTGTTACATCTTCAAACTGTAGAAGAAGAATACTACTACTACTACTGCTACTACTACTACTACTAATACTAATACTACTACTACTACTACTACTACTACTACTGCTACTACTACTACTACTACTACTACTACTACTACTACTACTACTGCTACTACTACTACTACTACTACTACTACTACTACTACTACTACTACTACTACTACTACTAATAATAATACCACTACTACTACTACTGCTACTACTACTGCTACTACTACTACTACTGCTACTACTACTGCTACTAATACTACTGCTACTACTACTACTACTGCTACTACTACTACTACTACTACTACTACTACCACTACTACTACTACTGCTACTACTACTACTACTACTACTACTACTACTGCTACTACTACTAGTACTACTTCTACTACTACTAGTACTACTTCTACTACTACTAGTACTTCTACTACTTCTACTACTTCTACTACTTCTACTACTTCTACTACTACTAATACTACTACTACTAATACTACTACTACTACTACTGCTACTACTACTACTACTACTACTACTACTACTACTACTACTACTACTACTACTACCACTACTACTACTACTGCTACTACTACTAGTACTACTTCTACTACTACTAGTACTTCTACTACTTCTACTACTTCTACTACTACGAATACTACTACTACTACTACTGCTACTACTACTACTACCACTACTACTACTACTACTGCTACTGCTACTAATACTACTGCTACTACTACTACTACTGCTACTGCTACTACTACTACTACTACTACTACTAATACTACTACTACCACTACTACTACTACTACTACTGCTACTACTACTACTACTACCACTACCACTACTACTACTACTGCTACTACTACTAGTACTACTTCTACTACTACTAGTACTTCTACTACTTCTACTACTACGAATACTACTACTACTACTACTTCTACTACTACTAGTACTTCTACTACTTCTACTACTTCTACTACTACTACTACTACTAATACTTCTACTACTACTACTTCTACTACTACTAGTACTTCTACTACTTCTACTACTTCTACTACTACTACTAATAATAATAATACTAATACTAATACTTCTACTACTACTAATACTAATGATAACAGTTGAAAGCAGTGAATGATCCTAAATCATGTATTTAGTAATGCATTTTGGAATCATATGTTTTGTACCTTTATTTTAAAATGAATGAAGGGAATCTTTCCTCTGTCCATTCATTCATTATTCATCCATCCATTATCTATACCACTTATCGTTAAGGGTCTGGTCACCTGTCAGTCACCTGGCTAACACATAGAGGTAGTAGTGACAGTTACCGCCCTGAGTTCTGCTCACATCCTGCTCACATCTCAGATCACTCAGACATTCACACGGCAGTAATAATTATTGAGAGGCTACCTGCATCATATACTGACAGCAGCAGTGCACTGGTAATGACATGTTTCACACCACGTTTTCCCTTGGTTAGTACTGTAGTAGCTCTCTTTGCAACACGCCACAACAGCACCATGTTTGCTCTTGATGTATTACAACATGTGAAATGTTACATACGTGTTTAAGTTTGAATCTTCCACAGCGCAGTACAGATTCTGTAATAAGTTTTTATTATCATGGATCAGTAGTTAATCCTCAAAATAGATGACTGTTTTTCAGAGGGTGGATTGTCTCTGGAATCAAATCACCACAATTAGCCTACATTATGAGTTAAAGAGCTTATCTTTGGTGTCAGAATAATTACCCCAAATTGAAAAAGGAAATGTTGGCAGCAATAAAACAGTGTGATGCTCAAATGTGGCTGCTTGTTGGCACATTTTTAATTTATTCCTCTTTGGGTTCTGAAGAAGAGGCACACAGAGCGATCGAGTCCTTAATGAACGTGACCTCTCCTCCTCTGCACGCTCACATATCGCACCCAAACACAGCATTTAAATGATCATTAGTAGAACATGCACTTCATACACACACCTCAGCCTGCAGCTTAAATGGTCCCCATGGTAACAGCTTAGCAGTGTGCTTGTTCATTCTGGGGAGACTGTCTGGCAACATTAAAGAT
This sequence comes from Pempheris klunzingeri, assembly GCF_042242105.1. Classification (NCBI taxonomy): domain Eukaryota; kingdom Metazoa; phylum Chordata; class Actinopteri; order Acropomatiformes; family Pempheridae; genus Pempheris; species Pempheris klunzingeri. The sequence goes on from NC_092023.1 coordinate 26,140,175, forward strand.
ACACGTAAAGCCTCCTCTGCATTGTTTCTGATATGCCGACAAGTAGCCCTAAAGGGGGGGGGGGTGGGCCTTAAGCGTTTGAATGGATACATGAATGAAGGCAACAAACTCCATGCTTGGCACCTCTCACTTCATTTAAATGTAAGCTAGAGACAAGCAGATGGCCTGACGGGCCTGCCAGTTCCCTCAGACGTCTTTTCATCCAGGCGTTGCCATGCTCTTATGCCCCGGGCAATATGTGGAGAGACCCTTTAATCTGCTGTGGTAGGGAGACATCACAGCTTTGCAGAGAGATAGGCACTCTTCCTCTGGCAGTGGGCTTGTTCACAGGGCCCAGCTGTGGAGGGCTATTTTTTCCCACTGTTCCAGTTTCTCTGAGGGGATAGAGGGAGGACTGTGGCCTCTCTGCTGGGAGACGGTCCAATCGGACTCTAACATGGCCTGGAGTGGATGGTTGACGGGGCACAATTGAATTTTATGGATCAGTTGATGTGATGCGCAAGTACTTTTGCAAGATGTGAGCAACAAGCTGCGTAATGTTTGACATGATGGTTTCCTTGTTTGGTTGTGACTGTGTTCTGCTGCGGTCCCCAGTGCTGTAACAGGTGTCTTCTTTCATCCTTGTTCATCCTATTTTGTTTTAGCTGTTTTCTTTTATTATCCTTTTTAGTTAACTGCAAATGATTGGCATTGTTCTTTACATAAATCCTAATTGTCGCGAGCTTTGAACACACTCTGCGTGTTTTCTCTCTCCTGATGCGCCTCCTGCAGTGGCTCTAATGAACAGCCTCCACCACAGACTGTGAAAAGGGCAGCCCTCACCCCACCCTTGATAGCCAGTGTCTGGGGAGGAAAGAGAGGAGTTCGCCTGCATGGTTGTCTCGACCTGAATGGAAACGTTCACACGTCCAGTCCTGCTGCTGCGCACTCTTGGGAAGGAGCAGAGGCCCGGTCCTGTCCTGGAGAAAATGAGGCTGAAGATTTAGAACTAAGATCAGAGGAGAGTCAGCGCTCTAACTGTGAAGGTAGGAGAAAGACTTGGATACTCAATTATTCAAGTTACAGTGTGTAAAAATGATTTTTAGAATATGAACTTTACTTCAATATTATATATAAAGATAATTATATTAAATATCATATTACTTATCTTACTTACTTAAGTAGAAGTGAAATCTAAAGATACCTCAGTGCAAATCCACTACTCATTTCACTGAAAATGTCACAGAAGTCTTATAGTCAAATGTATTCACTTTAAAAATACTCAAAATGCAGAAAAAATGCCTCTGTGAGTGTTTTACTCTTATTTATGACATTCTGACTTTATTATTACTGATGTGTTCATGTGTAAGTAGCACTATGCTGCAGTAGTAAGGCAGCGTGCAGCTGATTTTAACCATTTAATACACTGTTGGGTCGTTTAATCCACATTAGTGCATCATATTTTATAGGCTGGTCGTATCTGTTGTGTGCAAAATCTTTATCTGTAAAGTAACTAGTTACTACAGTCGTCAGGTAAAGGTGGTGTTGTAAAAAGGATAATATTTTAATTGTAGTGGAGTATTTTCATTTCATGCTTATTTATACTGAAGTAGACAAAAAGTACCTCAAATGTACTACTTGCAGTAAACACACCTATAATGATAATATATACACTGCAGTTTTCACTCAGACGTTGTCTCCTGCTCAGGGAAACCAGAGTCATCAGAGTGTTTTGGTTCAGTTCGGCTCTCAGATTTGAGACGATGCTGCTGGAGTCCAACTCCTCTGTGATGTTTTGATGCATTTCACTTTACTTGGCTGCCGACTGAAGTCATGAGAGCTGTGACTGGCTGTTGGATGCTGTTCTTAAGATGGAGGCGCATTCATAAGAGTCCAAGGCATGCTAGCAGACTGGAAAGTTTGTTGTTTTTTTTCTCAGTCCTTCCCAGTGACATTCATACATACAGACACACACTCATTCACTGACGCACACATCTGCAACGTCCTGCTGTTGATAATGCTAGACTGGGGTTGGACTTTTTTCGGATTACAAACAAGCTCTTACAAGATACTTGAGATAAAATGATAGCAGTATAAAAAGTTAAGCTTCAGTTGCCTTTAAGCTCATCTGTTAAACAGTGGCTGCATTGTGCAGTGTTAGCAACAAATGACCCGCAGCACCACCACTGGATCGCTCTCTCGTTTTTCTTCACAAATCCAGTTTGTTTTTCAGCTCTCCATGTGATTCTGTCCCTCTCTTTCTCTTGTCTTCCCCCTCTCCCCTCTCTGTCCGCTGTGCTGGTTTACTGGTCGAGGTGTGAGCAACGACGGGTCGCGCACAGGGGTAATGGAGGGAGGAGATCATTCAGCGGGGGGCAGCGATGAAAGCCCCTCTGAAGCCGAGTATCCGTCGGAGAGAGAGGAAGGCCTGACGGGAGCCCACGACGAGCAGATGAGCCCGGACTGCTCGGAGGACATGGAGGACAGTGACTCTCTGGTGTCGGAGCGAATCCTCTCTCCTGCATCCAGAGCAGAGGGACCGGCCCTCAGCTTCAGCCCCGCCTGGGCCTTGGCCTTCTTTGGAGAAGACTGTTTTAGTCCAGAGGTGATCCAGTACGCGGTGAATCTGGGGCAGCACACAGGATCTCCATGTCTGGATGTGAAAACACAGGTGGGTAAACCTGTGGAGCTCCCTGCCACTGACTCATATTTGACCTTAACCCTGCGTGTTTGAGCAAACAGACTGCATGGAGCAGCTGACTTATTTATCAGCTTCTATTGCACTAACGCAATGAAATGCCTACGATTAAGCATGTGTTTCAGTGGCTGTTGCAATCGCATTAGGGAAGGTTGTGTATATTACAACATTTACAACATACTGTGATTTCATGTTTCATTTTAATCATATATCACATCCAAGTGCTTACTATGAATGCAGTTTCACACCTTAGATTTATTCATCCCCACCTGGTTGGGTTTTATGAATAAGTGCAGGAATTGTTTTCCTATCTGTAATGAAGTGGGGCACGGTCAGGCTTTGGGGTAAATAGGACGAGAACATGTGGGGGACTTTAAGATAATGGGTATATTATTCTCTCCAAAGTGGATTTGAATATTAATATGTTGAACTTAGCCCTTGGCAAAGGAAGTTATTATCATTTGTAAAAGAATATTAATGAATAGTCTTTTTGTTTGCACACTTTGATGGCAGCGCCAGGTTTGTGCAACAGCTAATAGTGCACCTCAAGAGCCGTGCTGCTGCGACTTCTCACTCATTTCACTTCAAAAGAGTTGCTGCGTTCTGTTGCCACGGTGAAGAAAGAGAGGAGAAAGAAAAACCAAAGCACTGCTCCAAACACCCAAAGGCTTCTTTCCATGAAAGGCATGTGGTGTTATTTTAGGACCTTTTGTATGATTTTGTATGATTTCCTTTGAATAGGAACTGCAGCAGCAGCTGATAATTGAAACAAGGAATCTGAAGAAAACAAGAAACTTCTACCAGAAGCTGATTCAACAGGAGAGGAAAAACAAAGGTTAGTAAGCCACTGCTAGCATATGAAAATGCCATGCGCAGCTTCCAGTGTGACCTATAACAGCGTGTGCATCCCAAAGGTTCTGAGAGCAAACTGATGCTGTCCAAACTCAAGTCCCAGTTTGAAGAACTCCGATCCAAAGTGGTCTTTTTGGACAGTGTGAAGAAATACCTTGAGGTACTGAAAAAGTACTGCAGTTTCCAACGCGGCTATTTCTCATTAGTTTCCTAACAATCTGGCTCTTCCATCCTTTGATGTGGTTCCTTGTGTTTCTGTAGATTCTGAGTGTGGACCAGTGGGGTTTGGAGGTTTCTTTAATGCCGTCTTTGGCTGCCTGTGGACGCGGCTCTTTGGACCTCCAGTCCTCCGAGGACCCGTCTGTTCTGAGCTTCGGCACCAGCAAAGGGAAGAGCACTCTGCAAGCTGGGTCCCCTCTGGGTCTCATGGCTTACCTCTACGCCAGGTAGAACTGATGAGCGTTTAAATTTGAAATGTGTTCGGTCGCTGCTTTTTCTCTGGTCCAGCCATGAGGTTCTGTGAATTGTGACAACATCTCAATAAGTGTTGTGCAGCCTGCGCAATCTGTTTTCTGTGTTCTATTATTTACCGCCCTGGTTTTATCCATCCAACAAAGGGATCTCACGAGGTCACGAGGTCAGACATTTACTAATGTACAGCAAGAAACTGAAGAAGATCTTTGACTGTTTGTACAACAGACAACAGACTCATCGCAGCTCATTTCACAGCGATATATTCCTGATATATTGCCGGGATGTTTTTTAAGCAGCCTAACAGCAACTGAAATATCTGTAGCCATGAAATTCTGTACAGATATATCATGTCATGGACCCCAGAGGATGACTACTGATTACTGACATCTCATCCACCGCCACCAGCAGGTCATCATTTGCCTTCGTCCAAACTTAGTTTTATGACCAAATACCTGCAAAACTAGTGGTATTGCCTTTAGTCTCAGCTCTACTTTGTGTTCAGTGCCACCGCTAACGTGGTGATGTACTAAACTTCATAGTGACCATGGCTGGCCAAACATCAGCATGTCATTGTGATGCTGACATTACCATTTAGCTCAAAGCACTGCTGTGCCAAAATAGCATCCCACAGAGCTGCTACAATGGCTGTAGACTGTGAATCGTGTGAACAAACGGTTAAAGGATCATTTACTATTGGCTCCTTATTGTCTAGAAAACCCAGGAAAAAATAAGAACCAACAATGTGTTGTTCTGTCTCTCAATACTTTGTAACTTCCTGACTTCCCTACCATGTGGCACTCATCCCCAAAATGGGCTAATTTCAAAAAATGTTGAGTTTCCTAAATTAGCTGGGCAGTGTAGTGTTTAACAAATGTGACTTAGACTGGAGTAAGCAGTGCTTTTGTTGCAGTGCTTTTTGTAATCGGATCTTGAAACAGTGACACTATGCTGCTCTGATGTCGGACATTTCAGCATCCGTTTGTATTCGTTGCCATGGGAAGCCGCATCAACAATTAGAGCAGCGGTGACATAATATAGTGATTTATATAGTCGCTTTTAGTTCCCGGAGCTGGAGCTGGAGCTGGAGCTGGAGCTGGAGCTGGAGCTGGAGCTGGAGCTGGAGCTGGAGCTTAAAGCATTTAGAAGGCTCGCTTTCACTCTGTCCTCCAAATGTGGCTGATTTAATGGATGACTAGATGTTTTAACATTACAGTCAACTGCAGAAGCAGTTACAGTAAGAACTAAGCAAAGGAAAAGTGTGTAAGTTCCACTGAGGGGAAAGTTACATTCTAGGCATTATAATGGAGCGATGTATGAGGCTTATTATGGATGTCACGATAACCAATGATAACCAGTTCAATCAGAACTTCTGCTCTTATGAGTCTATATAAGTGGATCTGAATGAGGGGAAGGGGTCTTATTACATACTTGTATACTCATATACTTGTCTGGCAGCTCACATAAGACCCACTGCCACTAATAAAGTTGGGATTTTGGAAACTTTGCCCCCTCACACTGAAAGGAGTCCTTTTAAGCCATCTAGTGGCGAAAAGGGTACATAGCAGTGACACCCCAGGGGCATTTCCTTTTGAAAAGGTGTGAGGAGACCCAGGGTGATACATGGTGCAAACTGGAGACATTTCATCTCCTACATGGTCTGGTACGCTGTGAAGATTTAGGCAGACCAGGATGTGGAACTGGATAGAAAACATTATTTTCTGTTAATCACATGTTGCCACAGGTTATTATATTCCTTAATTTACAAAACCTTGAATTTGTTTTATGGTTTGAACACAGTTAGTAAACTGTTAGTTTCTGTGTAATTCACCGTTGTTCTGCTCCTTTTCATCGCAGAAATGCTGCTGTGGAGGGCTACATCCAGCAGTTCCTGTACACCTACCGTTTCTTCTGCACTACTGAGCAGTTACTGCAGTTCATAATGGATAGATTCACCAGTGCTGCAAGGTACCGTATGTCCACGAGCTCGTGATTACACAGAGAAGCAGCTGTATGCACAACATCTGGCACCGATTACATGATGATTATGTTTGGGTTTTGTTTTGTTTTTTGCCAGACAAGGTCCAGACATGTCAGGAGACAGTGAAAAGATCTTCCATCGCAGTTTGGATCTGCTCCAGTTCTGGATAACGGACTGTAGACAGGTGGATTTCACACACAAGTCCAGCCTCGTGAATACGTTAGAACATTTCCTAAATACGGAGGTAAGCACACAACCACACGTTTTTCTCTGCACTTTACGGGGACATTACACACTTTTTGTCTGGACTTTGACCTTGTGAAGGCGGCTGTTTGTGCTCATGGTATCTACACAGTTGTATTCTGTCTGTGATGTTGGACGCATCACACTTCTGGTGTGTCAGCATGCTTTAGGAGTGAAAAAAGACCATCGGACACTGGCTGCTTAGAAAGAAAAAATACAATCTTACATGCAGCACACAACATAGAACCTATTATATAACAGAGCATAGCTAAAGACATCCATTAACATATAGCTATAAGCTGCAGTTTAAGCTGCGGCTGATCACATCAGTTTTTTTTCTCTTCAAGAAGTGTACAATGTCTATATTCTGCAGTTGCCTGATTTAGTTTTATTTTCCACAGGTGATTCCTGTAGACGGCCGAGGGGAGGTCCTTCTCGCTGCTCTCTACAGCCCCCCGTGTACGACTAGGAGACAACAAAGGGCAAGCCTGACCAGCATTGACGAAGATGAAGAATCTACATGTTTGCATTCCTCTACTGAGGATCTTGGGAGAAAGGTCAGTATGTGGCGAAATATGAATATAGTGTGAAACTAAAGTAATTTACAAACAGTATCTGTGTTCCTTGAAGGTCTCTGTGAGTGGCCAGTACAACAGGAACTGTGTTAATGTTGCCATGTGATGCTCTTTAGTACCCGCAGGTTCAGCCCTTGCTAAGATTTTCTGGACTTAGCTTTAAGTGTAACACTGAAGACAACAAACACTTTCCTGCCAGAATCCATACCCAACAGCGACATTTAATCTGGGTGGACACATATGGAAAATCTATTAGTTTTTAGTTAGAGAACACCTGATGCAGTCTGACACCAAGAAAACTACTTTAAACATGAATCATTTATTGATTCTACAGTCCGGAGCAGCCTGTGTGAAATACAAAGCGGCATCCCTTCCTCTGTTGCCCCATCGTCACATAATTCAGAGCGTGTACCCTCTCTTGTCGCGTTTCTGACTCAAAACTTCAGTGGAGATTCTCACGAGTGGTGGAGCCCTCTGCAGCCCTGCCTAAAGAGAAGGCCTTCTCCATCGCTGCAGCCCTGCCCATGCCCTGCTACGGCTCCATGGTGGACGACCCGTCCAGCGTCTGCCTGCACAGCGAGGAGCGGCTCCCCTTCAGCCAGAACGAGTACAGCGCCCAGCACGTAGCCCAGCAGCTCACCCTCCTGCAGCAGGTACACACACACACACACATACCGCACGGCCCCCACCCCACACTTAAGGTGTCGTTGTCTCTTTTTACCACTAGAGGGAGACAAGCCTGTATGAATGTACAGTAAGACCCAGATCGATACAGTCTACACATGATCTAATGTTGAGGTTATACTGTTTGTAACAGGAAATGTTCCAAGGATGTCATCCTGTTCACTTCCTCAACTCCAGACTGCAAGGAGTCGGGGACAAAATCTTGACCTCAAACAAGTGAGTATAATGTTTCTGCTTTACACATTTTTTACTAATGTTGCATACAAATGGGTTGAAGAACAGCTTTGGTGCTTCATGGCATAGATCCAAGTCTCTGAACTCTACTGGATGGATCAGCACCGATCCTCCAAAACAATGTTCCCTCACTTGGTACTTTAATGACAACCAAATCTCCCCAAAAGTCCTCACTGTGGTTGAGAGCTGTTTACTCTGAAGCATATGAATCACTTGTGTCCTGTATAGAAGAATCCATATTTTCTATGTTTCTCCTCTGATATGTTCAGGTTTTTCTTCTCTTTTGTCCTGGTAACATTGGTAACATGTGTATGAATATGAGTACAGTCAAAGCAACAGTGAGCTCTCATTACGTACCTGCAGTGACATCTGCTAGGCACATACACATACACAGTATAATGTGTGTCTGTGGAGGGTAACTTACACGCTGTGGTCCAAATCTGACCTCTCTATGAGAAAATACGGTTTCCCTTTTAGTTTCCATCAGAACTTCTACGTGATTAGTGATAAATCTACCGTAAATAACGAGGTTAATACAAGGCTAATTTGATACCAATAAATATGCCTTTTTATCATAATCAACAGCAACAACAGTCCTTTCATTCAGCCAGGCAGGCCACCATTGACTGTGTGTTGACAGAACATATATTGGTGTAGAAGAGTGGCCTTTTGCTAAATGAGTTGTACAGCTATTATTAGAGCTGTTACTCTTTTAGTCCTCACGGTAAAATGAGGTGAAATCTATTGTATTCCATCATTAGTATCGTAGAAGATGATAGAAACACCCCTGACCTTTGAGATCAGACACAGAAAGTTTCACAGTTTGTGGCAATTAATTTTCTGGTAATGAACTAATCAATTCCTGAATATTTTATTAATCATTTCTGGTATAACCCCCCCCCCCCCCCCCCCCCCCACCACCTTTCAGGAATGTGTCTCAGCATATCTCGCCAGCAGAGGGCAGCAGTCCGCCTGAATGTGAGGGGGCACCATCAGACAGCTACCTCCAGCAGCTGCTCACATATGCTGACAGTGTCACCAACTGGATCTCTGCTGAAATAGTCATCTGTGACTCCATCAAGGTGAGAGGAGACATAACTCCTGAAAGTAACAGGGCCAACGGGGGGAGGGGGGGGGGGTCGTTACTGTCACAGCCAAGGCTTTGATTTCTCATTGGACGTGGACTCTCGTGCCAGTCACACGTTAACCATATGTGCGTTCTGTTGCCTCTCTAGTCTCATGGTTGAATGGTTTAAAGACAGCAACGAGAACATATGGGTCCTGAAACGGCTCTTTATTAAACGTTTCTCCTCAGGGCTTCATCGGCTGTCGTCTGTGTCTCTTATTAATAAACTAGTATTGGCAGTAGTAGTAGTAGTAGTAGTAGTAGTAGAAGTAGCAGTAGTAGTAGTAGTAGTAGCAGTAGTAGTAGTAGTAGTGGTAGTAGCAGTAGTAGTAGTAGTGGTAGTAGCAGTAGTAGTAGTAGTGGTAGTAGTAGTAGTAGTAGTAGTAGTAGTAGTACTAGTAGCAGTAGCAGTAGTAGTAGTAGTGGTAGTAGTAGTAGTAGTAGTAGTAGTAGCAGTAGTAGTAGTAGCAGTAGTAGCAGTAGTAGTAGTAGTAGTAGTAGTAGTAGTAGTAGTAGTGGTAGCAGTAGTAGTAGCAGCAGTAGTAGTAGTAGTAGTAGTACTCATACTCATAGTACTGGTATTGTTGCCTCTTTTTTCAGGTTTTTGATGTCTTTCACTGTGACACAGCAGCTAAACTGCTTTCCCCTCTCGCTCTTTAATGTTCAAACTGCTTTCATCTCTCACACCTCAGCTACTTTCGGCGCAAAACGCACAGTCTGCTTTCTCCTTCTGGCTCTCGAGGCGACGGTTCAGCTGCCTCCAGTGCTCACGCTTGAAATGAAACTTTTCAGCGATGGCTGCTTTCTGGGTCTTCGCTTCAAAAAGACTCTTCAAATGCTTTGAGTGCTTCAGCTTTAACTGCATCCCCCCCCCCAACATTCGACATCTCATTGAACACTTTAAGAGATTTGAGCCTGTTCGCACACCTCCGCTGAACAGTGCACACGTTTATAACGTTGCCCGCAAGTCATATTTCTCTTCTTTTTCTAGTGGCTTTGTTATGCAGCCTCCTGTAGTCTCCTACAGATTTCTGCATTTTGTCTTGTTTAGCATTTTCGCTCAGTTTTTTCATCTCCAGCCCTCCTGTCTTGCAGACACAAGCTGCTTTGCTGACCAAGTATCTGTGGATGGGAAAACACTGCTACGAATCGAGGAACTTTGCCACAGCCATGCAGGTCCTCGGAGGCCTGGAGAACGTGATTGTCAGGCAATTACCAGTAAGGCTACATCTCATATATTCCTCCCCACACGAATTCTGGGTTTCTGTAATAAGTCAGATGCCCTCGAGCTAAATGTTTCCTTCAGCTGTGATAGAACTGGTTGGTGTTTAATTAGTTTCACAAATGAGAAATTAGCATTAATGCATTCAAATAAGATGTAGAAAGTGTGAGCGCAGTGAGGAGGAATGTGGCCCGTGAAAAGGAGTAATTTAAAATCTCACAATTAAAAGATGCCTGTGTTGAGAAAATATAAAAAAAATTCCATATTTCCTTGTGACTGCGGGTTATAGTCATTGACTCTTGTGTCGCGCCGAAGCCGAGGTTTAATTAGAATCCATTTTTGAGCTGCTAAATTAAACTTCCTCCTCTCTTGCCAACAGGCTTGGAAACATCTGTCTTCCAAGGTGTGTGAGATCCTGGAGGAGCTACGGGCCGTGCAGGTGTGTGCATGTGTGGGTGTGTTTGAGCAAGTGCACACGTAAGGTGTTTGTAACTGAAGGCTGGACTGGTCACATATTGTGAAACTGGGCTGCAGGGCAAACAAATCAATTGAAAAACAGCTTCAAGCAACTCGCCTGTTTGCTGAGGGCTTACAGCTGGCTCTGCTTCTCAAAGTTACCCTCACAAGAACCTCATGCATACAACATGCATCACTCCCATTTAGCTGTGTTAAAGAGAAGCAGGTTCGCTCTCTGGGCTTTGAAATGTAAAGAGGTTAAATCTAACGAAAATCCTCCCGGTCATATTATGCCGCTACATTGGAGGTGCTTATTACTGCATCAGGCACCTGAGATTTTGGCTTAGCTGGAAGTTTTCTGTTCCGGGAAGATCTCATTTATTTACTGTGTGGATAAACGGCTCTCGCCGCAGGTGTTTCTGAAGAGTGACGACCTGTGTCTGATGGGGGGGGAGCACACGAGCAGGAGGCCCACCCTGCCGTCAGTGCACATCCTGGCCATGCACGTCCAGCAGCTGGAGATCGGAGGCTTCACGCTCACCACCGGAGCTTACAAGTGGCCCAAGCTCAGGTGAGCGGATCATTTGTACTTCTGCAATGCAATGCTATTGGTCTTCTGTGGTGTGTCCCACGTCTGCTTTTTGTTTCTTCACCTGGCTTCCTGTGTCTTTAGCAACAGCTCGATGTTGGTATCAAAAACAAAATCAATCCCGAATCAGCCAATCTCAACAAAGATCACTACACCAGCTTATTTTTACCTGGTTGGTGAAATTCTATTATGTTATTATATTATACAATAGTGTCTAGTCATTATTATTACTATAATTTAGATTTAGGATTTATTGATTGGCATGACATTGGAATAATGAGTCCATGTCATGAAAAATTGGACTGATGATGTTAATATCTGATTTACTGGAACTCACACAGACATTTGATGGTATGAAAATGTAATTTCTATGAAACAAGTGCGGAAAAAGAAAAGACTGTCTGCTCTACAATAAAATTAATGAAGCCCATTCAAATCCTGGGTATTTACAGTGTATTTATCTACATCAAGAACCACTGAAGTGAGAAAGAAATATTGCATTAGCACATGTTTTCATTGCCCGACTGACGTTTTCTGTTATGAAAATCATACTCTTATTTATCCACATTAGCACAAACACAAATATCATCACATTCTGACCAAACAAGACAAGTATTAATAACACGACTGGCTGCTCCCATTACCATTACTAGTGTAGACAGGAAGTTAAAAGACAAAGCGTCTCTCTGGAGCTCTTCCTTGTTGCTCAGAAACACAAACACAAAAAGTGGATAAATGCCCCGGGCCTCAACCAAAACATCTATGATGGGAAGTGGCCAACACCCTCCCTTCCCCTTATATTACAACCATGATTTTACTGCATGCTGGACTTTGCACTCGTTTTATTTTAATGGTTTGTTGACTGTGAAATGTGCATACAGCTGGGGAAATTAGCCTGACATCTATCCGAGTACCGACAGAATATATTAACAGTGCGCGTCATACACTGAAAATTAGCTCTCCCCACGTCCCAAGTATCCGTCTATGACAAAGTCGGCCAACTCGCTATGAGGACGCGTTTTCCTGTGTCCTTCTCCTTCACTCCAATATGGCTGACCAGATGCTGAGGTCACAACAAGAGGCGGTGGGATGGTAATGGCACAGCTGTTGAATTTGGGTTGTTGGTCGGGGTGCCAGTGTTGCACCAGATGGCGCCCGTGGGATGGGGTTTGATTGGAAAAGAGGTTTTGGGCCAGATGCTGAGAGGCGACTGGCTGTATCCAGATGCTGGGGTCAGGAGATCTAGCGTGGAAAGGCAGAGGCACAGCTGGTTGCTTTGGACCCGGGGTTATCCCCGCTCTCTCCAAATCAGGTCACAGACAAAGCTGGTGATGCTGCTAGGAGGAAAGCTCAGGTAAAATGATGCTCCTAGGTATGAATTACTTTCATGTTTCCACTTTTCTTTGTGTTCTGTATTCCCTTTTCATGTTGCTCCGTCCTCTCATCCATCCGTCCTTGGCTCTAGGAGCATAGCAAAGGTTGTGAGCCAGGTCCACGCCTTCCAGGAGGCCGTATGCCCCTACAGCCCGGACCGGGAGCTGCAGGCCTACCTTCGGTGCCGCATCGCCCGACTCGCCACCTCTGACGTCCACCTCTTGGCCGCAGACAGCGATGCCAACTTCCAGCAGTCCAGCGATCGGCAAACGCGGAGGATCCAGGACACGCTGAGGAGGGTGAAGGCCACTTTCCAGTGAGCCCCGCCTCAGTCACATCTCACTGCCCAGAGCGAGACACCGCCATCGGGTCGCCACCCCATGTCCGAGCCCAGACGGAGAGTGCATGCCTAAGCCACGACCCTGGATGCCTGTGTTGTCCTGGCAGCTGAGCCTCGTGGACTGGAAACCTTTTCCAGCTGTTATATGTTCATTATTTGTCAAAGGCCCCTTAACTTCAATGAGTAACATCAGTTTTGACTCGGAGGCAAACTTTATGTATAACTCACACCATGTTCTGCTGTTGATCACATGTAGTTTCCCTCACAAATCTGCTTGGTTTTGAAGATTCGTGCAATGATTCTTCCTCAGCTCATATACTGACTTTTTTTTTTTAATCATTATTTTTGAACTGACTCTGCACTGACTCTGCACTACTGCCATGTTCTGACCATGTTCTGAACATGGCAGTAGTGCAGAGTGCATGTCCATCATCAAGGCTGGATTATCACCATGGCAAAGAGGGCAAATGCACCAGGACCCGAGACACCCAGGGCCTCAAAAAAGCCACAGATTCAATGCGGTAATATAATCAATGTGACTTTGTTTGGGAATGTGCACCATTAAAGCACAATGTCAGCTGACATGATGACGCATCAGCCTTTAGGTGGGATTCTACTGCAAGCAGTGTGGCAGACAGGCCACCACTCTGGTTCAGACTGAAGTATCTCACAAGCTATGTAATGGATTGTTATGAAATCCTGTACAAATAGTCATGGCCCCCAGAGGATTAATCCTAATGACGATGATGAGCCCCTGACCTTTCCTGTAGCACCACCATGGGGCTGATATTTGCGGTCTCAACAACTATTGGATGGATTTCCGTGAAATTTGGCACACATACTGTGATGTCTCAGCCAGGCTGAGCTGCTTTACTCTTCATTTCCCGGCCTCATTAGCTCAGAGTTTTAATGTGTCCAGTACACTGCTTTCTGCCCAAGTACTTACAAAGGTAATTGCAGACAGTCTGTCCTGGAAGACATTCCTCGTGTTGCACTCAGTGGTTCGGATGAAAAGTGACGGTGATAAAAAAAAACCTGACCGGTCACAGTGGGAAGTGGGTGGGAATGTCTTGTTACCTAATCTTGGGGGTCCTGTGTCCCTGTGCTCACAAGGTGCATATTCCTAAACTACACAGAAAACCTGGGAATGTGTGTCATTCAGGGGGCGAACTGGGGCCCAGTAGCTAATTTAACCCCGGCCCCCAAGCAGGTAAATTTAGCCATGTCAAACATTCAAATTAAATCTGTTTGATGTTGCTGAAATGTGTTTGATTTGTAGGAAACAAGACAAAAATAATGCTGAATGTATTACATTTACTGAACCGTTCACGGATCACACATGTTGTTTAACCTACAACACGTAGTTGTAGTTCTTTTTATTTAGCAATTAGAAGTTCAAAAATTAGATTTATATGACTACACTGGTAAATTAATTCATTTACCAATGCTAATTCTCATATGAATCCCATGTGTACAATGTGAAGTGATTGCTTTTACAATCAATATTGTGTCGCGTGGGGCAAAAAAGCTAGACGAGCTTACTGTCATGGCGATAACTTACCATCACAGAGAAAATGATACAACATAATGAGATGTCAGTGTGCAAAATGTTATTCGAGGAATGATGTGCAGTCGGTGTCTATTTTTCTATTTTCCTGCCCGCTCGCTTTCTTCCACGGTCCTCTGCCATGAAACACACCGTGGAGATGGAATGTGACGTGCTATGAAGATTTGCTTAATTTAGCCAAATAAATTAGATTTTATAAGCGCTGACTTGCCAGAGCGTGTTATTGTCAGACAGTATCCGTGATGGAATGACTGTGTGGCAGGTTACAGCCCTTTCAGGGAATGAGGAGCTGAAGCTGGTCTTCCTCTCCTCCTGTAGTGTATGGGAATGATTTCAGAGTGAACTTAGTGGGATTTTTGGCATTTCCTCCTCTTAATTATCACTGGAGAACTTGTTTCGGCATAGCGGCTACGTCATGTTTTAATCCAGTATCCGAAGCCTGACCACAAGGACACTTCATAACATTTGGATGCCTCATTTAGACAATTTTAACCTTTTGCATTTTGTTCACATTTGCTTCGCCTCCTCAGTGTTTTGGGCCCACACACTCTGCAGCTGTATGGATAAAGAGAATAATAACAGTTATGACATTAACCTTTTTTCCCCCCTTGGAATACTTTCTTGTTTTCTTCTGACCTTATTAAAACCTGATCAGTAGAGGAATGTTAAAGTGGTAATGCTTCCCTTTGCCTCAAACTGGGTTTGCACATTTTATGAAGGTGACTAAATGTGGAAATTACCTTAAAGCATGTTTATTACACCAACTCAGAATGTTTAGTGTTCTACATTTACAGCCAAAGAAACGTACAGTGTTTTGTCATCTGTCTGAGTCGATGAGTTAGATAGTAGAACAAACTGTTGCACAGTGCCAATCAAATCTAAACAGACTAATGTACTTTGTGAGTGATAGAGCCGCCTTAACAGGACTGCAGGGGTCTAAAGCCCCCAATAGGAGCATTTTCTGCTGTTTCTGTCATTGACATGTCATCAATTCATTCTTTAGTTTCATCGCGTTTATCAGAAATCTTCATAAAATAGGAAAAAGAAGTGATAAAGAAAGGTTTAACGTGTGTTCGAGCTGCTACAAAGGCCCAGGGCAGTGGGTCTAGGCCTGTAATCTGGAGCTACTTGCACTTAAGTATTTTCATTTCATGCTATCTCTGTGCTGTTTCACTACATTTAAGAGGAAACGAATGCACTTTTCACCCCCCCGCTCCATTTGTCTGACAGCTATGCTTACTTTGCAGATCAAGACGTCAAAAAAACAAACCCTGTAATAATGTCATAAAAGATGCATCGTTACAGACTACTCTATCCAACACCACTTCATTTTAATCCACTTCAACCTGATGCTGCCTAATGTATGCTAATACACTGCTGACAGGGCCCTTCCACTGCCTGATGAGTCATTTGATTCAGAGTATTATAACTTTTACTTAAGTGAAGGACTGACTTCTTCCAGCACTGATCGGGGGTCTCCTGGACAGAAAACATCCCATGAATAACCTGAAAAGACACATAAAAATACTCAAACCCTCAGATATAGTAATTTTATTTACCATGTGAGTTATAAATTGGTTTGCCTCTTCCTGCACGGCAGAAACATGACCTACTGGCTGCTTTGCTTCATTCAGGCTGCAGAGTTAGAATACAGTCAGTTCTGAGCTTCTCCTCTGGGACAGACAGACAGACAGACAGACAGACAGACAAGGCCCATGCAGGCAGAGCTGAGGAAATAGGCGCAGTGTGAAGGCAGCGTCCCGGGCTCTTCTCATTGTTATCTAACGGGATCAGGGCGCATCTTCAAAGCGCCGCAGATAAAGAGGCCCAAACGGCGGAGGGACTCCTGCCTGCTCAGCGGCACATCACCGGGAGAGGAGACAAGCAGGCCCGGCCTCTTATCTGCTTTGTCATATAACTAAACGATCAGTTTAGCGGCATTGTCCCTGAGCTGCTGCCTGCAGAGATGTCTCAGAGGAGGGTCGCAGACCCCCCCCCCCCCTCCTCCAGCTCCGGCGCTGTCTGATGGAGAGATGGCTCCGTTTATTTGGCACCTAATAGACGCGATGATGCAGTCAGTTAGTCCTGTTGTCACTCAGAGGGACGCTGGAGATTTAAAGCCACTCCTGATGAAACGGTTTTTCCCCAATTTAACTTTGGACAGTCTCAGTGAACACATGCTGGTCTTGAGTGGTTATTAGTAACTTGTATAAGGTGTGCGGCCTCCAGTGAGCTTCACCCTTTTGAGCACGACCTCATCCGTATGTGGGCTTGTTTGCGCGCTCGGCTTGTTTTGGCATATTTACATTTGAAGGGGACGACAATCAGCCGTAATTGTGTTGCTACTGTAATACCTTTGATCTGTAATGTTTGATGCCAAATGCTCTGCCTTTGGGTAGCTGGCGCCAGAGCTCACCAGGGCATCAAAGACATGTCAACACCAAACCATTGAGGATTCGTCGTGTTTCCCCATTTGACTGAAGTGAGATTTGTAGGCTGCGGCGCAGAAACTGCCGTGATGGCGTCATGGATATCTCCCTGTCCCTGCTGGGTGTCAGTATAGACCTGTGGTGTATGGTGCCATCAATCAACCCTGGTTGATCAAAATGTATTGCTTAAGATATATCCCGTTAGATTAAGTGGTGGAATAAGTTCTATAAAAGTAGCACTCCACCATGAAAAGACTCCATTACAAGTCCAAGTTTGACACCAGTGAAAGTAGAAAGGTTCCAGCAACACATTCCTATTACAGAATATCACTGATGCTTTGGTGTTGATGTGGAGGATGGAGCAGGTTAGAAGTGATTTAGAAAGAGATTTAAAGCACCAGATTTCATTGTGTTGTAGAAAAAAAAAAGTGAGGTGCAGTATTAGCTATGAAAGGGAAATACTGCCTGAATGCTGTGCTTATTTTCTACTGAGTGTCAGTAGATCATTTTCTAGTCTTTAAATCCCAAACGGCTTTCAGGCTTTGGATTTTGTTTTTTTATTGTAGATGTTAGACAGTATGTTTGAGGCAGGCCAGAGAAAGAGAGAGGTGGGTGGTGAAAGTGAATGAAATAAGAACAAGCAAGAGACACATTTTCATATCTATCTTTATGTCTAGTGTCAGTGTGCTCTCACTTCTTGCTCTCTTGGCTAATATGCCCAAAGTGTCTCAACTATCTTCCACCTCAGTCAGACAGCTGTTGGCCACTACTTCCCCACTCACAGTGCGTCACCCGCATTAAACCAAAAAAATCAAATTCAGTTCTAATGCTTAAACTGGGAGCCTTAACTGAGCCGGGCCTAATAAGACTGGTCATCTTGACACCTTTCCTCCAGTGCTACTGTATGCAGCAGCGACATGAAAGTGCGTCTCCACCTCTGCAGGACATACAGCTGTTTCTGCAGGACCCCCGGTTTCAGTCGGGGCGGACAAATGTATGAGCTCAGGAGGGTTCTCACAGACTCGGCGGCGCCAGGTCTTCACACACTCACAGGATATGTAAAGACTTCAATAACGAGCCATTAACCCCTAATCATCGGGATCCATCAGGCGTTAACAAGGGCCTCTACATATGCAAATTGTCGCCAGGGCCAGGGGCCTATAAAAGCCGACCCTGCACGGGCGCTGCTACCACACACTCCCTCTGACACTTGGCGGCTTTACAGGTCTCTGAGCAGCACTGCAAGCATGGTGAAATACTTTTCTGCGGACTGGCTGGCCCAGAGCCATCATCTCACAGCGCCGGCTGAGGAGCACGGAGCTGGCACGGATAACGCGCCGACCTGCAGACCCCACGTTCCCTGCATGGTGCAGCCGCGCCCTCCGACTTTTGGCAAGAGTTACCTGCAGCCAAAACCCAAAGCATCAAAGCCCGCCGAAGACACGGAGAGCAGCGGGCATCTGCACGCCAGCCTGGGCTCCCCTCTGCATCCAACAGGCTGCGCCTCACCAAGTAAGTATCTCCGAATCTCAACTTTAAACTCTTTAAACTTTATTCTCTGCTGAATAACTCGGCCCAGGCGCACAAAGCAGTGTTTGTAACCACAGTTTGCCTTTCTTCAGTTTCAGAAATCAGCGGGTATTCATCCGGGTACGAGAGCGAGGCGGCCTCCTCTGAGTGTCTGTCTGTGGATGAGGGGGGCGAGATGGAGAAGGAGGGACCGCAGCGCCGGGTGCGCACCAAGTTCACCCCCGAGCAGATCAGCAAACTGGAAAAGATCTTCAACAAGCACAAATACCTGGACGCCGGAGAGAGAGTGAAGACGGCGCAGAAGCTGAGCCTCACAGAGACTCAGGTAGGAGGAGACCCTCCGCGCACACAGACCAGAGCAGCACCAGTTAATCACCGAGCCTGTGACGCTGCTTTGCTCCGATATTAACTCGTTATTTCTGCCTTCCCTCAGGTGAGGACCTGGTTCCAGAACAGGAGGATGAAGCTGAAACGGGAGGTGCAGGACTACCTCGCTCCTCCGGTCCCACCGGTGATGTTCCAGCATCTGCCCCCGGTTCAGTACCACAGCATGGCCGGACAGCGACCCCACTACCCCGCCACCGGCCCGGCCTTCTACCCGCTCCCGGTCCCGCCGGTCGTGTTCCAGCAGCAGATGCCCCCCCACCACCCTCCTGCTCACCGCATCATCCACAGTCCACCTTTCTACTGAACTAACCAGAGACTTTTGCCACCCAAACACTTAGAATCCAAACAAGTGCAATCCAGAGTTGTTTTATTTGATGTCTGATTTTTATTATATTTGATATAGAAGTTGTACATAATTTACAGAAATGTCTATTTATCACTGAATAAAGTTTATCTTCTATACTGCAGCGCTGGACTCCTGACTTTTCTTTGCTTTGCACACATAACATTAAAGCAATCAAGATGCTGGGGTCTGGCTACCACGGTGCCCCCATAGGATATCTTAAAGAAAGAGCTGCTGATGTTATCTTTATTGCAGGATTAGTTCAACATGAATAGATCATCCCGTCTTTCATCTGTGAGCGGGTCAGGGGACGGGAGTGATAAAGATGGGCGTTGTCCCATTAAAGTTGCAGCTTCTTATCGGGGCTCATTGTATGGATCTGCTGGTTTGATTCTCTCCTCCTAACATGGGGCTGATATGAGGCCACAGCCCAGTCTAACCAGTCCATATAAACACATCACAGGCCACTAAATTAAATCACTGAGGACTGTGCATTGTGTTGACTCAGACCCTGTAGTTTTCTCCTTACCTGCTTTGTTTGTCCCCAGATTTGCACTTCAAACGCCAGCTAACGGGGAGATCATGGTCAACAATTGGTCCTAATTAAGCCTCTCATTGAGGGGTTTACACTTACAGAAGGAGCCCCCCCCCCCCCCCCCCAAATCACTCGGCCTGGCTCCAGAGAGTCTGGGCTCTGTGGATGGCCAATCAGTCTGACCTCTGGTTTTGAAGTCTGAGGTCTGATGAGGTTTGGAGATAGCAAACTTGATTTACAGCAATTCAAATGTCATATACGTGCCAGCTGGAGGCCTGTAGTTAGTCCAAACTGAAACCTTATGGGTGCGCTACCAATCTGACCATGGTTCTGCTTTGGGTCATGTTGTGGTGGTCTGAAGGTGCCCTGAGGCAAATGTTTCAATCAATAGGTCAGCGAAGATCAAACGGAACTTTCTCACTCCGTTGACTGCGGTCCCACCCACCCTAACAAAGGCCTCCCCATCTTCTTGTTCAATGCTCAGACAGCTGGGCGCTTCTGTCTGCAGCTGCAAAAGTCAGTCACAGATTTAACCACTAGGATTTGAGACATTTTGATTCAAACATGCTGAAATAAACCACTAGTTGATGCGCGTTTCCATTTTACGCAACGCGCAGTGCTCCAGTTCAGCCTGTGTTTGGCCAGTGGCACCGTAAGAATCGGTCTTTGATTGGTCTGCATCTGGTATTTCAGTCTCCTACCTGTTGTACCAGCTGCGGATGTGGCCCCGAATCACTTTATGCAGAGATCATTGAGTCTGAGATGCCAGGTAACTGATACTCAGACTTAGTGGCGCCAGAGCATCTAAGGCAGCCATGGACGTGAGAAAAACCACAGCCCGGCCTCTATTAACCTCAATTACGACGGCCATCGAGTTTCTGTCGTTCCGTTGAGATCCCTTCGCATATGCAAATAAAGACGTGTGCCCCTCCTATATAGCAGCCAGGAGTCACCCAGGGGGGACAGCAATGCAAACCTGCACACACACAAACACACACACACACACACACCTGGAGATTACTGCTTGGATACAACATGGCAAACTTCTCTGTGGAGTGGCTTTCCAAAAGTTATTATGAGGAGATGACTCTCCATTCAAAAGTCCATAGAGAAATGGAGGGATTTACGAGGGAATCGACAAGCCAGTACACTCCGACCTCTCCAAACAGTAAGTCCACTGGAAAACATTGTCTTACAGCTCAGATTGACAGCCCTTTGTGTCGGTATCGATGTGGACTGGATTCATTAAACACTCTGTTCTGCTTTTCTTTTTTTTTCTCCTGTAGATAGCTGCGGTTACACTTCGGGCTCCGAGAGCGAGGTGGGGGAGGACAGCGAGGGGGAAGCCGCACAGCAAAGACGGATGAGGACCAAGTTCACCTCCGAACAGATCGGCAAGCTGGAGAAAACCTTCAGCAAGCACCGATACCTGGGTGCCCTGCAGAGGAGGAGGATTGCTAGGAAGCTGAACCTCTCTGAGACTCAGGTGTGTGTGTGTGTGTGTGTGTGTGTGTGTGTGTGTGTGTGTGTGGCTGCAGCCTTCAGAGGGCCTCCAGTGAAAGTGTGGAGAAAGTGTCAGCACCATGAAGAACACTTAGTTTTCATTAGTTTAGGTTCAGTAGTCCTGTGTAGTTCTGTGTAAAGGAACTTAATGCTCCTAGTGTGCGCTGAACCTCTGTTTAATATTCCTTCCTAAGTGAGCATGTGGAGCGCTGCTTAATGTCTTCCTCCTATCATTTTAGGTGAAAACGTGGTTCCAGAACAGGAGGATGAAGCTGAAGCGGGAGGTCCAGGATCTGCGCCCCCAGTTCCTGCCGGTCCCTGCCTCCCTGCTGCCGCCTCTGCTGTTTCAGCACCCCGGCCTGAGCGGACAGCTCCCCGCCGCCAGCGGCTTCTACCCGCAGCTGCAGCCGCTCCTCCGGGCGGGCCTGCACCAGCACCAGCACCAGCACCAGCACCAGCACCGCCCCCACCCCGCCATCCTGCCTCCACACCTCTGCTGAGCCCGGTCCGCCGCCCGAACACGCTTGTCTAGAATCTAGATATGTTCCCGCTGCTCTCTCTAAAAGAGGGGATTAAAAGGTTTTAATATGTCTGAAGCACTCCACTGTATATACTGCCTACCGATGTAAAGTCATGTATGTATTTGCTGTAGATGATCTGTTTTATGACACTAATACAACTAGAATTAAAGTCAGTCACAAAAGATCGGTTATTGAATAGATTTTATTTATAGGATTGTTTTTTATAGATGTTTTACATCCGCTGCCTGAACGCATTTTTTAAACAACCACCTGAAATGATATTTCAGGTTATGACAGAAAAACACCCACTGTTGGGAGTGGTGGGGGGGGGGTTCTGTAGGTGATCATTGAAATAATAAATGGAGGATTTAATGGGATCTTTCCTCAATAACTGACAGGAAAAGTGTCAGTGAAAACACACTCAGCGATCAGAGATGAAATAAGATCCAGTGTGTCGCCATCTGTTGCACCACTGATGTTAACTAGAACCAAAGGAACAAACGGGGCAGTCCTTTCACACCACTGTGCTTTATTTAGTCTCTGCCTCTTTTTTAATAGAAAGACACTTCATACCGGCCATGAACAAGCAAGTGAGCACTTCTCTCACCGCCGCAGGTCCTGGAGGGTCAGGGCCTGAGAAGATGCTGCCTCCCACCAGATGTCTTCATCTGGTGGGAGGCTGCAAGCTGCGAGCGCTCTCCGCTCGTTGGACATTTGCATCTTCAAAGACACATCAAAGCGGAGGTAACTGCCACATCATTGACATCCATTGAGCTCCATTGTCTCCCCATTGAACAATTCGCACTTAGCTGAGAGACGCGGAGGGACGGCGCCCTCCAGTCTGCCTGAGGTGTATATTGCCTCACGTTAAAGTCATTAGGTGGCACCAGCTAAAGAGGTGACTGATGGAGTCACTCTGCTATAAAGCGGCCATGACTTGTTCACTTAGGATCTGCAAATCGGAGTCAGAAGGAAACCCTGCTGTTACACTGACTGCAGGTCTTCAGCTGATACATCACACCAGGCAGGTCTCACCACATACCTGATTCAAAGGGGGGGGGGGGGGGGGGGGGGGGGGGGGTTATTCAGTAGGGCCTACTCCCTGCATGCACAAGCAAATTTAAAAAGAAAATAAATACAGACACCTCCCACCAGGAGGCACAATTATCAAAGGAGAGGAGCAGGATGCTGTGCACCAGTGACTACTATAATGAGAAGAACATAATTCATTTCAAGCAGGGGCGTCCAAACTATGGCCCGCGGGCCAACTGCGGCCCGTGGTCCAATTTTCATTGGCCCGCAGGAAATTCTAAAAATGTATTGTAACACGGCCCACACATGGAACCTGCACTGGACTGTGTTGTACTTCTTAGTCTCACCGCTAGGGGGAGTAACGGTCTTGAACGAGGCAGCTTCTCTACAAAATGAGTAATAGAAGAAGAAATGTGCTACAGGTGACCCAACATGGCAGAATTAAGGAAACGTAAGAGAGCAAGTTAGTGTAGAAAGTTTGAGACACGGTGTTCGATGAGAGCACAGCTGATAACTAATGAAGATCACTTTTACATTACGGAGGAGCTGCTTGATGTTAGCAGGCTAAAGAGCACC
This sequence comes from Pempheris klunzingeri, assembly GCF_042242105.1. Lineage (NCBI taxonomy): Eukaryota > Metazoa > Chordata > Actinopteri > Acropomatiformes > Pempheridae > Pempheris > Pempheris klunzingeri. The sequence continues at coordinate 26,163,422 of NC_092023.1, forward strand.
AGGACAGGTGAGGATGTGTTTGAAGCTGTGCCAGGTGCAGTTGGCATGATGGGACTGAAATGGGACGAGCTGTGTGGAGGTACGACGGATGGAGCTCCAGCTGGGACAGGGGAGCGCAAAGGAATGGCGTACGGTGTCCGCCGAGGGGCAATAAAAGTGGAGGTAAGGCTGTTGATGCGAGCACCAGGGCTCTAACAGACTATTTCAAGCTTCCCTCTCTGATGCTGATGCTGGTGCTGTGGGGGGGGGGGGGGGGGGCTGAGCGGCCCAGCCCTTTGGATGTTTTTCTGTATGTGGCCCTCAGTGAAAACAGTTTGGACACCCCTGGTTTAAAGGCTTAGCGGCCCATATATATCCATTTATGCAGCTCCTCTATACAAACCAGCAGACAGTGCGCAGCCTCAGCCTGCAGGGGGATGGTTCCTGACAGTAATGGCAACATGAGCATCAATAAATGATCCGTTGTGAGAGAGCAAAGAATGGCTGACTTGAATAACAATGACTGGGTGAAGAGGTGCTAACGGGCTCACTAAAGCTGCGGCTGGATGGCAGCAGACAGGCCGGAGCCCACATCCAGGGAAGTGATTTTAACTGTTCTAGATGTGGGCTTGGCCTGTGGATTTGGATCAAAATCACTCAAGGCCAAATATGTTTTTGCTCACAGAACACACATGTGGTAGTTTAAAATGTGTAATAAAAGTTGGCTTTTGCCAGTTGTGGAAAGTATTAATCAACTAATGTGCTTCTTGTACAATTATGAGGTACCTGTGCAAATAATTTCCACCTCATGGCACTTAATTCTCCACAGCATTTCAGAAAGAGATTGTTGTACTTTTTACTCAATGCATTATGTGTAAAAATACATGACAGGGTCATATAATACAATACACTGGTGGAGATTAAGAGAGGTTAGAGATTAAGTTAGAGATTAAGAGGTTTAACCATTTGGGCTCATGACTCATTAGCAGTGTTTAGTTGGGGTATTTGTCTATATGAAATGTTAAAGCAGCAGCTGCAGCAGAGATGAAGCTGCTGGTGTGTGTGTGTGTGTGTGTGTGTGTGTGTGTGTGTGTGTGTGTGTGTGTGTGAGAGAGGTGTCACTGCACTCAGCTGACACTGAGAAAACATACAGGTTGATGCATTAAAACGAGGGGTGACAACATTGTGGGCTGGTTGTAGTGGGACAGAGAGGTTGAGTGGACTGGTTAGAATTTGCACTGAAAATAAACAAGCCGAGAAGTTGGAGCTGGAACAGACTGTTGAGGACTGAGCGGTGCACAAGACCAGCAAGTCACCATTCAGAGTGCAGAAACACCCTCAGCGTGGTGGAGCCAACCAAGTCAGGGCACAGAGAAGGACATGGACCGTCACTATGCTGCCTGGCTCTGTACCATCTCTCAGCTGGTTACCTTGGTGATGCTTTATTCTGCTGTCAAAGTAGCAGCTATTTATCGTTATTCATTGTTGCTCCCGCTGTGGTGTGCATAGACTTTTAGTTGTTTGGCATTTTTGCTTTTCTGTTTGATGCTGTAACGTCCTTTGTTTTTGGTTTATTTTGTGGCATGACGTTGTTCCACTGTTGTATACATCGATATTTAATGCAGGTTATTTTGTAGCCTGAAGGTATTATTTTATTCAGCAGTTGCATCATATCTCATTATATATCCCCCCCACCTACACCACACACATGCACATGTACATTTAAAGATTTAAAATAGTTATGTGTCAACAGTCTAAGGCTCTTTATGTCTGCCCTTTAGTTGGGAACTGGATTAAATGACTAAACTGTATATTAAGTTTTCCACCTCAAGCAGCTACAGTAAGATGCTACTTATGTATCCATCATTTAATAATAGCATATATGATAATGTCTTGGTGGACACTTGAGGTTCATTTTGCTGCCAACACCTTTGTACTTCTAGTGAAGAACTTGTAATGGCTTGTTTTATCTGAGGGATCTGAGAACTTCACTCCAGTTATTTCATCAGGAGTGAAACAGATAATTGCGTAATATAGTACACTGACAGTCTTGTCTCAGGCTTTAAAGACATAATTGGAAAAATGGAAGCTTTAATAGACCATAAGTTAAATAGTGGTGACAACACATTTGGCTGCAAATAAAAAGGTGAAGAAAATGGTTCAGTCTGTGTAAAGATTTATTGTTTTATGGGATTAAAGCAGCAATACTGAGGCAATTTCTTGGGCACTGTTGCCCATCAGAGTTGCCCAAAAAACTGCCTAGTGTATCACCACCCTAAGTCATTTACGTGCAAGTAAAAATGGTTCAGATGTTTTCATTGTCTGATTTGGTTTCAAACCGACAGACCGATTACTTACAGCCTAAACAAAAAAATATCAAAATATCAAATCCAGTATTGAATGCCAAGATGTCTTTATTCAAAAGCAACAGCCAACAAATTATTCAGAGGCAAACAGATGTTTTAAATAAACAATGAACGCACACAAAACATGTCACATGGCATCATGAATGATTATGATGAAATTTAAGTGATGATATTACACCAAAAAAATCACAAAAAGTCACCTGTGGTCAGAGGTCATCACAACTTCCTCTATACACTAAGTCCATGGTGGTGTGTGTGTGTGTGCGCTTTGGGGTCAGCTGTCACGCAGAGAGGATGATGAAATGGCTGTCTGCCTGGTGGAATACCTCTGCAGCCCCATTTTCCCATGCCCTATGCCTCTTTAAAGTTACTTCTGAAAAAGGTATATGCATAGGAAAAAGGAACAGCGAGTGAAAAGAGTCCCGCTGGCCTGGCGTGGCACGCTGGCGCCTGGAGGGCTGGGATGAAAACAGCTCGTCAGTGACAGGACTGCATGCACAACGCAAGTAATAACTCAGATATTCTTTGGCCGTCTGACTTGGGTGAAATCGCTTGAACATCTAAAGGCAGCAGGCTCTGGTCGTGGAATATAAAAATGAGAAGAAAAAAAAAGGCATCTTTTGAAAAAGAAAAAAAAAAAAAACACAAGTAAATGTGAAGCTGACGTCTTTCTTTGCAAAAACCAAACAGATCGGTTCATAAAATGAATGAGGCGTGTAGAGGACTTACCCTGTAAAGCTCCAGATGAGTCTCTCCTGGGAAGGCACCTCCTCGTGGCCATTTATCCCTCCAAAGGGACCTTGAAGATGTTCCAGGAAGACAAAGTAGCTTTTGTCTGTGCTCGCTCAGCATTTTTCCTCCCTCCTTGGTTTCAAGCCATGGCAACACACCTGTGGACACTACAGACGCCTCTGGAAGAAAAAAAATAATCTACTCACCACGCAATGCTGATAGCTCGCATGCCTATGCAAAGTTCATTGTCTGTTGTGTCCAGATCGGAGTAGTCAATGGTCAACTTGTTGCGGTTATTATCTCCCACATGCTGCAGACGTCAGAGGCAGAGCGTGGAAGAAAGGGAAACATTCAGGACGGCTCGTTCCCGCCGGCAGAGAAGTTTCTTATCTGTTCAGGGTTTTTTCGCTCCCTGTCTCTCTCCCAGAAGTGGGGGCCCCCATGCTTTTTAGCGCACAAGGTCTCTAGACAAGGACTCTCAGGGTGTGCTGAAGTGAGACACTGACACACACACACACACACACACGGATGCATGCAGGGAGTAGGGAGTGTTATGGCATGTCAAGGCCAGTGCAAGCAGCCAAAGATGAAACTGCTCTTTTCTCTGAACCTCTGAGTTTGCACCGTTAGGAGCAGCAGTCGTGCATCACTGGGTTCAGTAAAGGAAGATCTATCTTAGCTGATCATGTCAGCCCAGTTGAGGTCACCTCACACCACATACGCAGCATGAAATAATAATGAGTAATGGGTGTTTAGTTTTGAACAATGCTTACATGTTTCATTTTGTCGTCGTTGCAGCGCTTTAAGTCACACGCTGACGTGAAATAAGATCTAACTCAATCATGGAGGAGGCTAATGTGCTCTATGTCAACAGGAAGAATGTGTGTGGTGAGAAAGCAATTTTTTTTGGTGGTTTGAAGGGAAATGGTTTGAAAATATATCTTCTCAAAACCAAAATGGGAAAATATGCTTATTGAACAATAGTATGGCTCTGGATTATGGCGTACATATTGCTTATCTATGTAGTTGCACAGTTAAGATTGAGTCAGAAAAATATCCAGGAGGAAAATGGTGATCTGATTTGGGAGAAATGGAGAAAGTGAGTCAGAGCTTTCCTTTATATTGTGCACTGATTTAAGAGTGTCAGCTTTCTATCAAATGGTGCACCCAGAACTGTTCTGGTGTACAGATGATATTATGATACCATATTTAGAATTTTTTACTTTACTTTTTTACTTACAAAGCAAAACCATTTAATTAATTCATTCTAACTTGAAAACAAACCTTTATTTCTTCTTTCTTCTTCTTTTTTTTTGGTAGTTGGTTTGAAATGTACACGTCACAGTCTGGATTAGATTTATGAATGTGTGTTTTCACTCAATTGTTCCAGTAACATGATGCTGCTACATACAAACTCGTTTTTCCAGGCAGCCTGATGTGAAAAGAACTCCCCCAAAGCACCACTTGGTGGCAGCAGTTTCAAACCCTGACTGGCAGCAGACTGAGGTCAAACACTATTTGTACACAGCATAATGCAATTGTAGATATTTGTTTTAATGTGTGCGGGAGTTTTATTTGTTATTTGTTCAATAACACTTGGCTATGTGACTACAACGAGAGGCGCACACAGTTGCTGAAGTGAAGTCAGAGACACACACTGACTGGTATCTGAGCGCTGCGAGCCCCTTTGGTGAGATAAACACAACTATTTGATCAAGGTCTGATGAGCAGCAGCATATTTGTGCCCAGACGGTGGAGGATGCAGTAGTCTTGGAGAGCCTGTGTTTGCTGTTACACAGTAAATCCAAGAGACAGCATCATCTCCCATGTGCTTCTTTGGATTCATATCTGCAAAACAAACGGCCAAAACCAATAATGGCAAACCAGCGTACTGTATTGTAACATTTCTCCCTACATCAAAACGTCGGACTCATTTCCTCCACGTCTCACGGGGGACCGTTTTTAATTGGGCACACTTTAACATGCAGCTTTTAAAATCCCGTCTTGTTTTTCTTTTCCTTTCTTTTTTTTTTTGTTTTGTTTTTTTTGCAGAGTGTTTCATTTGAGAGGGGGCAAATTTGCAGAGTTAAGCAGAAATGTCTCGCTCCACAGAAAAAAGGCAACAAAAGCTGCTTGTTCATCTAAACACATCTGCCACGGAGCGGGAGCGAGTTCACTCAGCACAACATTTCCGAGGCGAAATGCGGTTTAAGAATTTGACACTTTGACAGGATGAGGGTATGATATTTCCTGAATTGCAACACAGCAAACACCTGTAGTTGTCTTTAGGCTTGAATTGACGGTGTGGGGGGTCGTGTGTGCTCATTAGTGACAAATAAAGGTTCGGTGCACTCACACCACGTTTAAAAAAAATAAAAATAAAAATACCTGCTGTGCAGTTTGTGTATTTGTTGGACAGAAAAAGGTACAAATTGCTCTCTGGATGTATACTAATGCAAGCCAGTGGTGACTAAGCACATACACATACATTTACATTATGCACAGCCTGTCCACATTACAGTTTATTCACCAGTCTAAAGCAGTGCTACTCTTTGGATTCTATCTTATTCTATGTTATATATCCACCCATCCCTCCATACATTGTCTGTACCGCTTATCCTTCAGGGTGGTGGGGGGGCTGGAGCCAATCCAAGCCGACATTGGGCGAGAGGCGGAGGACACCCTGGACTGGTCAACAGTCAGTCACAGTCTGTTTTATTTCCTGTATTTTAAATTGCACTATTTTAGTCTTTGTCTTGGATTCTCCTTTTCTCATTTCTTATCTTATGGAGTTAACTTCACCCCCACCACACCTCTAATCACCTGTCAAGCCTACATATCCCTCCCTCACACTTCCCTTCATCCACTCGCCTCCCTACCTCCTCCATCCTCATCCCTAACCACATCCCATCATCCTCTTCTCCTTCATCCCTTCCTGTTCAACCCGATCCATACCTCTCCAGTGTCTGATACTTGGGTAACCCCACACTTGGTCTCCCTACGTCCAGTCCTCTGTACATCCTCCCAGACCAGCCTAACAGTCGACATCTTTCCTCCACCCTCACCCCTCCCCTTTACATTCATCTGTCCTCAACATGCATTCCTGAACTTTTATGAAACCTTCAAATAACATTTTGTCATGTCAAGGTCCTTGCTTGTGAACCATGTGTGATTTTCTTTGGCGGTTTTGTTTGTAGTTTTGTATGTAGTTCTAGTCAGTAAGTGTAAGTGAGTGTCTGACTGTCATGTAAATAAACCATGTGCCCATTAGCTGTGGGCTCATGATCAGGGATGTAACCACTCAGGTAAAAGATGGACGAGTACTTGAGTTAAACAGAGAACACGTGTTTCATATTGATATATTTTAGGTTTTATGGTGATATAAAGTGTTTCTTTACTGGAAACGATATAGAATATAGCCAACAGCAAGTAGGGTGTAATTAGCAACATCAGCTGTCTGGTGATCTCCCTCCAGCCAGCTGCCATCTCACTTAGGTCTTTGTAGTTAAATGAGGCGTCATCATATAGATAAGTCCTCATTTCAGCTTCATGAGGCAACTGTCCCTGCAGCGCTTTCAATGTGAGCGTCAAGAAGAGATAAAAACAAAAGTTCCACTCAAAACAGCGTGGCGTGCTGCCCGAAACAATTCAGTCTAACTGATTCTGTCACTCAGGCCGCATTCAGTCAGGACGCCTAGTTATATGTATAAACGGTTCCCGGAGCACAAAGCGTACTGTCTTTAATGATCCCATGCATTTCCTCTAATGTCAGTGGGCATTTTTAGTTGGTGATGAAATGCCTCAACAGCTATTGGATGGATTGGCATGAAATCAGGTTCACATATCTATGGTCTCCAGAGGATGAGCCCAAATGAATCTGGTGATCCCCTGACTCCATCTGGCTCCATCAGCAGGTCAAAAGTTGCAGGTATGTAGTGAAACCTGTAACACCAACAAGTTGGATTAGTGCAAATCTTTATACAGACATTCGTGGTCCCCAGACAATGAATCTGAATGACATCACCAGCTGCCGGTTTCACAAAGATAGAATAAAATAGTCTCAGACAATTGACTTGTCTTGATATAAAAGTGGCCTCTAATATCGACAACTTAATATCTACAGATTATGTTCCAATAGTCGTCTCAGTGTCTGGAGCTGCTGATAGATGGTCAATGTTGATCAGCTCAATCAATATTCTTCAAATCTGAAAGTTCTGCTGAAATGTTTTTTCTGTCCATCCCCTTTGGGCTTCCTACTAATTTTCTACGAGGATGAAACAGATTTTATGTTCTTACATTTGGAACAACAGGCTCTCAAGGCTTTGTTTGTACTTGTTATACTACACTAAAAATATTAATAAGCCATCCATCCCATTTATGCCACTCTGGGGTAACAGTAGCTTCACACCTGCTACCAGACATCAGCATGTGGGCAGACAGGTATATGCAAAGCTCCAGATCTGTTTGATGATAACATCCTTGACATCTTTTTAAGATTTGATACAAGAATGACACGGATTCGCAATACTTTTAAAAGAATCTGCAGATTTGACGCTAAATAATTTAGACACAAGACTCTGTATCTGACCTCACTCTCACCTCTGTAGAAAAGGCAGCAGTGAAGCACCACCACAGGTCCCAGGTCTGCTCAGGAAATAGAAGGCCGGCGTGGTGTGAGGACATAAACGATGAGATTACAGGCGAGGACTGGAAATAGATCTGCTTAAATGCTCCAACACAAGTCACAAAGGCCCGTTTTAAATGACTCCCTATATAAACGGATAATGAGATTAAGTAGATTTAATCCCTGCATCCTTACCTATGCATTAAATGCGAAACAAAGCACAGACTCTTTGTATTATTATCTAGGACTGCCCAATTATCCATGCTTTCAGTGTAAAGGTTTTGAATGTTCTTTCTTGTGTTACGTGTCATCACTATGAGAGAAACTTTGCGTCCTTGATTTATTTTTCCTCCGCAGGTGGTAAACTTAGCAACAAAGCCAGATCTTTGTTTATTACCAGCAAAGCATACTATAGCCAAGTTTTGGAAATCAGTTAAGACACCAAACATACAAATCTGTCACACTCTCTTGGTCTTGGAAAACGTACATTGATGATTAAGGGGAGATTACCTTCGTGAAGATATGGAAATCTTTTATGGAATTCCTCGAGGGGGAGAAATCTGCAGGCGCCTTGAAAAGTTGTTGATATAATTTATGTTCATTCTTGTACATGTTTCTTTTAATCTCTTTTGCACTTGTAAGTGTTTTGTTGCCCTGTCAAAGCGGAGAATAATTAGATGAGAATGTTTTTTTTTTTAATTTGTGGAGTAATGCTGAAATTTCAATAAACACATTTGTTTAAAAGGAAAAAAATAGTCAGACTTCAGATAGGCGTCGAAATTAATCCATTGCACAAAGCTGTCTTGTTGTTGATTATCTCAAGTAGCACTCATTTGCTATGAATTCTGGGTAATTACTCATGCAGAAAATGTTTGCCTTCCGAAGGAAGCCACTAGTTACAGGCAGTTTACTGGGAATATTCAGCAAAGAGTTTAATAATTCAAAAACCCTCTAGTAACATAAAATCTGGATACAGTGCAGACATGCAGCAGAGCTTCTTAACGCAGAAGGACTCGTCAAATGAGTCGATGAAAAGCACTGACGACGTCTTCACTGCTCTTTACTTCCAACATGGTACTGCCGTCCCTAAACTCTCTCTTTTCAGTACTCACTGCACAGCGTTGTCATGAAACCACAAATTATCAGTCATGTTTTCCTCTTTTTTGTCATTTGGTGTCAATGATTGGCAGGTGTCAGTTACTGTTACCATGGAAACCTGGTGTGGGAAGACTAAATTTTTTAGGCTAAAAAGAAACATGTGCAAACAGAAAAACATACAAGATGAGAATCTAAGACAAGTTAAATATTGCAGAAGTTATTTATATATAACTAATGGCGATTAATGAGGAATAAAAGTACATGAATTCTTTACTGAAACCAAGGAATCACATGAGCTGAACAACATCTATTGGCACCAAAGCATTTTCCATTACATGAAAAAGATTTATGTGCAAATTCCTCTGCAGGAGTAGGAGACTAACTGCTGAGCATCTGGAAACAGTTCTGGACCTGAACTTTTATCTATTTGTTTCTTTACAATGAGCATTTAAGTTGGGTTAAACTTGGTTAAAGCTGCCTGCCTGCAACATTTTAAAGCATGGTTTAAATGTTCCAAAAATAAATTGGGAATTTTCGACATGCATTAAAGTCTGCAACTTATTTTAGAAGCACCTCTTTATATAGTGGTTGAAACAGCTCGACAGCAATCAATACAACTAAACATCCCGGTGTCTGTGGCTGTCACAGGACTGGAATAAACTGGTCTGGTCTCTGAGCCCCGTGAGCAGCTGTAATGTTACTGTCATGACGGCTGTTTTTCTCGGGTTTATATGATTGTGACATTTAACAGCGTTGCTTTTGCTGTCAGTCAGAGGTTGAATACGGAACGAATGAGGCAATCGGCAGCAGTGGACTCGTCCTCCAGCAGTAAAGTTAGTCAGGCCGTATGTTCATGTGTTGTGGGGTGAGTGACTTTGGAGGAAACCCTGAGGGGAGGGATTGGGATATTTTCAGTTGGATACTTTTAAAATCTAGAGACTCTCGGTCATTTCTCCAACTCGTCCACTTTAGACGACAAAATGTTACATTCAGAATAATGTAATCTACTGAACAATGAAAGATAATTGCCTTTATCTGTGCGTGAGAACCACACTGCCCCAAGGTCATTCAGCTGCAAATAATGCTTTCAATAGCTAAGCCAGCACTGTTAGCTAGCACTGTTATAGCATCCTTTTCAATCTGAGAATCCTGCTTTGTTGTACACCTCCGGGAGGCTGTGTCTCCCTCTTCCTTTCCTTCTCCCAGTGGTTGGTGAATTTTAACTTCCCCTCCCTCCATTTCGTTCTTGTGTTGCGTTTTGGTGCAGAATGCTTGGGATGCAGTTAAACAGATGGAGACAAGGGGGCCTCCCTGGGCCCCTCATGTAGGGGCCAATCTGCACCAGGCAGGGGGGACTGACAGAATAAGGCCATGGGGAGGTGAGACAAGCACCTCAACCAGGCCCTCGGGGGAGCAGGGCCATCACGCTGCCACCTGGCTCCCAATAGGAGGCTCACGAGTTCAAGCATGCAGAGGCTAAGAGTTCTCCTCACCTCTGAGCGTTTCTGGCTCTTCTCATCTGTTCTGCATAGGTGTGTCTGAGAGATAAGGATGAGGTTGGGAGGAGGGGAATGATGGAGCATTTGAATAAAACAATGATTACAGGAGGTCAGATGTATCTGTGAACCTGCATCTGAAACGCAGCCAAGCTACATCGAACTGAACGGATGGGAGCCAGTAAAAGCCTTACTGTTTTTGTGTGCCGTGAACATTCTGAGTGCATAACCTCATTTTACATTTAAATGAATTTCTCCGGCTTAATTCTACTGCTTGTGTGTTTGTCGTCTTTCTGCTCTCTGTAGCGGGCAGGAATCTATTTGTAGTTCACAGCCAGCTGTAATGGAAACCAGGCAGTGTTTGACCTAAAGTGTTCTCGTGACTCTAATTCATGTGCTCATATCATTGAATGCTGTAGACCACACCGCCTGCAACCATCTCTTCCTCTTCCCTTTGACTCCAGGCACGTACTGTATCTGACACGGAGCTACTGACAAAGAGCAGCACCAGCAGGGACTTTGGTTCCATGACTGCAGGCACAATACTGTATGTTTCTGGATTTTTCAATGGCAGTGGATAAGCTGCTGCAATTTATTCCAGATAAAATACTATTCAAGGTTGGATGTTTTACACATGTGAATCCATGAAAAGCACAATGGAGAACTGATAAGGGCTCATTTCACCACTGTGGCGCTTTGCCATGATAGAATTAAGCTTGTCGGCAGAAGTAGTAATTACAGTGAGGTCAAATAAAAAGGAAATTCATTGAAATGACTCTTTTCCTGTCCTTGTTACCCCCACTTTCTATGCCTGTGTCTCAATCTGTCCCTCCCTGTCGCCCTCCCTGTCTCGATCCCTGAAGGTGGTTCAATCAGACGACAGCGGTGGCTGTCAGTCGTTGTCAAAAGACATTTCAATTTGGTGATCTTCCCCCGGGTTCAGGCAAATTACCACTTCAAAAGGCTGCGAGTCCCCAGGTCGCTCGCAGTGGGGTCGACCCAGTAAGCTCCCTCTCCCTCTCTGTCTCTCCCTCTCTCTCCCTCTCTGTCTCTCTCTCTCTCTCTCTCTCCCTCTCTCTCTCTCCCTCTCTCCGCTGCTCAGCAATGCTGATAAGGGCCCAGGCCCCCTTGAGCATGCTTGTCCCTCCAAACAAAACAACAAAAGTCTTTCCAAGAGAGTAGAGAGCATGCTTCATTATTCTGCACGAATAGCGTGATACCTTCCAGTTGTGGTAGGTGGAATGTGCTTCAGAGCTTTTTAAGCACTGGAAATGAGCAAATTGGAAAAATGTTACTTGTTAGACATTTTGATGGAAGACACATGAACTTTTAAGCTAAATTTGAGGGTTCTGCAAAACGAGCCATCACATCAATTTAGAGTTTGTTTTTTTTTTCTGTAAATGATAGGCTATAAGCTTTTTATTCAAAGTGATTCAATTGTGCAGCTAAATTATTTGCTGATCAAAAAGACTTCAGAGGTTCGATCACAGCTAAACCCTGGTCAGTCAACAGCTATGTCTGAGTGACATATATTGTTGCTTGCATTTTGTAGAATAGAATGAAACAATCTTGCTGAAACGTGGTCTGATACACGTCTTTTTTCACAGTCTACCACCACTAAGAGCTTCAAAAGTTAAAAATGTTCACATTCTGTTCATTTCACATTGACGAAATACTTTGACTTTTTGGTAGATTTGTGTTCTTGCCGATAGTTAGATGAGAAGATTGATACAACTCTCATCATGCACACTAAACGTGATGCTAGAGCAAGCGGGCGGTTATCTTATCTTAGTGCAAAGACAGGGATGAAAGGGAAACAGGTAGCCTAGTGCTTTGTACATTTTAGTTCAGATGAACAATCAAGATATAATGTGTTAGCTTTACAGGTGCTGGTTTTTCCCCCTGCAGACTTTATGCTAAAGCTAAGCTAAGTGCCTGTTGGCTCTAACTTTATAATTAGCCCACAGACATGAGAGTGGTATTAATCTTCTTATTTAAATCTTGGCAAGGAAGTGAATAAGCACTCTTCCCATTATTTATCTTATTTTTGTAACAGTTAACGCTTACTTTTCTAAGAACTAGCTAAATAATGTAAATACTGCACAAAAGAAGCACTTTCAGAAGTGAACTGAATTAGGTTGCAGGCTAATTAGTAATATTTGGGCACCCTTGATGTATTGTATCTGTCTGTTACATCTCTGTTTTAGTTGTTTTAGTCCTGATCTCTTTTGCAGGTGGTGTCATCTGTTGTTATCATTTTCAAACTGCTTGTCATGTCACATTGAGCAATGTAGTCATTACTTTACTTTGAATATCGAGCCTGTAATTTAAACTCAAAAGGTTTTGTCTCTCTTTTTTCATGCTGCTTTGAAAACTCACGGACCAAACTGCTGATTATCAAACTTCTTTTATAACAGGCAAAAGTTTTTCTTTTTAACTGCCATAAAACAATTCAATCCAGTAACACGTTATTTTAATGAGCTCGTGTTACTTTAATAATTGTTATTTATTATTTATTAACATTTATTTATTACCATTTAGTGACATTTGACACACTGCAAACAGTGTCAGGTATGTCATTTTCTTCTTGTTACTGAGATCATAGATGAGAGATCAGAATTGAAATTGCGATGTGAGGCAGTTTCTAAATATTTTGTCCTCATACTGTCCTCCATCATAAATGTAAATCGTTAAAATTGCACTGCAGTGAGCCATCTGTGCTTGGCGTGAATTACCTCCCTCACAGATGAACCCTGAGGCCATAATACTCGCCGGCTGCATGCGTGAGAGCGGTGAAAGACACTTAACTCCTACCTGCTCTCTCATTGTGAGTCACTGTGGGTAAAGACATCAGCCAAGAACCTAAAATATGATAGAAAATTGAAATGACTTGACCTGCTAACTGCACTACAAAGTCATGAATGAAAAAACTAGCATCCTTACTACAGGGAGAAGATCGACTTGTGTTGACAATTATTTAAGTAATGGTTCTGTTGTTCCGCCCCGTAACTTTTTGTTTTGTTGGATAAATGATTGATGACAGTCCCTCTTTTGACAGGCATGCAGCCTCTCTTGTATTACTGGAAGGATTGTGATAAGCCTCACACCGACTAAAGCAGACATAACAGAGCTTGGCAGGGAGCTGACAGAAAGTGAAGGCACACTATTGTCTGGGCTGACTGACACTCGTGCGCTCGCCATGCATCAGCATGCTCTAATGTGCCATGCTGCTTGGTTTGATCATGGTGCGCTAATATGGCAATTAAAGATCAAGCGCTGTTTCACGAAATGTTTAGTGTTCACACATCATTCAACCCTGCGTCTCTAGGTTGCTTCTCTGGGCCGCTGCACAGAGGTTTTAATTGATCAAATTAGCGCTAAGTAATTGCCACAAAAAGCAATGTGGAGCCTTTGGAGCCCTGAAGATTCTGAGACACCTGGGCCGTTGCCCACTTTGCTCTGGTGGTAATCCACTCTTCTCTCTTGGTTCTTGTTTTAAAATTCTGTTATTCCCTGTGACCCATTAGCTGCCATTCAAATGTGATCTAAATGCAAGGCTGATCCTTTCTTATTCTGATTTATCAGATATTTCACATGTTGACAACATACACTTACAGTATGTTAGTGTATGTTAACATTAATATTAAAATCAATATTAAGATTTTGGAATTTGGACTATTCATCTCCCATGGCTGGTTTGATGCACTGACGTTTAATGTGACTACACAGCCTGTCAGGTTATTTGTATATACAGTATCTAATTTAACTGTTTCCCCTTAACTTTTTCCCAATTGGGATTAAAATGTTTATTTGAATAAAGTTGCTGTTGGAATCAGGGTGTAGATGTTAGAATCAGACATGAAAACACACAACTTTCGTAGTATCTGTCCTTATTTATAATCTAAAGTTGTTATGCAAACTTTCTATCCACAATCAAATCAGATGAGAACAAAACTGTGATGTCATTTAAATGGTCATCCACATTATTTTCTCCCTGGGGGACTGCACTCTCATGAGGAAGCCCAGGCCCTGCCAGCTCCCCTGTATTCATACACTGTTTCACGTCCTCTTTCATGCTGACACACACACACACACACACACACACACACACACACACACACACACACACACACACACCATACACAAATAGTACACCTTCTAGTGCTGCTAAATTAACAGCTTGTGCTCACTGTAGGTGTGTAGTTAATGTATGAGCCAAACCAGACACAAATAGTAGCACATCAGAGCTTCTGGTGGAAATGTGGAGCTCTGGCTCTGCCTCTCTATATCCAGCCTCACGCGGTGCCCGTGCTGTGCAGGGGTTGCAGAGGGGAGATGTGAGGGTCGTCAAGCCGTTTCTAGTTTTTGACATTTCCCCTGTTTCGTCTCGCTCTCTGTGAATGTCTCACAGATGAGGTGAGATCTCTCTCTCTCTGTACTCTGCGCCCTGGTGCAACTGATGATCACACGTGGGCATGGAAAGCAGGGCTGTGGCCTTGCACAACAGGGGCTCTCACCCCCCCTCCCCTTCCACCAACCATCCTCCTCCCAGTTCCTTCTCTCCCTTCTAGTCTGGCGATAAGAGTCATATGAAAGACCTTCCTTTCCGCCGGCAGTGGGAACTCGGAGATAAGGTGGGCGGTGGGGCGTCTGCTGGGCCTTCTCCTGGGAACAAGGAGTTCCCAGACTCCTCTGATACTGTTGTACAAACGGGATGAAGGTTGCATGGTGTGTGTGTGTGTGTGTGTGTGTGTGTGAGTGTGTGTGTGAGTGTGTGTGTGTGTGTGTGTGTGTGTGTGTGTGTGTGTGTGTGTGTGTGTGTGCGCGTGTGTGTGTGTGCTCATCTTAGCTTTGCACTCCTGAATAGATGTGGCATTTTTCTCATGCAAGATTATCACAGCTTCTTTAAAAAACACTTGAAGTTTTCATCAAACAAATGTGTGCTCCCAAAATATATCCTATACTCACTGTCAGCCTGAAACGGTCTGAGGCATCCCTGTGGTGGCACAATATCACTAATATCTAATGAGGGTTAACCAAAACACCGGTCATGCTGACCCCTCAAAGAGCAAACTGCCTCGGCCTTGACGGTCTCACTGTAGCTCTAGGTCTCTCTGAGAGGGGCGACGTAATGTGTTGTGGAGGGAAAAAAGCTACTGATTCTGATACACTTTTTTCAAGTCATAAGAACAAACTAAACTCGAAATAATTACTCAAGTCAAAGATTTGCCCTTGAACGACTATGTGGCTGTTGAAAGCTAGAAAAAATTGGCAGCGATTCCTTTGATGGTCTTATTACCAAAAATATAGAATCTGTCATGGGAGGCAACTCATTAATCTTATCTCTTATCTTAAGAAAATTAAAGTTACGAATATAAAAGTCGTGCAGATATTTTCCATCTGTGGGCCCAAGTCTCTCCTTGTTCCAGCCCTGCTTGAATACAAAACTCAACTTGATTCCTCCAGCTTTACCTCTGTTTTCCAAGGTTGTTGTCTGTGTTAAGGGGAGGGTAATGAGCTGTCAATCAAATGCCCAGGGTTTGATTCATGGGTAGCTTCCAGGGAGGACAGAGTTACTGCTTCAGTGAAACCTGAGCTGCGAGGACAGCTGATGCTTGCAGAAAAAGAAACAAACAGGCACATTTGCATCACCGTAGTTTTTTTTCTGTCTTTTCGGAGCTGCCATCACCTATTCATTTTGACAGAAAATGTGATTATCCCCCTTCCTCCCATGTGGTTTACGGTAGGAGAGGAGAGACAAGGTGTGTGTGTGTGTGTGTGTGTGTGTGTGTGGTGAGGTAGCGGCTTGAGGAAGGAGTCTGCGGTGCCTTTGTACACCTCTGTCTGTTGCTGGAACCTTGTGTGCCTGACACTTTCTCTCATTATTAAATACACGGCTTCCTGCTGGGGAAGCCAGGTGTTGCTGGGGCTGTCATACTACACACCCAGTCAAGATGCCTCATGCACACTGACACATGCATGCACACACATGCACATACACACATGTATATGTCCACACACACACACACACACACACACACACACACACACACACACGTGAAGGTGTTTCTGAGAGAGGACAGATGTGATACATTCATCAGCCCATCACTGCTACACAGAGGAGGTGTGAGATTATGATGTGGGGAGGTGGAACCTAAACATCAGGACCCACTTTTCAGCTAATAGCTGTCCAGTCTGTGTGAAATACCACAGTGATGAGGACAGGTGTAAAGGCTGTTTACTGGTCCAAGATCAGCACTACAAAGAGGGCTGCAGCAGAGAGAAAATCCTCCTGGCGATAGAATTTAATATTCCTGACTTTCACCAAAAAAATGTTTTCTTGACCTCAGGAATATAAAACTAACATTTATTTTGTAGAAGGTTGCAAGATGTTACATGAAACTGAACAAAAAAACTGTAAAAACCCAAACTACATCAGTGCTAGCAAAACCAAATAGCCACATTGATAGAATCAATAAATACAAAAAAGTGATATATGTAATAATAATAACTTTATTTATATATGGCTCATTTCAAAAACAGTTACACAGTGCTTTACAATAAAAACTTAATATATAACAAGATAAAAAATATAAAATGTGCAACAAATACCAGCACCAGAAAACCATGAAATAAAAGTGAGAAGGGATTTAAAAGATTGTACTGATTTTGCGTGTTCCACATCTGAAGCGCCTGAACACTTAAGGTCTGGTCACCTATAGTTACAAGGCAAGATTTTGGGACCATTAGTCAGACCTGCTGGAGGATCTCAGGCAGCGGTCAGGCTCACAGGGAATCAGCAGATCACAGATATAGGCAGGAGCCTGACCTTGCAAAGCTTTAAAAACAAGCAGCAAAATCTTAAAATCAATTCTAAAACTCACAGGTACTTACTCATGGATCGATGTAATGTGGTCGCTTCTCTGATTACGTGTTAAAAGCCTGGCAGCAACACTTTGTATCACCCGCAGCCTTTGGATGTGTCGCCTGCTTTTTCCAGAATAAAGTGCATTGAGATTGTTAAGTCTGTAACAGATAAGAAAATGGATGACCCTTTCTGAGTCTGCAGTGGAGAATAACCTGATCGTGGTTAGCTGTCTCAGATGGGCAAAGCAAGATTGCACCACCTTAGTCACTTGAGCTAGGTCACGGGCCTCTTTCCGAACATTGTTAGATAAGGCACTTAGACTGGAGGAGATGTAGTTAACGCTGTAACACAGGGGTTAATTTTAATCACTTCTGATTTGGAGTCACTTAATTGCAAGAAATTGTTTGACACCCAATTTTTAACTTCAGCAAGATAGGACATAATGTAGGAAATATCAGTACCAGGCTTTAACATTACTTGTCATCTGCGTAGCAATGGAAATAGATGTTATATCTACGCAGGATTTGCCCCAGGGGTATCATGTATATGGGGACCCATAATAGAGCCCTGGGGGACCCCTCAAAAGAGAGGAACAGAGGAGAAGGAAGCATCTCCAAGCATTACACAAGGAGGACCGATGGGAAATGAACCAATCCAGAGCAACATCAGTGATGCCAGCATAGTTCTTCAGACAGGTGACTAAGCCATTATGGCCCACTGTGCTGAAAGCTGAAGTGAGGTAAAGGAAAATAAAAATATAGTACAAGCCTGTGACTACAAGCAATAAATCACTGGTGACCTTGACCAGAGCTGTTTCAACGCTATGTAGGGAGCAGAAACCGGACTGACATTTTTCAAAGATTTGATTGTTGTTCATAAAAGAAATCAGCTCAGTAGAGACATTTTTTCTAAAAGTGGCAGCTTGGACATGGGTCGAAAATGACTTAAAACAGAGGGATCCAGAGAGGACTTGTTCCCTGCTTCTTTGATAGTATGCTGGTAGGTGAACATTAGGTCTTATAACGAGGCAAGGGAGACACAGTTTTTATGTTTTTTCCATGTGTGCTACATCTTTTTGCACTACATCTTTCTTAATTCGTCATTCATCCATGTCAGAGAAGTTGTTCTCAGGTAGACAGACAGTGTTTAGGAGGGCAGGAGCAAATCAGTGTGGTGGGTTTTGGGGTCAGGAGAGAGGAGTGGAACCTGAATGAAAACTGTATTGTAGTCAGACATGGTAAAATCAACCAAGTTCATCCACACAGAAACCCTGAGCCAGCACCAGGTCAAGTGTGTTCCCTTTGTCACGGCTGGGCTGCTTCGTATATCGAGTCAAATCAAAAGAATCCCAGTTTGATGACATCCAAAATAAAAGAAAGGGAAGAAGGGCAATAAAGATGGATATCAAAACCATTAAAAATAAGAACTCTGTCATATTGTAACATTATGACCAATAAAAGGTCTGAAAATCCCTAAATACGTTTAGAGGGTCTGAAAACTAAGACACATAAAATGGGTAATTTATTTTTTAAAAAGGAATGGAAAAGTGTAAAAGAAGCCAAGCGAGACTGGAGAGAACCTAAAATCATTTCTGTGTATTACTGCAAGGACAACCCCTCTGCCTGTCATTCTTGGCTGGTGGAAAGATAAATAATCAGGGAGGGACGACTCAGTGAGTGGGGCACAGTCGTCAGGATTTATCCAGGACTCTGTGATGATAAAAAAGTCTTGTTGGCAAGGGATCTTACGTTTAATAAACAAAGGTGAGAAGATTCAACAGTGGGGACAAAAGAAGTGGTTATAACTGAGGTGAGGTTGTGTCTGTGTGGACTGTGAGTGGAACTTGGCTTTGCTCACCGTCTTTCAGGGATCCTAACAGGAGTGAGCGAGCATGAGAGGGAAACAGAACCAGCACCAGGACTGTCTTTGACATGGCTGTGACAAACAGATCCAAAATGCTGGGCACGGTCTCACTGAGGAAACATCAATTAATGCTACAAGTCAATAAAACTATAATTTAATTCCTTTCCTGTTAAGATGCAGCCCATCATATCCCACTTGGTCCAGAGTTGGTCAAAATAACTAGTTGTAGAACTTTGCATCCACATGTGCAGAGAAAAAAAGCAGCTGTAAAATGCTCTTGGTCACATAGTGGGAGTGGGACCAGGCAGGACCCCTCATGCCCGCTGATTATATTGTACATATGATGCAGCTTCCACTCTTCACAGGTAACAGTCAGGCGCTTCTGAAATCAGCATTATCACCATTTAAGGTTTGAGGAGAATTATTCAGTAAATCCAAAATAATGTTTTTCTGTTTCTGTTTCTGTTCCTGTAACTTGCTTAGCTGTCAAATCACTGCCCTGAGCTTAACAGACAAAATCAAAATGATACTTTATCAATGACGGCACAAGAGATTTCTTAGGAGGAACATCACATTAAATTCGGTTTGACTTAAGTTTACTGCCATTCTTGTATAATATCCAGGTCCACCATTATTCCCACATATATGACAGATCATCCATCACACGTGTGTCAACTTACAGTTTACGTGGAGCTGCTACAGTGGGAGGTTCAGGTGAAAGACTGCACACCTCCAATTCCTCGTCCAGGTAACAGACTTTACTACGCCCTGCTGTTGACTGGAAAACTACTTATGCCGTGTGAAGTATGAAATCAGATTACCATTGCAGTTATTATTGATCGACTTCATTATTTAAACTGTGAGTTTGCTTGGCAACTTTGTAAACAGATGTAGCACAACAGCTGGGCTACTGTTTTATTTCTGAAAAAGTATCTTGTCAAACAGTGTTTTCTATATATGTTGCAAAATCAACCAGGAATGAAATCTTTCAACTTTAAATGCACTGTGGTTATCGTAAGAAAAAAATCTGGATCTTAAATGGAAGAAGCAAATGTGCATTTAGGATATGTAAATACAATGTTTTTATATAGAATTTATATTTCTTACAACATTGCTATTTGTGTTTAAAGAGGATGAGGATTTTTTTTTTTATGTGCCTCAAGGTTTCATATTTCAGTAGAACTCAGGAAAAATGTGGAGTGTGTTGCATAACCCTGACCCTCTGGGATGCTCTTCGCTGTGAATCCATTGTGGATGAATTTCTATGATTTATAAATAACAGCAGCACAGGAGAAGATCATAATAACCAGCCAGAAAAAGTGAAGGGTCTTATGCTCTTTCATCCAGTCATTTATTCCAAACCCTTCACAGGAGGCTGAGTTCAACATCTCCAGTGGTCCCAGTGGAGAGTAAACAGCTTAGACTAGAAGAGGCAGCGGCGTTGTCTTCTCATTGAAGTCACTCTCTGTCTTTATCAGTTTTTCAATTAAAATGTGCATATTCTCATCTCCAACACTGGTGCAAAATCTATTTTTTCACCTATCTTCATTAACTTTCTTTTCAAGTCATTTACCACCAAGGTTAGGGTTAATTCTTTATCTATTCAATTAATTCAAATTTGGGCCAAAATCTGAGTTTGTAATTATGGGGCACTAATTATCTCTTATTCATTAATAGATTGAATAGTACAGCTTCCTCATGCGACAAAACCTTATTAATATTAAAATTTTGAATATCCCACCTCTAACTGAAAAAGCTCTTAAATATTGTCGGCTGAAGTGCACTTTGGAGGCAACGTATGCAGAAACGCAGATTCTGTTTTTGGGATGCTGTTACATGAATAAAAGCATGCGCTTGTGGGAAAGCAATTTGAGGGTATTGTAGGGTGGCACAGGGCTGGCCATGTCCCAAGTGTGAAAAGGTGTGCGCTGCATGGATTGGGCTCTGCAGCCATCTTTGAGCCTGGAGAAGATAGACGGACCATCCTCCCCTGATCGAGGAACAAGCCAAGAAGAAGGTAAAACATCAGGCTACAGTCAGTCAACTTACAGATGATATCATAGATTACACAAGTGACTTTTCCTAAATCTGACCACCAAGGATCTGACTTTTAAAGCAGAATTATCAGGCCTGCTTGTTGCTGTTATGGAGCGAGTGAGATCAAAAACATTTAAAGAGCAACTTTAACAGCAGCTAAAAAAAAAAGACTTCTAAGTGGCTGACCTCGTCGTCTTGCTATACGTAGATGTACAGAGCTTGTCTAGTCTTTTCGACCACTCAGAGCGCTGTAACGGTACATTCACGTCCACTCAGTCATTCACACCAACATATTCACATGTTTAGTTCATTCACGTGTTCAGTATCTTGCACTTTCACATGCAGACCAGAGGAGCTGGGTATCAAACAACTGACCCTCTTCAGGGTTTGCCAGTGCACTGTAACATCACTGCTTCGTGTGGCTACAGGTGCAAAAGATAATTTGTGATAGCTTTGGTGATCACGGAGGTATCATAAGAACTGTATACTGGGCCACTGCTTAGCTTTGCTTCCAATATTTCCCAGTGGCCCCTCACAGCATTGCAATGAAAAATCTCCTGCAGACACAAAAGCTTTAACTTTTGAAAGGACATCTCCAGCTATAAACGCAGTCAAGAGAGTTTTAAAGTCCTTGTAAAACTTTTTCCAAAGCCCAGAAAAGTCCTTATTTCAACATTTCTGAGGTACGAGCCATTCACCAACCCAGCTGGGCCAGAGGCATGATGGGATGAACACTACTGTGCATAATCAGTTGGCTTATTGGACTGAATCTATGCCAATTTTTCAGTCTTTCAGTGTGCTGATTATCTAGATTATCTAGCTAGATCTGCGTGGAGTCATGCATTTACACAATGACACAGATGACATTATGATTGGCTGTACCTTTAGAAAGTGTACTGAAGCCTTTTAAAATCTGTATTCAATTCTGTGCTGTGTAAGAATGTCTTGCTGCAGTCTGGGAATAATGGTTATTACACAACAACAACTCTAATTCATTATGTCAGAGAAACTAAATATAAATAATCTGAAAGTCTGATAGATGATAATATAATATCATGTAATGTTAACACACTGTGAAAATGAATCATATTTTCACGGTCAGACTGATCTGTTCTCCATAGCAAGACACAAGCATAGCAAGCACTAACTCCATACAAACAAACAGAACTCATGACACAAAGATAATGTGATGTAAGCGGGTGTCCTGACATTACCTTCCTGCTTGTTAGAAGAAGTTCAGATGAAGGAATAAACTTGGCTTTAAAAGTTTCACTGTATCCATACCAGCAATTGTTGGTGGTATTTTAATTAAAAACGGGGTCAGCGTTAGATTTGAAGCCTCAGACTGTTCCATCTAATAAAAGCATCACAGCAGAATAACTTAGACTCACTGAGGACGGGGCACCGAGCAGTGGTGTGATAAACAAAGCGTCTTGGCCTCTGTGCCCATAAAGAGGACCGAACCTCCCTGTACACAACCACTGGCCATCAATTACAGCTGAGCCTGACTGTTTGCTTCTCTTGTTCTGCTCTATCGACATGTCAGCGCTGAGGTCTGACAGGACTGAGGATAAAAGAACAGTGGACAGCTGGCAGAAGGATACAAACAGCAGAGTTGGGATGAATTCACTTTTGTTACAGTCACACAGGACATTCTGCGCCCTTCAAGTATTGATTCTTTTGGAGAGAAATGGCTATCCAATCCAACGTATTGGCAAGTGATTGAGAATTATATAGAATATATATTTAAAAATATATGTTTGCAAGATTACACATGGGACAAAATCACTTTTTTCACTTACACATCACTTGTATCCATCAACTCTCGACAGATTTACAGCCCTTTGGTGCACTCTGTCCAAGTTACCCTTTATACCCTAATATCTGTGGATGCCACTGTGCAAGTGCAGGTAGCTTCAACACCTTAGGGGTGTGTTTTTCTTTAGATTATCCTCGGCCATACAGTTTAAAGTCTGTGTGAAGGAAATGTAGAGATTTTTTTTCTAAACACATTATGCATGTTAGAAACTTACTTTTGAGTTCAGGATGTCTGGTCAGGGCTGAAATGGTCGATAGATGACGTACTGGAGCGTCATTAGCATGACTCCTCCTACAGCATTATATAAAAGAACACCTCCACCTTGTGTGGACAAGCCAGGCCAGGCCATCATAATGTAACACAGGTTATCGAGGTTGGCTGGACTGCAGTGAAAAGGGCTTAAATGATAACGCTAGGCGAGGCTAACAAAGCTACGCCGACATCAAGATCGGTTTGAAATGAACATATCAAGTCTAAAACGATCTAGACTGAGCAGTTAAAAGTTGGTATCGGTAAAGTGCCAATGGAACTGTGAGAGAAACAAACAGGAGAATGAACATTTTAAACAGACAGAATAAAGAGCAGCAGTCCTCACCTGCAGCGAACACACCCCCAGTGTGTCAGAGCAGAGAATGCTGCTTATTTTTCATGATTTTGAAACCTAATTCTATATAATTGGCTGTGACTTAATCATTTAACTTTGGCTGGGTAGGTACTAATTTTTTCTGTGGTGGAACAAACTCAGAACACTTATTTATTGTTACTTCAAAAACCATTTGGAGCCATTTGGAGTCATAAATTCTCCCCTCATGAGACCAAGTGAAATTGTACATCAGGTTCAATGATTAATTCCACAGAAACAAAAGTCCTAATCTTGGACTCAGACTTCTTTACCTTCAGAAGAGCCAGGCTTCACCTACAGATAATCCTTACACTCTTTCACATACATGCTTCTCTTATTGACTGAGGTGGGCAACTTTGTGCAAACTGCTCACAATGAGCACCAGGAGTGTAATTTGGAACAGTGTTTTACTGAATGCTAATTGGTTAGAATAGTAAAAATGATTTCATGAGTGTGTGTTGACTGAATCGCTTCTTTATTTAATCGCCTGAGCAAAAGAAAATACTAAAATATACATATAAAAATATAGATATTTTTTATTCCGTTTTTAGCTAGCATATTAGTTTTAAAAAATAAATAACAAAAAATAAAAAATACATTTACAACAGAGGGAGATTTTTGTTTTCAGTGAAAGTTTTGGAACTATAGATTAAAAAGGACATAGTTAGATTTGAACAAAAGCAGTTTAACTCCACAGAAAATAACAGTTTATTACTTACACAGCTTTTATTTATTCTTTAGCTTTATCTCTAATGTGAGCCTAACTTTTGCTGATCATCATTGTGGCCACAGGTGTCAATTATAGGACAACATTTAAATATATTGTGGCACAAGAAGTGAGTGAACTGACTCAGTGATGTCAGCTACACTGCAATGTGCAAACTTTGGTAACATTAGCTCACTTTAGCCACCATGTGTGTACCGTACTGACTAATACCTGAGCGTTTCTTTCCTGATGAATTCATCTTCTCATTTGTAGGAAAACGAATGAATTTGTAGGAAAGCATGAAAACTATTTGAACTTCAGTGCTCCCAGCATCAGCAAACTGGCAGATCTTTATGATGACCAAAGGGTACCCAATGATACCAAAGGGACTGTAGACTGTGGCTCTGCAGATGGATCACTCATTTGCTGCTTTTGAGGAGACAGTTTACATTTCACTGCAAGGTTTTAGTCTTTTTTTTTTTTCTAGCAGGCAGGGAAGATTTTACCAGTCACCCCACCTGACCCCAGAATTTAATCTTGGCAAATACCATAAATGTGTACCACCCACAGAGGGGTGATGGGAGTCACTTTGGTCTGATGATACCTGCACCTGCAAATATCTTTTCTTATGCAGCTTTCATTAAGTAGCAATTGCTGTGCTAAATTCATATAATTGTGAGTTTATATGACACTAAAGTTGAATGTCATTACAGTGATAGTGACAGTATGAGCCTAACATACATTGTGAAGTTTTGATGTGCTCAGTGAACAAGAATCACGTGTTTAATAAATCTTGAACAGATGTCACTGTTCAAAATAAAACCACAATTTTGGGAATCATTTTCAAGAAGTGATGCTGTGAGGCTGCTTGTGTCCTTCTTTCTTTCCTTCCTGTCCTTCCGTCTGGCTTATTTACCTGTTCTAGCTGCCACAAGGCTGCTGGATTAGCAACCACCCCAAGGGGCATGTTGTTCACTTTGCAGAGGACTTCAGGGGGACCGAGCTGATGTTATCGCTTCCTCTGAAATCTGTGCTGTCTCTTTGAACACACTTTATCTTCACATCTCTGCACTCTCCTGCAAATGGAGCAACACACAGGGGCTGCTTTGAGATGAATTAGCAATAGGAAGGTGCCCGAGTCACTGGTGAAGCAAACTTAATTTGTATAACATAAATTAATGTTCTAAAAATAAGAACCTCATCCACCCTTTGAGCAGGCTCACGGAGAGCTTGAAACAGTGAAATCCAGACAGTGATGAGGGACGACATTGAGAAATTAGCAGAGTCAAAATGTCACCTTCCCCCCTGAAGTTCCACAGCGAGGCAACGGGTAAAAAAAAAAAAAAAAAAGGATACAAAAAGAAGATGAATGAATGGAGGAAGCGCCAAGCATCCAGTGCTAGCTGGGATCCCAGCTGACCAAGAAAGCGAGGCAAAAAGATTGACACACTTCAAGGGCGCTCAGAGAGACCTTTCCTTTGTCTGGTCCCTCTTGCCCCTTTCAGTTATGGCAGGAAATAGCGATTGTGTGACACTTGGCTCCTGTGGGCCCAGGCTGCTGTAAGCCGGCAGTGAGATGCGATGCTTTCTTGCATGGCAGTGCACTCCGACTGTTGTTGTTGTTTGGCTGTGGAGGAATCAGAGCGGGGACTCGGGGCTCTACTGTACACCCAAAGGAGAGTAGATTTCACATTCCAGAGTGAAATGCCTCCTGGCACTCTTCCAGCAGCCCTTGATTTGAATAGACAAGAGCTGCTGGGGAGGATTGAGGGATAAAAGAGGCTGAGGGAGAGAAGTGACTGGAACCTCAAGAACAGACACAAAGTCTATATGCTGCCTCAGCACTCAGACATATGGAGAAAAAAGGTGCTGGGTGTGAAGTGACACTGAAAAAGAGGATGCATGTCTTGTTAGGTCTTAGCGAGAAAGCAGTGCAAATATAATGTTTGTGGAGTTTGTTTACGCCTTTATGTGTTGGATGGTATATGGCAGTGGTTCCCAACCTTCTGGGCTGACGGCTCTTTTTAGAGTTGTAAAGTCAGAGATCTTGCTAGCTCCTCATATTAAGTGCTTTTCTCCATTCTGTATTCCTGTTTCCAAATGTTACTTTAATGGAGGATCACCAAAAGTCATTGAGATCTGTCGTCTGGGGACCTCGAATATGTGTTCTAAATTCTGTCCCAGTCCATACAGATCCATATAGATGTTCAGATGCTTCCCTCGACAAGTTCCCACTGAAGTCACTGAAATTCATCCTCTGGGGATCATGAAAACTCAAAACCAAAAACGACAATCAAATAATGGCGCTAGAGGAAAAGCCAGAGGGTCACTTAAGTCATTCAGAGTTGCTGGTGAGATAGTTCAAGCTGGACTTGTTATCTAGAAATGAGAAACTAACTAAGAAATCGAAGAAAAATCACTTAATGCAATGGTTGCCAAATTAACTTGTTTCAAGCCAAAGAAAGCTTATACCTAAAATGTTTTCATTTAACTATGGTTGGACATTTTTGCAGTGTAAAGGAGTTTGACTCTCTGCTGACATCCTGTCTCCTGCAGAACAGCAAGAGGTCCACTAGCATGTGGAAGTGCTCCATTTCACCACCGCACACACACACATGCCTACACAGACAGTTTTTACAACGCGCTCTGCATTGTTAGCCCTGATCTCACCTCAGGTTTTTTTTAAATATATTTTTCCTTTCATCCCCTCAAAGGATTAATCAGAGGCTTTTATTATGCAGCTGCAAATAAGCAGACATGTCTCCTGCCCCTCCCTTTGACCTGAATGCAGCAGCAGCCTTCCTTCCCCTTTACTAAAGACTGCCATGAGAGCACATCAAACACATGCCCCCTGCACCCGAGGCAATGAAAAATGAATCAACAAACAAATGAATAAGTAATCACAAAGGGAAAAAAAGGAGCCCTTAAATTATGTGTGAAAAACAGGTTTATCTGAATGCTTCTTATGTTTCTGAGCCTTTTGTGTTTGTGATAATCCAACATGTATTTTGGGAAACATGACGGTTTCGGGGTCCCTGATCTCATTAGATTTATGTTCATTGTTCTTTTTCTGATCAAGCAAGATGGAAAAGGGTTTCAGTGGGTTGGTTTTGTGTACAGTATTGTTGGGTATGCAGTATACATCACTCCCCACAGGCTTTTTGCATTTGAGACAGCAATATAGAAATAAAAACATACCATTGCTGCGGGGTGATGTCTTGGCTGCAAGAATTGAATGGAAGGGCTTTTTCCCTGCAAAAGAGCCACCTTGATGTTTTAGAAATAGCTTCATAGTGATGAGAGCTCAGAGGCATCGTCCAGATGGTCACACCTGTGTGCGCAGATGTGTGGAATTGCTGCGTATTTAATAGAGAAATAAACACAAAGATACTCATTCAGTTGGCAATAAGGTTATGTTTGAAATCCTGTAAAAGGACTATATCATCATTAAAACAGTGAACCATTCAGTGTGTAATTAATTGCTTGTAGAGACACTGCAGATGCTGCAGTGATCATGAATTTTTAAAAAACTAAGTAACCAACTCCTGCATCTTATTGAGCTGTAGCCCGATTCACTGACCCATGCTGTTTATAGCTTATGTATACCTGCTGAGCCATGTCAGTCAACTCTTAATGTGCATTAGGCTCTCCATCTAATGCTGGCACGGAGGTCATTAATTCACATCAAGGACACTGCCGTAATAGACTTGTATCACGCAAATACAGTGGCTGTTAGTTTGCAAACAGCTTAGCAAGCAGCCAGCGTTCCTTGTGCTTTGATTCGATGCTAAGTGCTTCATCAATCACAATCCCAGACAGATCATTAAAGGCTTCAAGGATGACAAGACCAGCCAAAACATCTACAGCAGATTGCTCCAGACCGCCCCTCAAACCTTTAATTATGCCCGAGGTTGGCAGTTATCAAAGACATGCAGTGATAAGTGACTCTCTCAATAGTAGCCATTAGTTAAAGCAACTTGCTACTATCAAGGGTTGTAAATGGCTTACCTTGAATTATAGTATGTCAGACCCAAATCAACATGTGCATGTACAGAAAAGGTAGCACTCAATATAC
The DNA here is from genome assembly GCF_042242105.1 of Pempheris klunzingeri. NCBI lineage: Eukaryota > Metazoa > Chordata > Actinopteri > Acropomatiformes > Pempheridae > Pempheris > Pempheris klunzingeri. The sequence continues at coordinate 26,191,707 of NC_092023.1, forward strand.
TGAGCAGAATTATTGATTCTCAACACATTGCAGAGCTCTATTTGAGCTGTTTTTCCCTTCACATGTAAGGTGCAGGCTTTGTAACCACATGGTTTCTGGATTGAATTCCCACCAAAAAAATGGCTCTCGGGATGAGGGCTGTGACTTTTTCCAAAAATCAAGTTTGAATGAATTTGGAACGACAGGCCATTGGTTTGAATGAATTTGAGTACAAACTCCGTCCCACTGTTCCAGCAATCATTATAATAGTTAATAATAATAATAATAATAGTTATACTATATATTATATAATTGTTATACATTTAATTTGTACTTGCACCTTTCATTCAACACAAATTGCACCACAATCTCAGCACACACTGAGCCGTATATCCTTACTTATCCTTACCCTACTTCTTGGTTCTAGCAAGGTGCCTATTGAAGACAAGCATGCCCAGTGGTAGGCAGTCAGACAAGGTTGTACACTTGAATTAGCTCCACTTATTTGTGGTGCCTCAGCTGCCTCACTTGGGTGGAAAGCTTCTTTGCACAAAGTTGACGTACAGCTTTGTTAGTTACTTCCACACACTGTTTGTCATATGCTTTGGTGTCATGATTTTCCACTCAGGATGGCTTTGTTCGCTATTGTCCTCCATCCTCCGTACTAGTGTTGGTGTTCGTCAGCCGACAAAATAACATTACTTGCATAGTTTAATAAGAGGTCATAGGTCAATGGGGCATGCATTAAGTCAAGCTGATACAGCACCCTGTGCTAGATCACAAGGTAACGTACTTTAAAAGGTCTGATGTGCTGATAGACTGTACATTTGGAATTCATAACAGTTCATCACACTTTGAATATTAACTTTTTCCCCCAACGTTGTGAGGTGACAGCCCTACTAGGGATGGTCAGTTGGACAGTCCACTTCTTCATCCTAGAATGAAATATCTAAACACCTATTGGATGGATTGCCATGACATTTTGCACTAACATTTATCGTCCTTAGAGACTGGATATTACTTAGTTTGACAGTTTACCCCAGTACCAGCATGCGATTGACAGTAACTGCTATGGTGGCAAATTTCTACATCATTGTCAGGTCAAAATTTGAATTTGTCTAATACATAGGGGGAAATAACAAAGAGCATTCAGCACCAATTAACTAATTTTAATATTCTCAGGTAAACTAAACTAAAACATCTTAACATGCTAAACCAAAATGGTGAACATGGTAAATTTTATACATGCTAAACATCCGCATGTTAGCATTGTCATTGTATAGCTCTGACACCACAGGATCTTACCTTACCATTAGGTGTAGACTCTTGTTCAAGGATAACACAAAAAAGGCCAAGATCTCCATTCTGGACTCGATATATAAACAGCAACAATGACACATGGATACATTCATTATGACAGTATTCATTTATCATTTTATAATCATCAACAAATCCCATGAACAAACCAAACACGGACTGTTGTACAAAAACCTTGATGTAGTCATAGTTTGAAACACTGCATAAGTGCTTGTGCGTACAGGATTCTTAAGGCCATATTGTTGCATTTGTTACAACGATATGGACTTCAGGGGACTGGTTGATAAAAATATCTTTATCCTTAAACAACCTCTTGCTAACTGCAGTTTTTCACAGTCCACCATTACATAGCTACAAATGCACTATGCCGCTCCCAGTGTTTCTGCAAAACAGCATACATGCTCAGCTAACTTTGCCTCGACTAAATAAAGGCTATAAGTGGGAATTTGTTCAGTGTGTACTCTCATATTGTAGGCAAAGCATGCCCTTTTGTCCCTCCTGCCCACCTGCCTAATGGAAACACTGTGCTACACCAATGTAGCACCCTGGGAATGATTGTAACGTGCTTGTGTGTGTGTGTGTGTGTGTGTGTGTGTGTGTGTGTGTGTGTGTGTGTGTGTGGCAGTGGAGCAAGGCCCTTGCGCCCCTGGACGAATCGTTCCAGACAGGCGTCGACCAGGGTCATGAGGTAACTGTCGCAGGCCCTTCACCTGTGTGTGCACCGACAGAGGAACCTAGAAAGAGTATGTCTAGACTAATTTCCTCACATCATTCCCTCATGAGTTACTCTGGGGTCCAAGTGCCCCCTGGTGAGCAGAAGGAAGAAAGGTCCGTGAGTGAGATAAGTTATGGGGGACTTGGCACTGCCTTTGTCATCAAACAGAACTAATGTACACACATGAAAACCACACAGTTTTTCCACTCTAATTATAATTTAAAACCCCACATCAACCATGAACTGCACTATTCATATAAATATTCAGCATATTTCAGTATAGCCAACAGCGATATGCCCCACTCCCTGTTCTGGATATAGATCCAATGTAGCATCAATGACTACTTGCCTCAGGAGAGTTATAGTGCTTATACCAGCAGACAGAGCGGGGAGATCACATGAATCTCAGATCCCAGTGGAGCTGTAGCTTTGGCTGCTGTTTAAAGCCTAATCAATAAAAGAAACATGACCCATGTCTATCTGTTGTGTACAGGACGACAAGATGTTTCTGGGAAACCTGCATACCAAGTATGATTCAGGAAAGCGATACGTAGACGGATGCAGTATCATTCGCAAATGTTTTACAGCACTGTTAGGCTTATGATTTAATGGCTACATTTAACACCTGTGCAAACTGTTGAACAGAGCAGCAACAAAATGCAATAGCAGCTCCTTGGAATTGAGCTTGCTGACTATGGAGATTTGACTGATTTAGCTGCAGGCACAGGCTACCTTCAATGTCCAAAGCCATTAGTGATTCCTGTACTACTAAAGCGCTGCTCCAGGGCACCTATTTCCTTGCGTTAAAGTCTACCTTTCACCACAGCAAATCAAAGGCTTATTCTAATGCCTCTTCTTACCACAGTATACTCCCTGAATAATGCAGGTTTGTCGGTTCAAGAGCTTGTAGTAATAATAATAATAATAATAATAATAATAATTTACTTATAAAGTGCCTTTCTAGACCCAAAGCTAGACGGCCAGAATGAAATGGAGAGAGACAGAAATGTTCCAGTCGTCTGGTACATTTGAAAGCAGAACAATTTATTATCAAGAACAAGAATATCAAACAAGAGAGGGGAAAAAGAAGTTCATCAGTTTCACAAACTTGTTTTTGCTGTAATTTGATCACTTAAAACGCTTCCAGCACAGAGAGAATGACTTATTAAGCTTGGAGATTCTTCCATTTAATCATACGCCTCTAGTTACAGTTTTCCTTATTATTCTGCCTTATCGTGTGAATATAGAACTGCCCTGCTGAATCCAGAGATCACAACAGTACTTATTAAGAGGCTATTCAAGGGGCTTTTTTTAATGTCAGTTCTGTAAAGTGCTTGATGCCCCCATTTTGTCCTCATCACAGACAAGGCAGTGTCTCCCAGGAGTCCAATTTGTGATCTGGGTTCTTTATTGCCAGTCGAAGGTGCGCTTCACCAGCCTGAAGAAGGTTCGGTTGTGTTCCTGTAAGTAGGAGCGGAGCTGCTGGAGGACGGTGCTGTTCACAGCTGGGTGAGGACGCCCCTTAGACTCGTGCAGACAGCGCTCTCGACCATCACTTCGGATACAGTAAAACCCCTTGGTCTGGTTGAAGTAGAAGTTGGAGGATACTATCCTTGGGGGCAAGTTGAGGAAGCGCTCCACCTTCTGAAGCTCTGGCAAGGGGTCGCGGATCAGAGCATCCCCATCTACAATGTGTATCTGTTCCAGGGGGAAGTGGCGCAGCCAGTTGCGCATGTGGATGTCGTACAGGCTCCTCTGAATGGCCTTGTATCGGATATTCAGGGCTCCATTGCGCACCAGCAGGTTCTCAATGGCTTGCACCGGCTTGTGATTCTCCAGCCGGTTGAAGTACACCTGGGTGTAGTCTGAAATGACCCGCTCAGCTGGGTCTCGCAAGATCAGTAGCAGCTTTATGGACGAATTCATGGCGCAGATGCGTTCTGGTGCGAGGGCTGACGTAAAGTAACCTGGAGTTTTCTCCACTGTGATCTGGTGTGGGTAAGAGTAGGGCATCAACTCCCGATACCACTCAAAACCCTTGGCGTAGTTCTCATCCCAGTCAAAGAAGTGCACCTCAGTGGCAGCAGCAGCCACCTCAGGGTGTATGTCTAGCATCTCCAGCAGTGCTCTTGTGCCCCCCTTGCGTACCCCAATAATGATACTGTGTGGGGCTCTTTTACTAGTTCCTGGAGGTGGAGATGTAGGCACATCTCCAGAGACATTGGCTGGTAGTCCAGCATCAAGGTCCATGGAGTCCGCTGTTATGCCAAATCCTGGCTGGACAAGCTCAGGTGGGGCGGCGTATGTCTGGAGAACCAGGAGAAAGGCAGATGCCAGGAAACAAGCCATAATGATGGACTGAAGATTATTGGCCAAGAGAAAGAAGCAAGAAAATGAGACGGTGGTTTAGCTGTGGACAAGATGTGTCTTTCTGAGCTCAGTAATAACAAGAGCAGTGGGAAGTGCAGTCTTTGTCTGCCATTGAATTTGACCTGGAGGAGGAGGAGAAATCATCGGCAGTCCACAGCACATCTGTAGAAGAACAAAGACAAAAAAAGAAGAAAAGGCTTTCAGATTTCAGGTATATAAAGCAGAATAGAGAATTTATACCGAAATGTCACTTTCCTCATTCCCCTGGAAAACCAATTCAGTCATAAATACAATCCATGTCTGTTACAACTGCATCATCTCAAAAGGATAATCTCACTTCATCTTTCTTTGAGTCTCTTTTCATCTCCTCCCTTCCCATCTGCTTTCTCCTCTAACTCTATAAAGTCATTTTCAATTGATACAGTAATTTCTCCGGCTGAAAAACATTTAGCCAGACAGCTCGTTAGGATTTGTGTCTGAGATATGCAAGTGTGGCTGAAGGCCAGAGGACAAGGCCAGAGTGCTCTGCCTCTCTCTGCCAGGTCAAAATCCACACTAGAATCGATGCGCTTAACATCTCCCTTGGAGCATCGAAATCAAGGCGTTTGGAGGCTTATAAAGACAAATTTATTGCAGGAAATCAGATGAGTTCCCACTTCTAGGTGACTTTGATTTCCTATACATGCCAAGAAAGATCAATAACAAGGTAATGAAATTCAGCAAACAGAAGGAGAAGGATTTAGGGCATTAAATTAGAGTTATATTGCTGAAGAGCACTTCAAGACCATGGGAAAATTCAAATGCACTGCCTTATCTTTTTAACTGTTTATCTTATATCACAAGAACTGTTGGAATATTTTAATATTTGCCTTGTTTTCTTGCCTTCAATAGGTAAGGCAAATAGTTTGGCTTTGCTTAACCAAGAAAAAACATGTGTTAAAACTGTTCCCCTGCTCTGCAGCAGGAAGCCATGAGCTGAAATAAGAGAGGATCTCTCTTTTTTTTTTAAAGTCCTGGAAATAATTTTAAAATGTGTTCAGATACCTTCACTGGGAAAACAAGCTGAGAGAGCTGTTGCTTACACTGCGCTAGTCAAAACAACAGGGCCGGGCTATGCAAACATCCAGCTTCAACAGCAAAGGTCACGGTGAGGTAATCTAAACAAACCAAGATATTCCCTGCCTGGGAACAGACTGCCACACACACACACACACACACACACACACACACACACACACACACACACACACAGAAAGATTCAGCATGCATAAGCAGGTGTTGTTCAGCACATATTACCCATCACATACCTTATATTGTGGGATAGAAATAGTAACAGATCATTTGAGTTCATTTTGAAAACTGGCCTGCTTCTATGGAAGTCACTTCAGCACATTATATTGGGATTTTAATTGGTCATTTTTCCTACCAGTAAAATGCTGAATTCCTGTATTAGATTCTTTTGGATGGCATTTCCTGTAATTACATCTAGTGGTCTAGTTTTTTTTTTTTAGGGAGAAATGATAAATTATTAAATAAATGTGATATGTCATGGCTTTTATAGCAGCAGGGAGGCTGCACTTTTCTGCAGTTTTATTCTTAGCTGTGCTCTCTGTCCAAATTTCCTGATAACCCAGAAAGAATACAGCAAGTCGGTTTGCTTCCTACATTTGATGAAATGTCTTCTTGTGCATCCTCATCTTACCTAGTCCTTAGTGAATTTGTTGAAATACCAAAGAAACAGTTAAATAATTCCAAAATGACCCACCATTGTCATTTTATTTGTCTCTTGTCATCTTTTAATTGTAATGAGCCATTTTAACACATTTCTTTAAGAGTAAATTCTATTTGAAGAGGAGCATTGATTCTGATGCATAAAAATAGCTTTGTATGTGTACATGTTTTTTGTGACACGCCATCATTAATTAAGTTGCCGTTTGCAGAAATAAGCTGCAACAACTCACATCCAGTTTAATCGCAGAAGTTGTGCCTCCAATTAAATGAGATTTGTATAAAGAACTACCAGTATGCAGAGCACATTTCTATTATGTCACCAGTAGCATTTCTCTCACCTTACAGAGGTTTTCAACCCTATAAAGGATATGACATATGCCCCCGCTTCAAGTTCACACTACGATCTCTGGCTTGAGTGTGGGACCGGGCCTTTGAGCTGAACGCAGGAGAGCCGACCTGCCCTACTGGGCCCGGGGTTGTACAAGGAGGCACTTATGTGGTGTGACAGGCGCGCCTGCCTGTCAGCGTTTCCCAGGCAGAGAGCTGCCAAGTCCAATGCTAACAGCCAGGCAGCCAGACGAGCTTTCTGTCTCATCCAATTCCCCCCACTCCTCTCACAGCACACCACCACCTGGAAGGAGCCATTGTTTCACATTCCAGTGGGCCTTATTGCTTTATTCAGCACTTGATGCTTATCTTTTCAGCTTTACATTCGGCACATGGCAGCCACGCTATCTGGCAGACCCCTTAACCAAGACTATTTCCACTGACCGCTGTGGGGCCAGGGGGAGGTTACACTACACAGGTTTGCAGGGAAGAGCTGTGGCCCCACTAAGTGAGTAGGATACTGTGTGTGGTGGCTCTGCTGCCTCACAGCAGGATACTGTAGATTGCTTATGGAGGTGCATTTTTTTGAGGGACTCTGGAGATGCACCACAATACTCTGATACTGACCTTGTTAAGCAGATCAGGTACTTTGTCAGTGTCAGAAAAAATAAAATAAAATCAGTAATTTGCATTCTTTCAGGCGCAACATGCCTGTTTTTAGTGCCACAGCGATCTCCAGCCTCCAGCCAGAGAGAGGATAATCTGTATTGGCAAACACTGAGCATTGAGCCATTGTAATTGGTATCTGGAGAAAAACTGTCGAATCTCTTCATCCCTAATATGAACAAATGATACTTTAATGTTAACAATTCTAGTTAGTTTCCACCCTCTCTTTCAAAGAAATCCTTTTTGAAAGAGACATTAGTAAGTTTCAGTTTGGAAATGAGAGGGGTTCAATTTGTGATAGGAAGCAAAAGGGTCTCGTCCTTACTGCCAAACAAATCAATAATCAATAGGTAGTGAATTCTGGTTTGATCGCACTTTCACTGAATCACTTTTTATGTGCGTTAGCTCTATGACTGGCCAGTTATATGCTTAAGATGTCTTCCTCCCTGTCCCAGCCCCTCTTGGACCCTGATAACGAATAAGAGGCTATAAAAATTGAAGTCAGTGCAGACCAAAAGAAGATCAGTAATAAAGCAAAATCAAACTATTCCCACTTGAACCCCTGATATGGAGCCTCCACACACTAGAGCTTGCCGACAATGATCGAGGCTACAGAGGCAAAGTGTGGCCTCCTGCCTGAGCAGACAGCACAGACAAAGGATCCACATTTTCACATTCATTATATCCCACCAGGCTAAGATGAGGGCTCCACGGGTTCTCAATGCCACAGGAAACCAGGTTCCTAATTAACCTAAAGAGCCGCCTCTATACATCTACAAAAAAACCCCTCATTCCTATTCAGCCGGGACCCCTGCCATTAACTGTGGCGGGCAGCAGGTATTGAACAGGGCAGCTCTGTTTTTTTAATGGCCGCTCATTAGAGACATTAGTACAAAATAATTACTGCAATAACCCTTGATTACAAAGAGTGGCTTTTATGCTACTGAACTGATTGTTTTCAAGTGTGTAAGTTAAATCCATTAATCATTATTGTTCACATTTTGAAATGCACGCATGCAGCTACGATAGGAGGTGGAGATTGTTCCGTTTGCAGTACGGCCAAAGACAGAAAAAAAAGTAATCTGAAGTAGAAGTGGGCACCGAGACCAGCCTCCTCATCTCCTCTGTGGTTTCTTTGCCTTTTTCCATCTCGATCTCTTGTATCTCTCTTCCACTGGCTTGCAGCATTGTTAGATGATGTGTTGTAACATGCAGTGACCTTCCCCCCAAAAAAACTTGGGACGCAGACGCACTCACCTTCATTCTATTTTCTTTTGCTCTTTCCCCTTTGCTCCCTCTTCTTTCCCTCAGCCACTCTCTCCTACAGGCCCTCCAAACCCAGTACAATATATTTCCCACCCACACACATCCAACTGTGCAAGACTGTACTCCCACATACAGGATGGGTTTTAAATTATGGATGCATTTTGGTTCACAGTGGGACTCCAGGCTCAATTCTATTAATTTCCATTACAAGAATGTGAGGCTTTAGCTACTCACAGAGGACAGAGATCATGTTTTCTTCCTTTTCTTAACCTCCTCACACATTTTACTCTGAGAAGCCAACACAATTATAAAAAGCCATTCACATGTTTCATTTCTGCGGGTATATGAGATATATACCAGAACAAAACCGGTAAAATTCTCATTTCCCAAAAATGTGTTAAGCATTCAAAACACTAGTAAAATGCTCTGCAGCAGCATGCAAGGGATTTCATAGTGACACCTTGAGCTTAGCATTTCAATCCTCCCACAAAGCAATCTTGACCCCGACGCGCAGAAATAATGAGTGAATTGTCTCCATCTTTTTACATTACTGGAATATTTCAAGCGCTTACTGGTGAGAGTGTATGTTGGAGGCTGTGGTAGCTCAGGAGCAGAGAGTTGTCACTTTAACCTCCAGGCTGGTCAGGAAAATGCAGCTGGGGAATGAGTAATGACCTCCGCTCCCTACAAAACTACAGCAGAGGTGTCCTTGACTTAGCTGCCTGTTAGCAAGGCATTTAACTCCCGACTGCCCTGTGGAGCCATTCAGAAGCCCACAATGAGGGAGAGTGGGCTCCCAAGAATAAAGGATAAAGGCCGACATCCATTGCTGCTGCCATTGCAATGATTAGGACATCCGTGTCAACTGCATGATTAATAAGTGTCCGCGAACTAGCAGAGAATGTAATCTCACTCCAATAATGTATATATGCAATATTATTACAATATACAATACAATATAATATATAAAATATTATTATTATTATTATATAATACACTACCATACTATACCACTGCAAATATAAATACACTGCATTGCCATTTTATTAGGTACACATAGCTAAAACTAAATCAGTCTAATGCATCACTCCTGTAATAAATCCTCCCTTTATGAAAGTTAGAATGTTCAGTTTTTGTTGAAACTGTTTCAGAGGTTCAGCTTTATTTTACTGTGCAGAGAGGTGTTTCTTATTTATCCTACCTGCATTCATATCAATGAAAAAAACAATTATAGCCTTCATGAAGGGACGAGGTATTGCAGGACTGTTGTGTGCATTAGTCTTAGCTAGGTGTACCTAATAAACTGGCACCCAAGTATAAGCCGCTGCAATGTCACTGGAGCTTCAGTGACACTCTCCTCTGAGGCCACCTGGTGGATAAGTATCTCACATTAATTATTGCCCTGTGCTCACAACATCAGTGTTAGCAGGTCGGCTGTTGGAATGATATAGGCACGCATTTTCAGTGAATCTATCTTACAATTACGTGATTTTAAAAGCGATGGTTGGGTTCATCATTTTCTTCAGTCTCTCTGAAGTTCAGCAACAAAGACCAGCTGTGCTCTGAGTCACCGTCCTGCTCCTACATTTATAAGTGTGCTTAACCCCTTTCTGCCACGTTTATCTCAGTTCTCACAAGCCAAACTTGTTTTCTGCCTCCTCTCATCCTTCTTGCTCATTACAGGAGCCGCAGGGGGGCCGATGAAGCTGTAAAGCCTCATCGAGACATGCCCCCACCCTGAGTCTCTCTCCTCATGCTTTGGCCCATCATCGATCCCCATTTCACCCACCCACTCATCTACTTGTATTTGATTCCCCCTCAAATCAACTCTCATACATAAACGGCTTGGCTTTCATTCGTGAAATGTATTATATCAAGTGATATCGCGTTCTTTTTGCCCAAATCAACTGCAACAATGCATCTAATCATTCTCTGAATAGACTGTAAACCTTGAGTCTGAGAAGTCTGTGAAAAGATCAACGCCATAATTAGGACATGTGTTATCTAGTATTGATAAAGACAGTTTTATCTGACGCCACAGCAGCATTTCACACACTGACAGTGAGGATGGAGGGACAACATTTCCTTGTTTTGAGAGGAAATTGTACTGCAGCTCAGATGGTAAGCAATATTTGGCTATTTCGGGAGCGCATGAGTAAGACAATGACCTAATCCACGCCCACGTGTCAGCAGAGGCATTCATTACGGACTTCAAGACGAGGTAATCTGTCATGTGCTAGTACACCCGGACACATACGGCCCCAGGCACTAATTACTGTGTTTTAACTGTGATCTTGTAGACATTGAGTTAAACCCTCACAGTATAATAACGATCTTTTTTTTTCCCCTGCAGAGTGGTTCGTAGTCTCTTCCAATTACCAATCCTTCTGCCCACTACCATCTGTGCACAAGCACAACATGAACCACCCAACTAGATGAAGGCCTCTGCCTCATCAACAAATATATATTTATGCTACATTGGCAAAATCTGCGTAAGAGCGGTATCAACAAACAACACCTCACACCATTTTACATGATAAGGAGTCTGGAAACATTCTTGGCTTTCCTGATTTTGGCAGAAATTACACGAGTCAAACGCTGCTGCAGTGAGCCACGAACTGCCAATTCCCATTGGCATCAGCCAGCTAAAGCACACCATTGTTCAGCTGACACAGGATCACTTTGGCAAACTCTCTTGCCCCACTGCAAACCCTGGCCCAGGCTTCCTCCAGTTTTGCTTTGACATTTGTCAATGCTCTGAGATTTATTTCAAGCATCAACTGACATTGTCTGGATTCCCAGGAGGCATTTTCACAGATAAAATAGGCTGACTTGCTCATCACCCTTGGATGAGTGGAGGCAACCAATCCCAGGGACGCTGACTCACTCAGGGAAGTGTTCCGCGGCCGTTCAGAAACAACAACAGACTATGAGAAGGAATTCAATCAGAGAGTGGCCTGATGATCCTCATTCAGCCTGCCACTTCTGATAAAGCACCTATGCTTTCCGCAGCATCGAGATCTCCCCACTGCAACAGCCTCCTCAGCACAGACCCCATGATAGAGCTAATTCTGCTCCACCGATTTAATGCTACTGTAATTCTTATCATGCTTCTCCCATCAAGCCGTTCCTAGTTCACACAATGAGTCTGATCTTCTCCATGTAAAATAATTGCTCTACAGTTCATCGCAGAGGGAACGCGCTGAAATGCCGATTTAATCAAAACAAATGCACCAACTTTATTCTCTCTTCTTGGGTGTAAGCCTTTGGTAAGCCGACGCTGTTCTCCAGTCTCTCAGGCATCCTGCAAACTGCATATACACATACATTATGGATGAATTACTTCATCAAATAAAAAGCAGGGCATCTTGTAATGAACTGTGAGGATACTCTTAATCTTTGATGAAGTCTATCTGATGAATAGTTTAATGAGAAAAACTATGGGAAGGCCTGCTGGGTGCTGACAAAGACATCATAGCTCTGATGAATAAAGCCCAGAAAAATGCACAATGTTTAGAATTTTATGATCTTGTAGTGTTTATTAAACGGCATCAATCTTACAGCTCATAAACAGCTTTAAGTAATGCATTAGGTGGAATCCCACCTCAGCCAAGTCTTTAGTTATGCACTATGCAAGCTGTACTCTAGGGTAAAATATATAATACATATTTACTAATGTATTTGTGCACTAGGGGGGCCTGTATTTTTTTTTTTCCCGAGGAGGTCAGCTTAGATACCCCACGTTTATTTCCCCAAACTACAGCTGGTGTGTGCAGTTCAGCATAACTTGGAAAACCTCTCTCGCTCTGGCACAACGGCATCCTATTGGTAGATCTGCCAGTGTTTTCCCGCCATCACAAATATGTATTCAGCAATGCAGAACTCGAGGTTTGGTCCTTCTGTGATGCGCTGTTGGCTGCCAAACGCGCAAGTGATTCAACACCAGGCTGCAGTTAGTGAGCTGATAATAATGCATTCAACTTAAAGCCATTTCCCACAGGGGTGTCCTGTTTTTGCACGCATGAGAGGGTCGATGTATTATACAGTTAGATGTGTCTGTAGCGGTTATGAGGGAGCCCACTATGTAACCAAGGCTGTAACTAAACAGTACATCTACATTGTTTCACTGTTGTGAAAGGTCAGATCTAGTTGGAGAAAGTCATGGAGCTGCTACCAACTGACCCCCTAACCTGCCCCCCCCCCCTCCCTTTCCTCCACTGTGTACATGACTAGATTGTCACTTGAATGCACAACCAGGATTAGCTTCATTTGTTTGTGCAATATGTGTGAATGACAAATCAGTCAGGCGTAACTATGAGATATGCAGATCAGAATTGGAAAGAGTATCAGACTGACACTGACAGCAACACATTTCTGGAATGTCATTTAGCCACAGCAAAGGACCTTGAATTGAAACTTTCACAGTATCGAGCGAACCTCATCTGCATACGTAATTCAAGTTGTCGCCTCACATGCTGGTCATTGATTGTAACGTGATCGGAGGGATAGAACCGTGTGGGATGAGGTGGCTTAGAGATTCATCAGTGCAGAAGTTTGAAACTTGCTAAGTCATTATTTTAATAAATTTTGTTCGCACTGTGTTCCTCTGTTCAGGCTGGACCTTGAGATATATCCCTTCCTAATGCGCTCTCAGTGTAGGCGATGGGGGATAAAATCCATAATCAGTTTTGTGTGCAAAAATGTGTTCAAAGTAAATATGAGGATTCATTCAAGTTAGACAAATCAAGTGATAATCTTCCAAAAGTTACAGCCGCTTTGCAGCAGTTTTTTCAATTGATTATCAAAATTGCTGACCAACTAATCTGCTAGGTGACTGTGTATTTCAGCTCTACAAATATGTAAATATACACTTTCCGAAACCATCGAGTGAACACAAATTGTTCTCAGCATCATTTGCTGCACAGTGGCACCTTGGAGGCAAATAAAATCATCTGCCTCTGTGCTCAACTTTGAGCAACATCCTTGTAATTTCCTACTTGCGGGGCAAACTAGATCGTAAGGGAAGTGTTTATCTATAATAACAATCTCCAGCTCCATTTCCTCATGCCTAGTCTCTGCCTCTCTGGCAGGGAGAGCTTCAGAGTTCTGGCTTGGCACAGATGGGGGAGGATGTGAGCCATGATAGTTTCGCACTCTATCATGTCGTATGCTCTATCATTACATTGTTTACAGCGTTTGCCTTTGCTCACCATTGCCTCTGTAGCACGGGGCAGCCAGGCAGCCTCACCTCAGTGCAAAGTTTCCACTCTGCCTGAGTGGAAAGGAAAACTCTTGTGCCAGCTGGGCTTTGCATCTGCTTCTAAGCCGAGTTTCCACTACTAGCGCGGCTCTGTTTACAGACTTTTTCAAGGAAGGCTAACCACAAGTGTTGGCACTTTATGCTACTTTATACTTCCCCCCTCTTGTTCTTTTTGCCAAAACGTAACACAGTGGTTTGAATGCAATCCTAGCCTACACTTCTTGAGTTCAGTCTGCATAGCGGGGAGGGATTTGCCATCAGTTTAAATCACTAGAGCATGCACACGCCGAGGTGTGGGGGGAGAGAAAACGAAAAAAACAAAAACTCCTGGCTTTAACCAAATTTAATGCACATGAAAAGGAAAACAGAGTTGTTAGGTGAGGTGCATGTGAAGTATTCAGGCTCATTTAAATAGCTGAAAAGACCTGTCTGCGACTTAATGACAATATCTGTGCATGTGCAGTTATGGGTGTGTGACAGAATCAGGTTAAGAAGATAGAGGGAATAAAACATGTCATTTCAGCGGGGTTGACTGTCATCGCGGAGCAGAGCCTCCTCTCTGCTGGTGTGATGGTAAACCCACAAGCTAATGTTAGAGCCCCAGTAAAGCTAATGAGTAGGCACTATTAGTTCATGTTTCTCCCAGAAAAAGGGCGCTCCGCATTTTATCCTTAAAAACATCACTGTGGCGCACACTGAAATGAGGCCCTGTCCAAAGATTAATCAACTTCAAGTACAAGACAAGTCTTATCACAACTACATAACAACTTATAGCACGAGGACTTCTCACTGTCAATTTCATGTGTGTCGTCTTGTTGCGCCGTTCCTCATGAATAAGTTATCAGTCCCCCACTATTCCCCTTTGGCTTATTGCTCGTTCTGCCGCCTCCATGGCCCTGTAAAACCAACTGAAGTGTTTATGGGAGATAAGAGGCAAAGGAGGTCGCAGGCCCAATAACTCCTTTTATCACCCCACGTTCTGCAGCAAGGGCCATTTTATGGGTGAATTTGCTGAAGACGAATTCTTAATTAGAGAAGTTTGTGGACCCAGCATCAGAGGCCTAATGGGGGAATAAAAAGAAGCAAAGGGCATCTGCAGGATTGCTTGTTGGCCTGCTTTGTTACTGTGTCTTGCAGCAAAGATGTGAAAACTGCCTTGGTTTGTTCTCAAAGCAATATCAATGAAAAGGGCCCTTTAAAAAGGCTTTGTGGGGATTGTTTGGTTAGGTGTGAATGCCGTGTTTGTCTAGACAACCCAGAGTCCTTTCGAAATTAGTTCAGGTTATTGATTTTCTTAGGGGCTTATCTTTATTAAAGGACTCTACCTTGTCAATGGAATTACTTCCTCAGCCATTAAGGTGAGCTGATTCTATTTCCCATTATTGTAAATTCCTGCCCAAGAGACTTAGGCTTAGGTAATAGGAAATGCACTGTTATGTCCTGAGCTTATCTTATTAGTCAACAAGTTTGACAAAAAGAATGTAAAACTTTTATTTCCGTTATTTTTGAGATAATACAGCCTGGCTACATTCTAGCGACAGTGCTGGGAGCATCAATAGGTGCAAACTGATAAAAGAGATTTCCGCACACTTAGATCTCTGCAGTGTTTCACTTATCTCCTATGCTTTTAAAACCAATAGAACCCAGCTACTTTAAGGATATTTACCTTTAAAGAACTGTTTCTTGTTCTGGTACTAAGGGGTACCACCTTTGACAAATATGAACAGGGCAGAATGGAAGGGAAGTAGCACACATTTTAATTAGCCAACTTGGCAGATATGTTTCACCAGACCAGACCAGATAATGACAAGGATCCTGTGTTCCCAGTCGCTTGCATATTAACTGAGAAAAAAGGAGAAAATTAATTACTAATTTTCCCAGACAGAGGGGGAAGGGATCTCGTCTTTGATTGCATAATTTTAAAATTCCATAATTATCTCAACTCTATTGAAACAATGAAACAAGGGCGAATACATACAGTATGAGTTACATTATCTCCAGCAGACTGAAGCAGGTTGGGGCTGGACACACGTTACCGTGGTAAGAAAATGCACATGCTTTGTTAGAGCCCCTCTCATCAATCTTAATGGTACAGTTTGTGAAGTAAACCCAAGAGATTTTCAAAGACTAAATTCGGCAAACAGTGAAACAATTGAACACTAGTCAAAAAATGTGATGCAATCCTCTCAGTTCCTCGCTCATCAGCCCCCGCTGTAAAGCCTAGATTAACAATCTTTCACTTCATTTAGATGGAGGATTGTTTTGGGGGTTGCCTGATTATATCTGTCTTGAGCACACACCATGCTTCTATTGGTATTTAACAAAGATTAGCTTTAAATTGATGATTAACCTTTGTAATCCTGCGTGCATTTTGAAAATGGCTTGCTTGTCTCTACCACAGCCACACAAAAGAGAAGCTGCATTATCGTTCAGGGAAAATTGAGGCTCAGAAAGCAAATGAGGCAGTGTTATCTGCCTGGTGCTTGGCTAGATAACCAAGACCAATCTTCAGACCAGAGAGCCATGTCATAATGAATGCAAACCAATGAATTCTTTTACGTTCTTGGCGTGCATTTTTTAATAAAGCATCACTGTGACCCTGACAAGCAATTGCGGCCCCTATCTTGCAAAGAGGCAGAATTTACTTGTGGGAATGAGTGGTTGCCATTGTTTAGACGGCTGTATTAGGGAGTAATCAGACATTAAATGAGTCATTTTTCCATATTTAACTCCAACTGGGGATGTAATGGTTTAATTTGCTGGGCAATGAGTTTTCCCATGTGGGGTGCTCCTTGCATTAAATCACAGGCCAATGCAAATGCATTGCTCTGGAAATCATCAGTGCTCAGATACAGCTGCACAAATTACTCTGAGCAGAATATAAGTACTTAGAAGTACTATGAATATAAGTACTTCTGTAGTGACTTCATCCACTTGACCAAAGAATGCACACTTCACAGAGTAGGAGTTACAACTGATTTCTTACATTTGACAAAACACACACCCGACTTACCTCACCTGTTGCACTCAGGAACAAGAACAGGGACTGGTGGCGTAAACTAAATGTACTTTTCAATATAGTATACACATTGCAAATACATTTAAATTTGAATTGTGTTTACATTTTTAATGTATTTTCAATTTTATCGCTGTGCTCAACTTGTCCAAAATAACTATGTTTAATTAATCAGATGATTATTTATTCATTGTTTGTTTTGTAAAATGACCATCCAACTGCCAGAATACACAAGCAGACAAGTTGAAATAGCTTGTTGTGTTCAATCAACAGCCCAAAGTCCAATAATGCTAAATATACTACAGCTCCTACTCTCTACTCAATATAATATGTACATTTGTGAAGCCGAAAGCAGTGAACTTCTGGTCAGCCGTCCAAAGCTACAACCCAGAAAACCAGAGCTCACTGTCAGTGTACAATGGCCAAAAGCATCTTCTCTGTACTTCTACATATAGTGATGAAATGAGAACGGTATATTATTCTTTGAAACCTTGAAAGCTAACATCAAATACTACACCTAATCCCTACTGTGCTCCAGACCTGTGGAGCAGATCACAGCCCACACCTTGTAATCCTATTGCAGTTTATTAAGAGGATATGATGTAAAGAGGAAGCCATGTGATGAAAACTCTTTCTGAAGGTGAGGACCAAAATGTGTGGGTTTCTTTAACTGGGCCGAGCTAGCCGCGATTTATCCTGCTAACTGGGACGGTTTTTAATCACGCATTCACTCTTCAAAACTAACATAAAGATCTTATCAATATAAAAATGCAATGTGAAAACTAACCTCCACAAAGTCTGGACCAATACATTTTCAAACCCCTGTAAAAGCTCAGATGCAGACGTGGACTGGGTGATAAATAGTAGAGCACAGATTAGGAAACATGTCTACTTCCTGCGATACTCAAATATGTGTGTATGTCCAGTAATGGAATATGCATATACACATAAATTGAACATATGTTTTGAATGCCTGCCATGAAATATTGAAATTGACTCTGAAATTAAAACTAGTAAGCTGGTTAATTTGAAGTGGTGCATCAATACTGAAACACAGATTTGAAGAGAATGCATTGCAAATCAATTATCGTCTTTTACTTAAATGTATTGCTCACACCAGAGAGAAAAATCCAGCTATCATGTCCAAATCATTTTACGTTGTGTATTATTTATTGTCATTTGTTTAAATCCCACTTATGTGATGATGTGGATTTTTTTTGGCTCGTTTGTCTCAATGATAAAAAAAAAAAAAGATGAGCAAATACGAAAATATTCATCATTATCCTCTTCTGCCCAAATTATCACTGCTCATAATTATGAACTGGTCAAACAATGAACACTTAATGATGAACATGCTGAACATCTGCTACGCACATATTGTACATTTGTGGAAATGGCAAACGATATAATTAGAAGATTAAGATGAGACAACAAATACGTTATCAACTGCAATGGAAACAATGAAGAAATCTGAAAGAGGACGTGGATGAATGAGTCTCTGAATGTCTGCAATATCTGACAGAGCTTCAAATTATGGTTGCATCAACAGATTCATGCTGATTACGTCTTTATATCCCCAGATAATGAACACTTCAGTAACTAATACACAGCAGACTGCCAAAGCCATGACAAACATGATACATGAGTAAAAACAATCACAAAGAAATCATTAATCGGCCATTAAAATCTGTGGTTTTGTTATTTTGGATAGAAGGAGGAGAAGGCAGTCCTCTAAAGAACACTGTGTTCCACACTGAGGAGCCTATGCAACAGGCCTGTAACATCTGTATTGTTGTTAATCATTTGATTGTAGTAGTAGTGAAAAGAACGCACAATTTCTCCAAATACTTCGTTTACTATCATAAAAAAGAAAAGCACAAATCGGCGCAAGTGAGAAGCTGCAAACTCAGAATGTTTATTCTGAACAAAGAAACAAAGGTGTTTCTAGTCTTTTACACCTCCATCTATACACATGATGCGGACAAAACACCTTTAAATACACTGTATTCCAAGATGGTATGAATTTCTTAAGTGGAACCATAGTTGATTGTGCTAAATGGCAAAGGTTCTATGATATTTAAGACAGGCTTTTATTTTTGCATTGCATTATATTCCAGGACCCCACTGTTTGATCAGACAACTGGTTTGGATCAACATTTGTTATATCTGGTCATGACTTATGTAGTATGTGAATTGAAAATTACATTTCCTGTCCTAACTCAGCTGTTTTCTCAGATAATCTCCAGGTTAGTCTACTGTTCTTTAGGGTTTTCTTTGTTTAGAATTACTTTCCAAGTTTATTGTGAATTAGAAACATAACAAAAACTTGGTTTTGAGCCGAAATGCCTCCAGACAAGTCAAGTAGCTTTGCAATTTCTCTTGACAAACTATGAAGTATCTTCATTATGTCCAGACTGAGACAATATTTTATCCATCATTCACAACTGGAACTAATACAGAACACAATGAAAAACTCATATTTTATGGTACAATATAAACTGAGCTTTATACTGAAAGAGCGGCTTTACTGGTCGTGATTGAAGGCTCTGGATTGTAGGAAATGGCACTTTCAGGTGTAAATTAAAGGAAAATTTCCCTGCTGTACCTCCCCTTGCTCATCACTAATCTGCACCCCCACTTTTAACTTGAACCAGACGCCCATGGTAGGGCTGCAACTGCATTCATTATCAATCAACCTGTCAATTCTTTTCTACATTAGCTGATTAATCATTTGGTCTGTAAAATGATGTGAAAAAAGTGATTTCCTGAAGTCCAAAATGAGGCCTTCAAATCGCTTGTTTTGTTTCAAAACTTGTGTCAAGTCTGTCAAAAACCCCCAAATGTTCCATTTACTGTCATATTTGACAATCAAAAACTCCACACTGCTGTGGAAGATGGAACCTGTATTTTTGGTGTTTTTGCAAGAAGAAGAATTTGCTGATTTGTTGAATGCTGAATTAGTTTATACATTTTTGTTTCAAATATTTTGTTCCTACACGTGTGTAGATGAAGTGGGGTGTAAATAATAGAAACACCCTCTAATACCATGTACTCCAGCACAAGTGCATAGTAACTTAAGCCTTGGCAAGCGTGGAGCTTAATGAGCACCGAACACACGGGGTCGACTTTCCTACAAGGGTAGGATGGTGTTCAGGGCAGTGTGAATTACATTATATGATTCTATATGTGACTCTTGACATCTGCTGAATCAGTTTATGAAAAACAGATTCTAATGGCAGAAAGAAAGGCTCTCATGTGGGTGGTGGGGGGGGGGGGGGGGCGGTGATCACCCCGACTATCCTCCTTGTAATAAGTAGCAACAGTGTCGATGTGAAATGTGGTCACTAACCATTAGTTGGTTGTTAGCTGTAGTCATATGACAATAAATCCTGGCTGACTGCTCCTCTAATGTTATTGATACATATTTTCATATCAGATTTGAAATATGCTCACAGCTCAGCAATGACGCTTTGTCTCAGCTCCCTGTAATCCAAGAAGGAGAAAATGGAAGGCAGAGAAACAGCATATTTCAAAGTTCAATTTCAAGTTTCAGATAGGACGTGTTCCCCTCTGAGATGGGAAAAAGAGAGGCGCTCGTCTGGGCATTCTCCTTTCCAGAAACCAAGATAAACAGTCTCATTCAGCACCGCGGACAGCTCCCCGCACAGCCGCAAGAGACGGCTGCTGAAGCCTTTGTCAGTAAGCATGACTGGGACGTCATTAACACTGGTCAGATAGCTTTCTCCGGATAAGACTCTGTGCCCTGCCTTTATCCACGTGTGTGTGTGAGTTTGTGTTAGATACTTACTGATAACTGTTATTTCTACCTGTTAGACCTTCTGATTATCCACTGTCAACTTTAACAAGCTTTGTTGAAAGCTAAAGGTTTGGATCTGACGTTGTTACTTTCATCTCCTCTTTGCTTAACCTGGGAGTCAAAGCTCAGATTGTCTGCGCTGCCTTTGTTAGGTATCTGACCTTCCCACGATAAAAACCCTAAATCAATGTCCCTAAAGATCAAATTTCATATTTAGACAAACCCAGATCTTCGCCTTTAGAACAAATGTCAAATGTTGCTTCTGGTGGTGGCAAGAGCGCAAGCCAGGAGGACCGACCACTGCTTGACATTTTGTTCTCATGAGTATTCATCTGCTCTTTAGAATTACTACCAGTGATGTGTAAAGAAAAGGGAAAGCAGACAAAAGAGAAAAAGAAATGGCTTCAGCTGCATAGCAAAGTAAAGCTGAATTAACATCGCCCTGCCAAATGACTGACAAACACTTGATCTTTTTTTTCTAATGAGGATCCAGCAGTTGATCTGACGCCTTTAAATATGCAGAACATTCATAAACCTGCCTTAGAATGATGTCCCACTTCATCCTTGATAATCTTAAAATCTCCACGTTAATGAGAAAAAGCCCCGTTCGAGTGAAATCTTTTCACCTAAAATGTTACTCAGAAATTCTACACAGATGAGGGACGTATTTAGCAAACAGAAATCTCACATCACTACGTGTTACGTCCCCTTCCACAGCCTCACAAACCACGCACACCCACACAGAATAAATGGATACATATGGCAGAGCAGAGACATCTGAATCAAAACAAATCTCACTGCAAACGACGGGGTCGAGATCTCTCCGAAGCCACAGATACCATTAATCTGACAAATATGACAAGACATGGGTGTGATAAAAAAAAAAAAAACCCATAAGGATGTATGACACACCAGTAATGAGCGATGTGGCTGGCATGTGCCTACTCATGTGAGGCAGGCAGAGAACAAAGGTAATGAATAAATAACTTAGCTCGTCATTAAGTGGAATGATGAAATCTACATCATAACACTTGGCGATGATGGTGGCGTCGGGCTTTCTTGAACCTCTTGATGAAAAAGTGGCCCGTTGATATCTGTTCACTAGGAGGTGTCACTGGCCTCCGCTTGTCTGCTCTTTCACCCACTCTTACCCCGTCCTATTATTTCAGCCTGGCAGTAAATTAAGCAGAAAAAAAGCCTGTTGTCTGACTCTGTCATCGGATTCTGCCTTTAATAAGGTGCTCCCAAGCGCTGAGTCTCTGAGGCTTTTGATGACGAAGATGCGGCTCCCAAGCGCCTGGCATTGACAGCTTCCATGCTGCTTTTTAATACAATGCTGTTGATGCTCATGGTGGGTATCAACCCCTGAGATATGGACCAAGGTGGCTCTTTGCACCATGGATCGCTGCCTGCTACACACTCATGAATTATGGAATTCGGCACAAATATGCAAATCCAGGCATTAGCCTAGTTATGCCGCTGTACTGTAAGTTACAGTGACTTATCTATTATGTATGAACCAAGGATCGGAGTGAAGAGGTCCTGGCAGCCAGCTTCGTGGCCCTCTCTCTGTTGCTCACTTGCGCATCATGAAAGAGCATAAATAGCAGGGGAGGTAGCTCCAAAACGTTAACTTTCTGCCGCTCCGCATCTCCCAAGACTTGGGAGAATTAGAGCTTGCTTCCATGCTCAATTGCCAAGCTACTTAAAATAACAATGGCTTCCACAGGATTTGGAGGCCTGGAAGATACGTAGGGGAATAAGCATGAAGTTGTTGCTAATCCTCTAATTTCCCCCCACAAGGCTGATGTGAAATGCTAGTCTGATCAGTAATCAGTCCACAGGGGAGGCAGACGGGGGATCCAGCCAACACTACATGCACACACAAAAATTAGCCTCTGTATGACATTACCATCACAATGCTGGGTGAGTGATTGTACTCGGGTAACCTAATCATAGCGGTGTAAATATCCAAACTCAAGAAGCCAGCAGAACTGAAAATCTACCAGGTCAAACAGCTCACTTCTGAGACCGTTCACATATTCAGCTCAGGCCAACAGCATAATGAACAAGTCCTGCAGCCCAGAGATGAACACAGCGATCATTAGCTCGGATCAAAGTCAATCATCGGGCATGTGACAGCTGACAACTTCTATTTTACAGGGCGCCCAGGAAATAATGATACCTGGTCCTCGTAAACCCAGTCACTATGGTAACAAGAGGAGGCCACTCCTTCACGCAGAGCCGCAGTCAGCAGGCCTTCTTGGTTCCAACAAGAGAATATTTACTAAAGTTGAACTGAAGTTTGCAATCTCCTCTTTTTTTTTTTTTTTCAAAAGAGGATAAAACCATTTTTTGGACATAATTGTGTGAAGACCTTTAGGCCTCTGAGTGGGCAGCGGCTGACTGATATTTGAGAACCAGCTTTGCAAGGAGAAGCGATGTCGAATTTGTGGTGAGTGCTACGTTGGTATGAGACAGTTTTCACGTTTTTAACGACCACGCATATCATTTGTTGTGTGTCATTGGCGATTTTAAGACGCGTGTCGTGAAAACAGGTATCCTGTAACATCAGTGTGTGACTCCAGGATTCATATCATGACGTGTGTTTAAGGTGTGAACGTACAGCTAACAGCTACATTCTCTGCCGTAGAATGACAAATACCTGAACTCCGTCTGTTGGAGCACTGACGTTACAAACTGTTTTAAGTGCCTACACACACACACACACACACACACACACACTACACTCAGCTGCAAGCAAACAGTCACTGTCATCTCTGGACAACACAAATGTAGGGGGCGCTATCACTGTTTCACTGCTAATTACAGTTTTGACCAAATAAGCAAAAACGGAGGACATACAGCATATTCTGATTCCTCGTAAGGAAGTATGAATTTTAATTTTAAGTTCAGGACTTTAATACTTGAGTTAAGGCCTTGAGGTTGTGTCACGCACATTTTACAGCAGAAACCTCCGGTTCTTTCATAAAAGCTCTTTTAGCTCCTCAGGGAGAACGAACCCACCAACCACAAAAAGAGAATTAACATACAGAGAATTAATTAGCATTTTTAATAAATATCCCCGTATGCCTCAGCTAATAGTTTTCATCCTTTAATTCAACAAACATAACCTCATCAAATATTAATACCATTCTCTTGTTATTTTCAATTGCTCTTGATTATGAAAACTCGAGGAGAAGAGAATGCACTTCTGTTTTGTTGTTCTTCTCCTCCACCCCCCCCACCCCCCTCCCCTTTTACTCGAGTGGAGCCAACTGGATAAACTCCATCAAACAAAACATAATAACAGGAAATTGTATACAAGAAAGAGTTTCTCTCCCCTCCTCCTAACCCTTTTCCTATCCTTCCCACATGCATCTCTCCTGGCGTTATGGCACAACATCCACAGACCCTGTATATTTGTCCGGCCATAAATCACTGAGACACTGCGAGTTTTCTTTGGGGGTTTAGAAATCATAACACCTCCCTGGACCACCGTCGTCTTAACAACCACACTTGTAAACACTTACTGTCAGGAAAATCCCTCCGACCATCCAGCCTGCTGCCTTCCATCTGACTTCACCTCCACTCACACATTTGTTTCCTGGACGAGCCAAAGGAAACAAAAATAAGTGTCCCAGTTTAGCTGCGACTAAACAGTCGGCCCATTTGTGTTGATTAGACGGGTATGAAAATAAGGCTGGTGACGCCTCTGTCGTAGTGACCCTTTGCCCTTTGTTGTCAGTCTGTATGGTAAATGGTCTGTGTTTGTACAGAGCCTTTCCAGTCATTTTGATTAGATGCTTTTACATCACATCCTCATTCACCCATTCACGCGTCATTCACTCAGGAGGAATCTAAGTTGGAGGAGACTGTTCTTTCACACACTGAAGCGGGGATCGAACCGCCGACCTCCCGATTGATGGACGACCCACTCACGACAGGAACTGACTTTCAGTTGTGATTTATTAAATTTTTTTTAACCAATTTTAAGACATCCACGTTTTGATTAAAAGTGTAAACCTAAGATAGCTGCTTACTTTTAATTCACATGATAAATTGTGCATCCACACTGGATGGACTCCAGTACATGTACAGTATGGCCTAAAGCCTGCTGAACACTGATCATAAAAATGCTTACTCTTCACGGTATCCTGCACTATACAGCTCTCCACTGCCTGTAATGAGCAGCGTACACCAGTACGCTAATTGTGAGACCATTTACCGGCTGCTGTTGAAAAACAATGTTTCATTTGAATTTCATCAGTGAACTTACTCCAGTCAAACAAGACGTCATGCCTTTGAGAAATCCTGCAGCCAGCAGCACCAGCTCACGTAAGCCAACACCCACAAGCTTATAATTAAAGGTGAATTGCACAGCCTGTGGCAATCTGCACCCTGTGACGTTGCTACGTGGCTGCTGGAATTTCACAAGGTTTGTCTGATGCCAGATAGAGGAGATGCGACGCTGCTACATCAAGGCTTTGTTTCTCCAAGAGGAGGAAAGTGGCCTTGGATGCACACCTGCCCTTTGGCTTGAGCATAGACGTTACCATCCAAGTACCTTTCAGGTTTCGTCCACCAGTCTTCAGTATTAAAAGTACTACTTCTATGAATACTTGAGCTTGTTTGATAGTTGAATGTATTTTACATGCTGGCTTCATATATTTCAGCCCAAACTTTTAATGCATTAAAAGTCTTATGGTGAAGTTCATTGTATGTGGCCTAAGCCACAGGATCCACCGAACACTGCTCTCCTGGGAGCCTATAAAGCTAATTTATTGGATGTAGCCTTTTAATTAGTGATCAATACTCTATTACAGAGGATTTAATGTGAACTGCAGGAAAAAGACAAGGCACTCATTTTACATGACTGAATGATCATGTTGCAAAATGCCACAGAATCAGCATGCTGCAAGGCGATACCGGATTTATTCAGGCTTAATAATTGATAAATGATCTCTAACGCATTAAACATCCTTTAGTCAGACGCTGGAGATTCAAGTGTTGCATTAAAAAGCGTGCGTGTGAGCCGCTGTGCCGTCTAGGAGCGGTCTGTTCCACGCACACAAAGTAGAGGAAATCTATAGAGAAAATGTGGTTACCTCGCACGGGGGTTCGGTGAGGATCTCAGCGCGCCTCTTGGGTTCGGGTTGATCTCAGGAGCGGAGGAGGAGGCGGCGGATGATGCTGAACCACGGAGCGCACTTTTGCGCACTGCCGGCCCACATAGAAGAAAAGCGTCCTTCTCTCCTCTCGGCCACTCTCATCACTGATTCATTTGAAAGCGGACACCAGGGGGGAACTGAGTCCTTGTTTATTCAAAGTGGATAACTCGACTCCGGCTCCGGCTCACGCAGACGAGCCCGTGTGTGGAAACGCGGGTAGAGTTGTGTCCGAGCCGCTGCTTTGCGTAGCAGACTGGAGGGAGCGGGGAGGAGCCGTCTGCCGTCAGATGATCAGGGCAAGGTGCTCTCCTCACTGATACCCTGCAATCCCCAGCTTCAGCAGCGCTGCAGTTCAGACTTTAACGCAATAATCCCCAAATGATCATCTACTTGCACTGTCACTTACACTTGTAAAGGCGTGTCATGCTTGTGTGTTGGTATTCTGCCTGTATGTCTGTGCCCAGGTGATCACTGTCCATTATTTCAGCTTAATGCAAAATGCAATACTTTTTGTCCTTATGCACGGTATGCTGTGGAGCTAAAGTACAGTAATGATATTACACTGCAACCCTGTAATGTGTTATATGACTGTAGTGTTATCATGGAGAAAATTAGACCAATAATAGGCTGAGAGTTCCAAACAATCCCAAACATGCACGCTGTACTTCCAGCAGCGAAAGCATGCCAAGGTCATTAAAACATCACCACCACGCTAAGCAGCACTTGATTATATGTTATGTGGTACCACAGGAGATTAATGGGGCATTCCAGAGATTTTAAACATTCAACCCTTTCATCCCCGTCAACAGGTTTAACCCTGATGACATCATCAGGGTTGGACATTGGACAAAGTTGCCATTCAGGAGGTCTAATTGAAGATGCCTTTGAGTTGCATTAAAAGAAATGTAGGATTGAGTCTTCTCGGAGCCTGACATCCTCCAGAGGTTATCTTTGCACTCGAAGGAATAGGATGGGAACCTGGCACTCATAGGGAGGCGGGGAAGATGTTACATTGTGTGAACGCGGGGATAACAGTGCATATTTTCATGCAGTCTCTCCTGGAAGGCATTCGTGTTGCGTTCACATGACAGAAATAGCTGCGTGAAAAATAAATATGAGCTAGAGAGAGAGGTTCAAATCCTGGCTCCCTTCTCAACACCTGGCCAATCACGATGCAAAGCGGGTGTGAATGTCAGGTTGTTGGTTTTGGAATGCTAAGCTAGCTGGCCATCTGACAAGCAGTCCTGACGGGGGTATTCTCCAAATATAAAACTTGTCAGATGGTCAAACAACATCTGAGATCCTCCCTCCCACACACTTTTCCTCACCTGACGTGACAAAGTACAGTACGCAGGGGTTTGTGTGTTTTGGGAGTTTTTACGTGGTTCTAAGTGGACAGTAGGGCCAGGCGTGGTCCAAAGAAGCACGGGTCTTGTGACATTGTCAACACTGTGAATAACTCATTGAGTGCATTGTATTACTGTTTTTGATAAATGATTTTGTCATTCTTGCCATGTCACATCTGCCATCTGCCCAGAAAAACACCCCATCTCCAAAGGGACCACGATGGAAATAAGCCTCTTGGCTTAATTGTGATATCCTGTCTTTTTCTTTCATGTAAACACCCACTGTCAGGGCAGCACTAGTGTTTTTTTGGTGCTTGTTTTAAAATAAAATTGTCAAGGATTTCCAAGGTTGGGTGGGGTCCAGTGGGGCCAGTACCTTGGGCCTTCAGACTGCCATGGGGCCTCAAGCCTCAGGCTGTACATGGTGTGTGGTCCTAAAAAAGCTGAACAGCAGGTCGTCAGTGGGCACAGTGTACGCTGACCACAAGACCCCTGGGTGCTTATAGTATGACCTAACCAATAGGGCCACTCAGTAATTACAATGTGAAAACCCCCCACGCCCCTTGGTGCTTAAAAACTAACTCACCACTGAGGCCCCTCAAACCTATCGCTGCTTGTATGGCTGCAGCAATGTAAGTGTTTACAGTGTGAGGGCGCCCAGGCTGCTTGGCTGTCAGAGAGTGGGACGACTACTAGGGCGGGCCCCTAGGCCTCTGGGAGTTAAAGCATGATCTGACCACCCCGGGCTCCTCGAGCTCCAACATCGTGAGCGTACCTGAGCCCTTGTCCACTCAGAGCATGAGCTGACCACCGGGCCCCTCAGCGCTCACAGTGAGAGAACCCCTCAGTGAACATTAGAGGCCCCAGGTGTTAACAGTGTTTGTTGACAAAAGGTCCCTCAGTGCAAACATCCAGTGTTTCTACTCTAAAAAGCCAACTTGAAAACTAGCCATCAATCTAAAACCCTGCTGTCTAACTAGTTAGGTGGCACACAACTTAACTTGTTAGTTAAGTGACATTTGTTCACAGATCAGGTGTGTGAAAGGGGGATAAGATAGGTAGCTAACATTAGTTACAGTGGGTTGAATACATGTTAAAACAGCATGTTCGTGATTCTTATATCAAAGCTGCTGACTAGCTAACATGTAACACGTAATGTCAGAACAAATGAACAACTGTGCTAAATGCACATTATCAATCAATCAATCAATCAATATACTTTATTAATTGAGGGGTGTTGCTATACAGTAGCACGCTGTTTAGTGGTCGTCAGTTGACATTGCTGGTTACACTGTGTGTAAAATTGTCTAATCTTTAAATAATCTGTGGAGCATTATAAATGCAAAAGGCTAGATTAAACAATTAAACTGATGTATTGGAATACCTAAGTCTGGTGTAAAATATGGCCTCATGCAACGCAGCAACTGTGGATTTCTGGGTCAGAAGTTTTTTTCTCTATTGAGAGAATGAATTAGGACTATACACAGATTGTCCCCATCAAAGACTTATTTTTGTAGACCAAACTGGAAGTTATCCCCATGGGCTCCCTTGACAAAAGTCTAAAGACTTGGTTGTTTATAAAGATGATTTTCACAAAGCATACATGCAACAGAGGAACTTAAGAAGCTCAGGGTTGTGTGCTCCTCATCCATCCTTTCTTTACACACTTGTGTCTGTCACTATAAACTCCTCCCAGGAAAGATCATCTGAAAGTGTGCACCACCATCCCCATGTCTTTAAGCGATTATCACATCTCATGTCTCATCATAGGATATGGATGATTACTGAGAAGAACTTTGTATTGATTTGCATTGACCCTTCCGGCTAAGGGGACAAGTGATGGTAAAGTCTCCCATATCTAGTAGCATCTGCATTCATTACCATAACACTCCTCCACACATTTATTCAAGTTTTTCCTTTAACGTGACACCGGTCTTAGTGCACAGATGCTGGATAGTAATGTGTGAGCTATTGTATAAGTGTGTGGTACCGTACATTATAAGGCAGTGTTTAAGTGGTATTCTTGCCCGTTATGCCTGTCTGAGAAATTATTGATTTTTTTCTTGCACCCAACAAAAAGGAAGCTTCACCTTAGCTTAAAGCAGCCTGTCTCTACGTTTAACCCATGCTAAGCACATTACCATACTTTAGTCACTCTCTCACCCTTTGTTAACATCTGCTTGTAAGTCTAAAAACAGGCTCATGACCTCAAAGGTGGGACATAATGTCTGAAAAAGACAAAGCTCTTTACAAGAAGGGGTCAGATATGCCTGGGAGCGACATGTGAATCCAAAATCCCCATTCATAATGGAAGTGTATGTGTGTCTAACATCCCCATTGACTACACTGACTCCTTCCAACAGGAGCCCGTCTCAGAATCCTTGCTGCTGTAGCCAGATGCTTAAAATAAGAGCCAAAGAGAGGG
The DNA here is from genome assembly GCF_042242105.1 of Pempheris klunzingeri. Classification (NCBI taxonomy): domain Eukaryota; kingdom Metazoa; phylum Chordata; class Actinopteri; order Acropomatiformes; family Pempheridae; genus Pempheris; species Pempheris klunzingeri. The sequence continues at coordinate 26,221,113 of NC_092023.1, forward strand.
CAAACGGAGGGTGCATTTATATTTCAACAGCCCAGTCCACACTCAGAGAGAGGGAGAAAGACAGAGATCATATTTGATTGCTTAAAAATGTATGGTGTTTGTACGACAAAAGATGGCAACTGCATGTATCTTAATGCTCAAGAACAGGGACACAGCTTATTCAGCACCAGTGAAGCTGACTTGGGAATCTGAATCCAAAAAAGAAGCCAGTTTCAGCTTTAATTGAGCGCAAAAGTCTCCTGTCAAATGATGGAGTAACAGTTTGGGGAGTGAAAACTAAAATTCTGTCCTTCTTAATAAAATATAGTAGTGTGCTGGATAAAAAATGTTGGGAAATGGGAAATCTAAGACCCAGAGGGTTTCTGACCCCACTATGAGGAGTACTGGGGTGTAAGAGGTGGAATAGTTGCAGGCTGTACTTTGGAGTGTGCAGATGCATTCGATAATTTATCAGGCGCTTGGTTTCTGAGCAGTTATAACCTGCAGCCGCCAAGACGCCTCAAGTCACAGGGTCTTGAGCTCAAAATGGACTTCTCGTGCTGATGCAATGGCTTGATTGAGAAAGCAAACATTTCAAAATCATTCTTTTTAATAATGTTAACTTTTCAGTGGACAATCTGACATTAAACCTGCAGTGTAAGATATTATTTGAGGTTGGATGTTTTGCCTCTCACATTCATTTCACTGGTATTTTAATCTGCTTGTTCTGTTCCTGTTACCCTGCATCACTTGCAGACGGATTATTTGAGACACTGACCCTCACATGCATTTAATCTCTTTTAATCACTTGTCCGTAGACAAGCAGCAGCCAACTGTCTTTTCTTTTTTCGAGATTTCGAGACTTTTTTTTGGCGGGGTGTTTTTATGCTTTATTTGAAATCGACAGTAGAGAAGGGAGGATGGGAGAGAGAGAGAGAGAGGGAGGATTAAACCCACTTAGGACCTCAGTCTTGATAGATGGTACCCGCTCTAGCAGGTGAGCTACTGGGACACCCCCTACAACTGCGTATTTAACTAATTTGAGCGTTCTATGTTTGCCATCGCTGAATGTTGTTTAACCTGCTTCCACAACACTAAGCGCAACCAGAGCGCTGCAACAGTGCACTTCAGACTCGTCCCATGCTGGCCTGGAAAAGACTCTCGCTGATGAAATTTTCATGATGAAGCTGAGCGTAGTTTCGTAATTCCCTAGCCAGTTGCGTCAGCTTGTACTGATATCGTCCTATCAAGATCCACTAAGTGCCGATTTGATGTCTTGATAGCTGAGGGGACCTGTTCTGTTACAGGATGATCCTTCCCAAGGTGCATTGAGGCTGTAGAATACGTGCACCATTATTGAGATGTTGTTTTGGATAGATGGGACATTTTCCTGTCCGAGCATTTTATTGTCCCTCAACTGTCAATACAACAAAAGGATCACCAACTTTGAGTGAATACCAAGAGGGAACTCCGCTGCCGTATGTGAACTACAGGATGCAGATATTTTAACAACGGTTTCTCTAAATGAGTGTAATAGTGAGACGCATTTACAACCGTCACTGCAGGGATTCAAGCCTCCCCATTGCTTTGCACTGAACAGCATTTACTGGCTGAAGCTTGGCTTGATTTATCTTAAATTTAATGCTAACTCAAACATGTAGAGATGCTTGCGATTCATAATATGCTCACGCAAGGACAGATATGATTTGTTCAGTATCACATCATAACTTTCAGATGAGTCTCCATCCCATGTTTTCTCTTCAGAACTTCTGACAAGTTGAAAAGCCTTTTACACAGCTTCAAACGAGTTCAGACACACATGAGTAGAAAGTGTCATATGTTTGTGTTGCCTTTGTGCGTCCTGCCAAAATGCTGCAACCGTGCCATATGCTTCATGTTCATTTAAACATTTGGAAATCAGAGGAGGTTCTTGGTTAACACCAGTGTCCGATACATTTCATGTCGATAAAAGACAGACTGGTTATTTTTCTTCTACAGATCTAATAGTGTTGTGTTTTTACATGCAGTATTTAATCATTTAATCCTAACATATGTACCCCAGTTTAAAAGTGGGATCCAGCAGTCAAATTCATGCAAATAATGCAAAGAAAATTCACTCTTTTTCACACTGTGTGTTTCCAGTCCAGTCATGTTTATTTCCCCAAACAGCCAATGCACCACTGTACAGAGGTTAGCTGTTCCTAGCTAGCATCATACACACCGACTGTATGTGTGTGGCTGTGTGTTCATGTGACAGCATCCGCACTGCTTGATCTCAAGTGCTTTGTAATTCACCAGGAACTCCAGCTCTTTCTGTCACAGTTCCCTGGTTTCTCTCCCTTTTTATCTTGTCTTTGTAGATTTACGATGTGGAGCCTTAGAACCTCAGCTGTTGAAACTTTTTTAAGTCATTCTGATGCATCTTCGCCTTAAACCTGCATGAATTATTTTGGTCACTTGGCTACAGCAGACATATTATCACTTTATGAAACTGCTATAGTGAAGGTGTCAGCAAAATATGAGTAAAACCAAAGAAAAACCATAAACAATGAGCTAACATAGCTTCTATTAGCGTCATAGAGCTAATAGAAAAACTTTGGGAGTTGGGAGATAATCTTCTGTGGGTGCATCACATCAAGAAACCCCTTTTATAATACTAAAATGTAGCCTTGTAGTGCAGCTTTAATCCAGGTTGTCTGGAGTGAAATTGCATCCGTTAGCACATATTGCCTTTTTATGCTGTTGCAAAACCTGTAAAATGTACTTCTGTTTGAGCCTTTAGAATATTCTGTAGTCTCAAAAAAAATTAAAGAAAAGGACATGAATCTGTTCAAATGCCTTGCGGTGCCATTGCGACTATATGGGAGTCTGAGTCCAGCCTTGGTTTTTACCATGATTTTCTGCTAGAGGAAAAGCTGACACTCCAGGTCATTCATTGTGATTGCTCTCGGCTACTTGCTGATTATGAAAAGAACAACTCTCTGAGCGGGATCCGCCACCAGGTGTGAGGTGGCTCAATCACCACGGTGACAGAAGAGAACGCCCCGGCAATTCCTTGCATGGTGATGAATACTTTATTTTCCTGGAGGATGGGATCAAGAGCTGCGACTTCCCACTCTACTGCTTATTGATCTACAACTGATCCAAACTGTAGAGGGCTCTGATTATCCCGTGAACAAAGCCAAATTACGGAGGAGAGTCACCTATGGCAGATGTTTGAGCCCGTTATCGTCACGTTGGAGGCACTGAGGAAGCATCAAAATAGATTAGAACTGTGAATCTGATATCGCATCAGTTGGATATTAAGTTTGAAGCGCATAGTGCATCTTAAAAGGATAGTTTGACAAATGGAAACATGCTCATTGTTATTATTATTAGTATTGCTATGAGTCAGATGAGAAGATTGATTGCTCTCTTCTATTTGTACACTAAACATGAAGCTGCAGCAAGGAGATGGTTAGCTTAGCCTAGCATGAAAACATGTAATTTTTACTTCTTTTTTTTTTTAATTCAACTTCAATTCAGATACAAGATATTAAATAAGGAGCTTTAGAGCCAGATGATGTTGTTTTCGAATTGAGCCAGGCTAGCTGTTTCCCCCTGTTTCCAGTCTTTATGCTAAGCTAAGCTAACCTGCTGCACAATGTAGCTTCAAATTTACTGTACAGACATGGGAGTGGTATCGATCTTTGGCAAGAAGGCAAATTAGTGCATTGCCTGAAATCTGTACATTTTCATTTAGGGATAAGATTGAAGATTTTTCGCCCAGTTTATCATTGTGCAATTTATCACCAACTGCAGAGCAGAAAAAGGAGAACTGTCTGGTTTTAGATGATTCACTGTGTGTGACAGAAAGTGTTTCCAAGCTGTTATTTCCTCTCCTTGTCCAGTGAGAGGATCAGCCGAGCTAATTTGAAGCAGGTGATGTAGGAAAGTTAAAATTGTGCATTTGTTCACACATTCACAGCTGACAATGTACCACCTGCCACTGTGTGAGGCACACACAGATAACATGCCGCCTGAATTTGCCATGTGGTTTTCACCCAGAGTTTGTGTTCCCACATTACATCTCCCCCCGTAATAATTCAGAGATGCTTTGCAAATAAGCTTCTTAGAGATTCAGAGCATAAGGTTCTCCAATAGTTACATATTTAAGGTCCTGAGGATAAGCAGATTTAATCATTGTTTCACATTTAAATATATTAATGCATTACCATACTGTCAATTCAGGCAAAGTATTTGACATCTGAAATTAGAGGTTTTACTGTGTAGGAGTGTATCATTTCGGTGTAATGTGAAATGTGCCCAGGCTGCTGGAGTTCATTATGCTGCTCTTGGCCTGGTGCCGCTTAGAGAGCAAATGTCTGAGCAGGTTTCAGACCCCACTCAGATTAGTGTGAACTTCCCCCACAATGGCTGGCTGCACAATCAGATGACCTTATCTCTGAGTTTAACACATCTCACTCTCACTCGCCTACATCGCCTCGCCACACGAGCACAGTGTGCGATAGACAGGGCTATATTTAGACATGCTATTTGGAAGTGACTAAGGAGCATGACTCCTCTGTCGAACTTTTTTTTCAACAATAAAATACCTGGAACATGATAAAGGCTGCTACTTGACTGAAACAGCGCGGCACACTGAACGAACGTACCCCCTTGGCAAAAATCAATGTTTTCTTTTTCCTTCATAAAAATATGCATCCTTAGGAATATTTCTGTGTCTAAATATCGAAAACGAAACAGTAGATAGCAGCTACAGGGTGACACAACTTAATCTCCAAGCCTCCTCACCTCTGGAAAAAAAAAAAGTGAGTTCATCAATAATAAAGAGGCTGACAGGAGCGTGTGTAGGCCCATGGTGAGCAAATCCGACAGGGCTACGCCAAACATCTCCTCGCTGACTTATTAGCATCCTGAAAAGCAGGTCAGTCAAAGGAGGAGGGGAGATGTGCTTAAAGGCACATTTTAGTGTTGGGAATAGTACAACTAAAATAATACACAACTAAAAAATACATACACTTATATTGTACTCGTACTTTGCTCACAATGAAAACTGATTTGTCACAAATAAAATATGTGCAGGGGGCCTAATGTTGTGTAGTATTTAAGTGTAACAAGTTGTAGAGACATTTCAGAGCCATTTCTGATTAAGTAATAGTAGCTCAACAGCACTATGTCTTCTCTGCTTTCACCCAACTATGGTTTCATGCAAACTAATTGCCAGTTAATTTAGTTAAGAGCCGTCCAAAAGATTCATTCCCCACAGAGCCTAAAATCCTTTTTTTTTTCTCTCTCTTACATTGTTGTTGCCAAACACTCAGTAGAACACATCCGTCTTAAAGTCTACGAGGCCTTACTGCTTGGATCTGTTTCATTACATGATGACATTTACAGGGCTAACATTGCAATCAGGAGGGAAAAAAGTTACATTCGCTTTGCAAATGTGTAAAATGTAAAGTAAGCAAATGAATAATAAATCAGTCCTGAAATATGTGATATGTTTACAGTGTAAGACAAGGAACCAGATATGGTTTTTAAAAGGGAAGATCATTAAAGAGAGCTAACACTGTACATTGTCACATTGTGATAATGTTGACAGCGGTGTAGTTCTTCTTTTGATTTGAAGCTGGTTTGAAGTTGGAGTCTGTCAGAGGCCCATGTAACCTTGCTGCATTAATAATGATGATGATGATGATGATGATGATGATGATGATGTCAGCTTCTGCAGATGAGAAATGGCACAGATGAAGAGGAAGTAGGCATATTGAGCCTATATACAAGTAAAAGTGACTCAGTGAGTTAATGTACTGCATGACATGGGAATCAAAATGACTTGAGTTGTGCAAATATATATATATATATATATATATATATATATATATATATACATAATATGCATGTATATGTGAGCGTGTCCACTGTTTACATAGGCTGCAACCATTTTATGCCCCATGTCTAAATATTTAATGGTATGTAAAGGCTTTTTTCTGGATATGCTGTGTTTGCATATTTATATGCTTTTAAGGCTTCACAAACAACTGTGTTTATAGCTCACAGTGGACTCAATAAAGTTGTGATTATGAGCAAGTATGGGATTTTTGCAAATGGACTGCTTGAACATTTATCACTCATTTAACTGGGCTTATAATTCACTCTCTTGCCCATAATTTAAAAACACAATGCACAGCACATAATGCAAATGCACACGTACAGAGCGGAGGTCTTTGATGGATTTGTGTTATAATATGCAAGCAACATCATAATTATTCTGGCTGCTAGAAGGCCAGAGGTTCCAGGGAAATGCAAAGCTAAAGTGCCTTCGTATTGCTGGTACAGCTGCAGAAAGCCCCAGGTAAACTTTTTTTTTTTTTTTTTTACAGTCAAGTTGTTATCATGGTGGAGCTGGAAGCTGTCCAGACTAACTTTGATCACTTCTATAATCATGACCGTGGAGAAATCACCAAACATGATAGCTTTGTCCCACATCCAGCCCTGCCCTCATCCCTGGAAATAAAAGCCACAGAAAAAGATGCAGGGTATTACTTTATTGGAAAATGTTTTTTTTTTATTTTCTACATCTTTGCTTTTTTTTCTCTGACAGATCTTTGAAGTTATTTGTATCCTCAGGCAACACAAAAGCACTGAGTGTGATAGCTTCTTATTCACTGCAAAATTTGGTTTTTGTTTTGTTTCTTTTTTTCAGGCAGCGTACTATATCTAAGACACACTGATGGCGCCTGAGCTTTAGGGGGTTATAGCTTGTTAGGGTCTCTGGGTTCTGGCAGCGGATATCAAAATAACACTATATGAACAGGCAGACACTGAAATGGAAATGACTCTCACTTTTTAAAACAGTAAATTGAGATTTAAACACAAGACCAAAAGTCTACAGTCAGGCTCCTCATAGGCAGCAGAATTCTAGCATCGGCATGTTAACATGCTCACAATGGAAATGCTAACATACTGATGCTGAGCTGGTATAATGTTCATACTCAGCATCTTAGTTAAATGTGTCAGCGAGCTAACATTTGTTAAATAACACCAAGTTCAGCTGAGGCTGGCATCTGCACACAGATGCAGGTGTTATATTGTTAAGGGGCTTTTAGAGTTCGCTTCTGATGACCTGCTGTGTAGACAGGCTCAGTGTACATGTAAGTGTAATCTCAGGGTCTCAAACAGTTTATTTTGACATGTTTGCATTGTTCACACTGCACAGTTACATAACTAAAACAGCAGGAACGTTTAAAACAAAAGAACTCATGATTAGCTTGTTGGCACAGTTTTGATTACGTGTCATCTCAGTGGGGGGGGTTCACAACTGATCCAGTTTCAGTCAGTTTAACTCTAGCCAAGCATGACAAATGATCTTGCGTTGGTATTGCTTAAGACAGCGGTCTTTTCCATCATGACTCCAAAAGCAGCTCCTTTCCACCGGTTTGATCAGCTGTTTTCTTTATCCTAGTAAAAACATGGCATAGTGAGAGAGCATTGAGACTTTCTTGATGTTTTCATGCGTCTCTGTGGGTTATTTGGTGCTCCAACCTCAATGCCATTTTCTCACCTATTCAGTGGATGAGTTCACACAAATATTTCTAAATGTACTTAGCGTGAATGGTGTCTTAATCAAGGCTGACTGGAGGTCTGATCAGCCCTGAGTGTGGGTATAGACGGGATGGTTCTTGAATGACTTCCAGAGGTGAAATGTTATTCACTCAAACATGTGTTGAAGTTGTCTGCTTGGTAACCCAGAGAGATGCACATCCCCCCCCCAGCCTCTCTTCTGTGGGGTCCAAGAGCCTCTGTTTGAAGTGAGCATTTCTTGATGGATAGACCTTTTGATATTGAGTATCTACCAACCAAATACATTTTGATTGTTTTAATTTTCATATCATAGCTGCACAGCAAACTGAAGCAGCGGTGACATTTGATTAAAGATTCCATATTCTGCTCATTTTCAAATGTATACTTGCATTTGGAGGTCTTACTATATATATATATATATGAATAGAATTAATAGAATGAACTGCTGCTTCGCTCTCACCTTCAACGTCTTTGTGTTACCCTGAGCTGGTGTTGATGAGGAGAAAACAATGGCCAACAGCAAGGTGGACTTTTCAGTGGGCATACACAGTTACATCACATCTGGAGAGCCCAATGGACCTATAACAGGGCCACGGCCTTATCATCAGCCTGCTGGCTTGACTGAAAAACTACAAAAACATTCATCATAATAATTATAAATAACTAAAGTAATGCGGTTAATTTATTTAATTAACCTATAGAGTCACAGATCCTCTTGTCTCTATGTAGAGTTGTGAGAAATCCATATATTGGCTTTGGTAAATCAAGTTTAAAAGGTGAGTAGACTTGAGCAGCTCATTTGTGTGGGCTGAGAAACTGATTGTCATGTAGATATCATTTCATTTCCTGTGACACTGACTCCATCACAGATTATAATCCACTTGATTAGAGAGTGATTGTAGAGTGCCATTCGTTTTGTATGACTACAAGTGAAGTTGACTCAGTTAAATCAACCATGTGCTCTTCGCTAAAATTAGATTCATCAGTCAACTGTTTTTCCACTTCTTTATAATCTTTCATCTTCTTTATAGTCTTTCATCTTGTGATCAAGCAATTCTTCACACTTACAGAAAACATGCCGCAATTTGTTCACTTCAATCCATTTTTTTTTCAGAAAAAAATCCATACTACAATGTAGTTGGCCGAGTCAAACTTAATAAATTAAAAAAACATTGTTATATAACTTCCCTGAACATATCAACTTATTGATTGATGGGAGAAATTACAGAATGTAATTAGTGCCTCCTTAAGCCTTCTCTCTTTTATAACCATTAGCATTACTTGCTTAAAACACTGTATGGGTTTTCAATATCGTGAAAATGACATTATTTTTTTTATGTTAGTGTACACATTATGGTGCATATGTCAAATACAGTAAAACAGCCCCGGTTGAAACATTATAAAGACAAGAGAAAGACCCTTATATGCCAATTATCATTACTATTGCTTCCTTGTTTTCTCATTTATTAAAGCTTTTAATGCAGCCACATAAAAGCACACAGAGCAAAACGCATGACATCAAAGAGGATGGAGCAATACATGCAGATAGGAGGGCAACATATTTCAAGCTCAGTGCTCTTCTGCAGGCATCGGGGCGATGAAAAAAAAAGAACCTAGAAATATGAAAAAAGGAAGCAAAAGAGGGGAAGTGACACAAACTGACCCTGGGCCAGATCACATGAAAATATTATCTATGTAAATGTTAGGCACCAAGCAAAAAGGCAAAAGGACCAAAGATGAAAAAATGGAGAGTAAAAAATGCTTTCATGGAGTTGGAGTTCAACACATGACAAAAGTAAGAGGAACAAGAAGAAACATTAACTCAGAAACAGGTCAACTAAACAAGGAAGCTAGCTTCAACTTGACACAACCTAAGTTAATAGACCTGATTTCAAAATGGCCACAAGGAAGGATACACACATGGAATAGCCCTAGACAGACAATTAGGGGAAACTAAATGAACGTCCAACATTAACCATCTTCCAAACTGAAAAATATCAATACATAAACAAGTTGTCAAAGTAAATTTATAAAAAACAAAAAAGAGCTTCCAGCACATTATGACAAAGCCAAACAAAAATTAATTCTTGAGTTTTCTTCATTTAAAGACCCCCCCTCTCCCATCTCCCTTTTTTGGACCTTCCACTTCCTGTTGAAGGTCCATAAAAGGCCATCATTTCCTGCCTTGGGGTGGTTTGCCAGAGGTGCTCCATAAAGCAAAGCACAGGTGAGTGTTACTTTCAAATTAAAGTCGTGTGACAGAATGTTAACTAAATTATGTCCACCCAAATCAGAAATTGAAGCAAGTGTGCAATATGTGAGCGCATATGTCGATGGTGTCGTCATTTGGGAAAATATCTGGGTGTAAAATGTGATTAAATAACAAAATACTAAAACTTGGGGCAGCAGCTGATGCAGCCACCACAGCAAAATGAAAAAATCAAATGATAATCAGCCAATGGAAGATGGCAAAACTGGCTGTGAAAGCAAGGAACAGAAGAAAAACTTGCAGGAAAGATACGAAATGCAAAACAGATCGAGTTCCTCATTAAGTCCAACTAGTGTTTTGGTGCCCAGATCAAAAATCAATTTGGCTTCCTCCTTCCTTCCAGAACTTAGTTGTAGCTTCTGCTCCTGGCGGAGAGGTTCGATGAATGATGAATGTTATGGAGCAAAATTTCAATTCTACATCCACAGGTCCATGTTGAAGGAAGTGATTCACAGGGGGGGTAAAGAAGAATCTAAATTAATGCTGCTTCAACAGTGCATGTTCTCAGGGTCCACTTACTTTTACCCTCATTATAGTTTGGAGATAAGGCCTCTGCATAGGGTTGCATGAAAAACTCTTCTTTACCTCATGCTACACGTCAGGGTGGGCATACGATAAAACCTCTTTATTTAAAGTACTTGACACATCGCATGTAAGTTGAATAAAGTTGTAATCCGTATTTAGTGCTGGTTGATTTGGCGACGCTGGTGGTCACTGGTAGTAACGGAAATGCTGGTGTGAGAAAAACACCCCTTGAAAAGTTACTTTGTCAGAAGATAAATTGGTGTTTAAAGAACTGAAGTCAGTCAATAATTGGCCTTTTTCCACCTCAGGATGAGAAACTATGACCTGATTTCATTCTGCACGTGGCGAGATTAGTTTTGCACACAACAGCTGGTCCCAATAAAGTTACTCTCCTTACTCAGGACGTGCGCAGCAAGTTGCCTGCAAAGCCCAAAAATGTTTGGCACATTTTTGGCAAATGCGTGTGGCCGGCAGTAATTATACTGCATCGTCCTTTGACTGGGTCACAATAAAAGCCACTGAGTTTCACCAGCTGAGCGCTTTTTATGTCAACTAGGAGCCGTAGGAATTGCTTGCTTTGCTTTAGCAGTAATTTAGTAGAGCTCTGATATGGCATTAAGTGAGCGAACTGTAAAAAGTGGAGCTGATGTCAATGAGAAACTGATTAAAATGACATGTTGTGGAAATGACAGTAATGTTGTGTTACGTGCATGTACCATTGCCTTGAATTCCTTGTGCATGTGAAGGCAATTTAAATCCTGCACGGTGATACTGCATATAGAGATGTAATCACAGTGTGTGAATATATAGTGAATGGCTATTGCTGAAACAATCCTAAATAGTGTCAAAATTGGGGTTTGATTTCATGAAAAGTTTGAGGAATATATATAATCTAACATCTTTTAATCAACCGTGTTGAAGCTCATGTTTCTGTCAGTTTAAAAATAAAAATGCCACTGCTATTTTATGTCTGAAAGAAAATAATAGGAAGCAAATACTGCTCAACAATGCATATCATGAGTGGTGCTTTTAAACAAAATGCTAATCCAAACAATACCAACTCAAAAGCCAGCGCATGCTGACCACAAACAATTCAATGCTACTCATGCAAACACCCACACAGTCATATTCAAATTAACAGGTGCCAATAGCTCCTCAGGCTCTCTGCGGGGGTTTCACAGTCCACCTGTGTATAGCAGCTAGGTTGTGAACTCTCGGTGACACCAACGTGTGAATGCACCTCAGCATCCATCCCTGAATAATTTGTGGGCTGCCAGCTGAACCATGCTAAATGGTCTCCTAGCCCTTCAGAGATGCACTCTACTCTCCAATCTCTTCTGGTCCACATTCCTTGCATCTGGGGCTGCAGTGAATAGTAAGGTCTACAAAGTGCGGGTTGCATAACACTTTTCTCGTATACGTATGTGCTTAATGAATTATATGCCACTCTACGGATGTTCTCCAAGCTATTCAGTTTGACTGGCGTATGCACGGAGGACGACACGTGCTCTACAGATTTAGATAGTGGCGCTCGTGAATGTTGCAGGTATCACGGACGCCTGTCACAGACATAATTTCCTCCTGCTGCCGTGAAAAAGAAGACAACGAGGAGCACAGTACAAACTGTGCTCTGGCTCTCTGTAAAAAATATCCTTTTGTCTCTCTTACCTGCATGAACAGTTACTGTAGAAGTTACTGATATGTCTTTAGTCTGTGGTCTTTACATATTTAGTGTCATAAGCACAGTGTCTTAAACCGTAGACTAATGCGCAGTGCACGGAAAGAGAAAGAAATACATTAGAAACATGATTAGAAACTGAGTGGTTTGACACGGAAATCAAAGAAAACTGTTGGCAAGCAAATTTGTTGAAGTCAGGATTTTGGATGTGTGTGTATCAAATGCAAAAACCTAGTTTGTAAGCAACATTTGAATTTTAAAGCATTTAATATGGCATGTAACTAGCTTTCCCTTAACTGAGTCAGTCTGAGCTGCCTTAACCCCCCCAAGCAAATCTTTTCCAAAGTTGCTGAATTACCAAAATTTTAAGCAGCATCATTGATGGTGTCAGTTTTTACACCTTCCACACTACACCTAATCATTTGACCCATTGTGAAAAAGAAGCTAACTGTCTTAAAGCTGCACAGTTTATATTGTGCATCCAATTTGTGGTGTTTTCACACAGAATGGTACAGGACAGCAGCCATCACATAATTTGTGTCCACATTTTGTAATATACATTTCAGACCGTGTTCAGCACCAGTGCAGCCAGGACAAATTCCAGCACATTTAATGTGCTTGGCAAATAAAGTGACTTATTTATTTTATTGCAATATTCCCTGGAGACAATAACAGCAATAATGGTATTTAGGGAGCAGTGGACAAAAAAAAAAAATCTAAGGAGAAATCACTGATGCATAAAATGGTTATCAGAAGATTTAGGTGTCCAATGAGATATAACTCCTTAGAAGACTATAATCACAGTCAGTTTAATCTCCACTGAGTGTACATCACAAAGACAATAAATGCTGCTGCTTTTATGCTTTGTGAATTGTAACACATTCATTGCGAGGGCTTTTTTCCGCTGAGATTGCTGATGCATGCTTGACCAAGTCGGAACAATGGGGATATCAATTAGAGGAGCGGCTCACCCACCTGCCTGGAAGCCTGATCGGCCTGGGCCATCTGCAGGCTTAAGCAGTCCCACACATAGATCTTCCAGTGAGCCAAGGCTTAGGTGAAAGCATTGGATTCACACCCCATTTAGCCGAATATTAACATAAATCATTTTGGTCGAAACACTTTTAGTAGCCAGAGCTGCGTTGGAGCTCAGCAGTGTATGATTTCCCACTTGACTTCTTCCATATGGGTTTTTCCATTTTTTTCCTTTTTAATGATGCTTTATGTAATCATGAGAAAGATTTAAATTTTTTACCTTATGATCAGCAAAGGATCTCAATGCTGAGGCCCTCAGTTTTTTAAACATGGAATATGTACAATGTGCTTTCTAGTAGATACTTGACACTACTTTCAGGAGTGATATTAATGTGCTAAAAACAGCACTTAGCTTCACCAGATCTTGTGTCATTTAAGGTAACTTAGAATATTCCCATCTTCCCCCTTGGCACGTGCACACAGTTGTAACTGTAGCTTGAACACCAGTTTAATTGCCCTGAACATTGCAATCAACGCAGCGTGAATGCACCTGGCAAAAGTGAAAAGAGATGTTGCTCATCTTTTATTTAGCAAACAGGCACCTCATGCTGACACCATACAGTACACTGTACCTGTGCCTCAATTTTCCAAACTTTACGCCGTGCGTGACCTGTAGGGATGTTATGATATGATGCAAGTACTTCACACTGTGTCATTTTACATACGTACCACAGTCTAGGAGGTCGTCATGCTCTGCAGACTCCACACGGTCCCTATGCTTGATTCATATGCATTTGGCACACCTGGGCCTGGTGGGCCACATGTATATGTAGCAGAGTAGCAGCCAGACCTGGGCAGATATCCCACCATTGTACTTCTTTGTTTTGGGGTTTTCGTCTTTTTGCCAGCACGACACCCATACAGCACATTCCCACTCATCCATTCCCTACGACATATTTCCCATATGTTTGTTTATTCTTTGCTTTTGTTGCAAATAAGTTGCTTTGCTGTTTAGTTCACTCGTGAATCTCCCATCCTTTGTCCAACCAAGTGCTCGGCTGTGATATTACACTGTTAATGCATTATTTTATACTTGCCATGTTTAGGGTTAGCTTATATTTTTTCTTAATGCATACATTTAAAGCTGCAGTCGGTAGCACTGAGAAGAGAGTGGACGTACTACAGTTGTGCATCCAAAGTCTTTCTGTCACTTTCGTTCAGGCTAATAATCACGGCTACTAAAAAGTATGCAATGGCATACGCAATGGTAAAACTGCAGGTCTGGAGAGATCGCGATCTGGCAATCAATGGTGTTCTGGCTCGAGTTTCAATTCCCACAATTTTTTTTTTTCTCACCATATGATGAAATCTCTAAAGTCCAGTCATTCTATTTACTGGAAACTTGCTAGTGTCATTGCTGTTTGTGGTTGAGTTTTATTTTTAGATACTTACTCCACATGTTAGTTGTGTCTAAACAGAGTGAGAGACAAGAGCAGACAGATGGAAATCAGAGAGAGACGGGGGTGGGTGCTTTCCATTATAAATTCATGAAGTTATTGATAAACATCAGCTGCATGTGTGACTAGAAAAGAGCAGAACTGCTTGTTCACCAGCACAAAGAAATGCACTTTCAGTGTGAGCAGTCAGGCTGCTGCTCACCCAGGAACTGACATTGTGGCACTTCCTCCTGCGTGTCAGCGAAGGAAGAACAAAACATGAACTATATTTCACATAGCTAGAAATAACATTTTTTTCATTACCGGAGGGTTCTTTTTGTCAGCCGTAGTGTTTGCAGAGCTCCCCCTGAAGATGGTGAGCTCAGCTGAGTGAGGACATGGTGGGGGAGGGGGGTGCAGCGTGTGCACGAGAAATGAGTTAGAGACTCACTGATTGGCCGTTTTCATTCAGGCACAGTGGATTCTAGCAAATTCCATCGACATCACTGGAAGAAGCTGCAGGAACTTGATTTTTTTGTTTTCATATAGATATTTTTACAGATAACCTGTCTCATGTACCACTGTCAGGATATACTGACAGTTTCAGCAAACGAAGCGATTTTCTTAAAAGTTACCTTCAGAACCTTTAACACTAATTTTTAGCTGACTGTGAATGTGTGCATCATATGGGCGTCTTGTCTGAAAACATATTTTGTCCAATAAGACATCACTGTGCCTGCAAGTCTGACATGTAGTCCCACATGATCCTACTCATTTTGTGACATGTAGACATTTTATACTAATGCTTTTTGCAATGCAATGCCAATACCAATCGGAATTTATTATTTTTTATCAGAGTGAAGCCTTGAATTATTAATTTCTAGAAAGGTCTAAATGACAACGTACTCTCTAAAAGCATGCATGCATGTATTGGCTTTCAATGGAAGCAAGAATAGCCAAGGACACGACGTTTGGCTGCCTGAGTCTCGGGTGTGACTGCCACAATGACACAGGAAAGGCTTTGTCATTTTTCCTGCAATCACAAGCTTGATTTATGTTTGCATTGTGGTTTTTGTTGTAAGGTACGGGCTGGTCTCTTCCAAAGATTGCCAGAGAAAGATGTTTGTCTGTAAGTGGATGGAATAAACGTGGCTTCGGTGTGCCACATGTGTCTGTCTGTCGCAGCACTGTTGGTGTCGGGAAGACTTTCTTTGTGGGAGTTTTCCTCAGGTGTTCCTGGTTCCTCACACGCCTCAGGTGGAGAGGAATCAAGTCTCTTTCAGATAAAGAATACATCAACATTTTATTCATACATAGGTGTCTTTTACGTTGAAGTTCCGGTGAGTGAAAAATGTTGTGGAGAGGATGAAGACAACAGTTTTCTGTTGACTTTCAGGCTGCGTCACTGATAGATGGCAAACTGCTGCCTGTTTTATTATGTTTATGTGCTCAAGCACTGAATGACAGGCCTTTTTTAGTTGTGACTCTCTCTTTAATTCTTATTTGTACTAACGAAAGCTTTTGCTTGAATATCAGTTGGCATAAATGCAGTTGGCAGGAATGAAAATGAGCGCTGGTCATTTTTACTCATTTGTGCCTCTCGTGCCGCAATGGGAAATATTTTCTTCTGATCTGCTGTAAGACTCTCAACAACTTAAATGGGCTCTTTCTAGATCTTCCCCACTTTATTAAACTCATTTTATTTTGCTTGAGCGCAAGGGATTATGATTGATTCAACGAATTTATTACAGTGTCATTGTTTTACAAGGAATTTTTTTGATAGCGGTAATGGAGATAGACAGGGTGTGTGTCTGGGTGGGTGTGAGAGAGTGGGTGGGCATGACATGCAACACAGTCCATTGTCAAGACACCTTGAGGGTAAATCATGCAGTAGAAATAAAAGAAATAACCTTAAGCATAATATGATAAATCCCAGTGATTTGTTGGTATTAACCAAAATGACTTCAAAGCGCCATGAAACAACAGATTTAGAGAAAACTGAACTCTCTTTAATGTGAGTCTTTGTTATCAACAGTGGCCAAGATGTCTGCAGTCACAATCACAGCCTTAATAGCGCCTTCATTGTAACACGCAAGTTGTTAAATTCTCCAAGCGTTTCAATCATGCAGGTCAAACACAGTTATTGTACAACATAATGCAGCTCATTCTGCTCATCACGGGTGTATTTCCTCATATCTTCCTTTGGCCTCAGCACCTGGCCCTGCGTAGCTCTGTGCCTCCGCCTGTCCTGCTCCAATAAACAAAAGAGTTCAGTGCATTCGGCTCGGCAAAGGCACTTTTCTTATTGCTCTACCCAGAGAAAATCAAATCCTGCAGCTCGTTTATTTATATCTTCCTATTTCTCTGTGGCCTGGCATGGAAAACAGAGAAAGGAGGAGAGAACAGTTCTTTTTTATTTACAGGTTTTGAAGGTCTTCCATTAAAAATGAATGGTTCTCTGATTTGGTGAAAAGAAGGTTGGGATTGGGCTCCTCTCCCAGACAGACACAGGCGGAGTGAGGCTTCAACGGGTCCAAGTTAAATATCTACTCATCTCCCTTTCTTTCTATTTTAGGCATTTCTGGAAAAGAGCACACTCGCTCGGCAAGCCCCCCTCTGGTTAAAGGTTTAAAAAATGTAGTTGCTTAGTGACGACTTTGGCTGAGGTGTAAAAGGAAGACTACAGCGGCTCACTTTAGGCCTCTTCTAACTTCTAATGGTAAAAATGTGCCAACGGCCAAGTCAACTTAAGGCTGATCAGGTTAAAACCTCTGATAATTGTTCATTTCTGTATCGTCAGTGACAAGCCAATATTATCAGAGAATGAGAATTGTCACAGTATTGTGCTCTGCTGAGTTGTGCTTTGTTCTCAGAGGCAAATAAAACAGTTTACACTCCTCCCAAACAGAGTTTTAATCTCTGATGCTGGGGCAAACGCTGAATCCAGTCAGAACAATAATCACAGAGTGAAACCTCACTCTAATAAGCTTTATTTGTCATCAGACTACTGAGCTCTCGAGCTCAGTAGTCTGATGCACTTGCACGTTTCTGTTTTTATATCTATTCTATTATGTCCATTTTATTCATATTTATATCCATAAGTCTTTAAGGACTTTATGGGGCTAACAGCACAAAGCACAGCCTCTGAGCCCAGTGAGCAGTTACGTCCATGACAGCAGTTTTGCTTGTGTTTACTTGATTGGGGCATTTAACAGACACTTTTGTTTGTCAGACTAATAAACCGAGCGAGGCCGTCAGTCAGATGGTTGTGTACAGAACGAATGAGAGACACAGCCGCCGGTCTCCTCATCACTATCGCGGACTCGTCTTCCTGCAGCAGGTTCTGCAGAACATTATGACGTCACAGTAAAGTCGACCTTTGACCTTTTGAATATAAAGTGTCGTCACCTCATCACCGCAAAATTCAAATCAGTTCGTCCTCGAATGTAAGGGAAAGTGGACATTTGTGTCAGATTTAAAGAAATTCTGTCAAGAGGTTCCTGAGATGCTCCTGCATTCACAGTAATGGGCGTCACAAAAATACTGTGCATACATCCCTCCATTATTCCCCTCTGGAGCAGCTGCTATTACTGTGAATGCATAAATATTTCTATTGGTCTATTTTTATTTGAAAATGAAATAGCAATAACAATAATGTTAATAACACACATATGATAACATCACACACACATTCGGGCAGCGTTTCACTCCAGCTTGAAATCTGATAAGCTAAACACGCTCGTCCTCCACAAAAGAATTGCCGCAGACAGAGAATGAGTGAACTGGACGGAGGAAAACAGGATGTCGGGACGTGGTCAGTGGACATGAAATCACAGTTTATCTGAGTGGTTTGTTGTCTGTGGCCACGCACACACACACACACACACACACACACACACACGCACACACACACACACACACACACACACACACACACACACACTCTGTCTGTCCCCTGCTCTCCACAAGTGATTTGGTTTCTGTTGACACTGTATCGATGGCGGATGTTCAGCCTTGTTCTTTTGTTTGTCAGTTCATCTGGTTGCCTTTTTTTTTTTTTTTACCATCCATTAAGTGTAATTCCTCTTTTTGGGGACTTTTGCACAGTTATGGTTACGCACTCGCTCTCCACTTCCCTCCACTCATATTTTCAGCATTATTCAGTTACCAAAACAGAGTTTTGATGAATTTGACTGATAGCATAATTTTTACAGATTTTCTGCAGATACTGTGATCTTGAGTCCTTTTGGCCGTGACAATCATGTGGTGAACATCTGATATTGTGACAGCCCTGTTGTCTATATACCATGAACATATGGGCTCATATATGCAGACACATAAACAGCATATAACAACAATGGCATGCTACCTAGGCATATTTGTAGTTGTGAATAATTCATATATTTTGAAGATTTAATGATGTGTGCATCATAGTGGACTCCTATTCAGTCAAGGTCCCAAGACCTGCCTGCATCGGGACTGCAGCAGAATGCTTAACAAGACTGACGGGCTGAGCAGGATGCCAGTGTTTTGATCTGTGTGTGTGTGTGTGTGTGTCTGTTAGCGCTGAGCTAGGGAGTGGTCGTAAAGATCACAGGGCGAAGGCTGCAGGCAAAATGCATCTTTAATTCTGAAGTTGTTTATCTATCTATTTATAAGTCCGTATTATATAGAAAACCTCTGCAATAAGTGCATTCAATTTCAGCTGATGCACAAAGGAAATGGCTCTCAGTGAATCCTGAAAACAATCTTTAACACCCTCAGAGAAGAGTGTTTACACCAAAGCAGCATCAATAATTGCACACTGAGAGTAATTTCCTACAGGTTAAACTTATGTTGGTCCGTGATGAGCTTAGTAAAGGCACTACAAGGGTACCTCATGCAGAGAAGTAAACTATGCCCGACTGTTTGAGATAATATGTGATATTCTCCATCTGTGTATTTACAGCTTTCATCCAGTGGAAGTCCCAACAGGAGGATATGCTTTAAAATGCTTCATCACTGTCTGTACAGGCAGCACAAAGCAGGGAGTGCATGAGCCGACGCCACTGTGAGTATAACTGGATTTACTTTTGCGTTTGCGAGAGCCTTTTCCACACTACATTAGGCAGAAAGTGGAGATAGACCTGATAATGTGAGCCCCTTCTTTTACAACAGTGATGAGCTAATTTCAGCCATTACCCTTGAGAAATCTTCTTTCTTACCTTAAGGGGAAGTTTGCTGAGCAGGCATGCTTTTTTTTCTCTCTCCAATGTTCTGCTGCAGGATTCAAACACTCTGACTCTTGGCTTCTACCCAGGGACAATAGAGTGGCACTAGTCACTAACACTGGCTAGCTGCAAATAATTTATTGCTCATACTAATTTTTTAATGTTATTTGTTCACACTTGTTCGATTTGATAGAGCAACAAAACATATATACAAAAACTCCATTTTAACCACATATATTCAAATGATGCCCTCTTTTGAGGCATATCCACTATTCTGTTTTAAAAATAGCCAAAGGGCTTAGGACCACCTTTGTAGTGTTGGCCTGATATTCAGGCAGTGGCAGTGGCAGGGACAGAGGATCTGTTCCATGCAGCCTTTGTGACGAGTTGTTTTGTTGGGAACTGAGTTGCCTGTCTGCATTCTGCACTTATAAACTGGAGCTGTAGAATTAGAAACACCAGGGAATTCAGCCATAATACAGAGTAAAAGTCTCAGCCACTGCTAGATTTTGTCCATTTAATTTTAGGTCTGTTTCTCATCTGGCCCTCGACTTAATGGGGGTGCAATTTTAATTGCAAATTATGGTAACTGGCAAAAAAAGCTTCTTTTAGCCATTTGTTACACAGGTTACAGATTTAGCACTCTGCTCTGATCATATTTATCCTGAAAAATATTTTGCCACACAGTAAGTTGGCAATTTGGCCTATGAATGAAAAGTAACTGAGAGAAACAGCTGAAGTAGATCCAGTTGTTAACGTAATAACAGCGACTGAGGTTGAATATGTGGCCACAGCAGTTATATGGTAGTGTTAATGAGGTTTGGAGGAGGCTTCTGTGTCTGAGCACATATGATAATCCTCTGTATTGGAACAGAACACCAACACACAAGCGCACACAGACACACTCTTTAAACAAACAAGTGCCCCGGTTCTTGCAGGCATTTTTCCTGGAAAATGGCAAAATGTTGGTTTGGCAAGAATTTACAACAAATACTGGGAACTCGATCCCTAGTATTCAGCCCTGGCACAGCAGCTGCTAACACAGGCAAGGATGGATGGATGCTTGGTTATCAGAAACTCACCCTTTGAACTTAATTGGCTGCAAAATCCCAGAAAAAATGATTGACAGCTGCTGTTTGCCCTGAGATGAATTTTGGGCAGAAAGCAAACTAAAACTGGACCTTGTGATTATTATTATTCATCACTGAAGTAGATACGTACTCATGTGGTAGCACCATAACATGTGAGTGACAGAATTATTTACCAGTCCATGTGGATCGATTGAAATTGCGTTTGCACACTCATTTGTGAAACCTTGGTCACGCTCCCTGTGCAGTTCTGATGTATGTTCATGCTGGTCACAGCTCCTCACCAGACAAACAGTCAACATGGAAACAGAGCTGATGGGAATTGAACCAAAATTACAGTTCCATCAACAGAATCATTTTTTAACAGACTGTGCGCGTCATGAAATGGACACATTAAACTAATCTTGACGGTTGAATGAATGTAATGAGAACTAATAAGATGGAGAGACACACTCATCTTTATTCGCTGTGTGCAGTCTTAAGTTAATGTCTAATAATTGCGTCATTACATGCCATCTGTTATTGCTAATGGAAATCAAAAGGGGTTTTAAACTCTTAGTTGAAATCACTCACTCACTATAACTAACAACCTTGTAATTCTCCAAAAGCCCTCACTTGATGCTGCTCTTTTCAGACAGGATTAGTTTAGCAGGTAGAGGTGGGGTGATGTAATCATTACCAGAGCATCTGAACCTGCCATGACAGTGGCTTTCTATCAGTCTGCTTGTATCCACATAAGTAAAATTTCTGTCCCCTTTTAGCATCTTTGTGTTGTCCGGTGAAAATAATCTGAGGAGATGCAAGTCCCGTTCAACCGAACATCTCTGAGACTGTTGCCAAATATTGGGTCATTTCCTTTGGGAAAGCACTCCTTCTGTATGGTAGTGGACCATCTGCTCAATTGCAATTGGCAGCAGGACCCAAAGACAGAGCTGACCCAAAGTCTCAACCTCAGTCTGTCTGTGACTTTTTCTCTGCTTGCCATCCTCTGCAGATTGCTCATTTAATGTCCTGGTTTAGCAGCTATTGTCCTGCGAACTCCAAACAAGGCTGAGGCCTGAAACACATTCAAGCAGCTGATGAAACTGCATGTCTGAAGCTGAATGTGCACATATGCGTCCGTGTGAGAAAGCATATTAAAATGGAATCTAATATCTTTTAGGCCTATTATTTTTTTCAATTTGTGCTTTTCATGCACCCGTTTTCTCAATGTTACACTCGGATGCTGACTCTAAGGAAAAAAAGAATTACTTTAGGGATTTTAACGACTCTAGACAGCCATTTGATCAAGATTAATTCAAACTAAACAGGAGACCATTAAGAGGTTCGAAGCTATTTAATGTCACAATGCTTGCTGCGCAATGTACTGAATGCAAACAGGTATGCTTGTTATTAAAAATACTATTACTTGCCATCTCCATGCCTTAATTTGAGTTGTCATTGAGAGACCCAGAAGCCAAACAAATGGCTGCAAACAACCATCGATGTAATTATTGCGCCGGTATAGCATACTACTGCTGTCATAATTAAAGTCGTAATGAACAATGACTGCTGGAGAGTCCTTCCTGTCACGTATTTTGATCAGATGAATGCGGCGCTGAAGACGTAGGTGTTGTTTCTTCTAAGAGGCCTGCATCAGCAGCAATAGAATTACAGTCATTCTGCTTATTTCAGCCATTATGGCATATTTCCTATGGAGATCAGGTTTATCATTGTGCATTAAAACACAATAACTGCATACATTTTTGTGGTAAGGTTAAGATTATGGACCATCATTTCTCCTGTGCTGCTGAATGTAATATTTGTTATTATATTTTTGTTTGTTGTAATGTTGTCAGGCATTACTATTATGTGCACATGGATGCTTATCGGCAAAAAATTCACTGACAACAAACAAAATGCTCTTAATTAGCATTATCCAAGCAGCAATATACATTTTGGGGGGATGGTTGTAGATTGATGATGGATGTGGCACAGCAATAAAATACCCATAATCAAATGTCACCATGCCAACCTTCATATTAAACAATGTCTTCCACAGATTTTTCACAGTGGCAGGTGGTTAAATAGTGGCTGGGTCATTGTTCTCTGGAAAGACAAAAAGAAAAGAAATCCCAGGGAAGAGATGGGAGCCTGTAGCAACATCCTCCTTGGGAGCGGAAGAAATAGTGTTTTTGCACAGGCAACATAAAACAGTAAGAGATAGCCTTGGTCTTAATGATATGGTCAGTAGAACTTAAAGTATCTCACATGTGTTGGTGTTGGGAAACTTACGGCATGTATGTAATTAGCCTGTCTAATGAGGGGTTTGTAGCGCTCTGAGATCTCCGATCTGTCCTCTGCCATGAGCTCTGATTTCTAAGGTGGTTATTATCATACAGTGCTGTGCCAGTTAATGTGTGTAGGACGAGAAATGACACGTAATTTAGAATATAGGTTTTCTTCCAATGTTTTTTTAATGTAAGCTAGTCGATAACCTTGGTAGCTTCATTTTAAACTTTTTAGTTCTTACAGTCCAACTTTCATTGCTAGTTATAATTTCACTGAGCCAAACGTATTCAGAAAGTATCCTTCCAATTATACTATCAACTTTTGGACCTGGATTTATGTAGTTTCACCTTTAAATCGTGTGACAAAGTCAACGCAACAGTAACGTCGGTGTCCAACTGTGTCTGAGACAGAATTTCATACCATGAATGTTGCAGATTTAGTTTGATTTCGTGCATACTGAGATGAGCATCTTATGGCTTTATCAACTGGACATTTACTTAGAGAAATAACATTAGCAGAGCGGAGATTTGGCAAGCGAATGGCCGCCTGATGGGTGAGGACACACAGGACGTGGACAGGACATAACGCTATCATAACTGTCCTAATGTGGACTGAACAGGACACCAAGTGCTTAAAAGGCAAAACATGATCAGATCAGCAGATGAGCAACAATCCCAGCTGAGCTATACGACTGTAATCGTGAGCTGTGGAGGAAAAAAGGTTGTTCCAGAGTATTATTCCGTCTTGTGTTTTAGGGATGGAAGATTATTATTAGATCCAGTTATGAGCTGACCTTCATGTTATTAAACTTTATCGACAGTTCTCCCAGGTAATATATTTATCCACAGCAGTGTGCACACCACGAGGAGCAGAGGCGTGGGGGTATTGGGGATAAATATTTGACTTTCTGAGTTTACCCTGTTTATGGAGGATTATGAGTTTGAGAGACCAAACACCCCGTGTACAAGGTCTTGTCTTCCTCCACCCGCCTGATCTTGCCTGTCCTCTATTTTCCCCGACAATCCATCAGTTGTCATATTCAGTGTTTAAGACTTGAGTCTACCACGACGTATGTCTATGGGTAAAACGGTGATATAGAAGTGATTTGATTAACAGATGAGGAGAAGAAATTTGTCATTTATTAGCACAGTAGTAGTTTTAATTGGATACATGAAATCCCAGAGGAATCCGACTACAGTAGCTCCTTGGATGTAAATTGATTTCCACACTATTGATCATTACGTCTTTTATCCTCGCAAGTAATAAGCACAATTTATCTGCGACACTTATTTTCCTACTAAATTGCCGATTATCACTGTGCACTCACATTCCCACAATCATCTGTCAGAGGTTTCTCACCCCTGAGTGACAGTCAGGTATAATGATGCAATGAGCTTGTAAACATATTGCAGATTTCAAGGTAAAATAAACTTTTTTCAGTTTCACTTAGTCTTGATCTATGAATCAATATATTTACTTACTAGAATATGTCCTTGTACATTTGCACAAATTAAACAAAGTTATTTTCACTGCTGCTTTAAAATATCACATGAATAGATAATCGCTACATTCAAGCAGCTATTTCTACACCTTCCATATTTGCAGGCACAATGCAGTGTTAAAGCTCATCAGTCACTACCTGCCACAATTCACCCAAAGTGACCTACAGAGGTCAGTGCTCGCATTAATGTCTGAATATTTGAAAACTCAATTAAAAAAAAACTCAACAGAGGTGAAGGGGGGAAAAAAGCAAAAACGTTACTCCTAATTACTGAAGTTTTTCCTGCCTCATTTTAATTTTGTGGGCATTTTGAGAACTTGCCCTCACTGCCCATTAACGTCTGACCCTAGTCATAGGTCATTAAACATCCTTTTTTTCAAAAGAGTTAAAAACCCAAACACCTTCAAAGAGTCAGATCACCATGTCCAAACCTTATCATTAACTAAGATAAATAAATAAAATAAACCAAGATAATTGGTGTCCTGCAACCTTAAAGGATGACATTCAAAAGCTCACATAGAGTCTACAGCAAACATTAAAGCTGCACTAATCATTATTTTCACATTGGCAGTGGGTCATGTGACTATGTGTAATGTGAAAGGATGACCCTCCAAATTATCACCTATTTCTTTAGTTCCCCTCAGCTGCACAGAGAACTTGATCCTATTTTAGCTAAATGATTTGATTTTGAGCCCCAACTTCATTGTTTTGATTCAGCTTCATCACTCCTATCAAATTTATTTCAAACAGCTTGTGGAGAGTAACAAGAGACAAAAGAATAAATATTGGATTGAAACATATGTCAGGGAAGCCAGAAGCAAAACTCCAAATGAATACTAACTTTGCTCCATGTTTGCTAAAGTTCAATATATAGGCAACTGTTTGTGAACATTAACAGCCATATCATCAGTCATCTCAATTTAAAAAGATGATAATATATATAGTTTATGTTTCTAACCTGTTATGCTGCCCCCAAGTGGCCAAATAATCAATTAATACTGATTTAATGTGTCAAATACCACCTGGTGTATAGAGCTACTTTGTCTGATACTTCATAAACTTGTAATAACTTGTAGTTCACTGCTTCAGAATTCTTTCTCTGCTTTTTGGACCACAGATCTAGTTCTACAATTAATGATCCTATAAAGTGACTACACTTTTTACATGGAGTTCTTGAACCCCACTCTTCACCTCTAGAGAGGAATGGTTGCAGTTTGTGGATCCAGAGTAAAGACGTTAACACACTGTCATCAGTGAGTTCGTCCATAACATAACACATTTGCACCCGGTTTCATAAAATGGTGTCCGGCGTGTGGCTTCATGATTACGGAGACTAAACTGTTCGCACAGAAATGAAGCATTCTCAGAATAACTTAAACCTCAAAATAACTAAAAATGTCCCTGTAGATTGAGGACATTTAAACATTAACAGTCACTCCTACTATTCTTGACAGAAGCAAATGGTAGAATTATTCTTTGTGTACAATGTGACACTTGACTTAATGTCCAGATGAAATGGAAAAATGCCTTTAGATCATATCCCCGATTATATTGTGCACCTATTTAACAACATAATCCAAAGAACGACTTTCTTTGCATTTTCTATATGCATGGTTTGCACGCTTACGTAAGCTTGGACCAGTAATAACATCATGACATCCACCCATCATCGGTCTTCGGCTTTTAGCAGCAGAGAACAAAGTATCCCAAGATGAGCGGTTTAAGATTCAATAATCCAAACTCTCTCTAAATATTTATCAGTTTTAAGCAAACTGATAACCCAATCTGTCCTCTCTCTCGTGGCCTTGCTATTCACACACTTTGTCATCACGTGTTTTCACTGAGAAATATTTTCTACCAAACATCAAACAGTAAAAACAATCCACAGCAATGTCAGCGGACCTTTAACATGAACTAATGTGTCATATCTGATGCATGTACCATAAAAACGTAGGCACTGCATGGGTGTCAAACAATAAACTTGCCAAAAACATAGATATAAAAGCACCAGCACCTCAAAATTGCAGACCTTGAGTAAATGTGCTTTACTTTCCAGCTCTGATCAAATATTTACAGGACTGTGCACATCTGATAAAGGGACAAACTGGAGCTGCAGCTCTCGCAGAGAGCACAGGCCCAGAAGAGAGACTGCTTTTCTCTGCAGGATGCAGTCATAAAAAAAACACCATTTTTCATTGGCTGTGGGAATTGACTGTGTAGGCCTGTCTTCACACATGATCAATAGCGATGTATAATGTCTGCTCTCCACCGCTCTTAATAATGAGCCTCAAACACAGCCAAATTCTCATTTTGTTTGGCTTCGTAAGAATAACAAGGTTGTTAACTACAAAGGTTACATTGATTAATATCCCTTCTTGCCCAACAATGGATGAGTAATTCTTGGTAATGGATTATGCTATGCTCGAAGAATCGATCAGGGTTCATGGAAGTGATGAAAAAATATCTGGCTGATATAAAAGAAATGAGTTAGAGGACAATCACAAAGGGGCAATGAGCTCCTGCCTTCCCAACACATCTTATTGGAGTGGATACATAGATAACAGGACGGGAAGAAAATTCAAAAAAACAAAAATCATGCATTTGCACTTGGTATTTCCTGCAAAAACTAAACCCTCTATAAAGCATATTGCACAAAAATCTACTGTACGTGGGCAGCTTGATTCCAGCCCACATCCTGCTTGTGGACAAATTCATAATGACTCATTGGATTTGTAGCCAGAAGTGATTATACATATGGCAGATAATGCATGCTGTACCTTCAGATAAACCCTCTACCGCACATTAAATTCAGCTAAGTGAGACATATTTTGCTGCACCCCAGCAAGAAATTGCACTTATGTGTTATGTGGCAAAAAAAAAAAAGCAAAACCCAACAGCACTCTTTTTTGGCCTCCATGTGGCATCCCTCTTGAGTTGAGGGGGAGATGTCATTCTGATCATCTAATCCCCACCTCCTCCCCCTGTTTACCCCGCTCCTGTCTATCTCTGGGACTGAGGCACACACCGGCGGAGGGCCAGATGGTGTGTGTTACACTTGTTTCGCTGTCGTGCGACTGTTATTTATACGCCACACAGGCAGCGGCGGGACCCCTAGACGAGAGCTTTTGTTTTGGAGCTTGAAGAGGAGAGAGGAGGCGAGGAGCGAGGAATGAGCAAGAGACAAAAACAAATGTCCCTATTAGATTATCACCTCAGCCCCTGTGGAAGAACTCTCTCCTCCTGTCTTGTGTGTAACTCTGCTGGCGTGGGTTGTTGGTCCCCCGCTGCCAGGAACAGAAAACAGCAGCCTGATATCTCAATATCACTGGTATTAGCCCGGGAAAGAGGCCATGGATCATTTAAATGCCGCCTCATGTACAGGAAGCCGCGAGTGGCGGATCGATGATACATGTCCCCAGGCCACCCATGACACCTACCAGCCTCACACACACGCACACACACATCCCTAAACTCTGCCCTGCATTTCTGCCTTTTTTACCCTGGCACACACACACACACACACCCCTCCCCTACCCACTCAATAAACTGTGAGAAAAAGCAATATCTCTCTTGAAGGCAGAGGAATATGATTAAAGCCTGCGCGCTGCCGTTATCATCCCATGAGCCGTTAACAGGGAGCAAAATGAAGCAAAGTGAATTACCTCCAGCTGTCACCGTGTAGCCTGCAAACCCAGAGTCAAGGGCCCATAATGTTCAAAGCATTGTTGAAACTTACAATGACAGAAGTCACGGAAAGCACAAAAGAAACCATGTTATGGCGCTGAAAAGTTTCTGCCCTTCATTGTTTTCATCGCTTTTCGCTGAGATGTTACAGAGAAAATACGATAAAAGCTTTTATTGTTACAGCACAGACCGTGCAAACATCCTGGCACTGAATAGAGGAGGCCATAACCGCCTACACCAGAGCTGTGAAGCGGTACACTGTACACTATACATACCGTAATTTCTCAGATAATGGCTCACACTCCTAATGTACAGGAGTTGTCAAATGAAAATATTTTCTTTCTTTTAATGAATTAAATAAAACAGAATTTCAGTTTTTCTATTTTAAAAACATGCTGGTGGAATAATGCTGCAGATATGTGCATTGTGCTAAATGTTCTACTGCTGCCCGCCCTGCATGTTTGTCATGTTTGTCCGTGCTGGGTGGCTCTGATTCGACCACCAGACGTTACTGAATAGGCATTAGCATAGGCATATACAGTCCTCAAATCTGCTTAACAACACCTTTTCTGTGCCTTAATATCAAGCAGAGTAAATGTTTGTGCTTGTGCAGGAACTTAGTAGGGTTAAAGAAGCAGTTCACCCAAAGACAAAGATTTTACCCAAATCTAAAAAAGATAATATTGTCTTAATTACCTCTGGTGGTATCTTTTCATGCTCACAGATGAATATCTCCAAATCTTGGTAAATAAAACCAAAGCTTATTAGTAGATGCTAGATAATAATTGTGGCAATGGATTGTTTTTCTTTCTCTATTTGGGTGAATCAGCCCTTTAATGTTTATAAAGGCTGCTGTTTGGACAGGACAGGTATGCGAACATCCATCGTCCTGGGTGTGGGGTTGATCTGTGCCAGTTATCATTCCTGTCTGAGTCTCGTGCCTCCTGTGGTGAGTTGAGTGGTTGAATACCACATGGATTAAAGAAGGCAGTAAAGGGAAACAGTCATCTCCAACATGCCGTTTACTCAGTTAATCCCAGCCCTTATTGGTTATCTTGCCATTTCTGGAGTGCACTTTATGTGGCGTGAAGGAAACACGGCAGGGAGAGATGGGTTAGAAACACTGTCATTATACAATGTTCACTCTGTCCTCTTGAAAAGCCACAGATTTTGCAATCCTTCAAAGATAACATTACCGCTCACCATCAAACGAAATATCACCAGCTCTGGCTGCTACGCTAATCGGTAGCAGCAATGAGATGAGAGGCGACTCAGACGAGAAGAAAGAAAATGAGATAGAAGGAATGAGGGGAGTAAAGTGTGAGTAGGAGACTGATTGCAGCCGTCTGTCTGATCTCTGTCGGTTTCCCTGTTTGATTGCAGCCTTGTCAGCTTGCCTTAAACCTGTTTTTTTGAAGTTGATGGACAATATAACGGTTTAGTCTGTGATCAGTACTGACGTGCAGCAGGTACAAATGCCTCGCCTAACCTCAGGAAGCGTTAGCATTAAAGGTAGTGTGTAGGCTGAAACCGACACCAAGGTTGTTACAGCATAGAGCTCTCATGTGAATGGAAAGGCGGCGTGTTGATAATTTAAGTCAAATAAATTAGGACGGGGACTCATTTTGTGCCAGACTGACAATTAAAGATGCCTTGGGATTCGCCAAGTGATAACATCCATCTCCTCTCTTACATCCATTAAACAGGAGCAATCATCTAGACTGACACAATGAGAGCTGATGAAAAAAAAAAAAAAAACATTAACAACTAATGTTCACTAATCTGGTGTCCCAAACCCTCACTACAGAGCAATTATCAGCAGGACCTGAGTGGAGGAAAGGGACAGAATTGATTGTGCGTGTAAAAGATGTCGATAAATTTCAGGTAGTGGTGAGACAGTTCCAGGGAGATCTGACTCTTGCTTTCTCTTCGTGACGTTTTAACTGGCGGAGGCGTCCTAGAGTCACATTTTGATTAACGTCTGGCAACGCAGGATCATTTCCTGTTACTATAAAACAGTAATGTATGTTGATTTCTCGTGTACTAACTGCAACAACTGCTTACTATAAAAATGAGAGTGTAATACACACTCATTGTAGTGTGGGATTGCTTTACATGATGCCTGTTGTGGTGTTCACCTGTAAGATTTAAAATACTAATACAATGATAACATAACAATATGTGCACTGAATTAGTGACACTATATCTGTTACATTTGGGTTTAATTACATCGAACATGTGACGTGAGGCATCCATCGGCCCTCTCTTATTATTGAGTGCAAAGTCAGATATATCCGAGCTTTCAGGAAAAAATAGACTATCTCAGTTATAATTAAGATCTGGAACTTGATGTTAACAGGGTTTACAAGATAAATCTCATTTGTATTCGTCTTCCTGTGTTCAGTCAACCATTCCGTCACTGTGCTGATCTCAGTCAGCTGTAGGATACACTTTGTCACACCCACTTATTAGATCAATGCCCGTCAATGAAGCATTTCATACTCTCCTCAGTCTGAAGGCAAATACACAACATTATAAACATTAGGTAAAGCTTTAAATGATGCTCCGCAGAGAGACAAAGTTAGCAACTAGCTGGTGAGCATGAGGCAACATAAAGAGCCTTATATTTCCTTCGGCGGATGGTGGACGACTATCGAGCACTACAAAGACAGTGACGTACCAGTTTGTAAGGAGATAAAATGTTAGCGCCCTCAGGTGGTTAAAAACAGTTAATACTGCTTTATGGCATTATGATGTCTCACAGAAGCCAGCGCTTACTGTTGCTAGGAGACCGATGCAATCAGAGGTCTCCTATGTCAAAGTTTTTACATCAAACCTGAGGTTTTGCGACGTGAACGTACAGTAGCACATGCTTCTGGTTTACTTTTTGTCTGGTAAAAACACTCGCAGTACTTGTAATGAGGAGGAGATGGAGCTGGCAGCAGCTTTTCATAACGATCAATAGGCAATTTTAAGCTCATGTTAAGTTGTTAAGAGAAATTATGCAATTATAGCAGGGGAAATGAAACAGAGTTTTACATTAATTGGAAAATCAAAGCTGTAGCCACGTAGTTCTCTAAACTAATCCAGCAAATTCTTTATTTTGAAACAAGAAATGTAAAATGTAATCCGCCCCAGCTGTGGCAGTGCTTTCACCTCTGAGAAAGGTGTGAGCTCATACAAAAAAGGTTAAAGGTAGTACTTCGCTGAACTCGTGTCAACCTGCACTAGAAGACCGCTTGTTGCTGAGCACTTTATGTTTTCATTTTTTGCTCAATCCGTCGTGATGGCATGTGGCTGGGCCCTCAAGGGTGGCCAGACGTAGGTGTTTATTCAGCATGAAATGAGGTGAGGCCTAAAAATACGTGGGGGTCGAGGGGGCCGCTGGGCGGGGTTAAATGGTTGGCCCTCCATTCAAAGAGCCACAGAATGAACAGCGCTGCCTCATTAGCAGCCTGATATGGAAGCAAGTCCGTCTGGAATAGCAGGCACAGGAACTGGAGAGACTGGGAGCACAGAGGGAGAGGGGTCCGAAATAGCCCAAAGATGAACAGACTGACCGCCGGACACTCACGGAGGCATAGAAGCAAGCAGACAAAGGAGATACAGAGACGTGTACACACACAGATGATCACTGAAACTGTTTGAGTCAATGTCAAACACGTACAAATACACACACATACAGATCAATCTACCAGATTTTAGGTCCACCTTATAGTTATTTCAGCCCCTGAAATTTAAAAAGTCTTCCCTGTTCTTCCACTAATCACAATTCAGATGTGGGATGCTACAAACAGCGCTTTAGAGGTGTCTGCAGGGTTTGTAGGATGTGAGGTTGAGACGTATAGACATCAGAGCACGTAAGAAAAAGCCAAGAAAGAGTGTGAGTAGGTTTTGTTGGACCTTTTTAAATTCCTGCTAAAGACCCTGAGTAGTTTCTAATATTGTTATAGCTTATTCATGACTTGGGAACAGGACGCACAGAAGTGTTCAGGCCAGGGACCAGCAGAGGATGTTAGAGGGCACAAATACATAACAGTTATTTGTGATATTTGCAAATAACAGTTCCTAGCTAAGGCACCACGTTAGGTCAGCACCTATGGAGACAACAAGACAACATTTAAACTGCTGAGGTGCAAACGGACTGTTTTAAGTTCAGCGAATGGGACACAAGAACTCAACCATATTCCACTGATTCCCACATTACTAGCAAAAGACATGAATGCTAACGACAGCTAGTTGGCATATTTCGAGCTGTGTCAAACTAATTTCCTTAGGTGCATCAATATCAATATATGACATGAAAATGAACAGTTGACTTAAACTTTGTTTGGCCACATAGCTGATGTGGTAAAGTAACTCCTCACACTGGCTGACTGCGTATGTGTGCAGTGTGGCATGCGTGTTCTTTCTTATCATAACAAGGTCTCGTGCCCACACAGTGTTCGCAGCTGTGGCAGGTAACCAGGTGGGAGGAAGGGTAGAGGGCATCGCCCCGGGGCAGCAATCTCCCAACCTGATATTTTGATTCAATAAATGTATATATGTTCGGCAGGGCCCCGGCAGTGTGCTTTTACAACTCTGTCTCCCTTGTGGTCAGAATGGGGCACGGACATGGTGTGCCATGTCTGCCGCCCTCAGCAGAGCACATTCATTATAGTCCAATGAAGCTGCAGCACAGGCCGCTGGTACACGTGTGGACATTGCACAACCTAGCAAAGTAATTCTTCGGCGGAGGCATAGCACCATCCTGCCCCGCCTACATGCGCTGCATCCATTCCTTAAATATTTCTGCTGTTAGTGTGACTGAATGGTCATGTTTGCACTGAGAATGCAAAAACTTCAGCAAACATCTCTTATTGTGGAGAGGTTGTATGCATTGCCTAAAGGGACACTCCAGCAATTGAATACCGCTTTTCATAAAGTCGTGGAACTATGGATCCTGCATTTCCCACAATGCATACTGTATGGAATGTATTTGTATCTGTCAATAGGCTCCTCTTTAACTTTAACACCCACATCTTTCATTCCCCATCCTCAGTTTGTAAGACAGGTGTTCTGCAGCACATTCCTGGTGTCCAGGCACAAGCTGAGATACGCCTGATTTTTCTTAATTGCCAAAGCTACTCCAGAGCACAGCAGAGGCTGGTAGACCACCACATAACCATCAAAGTGACTTCTATGAGCAAAATCCGTGGCATTACTCATAAACATGGACACATCAAAATATCTGAGGCAGCAGCAGCTTCTTGGATCTGCCCCAGTATGTATAGGCTGAAATATAGATATCAAGAAAAGAAAAGCAGCACAATTTAATGAACAGAATCTCAATAAAGGAAGAAAATTATTTATCAAACAGTTTTTTTTGCTAGTTTGACAAGAGGGCATGCAGTTTTGTTTAGTGTAAAATAAGAGGAATTTAATGATACTAATTTAATGATTTCATCAAAAACATAATGGTCCCCATAGTTAATCAGTAACATGGATGCAACCTTGCAAATCCTTGCAGCAAAGACAAGACAAAAAGTATGAGGAGACTAATTGACACATGGACAGACCAGCAGACACTTGCAG
This sequence comes from Pempheris klunzingeri, assembly GCF_042242105.1. Taxonomy (NCBI): domain Eukaryota; kingdom Metazoa; phylum Chordata; class Actinopteri; order Acropomatiformes; family Pempheridae; genus Pempheris; species Pempheris klunzingeri. The sequence goes on from NC_092023.1 coordinate 26,254,887, forward strand.
GCACAAACACATGCAACCATGGACACACACTGAGACTGACTTACAATCACATAGATAGGAAGAAAGATGAGCGCACACACTCTGCCACAAAGACAAACAGATGAGACGCTCTCCTCCTCCTCTCCAGAAAGCAAAGGGAGGAGTGGTGTGCGGTGACATGTTGCAGCAGATGGCTCATCTCCTCCTCCTCATCCTCCGCCTCTCTTCCTCTATTTTCTCTGCCACCTGTGGAGGAGGACACACACTCTCTAAAAAACCGTCCGCCCTCCCAGAAATCAAGGATGCAGGTCATTTATCATGGAAGGAACAGGTCACCTCAAATTAAGGTTTGTTGCGCCAGTGCCTGATTTTTCTTGTGCTCACACCGAGTTCGGCACATCACTCATAAGTGTGTCAGACTGAATGAGCCTGAAAGTCACAGTGACACCGATGGGAGTTTGTCTCTGCGAGCAAATTATCTCCCAAGATCTATTTTAAACATCTTTACTGATCACACAATTCTTCAATTTCATTTCCTTGTTTTTTCAGGCAAATTAAAGGGCTTGTGTTTTTTCAGAAAGTCTCACTGGAGATGAAACTAAAGTTCAAACCTTCCTTTTTTTTTTTATTTGCCCTGTCATTCGTTCAACATAGAAATGTGTATATAGTCGTGTGTATATTCTGCGTGAGGGAATTCGCAGCACTCACAAATAAGACCAAATGTGATTTCAGCTAAAGGAGATCAAGACAGAATCAAGATGAGGACGTTTTTTGTTTTTTTTAAAAAATCCTCTAAAAGTCGTTATTTGTTTTTGATGCCGGCATGTCGCAGCACACGGTCTTCTCTTCACAGTCAGTTCTTTTGTTTCAGAGGCGGCCAAAGCCATGCATCGGCTTCACTCCTCTCCGGCTGAGTTGACGGTGTGACAGGCCTTGAGAGGCAAGGATACACAGTGTCCTTATTCTGTCACCTTCCCCCATTGGTTTTGACTGGCCCCAACACATACATTCAAGCCCCTACAGCACAGCCAATAAATCACTGTCTTCTCATACAATGCAAGAGAAAGTTTGCTCAAGGAGCTCGGCTCAGACATTATCACTGTTTGGTCCCGATCTATTTTGGGCGTCTCCTTTTCAGCCGCTGATGTCTGACATGAAGGGAAAGATATGCCAGTGGCTCAAACTGTTATGAAAACTGTGATGTTCTTCACTGCATTAATGGTTCGGATAATAACCAGGCTGATCTGGATTTGTGAGCCTTGGCATTTCTTTCTCACAGATGCTTGCTCTCACCTCTGAGGAATGTGTCCACACAATTATTCACATTACACACTTACTCAGTCATTGTTCATCGCGACCTTTTGTCACGTAACTTTGAGAGGAAAGTGACACTTCATATTCTATCTTCAGACCATCTCTGGAGAGGCATTATGGCTGATGCATGTTCCCCTGGGTACATCTGTCCTCCTCAAAGAGCCACCCATTAATCTTTGAGCACTTCCTATCAATGCAAACCGTCCCCGTATCATCAGCTCTCTCAATCAACCTCATAATATCTGCAGTGACAAATTGACAGAGCTGCAGAATGACCTACGTCATTTTACAGCGCAACGTATCCATGGGTGAATTATGAGACAGTGGGCCCCAGTGGTCTCTTTGTGGTCATTTAATATGGCATTGTGGTTGTTTTGCGTCTTGTTGTTGTCGTTTTTGCATCTCTTTGTGCTTTAATTTGCATTTGTGGTTGTTTTGCGTGTCTTCGCTTTCGTTTTGCATCTCTTTGTCGTCATCTTTTAGGTCGTTTTATGTCACTTTGTAGTTATTCTGCATCTCTTTGTGGTTGTTTCGCATCTTTTTGTGCTCAGCTTAGTGTCTCTTTGCTGTCATTTTGCATCTCTTTCTGGTCATTTGGATTCTCTGTTGTAATTTTGTGTTTATGTGTAGTCGTTGTGTGTCTCTGTGGTCATTTTGCATCCGTTCTAATTTGCATCTCTTTGCTGTCATTTTGCATTTCCTTGTGGACATTTTGATTGTCTTTGCTGTCATTTTTCATCTCTATATAGTAATTTCTTGTCTTTGTGTACTTCAGAGTCTCTTGTAGTTGTTCAGTTGACTTTCCAACAAGAAAAGTTCACAGTCCATTTTTAAAGAGCCTCTGGCTGAGGGGTCCCCTGATACCTTGGGCCCCTGAGCCTGTGCCCAGTAATCCATCCATGACTGTATTCCAGTGCACATGCTTATTAAAGGTCAGGAGTGAAGCTGCAATTCTGCAAGACACAGAATGAGTGAGACCTGGCTGGCATATACCATCAAGTTGTCAATATAAAACCTATTGTGCCGTGATGGATCTGGCTGAGTTAAAAGAATTGTTGTCAGACCGCAATGATTGAAGGCTTTCGGCACTGGAATGTCGCTGAGAGAAAACTGGGAATTGGAAATGATTGCATAGGTAGAAATGAAAACTGATTGGATAGCAAAATACATTTTCGTCAGCAAATCAAGCACTTTTATGCAAATTCTTGCAAGTAATTTTTCATATATTCACACATTTGTCATCTCAGTCAGACCTCAGACATCGAGCATGCAAAAAAGCAGTGTTTGCCAGACTGCGAGCAGCCAAAGGCGGTGATTTGCATAGAAAACTGCCACATGTGATTGGCTGAAAGTGATGAATAAACAAATAAGCTACGTCTGAGGCTTTAGCGTTGGACCTCAGTGAAAACGGTCTCTCTGAGTGAGACTGAAATTTGGAAAGTAATGAGTTAATAACATTTGTCAAGTCTTTTCTGCACAAAATATTGAGCTGTCCCTTGTAACTTTTAACTTTTTTTTAGCTTTAAGCATATGATAATAAAAAGTCTAAGGGCTGTTTCATTGGAAGAGAATCAAGTAGATGGTTTGTTGTAAAGCATTTTTAACTTTCGGGACGTTTTTGTAAGACAACCATGTTATGTGTGTACTTGCTCTCTATCTCCTTTTCTCTTCCGCATGCACACACATGCACATAAAGAGTAAGACTTTTCAATTTTTCATTGATATGAATTCATTCATTGTCTATACCACTTATGCCTAAGGATCACGGCGGGGCTGGAACCAATCCCAGCTGACACCCACAGGTAATTTAGAGTTACCAATTAAACTAACCCGCTAGTCTTTGGACTGCGGGAGGAAGCCTGAGTACTCGGAGAACATGCAAAGTCAAAGATATGTCAGTTTTTTTAAATGTTAAGATAAATGAAAAATAACCAGTAAATAATCGACTACTATGTTAAAAACCACTGTCTGCTGTAAGTCATTTTCAAACCTAATTTGATCATATGTCACTAGCTACTTTCTAAACAAACTAAACAGTCTTAGAATGTAGTTCAAATCAGCTCCACCTAGAGTAAGTATTAAGATTTTTACATTGTCCTATCGTCACTTTTTGGTTCTTCTACAACTTGAGGGTTGATCTCACCCTTTCAATGTCCATCAAAATGGCCGACATTTTTCAGCAGACACAAAAACCTGACAACTCTGCATCAGCGTTAACCGGTAACACCAAGAGAAGAATGACAAGCTTGTTGGTAATGGTTGAGACAATACAGCAACACCTCAGTGTTTGTTTGAACGTGTTCCTACTGTCCATGTTGACCTACAGTTTGTTGATTCATCTCAAACACTGGAAACAAAAGTCTGTGATGAGACTAATGTCCACGCATGTGCTTTCCAAATGAATGATCTGAGTAACAAATAGTAATAATCTATGATAGCACACAAGTGTATTGCTCCACAGGGAATAAAACTGAGTACTTTGGTGCAAGAATTGTTACCATACTATACTTGTTTTCAGCTTAATGAACAGTTTTAGACTCTCTAGGACCAAAACAACAGTGTGTAAATTCTTAAATTGAGTGCCACAGCCTTTTAATCCCTTTACACTGGTGAATATTTAATGTGAAAGTAGAGAGAGATCCCATTTGCACTTGAAAAACAATTAGGAAAAAGAGAGCAGGACAAATGTAAATTTATTGAGGTCAGCTTGACTTTTTAGCACTCTGCAGAAATCTCCTCTCTTTTGGTAAGAATTCATCCCCATTTTTCTAGTGAAAACATTAGATAACTCAGGAGACCAGGGTGCCGCAGCTTGCTGCATCTGGTTAACACTGCAACTCAGAGCCTTAAAAGTTTGTTTTGTGCCAGCAATGTTGAGAGAGCAGCACAACAGGAGAGAGAGAAAGGCAGAGACCTGGAGGGAGGAAGAAGAAAGGGCGGTGGGAGGAGGCCCGGGTCGAGTCCTCAAAGCACAGGACTGTTCTACTTAAAGATCTTTAAATAGGGTGATTCACTAGAATGCCTTGCTCTCATCTGTCTCTGCTCTTGCCGAGGCACCATGGGATAAAGCGGGGCCTGAGCATCGTGGGAAAGTGGGTTGGGGTGTGGATGGTGGGCAGGTCATGTCACCACTGGAGGAACAAGCCAGACTTACCCAAAGTGCCCACAGGGATCAATGAAGTTTCTTCATTAGTGCATCATTGTCCTACAGAGCAACCGTACGTTGGAAAAAGAAGGACACAAATCTTGATAAGTGACCATCATACATAAAACATAAGGCAAAGTCAAGCAAATAAGATAATGGATGTTTTAAGCACTGGAGCCAGAGATGCTTTGAATGCCAATATCCATCCATGTGGTTAGTGGACTCATTTACCTTCCGTCTGAATTCTTCATGATTTCCCGGTGCAGCTGATTGCCTCTAATTTCAGCCGAGCATCTGGGGAAGGGGATTCATTGTGGAACGAGTGAGGAAACTATGGGTCTTTGGATAGCTGTGTGCCAGCTAAATGATCTCCAGTGGACGTAGGCTTAAATGGAGGCTAAATGGCGACGCTGAATGCTCCTCTATCTGAAGCTCATTACCCGCCTCTCAATTCCCCAAAGACCTGGCTCAGCTTCACGCCGAGCACTTTCCTGCCAGGAGGAGGGTGATTACAACATTTTGCTCGACAAAAGCTCCCTTCCCCCTCGCCTTTCTCATCGTTTCCTGTCTTCTCCCTCACCCTCCCTTTCTATCCGTGGTCACCCCCTTCCCTCTTTTGCTTCCCTCTGTGTTTCTTTGAGACTCCCTCTCTTCTGCACCTTGCAGGCATCCCAGGCGATCCAGACTCTGACTGATTTGTCTTTGTGTCCTGCCTATGATTACAACACTTAGAAACAGGCAAGCCACGAATGGTGCAGGAGAGTGTTTACTCGCTAACACACAATCAGCAGAATTATGAATCATACACCAGCGTGTAGTCCAGACAACAACAACAAAAACAATAATGGCAACAACAACACAAAACTGTATGGAAATCAGAAGCTGTTTGAAAGTGAATCACAGACGAGGCGCAGAACGTCGAGCAGATGGGATAAACACTGATGTACGCACAGGGTATCATCCAGCCAGAGAGGAGCAGAGGCCTACGCGTTTCTCTGACAGGGCTCGATGTACTCGAGACCCAGATGGGCAAAGATGTCCTTTTCAGTCGTAGCTGTCAGGAACTCTTGCTAGAGAGAGGACAAACAAACAGAGAATCAGTGACGTGCAGAGATGTGTAGAAAAGTGTCTGTGTGGCAGCACGGTCCAAATCCATAAATTCTCAATTTTAAGCTTCACTATTCCTGAAAATGTTCACATCTTGTACTTGGAGCCTTAACCGTGCTTGTATTTGGACTCCTATCTCCACCACAAGCTGTCAATATCAATTTAGGATTTTACTCTCCCAGTTTGTGCCAAGGCTTGAACATTCCGGTGCTGTGCAGATTTACATTTGTCCGTCCACCTCCCTTCTAACCCATAAACACTCTAACCTTGCTCTAAGTGATTGCACTCTTCAGCAGATGAGTATTTTTCCCTGACAAATCACGACAGGGCTATTAACTGCTGGCCGTCTACCAACGCCATGCGATGGGCCATGTCTCTATAGGAGTAGTGACGAGGCCTGACTCACCTTCAGAGCAAGACAGCCTGGAGAGAGAGGGCCGTGATTCTGACACATCCTGCCTTCAAGTGCTAAACTGGACCTGACATGTTGAGAAGAGATGGCAGAAAAACCAAGAGCGCGTCGGCTCCCACTGCCAGCCAAAGGCAGAGATAACTGAGAGCAACTAGTAGGCAGCCAGGAGAGGGAAAAACACTACAAGGCACGTCTCCCAGTATACTGGCTTGTTATTCATAATGCAAATGACAGGTAAGCCGTGCGGCGAGGATGTTTGGGTGACACTGCGTGGGGCTTTGTTCATTCACACCTCCTTAATTCTCTTTCAAGCCTAATTTGGGTTAAAGTTAAAGCATAATCTGGTTATTACAACTTGTGTCTTACTTGTAGCTTTAACCATCATTTCCATTGGTTATGGTAATATTGTGCAATGTAATTGCTGAAATCTGGGAACATGGCGGCATTACTACGGGCCGAGAAAAAAGCCAAAGCTCGACTTAAATAAGCTTCACTCTTTGAACCGTTGGCTGTTTTTCCTCAGTTTTCACTCCGTCTTCATTTACTGACTTATTCATTGTAATTTTCAGAATAAGCTAAGATAATCATGAATACCATCAATTAGCATATCAGTGGTATTTTACCTGTGCTGGAACAGATTTGAACACGCATTTAGAAATTATTTGGATTACTTGCCTGTATGTCAGATTTTCAACACTATAAATATCTGAATATGAATAGAGGGGACTTTTAGTGTGTAGTGAGATACAGGAAATGAATTCATGGACTTCTACTCACTACTATTGTTTCTCATTTGTTATTGAATTAATATGTTTTCAGTTTGGTACCCTACAATGCATTGTGTGACATAAACAGTTTAGTTAGAATAGTTTACAGTACTATTGACAGTAAACCCAGTTAACTTAGCCCCATTTTTGAAGTCCGTATTTTGTTTTTTGCAAATCTGTTCTTGTTTACTGTGTGTTTGTTTATATGCAATTAAGGAAGTGGGTTACAGTCAGCCTTCTCCAGTATAATTTCCTTAGTGTCATGTAAACAGAAAATCTGTTTGTTGATAGGAGATTAGAGAAAGCTGGTTCCTCCAGGTAGATTCCTCCTGGAGACCTCCAGTTTCACTGCCATGTGATCCAAAATGAGGTCAGCAATGGGGGAGAAATCTGATTACTGACATGTTGTATGTGTACCCAGATTTACAGTAACCTGGTTACTACTGTACATGTGAACATGTCCTTTGATTACCTGCATAACCTGGTTTCTACAACTAACCTGGATCGTAACCGTGGAAATTCACACAGATTTCACTGGATTATCTCTGATTCTTAAAACATGTAAACGTGATTATTAGATTAAAGATTAAGATTAGATTAAAAATTTATAAGGAATGTTTTTATGATTTCTAAGCAGATTCGTGCTAGGTAGGTAGGTAGGTAGGTAGGTAGGTAGGTACATTTGATGCAGATTCAGTAAAAAAAAAGTAAAAGTTTTACCAGATTTTTCATCTAAAAGAATAAGACCCCAGTTGTAATAACCCATATATTTTAAGGTCCACACACAGAAACATTTAACCAGTGCTCTCCAGAAAAATATTATTGCTCTTTTACAAAAAGTAGTGTATTCTAAGTTAAACAGTATTATTTTTGAGTGAAACTATCCTGGGGCCCATTAAGTGGTCTACCACAGGCTGTATTTTTCATTGTGCTCATAACCCTGAGCCCATTTATTGCTCTTACCACTCAAAACACATGAAAAACAGTCACAGATTGCTGCAATTTATGAGGCGGGAAGTTATACAGTATTAAACATATAGGTGATAAAAAAAAAAGGCGCCAGGGATGGAGGAGCAATAAAAAAAAAAAAAAAAAAACAAGGGAGAAAGGCACCTGCTGGACAATGCCGATGTAATCTAGAGTAAATCCACATTTCTAACAACACATGGCACAGTTTATTGTTGAGAGGAAACAGGAAAACTCAGGAGATCCAACTAAAGGAGAAAGCACAGGACACAGATGAGATTCTCAACATTACCAATTTAGCCATTGTCCGGGATCAGGGCTAAAGCCCTCTCTCCGCTGCACTGTCCACTTTCCTCAATCCTTACATGCCCTGAGGGAGACGCTGCTTTATTTACTTTGCACAACACAGTGTGGGCTCTCTGAGACAAATCTATGAACCTTATGTACCTCTGAGTTCCCCCCCTTCAGGCATACACAGGGAAAATATACTTGAAATGGCAAAAGTAGTTTTTATTCCAGAGCTTTTTGAGATATCAAAAGGCGCTGAGACTTTAAGAACAGACCAGCGGTTAATTAGAGGGAGAGGTTATCTGTCTGAGACACTGAGGTTCTTAGTGACTGGCACAGCATCAACACAACAAGCCAGGGTGGAAGCCGTGTGTGTTACTGCGAGCCAGTGTCCTTGACTTAATAAGCCGCTAATCAGCTACATGTTTCTCTGTCCGCCGCGTAATGACATCCCTCGTGGACGTGAACACATATCAGTTCCTGCAAAACATCTGCCCCTTCTCTGCTGCCCGTCATCCTCCCTCTGCCACCCGGCCCACTGCTTGATGGATGGAGCTGATGGACATGGCTGCCTGCCCGGCTCCGGCCTGACTCGACTGACACATCAAAGCGAGAGAGAGGCAGACAGAGAGACAACGAGACAGAGGGAAAACCTGGATAGCAGTTCGACACGACCCTGCCAGCAAGCATCTGAAGGACAGAAACATGGAGGAAGCTCAATATCAACCCCAATGAGCAGAACCACTAAAACAAAACAAAAAAAGAACTGCCTGCTGTCTGAATAAGTGCATATTCAGACATCAAGCAATTTAAAAAAATAATACCCGAAAAACAAGAGAAATCAACATATCTTTTATTATGAACCTGACTTTCATTTCAAGTTGTCAAGAAAAAAATTCTGAGCTCCATTTCAGAACTTACAACAATGGCCATTTGTGACATTGAAAAGAGGTGAATGACTGTCCTGCTGAGTGTAATCCCATCAAATGAGCCTTCTGAAGAAATATTGTTCATGTCTTAGCTTGACTAGAGAGGCTGAACAAAAGTTAGAAAGGAAACTTGCTCAGTGTTTTTCCTCTGAAAACTATGCTGTGCTGTATAAACCCGTAGTATTCTACATCCTAATTAATGTTCACATCAACATCAGTCAAAAAACATCCACTTTGCTTCTGAGAAGTTGAGTTTGTTCTGAAAGTTTGGCATGGTGGATGGCTCTAAAAGCTATGATACCTGTGAGATTCAGCTATGGAGCGAGGCAGGAAAGCCAGACAGGAGCTTTAGAAAAGTAAGAACACTTCCTTTTGTCAGATGGGAACACTGTGGTGTGCCAAAGTGGCTAAATTCATCCTTCATACAAAAGTAGCCCGTTTTAAACATTTGAATTTCACTTGAGCAAACAAAGGAATTTTATGGGCTTAATGAGTGGAGTTTTCTTACAACAATGCAAAAATCAGTAAACCAGATATTCTCTGCAATTCAAGAGTCGGTAATCTTGTGTACTAATGCTACAACCACGAGTGTTTGCTTCAACAGTCAGCGCTGTCTATGTAGAAATTAATGGCACCTTTATTTACTTATATTCCCAGAAAAAGCAACAAGAAAGCAGCACCAAACAGCTAAAAGACAAAATTAGCGACTGGCTAATGTCAGGAGTTTAAACAGGACTAAAGGGAGAATGAATGCAGGACTTATGTTCACCAGGTGGCCAGACACATGACTCTAAATGAATGCTAATGCTGCTCCATGTCTGCTGGGTGTGTGTCTTCACAGAACAACCCCATAAGGTGATAATATGTCAATGATTTACAGCTTGTCACGTTGCCCACAAGTGGCAAACAAATCAATGGATGCAGGTGTAAAATGTTTTACAGTAAAGGTCATGATTAACAAACCCAGTGGCTATGAACAGTCACAGATGGCTTTTAAACTGTACTTTTTTAGATTCAAACAGAACTGAAGCATTATGCTGTATCCACATACTGCACATTGGCAGTAAATGAGATCTAGATACAACAAAAAGTTGGCTCGGCGATGGTAACTGTGTATAATTAAAAGATGAGACAAGAGACAAACAAATATGTGCTTACTTATCTTATTTAAACACTGCAAACTAGAGTATTAGACAGAGAGAGAGAGAGCTTTAGAAGCACAGTGAGGCAAAGGAAACCTGAAGTCTGCAAAGAGAACCAAGCTAAAGGTCATGCGGAGAAGTATGCAAACACAACCTGAAGCCCATGCAAATTCACTTATACAAAAATTCTCTGGTAGGAAAATGTATCTCAACAAAAGCCTCAGTGAGAGCGCCGTCATCTCACTTTCAGCACCAACTGTTGGAGCAGTGGCCGTGTATGAAGAGCTTGAGTACTGAGGTCACACTGAATGGCGGACGCTTTAAAAAGCGTGTTGTATTTTCAGCAGTGAGAGGATTGTATTCAGAGCAAAGCATTTTTATGTTTTAAGGACATCCAAGTTCATACTGTAGAAAGAGTCCAAGTTAAAAATCCATCTGAGAGGGCAGACTCAAAGAAAAGAAATGGGCTGTTTTTTTCAGGTTATCAAATCAGCTAATGTTCTCAGTCTCCTTTTTTTTTATTTGGGCTTTCTTCTTCCACTGACAGTTAGAAATAGATTACTTTATTGTCAAGAGATCAAGAAAAAATCCTTTGATTGCCTTTAAGTTAATTTGTCTTTATTGCAGCGCGCAGGAAAGGGCTGACAGGGGCAGAAAAAGTATGAAGTTGATTATGCCCCTGTGTCTTCCTCCCTGCAACGATCCGCCGCACACCCACACTTCCCCTGTGCTCCGGTCTGTGAGCGCTCAGTTCACAGGACAGTCGAGGCAACCAGAGAGGGCACAGACACCTCACTAATCACACCAGCAATTAGTGCAAGCGTCATAAAGCACCGCTGCCTATAAAACAGCTATTGAGTTTAGTGTTATCATCATTACCTATCCTTCCCCAGCTTGCTAATCAGCCCGTGCACTGGGCAGAGACACAGACGTGAAGCAAACAATGAATACCTAATCAGAAACAATAGGATCCTCACTCAACGTCCCTGGTGTTTTGGCTCTTTGCTCCTGTGGAGGCGTAAACATTTGCAAATCAAAGTTATTTAGTTGATTAGGCTGCCCAAACGTAATGAACAGATACAGCAAAGAGTCTCAGAGAAGTGTAATAAAAGCTCCGTGTTTTTTCAGCGTCCTTATCGTGCTGCCAACGGAGAGCTTTGGCACTTCTGTATTCATATTTTCCACTTGCATATCATTGGAATGAAGCAATGACAACTTATGACATATTTCTTCACGTTAGTCATGGCAAAGCTTCTTCTTGCTCATCATGAAGACAAAGAAAGTTATTACTTGTTAGCGCTTTCAAAGTTCACCCAAAAGTTGGGATGTAAATATATATTTATTTTAATTCCAGCCAATTAATATCGGCCTTCAAATGTTTTCTAGTATCTGTCTCACTCAGTTCCACATAGACACAAGAGAGGCTAAGTGGCCACTAAGAGCTTCATTAGTTTAATTATTTGTCAATGTTTTCAGTGTAAGTCAGTGTGACCTCTCCGTGCACACTCAAAACTACAGAACAAATGGCAAAGAAGAAGTTTTTGGAGCTGTTTGTTGTTGGTATGCAGGGAAAATGTCACTGAATGAATGTGTAATGTGAATACAGATGTACTATTTACTTGAGTAATTACGATAGATAACGTTGGCAGTGTTATGCAGACCAGTGCAAACTAGCAAACACTCAAACAACATTCCTCAGTTGTAGAGACAGAGGATTTCCAACCATGGAAAATAATTTGCTTTTCACCAAATTCCACAATACATCAATAAAAGATACTTTTATATCTCTATTTCAAGCAAGAAACAGCACATTCATTCTCTTACATATGAAAAGTTAAACTCTAACTGTGCGTATATAGGACACACAGTTTCTCAATTCAGTATAGTCATTGGTTTTACTGCTACACTCTACTTGGTCTGGTGCGACCAGTGTCGTATTGTGGCCAATATCAGCTAATTAACAAACAGAAACAATGACAAACTCCAGTGTCGCTGCCCTGACATGACAGAAATGTTACCATTATCTCACAGTTACCAAATGTGGCCACAGTGACCATGGTCAGGTTTCACAAAGTTGCTTTGAAGCTATTACTTAATTTGCTAATTTATTATTGCACGTATACACCAAACATATCATATATCGATTTAGAATGCTAATGTCAAATTAATATTAATTTAATTAAATCAAATGAATTAATATTTTGTCGCTAGAAATGTTGCTGGAAGTCTTTTTTGTGCTGACCTCCAGCGGCTGAACATCTCACTTTGCTGCAGTGATGTAGAAGTGAACCCCCAGGTGTGTCAGTGCCCCATGACATCACTGGTGGGTGTGGTTACTACGCAACACAGAGAGTGTCAGGCCACATCCGAGCCCAAGGCTGTGTGACTGATAACAGCTTCCTCGTCACATGAGTCTGACTAGTATGTTCTGTTGGTGCAATATCTTAATTATGGACTCCGCAGAGAGTCATTTGTTATGGAGATGACATTACAAATATGTTATTTACAATGACATTTTCAACAAGTGGACACCAACTCAATCAGTATTTCTGAATAGATTATTAGTTTTTTATCCAAACTCCACAATAGGCAGGTACAATAATGTATTATGTAGATGACAGGTACTCCATCCATTTTTAATCACATTTATTTGCTTAATTAGTATTAATATTTCTCTTGTGTCTTTGCAAGATGTTTATTTGTTTCACTCACTTTTTTTTATTTGAACTTATTAGCTCATCATTTTTGTGAAGTTCATCACTGAAGTTTGGAGGCATCTTGTGAACTTGTGAAGTGTGAGAACTACTGTCTGCCACTGTCATATGAAGTTCTCTCTAATCTGTGGAGCCTGTAATTGTAGCTTGACTCTTCCTCATATGGACCCAAACAGAACACTCTTCTAATGATAACAATAAATTAACTTTCTCTGCTCCACTGAAGCCTATAAATAATTAATTGGTTTGTTGAAGAGGGGATGGTTTTGCATGACCAATTCACTTCCTGCTCCAGACAGTGTGTGATCGGATGCTGCTGCCTCAGCGTTCCTCTCATTCTGCTCAATTAAAACGGCAAATTGGCAAAATATGAGCTTTGTTTGGGCATTTTAACAACACGTTTTCACACTGATATGAGCCAGGATGTTTTGTATCATTTGACCGGTCACACCGCTGGAGAAGCAGGAAGTCCTGGGGCTGTGCAGGAATATGCTTAAATAAAAGTTAGAAATGCAAATACAAATTTAAAAAATAAGCAAGCAAAGTAGTGGGAATTTCAAGTTGCTTTTCCCAATTGTGGAGATACCCGTACTATAGTAATAGAAATATTCAGTTTGAAGTGGGAAAACACGCAGGCGGCCCTCATTGTGGTGGAACCTCACTTTTTACCTTTAAAACACAACGATACTGCAAAGAAAGGATTTTACTTGTTAACTGCTTTTGTCTATGAATATAAGATTATATAGAGAACATGTTACATGTTTAAAAAATGGTTTCAGAAATGCCATTGAAATAAAGCTTATAATGCAAAACTCACTTTGTATAATTCCTGGAGAAAACTTCCACTTTCACATTTTCATATGCTCAATCTTTTAATGCAAATTACGTATTCTTTCTGGTTATAGTGCAAGGATACGTGGTTATATATTACAAGTTTGTTGATTTACAATTAGAGAATAGTTATGTCAGCTACACTTTCACACCAGCCTTGAGAGGTTAGAGATCAGATAAACGTTTTCTCCCCCAAGCTGTCGAAACCAATTTCAAACTAGATTTGTAAGAAGGAGAAAATTCTGCATTTACGTGGATGAATTTCATCTGCCAGGCACCAGGTCATCCGAGGTGGCGACTGCTGACTGTAATCAACCCAAATATCTCCCTCTGTCAGTGAATGCTTTCAGTTTGATTCTGCAACCATAGTGTAGGCAGTAGTGAGACCACAGCACCTAAGTCAGCCTGTGGATTTGTGCATAAAGTCGCTCAAAGTTCTATTTTTGTGATAGTGCAGTGGTGGGCTTTGTGCTGGCATTTTGACCAGATGCTTATAGCTTTATTTTCTTGATGGCAGTCATTTTGTATTTTGGTAACTCAGTGTGATGGTGAATGCCCCACCGGGGAGCCAAAGGTGCAATATAGTGTGTGTCAGTAATAATCAAGCAGTGCTAGATAATTTTGGGTGTCAGGCCCTGGAATGTGTGCTCACAGAGAGACTCGGAGTTTCATGGCAGCAGGAAGCAGTCATTTGTTGTTATTCTCACGGCAAACTTCCAAATAAAGGACGTTTATTATTCTCATTACATTGTCACAGCACGGTTGCTCAGAGCAGACTGCCTTTAAAGGGAAAGACATGATCTGATTCATCATGTCTCATTTCAGAGGCTACATGGGCTGTTGAACGTATTCCTCCTAATCGCACCGTGTTTCTAACACTGTATCACTGTGGCCACCAGGTGACAAAAAGTCACTTACGACATCCTGTGTGTCTACACCAACACAGAAATAGAGCCCTGGGCGAACCACGCCATGGAATGTTTCACCTCTGTGCAGGACGGCTCTGATCAACAAACAGTGTTAAGAATAGCTCATGCACATCCTTTCATGAACTGGGTACAGGCTGAGTCATAATTGTGTGACATCAACTGGCAGCAGGGTTGCTAAACAGACATTTTTGTGTGAAATATTTACATGTTGTAGTTGTTGTTACATGCAGGTTACATACTTCAAATTGACATGCGTGCACAGAACACGATTACTGGAGGTGGGAATTACTAATCATTTTGTTGATTTAAGTATATTTAAGTCCAGTTTAAAGAATTGTATCCACTGACTATGTAGTTTGGGCATTTCTTTCAAACTCTATCTTTTGCATCACTGTTTCAAAAAACGTTTAGAAGATACACTGCCGAGCAAATGCATCAGCATTCATAACGTCATGATGCTGTTCAGTCCAGTAGTACGCTCACTTAGTTGCCGGTTTAACCTGTTATGTTTAGGTCAATAGAGAACTAGCTCCCAATGCTTCCCATAGGAAAGCTAATTAAAGTAGGAAGGTTAAACAGACGTGCAGAAGCCAAACAAACCACTTAGTCTTCACGCCCGAAGCCTTTTCTCTTCTAAATCTGTAGCACTGATCACAAATCTTATCCATGTACAGCTTGTCCTAATTTTACAACAACAGATTTGAACTTTCAGTGCACCCTCGCCCTGTTCTGACATAGTACATACACAATAATGGAGGACAAAACATGTTTTTCTCCATGAGGGGAGAGGGCATCAAGGTTGAGGAGTAATTGATTAGTGTAGAAAACTTATGTGCGGTTAAATTTCCCTCCTTCGATAAAGAGCAGTGAAATCCACAGAAAAGCAGGCCTATGAGAGCACTGTTAGCATATAGAGTTAGCACATCACCACACATTCTTTGGTCTCAGTTTTGCTGCCTGTCGGTAAGTTTTTAACCAAGTAATCACATCTGCTCTGATAAGATTACTCAGTCACCAGTGAGATTTGTTCAGTGACAATGATGATTCAGTACAGTCTGTTCAGTTTAAACAGTCTGCGTTGAAGATTTGTTTGTACATGTACTGCACTAAACACTGTTTGCAATATGACCTCCTTTTCCTGGTACTGTAAAGTAAAACCAAGCCATGCCTTTTAGAGGGTACAACAGCCCCGAGGCTACAAGATAAGCCTGAACCACCCCAATGATTGTTCAGTCGAGTGTCCCTGTAAATAAATTATGGCGCAAACTGAAATGGGAACCCTGGACGGACGGGTGCCTGTGCCTCCGCAGGGTCTGTGTCAATTAATGCTACCTGACAAGCGGACACGGCCCAACACCGGGCCTTCCTGAAACCTTCCGCCATTCACTTTCATCAATAATAGAGTAAGATCTGTCTCCTGAGTAAGCCAGCTACCTGGTTCAGCCCAATCCTAAGCCCCCACCTCCAATATCCTTTTCTCTTGTTAAGGTCCCTTCTTTGTCCTCTTCTTCCATCTCACAAGTTCACAGAGTCAACTCATTTATTCTCTTTACACTGCAATTCCAGAAAAATAGATTGCAGCTTGCAGGAGTCAGGGGGATAATAGCCTGCTAGTGAGTTCCTTTTTTTAGTCATGCAAAACACAGGCTCAATAGAATCTATAAACGCTTCCTGTCCTTTTTTTTTCTCACCCCTTAAGTGCTGGTAAGTGCAGGCGCTATGTGGGTGGATGGGAGGCTGGGGAAGTGGATTCAGAGGTAGAAGGTGAGGTGACGATGGTGAAACAGGTGACGGGGGAAAGAGGTGGTGGTGGAATTCAAGTCTAGAAAGTGAACGGATAATATTCATGCAATTATCCTGAATGTGCTTCTCTCCTTTTTGAAAATTTCCCTCCCCCAAATGTGTCCATCACTCCCCAACCCCCTTAATTCCCCTTAATTTCAGTCTATTTTTCAACAGGTCCACATTCCCTCCTCTATCATTACCTCCCTTCTGTCAAGCAATGGCTGTCAATATGATTTATCAGTGATGCTAAGTGATGTAGTTGTCCCACTGTGAAGGCTGATTAGATGACCATCCTGCTGATACAGCCTCGTCAGGGATAACAGTCTGCGGGAATGGCAACAAAACCTTCCCTGTCTCCTTCTTTCTCCTCATCTGTCACTCTGTCTATCTTTCTCTCCCCTCTCTTATTATCATGACCGTTTTTCTTCCCGTAGCTCATTCCCACGTTAAGCATCAAACACAAACCTCTTAAAACTGCTCTAGGCAACATTTGTATGGATAAATGTACTTGCCCTGTCAACATAAATCACAAACAAAAAGCGTCCCCTTCCCTGAGATGTTGTAGATTTGCCCTATTTGCCCCAGAAAAACTGTGGTGTCAGGCACGAGCAGAATCTTCATCTTCTACAGAAAGTGATGAATTGAAACATAAGGCTGAAGCACAAACAGCAGTGAGACACACTCCATCCACAGAAAGTGGAAGTCAGCACTGCTTTTTTTTTTTTTTTTGCCTGTTTGATCGCTTTGCTATCCTTTGGTTCGAGGCATTGCATGCTACCGTTTCACAGATTTCTGCGTGAAATTCAAACCGTTTCTGTACCTTCTCACATGCAGGCTGATTATGTTCTCACTACAAAGGACAGCGGCCCAGTGGCTGAATGGATTTGATCTTTGTAGTCTTCTCTAGCGATGGCAATGTGGGTTGATCCATCCACTGCTCTGGTTCAGGCTAAATTTGCTCAACAACTATTTGATGGATTGTCATGTACCAGATTGGTACATAGGATGTATCCTCTGGAGACCATGAATGCCTAACGCACCCCTAACTTCTCCCCTTGTGCAACCAAGAGAATGACATTTGTCAGTTTTAGTGATTTTTCACAACATGCAATATAATTAGGTAGAGACACTTGTTCTCCTCAGGAGGATTTTAAATAACAATCCACTGACATCTAGTGCTAACATTAGCTTAAAATATTTATTCATACAATACTTTGATATTGACCACAACCATGATGATACAATTATCCTCAGTTGTACTTTGTGCTTAGTGTTACAAGCTAAATATAGACAGTCAACATAGTAATGCCTGCTAAACCTGCTAAAGTTTACAGCATGGTCCACTCTCACAGAGACGCTAGCATGGCTGTAGTCTTGTTTCTTCACTACAGAATCTGCTGTCTGCATGTTGTGCACTAAGTGTATTGTGTACAATGGTCGAGAACAGCAGTACTGAGGGCTTGATGGAAAATAAAAGTGCTAAATGTGGCTCCTGTACTGAAAAACACAATATAATGTGAAACTGAAAGTGAAAAATGTATTAAAGACTGTCATCATGCCAGTAAATCAACCTGTGAACTGAATGCAGGTGGACCATTTATTAACTGGCTCTATAAGACTGGGCTTACTCCATCACTGTGCACCATTATTGCAGCAGCCCTCCCACTTCCCACTCCCCAATCATTCCCATTAAAGTCCCTTAATTGTTTCTCTGACCTCTGTGTGGACTGACCCAATCACATGGCAACTGTATCTTGAAATACACGTCCATACTTGCATTGTTCACCTGACATGGGGGTGGCATTTCTTGGGTGGTTGGAGCGAACAGGCTTCTTGTTCAAGGGGAGGGAGGACAAAAGAAGGGTTTTACACATTTGAGCTCATGAATATCTTGATTTTTCATTGCCATCACATGGAAAGACATGTGGACAACAGATTCTAATTTTCCAGCTCTGCTGGTGGCCAACTACAACTATTTCTCAAGATTTGCTCAATTAAAATCTAATGTTTAATTTTTGTAAAACTATTTTAATGAATTCCAAGGTTTTGTACCTGTCCTTTGCCAAATGCAAATTGCAATTAGCATCCTATAATGAGTTTCAGATTTGTTTTTGTCAAAACAACAGTCCACCACAAATTATGACAAGGGATTGGTCAGAAAACCTCAGGAGTGGTATTAGACGTCACATCAGCAAACACTTTCAGATTGCATTCAATGAATGCTGTCACTGTATAATCCATCACACATCCACGCTGATTTACCTGTCTGCAATCATTTCACTCGGCTTCCGTTTTACAGTCAGAGCCTTTCAAGACCAACTCAGGGACATAGCAGGGAAAACGTCCAAACCTGCGTGATCAAAGCAAATCCCTGAAGTGAAAAATTCCCTGAAGCCTTTTTGACTGGCAGAAAAAAAGTAAGAAAAAGCAGAAATATGTACAGGCTTTTATGGCGAACCAGCAATCGTCTGTCTTTGTAATGCTGAGTGGCAGCTCCCTCAGAGAGGAACAAGGTTTTTAATCAGAATAAATGCAAGAAGACAGACCTGTTGCATGGCTGTGGCATTAACATGGACAGAGAATCAACAGAGACACTCCAGCCATATAGAGGAGATTATAGTACCTGCACACAGACTGGAGGCAAATGGCTGATCAGTCAGAGATAACGAGCAGGCCAGAGGGCAGTGATAAATGATCAAACTGGGAGGTTTCTGGTGTGTTTAGGGGTTGAATGTACATGGATGAAAGCAAAAAAAAAAAAAAAAGAGTAGCCTCCCTTCTCTTTTACTGGATACTGTTGGAGTATCTTTTAACACAATCCTCACATTGTTCCAATAGAGCTGCTATTTTGGCAAATATACAAAGATCTGATTTACACCTCGTAATACAATCTGGCTCTGGATATACTATCCAGATAATTACCAGTATGATGGTATTTGCTGTTATCTGTGGTCTGTCTGTATTGATTAGATCCTATTATAGATGGGCACTGTGCAAGGCTAGTGCAAAGGTGAGGAGGTGACGGCAGAAATAAACAAGGGATATTCAGAACATGAAATATTGTATGGGTATATACGTATACTAAACACTAAACATGTTCTTTGCTGTGGAAGGGGTAGTTTGTTAACCAGAATTTTCTTCTTTTTTTGAGTGGAAGAAAATGATCCTTTCTTAGATGTGACTATGAAGTCATTACAGTGAACAAGTAGAGAAACCAGGCCACTCTCTAAACCCATTCTTTCACATGCGTGGAGTGTCCAGATAAGGATGTGTGATTAGCACTCAGTGACCAGATAAAACAAACCTGCGTTCAGTGTGTCCCATACGCAGACATCAGCGTTAATGAGTGGGCGCTACGTCCCGAAGATGCTCCATTGAATTTCATCCAAAGGTGTGCAGTAGCAGTGAATTCAGGGGATTGTGGTGACCGGGTCAAATTGGTTGTGTCCAACAACTATATTGCGATGTTATCTCTCTTCCTACGACCAGAGCCACCCAACATCTATTATGTTTGTCGAACAAGGGCAGCCACCAACAAACAGTGCAGTGATGCTCACCTTCCTGACACATACGATCAAGTGTTAATCTATTAGATCTGGATTTGAACCCAGTTACAGTAGTACTCGTAATAGTAATGTGTGGAAATGACACACATCTTTGCATGCATCTGTTAATGTGGCAACACATTAGTTAAATGTGAAGGAGGGCTCATGTTTTTTGCAGGGATTGGGTTTCTCTTTCTTTTTTTTTTTATCTTTTTGGTCACTGAATATATGAATCTGAAACAGGACTAAGAGTCTGCAGCCATGTTAGCGGATCTGTGAGGCCACACTTTGGCACGGCAGTTCTTAGAGCTAAATGCTAGCAGCACGCTAACTTGTGAGTTGTGCATGGGTCCTAAGTATGCCATTTGTTGAGAAACCTGTTAGAATTGACAGGGGAGGAAATTATCTCACAATGCAAATCTTGTCTTGCAGCTTAGTACCTCCATTACTTTTCTTTTGTACAGCTGAGAGCAACACCATCAGTGCACTCAGTTATCCCTATTTCTGCATTTCACACAGTGGGCTTTACGCCGCTCCCTGGGGTTCGGCCATTTGGAACAATTATAAACACTTTTGCCTTTACTCATGGTTGATCAACACTTCATTTCAAGCCTCCCCTGACCTCAAAAATAGTAAAAATGTGTGATGAAGTAGCAAAGCAAAACTGAAAAGAAATACCAAAGCAACAAAATTAAATACCAGCTTTAGAGGAAAAGGTTAATAAGAACACTTTCAGCTTTCACTGCAAAACCACCTGCGCAGCCATCCTGCCATCCACATAAGTTTCTCAGTTCACTGTCTGCAGGGATTTTACTGCTGGCCTTGCTCCATGCTTGTTTTCAGTTTGTCACCACACATTTCGAGAATGCACATGTTTGCAACATTCAAGATGGTCCAATTTTCCAAATCCTGTTTACAAATCCAAATGAAACTTGTAATCAGTAATTTCCCAATTCTTATCTCACGGCTAGGTGGGAGCTTCTCTTGGAATGTAAGACAAGGTTTCTGGAGAGGACGGCCTGTAAATATGAGATATGTTGAGATTCTTTAAATCCTGTAGTCTGATCCCAGCTTAAGAAGCAACTCCTCATCCAGCTCTGCTCTGCTCCAAGATGCCTTCATGCAGTATATTGCTCTATTTTTATAACTGCCCAATTTTCCTGGACAGTGCTGTCACATCACTGTCCAATGTTTTTGTGAGTTTCTTGTCTGCTCCAGGGATGATAATCGCCTATTCTATGATATATGACCAGGAGCAGGAGATACGGTAAGTATGTTATTACCCAAGATGACGTTTCTACCTGTAGTGATGACATTGGTACCTATGGTGATGACATTTCTCTCTGCAGTGATAATATTTGCACCCACAGTGATAACTATTCTACCCACAGTGAGGATGTTTCCAGCCATGATGATGACATTTGATGATGATGACGATTTACGATGCTCCTCTGAACTGAGGAAAGACTTATTTCTATGTTTTCATATGTTTTTGTTCTTTATATTCTCTACACTCCTCTACGGACAGGGCATTTGGCTCCTTCCAGCTGGAGAGCAAGTGATCATTCTAGCGTGGTACAGTACAGCGTGTAGTTCGGAGTGTGAGGTGGGAATCAGTGACGTCCAACGATTAAAACAGTATGACTTTGTTGAACTGAATACATGAGCTACTGAGAGCTTCAGAGGTGACATTAGAATTAGCCTTTAATGTCAGTGTGTGCCATCTTAGTGGTGTGTCACTGTCCGTCTGTCCATCCAACACTTTGGTGCGGACTGACGTATCTCAACAACCAAAGGATGGAATGTCATAAAATGTGGTACAGACATTCATGTCCCCCTCAGGATGAATTTAATTAACTGGTAACTTTTCTTCTAGTGCCTTCATCTGGTCCAGCTTTTAATGTGTCCAGTGCTTTGCTTTATGACAAAATAACTGTAAAATGAATACTATCGTCATCATCAGCCTCAGATATAAAGTGAATCTTCTAACTCTAACTAAAAGTTTTTGTTCCGGTGTTAAAGTTAACCTTTGAATGGAGTCACTGCCTCTGAAGATTCATTTCGTGTTCAAGCTTATTGCCAACATAAAGACTATTAACAGAAAGTGATGATGTCAATTACCAGACAGAGAGAAGACTGCCGCTACAGGATCCATACTAAAAATGTATGTGCGCTCAGAAGCCCAAAATTGCATGTGCCAAAAAAAGAAATCAGATTTATAAGACTATACACACATCTGCAAGTAGTATCAGAAGATATTAAAAACTACTGATGCTCTGTCCTGCAGTTCTTTAATGCTATTTAAGGTTATCTTCTACAACCGATAACAATAACTCCATCAGGTAGCCATCAGTAGTAACGTGGTTGAGGTGAAGAGGACTAAGTATATTCACGATTAATATCGGGGAAAAGCAAGTCAGACTTTCCTGGATACTACCATCTGCCACATGTTGGCATCATGCTGCATTTCAAGAGCCGTGGCGCTCCGCAACTGATGACTGATCAGTGTGAGTGAGTAGCGGTGTCTGTCCCTCTCCTCTGTGCTCCCCCGTGCTGGGCTAGGGGCTCGGGTGAGCCAGAGCTGCTGAAAACACTGAGCAGAAAGAGATTTGAAATTTGATTTGTTCATTATGTTTTACAATTACAAGGTGCTTGTAGAATAGTTATGGGCCACTAGTACGAGCTCAAATAACACTGCTGACTTGAATGGATATTTAAGTAACGTGTGATATGAAATTAAACCAAATGTGTGAGAGGCATCATTATTTGTATAGTGATCATTATACAGCGACAATCTACATTTCTACAGTCTGGCTTCAGTTCACTACCTCACCATCTGCGTCACCAATTTTCCATCTCAAACCTTTGCAGGCATGAGTCATTTTCCCGTCGAGTTTCAACTTTTGCATGGGAGGTGATATACACCTGTGTCAGTCCCCGTTCTGTGTATATGCACTAGTTATAAATGAGACTTTTTCTTATTCAAGCACAGACTGAATACTGTTACGAGTAACCTCCCACGTGAATTTGCTCCTCATGTCTAACACTCCATACTGCACTGAGTTATTGACCAAATGATGCGGCTGAATGGGGCTTAAAAGCAAAAGACAGCACAATCCAATGCTAAGTGCAAAATCAACCTCTAACAAACTGCACGCAGCTTATAATGAGATAGAACACCCACAAACTGGAGGAAGCCAAGAGGGAGAAAGGAAAGAAAAAAATCTTCAAATCAATTTCTGTTCCTGAAAATAGAACACCCAGTGTAGCAATTACCAGTGCAATTTTCCTGGGATACTCCACTTCCTCAACAATAATAAACAATGACGATGCATCAACTTGTAATCCACTTAGTGTGCTTAATGAAATGCTATATATTGTTTATACCCGTGTAAGACAAAGAAGAAGAAAAAAGCTTTCCCTCTAGCTCACACTTCCTTTCCTACATACCGCCCTCTTCGGTTATATTTGTTATAAATATTATGAGGACACAATGCAGAGATGGGTGCAAGTCTTATTTTAGCAATCTGAGTCCTGCATGCTTTGCCACTGGTTGGTTGAAATGAGGTTAATGAATGGGAATCTTTTATTTCTTACTATAAGGAGCATTGGATTCAAACCATCAGCTAAAGCTTTGGAAAGGAAACGAGACTAAAGTAACACAAAATCGCTGCATGCTTTTAATGGATCATATTTGTTCTCTTATAATCACAGGCAAAGGGGCTGGTGGTTAGTATGCTACCCTCAGTGTGAATCTGTAATTCTAATTTATTCTGGAGAATTCTCCTACGGCCTGAGTGTTCAAATTAGTGTGTGGTTTAGAGGCTGTGTGTGTGTGTGTGTGTGTGTGTGTGTGTGTGTGTGTGTGCGCGTGTGATGAAGTGTTTTTTCTTCAGATTTCCTGGCCTTTCCCCTGGATTAGACTTTTCTATACCACGAAGCTCTTCTTCATGTCATCACCAATAAGAGAATACTTTCACTACTGCACCAAATGCAGATCCATTAATCCGTGTTGAAAGCTAATAGCCACACACTGAGTGCTGAATGAACTGGATCAACCTCTGACCTTGAAAAAGTAAAAAAGCATCACAATGTATCCTACCTCTTTCAAAGGCAACTACAGCAGGCCTATTCATCTACCCCTGTTAATTAAAATTCATAAGAACAGACGTGCCATCAAGGTCGAGAAGAAACATTTGCAAATGCGAATGGTAAGTGAGCCACCTCCCCCCACCTACTCCACACATCGCTCCATTTATAAACCGCAAATTTCCCAGTCTGCCACCAGGATGTTTAGAGGACAGAGACCGCACCCTCCTCGGCTCACTTGTCTGTCACAGTGTCCGCTCAGGTATGTGCATGTCGTACAATATGCGACGCCCTGAGGGTCCCTGTGCCACCATCCGCTAAATTAAACCTCTCCTCCCCATCCTCTGCTCGCTGTGAGGGGCCTCCTTCCAGGCGGCTCCCATCCTCACTGCAGCCACTGCCTGCGTGAGCGCCAGTCAGCCAGCCAGCCATGGGAGCGTAAGAAAACCTCCACTCCCCAAAGCCCAGTGCAATTGCCCCGTTATTGTCCACTCATCCACTGCTCAGAGGGTGGAGGAGGGTGGGGGGTCGAAAGAGCTGTGAGCACTCTGCATCCAAGATATCGTAATTTGACAGTGAGCTTCATATTAAATTCTGCTGTTACCGGTGGGTGGACTGAGAGGTTCAGAGGTTCTGGAAACGGAGAACTATTTCCACTTTATGGCCACTTTTAAATAAAAACTGATTATTGGAAGAGCAGTCTGCTGAATGATGTTCATTTAGTTCTGTATTTAACAAGGAGGAATCTCCTGTGGACCCTCATTTTATTGTTTGTACCTAAATGTGTGAACAAAAGCTCAAACAGACTGGACTTTTTTTGCACATAAAATACAGTCTTAATCTAATATTGGTACCAAAAAAGCTGATGTTTTTACTTTTAAGTGTAAAGATGAGGATATGTCCAGAAATTCATGCTGGCAAAACCATAGAATCTTACATTTTAGTGTCTAAAATACAAATTATTACTAATTAAATTGTAACGTAAAATTTTGACAAAAGTAATAAGCCTTCACTTAACTTTACTCCGACTCACAAATGTAAGAATAAAAGCTTTTCATTGAATTTCTTGTAACTTAAACATGGCGTTAAATTCAAGAATACTCCAGAGGTTTGTTACGCTCACGCCCTCTGAAACATGTTTCG
Source organism: Pempheris klunzingeri (assembly GCF_042242105.1). Classification (NCBI taxonomy): domain Eukaryota; kingdom Metazoa; phylum Chordata; class Actinopteri; order Acropomatiformes; family Pempheridae; genus Pempheris; species Pempheris klunzingeri. The sequence continues at coordinate 26,279,972 of NC_092023.1, forward strand.
AGGTGATTGAACAAAATATAGTACGTTTGCTGAAGCTATATGTGTGATACAGAATAGAGTTAAATACGGAATCAACCAATTAATTTGAACATTTTAATATGATGTTAATGTTTTTCACATTTATTTTTATCAGAGTTGCAAACAAAAATACCAAGAGTGAAGTTGTCTTTCATTTTGTTCGTATTCACTTTCATGCATCTTCACTTTGTGCACTTGTTATTGGGGTGCTAAATTCTCCTTATTAGATGATATCCAATGTACCCAGACAGTCCAGCAGCAGAATACCTTTCCTGCTTCAGTATGGATTGTTATTCAATCACTTCCATTTTCATTGTGACCAGGCATATTGAAGTTTTTACAAAATGTATTTTTAAAGAATAAACAATGCAGGGGGTGTAGGATCCTTATGTCTGCTGTGAGCCCATATGCTGCCTTTTAGTGATGCTCCCGTCACTGCCCGATTGGCATTGCTGCCTCGTGTCATCACATTCCTTTTATTTCTGTATTGATCACCACATATTCTTAGTAAAGCATCTTTCCACAGTCAAAAACAGATATCACACCCAAAAGGCCAGAGTGCTAGAGATCCCAGCCTATGTCAGTCTGTTCTGTATTGAGCAGCAACATCTCTTTGACTCTGTTTTTAAGATAATTGGGAAATTATTTTGTAATGTGGTTCGTCCAAGTGGTGTTGAGCTACGTGTTGCCGTAGGCAGTGACAGCTCCTACACACTGGTCACCTGATAAATATATCTTATTGCTCCCACTCAGCAAGTGCAGTTCTTATACGTTTGATAAACACAGGGCCTGGTTTCTTTGATATATGAATTCATCCATCCATCTATATATCTATCTATATGGTAATACTGTTGAACAATTCAGTGTTGGGAATGGGAAGAAAAAGAAAATGAAATCTTCCTGTTATAAATCGAATCTGGAGTAGATAAAGATGTCTGTTAAAGTTTGTGGTTCATAACTGATACTACACAGGCAAAATGCTGTATTTTGCATTTGGTGACTTGAACGCCACATCAGAGGGTGGCGTAGAGCTAGAGGGGCGTCAGGTAGACAGAATATGAATGCTCCTCTCATATCAGTAACCGTGCCTCAGGACCAAAGCCAGGACATCTATGCTCACAGCCTTTTGACCAGAACCTCATTAATCACCCTCCTACACATGACATAGAGTAATTACCCTCTGAGAGAGACACATAGTGATACACACACTCACAGCCTCAGTATATAACATGTTTTATGCACACAGTATGTAAAAGTATGCATAAACAGGGCGAACAAACGACGATGAATTGCATTAACATGAACACGTCTTTAACATGTGTACTTTAGTTTGTAGCATGGGAGCACCTGAGCCACACCTCTGTGTATTCACACACACACACACACACACACAGTGAATTTCAAGGGTAGATCCTGCCACACATAGAGGGTTGTGTTTTTTCGAGGTGTTGGGCAGGTCATGGATCCCTCCTGCCCAGGGAGGGAGTCAGTCTGTCTAGGCATGATGAAATCCTCTACCTGCCCTCATTCATCAAGCCCACTACACATATTAATTATCACAAACCTTCAGACTTACAGCAGAGGACACACACACACCCACACACACACACAGACCCACGTCGACCCACTGCCTCAGATCTACACTTCAGTTAAATTTCAACTGCGGTGGCCAGATACTGATGCTGGTTGTAAGTGCCTGTGGCAATACAAGTCAGCAGAGTATTTTCAGAGGACGCCTAGATGTCAGTTATTGCTAGCAGGGTGTCCCAACCCAAACCTCACAGTGGAGGTGCAGTCATATTGATCACACCGGGGTGCAAAAGGTTTCCTGGTTGCAATTTGGTGTTTAGTACATTTCAGTTCACTGTGACCAACTGCAAGCAAACCCAGCTGACTTAGTGGCTTCTTTTCACACCTGGAAGTTTTCCAAGGAAACCAAAGGGACCAGGATCTGAATTTGGCTTCTGGGCCACAGAATCAGGGTCAGTACCTTCAGATTACCCAGAAACTATGAGTGCAGGGGTCATTTTCACATGAGACACTTGTAGGAAATGCACAAGTGTGAATAACAAAATAAATGATGGCTGTATTGAGTTTACCTGCTTCAGTTTAAGGGTCCCAGTTCAAATGCAACTCCACTTGGCCTGCTTAGCTTCCCGACCTACAACCTTAGCGTTGATTTTGGCCACAGCAGGCAGCTGTTTTCAGAGAAAAATCTCTATAAACTCAATGTACACCACCTGTTCAGCACCACAGCAGCAGATAGACAGAGTTAGAGACTGACTGGTGCACATAGTGTATTTAGCACTAGCATTAACATTAAAGAGCCAGATATTTCCCTCAGGAGTTGGTAGAGACCAAAAACGGAGCTAAAAGAGCGTGAATATTGGATTTATAAATTAAATTAAGCTAAGTAAAAAAAAAAAAAAAAAGTGCATTCAATATCAAAGCAGAGATAAATAACCACAACACACTCAGTTGTTGCCACGTTAGAGACCAGCATTCTGGTGTTTCCAGTCACTGTTCTCTATGTATGACAATTAAAAGAAAATAAACTACAACCAGCAAAATGACAAATCTGTTGTTGTCATTGTGTGTAAAGACTGTCTCTCTGACAAATGGCCTCATCTTAATCTTAATGGTTCTTCCAATACAGTGAAAACACAAAATGGACTTTCATTTCCTGATCTAGTTCCTTCTGCGGGCCTTATTTGCTTGGACTGCCTGAGAAAAAAGGGGGGCTAAAGGCTCGGACAAACTGTCACCCTGATAGTTTTGGGGATTTAGCAGCGGGACGAAGGGCAGAGGGGAAAATGGTGGAGGCGAAATAAACTAAGCTTGGAATAGCTGTGTTTTCTTTCCAGGAGGTGGGAGCTGTGCTGCTCAGCCCATAATCTGAGCACAGGTTATAGTCTATTCATTTTGTTATTGCAAGGCTTTATAAACAAGAGGAACTCCAGCTGTCAACACCCATCTCCTGATACCCATAAAGCCTTGCATGCCCTGTAATTGGCTCGGATTATGTTCCCACTGTGGACCAGAATCCGCACTTTGAGCCGTTTCACTGCTGTTCCTTTGGTAACACCTGCATTTAAATGACATCATTTTCACCCGTGCAAGAGTACTGAATTACGGTAAATGTTTTAAACCGGAGACATATTTGGTGCTCCTGGACCCGAAGTCATTGTGTCCCTGTTTGGCAGTTGTCCTGCCCCCACACACAGCGACTCGAGGATTCCCCTTGAGTCTGTTCTTAATTGGGAAGAGATCATTAGCTTGAGTATGGCCCTCTAATCTTTTTTTAAGCATTTTATAATAAGACGGAGACCAGCTTGTATCCGTCGAGAGCCTCTCTGAAGCCCACAAGATTAAAGTCCTCTAAATGACCGTCTTTGGTCCTTAGCTGGGCTTCTCCCCTTTAATCAGACCTCGGTCCTCATCGCTCCCCTGTTTCTCTGACACCAGTCGCATGAGCAGCGGCGGATCTCTCCAAAACCACTGGCCAATTAGATGGGACACAAAAAAGATGAAAGCGCCATTATCGTGCTGTCCTCAGCCATACGTCCAACCAATTAACAGCTCTGAGCGTGGGCAGGGAGGGGGACGCTCCTCCTCTCCTGCCCACGGCGAGGCGAGAGCGTACAGAGGGACCAGTCAGCGTTGTGTGCAGGCAGTGACAGGACAGACACTGGGACACTTAATTGATCTTCATTACGTTAATTACGGCTGTGATGTGGAGCGGAGAATGAAAAACGAGTCACACTGTTATGTGATTCTGTCTGAATGTACCCCGTTAAGCTTTCTGCTAACCTTGAAACTAGCCTGGGAAGTGACTGCTTAAGTGAGCGAGTGTGTGCGTATAAATAGTTTGGCCTGTTTCACTGCACTTTAAAATCTCTGACAGGCTGGTGGTTATCTGGTGTAAATCTCCTGTTGTCGTCTTATTTCTTTACCCCTCTCACATTGTATAATCTACTTTTCTTCAAAGAGCTCAACGTACCTTCTTGCCTCATCAAACTCCACTGAACACATGCGAGGTTTCTGTTAGGATGAGCGTGTGCTTGTGTGTGATTTCCCCCTGTCCACTCCAGTGCACGGATGGCTGCACTGTCAGCAAGCCTGGCTCTGCCCTTGCATTTGAATAAACACCATCTGAGTTGGCTGGTTGTGTATAATATCTGTCAGGAAGCTGCCACCCAGTGATCCCACCGACTCTGACCTCTGTCCCCGGGGAGCAGCTGACGGGACACTGCGGTGACAGGGTGTCTCCCCTGTCGATCCGCGCCTTACACCCTTGTCCCACTCCGCTCGCAGCTCAAACGGCTCGCCGCTCTGCCCTATGCATTGGAAATGAGCTGGAGCTGCTTTAGAGGATGCGATGAATAGTCGCATGGATAGGATAAACACGGGCTTCGGAAATGCCTGTCACAAAGATTGATGGTTCCCTGGAATTCTTGCTGTCGTCTTGTCAGTACTATAAACTTTTCCCTGCTGAATAATTGAGTCCTTCAGCTGAAGAGTCCTGTCAGTCTTTTTTTTAAGTTTAGACTCATGCACTTGTGCTTTAGGAGCGAATCTCACTGTCTGATAGCTGTAAATCAGAGAGGATAAAAGAAAGCCGTGGGAGTGCAATTCCAGCTGATGTATGACATGCAAATGATTTGAGTTAAATACAAAGACTGCAAGTGGCTTCATTAATGAACACATTTCAACAAAGTTTCGTTTGTTTCAGTGATCCTACCCAATGCTATTTGTGTTACATGATAAACACCCACACTTCCTGCCGTCTGCATGGTAAAAGTAAAAATGGCGACATGCGTCGTCTCTGCCTCCCTTTTCACTGCACCTGTTGTCAAAACCAATTTTCACATGTACGAGACAACTTCTCTGCTTGGCTAAAAATATTTCACGTGTCAAGACTGAAGGTTTGACTATACTTGGTAACAGCTTACCAAGCATGACATCTTAGTACAATTACCACCAGTGCAACAGCCTTTGAACTTCTGGATGAAATCACAGCTGTCCACTGTTTTATCCCTCCTGACGCCTTTTACAACAAATGCAAGGCGTTCCTAAACAAAGCATAATTAGATCTTGTATTGTGGGCAAGCAAAGAGTCAGTTGGTTATCGAATTACATGAGCTATGCTGCAAATAGATTTCAGTGTGCTTTAACACCTCTGTGTAAGGTAAGATGTGGTTTATTTAATTTGGAAAGGTGTAAATGAGCCATGAACTCCCCGGTGTAATCACCTTAAAAAAACCCATGCTTTAATATATTGAAACATTAAGATGCGTTTGGTTCACCCAGCTTGCTGTGATGTAGTCGTGTACACGGTGCATTTATTTGTGAGTGTGTGTGATGGAGCTTCGTGCTGCGCTCAGCCCAGAAGACCCTGCCCCTGCACCTCCCACTAAGCACTGTGCTAAAATTAACTCTCTGCGTGGAAACACACATTGCACCGAATAATTTAAGATGATTTGTTACAGTTTTCTTATGATGCGGTTCTCTAATATGTCAGCCCTTATCTTTCCAAAAACCTTTGAATTCACTTTCCAGATGAGGGGAGATATTGGAGTAAATCCTGCCTCCGTCAGCTTGCCTTTGCACTCACTGCTGGTAGAATTTCTCTCTCTTTCAGAGACACGGTGCTTCTTTTCCCAGTTATATAAACCACTGACCGCTCAGAGCTCGGTGGGCAGGATTATGAATGGGATGTCAGGGACACCCCGGAGGTGCCGCTGCAACCTGCAAGGCAACAGTCAAGTGGCCGACGGGGGTAGCTGAGCTGATGGCACTGTTAACATGCTCACTTTGCGAGCTATAATTACAATTCCACTCATATGGACTGGCTGTGAGTTTAACAATGTTGTTTTTGGCTTTTTGATGTTAAATTTCAGCAACAAAATCGTTATTTGAAAATCAAAGGTTTTTGTTTTGTCACTACAAGAGCTGTTTCCTCATCGATGTTTCTGATGACTCAATAAGAAATCGGCTGATGCAAGCACAATGTCAGACTGAGAGAGTGAATTGAAATGAAATGGCAATTTAGTATGATTTTAATGTTCAAAGCATAATGTATTTAGTCTCCTATTACCACAGGGCTGCTCAACAGCACAATGTGACCAAACAGCAAAACACTGTATATCCTTCCTCGGCGAGCCCAACACTTTAAGATGTTCTGTGACAAGGATTTTGTGTAGCAATGCACACAGTATCACAAATACAATACACAGCTGCCTATAAGAGCTGAAACCTGAAAAAAAAAAGGTAGAAAAAGAAAAGAAAATGTCGTCCCCACAAACTGAGATGCCTCTGATTTGCCCTGATTGTAGTTGAGACACACAGACAGGAGAGCTTCTCACGCTCAAAGGAAGTGGCAAATGAAAGCCTTCAAAAAAAAAATCATCCCCTTTGACTAAGTTTCCTTTTTGACGATTTCACACAGGCTATAGTGCTTTGTGCTTGCAGTGGGAGCCATAGTAAGTTCCACTTTAGTTGCATTTCTCACCTTAAAATCCACAGTCAAATTCCAAACACATATTCTCAGCAAAAGAATTTAGATAAATACTTTCTTTCACTTTTTTGTCATCTCTTCCTGAACATCTCAGGGTAAGGTTGAGTACTACGCCGCTAAATCTTATTGAATAAATCTTAACTCACTTTTTGCACGTCATTAGTTGATTGACTAGGGAATCAGCTTCAGTTGTTGTGTATCTGATGTGGCACTAAGTACCTTGGTTTTGTCGTACAGGGCGTGGTTGTCCAAGAGCATATGCCGCTCCAATCGAGCAAACCTCCTCAGATCTCTTTCAAACTGCTGTGGAAGAAAAGAATCAATAGTCTGAAACCAAATATCAGTTTTACCTGTCTGTTTTTATGGCACTGAAAGGAAATAGTGATGCCTGAATGCATTTTTTCTTCCTGAAGGATTTAATACCTATTAATCCCATAAGAAAGAAGGTATTTTATATCAGATGTTACTGATATTTTTACACTTGCATATGACTTTATTAAATTTTCATATTTTTCAAGTTTCTTTGAAGGTTCTTTAGTTGACCAATATGTATGTCTCCTTATGACCAGATTTCAAGACTTTGATGTCATTCTTTTGTCCAAACTATATTTATTTCGTGGTGTTGGTGCACATAATAGATGATCATGAAATACAGTAGCTTCTACATTATTTTCCCCACTGACTCTACCTACAGCTACTGCTTACTGTTGTTCAGTTTGTATAATCCTTCATACCCTGGAGCCAGTCCAGCCCAGGAGAGCAAAGGCGAAACGATCCATAGGTGGTGACACCAAGTCCACGCGCACTGCCCTCCAGCCCCTGCTATCCCCCTCGGCAATGTGGAGACCCCCCTCCACTTGGCTGTCCTTCAGCCGCAGGATCAGGAAGCACTTTGCAAAGTGGTCCATGGCCTCAAAGCTGCGGCTGGGCAGCTTCGACAAATCAAAGGTGGAGGCCTGGTAATCACAGTACAGCAGAATACCCTGGTGAGGAGAGAAAAACGTATTTTAGTAGTAAGTATTTTAGCATGGATATTGGCAGAACTTGTTTAATGGGTTTTATAGCTGTGGATAATTGTAATAATAATAATAATAATAATAATAATAGTGTGATTTGTAACACTTAGCAGAGATATGAAAATTTAATTTATTAAAAATCATGCAACTGAAATGATGAAAAGGCCTTTTTGCGTGGGTCTTGGCTACTGACTTTAAGGAGGACAGCCAGTCTATCATTCTCAAGTGAGCACCCAGGGGCCCCGAGAGCAAAAAGCCGGTCACCTTTCATGTGTAGCCCAGAATTCAGAGCAGCCAAAATCGGCCGTATCTGTGGATCAGAGCCTGCACGCTGGTTCATGGAAGGTTAAAAGTACTGAAGTATAACCTGCAAGCAAGGTGCCGATCAGCCTTAAATATATCAAATAACTATTCCTGTCAATTCCACAACTGACACCAAAGAAAGGATGGTGTGTTTGTAGTAATGTGGTCTCTTATTTCTGGTCAAAAGCACTGAGGATTTTACCAGACCTGAGTCATGCCTTGTTATCATTAGTGTAATTAAATTACCTGAAAAGCCTGCGTGGTAAGATCTACGTTACTGACTGGCAGGAACCATTCAGTTTTTTAAATCTGCATCAAGACTCAAATACTGGAATACTGCCCAAGCACAATTTATGGTCTGATGTTTTTTGTTGGAGGATCAGATTCACTTTTGTCCAAGCAAATCAAACGACATCTTTCCTGTCACAGAAAAGCTGCAGAGAGTTTAATGACATTCAGTGCTGCACATCTGCCAAAGAGTGAGGTAAGTTTCATTAATATATGTGAGTAAAAGGTTTGACTGGAAGAACTGGCTGAATATTGTCCATGTAGAAATGAGTCTGGCAGACGAGGACGACTATTTCTCCCACTGTCTGACCTAGAATTTAGCCTTTAAAGAAACCAGCCCTTTATTTGAAGCCTAGTAAAAAATCATTTGTAGCCGATTGCTGCAATTTAATGCCACGGCCCTATCGCAGAGCACCCCCCTGTTACTGGATTCTTCATCCGATCATTTAAAATCCCAACGCACACGAGTTTCAGTGACTCTTACAAAATGTTATTGCTTTCCATGAGCACTGCAACTTTCTTGAAAACCAGATTCTTCATGATGTTAGACATGAAAGGAGGCTAAGATATCGGAGTCAAGGTTAAGTTTCTCTAAACAAGGTTGGATATTTGCCACCTTGAATGAGAGGATTTTTCTTCGGATGATGTCTAGTTGATGGATTTCTGTGGTACATTTTGTGATTTTGTGTGTGCGTGCGTGCTAGCAGGGAAGAGTCTGTACCCTCTTGTCGTATACTGATGGCCAGTAAATGAGTGTGACTGTCTAGATTGACTGACAATTTTTCAAACTTTTACCCTCTTAGCCCCTCCAGGAATGGTAATGCTGGAACGTTGTACTTTCATCCAGACTGAAATATTTCAACAACTATTGGGTGGACTGCCATCAAAGTTGGCACGGACATTCGTTGTCCCCAGAGAATGACTCCCCTGACATTTCCTTTGGTGCCATCAGCAGGTCAAGGTTTTAACAGATATCTCTGATTACCAGACAGTGAATTCTGATGGCTTCAGTAAATGTCTGACTTTGCCTAATAAAGCCGCCATCATAACTGCAGATCACTGAACATTTTCACCCCAATTAAATTTCCAGTTTGTAGTAATAACTGTTGCCTGTTTTTTTTCATTTTCATCTCCTCTGTGTATACACAATAATTTTCCTGTCAAACATAAATAGGTGGTAGTCTAACAGAAACGACGTGCTGATGAAAAAAAATCTGAGGCAGCAACAACAGAACTTTCATTCAGCCATAAATAAAACAGGCCACTATTTATTGAGTGTGGATAAGCTGTCAATACATTTCAAGTCTCATAGTGTAACTCAAGGCATACAGGCTGTGTATTTCAGCCATGATTGGTTAAAATCGGCCTGAAAAAACGAATGTACTTCAGTCATTGCTGCGGACAGAGGAGGCCACAGGGCTATGGATGCAGGTGACGGGAAACGGACCACTGTGTGAACATCTGCTCATCTTGTCAGTCAGTCTAATTTGAGGATGCAGTGGTGAAAGAGTGTGAGATCCAACAGAGAGACGAGCCTCCAGTCAGTCATAGTAGATGGCTGAAGCCCATTCCTTGGAAAAAGGTTCCACTCTCTCTGTCAAGTAAGATATCAGTGTGTTGAAGAACAAGGAGAGAAACAAAGGCGTAAGTGTGGAAAAGAGTGGAGTGAAGTAAGTGCAAGACAGTTAGAGAATGAAGTGTTCAACCTGTCAGACAAAGTACAAAATAGTTGGATGAGGAGATGGCAGGAAAGACAGAAGAGGAGAGGGAGTAAAAAAGACAAGAGAGTCTGAATTGATTTCCTCCAGACCGTGCCCTCGCCGATTATGCTTCTCCCTGGGTGCAGGGGTGTTAGGGCAATTAAGATTACAAATTGTCAATTTAATTCCAGCACCCGGCGTAATTGTTGGGATACTACTCTCCTCTCACTGGCCATAAATCTGCTGCACTCTCCTTAAAGAGCAATAATTGGGGAAGCGAGTGCAGTGAGCAGTCACTCTGCCTGTCCAAACAATGACTGAGGTTAATCACAAAACATTAAACACCTAGTCAGCGTGGCGGCTACTAAACAGCCCAGCCTGACCGGTGGACTGCACACCTTATCAGATGAGAACAGTGCTTCCCAGAGGGCACCGAGGAAGCAGGTAGTGAGAAATCCAAGATGGTGGCGGTGAAAACCAGTGACGGACGCATGAGGGGCAAATCTCCAAGAAATCCCCAAACCTCCCCCCTCACTTTTCCTCTAATTATCACTTCACACCACTGTTTGTTGTGCGATTGGCAAAGAATTCTTGATGCCACCCTCTGCTGCACCGTGGGACTGCTCTCCCTCCGCAATTACAGATAACCATTCACCTTCCAATAATAGGCAGGGAAAGGGATTCTTAAAGTTCTCTTCATGTTCAGTAATAGCTTAGCTAAAGGCGGTGACGGTTCCCACTTAGATAATGAGGCCAGAATGACAGCATAAAAGCACTTAAACACTGACTAATCTGAAATTAAAATCCCCGCGAGCCACACTTGAGACAAGTTGTGGGAGAAGGTCTGCAACCCATCTCATACGCGAGGCCGCAAATGTAGGTCACTTCTTATTCTGGCAGATATTTTTCAGTCCCTCTTGGCGGTGCATTTCTTTCAGCCTTGAATCATTTCAGTGCCTTCAGAGAAAAGTATTAATGAGTTATGGTGACAGTTGCACAGGCCATTAAGTACCTGAATATGGATGCCCTTCGTTCGATGAGGTTTGCGGCCCCCCTGCCTACGCACGTACTGTAGCCACGCCGCTGCCTCTCGGTCTCTCTCTTTCTGTGTGACACACATACACTCTCAAATCCACTATAAAAACAGGATGTCATGAAGTTCCCCGTCTCAGCATCGCCGGGGGCTGTTTAGCCCAATAGCGCTCTGTAATCATCTCCCACGCAGCAGGTAATGTCAGTGAGCATCTGAGAGTAAGCTTATTCCACCAGAACTGTTTACAGAGGGAATTACAGAGGAGGACAGCAGGAAGATAATCTTTTCCCTAAAGCTTTGCCACTGAGCACTGAAAAAGAGTCAAGTGAACATGACTGTTTTGCAATTGCGATCTAAAAGCTGAGCCTTTATTTTTTTTTTCTTGGTCTATTTGACTATTCACTCAGGGTCATTTCTTTAGAGAGTGAGGCGAGTGGTCGCAGCAGCCAGCGCGGCCACCTGCATCCAGAGGACAGGCACAATGTTGTCAGGGACGCGAGGCGCTCTGATCTCATCTCACAGTCTCTCTGACTCACAGAAAGAGACTTCAAAAAAATCTCCCTTCAAGTGGCTGATTAACGTGTTAGCCGGGACTGTTTGAACTGTGCTTTGAATTTGATTCGGAGCTTCGCCAGAAAGAAAGAGACTGGCTGGAGACTGGCTGCTGAAATTAAAGCGTAGCAGTTTGTGCGTCTGCGTGTGTGTCCTCTCAATGTCAGTCAAAGTAGCCCTTACTGCTCAGATTTTATTTAGATCTCAAAGTGACTAACTCTATGTGACTGCAAAATAACCTCCGCTGTATGTATGGGCAGCTCTGCCTCAATCACTTATTCAACCAAAGGGAAAACTCTGCGATCCCTAACCATATTGACTCTGACCAAATGCGGAACAATAAAGCCTGAGCTGAATAGCATTAAAATGGTGGCAGTGCATACAGAGCTCAGCCTTCAGAAAGCAGCACTTATACGGTATTTAGAGATGGAGATGATAGATGGATGGAGGATGAAACATGGCCCTCTCCCTCTCTCCGTAGCTATTACCAGGGCCAAGCTGAATCTCATCTGTCTGCCACAGAAGCTAGTGGCTGACCTTGCCTCTGCCCCCAAGTTATGCTTTCAGAATATCAGCAGGAGGGGGCGGGGGTGAGAGAAAAAATGATGAACCCGTTTTTACAAGGACGTTTCTAGATAGATGTATTTTTAACTCCCTGCAGGCTGAAATGGGGTGCTGAAGGGGTGGGACGGGGGGGCGCAGAGACCGGCCATGATATTAGGCCTGAGTGAAGACACGTGGGTCTCCAGGGGCTTGATTGCAGATGACAAGGTTACACGACTTAGAGTCAACCTCTGCTACCTCCACTTAATCATTGTCTCTTGTGTCCTCGTCCCTGCAGACCGGTCCGCTCTGCATCCCTATTCCATCCAGCCGGCGGAGAAGAAAGCTCGTGGTCACATCACGCTGGTCCTTCTTAGGCTCCTAAAGCCTTTTTAACACCTGCCTTACCCACCTAATTCACTGTCTCACGTCCATTCTACCTCCTTATCCGGGCACATTCACACATACTTTCACACCTTCACCTCGTTTCTCTGTACCTATAGAGAACGTAACTGGCTGCAAGGGGTGAGAGCTTCATGAGATAACATTCAGTAAGTAGCAGGTAATTAGAGTGGAGGCCTGTGGAGGTGTGGATGGAAGATGGACGGGGGGATTTATTTTTAAACCCACTGATGACAAAAAGAAGCCGACAGCTAGGCTAGACAGCGCGGTCCTGCTCTTCATCAAACAGTCGTCTCCTCTCATGACCCTCTCCAGCAACACATTTATCTCAGAGAGAAAACTGTGTTGACAAAGAAATCTCCTTCTACATTGTCTCTCTATACTGCACAACTTTTGTAAGCACGTGTAATTTAAGCAGAATCGTATTGGTGTGTCCGGTTTGCACTACGTTACATAGAAACAGATCAGATGTACATGGAAAAGAGTTATTGGTTGCTGTTTTGTTTGCATACATTGAGCCGGTGAAGTGATCCCTTCATAGTGTGACTACGCTGTATGAAACGGGAAGAACAGATGCTTTTTAAGATGAAAAGCTTTGCTTCCGTTTTAATTCACACGGCTGTCAAGGCCGCATAACTGCTCAAATTCATCTTTAGCGGGAGTTCAGTGCAAGGTTGTTTCAGGTACCAGTGAGACCAAGAAATAAGGCCCAGATAAAGTCCAGTCAGACTAAATTTACAACTGTATAACAGTTACCACAGTTAGAATTATTATCCTTTGTTGCAACGATCACATGGTAAAGTGGGGTAGAGATATGGTACTCGAACTCGTTCTCATTCCCAGGGTGCTTTGTCGTGCTTTTGCACACAGGACTCTCTTCTGTGGCAGCCTTAGATGCTCAGAGCAGCTGATTCAGCTTCATTCCAAATCATTCTCGTTTCCAATTAAGTAAATATTGACGCCCCTGACTGTCTAATATAGCTGCAGGAATACCAGACCTTCGTTTTCATGGTAACAATTAAACATGTGGTTGATGTTCTAAAACTGTAGCAGTTTGGTTAAGTTGATGATGGTTTGGGTTAAAAGCAGAACGATACTAGACCCTGGATGCTAAAGCTATCCGATAACCCCTCTACCTCCACATCTGGACTTTTCTTGCTGTTCTACTAAATTGCCCTTTAGCATCTCATACAGACGCATACAGGGTGCCTTGTGCATCAGTTTCAGGTGTCAAGGAGGGTGACAAAGCGGCTTGATTTGACAACCTGAGAATGAGAGGAGGCCAGGCTTTCACATCATAATGTAATCTGCCCAGAATGTGTGATTGCATATATTTGATTGGCTGAATGACATTGCGTCTGGTGAACAAGGTTCATTTTTCAGCCCTCTATGTTGGGGCATTCCATTTATTTGAAATGACTGCTAAAGCTTTTCATTAACTTAGAAAACAAACCCTCAGATTTGAGTCAATGCATAATGGTGTGGTGTGGAGTGAAGCTGTAGTGGAATCGACTTATTTCAGAGACATTTGGACATTTGGACAATGACAGGCGTAATCAGAACATCATTTTTTGCTGGACTGCATTGCACATGTTCATAATGTGAATGTGAATGTGTAAATATTAATGTAAATTCATGTAAATATGTATTGTTTATGTTGTGGGGCCTACCTGTGCTTTTCCTTGTACTCCTCTCCTTTAATTATTAGTTTGCTTAGGGGTATGAACATGATATGAACACTCTGGACTCCCGTTTGAGCAATTGTGATTAAGACCTCAGTCTAATTTAATTACATAAATTTGTTTGCATGCACTGCGTTTTAATTGGGCACTTCTGAAGTACATTGATATTTGTCACATTACTGTGATATTAGCAGCAAATAATTGTCACCATTTGAGTGCAGCCAATAATTAAACCATTCTGTGTCTGTAAACATAGCCTGCCATTGACGTTGTCTGTCTGTTTTATCTCTCGCTCACACATTTTCTCACCATTCTCACTTTATACTCACTTTCTCTTTGCTTTAATCAGCCAGTATTTCTGTCTCTCTGTCTCTCTTCCTCTTTACCCACCTCTCTTTTTCGCCCATTTTCTATGAAGTGATCCATTTTCCATTGAGGGGGTCTTCAGGACTGCCTGATATCCTTGAAAACCAAGCTAAAAGATCTTTAAAGTAACCTTCTGCTATTTCTCTTTTACCAGAATCCCTCACCTTTTCTTAATTTCTTTCCATTAAAGGCAACTAAATTGGCCATGGACCACCTTTCTCTCTGGGTTTTATAAGAAAGGCTGCAGTGAGTTTCCAGGAACACAGTTCTGAATGCTGGAAAAGTCATCAACTCGATTTTATGGCTTTTTATTGAAACATACAAGATGCACTGCAGTCAGAGATACGTCCTCAAGGCAGGAAATATTGTAAATCCATCATATTTTCATCTGGAAAATCTTATTCTCCTATCGTGACAATGAATATAAGATTTGACTGTTGGATTTATGAGGTTTTTATCATATATATAAATAGTGCTATGAATTCCAAATCACATAATATACCATAATGACCAGGAAACGATGACAGATCTATTTCTAAACACTTAGAGCTCAAACTTTTTGTCATTCAGTCAGAATGTAAAAAAAAGCCTAGAATTGCATGCCTGCAAAAATGTCTAGTTTAGGTCGGTCATTTCAGCTCTAACTTTAAAAATGGCTGCACTTGGTATGTTTCTTTGTGTGCTGGAAGGAAAATACTTTAGAGTGTTTGGCAGAGTATATGAAGTAGGCTATGTGGTTATGCTGACCTAATCAATGTTTTTCATTTAGAGGGATGTTATATTGGCATGTTGTTTGGTTATTCCAGGTACTTTACTAAAAGTACGGTCCCTAGACCTTCATTAGGTACATGTTCATCATAAATGATGGCTCAACGCCTTTATTAGTTCCTTTGAATAAAAAAGGAAACAATATACTTACTTGCTTCGTCAGTCTATTAATAAGGCTGGGTAGCAGACTCTCCTCCTTCCCCAGCTCAGGTGTGGTCACAATAAAGTCTACATCATGACCAAACTCCTTCCCCCTGGAGATAAAGACATATTACCGTTAACCTACTCTCTGTTTCAAAGACATAATTAAAAGAATTATCTTTTAGACGCAGCCCCTCGCTGGTGAAAAGGAGAGGTGGCAGATGGAGCTATTAAAACCATAAGCCATTCAAATGGCACTGACTTTTTTCATTATTCAAACAAGTAATTTGTCATCAGTTGTTAAGTGTAAAAGCTCCCTTTTTGTTACCTCAGCTGTCAGAGCTTTAACTTTTATGAGAATCATCATTTTCTACTTGGATCAGTGTCGTAAAGCAGACCCATATGGAGTCTGACTGCCCTTACATAATGCATTTTATCCTTCAGCACAATTACAGGCAAGGGATGTTTCAGTAATGCAAGTGGTTATCGAGTGATTATCCAGCAGCAAACGGATACAACAAAAAGCACAGCAGAAAACCCCTCCAGGTGCATATGTGCACAAGGGGCATGTCGGAGCTCTGTCAGTCCATCAAATCAGTTACAACACACAGTTTCCAAAGCCATCCTGTTACTTTGGCCAGTGATCTCCATGTTTGACCATGCAGCTTGAGAAGCTTTGTGCTCCATATCTGTGTTCACTCGCTCTTTCATGCAGCTTAGAATGGAAATACGTTTTCAGATTTGTTTGTGATCTCTATTCTGTTCTTTTAAATTCAAGTCAAACACTGTCAAGACTAGGACAAGACTGTCAATGTATGTACTGTGGTGAGAGTAAAATGTAAATTCATGCCATTTGGTTATCAAAAGCTTGTGTGAAGTTGCTACACCCAACCATGTTGGGAGGCTGTGGGTTTCTGATGGCCTGTACTTGTTTGCTCCACAAAATAAGAAAGAAAAACATGGATTTATGATTTACAGTTATGAGGCTGGAGTCATACGCTTTATGAATAAACCTTGAAACTCACCGTCCCGTTAGCGACTAGTTTGCTAGTGCAACAGTTAGCAAGATAGTTCTCTTATTATTAAGTGCCACTGCTAATCTAGCCCTAGCTGTCTGGTGCGTTAGTGGTCAGCTCATGGCCTTAGGTAGATATTTCTTTTTTTTTTTTACTGCATTACCAGAACAAAGTGCACATGCAATGAAGATACACATGTGCATGAAACAGTAGCTCACCGACTAACCCTGTGAGCACTCACTACATCACAAGGCAGAGCAAAGGGCAGCGATCAGTGTATTACACTGACAGAGCTTTTAGGATGATCACATCAAAATCATTACACAGGAACGGGAACAGGTGGGACAGGACAGGATTTTTTTTTTACTCCATTATGGGATTGGAATGGGACAGTAGTATTTTTGTGGGAGTGGGGTGCCCTGTCACCCTCCACTTGCACATGCGCTAACCCTGTCAACACAATTCCAAAAGCTGTTGGCCATATCTACTTGTGTCTACATAAAGAAAGTGTATGAAGAAAGCCTCAATGGTTCAAATGCTTAAGGAAACATGTATGTCTACTACCTAGAAGATTTACTGGCTTTATTTGTAGTTTGTTTTGCTCATTGGCATCGGAGCCAAAATGACAAGAAAACAGTGGCCTAAAAAAAACAGTGACAAACTGAGCTGAATTGAAAGCTGCTCCTATGCCAAGCTGCTCGACGTTTAAATATGAGATTAAATGTGTTTGTCTGTGTGTGTGCGTTAGCCCTGTGGAGTGACCACCTGTTGAAAGTGTTTGATTGCCTTTCACTCACTTTCACTCAGTGTGTGTTGAAACGGCATCCAGGACGACTCAATCAGCAGTCAGATGGAGTGATAGAAAGAAACAGTGGGTTCCTCTTATCATAGTAACCCATAAAAACAACATTACATGGAATATTCTCAACAGTCACTACAGGGAGAACAGCGCAGCCACAAATACACAGCACACACCATCCGCTAGTGCCCCTCAAATGACAAATGACGGGCTCAGGTTGGCTGCTGCCTGAGCTTCGGCGTACGTCTGTGCTACCTGCCAAAAGGCCAGGCATCATTTCAAACTGATCATTCCCCAACACCCAGCCACACACACTCACTTGAAAAACCTTTTGTTAAATAGGCGAAATCCTACAGATGTCGGCGCCAGCGCCGCAGCCAACAACAAAGCGAAAAGACAATGAATTTTTGGGGCGACATGTATGGCTGCAAAGAAAGCCCAGCTGCCACGAGGCTCCGTGTCTGATCTCTCCATGCCACCTCTAACAAATGAGTGACAGGAGCGAGAGTGGAGGAAGATTAAAGGAATGGAGAGAGGCCGTGAATGGCTTGTGGGAAAGCTTCAAAGGTCACCGAGGCTAATTCAGAGAGCAAGGAAATATTAGAAAACAGCCATTAGAGCTCCACAAGGCATGATTATGTTAATGGTTGGCGTTAGTGGCAGAGAGCGTGTAGCCCTGTGGCATTAACAGAATGAATGCCTGGCTTACAGGTTCACTCAGCAGATGCTACTTTAGTCACAGTTGCTTAATTTGCACTGTGACTGTATATAATTCACTATCTTTCTAAAATAATAGAGGATGTGGGAGGACTCACTTTTACACTTGTTTCTATACTCAGTGGTATTTGTGTAAGCCTTCATGTGAATAGTTGACACTTCTTAAATGAGATGACTGGTAGGACACAGCGATTTGTGACTGCATCACAGATTTCCATCTGCTGAATGAGCAACTTCCCTCCGAACCTTCCAAACACTCTTAATTGGCAACGCTGAGATTCCACCACACTCCCAGCTTGTACAGTGCTCTCAAGTTGTTAAGTGAATCTCACTGCTAGCCTCTGCTGCGCTGGCAAAACTCACTCGAGTGCACTGCATAAATGTGTGCCATGAATAGCAAAAAAGAGACGGAGAGATCACCAGCATAAATTCAGTTTACCTCCAATCAGAGCTTAAAAACAACTTGATTTCATGGAAGCGTGGCTGTGTGTCGGTGTGAGGAGCTAATGGGGGAATTGGTGCTTATTTGAGGGGAAGACACCGTGGCATCACACTTTTCTGCTCCTTCCTGATTGCAGCGGGGCATTAGTATGTGCGCGTGCCTCCTCTGGTTCATCCCGAGTCAGCGCAAAAGCAGACAACAGCACGCCAGGCGCATTCTCCCCAGCAAAGAGGGGGTTTTTCTTCTTTCCTTCCTCTCGTCCTTCTTTGCATCTGTATATCTCTCTGCATCTGCTGTCAGAATGCTGTTTTCATTTGCCATTAGGAATCCGCTCCCGCTCAGCAGCAGCTATGGCTGAAAATATTAGCTTTGATGAACTGTTAACACACAGTGCACAGTAGCACCGCCAGTTCAGCGCATCACAGGGCAAAGCAGTTGAAGTTAGCCAGTCTACTATTATATTGCGTGAGGGGAAATGCTAAATTATTCATTCTTACTGCACAAAGCCTATAAAATATACATGGTTATTTACAAATTTGTGCGGACGACAGGGCGACATGTATAAATAATATAAATGTGGGAAGTGTTGCCGCCGTTAGAAATTTCACAGAATGTATTCTTCTGCAGGAGTGGGAGAGTTCAGCTAAAAGTACCCGGTCAGGGAAAAGAAACAGGTTCATGCATACTGATGCATCATTTCATCACCATGATGGTATGTTAGTTTCTGTTTAGCTTTCTTGCTAATACTGGAGAAACAAGGTGATAATCAAGGAAGATATAAGCTAGAAACAAGAAAAATGATGGGACGGCGTGTTTGGCTCTTTCTCCTGCGCGCTGATAACAAGGTTGGTTTTAAAAATCCTGACACCCTGAGCTAAACTGATAAGGGTTACTTATCTCGGTTGTTGTTCAAGGGAAATAATGCAGAGGCACTTGAGGAGCTGAGAGCAGACACCACTGGCCCGCTCATAAGTGTCAGTTTGAGTCGTATTCCAGACAATCTGATGTTAAATAAGATCCACAGCAGGGACTTGCCAACTTCACACTGAAATAAATACAACGCTCCGCTGACACCGCATGGGCCTTTCACACACAGTGGGGGTAGAAGCTGTATTTTCAAGCCTAATCTATTTTTAATCCTCCCCCCAACAAAACCGCTTTAAGGCTTGTCACCCGCCTTCCACAGCTGTCCTTTCAATAAGGCTAATGTCAGCGGCATCAACAAATCCTTGCCATGCTGTTTCCCTCTGAAGTGGATGACAGCTTGAGTTTACTGGAGCACGGCACTCATTTCGTGGAAACTTTTGGGAACCAAGTTGCTGCTTTGTGTACGTTAGCCGCAGATGAAAGATTCGCCAGAGCCGAGTATATCTATTTAAAGAGGTATATAGTATGTGTATTTCCATTTTTGACAAGGGCTATCGGCTGGAAAGATGAAGCTAATAAGAGACTGCACATCACGCTGGAAATTATAGGTAATTAAATCGAGCTTTGACAGGACTTTAGAAGGGAACATTTTCAAATATGTCACACTGAGGAGAATTAGTGGGTTATTAGTGGTGCTGTTGGCATCTTAGAGAGCATGTGAACTATTTTGGTGTAATAGGCCTTAGAACGCCTCCCACTGAGTTTAAACCATATCTGGAGAGTCTGCTTTTCAACAAGATAATGGTAAACTACTTACTTACTGACTGATAATGTACAAGTCATCGTTCTTCAATTACAGCACCGCGTGATTCCAATTAGGTCTCACATTATACTCCCCAAGCCTGCACCAAATATGAGATGAAGTAAATGTGTGCTTCATCTCCCCGAGTTTGAAGCCATAAAAGCTCTCTCACAGGTCCCCTTACGCTTTGCAGCAGACTCCTGGCCCATAAATCTTGCACTGTTCCTCCCCTTCATTCTTGATGTTAACTATCCATGATGCACTAATCACTTTCCTCATCTCCTTTACCACATTTTCCCCTTGAGGAGAAGTTATTTACATAATCAGATATCATTCCAGCTGTCATTTATCCTTTTGAAGATTGGAGATATTGGATTTTTTGCCAGCGCTGTTTGATACCATCTTCACGTAGGAAAGTTGTAGACCTCTAACCACAGAGACAAATTAATTATACGCCACAGTCCAGGCATTAACGTGAGACTATCTAACTTTTGAGAGGGGAAATAACACAATCATCTTCATCTTACAAATGAAAAATTCATTTCATAAGCAGTAAAACCGATGTTTGCTCGATTGAATACACCCAGGGGTTTTACCGCTTCAGCCTCACTCTGCCTGGTATGACCATGTTAGCAGACTTGAGGTATATATTGCTGTATAATGCCCATTACTGAGTCAGTTTGCTGACTTTATAGCTGTATCACAAAAGACAACTATGCATTACCTAGAAATGCACTAAAACAATGTGATATCTGTTCTTCAGTAGTGAGAACAGAGCAGTATAAAGGATTACGATTTTAAATTAGTACATTGCCGATAAATCTCCAATACCTCGACAATTTGAGGGCTTGGCTTGTTCCTTATTTGGCTGTGCGATTAAAGGTTGATTTGATTTGCCGTATTTACATGTTGTGTGTTCTCAGGTGGCTTTATAACGTCAGTTTAACTGGCAGTTGCATTCTAGTCCAATTTCATGTCTGGCGGCACAAGTAATGTATCATGTCCTGTGAGTATAAAGAGTCACGGATGCTGGTTTCCTGTATAGCTACTAACTTTAGAAACAATATGTCATGAAGAGAAGTTCATGGTGTATAGCATTAGTACAATACTATTCAACACTAAATTGGGCCGGAAAATGAGGCACAACTTATCTCCACTTATGCTACGATCATAATAATTTAGCTGAATTGCTGCTTGTCACAGTGGTCAGCAAAAGTTTTCATCATTTTGTATGTTACAATCCAACAAACAGAAAAGGTATGGTAGGTATTTTAGAGGAAAAGGAGAAGTCTCCCTGGCGACGTACATAGTTTGTAGCCCAGACACTATTAAAGACCATCAGCTAAGCTGTGGCAGCTCTGTCACCCCTGTTGAGAGGCAAGCGCCTGTCCTTACTGCCAGACTGCTTTTGAATTATTTACCACGCACGCCACTGGTTATGGCTGGATTTTTACAACACCACGGAGCGGAGTGCTCCACGCTTACTCAGGCACAAAGCACCACACATAAAAAAGGAGCAGCACAAAGAGGCGGCGGCGGAGGGATGCGCCGGCTGTGAGCAAATAGTTGCACTCAGTAGGTTGCTTTATAAGAGCACTCACCATGCAGTCTGAGATTGGCAATGTAATGCGTTTCACCGTCTTAATGTAAATGCGATGCCATGTTGGGAATGACCTGTGCACTCAATTCACATTCAAATTCATTTTTTATGATCAAGAACAAGGAGATCGTGATGTGCTGTCAAATCATCCCATTTCATCTATGAATTCATATCAACCGCAGCACGTATTTAAGCACCAGCAGCTCTAATGCTTCCTCCCACACACACTCTGTGATTTGTGTGTGACAGCAGTTAGTAATAAGGATGGGGATTCAAGTAGACCTCTTGAGACCTTTCTAATATCTTTGCATTCCCCTGTGCATATCCATAATGAGTTAAATAATCATGGGAAAAAAGGACAAATGCTGCAAGTGCTCTTCTATTTCAACGACCATATCAACGCTGAAAGGAGGAGACAAGTCTTGTACCTGCAAAAGCCACCTGTCAGTGCTAGTACGGCATCCGATGTGATCGCGTGGACAGCTTCGTCAATAATGCTCCTCAAGGCCTGGGCCTCTGCTTTACTGACAGCCCTGGAGATGTCTCCATAATGCAGAAAACCTGCAGGGAAAAGACCATGTGGTTATTAGTCTGGGAGCCAGCCATCAATCATAGCCATTTGCTCTGGGGATGTGGAGAGTCAGGGTGAATTAAAAGTAAGGCAAAATGTGATATGTTCTGCTGGCTGATAGGAGGCGACTAGCGGTGCACGCCTGCTGCACACACAGGAGGATTACAGCCACTGTAGATACTGGGCTTAATTGTGATTGATGGATTGATGGGTATCTTGTTGATTTCATGCACCTCGCTTTCTATTTTCTCATTTTTCTGGGCTACATAAAAAGCATGAATTCTCTTATCCTTCCCTTTGAGCAGGAGCTGATTAATTATAAAATCTTTAATGACAATTCTGTCCGTGCTGGGATAAAATAAATGGGATTTCATGTTTCTGCTCTTTTAACATTTGCAGAATACAGTGGAGAGATCAGAGTTCAAACACATTTTCCATGTCAAAAACGTGCATTATTTCTCTGCACGGTGTGGAGACTGCAGTGTTCCGAATGATGGATTATGATCAGTTTGATGAAGATGTCTGTCAGCATAATACATTATCCGACGGAGTTTCAAACTGAATGGGAACCTGCAAGCGGTGTAATGTAATGTTTTGAATTACCACCTCATGCAGTGCCTCAGTATACGCATCCAGCAACATCCCTGAGCAGAGGAAGAAGCAGAGAAATGATGCAGACAAATGAAAAGCTGCACATCAGTATTTCCCTTTGAGACATTTAACCACGTACATTAAATGCTCTGTGGGACCTCTATCACTGACAACAATTGAGGTTGATGTTATCTACATGTTTGGATGCTCCTCCGTTGCTGTTTTCCTGTTCACTCAGCCATTTCTTTCAGATTTGAGCATTCTTTTGCCTCAGAGAATAATTATTGCAGATACGCTAAACTAAAACTTCTATTGCTGCACTTCTATTATTCTGTTCTTTTATTGTTTGATTACAGCCACGCTGGTAGCATTGCTCTAAGGACGGATACGGCCAGTTCGCCACTTTGGTCCAGACTGAAATATTTCAACACCAGTTTGATCGATTACCATAAAGATTCTGCACAGACATTCATGGTTTCCAGAGGATTAAGCCTACTGGCTTTGGTATCCCCCTGACTTTTGCTCTAGTGCTACCATGAGGTTGGAATTTGTGATTCGGAGTGAAGCATCTCATCAAGTCTTGGGAGGATGCAGCTCAGTGTCGGCGTTCACATTCTCTGTAACCTTTGGTGATCCTTTCTGGTTTCATCTGGTACTTTCATCGGCTAAATAATAGCATTCCAGCGCTGTGGTTTATCACCAAATACCCTCCGAATGACTGACATAAAGTCACCTGTATTTAGCCGGCCTTACCTGAACATGCCAATAATTTATTCTGAGGTTGGACATAAATCTACCAAATTTCGAGGCAATTATTGATCCCACATTTCACATTTCACGGCAAAGCTAGAGGAAAAGTTGGGAATCACGAAGGTCACGAGGGATTATGCTGACACATACATCTCTTAACTCTTTCATTTTCATAACATGATAAACTCTATAGGTTGCCAAAAGCCTTTTTTCTGACCCCACCCACTGGACAATTATTACAACGGCTAAAAGTGAATAAGTGCAAAAGATCCAAAGCGCATTTTGGACCTCACCTCTTTACAATGGGCATTTTATCCTTACAGGGCCGCTAGTGTGGCTCGATACTCTTAGCTGCTCAAACATGTCTTAGAGCCAAATGAGTTCACTACTGCTCTGGAAATAGTCCAGAAACATTCATTTTGAATCCATCCATGTAATCAAACTAAATAATAATATAACAAAAGCGATAAGGGACGATTCCTCACAAAAACATGAACCAAATAGTTCTTTTGTAAAGACCACTAACATGTGAAACAATCACAACTCTCCCACTGTAAGTCGGTGACCTCTCGCAGGCTTTGACTTGATGGTCCTCTCTGAGCGGTTGATTGATGAGAGCTTTTGGGAATTTAACAGCAAGCGTCCCCGTTCACAGTCAGTCTGGAGAAATTTTAACGATTAGGTTTTTGAGTCTTGGAAGCAAACAAGTTGAAGCTTTCAGTGTATAAATTTGTGGAGTGGCAGCGTGGAGTGGTGTGATGTTGATGTACCACTTTGTTGCATCCGGTTTAGATGAATGCTACGGTCTGCCAGAGCGGCGCTGAATGAGCGCAGCCCTCTGCGGTACCACTTCTCAGCTGTCTTAGGTCCAACCCCAAACACACTTGTGAACAGCTGGCAGGAAACGAGGTAAGGACGTAATCAGACATGCTCTGAAATGACAGGCTCTTCTCAGAAGGGGTTAGCATTCAAAGTTTTAAAGAGCTCTATGTCCTTAAGAGATAGCAAATGCAAATCACTTTCACAGCAATTTCAAAGCCCCAAAATGAGAAAAGAGAGCAAACGAACGGTGGAGTTGTTTTTCATCTACTGACCTTTAGTGTTTGATACCTTTCATCAGAAAGTATTTTCTCAACTTCAAACGCGTGGCCATATTGAAGGATCTCCTGCAGGACATGAAAGTAGGTGAGATTATTAAGAAAACCACTGTTGGTGTCAGCATCCGCATGTTTCCCCTCTTTTCTGATCCATCAGCAATTAAGAAATGGCCCCGAATTGCTGCTCATTGGGAAACAATTTCCACTTAAATCAGGTGCTCTTCGTGTCCTCATTTCCATTTCTTTTCAAGATGTAACGACTTTGTAGTTGTGAAGACCTGGGATTAATACCGCTTTTATGGCATTCATGAGACGCCCAACGTAATGTTTTCCCCATCTTCTTTTGTTAGTGTGGAGACAACTTTGTTCCACATTTAATTGTGTGCCGTTCTCAGCAGAGCACCACTAATTTGCTGGTCACATAAGCTGCTTTAACTGTCTTCATTATGTGAAGGCGTAAAATCAGGCCGCGGTTATCTGGTTAATATTGGCCATCTTCCACGGAGACATTGTAAAAGTTGTCAGTGTTGAAAATGAGCCTGTATATTTGCATGTACGATAAAGTTCTGTGCGCATTTTAAGCAATGATGACATCTAGTATCAATGAACCAGTGAACCTGAGATCCAGACTGTGAGTACAGTGCAGTTTAAAGCAGCCTTCACTGCTCAGCGATGCATCCACCCGTCCACCTCTGCTTTTCAACCCTCAAGCTAAAGCCAACCTCAAACGCAAGGATAATGCTTCAACACACTCCCTGCTCCGGGGAAGACACACTTCTTCACATGCACAATGTCTCACACACACACACACACACACACATAGAAAACACATACTGACTATTCAACCCCAACTCTGCCTCAGCGCTCCCTCTATTTCATGTCAGTAGGTTTATATCTTTTCCCCACTTTGGATGTTCAGTCAGCAGCGAGCGGTTCAGTCGCTGCTGACAGTGTGTCACTCTGATGTTCACAGGCACATCAAGCATTTTGTTTTTACTCTGTTTGGTTTCACTTTGTTTTTCGTGTCATGTCATTTTCTTGTTTTGTGCCGCGATCTGTTTTTAAAGAGACAACCTAGCGCAAAAAAAAAAAAAGGCTCACCGCTGGGTGTATGTCTGAATCATGCAAGAACAACAACAGGGAGAGGTCATTCACAGGCAGTCTAATTTGGTCTCCTGAGACATTTATGTTATTTTGTTTAATGAATCTGCCTCCGTGCTGACAGATTTGACAGATTTTGAAACTTGCTCTGAGACCCGCCGTGTGGATGCTAGGTTTAATGTGTCAGTGAGTTGGACTGCAGAGCTCACCTTGTTCTCCTACAGGGGCTCGGTGTTCTCTCCAAGCAAACATTTTTCGACACTTTCCCTGACAACTTGCCGTGATTTCTGCCCTGAGCACGACTGTAGGTGAGGGGATGATTGCCAAGTGACCCAATAAGACATTTTTTTTTTTTCCTCCCAAAGACGAGATACATTTGTGTGATGCCTGTCAGTGTGCCTCTCTAGTACTTGAAATTTCAAAACTATTTTTGCCATGTTTTTGAAAGATTGAAATCAAACATTGAATTTTTTTTAACCTTCTGTGAGATGAAATTCCACTTTGGCAGCATCTCCAGAAGGCATATTTGTGCAGATTGGTATTGTTAGAAGAAAAAATGCATTCTTCTTGACAGCAAACAAACACAATTTGTTCAAAATTTGAAGGAATATTCCACCAAAAAGCATGAAATACTAAGTGTGAAGGACAGCAGCTCTTATAAACACTGCTTTTGTTGGGGACTATTTTCAGCTGCAAAATAATACACATTTAGTGCATTAAGTATTTACAGCTGCAAAGCAGTGTACGTGAGTCAAAATAGACTACAGTGCCAATGTTCATTGTACTGAAGGAAGAAGCCACCCGGTGCAACAGACTGAAGTGATGATTGTTCCCAGCTCTTGGGACACAGACCAGTAGCAGGGCCAGGACCAGTACCAGGCCATTAAGAAACAATATAATACGGCAAACACTGAATGATAATTAGATATATTTATGGCTGTTGTAGGCTACTTGTGGGTCCAACATAGCTTCTTAATCTGCACATGCTGTCTTTCTTAAATTCCATTAATTAACTGATGTTGCAACTAGCTAGCGCAAACCAAACCAACCTCATCATCCCCCACCCGAGCCAGCCTGCAAGAACTGTCAGTACAAAAACAGTCACTGGTTTGGAGCATACTGCATGTGCATATAAGAGGAGAAGAAGTGGAATATGTGTCTAGAGACACATTTTTTCTGTGACTCTTGGTCCGAGGACTACTGTAGCGATTCCTTCACCAAGGAGAGAAAAGCCTTACAGAGTACAAAGTAAGCTCCAAATATGAATACACATTGATTTCATTGTGCCATAAACTACCACTACAAAGTGATCAGTGTTCCTGTTTTATACTGGACTTAGTTTCCTTCATAAGGGTCGATAGAGGGTCACAGTGTAGTGGTACATTAAACGACCTCCTGTTGGTTTTGACCAGGGGTGCCCACACTTTTTCAGCTTGCGAGCTGCTTTTAAAATGACCAGGTCAAAATGATCTACCTACATTCAAAATGCTAAACATATATTTATTTCTATATATACTGAGTATACTTTATATATACAATATATGTTGGCGTACACTGCATAACTGCAACTAATGTAACCCTTGGTATTACACTTAAAAATTGACAGCAGTAATGCACACAGGTGACAAACAGTGATGTAACCATCAATACTGCCTATCACTACCTTCCTCTGATGACTTGCACTGAATGGAGTCAAATATCCCTCCCTATCCTACTCCCTATCCCACAATATCCCTTCTTTAGTAAATATAAATTGGAAGGCTATCTAGGTCACAGTTTTGCAGTAGCTAGCGTGTGTCCCACCCCACATGTCCCTGCCCGTGACCCGTAGCAGAGAAGAGATCTCAGACTGGCCGCCCTGTACGTCAATCAAGTTGCAAACACCATAGGGAGGACACATACATTCATTTATTTTCTAAACCGCTTAGTCCTAATTAGGGATGATAGATGATGGACTTTTCTTTTTTTTTAATGTCGCACGATCTACCCGCACTACCTTTGCGATCTACCGGTCGATTGCGATCGACGTATCGGGCACCCCTGGTTTTGAGTGTTTTAGTTCATTAATCACATGTACTTCACATCCCCAATGCATTTTCCAAAGTGTTATTGACCCTCCCTTCAAGGCAGCCACTGATTTTAGATCAGTCCACAACAGTATGAAAATCAAGTTCAAGAGACCTGAGTGTTGCATGATGAGAGAGGTGACTTATCATAGTAAACATTGTATTATTGATTTGCACACACAGACTGAAACTCTTGAAAATGTGAAAGTCAGCTCCTGAAAACGTTGCATTCACAAATCAAGAAATGAGCAATCTATTAGTACTTTAGTGCATTAAAATGTTTGCTGTCCTATCCATTTCATATGACTGCTCAAATTAAACACTACTAATGACTACTGCACATAATGCAGACGGACTGGCTGTCAGCTGGACTTCAAGAGGACTCTGCATGCAGACTTTGGGCCTTACCTCCATGACTGCCTTAGTGTGTTCTCCGAGGCAGGGCAGGTCCTGAGTTTCCTCCACGCGCTGCAGTGCCCGGGGCAGACTCTTCAGGACAGACGCAGCTCTCCTGAAGGCCAGGCATGGACCCTCCAGCTCGTTGAATTCATAGCTCTCTGCCAGCACTTCAAAAGCATCCTACAGGGAGACGTAGGCAGGGTAAGGTGAAAGGAGAAAGAAGAATAATGCAGGGGAGAAGATAAAAATAGGGAAATAAGAAAAAATACACATGTCCACCTATATCACCAATTCTTTATAACATTTTAACAACGGAAAGAGAGAGAAACCTAGCAAAGATGCGTCAGGTGTTCATTCACATGTGAGATGCACTGACCCGTGCAGGAAACCAGACAGGATTGTAACTCCCTCTGGTTCTTTCCACCTTCCCTTATCACTCCCCTCTGTCTCTGCCCCTGTCACTGTCACCGTACAGTAGGAAGTGCTGCATGTTGGTTTTCTTCTGGATGACCAGACAGAGACATTAGAGGTTGGCATACACCAAGCAGGAACCTGTCATTTTCCACTTGTTCACAACAGGCTCCCTGGAGAGGGAGGGGGGGGGGGCAGCAGTGGATTGTCCCATTACGCTTGTTCAAAAGCAAAGAATACAGACAGCACACAACTACGGCAACTCCACACACATCTCCTATTTTTTCATCCTCAAGTTATTTATTCAAAGCTGCTGTAATAAATATTTTAGATCAATAATGGCCCACATAGCTCTACTGAGCATTTTAGCGTCTTTCAGCTTATTGTTTTGGTCTTATTGTTTGGTCAGCACTGTTTCCAGACACCAGCTCTTTTTAGTGACAAGCTCTAAAAACCCACTGTGCTGACAGACAAAGTCAGCCACCTGCTGCCTTGTTGGAGACAAACAGAGCTAAAAAAAAGGTGAATGTGTTTGGTGGCCAGAAACCTAACTTTAAATTAATGTTAAAAGGCCTTTTCACAGAGGACAATAACATAAATATGGTTCTGTTCTATTCAAGGGCATTTAAAAAAAACACTCTATAATAACGATAAAAATAATAACTTTATTTATAAAGCACTTTTCTGAAAAATGTTACAAAGTGCTTTACAAATCAAGGCATTTAAAAATGAGGATAAAACCAAAGGATAAAAGCTATAAAAAACAATTAAAAGAATAAAGATGAGATAAGAAAAATAAGAAAGGCAAAAGTAAAAATATATCAAGCATTACCGAAAGCTTTCACAAAAAGAAAAGTTTTAAGATGCGATTTAAAAAAAGCCGGAGATTTGATGCGTCTCAGTTCAGCGGGCAGAGAGTTCCACAGTGCGGGGGCTCTAACAGCAAAAGCCTGATCCCCCCTTTGTCACCAACTGTGACCTTGGAACCTCTACCAGGGCTCCATCCGCTGATCGTAAAGGACGAGAGGGCACATATTGGGTGAGCACATATACTAAAGGGCGAGGCCATTGAGGGCCTTAAAAGTCAGTAATAAAATTGTAAAATGGATTTGTTGCTTAACAGGAAGCCAGTGTAGGGAGGCGAGCACGGGGGTGATGTGCTAATGTCGCTTTGTTCCAGTTAGGGTTAGGGTTAGGGTTAGGGTGAGTCTAATGAGTCGAGCAGCAGCGTTTTGAACTATCTGCAGACAGCGGAAGGAGCTCTGGCTGATACCTGAATAAAGTGCACTGCAGTAATCCAGTCGGGAATAAATAAAAGCATGTATGACTATTTTTTTTAGATCAGCAGGTGATAGGAATGATCTGACTGTAAAAATAAGTTTAAGATGGTAAAAACATGACTCAGGCTTCGTTAATTGTATTATTTACCCCCGTGCTTGTCCTGCTATGACGAGTCACAATATCTGCAAAGAAAAAGGCCAATGTTGCTGGATGTGTATAGAGCTAAACTTCATCAGATAATATTTCAGTGTTGTACTGCTTGTTCCCACTGCCCCTAGGTGGATCAGATAATGCAAGTTAAGATAATAGAGGATGTGAATCTGCATCAAAATACTGGGAATGCTAGGATTTAGCAGAAGAACTGTATTAACTGATGAAGTGAGTCACACTCATGACCACTGATTTAGGAACATTTACATTTACCACCATGCTGTAGTGCCACCACAATGATTTTATGACTGCTATGAGTGCATATATACCTCTAATGCTAACATACTGATGTTCAGCAGGTATAATGTTTACTACGTTCGCCATTATAGTTTTGGATGTCGGTACGCTACAATTTGCTAATCAACAGCAGACACAGCTGAGGGTGATGGGAATGTCAATAGACATTTTGACCTGAAGGTGGGTAGATAATGTCAAGCCTGTATAAACAAGTATGGGCAGTCCATCCAGTATTTGTTGGGATGTTTCAGTCCAGACGTCAGACCGACATTACCAGGCTGCAAGCACGGCAGAAAATCTCTGCAGGTGGGAATGAGAGATGTGTTTGACCAAAGATTCCAGGAAAAAAAGACGCCTCGTAGTGCAGGAGCCATGAGTGAAAACCTGACGTGCTTTGTAAATGGCCATGTGGCATCCTCACCAAACCCTAATCAGTTATTTCTTGGTCCAAAGCCAAACTGTCCACTTAATTTAATGTCTGTTATTTTTAATACATCTAAGTGACTCACCTATAAACAGACCGAGTGATTCTATTAGATTATTATTTTTATATTCAAAACATAAGCATTGTATTGTTACTGCACCTCAAGAGAATGAAGTGAGGAAAAAAAAACCCACACTTTTCTTCACACGTTCTAATATTGGCATGCAGCTGAACATTTGGCACGGTGTTCAGCCTGACCACGTCACGGTTTGAGCTGCTGCTCAAGTGATGAGCTATTGTTGCGAAACCTGAGGGAGGAAAGCATGTCACCACAGGAGAGATGGTTCATCAGTATAGCCATTCATTAGCTAAACAGGAAGCATTTTTATGCGGGCAATGACAAAACATTTCAGATGAGGTTGCTGTCTGAATGTCTCTCATACGGAGCAGGTTGGTGCAGCGACGAATAAAGAGCTGCAGGTGGGGTTTTGTCACTGTAATAATACAAGGACGGCCATTATTTCTAATGGGCAACACTTTCCGGAAAAAAACTGATAGTTTTCATTCAAGCAAGGAAGTCTCTGAAATAGAGTGCCAGGTATAGTTCTCGGTATTCAGCCTCCACCTTTCCAGCTGTCAAAAAAGAAAGTACAGCACAGTATGTGAACATTTACTAACTTCTCAAGAAAGATTTCTGAAGCACATCTGAAATTTCATGTGAAAAGCGACTTGATACATTTATAACATTTCACTCTTTTACAGAAGCACATGACATGAAATGCTAATGTGTTGTTGTGTTGGTGTTATGTGCTTCTTTAAATGAGGGGAATGTGATAATTGCATTGTGTTTTCTTAAATTTTTGCCATTTATCTATGTAGTTTTAATTAGGTGCGTTGTTACACTGTTCTGCCTCCTGCAAACATTCAAACCCACACTTTTATTATTAGCTTCAAGAAATTAACTGCCATGTTGTCATTAGTCTTCATTTTAGAAAAACCTATTATGGCAGACCAAATTCCTCTTTCTCCTCTCTGCTCTGTTGATTCAAATTCTGTGTACTGATATGAGGAATATTTCTGTCTGTTGAGTCCATCTCTCTCTATATATATACATATACATATATAACAACATGCAAAGATGCTCCATATAAAAAACTATGTTATATATGCTCAACACAATGCATTTCTAAATGCTCAGAAGCCACCTGTTCTCACCGAAAAGGGTCAAAGTTCAATCAAGCGCATTCATTTTGTGCGCTACATCACAGAGAGTTTACATGAATGCCAATTTAAACCATCTTGAAATGGCTTTGAGGCAAAATTACAACAAATCAAGGCACCTTGATGCACTACCAGCTGGCAGATAGCATTTAGACAAGCTACTTACACTGTTACATGAGACCACAGACATGTGTTGGTGTTGCACTCATTTATACGTGCAAAGAATGACAGAAACAGTGGGAGGAAAGAAAGCTTTGAGAGAGAAGTTCAAACCATCGACCCATCGTCAGCTCCACAAACGATGCACGATGTGAGTGTGATTCTTGAATTGTGGCTTGCAGATATCAGACGTGGAATTAAATACTTTTTAGGACAAGGCCACTTTGGCCTTTGATGAAAACAAATCTATTGCAGTATACCAAGGCCAAAGCCTTTTTTTTACCGGTCCCACACGGCACTCCACATGAGTACAGTCTGGTGTCGCATGTTTTTTCTCCTCCCCTCTCTCTCTCCTCTTGTTTTCTCCCCCCACTTTCCCCACCACTGTAAAAATGGAATTTCTCCCCTTGGGGGGATCAATAAAGGTGAATTGAATTGAATTGAATTGAATTGAATTGAATTGAATGGTGCAATGACAGTAAGTGATATTACACTGTATGAAGACAAATTAGTATCCAATCAACAAGTGTACTGAAAAACATTTAACAACATGAATACAGATATACAAACATTCAGCTGAACGTGGCAGACATTTCATATAATTATGTATTATTATATAATAATAAAAATGCATGAAAAAAGGTACGAATCAAATTTGAAGTAGCAAAAAATTTGAATCTAAACACGATTTTTAAAAAAACAAGTGCTGATCTTCACCAGGCGATCTTTGTCACACCTAATCTAAAACTGTAAGCTTTGCAAGATATTTCTTTTATTTATTTATCTATTTTATTTCAGTCGTCTTTATCAAAACGTTGTGATTGTAGACTCAAGCTGTAAACACTGTATACTGTAACAAATGGATTAATGTTCAACCGCCAGCCAACAGAAAGCCGCCCACCTCTTTTCCTCACACTGTTGTCTAATATAATACCTGATGCTTGGTCATGTGGGGATTCTTGAATCCTTCATGTTGAATTCCTGAATCGTTGGTCTCTCTCTAATTAAAGAGTTTGGTCTAGACCTGCTCTTTATGGAAAGAGTCTGGAGATAACACTGTTATGGATTGGTGCTCTATAAATGAAGATTGACTGATTGATTGATTGATTAATGGATTTTATGTAATGAATCTGCAGATCCTCCAGTTCAAAACGACGCCAAACTCATCAGGTTTTGAGCCACAACAAAGTCCAGATGTGGTCTAAACAGACCAGGTAAGGCTTGTTTTTAGCCTGGCCAACTGCCTTTTGTTCTGTGATGACAAACTGAAGCAGCTGTTGACCGGCTCCTTAAGAGGAGTGAGGCATCAGCAGCAGTCAGTCAGTGACGGCATAAAACTGAACTGTTTTTCAAAAATTCTTAATTACCTCAATTGCAAGAGGTCCTTCAGTATACAGGTGTAGATGTGTATTAAAATATCAGGCTGATCGGTCCAGTATTTTTCAACGTTATCTGCGGACAGACAGACAGATACACACCCTCACGACCAAACACATGATTCTCTCCAGACGAACTGGACGTTCGGCTGGCGGAGATAATAACATCAATGTAATTAAATATATCAAACTCAGGGTCTAAAATAATATGATATAATATAGCAGTCTGCCCAGATGATCCCCGACGTACTGAAGTAAGCTTGTTTCTTGTTTTCAGCTGCTCAACCCAGTTAATTTCGTTGTATTCGTCATCACAGCACACCCAAATAACCTGCTGTACATTTAAACTTACAGCACTTCTACTCACACATTCACAGCCCTCTCTGTCTTTTTAGCACCTTTCTCACTAATCCCTCGCTCTAATGCTGATTCACTTCCGGCCATTTACCTAATCACTCTGGGCACATTTTGCACAATTGTCCATTTTCACAGCAGACATTTTGTCTTGTCAAAGGAAAAAAGCACAGGTGCTGCTAATCGCATTACCAATGCCTGAGTTCTATTCTAGTGTCCCACTGAGCCAAGCCAGCATGGGCAATACGAGGACCCCGAATCTGAAGCAGCTAAATGGAGATCAGCCATCATTTGTTTCGGTCTTTACACATGTGCTTTTTCTACTGTCGCGTTTCCCAGTCGGCCATCTGGTCAGCATCTTTTCTTTTTTCCTGCACTTACACAAACAAATACAAGAGGGCCTATTAGGCTGTGAGCACTGTCAAATGCCTCTACGTAGGGTGAAGTATGTAGCTGAGCAGATCAGTGAAGACACTGTGGGAAGTCTGCAAGTGCTGGTGATATATGGGACCGAAGTAGATAAAGTTTGATTCTCATTGGGATTGACAGTACAAGGAACACTTTCATATTACAAAAGGATTCGTGTGATTCAACATTAATAACAAAAATATTGCTCAGTGAAGCTTAAAGAGCACAGGCCACTGAGTATGTTCTCTAAAACAATAGATAGCACAAGGGGCTTCGAAATTAGTCGGCAATAACTCGTGACATCTGGGTCAGCATTTCATGTTACGCTAACTCTAGCATGCTGCTACCCTGCCCTTTATGTAATGCATGAATCACTTGTGTTTGAGAAGAAGTAATATCAGGGAAATACCACACAGCTGATTAAAAACCAGTCTGCCTCCGCACAGTGCCTAAAAGACAAATACTGAAAGCCATTTCAGGGACTAAAGCAAAGGAATTAAAAATCTGCACCAGGACCTGATGCAGCCCAGTGTGAGCCAGAGCTCGGAACAGACTATTTGTGCCTTCGCTGCTACTCTTCTAGCCAAGCCGCGCTCTGAGGTCACTGCACCACCCGCAGTCCTGTGCAGACATGCGTCCTCAGGTCAGTGAGCAGCAGACTTCAGTCCAGCTAACCCAGGAGACGCACTGACCCGTTTACCACAGCACATGGAAAGGGAACGACTCTTTACATCCCAGCAAGCACGCTCACACACAAACACCCACATTCAGCAAGGCTGTCTTCACAGCATGTGACAAACAGGAGAAGCAAGCTTGTAACTGGATAGGTGAGGGGGCATGCTTGTGTGTTGCAAGTTGCAAGTTTCTAGTGTGCAGGATGTGTTACAAGTAGTTAATCCACATGTGCTTCGGCCGTTTGCAGTTTCTGGCGCGGTAGCATTAATGAGGACTAATAATTAACTATGGATTGCCAAAATGAGAGAATTCATAGTACAACATAGAGTCGTATAAGAATGTCTTGTACTGTGAGCTTCTCTTTGGATCATTAAGCAATATCAAATCTAATCAAAATTAGGCAAAAGGATTTGCATCCATGCCCTTCTATTGCCCTTCTCTTCTCTTTGCTATGAATGAAGATAGGTAGACATCTTGTGGAAACAAATGAAAGAAAAGCCAAAACTGGAGGCTTCAAAATGAAAGCTGATGTTGCTCTGTGTATGCTGGA
This sequence comes from Pempheris klunzingeri, assembly GCF_042242105.1. Classification (NCBI taxonomy): domain Eukaryota; kingdom Metazoa; phylum Chordata; class Actinopteri; order Acropomatiformes; family Pempheridae; genus Pempheris; species Pempheris klunzingeri. The sequence continues at coordinate 26,315,425 of NC_092023.1, forward strand.
TGATGCTCAAATAAGATAAGATGATGCATTACAAGCAGCACCAATGGTACAAAATGCTATACACTTCCTGTCTTCGCACAAGCATTAACTGTTGTGAACGTTGGCTGAAGTCAACTGAGATCAACTCAGTAAAGGATCGTATTTTTTTCTCCAAAACCAGTTCAATAATAATAAGCAATATTAGTATTATTAACCAAAGAAACGTGATTTAACGTACAATTCATGGTTTCAAGTATAAGTCCCTTTAAATGTCTTGACATCAGCAGCACTGCCGGTGCACCAACAGAAAGAAAAGATATCTGTGTTTCCAGACCTCACAAGAGGTCAGAGACAAAGACAGGTCTCGAACAGCGTTAATTCTTGTCTGTCTGAAAAGTGTCACCTCAATCCGAATGTCCTGAAGATATGTGGCTTGTGAGACATGGGTCTGACATGTTGGCTCATAATCTGTGCTGACATTCTTGAGGTGAACAGACTCAGGACCTGCTGCTGGTCTCCTCAAGAGACGGGACAGCGGTCAGACCCATGTGACACAAATACGAGAGATGTGCGCCGTCCCCTCTCTGATCTGATCCGTCTCTGTAAATAGACGACCACTAACCCAATCATAATATTTATATATATGTCAGAGTTGTGCCTAGCACTAGTTGCGCTGCATAGCTTCACTACAGCTTGTTGCTGCATAATCCCACTCAAGCAATTATCTCACCTGCAGAACTACAGGATTTTAGGAGCTTTCACACAGACGCACACATTCTCTGCAGCCAGTCTGTCAAGTGTCATGTTGTCTTAGCAGCCACATGGAGTCAGCACTGCGGGCTCAAAACCCACCCTGTATATGCACTCATCTAATTAATGAGGAGTTAAGGCTGGTAGGAGGACTTGCTGCACGGGGACGTTGATATAGCACGCCGATTTACCCCCTGCCACCGGATATTACGGACATGCCTGCGAGTCATGTTCGCGCAGCAGGCCGCCTCGCTGCATGCGCAAAAAGAAACCATGAAAGGAGGTCAGAAAACCCACTGAGAAGAGTTTTAACACGATTAACAGCTAGGAGATGGATTTTATCTATCCCATAACTAATGGATAAATAACGGACATAATTCTAATTTTTTTTTTTTTACTCTTTGTGTAATGTTAAGGTTAACCTCAGAGGGAGGAAAGAAGTCAAACTTGTTTTCTATGTTTACCTTCAAAGAAGAGTTGGAAGCATTTTAGAGTCTAAGATGCTGTCATGGCAGAGGTATTAAATTCTTCTTTATACATCTCCCTGAACCAAACAAACACCGAACAAGCACTGTTTGACCCATTTCTGATCCTTACAGCTTTTTGTTAGTTAGCTCTTTCACTTGTGAATGTTAAGTCCACTGAGGGATGGAGGAAATCAATTTGATGCATTTAAGGTTCACTGCTCCCATTCCCCCTCCACCCATCTCCTCATCCGTGGCGTTGCTCCTATCAATACGTTGGAGGCCTTGTGCTAGAGGGAAACAAATTCAGGATGTTTAGCCCTTTCTCTCACTAACTCTTTCTTTCCCTCCCTTCATTAGTCTGTCAAACTGTGTGTGCTTGCATATGTGTGTGTGTGTGTGTGTGTGTGTGTGTGTGTGTGTGTGTGTGTGTGTGTGTGTGTGTGTGTGTGTGTGTGTGTGTGTGTGCGTGTTGCCAGAGAAAAGGCGTTCGATCCTACACGTCAATCAGTCCAAGACACAAATGTCAATTTTTCTGTCAACGTACGTCAGGCTTATGGTGAAATTATGACAGCAAAAGACTCATGGCTGAGAAGATTTAAAAAAAAAAAAAAAAGGTGGTGTAGGCTTGACTTGTTTGTGTACATGCACAAAAATGGTGTGGATTTCCCAGTCACAGCAAGACAAGAGTGAGTGAGCACAGTCAGAATGGGCAGATGGAGGGCTGGGGTGGTGTTAGACATAAAAAAAAAGGGCAGGGAGAAGCAATACAGGAGTGAGGCAGAGATGGTGAGGGATAAAGAGGGAGCAGGGATGAATAAATCAATAGTGCATCGCTGTGGAATGAAGTGCGGCTTGCTGCCTGTGTGTGATTGACACCTCACTGGGGTGCTGTTGCTGAGATGATCCTCGTCCTCTCTTCTTGATCCTGACACCTCTCTGCACCACCTACTTCCTCCTCCCTCACCAGCACGCCCTGCTGGCCCCGGATGCTGCTTTCCTTCCTTCCATCCTGAAATCATCGCAGGTTGTTTCCTCCAACACTTTGTCTGTCTGTCTGTCTGTCTGTCTGTCTGTCTAATGGATCCCTCTACGCATACACAACAGCATACAATACAGCGGTGCACATGCAATCACATAGACATGAATACGCATCATTTAAAGCCCCTGGGTGCACAACCAGAGCAAGCAATGGTCTCCATTTCAAATCCAGATGTTGCACCGTCCCACTGTGCCGGGAGTGTGGGACATGCTCAGATTCTTGCAGAGATGGATGCAGTGACCTTAAAAAAATAAGATGAAATGAGCTCAGGGTCCGTAATTAACTCGCAGACATGATAGTGGGATCGGTCTTGTTATCCAGTTCTCGAAGGAGAACGCGAATAAGTGTATTGTCCCAAAATGTTGCAAATGTGTTCCTTTAAAAGTTTTACATCGACTAGGTCAGGACATCACTTCCAGCCTGTCCAGACACTGTTCCACTAGCTTTTGTGAGTCAAATCTCTCCCTGAGGGCTTCTTTCACTGACCTTTCTGGCAAAACGAGACGTATTCCTGGGCTCTACTATCCGTATTCTACAAAAGTCACTTTTAGAATGGTGATCTATGGGAAAAATGATAGTGACTATGGTTTCCTTTTTTTCCTTCCTTGGACTGCACCTTGTCTATACCTAACACACCCACTAATACATCAAATGTATAGTGTTCGTCTGAGGCAACTTAAAACAGAAATATTAGTTAAAATGACAACAATATTATATATATATATATATTTTTAACATCTCTGCATAAACAAATTAAATGAACTGCTCCACCTAATGCTGAAAAAGGCTGCTCTTCAGTTTAATGCTAGTCTGTCAGTCAACTTTGTTTTGTTAGCATGTGCTGAATGTGAAAGAGCCATTAGTTCTGGAAATACTTAATGCATTGTATTGTAAGCAAAACACACTTTTCTTCTTGTTTTTGTTGGTAACACATATTAGCCACTGCAACACAAGTCAACAGAGTTTCTTTTAATTAAGCCGAGACGTTCCAATTTGACTGACTGGCCTGCTGTTTCCCCAGATGACTACATCTCTTACCATGGGAAAAAAAAACAATTATCTTTCTCATAAATGGTTCTCCTGGACAGTTTAAGGTCCTCCGTTGAGGAAGTGTTGCATTAGTGACATAAGATCTACCAGTAGGGGGCTCACCAAAGTCAAGTGGTACAAGCTGTAAAGTTACAGGAATCTTTGTCTAAATCCAGGTTATGTTCTGTTTCATGTGTTGGTATGCATGTGATATGCTGTAAAGTTGTGCAAAGCTTATCGAAGTTACATAAATATCAAATTATTGTGCAGAAATGTCCGCAGCAGAGTCCAGATTTAAAGTTCAAATGCTCGAAATGGCAGACAACTTCTTTATTTTGTTGATAGCCGAAGAAATAATAATGAATAAATAATAAAGAAAACCTCAGGATGTCACTTGATGACAAACACTTACGGTTGTGGTTGCTAGGTGACAGTGGGCACTGGCTAGTCATTACACACAGCACGACAATAAATGTTGTTTATACTCAACTATACTATACTGTAAGCTTGAGCCAGATGAGCAACTTACAAGGAATCAGAGGATAATGTAGCCACATGACAGCTGAACAAATAATTGAATGGGTGTAATTTTGTCCACCTAAGGGAGTGTATTTAATAGTGTTGTGAATCTATGCTGCACAAAAACATCCTATTTGTTCCAAAAGTCGTTACATTTTTATAGTTTAGTGTCTTTCACGCTCATCAGCAATTAACACCTGATTTCCGAGAGAGTGAGAATGAACTTTTCAGTCACACGTTATTGTTATTGTTAATGAGGTGGCAGCAGTAATTCTTATCTGGCTACTTTCCAACACTGTGCATCACTTGACAGTAACGACACTGACCATACATTCCCAGTATAAGTGTGGCATATCTGCACATTTTCTACAGTGTTTTCTTCCTGTCAGAAATCATTTGCTTTACTGAAATGGGGGAGATAATTATCAGTTATCACACATCACAAAGACATTCGAGGATGTACTGTGCACGAACACAAAGACATGCGCAGAAATCCACATACCCACATGCATCGATGCAAATATAAAGACAGACGCAAACACTCTCACACATGTGTTCACATCATTACTGTGCCTTGCAGGACGGATCAAGGATAGCTTCACCATTGTGGATCAATAGCTTACCCGTCATTAGCATTGCTGCAATACAGTAGATCATATGCTGCGTCTGTTGGTTTGCTGTTGATTATTTCTAAAGACAGACTTTACCGTCAAAGGGCAAGGCAACACGATCTTTTATTTGTATCTGACTTATTTCAAGTAATTGCATTTAATCGGAGTCGGTAGAGTGCTTTACCTGTGGCTTTCTGAGGACCACATCTAGAACAACCTTTGTCTTTAATCAGACAGTCTTCTTTGATGCGGCTTTACGTGGGGATAATGAGTTAATCATGGGGATAGGGAAATTGAGTGGGGTTGCTAATTATGGAGTTAATGCTGTGGAAAGAAACAGGGGATAAGAAATTGAACAGCAGCCCTCCCCAGGTGAAACCCGTGTGTGGGTGTGCACGTTTGTACGTGTCTGTCGATGTGGACAAAATATGCAGGCAAGCACATGTGGGTGAATTTCGGTACACGTGTGTGCATCTATTATGTACGTTTACCGTCGCTGGGAGGTAAAAAATCATTATGAAACAGATGCCTCAAAGGCCCTCAGTAAGCTGTGCTTAATAGGTCTTACAGAAACTCATCAGCGGGTCTCCACACTCTCACACAAACACACACATACAGTACGTCTGCTAGTCATTTCACAGTGATATTGCACATTTAAGACCTCCGATTTCATATGCTGTGCCAAATATGGCATCAAGACAGGGCTTCTGAGAAGGATCATAGGAAGCACAGTGTGCACAATGCACAATGTGTCTTTGCATATATTCTTCATTTCCTGTTTTATCAAGATTGCAAATGTTCCTTTGGGTCACAGCAGTGCTTTTAAACTTACAAGTAATTAATGTTTTTTATAAGATGTCAGAAAACAGTAAAAAATGTCCACCATAATTTCTCAGAGCCCACAGCAACGTCTTCAAATTGCCTTTTTTTCCCCCCCAACAGTCCAAAACCTAAAATATTCCATTAATAATGATAAAGAAAAGAGCAAAACTTCACATTTATGAAGCTAGAAATGACAGTTTGAGATTTTTGCCAGTTATCAAAAATGTAATATATGTTGATCAACTAATATTCTCAACACTGCTCACAACACTCCTCTGCACAGTTGGTTAGTGTGTGTTTGCTTAATACATTGACTGCATGTGGTGCAGAAACTGCTTTGCTCTTATTTCCTTACAGTCTTTCAAACTGCACCTGCAGCCATTATCTCACCGTAACATCATTTCCCTTTTCCTCCACGTTCATCAACACCTAAGCCAATCAGCCGAAAAACCACTTCCCCATTCTGTCTGGGAACCTGAGTCACCCGCCCCACCCCACCAGATGGCGGAGGGACAGATCCATCATTGCTTGTGAAGAGTGTCACATCCGTCGCCCACCTTGGCATAGCGCACGGCGCCTCAGGGTGTGTCCATGCCAGCCCCCGTGCCAGGGATCGTGGGCATGTCAGCTGTTGCACCTCCAACGTGCAGCAGCTGCAGATGCTACTCATTTGCAGGTTAATGTATTTTAGGGAGAGTTGTGTCAGAGCGCTGGTGAGTGAAGCAAGCCAACATCCAATTAGAGCAGAACAGATTAGGGGGATTTTTTTTTTACATTGCAAAGTCAGAGCGACAGCCTCTGGTTGTGTTCAGTGTGAAGTCAGATAGCAGTTTCTTACTGTTAAGATCTTGTTGTTGTTTTCTGTGGTTGTCCGTCTCTGGCAGGCATATTGAGAGACAGTGGACACAGAAGTGGGTGTAGGAACCTCTGGCAGTGTGTCCTGTGGACAAAAATAACCAGAGACTCGTGAACACACACATACATACACGGTCATATATCACCTCGTTTTCCAAGCTCTTACATATTGTTGACAGGCAAAATGTGTATATGTGTGTAAGGCTATTCGTGACTAGCACAGAGCCAGGAGTTCAAATTGAATTACATAAAAATGTAGCCATTTGCCTTGGAGAAGTTATTTTTATGACTCTGTGTCTCCGGGGCAACAGGCTAATGACACTCATCTCACAGTCTGGTGGCATCCAAATCCATTACGCTACCTAACCCGTGGCATTACAAATCTGCTTGCCATCATCCAATTTGCCTCCTGTAAATTGCCTTTTCATTCTATGAAGAAATGGTTCCCCCATTTGTAATATATGTGTCAAAAGGATTACCAATGTAATATTAATATTCTTGCAGACAATTAGACATCACAAAAGGGAACATTGTGTCCATAAAATTACCCATGGATTGAGTGGGAGACTGATACAGGGAGGGGAGGAAGAGGAGAAAGAGGAAGATGGAGAGATTGTCACCACACAGTGTTGACGAGGACCGATGCTGCAGAGGGAACAGGGGCGTCTCAAAAAGATAATGAAAAGAGCTAGTACCTCTCACACTGCTGGGCTGAATCAATCAGTAAGGGATTCAAAAAATGTTCATCATTTATTCTCTGCCAGGAGCCTTTCCTGTTCTCAAAAAAAAAAATTGAATAACTTTGAATATATTTCACGGCACAATTTTTCTGCCAATCAAAAGTAAAACTGCCTTAGAATCTGCCTAACTGCACTCCTATCAAATACAACAGGGGGTTCTCCATCACTTTTCCACCTCAGCTGCAGTTTAATCCAATATGGAATCGTGGGTCCGTGGAGACAAATGTCTGTGCATCAGCATGCAGAGGTTGGTTTTCCCCATCTGGGCTCGGTTATTATACAGGCCTATAGCTCTGTGGAAGTCAAAGCTCTCAGACTGATCTTAGAGGCAGCGTATCCCCTCCTGGCCTTCTCTCCAGTGTCCTCGCCACCTTTGCTGTACAGCTTAGATGTAACTAAGCTAATGTGCGCAGTCTACATGCCGCAGCTTCGTCTCTCTACATACCATCTGCTGAGATGAAGAGGTTCGGTAAGCGTTGGAGGACCTCGCCCACTCTAACGCCCTCCTAAATACCAGAGAGACACTCCAGGCCTGTTCCTGCCTCTGTGATATTGACTGTCATGCAGGAGGAGGAGTGCGCTCAGGTGGGTTAATGAAATTCTCTTAGGCCACTGAGCGCCACAAAGGTCGCCGAGGTTTCTTTCCCCTGCACCCACACACTAACCCACAGACATCCTCCTCAGACCCACAGCCCACCTGTCTCCTGACAAAAGAGGCGAGGCAGACAACATGTTCACAAACCAGATGTAAACACTGGATTCCTGGCAATCGATTCCATTTTGGTCCCTTTCAAGTAGCATACGCTTACATTTTACCACCTCTCTGCTGAAACAGGCTAAACAGCCTCCCTGCAAGCCAGGAAGTGTGTGTTACATTATAAATGCAAATATTACATTTCAATGGATTTAATACTTAAAATTCCTCTGTGGCTTGCCTTAGAATATTTATGATATAAAACACATTGCATTTCCAGACTATCAAGAAGAGCCGCAGGCAAATGTGCCCATGAAGTAGCCTGTTTGGGGAATATTTTATCCCTACATGGTAGCTCCTTAAATGGATTTATGACTCATAAAAACAATCTAACTGGAAGCGCAGTGCACATAAATGCCACCGCGCGTTACCCCGTCCTCTTCTGAGAGGAATTGCATCACAAAACAAGAGGAGAAGTGGGCTTGTGGTTACCTGGGGAGATGGGTCAATAAATGTCAGCATGGCATCATTAGCCTTGTCACTTAATGATGCAGCCGACTAGAAGCATGCCACTGATGTGCCACACTCACGTGGCCATGTGGAAACAAGGCTAGAACGAGGAGAAAGCTTTTCTTTTTTGGTATTACCCATCGAAGGCGCGAGCGAGGCGAATGCCATTGTGACTGTTAACGCCGTCACAGGCTGTTAGGAGGAAGCATAGATGGAGCTCTGCAAATGTGACTTTAGGAGTTGAGTGTTTCCCACCGTGGGAGGAACAGGAGACGGCATATTTCTTTATTTTGGATCCATATGCTGCCTCACAGTGCCATCCACATGGAGAAATATGTGTGTTTCAGTTAGTGGTCCGCTCTGAGCGCTGGCGTCCAGCTGATGGATTTATTTGACACTCCCACGCAATATGGGGGATGTTTCTGTTGCTATCAGCGAGGTGAAGTGTGGTAATGTGAGCACAGGCAGAGGGGAGTTAGATATGTCCCCTTTTTCAGAGCTCCCTGTCAGGGGGCTGACATTATAGATTTGCAAGGAGAGGAAGAAGAAGAGGAAGGAGACCTTCACAATATGCATTTCCCGCATGAAAGAGTATTCAATTATTGTGTTTCCACAAATACTGCAAGTGCGTGCCTATTTCACTTATCTTATGGCAACCTCCTCAATGAAAAGTTTCCCGTTTGGATCGTGGCACCATCTTGCACTCACTCTACATCTGCCTCGATATTTCTGTTTGTGACTCACACAAACCTGAATGAGGTGTCTGGTCTCCACAGCAACGGGTCTCCCCTCTCTCATGCTGTCGGTGAACCAGCTGATGTCCAACACACGCATGTTGGGTAGATTCTTCGGGACGCACTCCTGGAGCCACTTCCACAGGGATGAAGCCTGGCTGTCCTCCGACACCACATGAGTGACCTCATCGCTGTGGACGGAGAAGGGAAAAGCTGTCAGCAGGTTCATAGTTCAGTTTTTGGTTTCAGTTGGGATGGTGGTGAGCAATGAAAATGATAATATTAGTCAGCTGAAGTATGTAAATGAGCAAACAGTTGTTCGCTATTAACACTAGTCGCTCGCTTTTTCTGTCTGCTGTTTGGTGCTGAGCAAGTAGTGATAATGTAGTGACAGTGAGTGTCTTCACTGCAACTTTGCAACTCTGTGCTGTTACCGAAAACAGTAAAGTAGCTGGCCAGCTGAAAGACGCTGAAAAGCTCTGTGGAGCAGAGGGGAACTGCTGATCTGTGAGTTCATCACCCCTTTCACATTCATTTAGTCATGTTTTAAATAGTTAATGTAAAAATATGCATCTGAAGGATGTGTCCAGGATGTCAAACTGACTCAGCAGGTTAGAAAGCTAAAGATAGAAGCTGAAGCCTTACGTTACAGATCATGGTGGAAAAGTGACCCCTACACTTTGACACTCCACTTTTGCCCATTTTAACCAGTTTTTGTGTCATCAAGTGTGGGTAGCATCACATGATGTTTAACTTTCCTTATCGTCTGCCCTAACTAGTACTAGTAACAAACTACTGTTGAATAAGTGACTTACCAACACAGCAACAGTAATAACTTTAGTGTATGTCAGTTTGTCCGCCACAAGCCGGGTGACGAGCAAAACTCTAAAGTTAAACATAGCTCATTACTACTACCCACAGTGTAATGATATAAACAAGGTTGAAAATCAGTTTCACTTTAAGGAGCAACGCTGGTCCAGTGAAGCAGGGCAGGTCTTTGTTCAGTGTCATAGAATAGAATCAAAAGAGGCATGTGGATCCATTCAGTATACCCTCATAAGCTAATGTAACATTAGCATAGAAGTGCCAGCGTTAGTCAATGATATATCTCTCCTCCCAACCACATTGGATAAAACGGTCAATTTGACTGACAGTGCCCCTGAACTGCCATCTGACTTTGATTAAAATGGTGTTCACTGGATGTTGGATGAGTCTGAGGCCTGTCCATTCCAAACACAGACAAAAATGTGTGCTAATGTACAACCAAATCACTCCGAGTAAGAGGCTATTTGAAAAATATGTGTCTGGGGCCTTTAAGTAATCAAATTTCTCACCTTGATACCATGTTTATGCATTAGCAGGATTCCCAGGATACCTTGAATTTTTGATTGAAAGATTTCCTTCTCTGCTTGATTTAACAAAAAGAACTTTCCTGTCTTGGACCCTGCAGCCTTTAGAGAGTGCAGAGGTTCAAGTGAAGCATTTGAAATGCAGCTCAGATCTCAGCATCATGCTCTCACTTGTGCTGTTTGGGGATCAACACTGGGTGAACAACAATCAGCACAGACCCTCAGTGCCTCCCGCCACTGTTTGATAGCTGAACTCATTCAACCAGTATCTCCTACTGCTCCGCCGAGACTTTCTCAACAGACTCTTTATCACGGCCTCTTCCTCTCTCCTTCCTGTCACAGAGTCTAACTACCATACCCAATCAGGGCGCCCAGCCGTGCATAATTACTCTCAGCACGCTCCTCCTCTTCCCGATCTCCTGGCGTGGGTAAATCAGTGGAAAGACTCTTTAAGAGATGTCCCGGCAGAGCTCAGGCTGAGGCCTAATTGGCCAAATCACTGGCGAAACTAATCCTCTATCTGCTCAGCATACCGGTCCAGCCACCAGAAGTCCAAAAGAAATCCTTCCCGGCACAAAGCCACGGACAAAGAGCCTCTCAGGCACCGGGACATAGCCAGTATCTCCAGAAGCTTAAATTCACTTGCCACAAACAGTTGTCTAACCACAATAATGGAGATTTGGTTCTTGAGTTAATTTCCTCCCACAATCACAAGAGGTTGAGTTGCCATGTTGGAACCAGATTGGAGATCAAAGAAAAAAAGCCTTTCCTCGTGTTGTGTTTACCTAGATATAATCCAGCCCCTGAGTTTGGATCCTTATCTTATGCGTAGTCGCACTAAATGTGAAACGGCAGGCTGACATGCAAATGAGCGAGAATACAAGGCCAGCAGCAGATTGTACCTCCCTGGATCAGTGGGACTGAGCCCAGACACAAGGACGGGCTAAAGTCAATGGGCTTTGATATGGAGAACTCTCTCGAGTCGTCTCTCTGCCCCTGTTCATGTCGGCAGCGACCGTCCTATTCCATCCAGCCGACCAACATTCAGATCAAAGTCGCAGTATGTCCATGACAGATTTTTACACGGTGCACAGGTTTCATCAGTTTGCCTTTTACAGCTGCTCCCACGAGACATCTTCACTGAAATACATATGATCATTAAGTAAGTAGTAAATGAATCATAATTAATAAATATCTCAATCAAGTGACATTAAATTATTATTAAACCCACTTAGGAAGAGCTGCTTCCATGCCCAATGAACCAAGATGTCACATCACAGATAAACAGCATGGGGGAAGTGGATGTTTGCTAAACCCTTTCCCATGAGCAGGGAGTAGCCAATCATCAATAACTTGGCAGGGCAGGCCTGTCAAGCTTTGGACTCCTCCACATGTTGGCGTGGTGTGTGTGGGACTGAGGTGAGAGTGGCACTCTGTATGTAAAGACTGTGGATGCTGATTTTTCTTTCCCTTTTCCAAGACCGAAAATAGAAGAGTGAAAGTGTAAGGAATGGATTCAACAGTGTCACTCTAACGTGAGCGATTACTCATTATGTATTATCATTATTAGCTCATGCTTACTAACTAGCTCTACACTAGCCTGCTTTTGGTGTCACTGTGAGAAATCAAGGACCCATTGTCTTAACCTCCACCCCACCCCACCCCCAAAATCGATATTTTCTATGAAAATATTGTTATAAGATAGAAGACGTGTTGTATGTTATTTTTGTAATAATTTTTATAATTTCCAGTCACTGGAAACTATTGAAAAAAAATGCAATTTACTATTAAAATGTGAATGTAAAATAAATGAATTACACATCAGCAATCAAAGCGCCTGAGCTGCATGAGACCAAACTAGTGTAATTATTTAATCAGAATTTCCACTACTGTGGGCAAGTAAGCGTATTGTGTCATTGAAACAGTAGCTTATGGATGGTCCCTAACCGTCCTCCTGCTGCCAGCACTCGGGGAAAGTGAGTCAGAAGACGCCGCTGGATCCAAAGGAATATCAGTCAGATATCCAACTTAGACCAACTTCACCGTGGCCATTTGTGAAAGAGAATTTATTGCAGCTCATGAATCAGCCAGGGCAAACATGTCAATATGTGGATCCATGGTCATGTGCATCAGACTTGAAATTAGGACAAGAAGAGAATGGTGTGTGTGTGTGTGTGTGTGTGTGTGTGTGTGTGTGTGTGTGTGAGAGAGAGAGAGAGAGAGGAAGAATTCCTGCATGCACAGAGGAGTGCACACTGTGTATCTGACCATATGCTCAAGGCAGTGTGCCTATAACTTGTGGAACACCAGATAGGGGAGGTGTTGCAATCAAACTGCAGCTGATATCAGTTTTGTCGGCTTGCAGAATTAATGTCAGTTTGAGGAAGGCACGCTCTACTTCCTGTCGTTGGTTTCAAACAATTATATCAAGCCAAGTGTAACCGTAGGAGCGCTCAAGCTGTGTTTCTGGGAATGCTGCCATGACCAAGCTGGCGCACGGCTGGCATGCACACTTAGACGCACATTTAAGCACTCACACACACACACACACACACACACACACACACACACACAGTTGTACTACACCTGTGAGGGCCCTTCACTCAAATAAAGCACATGCTAACTTCAACCATTATTAACCTTAAGGGAAGATGAATTTGGAAAAAAAAAAAAAAAAGACACTGCCCTTACTGTGAAAGTGTGAAAGTCAAATTGATTCTTGCGAAGATAGAAGCTGGGAGACACACACACACACACACACACACTTCCTCACCAGGCAGCTGAAAGCCTGAGTTTGAGCCGCCCAGTTGCAAACACACTTTTAAATATGAGAGACTGCATCAACGGTATCACTAACCTCAAAGGAACCTGACTCCAAAGCATTGTGGGTGTCAAGCAGGGGGCTTCTGCTGTGTTCACAGTTTGGGATTTAAAAGATACTTTCAATTAGAGACAGGAAAAAATGAAGAAGGCCTGCTGTTTCCATAATTACCTCACAATAGATGATTCATCATTGCGACAAACAAGCTCACAAAACATCTCCCTTAAGTGTGACTTAACAACAAACTTTAGCCAGACTCATTAAAAAAGTTTGTGTTTGCGCTGTTACCTTTCCTCCAATGTTTTTAGTTTTGTCTCTGCCAACAAGATGTAGGTGGGTTAGCCAATTTCTTCCCCACCCTAAATGTATTAATGTAAGAGCTGTGAGTTATGGCTTCAAGAAGGGGGGGGGGTCATCTAAGGTGACAGAGAGACAGGATGGATGCCCTCACTCTTCTTAATTAAGTATGCATGAGACAATTGTGGATCTCTAATTATCTAACTTAACTTTTTCCAAAAAGTGACTTTTTTTCAAGAAAACAGTACAAATTCTCACATATGAACTGTTGTTTCCAATAATGTCCTGACCTTCTTCGTTTTTTTTCAGAAGAAGAACAGTTTAACATCCTGAAAGCCTCAAATTCAAATTCAGAATTCTGCACACAGACATTTTTGGCCTGGCTATTAGACAGTGCCACCATGCTCAAACAGGCTTGACCCTCCATTTCACTGCAGTTACAATATAAAGGCCTCGAAAGCCGACCGCAAGGTCAAACCATTCCGGCAGGTACCAAAGAAAAAAGCACAGAAACCCAGAGAACACTCTGCATCCCTCTAAGCTCCACATTAGCATGTTCTCTGGAGCTTCACACTCAGAAAAGCTTTCAGGCACCGAACCGTGCTCGGTGAGTGAACAACACAACAGCAAGCTTTTTCCAACCTGAGGACGTCGTCCACAATAAAGCCCTTGGACCTGGCCAGGTGGGTCAGAAAGCTTCTCCTGCTGCGGCCCATTTTCCTCTCCACCAGGTACAGTCTGACATCCTCAAACTTCACCCCTTCACGCCTGGGAACGGCGGCTTCCACTGGTCTCGACCTTTTCCTCGCACGAGGCAGAATGGGAGCGTGGAACATCTCTTCTGAGGTGAGCTATCCACACTATTCCTGCACCTCTAAGAATTTCTGCTCTATTGAGCTTTTTTATGTTGTTGTTGCTAAGTGCCGCTTAACTTCCATCCAGGAAAGACACCCACTTGTTTATTTCACAGTTGCCATCTTTTTTTTTATTTGCCTGACAGTGGCACACAGTATGTCGGTTGGTTGGTGAGAGTTGGCAGATAGGAAAAGCCTCTGGCAACAGGTGTTCAAGATTTGGTGTTTACCAAAAACCACCTGCCAAGATCGAATGATTGAGGACGGGGGGGGAAGATAAAAACACCCTGTTGGCATTGCATTATTCACTTCCAGTAAAAGTTGTTCTGCAAGGCATGTTTGGAGTTGAAGTAAACACATCCCGATCCAGTTGCTTCTTTAAAAGCTGCTCAAAAAAGTTTCCAGTTTTTCCTCGCTGGAGCAAAGCCTCACTCCTGGGAGATGCCTGAATTCTGGTCACCTCGCAAACCCCTCACAGCTGTCCTGCCATGTCCGGTTCGTCTCGCCACTCACCGTCTCATTATGTCCGGACCAAGTCTGCACCATCTGCTCCACCGCTTTAATTAGCTTACTGCCTAAAATGAGAGCCTTTGTGGGCATTTCCCCTGAGATCCCACAGGCTCGTACACGGCCTTTGCACACACACACACACACACACACAGGTACTGTATATGCAAGTCATTAATGATTGGGAACATTTATCTGGGGTGATACTGAACTGCACATGCAGCAGTAGTCAGGAACTCACACTGAAAATGGATTCAATCTGTCTAACTCCTATATTCCTATTGTTACCAAAGAGATAATTACAACATGAGCCAGTGCCTCGTGTTGTTTTGATTTCTCTGCTACAGCGGTCAACAGTGTGGAAGAAAAGGTTTAAATGTCGCTGTAATTTTCTACAATAACGTATCTGCTTCAGTAGACCAAATAGAAATGATTTGTTGATTTAGGTGAATCATTACAGGGTTTGATCCCACTCCTAATTAGAAGCCTCTGCTCATTTCTTCACTTTGATAAGCACACCTTGCTTCTGTCAGCTAGGCAGAATTTATTACACTGCTCTCATTAGCATTGGGGTTCGGAGGGTTAACAGGTGTCACAGGACAGACGTGACTAATTGTTTGACTGTTTACCCCAGCCAATCACTCAGCTGTATATGAGGGTGCTGGCCCCCATCCAAACCGAGACCGATGAAAGTCTACCATCACCGAGACAAATGGCTCTTACACCGCCAGCAGCTATGAACTCAATTTCTCATTTAACCTTCTTCAGTGGCTTTGATGGAACCGGACAAAGATTGTTTAATACTGTTCACACCCACGTGAATTTATTCTACTCTCGAAATGTTAAAAAAGATATCAAATAAGTCAGGTTGAATTTTGGGGTAATGTGTGTAAAACAATGCTAAAGACGTCCAGTGGCGGAAATGAATCAAGCAGTGTGGTTAAAGCAGCTACACAGACGTTTCATTTTGTGTTGATGGAATTACATTTCATGACATTATGACTGGCTGTGGGTCAGAAAGTGTGCAGAAGCTATTCAAATCGTTTATTTCTGTGCTGTGCAGAAACCTCTTGCTGCTGCCTTGGACTACTACTTATTACAACAAATATCAGAGCTGCGGTGAAGACATTCTGCATCATTATCTCAGTGAAAGGTAAAAAAAGTGTTGATAAAACATCGTGTAAGGTTAACACAGTCTTTTTTTTTTAGAATCTTTACAGTTTATTAGATGTAGATCTCTTTTTCTACAATCAACACACACAGCAGCAGTACAGCAGTGATAATATGTCATCTGTAAATATACAGATAATATAAACACATTAGTGATGTTCTTATGTCTCTTCTATGTCTCTTTTTAAATGTAAGGTACGTTGAGTTTCTCTGTAATGAAATGTGGTTTATAAATAACGTTGCTTTGCCTACACAGCCAAGCACATCTGGTACCTACAGATACCTCTAGGTTGGGGTAAATCCTTTTGTTGAAATCGCACCAGGTGGCAGCCATTTAGGATTACTAAATAGAAACAACTAACATAACCATAACCAATCTTCTCACCGATGATCTCGTTTACATGTATTATTGTATTAAAATGTTTCATAACCAATTAAAACTCATCATTGAAGGTTTAAGTGCAAATTTGAGGTTCTTCTACCTTATTTCTTATTTGCTACCTTAAAAACAGGAACTTTGTACCTTTTACTCCACTACAGTTACGAGTTACATTTCAAAATAAAGGTGTCATACAATGGTGATCTTATAGCATTTAAAATATAATTCATTATTGTAGAATAACGCAGAATAATTGCAGTAAAAAATGCCTCTTTAAAATCTACTGCGGTGTTACGTATTACATGCTTACGCACCTGTGGAAAAGGAATTCTACAGGGTTGTACAGAGTTTTACCTGAAAAGTTTTGTCAGTGCACAAGCCGTTGCCTATCAGCGAAAATTAATATCAGTGGTATCAAACTTTATGCTGACAATGTTCAGCTGAAGTCATGTATGTCTGTGGAAAACATGTAAATGTGGTTGCATTACCTCAGTGTGTGGATTTAAACACAAAGACACAAAAACAGAATGGAGGACAAGTCCTCCCCACAGCGTTCAGACAGCCTCTCACTGCTGACATAGACTGTGTTTATCAGTGCAACCATACTCGGCCACAGAGAATACAGGATTTTAGCAGATGGTGAAAGTGCTGGAGCTCTGCTACAATGTGCCTTCACTTAGATTTCAGTCACTCCTTTGTGCCTGTCCTGTGTATGAGCACAAGCTGCAGTTATTGCCTTTGTCATGGCTCTAAAACTGACACCCAGAGAAAAGTTTGGTCTTGTTTTAAACCAGAGCATCTGCAGATTAAGGTCCATACCCCAGATACCCAAAGCTGTAATAAAAAGAGAAATGAAAAAAGTGAGTTTAATAAACACCCTGTAAGTCTTGCAGTGGTTGTAGGTTATGATTGGGTCATTATGGTTAGATGTAGATGTAGAGATCGCCTGGTAGAGATCTGCATTCTACTGATCCTTTTAACATGGTGGTAAGTATTGTATTGTTATAGAATAACCTACCCATGGCTACTGGTGATAAAGTACATTTTGATGATAATGCTTGTTAATTTAATTTTTGTGAAGGACTTTATTCTTGCTTTATTTCAACTTTATTTCAAGTAAAGGGTCTGAATACTTCTTCCACCACTGAAGAAAACTATAGAATAATTCCATTTAATGGCATCATGCATATAGTGGAGTAAAAAGCATTGAGAAATGTAGTGGACCTAAAGTGTCATTAAAAAAAAGGCCTAGTGTCAATCTTAAGTCGATGCTAATATTTTTGTACTCTTGGAGGCAGCAGAACAAGCTGAAAACAAGCATCTGACCTGAATCGCCTCATAAAGTGGATTTGGGTAGCGGGTTAGCGTGCAGGTGCCCTTTCAAACACATCCAGCATCATTAGGAGTTGTGTTTCTGGCAGCTCGAAAATACTGAATTGTAAAAATATGCCAATTTTCTGTTTACATAACCACCACTTCACAAATTTAGTGCAACAAAGTTCCCTATTGAGGAGAAGCGCTCTGTGCATTGCTGTGCCTTCATCTTGAGTTTAATAGAGTGCAGTGAATGAATACTGGGGTCCTGTCAAATGCATTCTGACAGATGTCCATCCTGAGAACCGGCTATTGCAGGCCCACAACCTGACATATATTAGTGTCATGTGCAGCTTCAAAGCAACTTTTGGGAAAACATAAGATAAAAGCTGGATGATCAGGGGTGAAAAAGTGATATTAAATGAAATCCTCAATGCTTGCTACAGACATCATTGTTTTGACACCGCTCTTTTCTTGTGTCAGTTTCCATACGTTGTTAAAACATGCCAGGTCCAGTATGCCCTCTGAATTAAATAGCCTATTCTGAAATCAATACTCAACAGGGCATCAAAAAGGGTGGAAAGAGCACAATCTAAAGGTAAGTCTTACCAGCCAGTAGCCGTTTTGTATCATCAATATTTCAGGTTGGGAACACTTCTTAACAAAGTAAAAGGCCGTACTGAAGAATACTCCACTAACAGAACACCGTCAGATAGAAAGAAGTAATGGTCTCCCTTTACTTTATTGGATGTACTTCTTCATTAATGTGCATGTATTAAGGACGTGCATGGCTCCATTTTAAAGTTTTATTCATTATCCAGGGAGTTTTCAGTTTGCTTACGGGTAATGTGAGGATCAAACAAATGCGCACTATTACTGAAAATAATTGGAAAATGTAGAAAATGAAGTACTTCCAATCTTACTTCTAGAAAAAAGACTTTCCTGTAGTTTGAGATAAATGACACAAACACTGTTACAGACCACAAAGGCTCCTATTCGTCATAGTCATCCTCAGTTCCTGCTTTAACTGAACAGTTCAACGTTTTGGGAGAAAAGCTTTCTTGCCAAGAGTCAAGTGAGAGGATGGATGCTGCTCTCATGCCTGCACATTATGCTGCATCCACATGGATCCAGACAGAAGGTAGATGGCAAACGAAAGCAGGACGATAAAGCTTGAGGCTGCCACAGAACACTGGCTGTGGTAATGGTAGATGGCATTCCTGTCCAAAATCAAAATGTTTTATATTATGGTCTGGATGAATACTTCTGATGATTCTGATCGGCTGCTGAGTGTCCGTTAAGTAAGGGATAATGCCTGACCGGGTGTGATGTAGCTCCTTCACATAGGGAGAAAATATATGCAATAAATAAAAAATAAAAAAAAGATAACTTTTTGTATAGGCTATGTGAAAGAGACAAGAAAGAATGTGTTTGTTAGTGAGCTTTAGAGGTGCTGGTAAACAGGATAGCGTCATGCCAGTCTTATGCTAAGCTAACTAGCTCATCATGGTAACGTGCTCATCATGGTAAATGCTAATGTTGTTCTGTTGTCTGTTGGATGTGTAAATGTTTGCTAGCAAGTTAATCACATCGACATAGAAGATGATAATATGTCAGTGTTGTGTTCACAGCTTGTGTTCGCTGCCCTCAGGAGGCCACAAAGGTTTGAGAGCTCTGATGGGGGAAGCCCTGGTACAGAACGAGGCACCACAGTGACAAGCTAAGTGGAACGTGTGTGCAGTGTTTGAGCTCAGCTAAGCTAGCTGGCTGTTTGTGGCAGCTTCGTATTCCCATCTAGAACGGCCACAAGAGCCTTTCCCCAAGAGTTGAACATTTCCTCTAATGTCTCTGAGCCTGAGACATCAGGTCTGGATCTCCTACAGGAAGCACGTGCACCAGGTGAAGCTGCGTATGGGGGCCATGTTTGGGCTCTTCAAACAAGGTGTCAGGTTAGCCAGTTAGAAATCAATGTGGCCAAGACAAATGAATTATTTACCGACACAAAACAAGATCTAAAAACAGAGCCAGTTTCACTTCACGGCCAACATGTTAAAACTGTGGAAAACTTTGAATTCTTCGGTACAGTCCTGGACTTTCAGGTTAGCTTCTCTGAAAATAACGAGTGTATTTTCAAGAGACGCTCGCAGGGCCTGTGTCTTCTCCGGTGGCCTCGGTGTTAGTCAGCAGGTTTTAGAAACAGTGTATAAAACTACTGTTGACAGCGCACTTTAACTTTTTCTCTTTGTGGCTGGTACAGTCACCATGACTGTGGGTCTAAATTAAAAAAAAATTACCCAGGATTGTGTCAGTGGTGATGGAAATAGAGGGCAAACCCTAAAAGCCCCCGACTCAGCTGTTCACAGAGAGAACAAGGAAGAAAGCGAGAAGTATGGTGGCAGACGGCTCCCATACCCTCTTTGGCCAGTTTAAGCTGGGGGGGTGCCATAGAGTGTGTAGAGGGAGTGAAGGTGAACTGCTTTTAATTGCTTTTAAATGTGTGATTTCTATTAATTGTCTCCTTGCTTTTTATACTGTTGTTGCTTGTTAATGGCGGGCCTAAGACAAGTGACCACCCTGGTGGACAGTGAAGATATTCTATTCTATTCTATTCTATTCTTACTCACACCGAGCAGGGACTTGTACATCAACAACAAAAAAACATTTAAACTCTTGAATTTGGCAGTAGCACTTTGTTGTCATTAATACTACATGGCTCAGTCTGATAAAACAGGAAAAACCCATTTAATTTATCATATTTTTAGATCTCTCTTTCTCTCTGTCTTGATATGCCTGATCACAGTCATTTTTCTTTCATCAGAAATGCCAGTCAACAAAACAACACCCAATTTTCTGAAAATTTGTGAAAGCTGAATGAACACACTCTGGTGACTCACACATCATTTGACTTTCTTTGAGATAGCACAGCTATTACTACCATTTCAGCAATCTTTGCACCTAATATTGGAGTGTGAGTAGTCTTACGCCTTAAATATGTGCGAGAAATGACACACTCTGACTGACTGGAAATGGAGCGTGGCCGAGCTAGGAAGTAAAAATCAAGCCAGTCTCTATTATGACACTTTTATTTCTTAAGACACTGAGGAAGTCCCAGCTTCCCTTTTTTGATGCCTCAATGCAATCTCTGTGACAAGTTTAGAACATACAGTCTGAAAATTGCCATATTTCTTATGGATGAGGGAGACGGAAAATGCATGTTTGTTTTAATGAGGTGACTTCCCCATGTGTGCTTCTCCATGTTGAAGCTGGCTGGTGTGTTGGAGCCGCGGTGCGAGACGGGTCAGTTTATTACTGTACTTCCCAAAGCACACTACCGCTCAGAGGTTCCCTGGTGAGAAAAAAATGAACTTGCCGTCCAGAGAGGAGTGCGAGGGCTGGGACCAGGCGCAAGTTGCCTTCTTTATGTGTAAGGTGAGTACAAGAAAAATAGGAGACAAAATAAAGTGCTGCCAGAACTCCAGTGGATGGTAAGATGCCATGTTGACCTAGTTTCTCATCACTTAAAAGTTCGATATTTCATTCTAGCTAAAGGTATGAGGATCATGTGGAATCTCGTGTTGAACTATTTCTCTTCATACATGCTGTCTGTTAAAATAAACAGATCATGGCGTAAATCAGTGTCTGTTTACTGCCCTCAGAACAAAATGCAAGAATGTGCTGACACCGTAAAAAGACTGAGAATTGATGGACAAAAACTTCTGGTGAGTCAAACCTTCACATTTTCCCTCTTTCACCTGAATTTGTCACAAAATACTCGCTCTTTCCCTCTTGCAGTTGTGCAATCTACTAATCCGTTCAGGATCATATCTGGGTTGTGGTTGTGTTCAGTTTGTTATTCTAATTACATCAAAATGGAAACATCCTCCCAAGCCATTATTATTATGATTATGGTATTAAAAACAGCAGAATAATTACATTTCCTAGAGCTATTTGTGCCTGATTCGCTGAAATAAATTTAAAAAAAAACGTAAAACTTGGTCTAAGTCCAGTTCCAATTACAATCCCAATCATTTGTAACCTTTTAAAGTCAAACATGTTTGTCTTGTTAAGACATGGCTGAATCCCAAACCTTTAAAAATGACCTTCCATGAATGAACTGAAGAATATACTTTATAATGAATCTTAAATTGTACTGCAGCACTTGCAAGTGTCCAACGTTGAGAAACGTTCGGGGAGAGTTTACAGGACATGAAACATGGCTGGTGTGAAGTCATTCGCTTGTATTACTTCCCACACACTTTCAGTGTGTAATCAGTGGCCTCTCAAATATAGAAGTGAGTAAATCAGCTGCAACTTCTGCTTTGATGTCGCTCTCGTTGCTTTGCCTCCATCATCCACATTGTGTGTACAGTCTCTGAGGGCCCTGTGATGTTTCTGAGAAGCACGCTGACACAATGAGTGCAGGTGAAAACTGTTTGTGTGTCGGCTTGGGAGAGAGTAAGAACTGTGAAATGAGACTCTGGGCTAATAAAGCTGTGATCCCCACTTATTTAAGTAAGTATCATTAAATCTGCTTCTGTCACAAGAGGGTGGAAACTGTTTAAAGAGGATTTTGTGCAGTGAAATAAGTGAAGCATGGGTTCACACCGTCCTCAGTAATACCTCCTGCACTTTGGCATGCCTGTAGAGGTACTATGTGCATTTTTTAGAGGCCACTTCCAAACACTTATCGCCACGAACAGTCTACTGTTCCATCTTAGGTGGGGTGTTGCATCACAGAAATATTTCCTCTATATCTTACAGGGCTATCTCCCCCAAAATGTGCTCACTATGGATTTTTATCAGTCAAAATAATTAATGTTTCAGAGCAGAGGCTTTGATGTGCAAGTTACCAGAGCAGATCTGAAAAATACATATACATACAGTGTGTGTATCGACTGATAGGCCCCGTAGGGACAGATCCAGTAAACACACCTGGGCTCTATTAAAAGCAGAATATTTTCAAGAATATTTCACCATGGTTGCACTGCTGGCTACTCACCCCCTTAATGCAAACACCTTCAAGGCTGCAGAGTCTGACATAGTCATACACATGCACACATACACACACACAGTTGAGATCAGTTCAAATTCTTAATCCTAGTTATGTGGACTTTTGTTTGCTGAATTAGATTTTCAGTCCACCAGAAAAAAAAATGGAATGGATTTCCATAATATTTTGTACAGACATACGTGGTCCTCAGAGGATGAATCCTATTGGTTTTTGTGCACTGGCTTATATCCTGTTCATTCAATACTACATCCATGGTGGATCCCTCCTTTTTTCTGTTTTTGTGTCTGGTGCCATGAAATTTGTTATATAGATAATACTGCCCCCCAAAGGATGAAGCCTAGTTAGTGACCCCACAACTTTTCATTTAGCGCCACCTGCAGATTGTGATTTTTATTTAAGTGACATATCTTAACATCTACCGGATGAATTGGCACAAAGTGTTGTGCAGAAGATGAGTCCTATTCACACTGGTGGTCCCTTAACTGGCCACCATACTTTTACTGTATGCAAACAAGATCTACAAAACTAAAGACTTCCCCATTAGCTTCTGCTTCGTGCTTATTTGCTAATGTTAGCATGCCAGCAATCTAAACTAAGACGATGACCCTGGTAAATATGATTAAATATGATATATATCCCAGTCTGGGATGTAACCCGCCTCTCCCGCTGGGATTGGCACCAGCCCCCCCACGACCCCTAAGCGGTACAGACAATGGATGAAAAAGTTCCACAAACATGATTCATGTGGTGGCATTAACATACAAAAGTGCTCTGATGCGAGCAAGTCTGTCTCGCTAGCCTGAATATTTTGTTTATTTCAATTTAACTCGACTTGGCTCATTTTATTAATAGTTTCCCAGTTTGTTAATGATTGATGAAAATGAAATCTGCTTTCACAAGGGTGGAAAGGCATTGATTTTTCTCTGCTTTTGAGAGAGGGCATGATGGAACGCATTTGAAAACCTCTGTGTTAGCTGATGGATTGTTGATCAGTGTACTGTAAAGAGATAGCCTTGTCTGTACGCAAAGAGTGATTTGTCTCTTTGTCCTTGTGTGTTCTCGTACCACGTGCTCACCACATACCACATGCCATGTGTGTGAGACAGAGCAGTGTTAATATTTAATCTGCAATCTGCACCCTCATAGATTCTTGTTTTGACATCTTTAGCTCTAAGAGGTCATTACTATACAGGCATTTGTCAGTTTTATCTCTTATTGATGAAGTGAGTTTCAGTAGGTGGCACTCTGCCTCTTCAGTTATGAGTGTTGTTGCTCATTCTAACTACCCAGTTCCTCTTCTATTTTAGACAAACAAGCCTCTGTTGCCTCTGGCAGCTAAATGTGGCTTCCTGTTGCAAGAGGGTCTTACAACAACAACTGTAAGCTTTGATGCTCTGATGCAGGTGGAATCACAGTTGTTTTAGGAATTAGAGTGAAACAAAACAGATATTTACTTACCTTTATATTTCTTTTAACTACAAGACCCCCTCCACTCAAAAATATGTGTTTGCTATCAATACGCTTGGTTTTGTTTGCAGAATAATGTAGGTCTGCTTGCAAAGTTTGACACTAAAACGTTGTTAGTATATAATCCGAAGGGGGATCATTTGTCTTAAAACAAGCACAGATATGGATCTGGAGTCAGACTCAAAATATTATCCAAATTTTATATATTCCTGAATGTCTTAAAACATGTCTAGAGGGGATCTTTAAATGTATAATATGTCTCCGCAGCAGCACCATTAAGACGCATTCCTGATAATTTGTTATACAAGCAACGTTTTTCTTAAACCTATGTAGGGCAGACGCATGCCTTCGCTGCAGTCAGTCTTCCAGAAGTGCAGCAGAATGAAAGAATAATTGTTTATGGTAAGTTCTGTTTGACTCATCAGTGGCTCAGCATTAATTAAGGGCAGAGAGGGCCTATACTGTGGGCTCTGAATGTCATCCAGCGAGCGTGCTGCTGCTGAGCATTGCCTTTGGCTTACTTTGCATATTCATATGATGTTTATACAGTAGAAGGAGCAAAAGTCATAAAATCGTCAGTACATAGGTACAAGTAAGTAGGCAACGCAGATCTAAACTGCTGCCATAAGACAACATCAGGCGCTGCTTCAAATGCAAAATGCATTAACACCTACAACATCTCCTCGTCATTTAGTGGAAAGAGTTTTTTTTTTTTTAAAAAGGCAGTCTAATTCTGTCTAACACTGTCTGCAGTGTGGATGGGAATGACAGGCAGTCAGCACAGCGTAGATAAAGGTAATCTCCATCTTTTTGATGCCATGTTTGCTCACACAGGTAGACAGGTTAAAAGAGATATGTAGTAGATCAAAAGAGCTGTCAGCCTGGATCTTTGTGACGCTGCCTGTGTGAGGACACCACTTTCAACTCCTGTGCATGACATCGACACTGCAAACAAAGGCCGCTCAAACTAAAGGACAGCCCATGCACTCATATCTACTTTGCCGTTGGTATCAAACATCTGCCGTGGCATGCCAACATACAAATGATATGTGCTTAGCAGACAAGGTTTGTGGTATGATTAAAAGGAGAGAGAAAACACAGAGTACTTTTCAACAGAGGTTAGCGTCTAATGCAGTCTAACTGTAGTCTCACTAAATCTAATTTGAATTTTTACACATTTCCCTTGTAATGGATAATGGAGGAAACAGAGCATAGTATTAGTATCTGAATGGAGACTTGAAAGAGAAAAACACCTTAAACCAGAAGTCGCCCTGTTACACTTGTGGTTTTGGAACATTTAATGTAGATTTGTGAACATGTGGAAATGTCTCTGATCTAATGACGAGACCTCGTGCAGCTGCTGTGAAAGAGCCAAAGGTAATTTTGTGGGCATGTAGCTGTTCTCTCTATCGTGAAATGAAACTCATTTCAAAGAAAAGCAGTAACAAATGTTCCATGCGTCAGCCTCTCTGCTTTCTGTTTGCCACTCCGAGAGAACAGACAGCCATATGTGAACGGGAACAAAAGGTGGTCGTCCGTGCGTCTGTTTCTGGGTGAAGCCGAGTCAAACTGACACAACTCTCGCTCGAGCTGCAATATGTGTGCACTTGCCTGGTTATGTGCTTTAAACTTTTGCCGTGCCCAGAGCTTTTCTGAGTGTAGGTCATCTTCCCCGACATCTGCAGAGATGTCTGACAGCAAAGACCTCTTTGAGATCTGTCGGTAGGCTGTTTTAGGTACTTTGATTTAAAACTGCTCTGTGTGGAATTTTTACATGATTATAATATCTTTTTAATTATGTTAACGGAATAATTCTAGATTAAAGAAACAGCCCTGGTGATCTGTGTCCCACCCCGGATATCTTTTTAGCCATGCTGTAAGCAATGACAGCGATGGATTCAATGGATTGCCATGAAATTTGGAGCAGACATCTATGGTGTCCAAAGGCTGGATCCTAATGACTTTGCTGGGTTCCCGGCTCTGAATCTAGCACCTGCAGCTGGTCAAATTTAGAATTCGTACAATACTGTGTTTTTGAGACATCTGCAAAACAATTTACAGCCTTTACCCTGGCTGTATGTAAGGGATAACGCCCGAGGAGGTGTCCATTATCAGGAATTTATCGACCGTTTGGAGGCACAGAAATGTTCAATGCATAGCAAAGTCCATTTATTCCAGATTATGGACACCTGACCATAATAACGGTGATCGTTAATGTAAACTGTTCAAACATGCGATCAAAGAGTGATGACGTGATCTAACGTCTCAGAGAGTTCAGAAGGGATCAGTCTACTTCCTGCAGCTTGTGCGTCTCCCTCTTGAGGCCGATGAGATGATTCATTTAGAACGCTGAAGAGAACGTGGCACTGAAACTACTTTGTAGGTTTTTACACCCAGCAGCCAATCAGATTCAAGTATTCATCCAGACCATGTGTAACTAGTGTTTACTGCTTATTAGCAAATCTTGGCGTAGTGACACACTAAAGTATGACGTTGAACATGGTAAACATTATACCTGCTAAGGAACAGCATGCTAGCATTGTTCGTTTCTACGTACAGTATGACTGAATGTACGCTTAAAGTCTTGGTTGCAGTCTCAGAAATTCTAATATGGTGGCTTTAAATCAAATAGGAAAAATTCAATAAAATAATTAGAACATTTCAGCTCAAACTGCACCATGGAGACCGTTTCTGTTCATATATGCTAATTAGTCCACATGTAAGTTCTAAAAACATTTTAAAAAATGAAGATGAGATTGAGTGCTGTTTTGAGCGAGGACTCTTGGTCTATAGTACAATGGAGAGGCTGCAGCTTGTAGAGTTGTTGTGTCTCATTTGAACGAGCACAGACACTCCTATAAATAATTCAATGTGGGAGCAGTGCCTGAGAGTATTCACTGGGGCAGACTATTTGATATTTCATTCGGTGTCAAAAGGCTAAGTCTGATTTTATACCGATACCTTTTTTTCTCCTGTAAGCCGGGGGGATGATCAAGTGTGTATCTGTGAGGCCAAGGTTCAGTTCTTTGAAGGAGGTAAAGCCTTTCATATTAAGTGATCTCACTTTCTGATTTACAAATGATTAAATCACAAGCTGTGCTCAAAGGGCTTTCACTATATTACAGGCTTATTCCTGTAGGTACAACATGCTTTTGTTGCACCAAGGTTCCCATATTCACACACTGGGGCAATGTGAGCTGCATTATCAAGCTCCTCCATGCAGAGTATCTCATATAAATCAAAAACAGCTTTGAAAATCTGCAATATAATCAACTGTGCATCACTTGTTTCACAGGAGACTTCACAGGTTTTACATATTATTCCAATCTAAATTAATTTGCCATATTAGACTCTTACCTCATACATTAGCGTCTTGTCACAAGCCTCTCTCTATTTGTTCTTTTGACACCTTACAAACTTAAACGCACAACAGCTGAACTTCCACAAACATTTGTAGTCATGGATCTTCATTACATTACAACAAATAGAAAACAGAGAAGAGACAGAGCAAGAAACGACCTGGAGAAATGAATTATGAATGAAGGGGGGGAATACATAATTTAGCGGGATTTGTTGCATATTTTATGGTAATCATTTCCTTTCATTTACGAATCACAATTGCCGTTCGGCAAAGCAGACATTAACTGCAACAATAAATTGCAATGCAGCGGGCGGCCAGATGAACTCTTTTAAATGTTTGATGATCTGTGAAGTTTGAAGCTGATACAGTGGTCTTCACCTGAAGGTCAGCGGCCTTAATGCACAAAACGGTGGAAACTAGCCAGCAGAATACAAAACACAGATTTGTATCATTCATGATGTCACTTCATGAACTGTTACCCACCAGTGTGTCTGTAAGTCACTCATACATCACTGCCTGAAATGCATTAAATACAGTACATTAATACGATGATTTGACTTTAATGACTTTAGTCAAGGTACCAAACCTCAGCAACTTCTCAGTGGAGTTTGTTTTTGACAATGCAGACAACTATATGATTCAGCTGCTTCTGGATGTTAGTGTGTGCATTTCTGTGACGTCTGTTCCCATCTCCGGCCCTGCAGCTGCCATGTTTTGTGTATGAAATAATAAAGTAATGTCTCTTCTTTGGTTTGGTTTGGTTTAGCAGGTTACAGAGACACACTCTGATCTGTTGAGATAGCCCCTGTAGTGTACTGCTGCCATCTGCTGTTACTTGTGACGCATGACTATAAATGTATTTGTTTTGCAGCCTTAATACAATGACTGCTGGAACGCGTGCTTTCAGTGAAAGTGACACACTTGCAGTATCATGTCCGCTAGCAGGACTCACAGTGGTTTGTGAATTTGTCCCTGACTTGTCACGATGTGTTTACAGCTGATTTCTCTGATGCTTTCACAGAGCCTGTCAGACAGTGACATGAGCAAGTTTAGTCTCCTCTACCAACCGTAAGTATGATATTAATCATAACGACAATGGTGAAAGATATGTGACAGCACACTGGGGGTAAAGGGCTGAAATATAATCTATGCAATACATAATGGATACAAGTACCTCAGAAATACATACTGTGTTGATTTGTGTGTGTGTGTGTGTGTGTGTGTGTGTGTGTGTGTGTGTGTGTGTGTGTGTGTGTGTGTTTCATCAGTTATCATAGTGTATTTTTTTGTGATTATTTTCTTTGATGTTTTGTTTCATATATTTGATCATATTTGTCTTAAGTTCATTTTAGTAGTAGTAGTTTAATTTGACTATATTGACAAAAAATAAAAATAAAGACATTTCTTGTTTACTTTTAGTACACACCGTTGCCCATAAAGTTGGAATCAAATGTTTTTTACCTCTTCTCATGAAATGATTGTGACAGTGTGATTTATTCTTGATAAATAAAGTTTATATCTTCTCAACTTTATTGATCAAACTCTTCCAAACATATCACAGTGAAACTTAAACCATAATTAAACCTTTGCAAACTGCGTATTCAGGCTTTAACAAAATTGGGGGTATTGAACAATTATTCCAACTTTATGGGCAACAGTGTATTTTGATTAGTTTTGTAAGTATGTAATATTACAGTTAGTTTTTTTTTTAAAACTTTTTTAACTAAAATGTATTTCCACATGTAGGTTTAGTTTTTAGTTTAGCGTTAGTAAATCAGCCTTATAACCTTAGTGTGCATACAGTTTGTTTGTCCTTGTGCACACTTACAGCTGGATCTGTGTTTGCGTATGCAGATGTGTGTGGAGAGGCTGCATGACTGCACCTGCACATTTGTCTGTATGTGTTTATTCCTGTCTGTGAGGTATGTCCCCGTTCATGTATCCCCATGTGAGTGTGTGCGTGTGTGTGTGTGTGTGCGTGTGTGCGCGTGTGTGTGTGTGTGTGTGTGTGTGTGTGTGTGTGAGTGAGTGTGTGTGTGTGTGTGTGTGTGTGTGTGTGTGCATCACATAAGCATGCCAGACAATATAAAAGTAAAATCAATCAAACTAAACCTTCATTAGCAATATATGTGTATCAAATTCAAATGGCATTTTTTATTGACTATGTGTAATTAATGATTGATGAATTAATAATGAAATAAAAATACATATTTCTGATTGCAAAAAAACAATATTACATTTCTTGTTATCATCAGCTGACAGGTGTAGTCAACGATTCTGGAGAAAGGTTGTTGATACTGGGCTGAATAGCACAACAAATACACCCCTCACTCATGTTTCGTTACTATCATCAAATCATAAAAAAATTCAAAAGCGAACTGTTTTGTTCGCCTCGCTCCAATGGAATGGAAAATGGACTGTACTTATGTAGTGCCCTATCTAGTCTTTTCCCACCATTCAAACACTACACTCACATTCACCCACTCACACATCATTCATACATGGGATGGTGGGAGGTTGCCAATCCTGCTACTAGGAAGGAAACTATGGAAAGAACATTCACACACAGTCAGGAAATGTAGGGTTCAGTGTGTTGCCCAAAGACACCTGGATCATGGGATCAAACTGCCGATCTTCCGCCTGATGGTCAACCCGCTGTGAGCCACAGCTGCCATTTTTAAGACCATTTCACATTCAGTGAATAAACAACAGAAAATAAACAAAAGAAATACGAGCAGTAACTAATAGTGCTAATACACATGTGAAAACTCCTAATTTAATTTTCATTTTGTTGTATAATCTTCTCAGACTGTCAAACTACAGTTCAATTGAATTGAATAATTTCAGTGTTATATTGTCTCTCCTGGGCTTCTAAACATTTCTCCTTCTTGTTCCTGTTTTTATGCGGTTAGCACTTGTTGAACCAAAACCAGTCATGGTTGTACCCACAGCATGGGTACAGCTCTACTTATGGAATGAACAGGAAAACACTTATTTCCCATAAGCGTGTAAGTAGTTTCACATTATTTTCCAACTGAGCGTCACTTGACGAAATAGTGACTAAAGGCCTTTTCACTCATCATGACTCATACACAGTTGGTTCCATAAAAATCCACAACTGTCTCTTTAATTCTTTTAATTCTTGCACAGTATGGATTTTTCTCACCACACACAGCTTCCTAGTTTCTCCTCCTCAGCCGTGGTTGACTGTGATCATGGTGGAGATGACATTTATTCTCACAAAACAATCCCCATGGTGATCACACACACAGTGTGGTGGACCACATTTATAGAAAACACCTAGGATTACAACGCGGTACTTTCCATGACACACCATGCGTGACCTGTTTTACAGCTAAAAACAGACAGTGATGGATTGACTTGCGCCCACCTCATACCTCAGCCACCAAGATGTGATACTCAAGTGCTGAAATGTACGTGTGAAAAAGGTGTCCCACAATAATATGAGAAATGAAGATAAAGATAAAAGATAAAACTGACAGACAAAGCACACAGTTAAAGAAATAGAAAATTAAATAAACATAATATACACAGGAAAAACCTTATATAGACAAAAGAAACATTATATACACAAGTAATACAATAATAATAAAGAAACAACAACAGGGTGGGATGGGATGGAAACATTATATGGATTATGTATTTTCTTGTGAGGACACTTTTAAAATAGCTGCACAGCGCTTTGCACGCCGTGGGATTTAAAGAAACTGAAGTCAATAGAGACGTTTGTGCA
The DNA here is from genome assembly GCF_042242105.1 of Pempheris klunzingeri. Lineage (NCBI taxonomy): Eukaryota > Metazoa > Chordata > Actinopteri > Acropomatiformes > Pempheridae > Pempheris > Pempheris klunzingeri. Next base: position 26,346,458 of record NC_092023.1, read on the forward strand.
TAACTTGAAGGATTCGGTGACATCATTCAGGAGATGAGTAGATAGTAATCAGCAGCAGAAGGAATTGAAGAGAGTCAAGAGACATGTGATGCAAGAGGTTTGTTGAAAGTGGGTTCGCTGCAATGTCTTTTTGGGTGAGTGTGTGTGACAAGGAGAGTGGAAAAGGGAAGTGATTTTTCTCACAGAGGCTGGCTAAAGTGTATTCCCTCCCTTCTGTGACGAAGACATGACTTGAGGCCAAACACAGCGCTCATTTGCTTTGGTGCAAACAATCTGGCAGCACAGACTTACTGCATGAGAGGAATGAGGCCCAAACATGTAAACTTTAGGATTAAACATGAATATGGATACATTAGGTAAACTCGCCGCTCCTGCTACAGCAAAGATTCGGTAAGAAGTTCAGTTTTAGTCGATATTTTGCCTCCAAGTGGACAATGACATAGTATCACTCTTTGCTAGTACTTTTTAATATCTATGTAATTGTCTAAATTTGCCGCCGTGGACAAAAACAAAACCACAACTCCCTCCATTTGTGCATTATAGTGTTAGTAAAAGCATTGTGTTACGTCTGTTAACTTTTTTAAGCAGCAAAAAAAAACCTCATGTCATTGTCAGCACTTATTTTTGTATAAAAATCAAATCAAACCTTGCCAGAAAATGGATGTAGCCTTTATGCTTGACAAAATGAGAAGTGAACTGAGGTGAATATAAGTGATGTGAATACTGCAATAGTCTTTTCAAAGTACCTTTTTAAGCTGAAAAATGACAGTGACTACCTTTGTTCGGCTCACACTGCTGCAAAATTCATTCTCTTGGCTTGTTTCTCAATTACAAAGTCAAATTCTGTGTTTTCCAGGCAGCTCCAGAAGATTGTTCAAGACATCAAGAAAAATGACGGCGGCTTACTGAATAAACTGAGAAGGTCAGTCTCTAAAACTTCAAGCTAATATTATGAGTGGAACAACACAGTGGGACTCAATCAGCCTAAATATATAGACTATATATAATATGTCAGTTTTTAAGTAGGCGACAACTCTCTGAGAAGTCTGGTGTACACGCATCAGTGGATAATGTCAATTCCTCTTTCACAACTGTTGGAATGAGAGAGAGACCCGCAAACTAAAATTAACTCAAACAGATGGCTGCTCTCTCACTTTCCTTTCCTGACATGAGTCCCCCTAAGGTGCAGATGGATAGATACACCAGCGACACATGTGGTACAGAATCCATTCATTCTCGTCCTGTCTGGTACATATGCACATCAGTCTGCTAACTGCGCTTCTGTAAATATAGACCTTCCACTCGTGTACAGCGCAGGTGAACTGGGCCTCTCACCAAGACAAAGTGTCATTAGTCAATCACAGTTCCACAATGTAAATCACAGTTCATGTCTTGTATCAATCTAATCCATGTTCAGTCATTCGTTGCCTGTCCGTGTCTCTCTATATGGCAGACTGAAAAGCAAGCCACTGCCAAAAGTACCTGCGAGGGATTACAGAGGTAAGAACTGGGTCATTATCACAGGTGATATAACCACGTGAATAAAAGGTGGAGAGTGTTGTACAGGTATTTAGAATATCTTTGTTCAAATCCACCTTATTACAATGCTCGTATGGCAGTAGCCCTGAGGTGGATATCCCCCAAAGTTACCAAAGTAAAACAAAAAAGTCCCTCTTTGTGCTGCTATCCCACCACCGAACGCTCAGCAAGGAAACATGGTGGGAAACGGAGGAGATTTCATCCTAAACGGAGTGTAAGTTTATGATGTGAAGCCTCATATCCTGGAATGTATTTTTCAGGACTGTGGATTTTCTCAGAATCACTTACAGTGGAATGGTGTTACTTTAGGAGGGGAATCATTGATTATTATGACAGTGACCTGTTACTATTTCAGTGTATGTGTGGCCACATGAGTAACAGTATTGTGCTCCGATCTATAGTGTTTAACCAAATTTAACAAATAACAAATCACTTTTTTTATCCGCTGGAATAAAAGCACATCAGCAAAGTCTGTAAGTAAATCTGTGAAGAAAAGTAAATATCACTTCACCTGTTTCCAGATGTTGTTTTTGAGAAACGTGCCGCGCTTAATTATGTGAAGCTTCTGTTCAAATTGCATCATAAAAACAGTGATTAAATCACTTGTTGAGCGATTACTCACTAGTTGAAGAGATGAGGAGCTGCGCTCCACTGGTTCCCCAACAGAGAACCTGACTTCTAAAATAAGAACATGTGTTCTCACACCTGCTCAGATGAATCCAGTGCTGATTTCTCAGGTAGCTGGTTCAAACATGTGCTTTTACATATTAGGGCTGCTTCTGCCATTTTCCCCTCTTTATAATGACATCCCTGTGGATTTTCTACAGATGATGGCGGGGAAGGTGATGACCAACTGTCTGAACCTGATTATGTAAGTTGGTGAAATGTGAATTTTAAGTAATTTAAACTGTTGATATTTGTCTGAAACATTACAAATATGTCGCTCCCAGGATAATGACATGTACGATGCTCCGCATGAGGGCCACGAGGGCAGCTACGAGCCTCCTCCCAGCCACATAGTCCCCATCACAACCCCGTTTGCTTCCTACCCGAGGGGGGGGGAATATCTTGGTCAGTACAGTCATTACACAGGAAGACATATTTTTATCTGCACTGTGAACTATTCTCCATAAATGGCTAAAAATATAGCTGAGTGTTCGCTCCTAGTTTCTATATCCTCAAAAGCTTTGCACTCTCCATTCATTTCGCCCCTTCCTTAGACACTGTGGGGTTAGAGCCACTGTAACAGTGGGCTGCATGCAAATGCTGATGTCCTCTTTCTGCTTCTGCTTCTCCTTTTCAGACAACCGACACAACCGACCCCAGCGACCACCCAGGAAGCCGCTCCGCCCATGCAAAGCCTCCAAGCAACTGCCCCCCGAACCCACCCACGTGGGGAGTGATGAAGTAAAGCAACTTTGATTTCCCACCTCGACCTCACATAGATACTGCGCTGCCGGCCCGTGCCATGCTGATTCCTCCACAGACATTACTGTGTCTTGGAGAATTTCGCCACATCCTGTGTTGGTAAATACTTTCCATTGAGCGTGGACGGCTGCCATAGCTGCTTTTTCACAATGTGTCGTCTTTGTTGTTCTGTAGGAAGACTACATCAACCCAGACGGCAGCAATGATGATGACAACTATGTAGAACCTGCAGATAATCCACCCTCCAGTAAGATACACATTAGAGAGAAAGACAGGCCTGCTTCTTTAAATATAATAACAATAACAACCACCATGTCTCTCCACAGATTCTAGGATTCATGATGGATGCAGAGCAGGGAGAGACCATCCCATGCTGCCTACACCTTTACCAGAGTGTCCGCCTAGTCCTGGTGGGTACAGCCATACTAACCTGCACTCATCACAACTCTCTTCAGTCAAACTCTGTGTTGAAAGTGTTGTTGTTGTCACTTGTTGTTAATGTGTTACTGTCCAGTGTACTGTGTGTTTCCAAGCAGTGACGTTCCAAGCAACGTCCGTGCAAACAATCCATCCAGCAGATGTAGTGATATTTCACTGGATAAGTGAACATTTTTAGAGTTTATCCTCTGGGGATCAACCCATCCAATAGTTGTTGTGATATTGCAGTCTGGACCAAAGTGATTGTCCGGCCAGCGTTGTCATCGTCAGAGCCACGCTGCTAGCATGGCCAAAGGCAGGTGAAAAGAGGCCTCCATTATGCCTGTAGTGTTGAATGAATAGCTTTATAAGCCAACACATGGGAGGCCTTTGTAACTACACTACAATTAGAGACAGTCAAAAGCAGTAAGTCTAAGAGCAGATACTGTTGTGAATGTGGCTGTTGTGGTTCTAATGTGTGCCTACATTTGATTTTGGTTATTTTTCAGACATCTATGAAGTTCCTGATGAAAAGGTAGGCTGTTTACATGTGTGTGTGTGTGTGTGTGTGTGTGTGTGTATATATATATACATATATATACATATATATATATATCACATCACAGCTATTCCAAGTATTTTTGGCACATATGTAAGTGGAATTCACTGTGGTTCATCATATCTGCACAGGAGAACTCATCATCTCCTCCAGGAAGCAGGTCCGTTTGAGAATGCCTTTAATTAAGCTCATTTGTGTAAATACATCGACAAACAATATAAAATGGCAGCATTTTACAAATATTTCTGACGGAGGTTTGAGACTAATCATTTCCTGGCATCTACCTTGCAGACTATGTCCGATCCCCACAGCACAGTCACATTCTTTACCGCCGAAACCCAGCCCCAGGTAGGACTGACAGCATTTCATTTAGAGGACGGGGAAATTATCAGCAAACTCTATTGTGACATTATTACATTCCTATTACAATACCATACTAATAATAGTGAGTTGTTTATCTTTTTCAGATTGAATACGAGAAGATCTCCTGCTCCTGTAAGTGATGGAAAATGGGCTGAATTTCATTTAAAAGAGAAAAGCTTTGCAGAGATTTGATAGATGCTGCACAGTTAGGAAGACTTATTGCTGTTGGGATTTTCCAGATCCAGGAGCCCACAGGCGATGCTGAATATGAAGTTTGTGATCCAAACGACAGTGAGTTTTAAACCAGGCAATAAGTGAATTGTTCTTCCCCTTCATTTTTATTCAGAAAGAGTCCTACATGAATCATTCTAGCATGTAACACCACCTGGAGGATGGCCAAAAATAGATTTCCCTACAGTAAATGAACAAGAGTAGCATACGACTGTTTACCAAAGCTAACAACGGTCATCGCTAACTGGCAGATCACTTATTGTTGCACTGCTTGCTCCTCTAGGGCCTAGTGATAAACCTGCGGAGGGTCCTCCTGTACTCCTCCCCAAACCTTTGCCCAGAGAGTAAGCTTCACGTAACTATTTACATATTACTGCCACCTGTTTAAGCTTTAAAATGGAGTATCTGATGGTCTCATCATCTCTTTTGTTTCTTCCAGGAGGTCACCAAAACCACCTCTAAGGCCGGTAAGAACATCAGAGACTCAAGAGATCCTTGTTCCGAATAACTCCTTAAATCATCATGACTTCACTAACTGATGTCTGTCAGCATCATAGTACGTGCTTTTGCTCATGATGCCGAAAATCATTAAACTGTTTTTTGTTTTTTTTTTGCAGAGGCCAGATTTTAAACCGAGAGAATTTGAAAGTAAGTGTTCACATTAATTAAGAGAAAGCACACACACACACACACACACACACATTATTAGCCACATCTGAGTCTTGATGAAACATTGTCTAATCCACCAGTTGGTGAAGTTCTTCCCTGAAACACAATTAAACCTGCATTGAAATGTTACCTTAATCTTCAATGTGAAGGAAAGGCCACTTATATACATACATACATACATCAAAGCTATGAAGGAACACATATGGAGCTATGTGGTAAACATAAAAGTGTTAAAGGAAGCAGAATATGTCTCTTGGCATCCTCTCAGTCAGCTTCATGAGGTGCTCACCTGGAACGGTTTTCCAACAGTCTTGAAGGAGTTCCCAGAGGTGCTCTTCCTTCACTCTGCAGTCCAACTCATCCCTAAACCATCTCAGTGCGAGTTAGGTCATGTGATTGTGGAGGCCAGGTCATTTTGACGCAGCTCTCCATCGCCTCCCTCCTTGGTCAAATACCCTTTACATAGCCTGGAGGTGTGTGTGGGCTCATTGTCCTGTAGAAAACCAGATGATGGTCCCACTAAGCCCAAACCAGATGGGATGACATGTCGCTGCAGAATGCTGTGGCCTTGAATTTTGACAGCATGGCACCACACTATCACACCTCCTCCCTCCATGTTTCATGGTGGCAACCACATGTACAAACGTCTCACAAAGACATGGAGGCTGGAACCAAAACTGTCAGATTTGGGCTCATCAGACCAAAGTAGAGTTTCTTCGCTCGGGCAGTTGTGCCCTCCTCAGTCTTCTTCCTCAGTAGTGGCTTCTTTGTAGTAATTCTATCATGAAGGCCTGATCCACACAGTCTCCTCTGAACAGTTGATGCTGAGATGTGTCTGCCACTTGAACGCTACTTTATGTGGCTCTAATCTGAGGTGCTGTTCATTTGTTTTTTCTGTGGCTGGTAACTCCGATGAACTTGTCCTCTGCAGCAGAGGTAACTCTTGGTCTTCCTTTCCTGGGACAGTCCTCATATGAGCCACTTTAATCATAGCAGTCGCTGGTTTTCACAACTGCACTTATTGATACATTCAAAGTTCTTGAAATGTTCTGGCTTGACTGACCCTCATGTCTTAAAGTACTGATGGGCTGTAGTTTCGCTTTATTTATTGGAGCAGTTCATGCCATAATATAGATTAGAGCAGTAGTCGAATAGGGCTATTCACTGTGTACCTCTGCACAACACGACTGATGGACTCAGACACATTAAGGAATTCCACAGATTGACTCTTGACAAGGCACGAAGCTGTCAAAGCTGTCATCAGAGCAAAAGGTGGCTACATTGAAGAATCTAACACATAAAACACATTCTGGTTTGTTTAACACCTTTTTGTTCGTTCCATATGTCTTCCATCGTAGTTTTGATGTCTTCAGTATTCATCTAAAAAGTAGTCATTATCACTTACTGTACAGATTTTCCACATTCAATCTCTTCCAGTTTAAAGGGTATATAGTAAGTGTGTGTACAGTGTAAGATTTGAAAGAAGTGGAAAAACACTATTTTTTCTAACTACCATACGTCTGGATTTCCACAGGCCGCACGCTGCCTGTGATGCAGACTGAGCAGCAGCCTCCAACAAGAGCTTTTACCCTGGACATGACACGACCAAAGTAACACACACGGTTTTTCATCATGCATAATATCTACGCTGAGCATACGCATTTTTAATTTTCCTCAGCTGAGGAAAGTTGCCTTTAATGGCAGCGCTGCGCTGTGTATTCACTGCTCTCTGCTCTCTGTGGTCTCTCCTGCAGGATTCCTTTTCAGCACTTTACCTCCCTCAGTAAGTGCAGCTCCCGCTCGTGTCTCACAGCAGCTTATCAACCATATGCACACATATAAGTTTTGTACAAAATGTTCCAGTTCTGGATTATCAAGCAAAAACACAATTACAACGTGTGTGTCTGTGTTGTCCCAGAACCTGCCGAGAGAGGAAGTGTTCCCACTAAAAATGGGTCAATAGACCAAGATATGGTACGCTCTTACATTCTGATGAAAAGATGAATAAATAACTTGACAAACTACATTCTTGCAGTATACCCAGAGCTGTTTTCCATTGACTTTATTTTAGGACGCAAACGTCTACAAGAAATCGTGGTATGCCAGCACATGTGACCGCAAGACTGCAGACGACGCCTTGTTCCGCTCAAATAAAGTGAGAGTGTTGTTATTTAGGAGAGCACAGCCATCCAAATGAGCCCCCCCCCCCCTGCTGGGTGTGACTGCGAACGCTCTCTGTTTCAGGACGGGGCGTTCATGGTGAGGAAGAGCTCCGGCCAGGACGCACATCAGCCCTACACATTAGTGGTGTTTTACAAGGGCAGGGTGTACAACATCCCCATCCGCTTCATACCAGCCAGTCAGCAGTACGCTCTGGGGAGGGAGAAGAAGGGGGAGGAGGTACAGTGGGGGACTCTTCATTATCCTCATTTTGACTGACTCTCTTTGGCCCTGTGGTTGGTGATGAGATGGCGTTTGTGAGGAGTGTGTAATGTTTGGCTTAAAGCCCAGTGTGCTTCCAGTGTGTGTGAAAGGAGCCACGTTCTCGTCCCTCTGGGCAGACGTGCTGCCGTAGCTGCTTGTCTTGTGTAATGTAGAGTATGATTCTGAAGTCAAAGCAGCTACATTCAGCCAGCAGTGACTTCAATATCTACACCTGTGTTTTTCCATCTGTGTCTTGTTAAGATTACATATGCACGTATATCCAGTTTTCAGTGGGAAGGCTCATTAACTATCCTGCTTGAGCTCTCACTGTTTGTGTCTGTTGTAAATGAATTTGTTTAGAAGTGTACTTTCCTAATTTCCCTTTGATGGGAAACTCTGCAGCTTTCGAGCCACATAAACACTGAACACAGGTGGGATGTAGGCATGCAGAAACCTGAGGGGGAAATATGGAAATTATTCAGTATTTTAGCTAAAAAATGCAAAACTCCATCTTCTAATTTAATGGGCAGTAACCAGCTTGGCAGAAATATGTTTATTAAAATTCACCTCCACCATTTTTTACATCTTTTACATTTGAAAAGTGTATTTTGAGCATTTTTCATATTTTATAGATTTTTCATTTGAACTTCATCGCCATCCTTGTTTTCTGGCAGCATTTCAGCAGCGTCTCCCACATCGTCGAGAACCACCAGAGGACCCCCCTGGTGCTGATTGACAGCCAGAGTAACACCAAGGACGCCACCAAACTCTGCTACCCTGTGAAGCCCTAGGACACCCCCACTGATGGTCAACAGCCAAGTGATTGGACATGTGCATCCCAGCCCCTGCCCCCCCCAGACTGATCACAGACCTCATTATCTCACGCTTCTCTCCTCCTCCGCTGTTAATTCGAGGTCCTGTCAGAAGGAATGTGTGCCGGCCATGCAGAGCTTAAGACAGAGGCTTTTTAACGTCCATGTTATGTGGAGGCTTTTTTTCATGCTGTGTGTGTAAACAGTGGGAGGAAGGAGCTGGTGGTGGTGTAGCTGGTAGACAACTTGTTTATGACAACAATAGTTTGGGAGGCCAAAAATACAAGCTTGTATATATTGTTTTAATAAAACTCTTCTCTTGTGCTGTATAACTCAACTTACATCTCCAGTCGTCACAAAATGCCACCAGGAACTGACAAACTGATTCATTTATTTTCAGGTCAACAAGTAATGCTATCAGACTCATGCACATGTTGTTGCATAACAAAAAAATCCTAGGCACTTGGTGAAAATTCTCAGGTCATATTTTACAGTACCTCTATCTGGACTATATACAATTATAAATCTTTTATCTAAATTGAAAAAGTATATATATAATATATACAGCGAGTTACTGAAACTGAAGCGTGCGCTCCAGAAACAGGGAGAAACATGCGCAATATCAATATACAGGACAGGTGCATCTGTCCAATGGTCCTTGACTAACACACACAGACACACACAGGAGCCGCTGTTCCCTGGCCTGAGAATACTGAGGGATCAGGGCTGCAGAAGGAAATGTTTAGCCACAGTCGGACATTGGTTGAGATTGTCAAAGCCTTAGGCCTGTTAAGGTGAGGTAACGGGAAATATAAGTTCTCCTTCCATAGTGCAATTAAAAGATGAGATTATCATTTCAAGTCAAAAGAGGGGAAACTCATTGGGGGGGGGGGGGGGGGGGGGGGCCTACACAGTGATCAGTGATTCCCACCCCTGGCCCTGTCTTGCATGTTTTATGTGTTTCTCCGCTCCAACACACCTGATTCAAATGAACCCTTCATTTAAATGAGGTGTGTTGGGAGAGAGGAAACCTCTGAAAGCAGCAGGGCAGTTGGCGACAAACACCGATCTAGGCCTCTAAATTAAATTAAATTACATCCATTGTTTTAAATCATTTTGCTAGTATTTCATGGAAAAAAAAAAACACAGGTTTACTTTGTTAAATTAATCATGTCTTTAGGGATATCTGCTGTTAATTAATGATGGCATAAAAATATATCTCATAACATAATTTGGAGTTTTACAAATGCACCGATTCTTCCAATGGCCCACAAAATATAGAATAAAGCATAAAGAAAAGCATATAAAGGCTACACCTAAGAGTCATAAATAAACGTTGAATAAAACAGCTTATTGTCTTTTCTTTTTTTTTTCTTAAACACACAGTTTTGGTATACTGAGTAACTTGTGGGTCTCTGTGTCCCATTCCAAAAACATAAATATCATAGCTACCACGCTGTATAGCCTACCCGTACATAAACTGATTCATAAAACTCAGATGGTATGGCAAATATACAAATTACAGTGTTCTATAAAAGACTCCATACGACAGTGTACTTAAATCACCTTAAATAAAGCTATTGTGTAGACAACATACGGACAAAAGAGAGAACTGAAGTATCAACACCACATCCTTGTGGCTTTACAAAGAATCACTAATCTACAAAGAGTTTTTAAATCAAGCTACTCAAACTGGGAGAGACAACAGGTAAATGTTTAAATTACCCTGAGAACGTGAACCCTCCAGGAAGTGTGATGTTGATTTGATTCTCCTCAAAATCAACCAATCATAATTAAGACTTTAAAACAAAACAAAACAAAAAAACTGAGGAGGCTGGTTATCATGGTTTCCATTATTGTTTTCTTGTATTGCAAAGTCAACTTTTTCCAGACTATTTTTCCATCCAGTGTGTGCGACATTTAAGAGTTTTCACAGTTTGGCCTTTTCCACTCCATCAGGTGTCGCTGCCGATGGACCATCCACGTTTCCCGACTTGCAAAGACCCTGCCGCAAAACCAGCAGCGAAACTTGGTCTCGGCGTCCCCGCGGTGAGAGGCCGCGCCGACCACTTCGTACTTTTTCCTGCTCAACCTACGAAGTTTCAATTTCAACATAAACCTCTCCTGTACGCAGTTTGTACCGCCCCCTGCTGCTGCGCGGGTCGTCTCGGCGTCCTCGCCGTTCAGGGCTGAGAGAGCGTTCAGTGTTCTCCGTGACAGCACGACCTTCTGCACCTCTCCCCTGTACCGGTTGACGACCTCCATGATCCGGGAGACCTCGGGGATGTCTGCGTCCGGGTGATTTAGCACCACAACGGGCTGGTCTCCCGCTGGACGCTTTACCAACTGAGATGGATTTATGGCTACTAACTTCAGGGTTCTCTCCAGGTTTTTCGGGGCCAGATGCCTGCGATGGCCCGAGGCTGGTGATGGCTCCTGTTGGATGGCTTTCCCTGCGGGCAGCTTGGTGCTGCTGAGGAGATCTGGGCAGGAGTCTGCAGGCACGTCTCTGTCTCTCCTCCCCTCAACACTCTGCTCTGAAGAGGCAGCAAGGAGAAAATCTTCAGAGTTTTTCTTACCTGCAAGATAAGAGGTGAAGACACTCGTTAGAAGACAGACGGGCTCCTGATTGTAACGTTTAAACGAATCTAAAGAAAATGCCCTTGTGCGTTAAATCCTTAATTATGTGTATGCAGAATCTATAATTGGCCGTCTTACCCTGTGATGTAATAACGGGTTGGCACAGAGGGGAGGACTTTGTGTAACTGCTGTGAGGAATCACTCCATCAGCTCCATCAGAACTCATCTTAGCGTCTGACGCGCCGCTGCCTGATGTTTGCTCGTTCTCGGAGCACACCTCTACTGCAGCCCTCAAATGTGACCGGCCCGTTTCACCGGCTGGACTGCTCTTGTCAACTTCTGTTTCCAAGAACTGCGGTGACTTCCCCGTGTCATCCCACATTTCTTGATGCGTGCACCGCGCGCCTTCGAGCGCGACGGCTGCCTTCCCGTCCGTATTTTTAGACCCCGTTGACTTTGCGGCACAGCTGGAGGTTAGTTCTTCTCCCCGCTTTGACTGTGGAATTGAAGTGATGGCTTCGGAGGGGTCGTGCGGATCGGGCCCGGAGGCTTTGGTCCACTTTTTCTGGTGTGCTTCTGTCAGCAGCGTGTTTCCGAGAACCTGCGCCTCCTCCGCCGTCTTATGAGGGCCTGGCGGTTCATGATAGCCATCCGTTGGACCGCCCTCCGGTAAAGACAAGGAGCTTTGTGACACCCACTGCTTCTCCTTCACCGGATTCTTCTTCAACACTATCTTTAAGGCCAATCCTGGTGATCTTTTATCCGCTCTTTTAGATCGGGTCTTTCTTTTCCTTTGTCGAGTTCGTCTCTTCTTTTTTGGTACAGCTTTATGAGTTGGCGTCTGCTCTTCGCTCTCGTGTGTCAGCTTCAGCTCTCTGGAGACATTAGTCCCGTCCACATGCATAGGCTCCTCGTGTTTTTTACCGTGTTCCTCGGGTTCCTGATCAGTGTCCAATTCCCGATTCTCTCGGTTTTCCTGCATGTGGGTGCGCTCCGATGGCTCACTCTGGGCTGGCATTGAGACGTCAGTGTTCAGTTTGGTTTCAGTCTGTGGACAAGGTGCGTGATCATTCCCATCTGACTGACATCCATTTTGGTCAACTACAAAATGAACATGCTCTGCAGCACTTTCGGGGGAAACCGTTTCCTTATCTGACGATGCCATCACTTTCAACCTGTTGGCGTACGAGGCGCCGTTCTGAGCGACAGTTATTTTGTTTTTCACCGTCAGGACAGTGAGATCAGACGAGTTCGACATGATGCCGTTCTCCGACTTCGGGTGGAGGCTCATATCTTGAGGGACGTTCGACAAAACGGATTTCAGAGCCTTGGTCCACTTCTTGTCACCGGTTTCCCCGGCAACAGATTTCATCAAAAACTGTCGCGTCTCCTCTAGTGTTGTTTGCGGGTCTGACAGGTGGCAGTATTTATCCAGGAATTCCCTCCCTGGCAGAGAAAGGCAGTCCTGCGTCAGCCAGCACATTTCCCTAACTGCACTTCTTGTTAATCTAGGCTTCAGTTTGGGGAGCGACTCCTGCTTCTTCTTCTTTTCCCTCCGATTACCATTCTGGCAAACATGGACAGCTTTAATGTGCTTAGTAATCAACCATTTCTGAGACGCCTCGTAGCCGCAGTGCTGACAGCGTGAAGTCTGAGTGGTCATTTTAGGCCCACACTTATTCTTGTCCTTTGTGTGCAGCGACAGATCAGCAGCAGCTCCTTCCAGGCCCAAGTTATGTACATACATGTGCTCTAAAAATACTCTAACATCACCTGTGGAGAACTTCTGACATATTTCACATGAAAATTTGCCATTGTGGCAGTGACACATAGTCAGATGTGCGCTGAATTCAGGCCACGTGCGCTGAACATTGTCATTACAAATGCTGCAACTAGAAAAGGTGTCCTTGTGGCTTAATTGATGAACCTGAAAGTAGGAGAACTCGTGTGCACTAAAAGGACACACGTGACAGGAAAAAACAGGAGGGCTCCCTCTGTGTTTTTCCTCAAAGTGTCTCACCAAGTCTTTGGGAACATACTCCAAGCCGTCCCTACACTGAGAGCATGTAAACCTGAGTGTGCTTCCGCTGTCGTTTGTCCCGTGGTGACTCTGTTGTGCTTCCTGGGGGGGCTTCTTTGATGAAGGCCACGCTGTGCTTTGCTTCCACTCCTCTGCTATCTTCTTTGGTCCATGCTTATCTTCGCTTTGCATAGTTGGGGGCTGAACGACAGTCTTCCTGAGGTGGAGCCGTTTGCGCCAATCTCTATTCTTCTTGTTGGCGCGCCGTTTATTATCTCCCGGGGAGGTAGCTGCTCCAGTATCCACCAAATCCATACTTCTACCAGCCTGTGAAAGAGCAGAAAGACACAAATAAATGACACGGCCGCTTCAGACGGATCGGCTTTTGTCAGGAAAAAAGCTTTCAAGAACCAGCGTGCTTGTCTGATACTTCTGCTGCGAGCCCATAAAAAGCAGACTGCATTCACAGTCCAGCTCTTTATGTGGCTTTACAAAGTCCACCTGTTGCTGGCTGTGGTTCAAAATGCTCCTGCAGGGACAGAAACGCATCACACACATGTGCCATAACACAACCGGATTATGAGTGTGCACCAGGTGCACGGAGCTCACCTGCTCACACAACACTTCTCAACTTCACATCCTGCTCTGAACACAGCTAAGAGCGCTGCAATGTGAGGGGGTGCAATTATAAACCCCCCCCCCCTGCACCCCCACACCCAAAACTAACTAACTAACTAACTAACTAACAAACACAGCAGCAGCAGCAGCAGAGCTGGGGGAGCTCCTCCAGCAGCAGGTTAATCGGCCATTGTGCAGTTTGACTTGACCACAACAAAGTGGTGAGCTTGTCTTAGAGTCGAGCAGCGGGGGGGGGGGGGACTCTGAAGTTGCGATAAAAGCTACCAGCTGCGGCTCTTTCGCCTCTTTGGTGGAGACACTCGTCGCTTTTAGCAGCAGGACTGTTGTCCAAACACGGCTGAGAAGGTTTCAATCAACGTGACGCGACAACAAGCGCACAAAGACGAAATAACTTGAGGAATAAAAAGCGCGGCGACAAAGTTACGTCAGACTAGTTTTCCAACCTCGTACCGGGTCACTGGAGCAGGTAAACCCACCGGGGGCTGCAGGTCACTACCGGAGCTGGAGCTGAGCGAGCGGTTGTCTCGGTTTTTTACCTTTTCTTTTGTGGGGAGCTTGACAGCTCAGCGAGCGGCAGCCATGATGTTTCATACGGGGATTACAGCCTGTGAGCAGCTTTAGCCTTTAGCCTGCTGCCTCCGGCCCACAGCCGTCCCATCCCGGGCCTGATGCTAACGCTAGCCCCCAGCTCCCCCAGCTCCCCCAGCTCCACACCGCCCTCAGCGGCCTGAGGAGGGAGGGAGGGAGGGAGGGACGGGGGGGGTCACTCGTGTCAGCGTGAGCTAAAAGTACCCCACAGTAACACACCAGGCGAACATTATCACCACGGCCCACTACTACAGTCTCACATGATGATTGTACATACAAGCTGCCATGCAAGCATTTTGTTACCCCCCCCCCCCCACACACACACACACACACACACACACACACTGTGTGTCCGCCCCGCAGATTAGGACTACATGTGGCCACTTGGACACTCAGATTGACTCTTATATTCCACAGCATTAGCTGTCAGTGCAGGCTGCAGTAATATGCACATTAGTATTGGAACAATCGGCCTCTGCATGCAAAGCACTCAGGGAGTGTGGGGGTGACAGGACAGGGGGTGTGGGGGTGACAGGACAGGGGGTGTGGGGGTGACAGGACAGGGGGTGTGGGGGTGACCTCAGGGAGTGTGGGGGTGACAGGACAGGGGGTGTGGGGGTGACAGGACAGGGAGTGTGGGGGTGACAGGACAGGGGGTGTGGGGGTGACAGGACAGGGGGTGTGGGGGTGACAGGACAGGGGGTGTGGGGGTGACCTCAGGGAGTGTGGGGGTGACAGGACAGGGGGTGTGGGGGTGACCTCAGGGAGTGTGGGGGTGACAGGACAGGGAAAATACATGCTACTTTGTGTAGAAATATTAATAATAGTAATTCTAATCATAATTGATGGATTGTCCAATAAATGTGGTGTTGTTATTGTAGTTTTTGAAGCATTAGCTAATGAAGAGCCACATTTATGATAATAAATGAACAGAGAAAACTGATTGCAATGAGAATATTTTCCAAAATCAAACTTGAGTGATTTTAAACTTTTGTACCGTAATTCTGCTTGTGCTCATGCAGGTATGCCTCGCTGTTGTTCCAGGCAGGTACAGTGGGTAAAGTATCACACATCACATTAACGTAGAATGAAGTGATGCTCCACACTGTTAAACAGGCCTGAGTTCAGTACATGTGAAACACTTCACTGTATGCAGGTGATTAACTCACACCAGTCACCTTTTAGCCATCTATAATGTGACTCTTTAACATTGATTTGTTATATATATATATATATATATATATATATATATATATATATATATATATATATATAAATTTACAAAATGCAAAATGAGCAAACAGAATAAAAATATAAATATAATCAATACTTGGTGTGACCACCCTTTGCCTTCAAGACGACATTAATGCTTCCAGGTACACTTGAACACAGTTTTTGAAGGAACTCGGCAGGTAGGTTGTTCCAAACATCTTGTAACTGTGATCCTTTGGTGTCGTTGTCCTGCTGCAGAATAAATTTGGGGCCAATCAGACGCCTCCCTGATGGTGTTGTATGATGGATAAATATCTGTCTGTACTGCTCAGCATTGAGGACACCATTAATCCAGACCAAACCCCCAACTCCATTTGTAGAAATGCAGCCCCAAACTTGTTAGGAACCTCCACCAGCTTCACTGCTGCCTGCAGACACTCAGTATTGTGTCGCTCTCCAGCCCTTCGTTCCAGGACACCTGCCGCCATTTTTCTGCACCCCAGTTCCTATGTGTTCGTTCATAGTTGAGTCACTTGGCCATGTTTCCACATCAGAGGTTTGGCTTTTTGGCCACAATTCTTCCATGAAGACCACCTCTGGCCAGACTTCCCTAGACAGTAGAACAGTAGATGGGTGTACCTGGTCCCACTGGTAAGAGTAAGAATAATGTGTCTGTCATGTGCTGCACTAAGTGTCCTTGGCCGACCGCTGCGTCTACGGATGCTGTTTTGAAGGCAAAGGGTGGTCACACCAAATATGGCTTTGATTTAGATTTTTCTTCTGTTCGCTCACTCCGTATCTTGTATATTGATGAACATAAACAATTAAATTACTTTATTACAGTACTGTATATTAACTTGACTGTTTTGATATAAACAGACCTAAGAAAACCCTGATGTTCCTGAAGAAGCTCACTGCCAGCATTGATCCACTATGATATCAATAACTGAAACATCCTCCACTTATTTCTGTCTGCTTGGAGAAAAAACAGCAGCGGGTTGTTCAGAGGTCAGTGGCCGCCAGCTGTCCTCCACCAAAGGCACTGCATGACACCGGGAGGGGGGGGAGAAGGACAGAAGGGACGGCCACTGGCTCTCTCCACCCAGGACACCATTTGTTTCCCCTAGGAGACAGTTGCACTCCATTAAGAACAAGACTACCCACCACCTCAACAGCTTACCGCAGAGCAGCTAGCATTACCAATCCCCTTAAGACTCGCCCCCCTGCACGCAGCCACAATCTCTGGACGGCTCTTTTTTCCTGCTGAAGCACAACATGGGACCACTGTGATGTCTTTGTCAGGTACTGCTTTATTGAATTTGTACTAGTGCTCCCTACAGAGTATGTACAGAATCAAAAGAAGGGAGGTTTACTTAGAGCACAGTATATCAGTAACTAATATTAGATTAGTACTTTTGCTATTGAAAGACAGGCAGGTCAGAGAAACACTTATGCTGCTTTGACCTACTCGGGTCAGATTGAACCGTGCTGTGCTGCTGGGGCCAACTGGCCTGCTTTGGTTTTGTGCTACAAAAGTGAACCAGTGAATGATTTGGTCGCCATGAACCAGACAGGAATGCGTTTAAACTAAGTTTAACACAGAAAATATTACATTTTTCACTTAATTTAGTTCAAATGATCAATCAGGCCGACCTGGGCGCAGAGAAACAGAATAAGTGACACCAGGCTGGTCAGAGTAAATGTGCCAACATGTGTGATTCCACTTCCTGTAACACTAGACCTCAATATCACTCTCACAGCTGTGTGCCCGCACACATGCTTACACTGGGTTTCTCTCAGTGTTATATAGTAAAATATCCATTCAAAACAAATAGCCTGGCACTTAAAAACCTTGTCTCCTTTTATGTCCAGGCTAATTACTCCCAACAAGCAGGTAGAGTGGTGGCTTTATTTACCTGTTTTTAAAAGAAGATAAGTGAGCTAACTTCAAGTAAATGTCTGTCACTTTCTAGATTTTATGACACATGACTTCAGTCAAACCAAAGACAATACAAGCTGAGTACTTTTCCATATTTTGTTCCCCCCACATAACTCCAAAAGAGTCCAGATGTCCCAGGTCCCATGTCAGGCCTTTATTCCATCAAATCTCTGACAGGAGATACTGGAAAGTAAAAGCTATCAGTAAACTGTTTTCACATTTAGTGAAACAACCTGAAGTCTTGCGGCCAGATTTCCAGTCAACAGTATTGTGTTCCAATATAATCATCATATCCAATAAAACATGTGTTTTTGTAATTCCTTTTTATTGGCTATTGGCTGCATCAGGCCGCTGATTGGCTGCTGACAGTTACCATACTTACTCCTAATTGGCTGCGTCCTGTGTGCACTTATAGTGCTGCCAATGGGGTGATGCTTTCAAGTGCTAATCGGAAAGTTCTCACTCACATCAAAAGTTCCCGCTGGGAGACAGTGGGAGTTCAGACTGAAATATTTCTGGTTAAAACCGACATTCATCCAAAACTTAGAGGTGATTTCAACAATGAACCAAACGCGTATGAAAGCGTTTGACCTTTAGGAGCACAAACAAGATCAAACTATAATATGATTTGATAAATAATGCAGCCTTGTGTGGAAAGACCTGGTATATAACTCTGCTTTACCACCAGCTTGTGCGTTATCTAACCCGCTGAACGCCACTTTTCGGCTTTTGCTTTCCATTTCCGTTGTTTGCTCATGTGCTGCTGGTGTTTCCGGTGGCACCTGAAGGCAGCAGCAGTGTTTGCGGACCGAGGCGCTGCTCAGACTACAACAATGAGTGAGAGCGAGCGCGTCCGGCTGGCGTGAAGTGAGGTTCGCTTCAGGGAAACCGCCCGTAATATCCAGCACATGTGCTCATTGGGTGAGTCTCCACGTGTGAACCGTCAGCAGGGACATTTTTAAACTCCGAGCACAGAAGAAGTGAAATGAAGGACAGCCGGTTGGTGTGGGTGCGGGCTCCTGCTGCGCCACAACTCTGCACGTTTAAAAAGTGTCTTTGTGCGTCAGGTTGTGTTTCTTTTCCATGTGCGGAGCATCTGCAGCACTAAGCATCGAGCTGGCTGATTGCCTTTCACATGTGTTGCCTTTCAGAGGTTTCCACTGCGTTAAATGGAGCTGGAGGACCAATGGTGGAAAGGACAACTCGCTGCAGACATTTACCAGGCGCTACGATACAAAGTGAGAGACACAATAACTTCTGATGGCTGCAGACAGTCATGGAAGTAATTCATCTGGTCTCCTTCACTGTTACGTCTAATGGATTTTTTGTTTCATACATTTCATGTCCACACACACACACACACACACACACATACATAATGTAAATAAACATGTTGACACTTTGATTTTAACTTAACTTTTAACATTTTCTTATTTTTTAAGAAAGTGGAAGAAAATGATTTTGCAGTTAAAAAAACAACTTGTCTTTCCTTTCTGATGGACATAAAAAGACAGTTTCTGAATGATGTCAGTATATCTGCGATGAGCCTCAGTCCAGCTGTGGGGTGTGCATGTTGTGTGTATATACGTTGTATTGTGACAGAATAAAGCCAAAGTAAACTGCACTGACTGTCTGAGACCTCAAACACAACACGTTGTCTAACAGGAGCTCAAGCTTCCCTCCTACAAAGGCCAGTCCCCTCAGCTCAACCTGAGAAGATGCTTTGCAGACCTCATTGCCATCATCAGCAACTGCTTCAGGCTGTGTCCTGCAGCCCGACACCTGGCCGTCTACCTGCTCGACCTCTTCATGGACCGCTATGACGTCACGGTGCAGCAGCTTCACATGGTCTCGCTCTCATGCCTTCTTCTGGCCAGTAAGTTTGGAGCTGACGCTTCAGCACAAGATCGTTGAGTCTCTGCACGGTTTGTTGTGTGTTTTTTTTTTTTTCACTGCAACTGTTCCTCATTGCAGGTAAATTTGAGGAAAGGGAGGACCGGGTGCCCAAGCTGGAGACCTTGAACAGCCTGGGCTGCATGAGCTCCATGAACCTGGTCCTGACCAAGCAGGGTTTACTTCACATGGAGCTGCTGCTGCTGGAAACCTTCCAGTGGAACCTGTACCTCCCTACAGCCGCTCATTTCATAGACTACTACCTGTCTATCGCAGTCCATGAGGGAGACCTCCATGACGGCTGGCCTATGACCTGCCTGGAGAAGACCAAACTGTACATGGCCAAGTATGCTGATTACTTTCTGGAGGTTTCTTTGCAAGGTAAGTAGCATTTCATAAGGCAACAGACGCTGTAATTCCTTTCAAATGCATATTTTATGCAAAAAAAAAATGCTGCCTTAAGTTTGATCTTCACAGAATGGAGGGAATGAATCCAGTATCTACCCACAAAATGTGCTCTTTAGCTTTTTTTTCCTTTTAACAAGATTTAAGAAAATTAAGTTGACTTCATGTATGGTGCATAAGGGTTAGCTGTAACTCTGTTTTCCCCGGCTTCAGCCCATCTGAGGTACATATCTATATTGTAATCGACACACTAAATTAATTT
The DNA here is from genome assembly GCF_042242105.1 of Pempheris klunzingeri. Lineage (NCBI taxonomy): Eukaryota > Metazoa > Chordata > Actinopteri > Acropomatiformes > Pempheridae > Pempheris > Pempheris klunzingeri. The sequence continues at coordinate 26,366,438 of NC_092023.1, forward strand.
ACAGTTCAATACATTTAAGTGTGATTTAAACATGAATTCCACCAGAGTCGAAACAAAAGTTGAGACGGCTGTTGCTGCTACTCTGCTGAGCTAGTTAGCTTTAGCGGGCGATTAGCTTCATCTCGACTGGATGTGTGTGGAGCTCAGGTGGTTATTTGGAATAAGAAACTGATTTAGCAAAATTTGATTCATTCATTGAAATTAAATTAATTAATGATTAATTCATTAAAATTTGTGTTGTTATTACAGATAACGGCAAGGGAGAAATCAATCAGCAGGCCTAAATGTGGATTTAGCGTTAGCTAGCTAGCCAGTTTCTGCTGTTGGTCTTTGTTTATAGCTCTGCGCTGTAGTTACATATTTCATGTGCTGTTTTCATGAAAATATTTATGGCGTGAAAATATTAAAACACAAAAAAATTCTGGCTTTAACTTGATTTTGAAGAATTATGAATTGGTATTTCCAGTTTTGTGCTGATGGATTTCCACTTTCTTCCCTTCAGATCATGTGTTTTTGTGTTTTGCCCCCTCCCTGGTGGCTGCTGCTTGTGTGGCCTCCTCTCGCCTCATCCTCCATCTGTCCCCTACATGGCCCCCCCGGCTGCAGCGCCTCACAGCCTACACATGGGAGAACCTGGTCCCATGTGCCGAGAAACTCCTCATGTGTGTATCCGTCTGCGGCTCAGATGACGCTGGCTCGCGCACACCCTCATGACACTTAATAAAAATGGCTGTATTCACAGAGGACATTAAACTTCATCTTGGTGACAGTGATGCAGATGTAAACTGACAACTCAAAGAACATGCTGACACACATCACCCTTAGAGATTAGGATGCCATTCAGTACAAGCATGCAGTGGCGTATACATTTCATGCTACACATTCAGCAAGACACACTAATCATGAGTGCGACTGTTTGTTCCTGTTTCTCTAGTGCACATGACAGTGACGTCAAAGAGGCCAACAAGCAGAAGTGCCAGCAGCCCGGCCAGCAGCAGCAGCAGCAGCAGCAGCAGCAGAGTCAGACGGTGTACCACAGTTCAGGCCAGACAGCCACTGTGGCCCAGTACCTGCACCATCCCAGCATGCAGTACCCCCAGCAGGCTCCACAGCCGGGCCTGGCCTCTAACCACAGGTCTGCCTCCTACCTCAGCCACTCGGCCACCAGCCTGCAGGCTCCTAACGGCCCCCAGCACAGCAACACCCAGGCCATCACTACCTCACTGGATCCTAAGGCCAACAGGGCGTACCAAGTCAGCATGCACTACACCTGCGCTGCTCCGTGCTTTGACAGATGATGGATTTTTGTCAGGATTTAGCCATTTTTTGCAGAGGAAGAGATAAGAGATGTGATCTGTTTGTCTTGAACAGAACAGAATACACTGAAGGAAGAAAGCGTGTTTTTAATTTGGAGAGACTTGATGAGGTTGGTACAGCACTTTGAACCAGAAGGTGTGCGCTATGTGCAATATGCAAACTCTGCTGTCATTTTCACTGTGGAGAGCCTGCATTAGGAATTTTCTTTTGTTTGAGATACCGGGTATGAATGTTGTTGTGAGGTGGCTAGACGCAGAGTTTGCACCTCTGTACCCACTAGTGTTACTGTATAATTTAGCTACAGACCAAAAGTCCTGTATTTATTTGAGCCAAATTACCTAAGAAGTATTGAACGTGCAAACACCATGTGCCTGTAACCTTTAGGACGATATCTTAGCTAAGTTAAGGGTAGTTACAAATAGGGATTTAGGTCTGTCTGTGGTTGAGATAAGAGAGCAGTTTGTGTAGGTGTTCTATATCTCAAATGTTTTTTGTTTGTTTTCTTTTGAGTGTCATTTGTAAAACTAGGAAAGAACACACTCCTCTAGATGTCGCAATTTATTTGCAGAGAAATTTGTTGCTCTTTTGTACACAGAGGATTTCAGTCAGTGCTGTGCACTTCTTCGATGATAGTTTTAAATAAAATACAAGTCTGTGTTAGCTGAATGAGATTTTTGTCCTGCTGAGTTCTTCGATGTTGCATAAAAATCAGTTCTTAGCTCTATATCTTTCACCCTTTGGGAGTCTCAATCATCCACCGCAGCTGAAACAACAACCCAAAAACATATTTCTGATAGACTGCACTCAGTTGCCTCTTTATTAGGTACACCTGTACAGTCTAATACAATGCAATGCAGCAGTTCTGCCATAAAGACTGCTTTTATGATGCCTGTAAAGTTCACTTTTTGTTGACATTGTCATAGTGATGCCGTTGTGCTGCACTACATTATATACTTCCTGATGTGCCCCCCCCCTCCATGTACTTTTTGTAAATGGAAATTACAAAAAAAAAATAGAAGCACCTCTCAGTATATTGTAGACTAGTACAACACCACTTTTAACGATGAGCCCAATAATAAACATAATTTAATTAACACATTTCCAACAATGTTACAGCAGAGCTGTTTTATTGGTTTGCATCAGCTTACAGATGTGCCTAATAAAGTGCCTCGTGCTGAGTTTATTTCTAGTAGGCACTTTCGAGGTGCTGGTCACAAGATTAGAAAAATACCTTTGAAGTGCTGCTGGTGTTTTTGTGCGTCTGTCGCTTTGGATGTTTTAAAATCCGTCCTGTTTGTGAGCAGGTGAGATAGTGACAGGGGCTTATGAGGTCTGGGAACCTGCAGCGAGAGCAGCCAGTTAATAAAAAAAATGTAATTTCCAGCTGTACGTCATTCAAAATAGTGAAAGTAAAGGTGCCCTCGGGGTCAAGGTGCCTTTATTGCACGTCTTTCCCCATCTCTCTCTCCCATTACTTCCTATCATCTTTCTACTGTTGGCAATCTAATAAAGGCACAACATGTTCACAGGTGATGGAGGTAATGCATCATAAATGACAACAGAAAGAAAAAAAACCAGCATAAACGCTGTTCGTGTCAGGTCTTCTTCCACCAGGGATGTCTCTGAACATTTGTTTGGTGGTGGTGGTGGTGAGAGTGTCTGTAACACCTCGGCCAACACCCTGTGTGGAAGCATCTACATTTATTCAGTGCTTTCCTTTAGTTATCTCTGCTCTTCAGTGTAATTTGTCACCAGATAAAGGTGATACTTTTACCCCAGTACTGCACTATTTTTGAAGTGCACTTCAAAAATCTACTAGTCACTTTGTAGAGTATTAATACAAAATATAAATCAACAAATAGATTATCATATACTGTCATTGGTTAAACTACCCAGCAGTATATAAACTAATTATATACTGCAGCATTGAAGTGATGTACTCTTGAATGCATCAATAGTTATGATCCACTAACACAATACACATTATTCTGAAATGGCCGTTCTGCATAAGTGAGTACTTGAGTATGTATATGTACATGTACATATAAATACAGTTTCCTTTGACGCTAATAGTACTTTAGCTGTATTTTTTTTACTGATCTGCACCTGTTATATAGCGTTTGATCTGTGCTGTAGACACTCTTTGCCATATTTGACTCATACAGTTGAACAGTTGATGTCCAGTGTAGAGGAAATGCACAGTCTGCAGAGGGCAGTATGTGCCACTTTTCTGTTGCTCTTCATCCCTGTGGCTTCACAGCTCTGCCATCAGCTCCGTCCTCTTGCATGCCGACTGTCTTCTCTAGAAAATAAGAGCTTTTCCAAGGTTTTCACCTCACATCCTGGACTGAGTAATGTCATGAAAAGAGCAATGTGTGTATTTTGTGTTAAGCTGGTAATGTGTTCAGGATTTGGCCTGTCTGACAGCCCACCAAAAACCTCTGTTATCCAGTCATAAAATACTGTATGTTGCCAAGAAAGCTTTGTTTTCGTGCACAGATCATTTTTCATTGTTCATCTGGGTATTACATTCATTGTCAGTCAACCTCAGATTTGTTTTCTTTGGCTCTAGACGTGGGATCATTTTACCAGTTAAAGCCGGGAAAACTATATATTCATTCTGGTATATTAAGACTGTGTACCTCTGAGGTGAACCACATGTCCTCACTCTCCTGGACATCAATGGAGAAGGGCACATTTAGATTCAGACACAGTGCCATTCTCTCTTCTCAGTTACACAACATTCAAATCAGTTTGTTTCTCTTCCACTCTGACATTTTGTTTATTTGACTCAGAGTCTGGAATCATGGTTATACTTTTAAGGCACCCCCTAAGGGGTCTTCTTAGATTCTAATTAAAGTGCGTTCCTGTTATAAAACAATGTGGTCAGGCCTGACGGAAACAACACATCCAAGTAAACCTCTAATGTACTCCTGAATCCTGCATGTCACGATGTGGCGGGCCTACTGAAATAGCATTTCCGCTCTGGGGTTTTACGCTGCCGAGCTTCCTGTGGAGGAGGAAGCAGACTGGTGAACCTGGTGGTGAGGACCGAGGTCTTCTCGCTGCTCCTCCTCCTCCCAAACACTGCTGCTCGCTTACCGTGGGTATCATCAGTTCAGCAGCCAAACCAGTGGGTGGATTTATGAAGCCGTCCTGAAAGCTTTATCTTAACCACCTATTTATTCACTGCATCTTCCTGTGCCCGAGCACAGGCCAGCAGCGGAGGAGCTACTAACTCACGCACCTTCTAAATACATGTCGGCTCAGTGTTCATAGGTTTGTCTGTGCTGGTCAGGGTCGGGGTGATGCAGAAAAAAACAAGAAGGGATTCAAGTCAAAAGTAAAGTCATCCCACCAGGCAGGGTTAAGTCTCCTCTCAGTGAGAGCAGAAACCTTAAATCTCAATACCATGTGAAGATTTTTACATATCCAGACAAAGTTCAGGAGAAAAACAGAGAAGGAAGTTAAATGACTTTCACATACTTTTCTGTGGTTGCTAAAATGTATCTGAAAAACCAAACCACCCACCCATCCATCTGCTGCTCCACTCATGCACACTAAAAGAAGCACTAACAAGATTTGGCTACTTCTATCTTCCATATTCAGAATGTACATGTTATAATCAGTGTGATGTAACTCTCTGATAAGTGAGGGTGACCTGGGAAGAAACATGGGGCCACCGATCGGCCTGTAGCATGGATCCTCCTGAGGAGCAAAAACAACAGTAAACCTGCCACCAGTCCGTCCACTAAACTCTCTAAGGAACCAATGGTGTCACCTTTGTTTTGAGATATTGAGTTTCAAAGTTTCCACACCGTAGATACCAACATTATCGCCGTCAAGTCGAGTCTGAGCTTTGAATGTAAACCCTGTTATCAGGTTACATCTGCTGAAGTACACAAGATAAAAGCTCAACAGCATTACTAAAACATTTAGCAACTAGTGGCATTAAGCCTGAATCTATCTCTGATTTCTACATATTACAGCTTTAGCCACGATTGCTGTCATCTCTAAACTTTGAATGACTAAAAGCATTCACTCTTTCTCACAAAAACATTAGCACGTGCACTATGATTAACATTAGCAAGCTATCTGACTAGCATGATAGCTAATGGCAAAAAAAACAATCAGCTTTTCAAGTTCCAAAAAGATTTTTAAAATGGCTCTCAATTTTTTTTTTGCATCTGTAAGAGTCATTTATAACACAATCGCAATACAATGATCAGTTCTGAGGTTTCATAATGTCATGTTTTGCACAGTTTAGTGATTATTTTTCCGCTCCTTTAACCCCAGTGAAGAACATGATTTGATTGGTCCTCAGGTGTATATTCTGAACACTGATTGGTGCTTCACAGGTGGAACTTTATAGAGCAGAGTGAGCAAATGAGTTTGGAGACAGAAACTTTCGATAATCTGGGGCCGATAGCAGATTAAACCAACTCAAAATGTTAGTAATCAGTCAAAGAACTAACTTTTATTATGAGCAAGTCAGTAATTACCACCTCCGTCTGTATTAGCAATCTTATTAACGATGAAAATGTTGAAAATGCATCGTGTAAATGTCTGGAGTGCGACATTTAGAGCAACACACAGCTGTGTGACATCAGCATAGCAAGTGCAAGACATAACACTTGAGGATTGTCTACATCAAAACACCATGAGACACCATGTGTGAGATAAATGATGACGTACGGGACAACATGTAGAATAACATACAAATGCACACATGTCACATGTCCATATGCATTGAAGAGCAAGTGGTGGCTGGTACTGCTCCTTCCGTCCATACTGGCCATGAAGAGATCCCTTCATAGTGCGACTCCAGTGGAAGTAATGAGGGGACAAAATCCACACACAGACCTCGTTCTGTGAAAACACACAAAAATTCCAAAGTTTAGCTGAAGCAGGCAATTCCAAAGTTAGAAAGTATGAAATTCCCCTAAGATATCAGACTGCTGAAGCCTCATGTTATGATTGGCAGTACTTTTAATGCATTTTCTGAATGCACTTTTGATGCACCAGACAAGGCAAAATATCGAAAGGTGCATCCAAGCCCAAGAGGTTTAAAATCAAGTCGAGCATTGGTGATTGCAGCTGCCTCAGTAGTGTCTCAAGCTTTCTCCAAGGGGACTGAGATACATGAAGTGTGCAGGTATTGCTCCTGTGTGATAACAGCTTTTGGAAACCACTTCTCTTTGACTAAATCAGGTTAAAAGTGAGTGAGTAAAAGGTGATGACAGTACCAAAAGAATACACACGACACAACAACAAACAGATTTGGTTGTGTCTCTCTCTTGCAGAGGGTACTGGGCTGGGTTCAGAGTGAAAGCTCCCAAACTTAAGACACTGGAGGCAGCCTGACTTGACAAGCTGTCAAGTCAAACTGCTCCTTCAGGGCATGCAGGCGAGAGCTCACTTTTTGCTATTGTTCACAAGACAACGAGTGTGAGGGCTGCTCCGAGGCACGCTTTGTTACATTACTGTATTTCATGTTGCAAGAGCCAGAAAAATACTTTCCCATCTAGAAAGGTAATCATAACGATGACCGTGACAGAAAGACATACGTCGCTCTGCCTCAAACAAATGGCTGTGTTCACACTACAACACCAACCTTTACTTCTCATACTACCACTAATGCTAGAATACTACAAAGCAGTAACTACGTTTGGCTTGATCTTGGATTTGTTCTGGTTTTCAAGTTTCAAGAGACAAAAGCTTGAAGAATTCAGCAGATAATTCCAGTGACAGGTTGACAGACTTATTTACTGTGGTAGTCAAACAGTTAACAATAGCCAATGAGGAGTGACTCGGTTATGACACAAAGCCCAGTGTCACTCATCTATGGAGTCCAAAGTGTGCAATATTAAACAAAGAAATAATTCACGGTGAAATATCATTATTATTGAATGTTATTTCATCATTATTACTTTTATAATAACGGTATTGATAAGGGTCACTTGTCACTTTTCATGTCACGTTTTTAATGACAGTGGTCGTTGCCTCTTAAACAAGCAGTGTCAACATCTGCTACCAAATTTAGCCACCTCGCTCACATTAGCTGGTTACTGCAGAGTACCTTATGCCACATTTTGAATCTAAAGATGTCCCCCAGAGAAAGACACACAAGTCTGCGGGGAAGAAGAAAAGAGACGGCCTTTCTCTGTGGTCGCAACAGGGCCGAACGCTAGCTAACACTGCTAACCCCGCTAACACTGGTTTTTCACCTGGATGCTGAGTAATAAAGCAAGTTCACAAAGAAGGCAGCATTAGCAGCCTTGTTAAGCTCACGCTTAGACGCTAAAGAGGGTTAAGTATAGTTACTCTGTGTTTGTGTGTGTGTGTCTACTGTGATTATTTACAACTGCAGCCTCTCATTGGTTGAATCAGAATATCATGTGGCATTATCGTTGCTCTAGCTAACAGAAGCTAACTGGCTACATTCGGCAACCGTGGCTGAGATTATTAGTTTAACAGAGGAAGGAGGTACATGATTGGCTAGAAGGTAACTGAGAGGTTGACAACACATACATATATATATCCAACATATACAGTCTCTACAACACCACTGTCAAGAAAGTGCCATTATAAAATAGATGTTTACTTGGCTTTTAAAAATGGAGCATTTCGATATAAACTGATCCAATAAAAACCCTGTTGTTATAAAATCAATAATGAAATAACATTTTTATTAAAAAAAAAAAAGTTTTAATAATTATAGCAAGGCTTGTTGCAAATGATTGTTTCTTGTAGTATATATTTTACACAACTCATTCATGTGATTGTTTAGTTCATGTCTTATCTATTCATTTGGTATTGTTCATGTTGGGGTTCCATACTCACCCACTGGCTCTACATTCCTGGGATCAACAAATAACAATGGCAAGCCATAGCATAGGATGGATAGAAGTTTTTACAGGTAGAAGATTTGCCTTGTATGGTTAAAGCCCAGGTGCTGAAAACAATGAAAACCTGTTTTAAAAAAAGGACACAAGTGTTATTTTTACAGTGTGTGTCTTGTTGTAATATACAATAGTAATATAATACTGGGGTGACTGAGGAACTTTAAAAGACCTTTTTAAGAGCTCCAGTAATCATCCAAGAGGTCAAGATTGTGGTTGTTTGCAGATGAACTACACTGTCCATTATAGATAATGGACTCTGGAGAATCTGCATATTGATGCTGACTCCATGGTCACTGTAACAGTATACTTTAGGTATACACTTACAGCGGTTACGTTTTCTTAATCGGCAGCATTTAAAGATGCTTGACTTTGTGATATCATCAAATAAGCCCCAGTATGTTCTCTAACACATGGGGAAGTATTATTCAGAGCAGAGTTCACCACGATGATTTTAATGTAATACACGGGGCAGCTTAGTCTGGGATTGACAACCCCACTCAGGGATTAAACAGGGATCAAATCAGGACATTGCACAAGCTGATAAAAGAATTTTTTTTTTCTCAACAGTGACTCATGCAAACTTCCTCTCCAAACTCATAAGCTCATTGTACACAAGCGCCTCCTGAAAATCACATTGTCCACTTCAGAAGGAGGATGAATAGGCCCATTACATACGTTCAAATGATAGATTGCATTCAAAGTTTTGAAAATATATTTGCATCATTGCATTATGATAAGCACCCCTCTCTTCCCTATTGGGTTTGTGTGATTTATTCGCCTTCACTCCGTTCAGAAGGCAGATGGTACGGTACAAACGTCAGCCAGCACAAATATGCCATTGAGATCTCAGCGATGACTCCAGAGAAGACGAGAGGCCTGACATGTCACACAATACATAGCAGCATGCTGCTTGTGACCACAGAGACAGAAATTTTTGCAGATTTAATTAATACAACAGGTGTCTTTATGTTTTATGGTCAGCTCTGTAGTATTTTCATTAAACCTGTCTATTTCTCTCTTTTCCAGTTCACTTGGGGCATTCCTGTTGAAAACTGGCTTCTGCTATAAAACTTCCACTGTTAGCCAGAATAAACTCATTGCTTCATATCACATTTCATTTCCACATTTTGGATCTGAAACTTTGACTATTTTTAAATTTGTTGTCTAGATTCTGCAACCTGACCTTTTCCAACAATAGGAACAGAAAAAAGGTTAATTACATGTTTCTGATGTAGAAAAGCATTTAATCATTACACAAGACGACGGTCAAAATGACTTTCACAGCGCATTGTAGCCTGTTTAGATTGTATACTTGGCATAGCACCCAACAGATAAAACATGCTTTACTGTAATCTAAATGTGAGCGCACGTAGCAATCCACACTGCACTGCCCTGCGCTTATTTTAGACATTGCATAACAATGTTTCATAACCAAAATTCTGAAAACAGACAGGATCCTCATTACATGATAAAATCATTTCTGATTCAAATTCTATGCAGCTGCTCTCCACGCTGGTGCTTTCTGTACCGCGATGTACAAGATATTAGATACAGCTCTGACGTCTGAACACCCTGCCCTGCGTCTCTCTCGCTATAGAACACATGCATGCAGTGCTTTCTCCTCCATGTGACAGCAGCAGATTGTGTGTATTATTTTGTCTGTGCGTTCATTAATATCAAGAATATTGTTTGGGATATTTTGCAGACCTGAAAAAATGTGTTCAAGCGTTCTGCAACCTCAGAGAGCGAAGTAGGCAAAAACCTGGTTTATATGATGGTGCTTCAAAAGCACACTGGCAGTAATGGAAAGGCACCCATGGTTTTCAATTCATTTTTAAATCCCATTGCTGGAAGAGAAAAAATAAACCTTCAAATGATAGAGGTCACCCCGTACTGGTAATATTCAGTCATCACATTTATGGCAGAAAAATAGGACTCTTCCTTCGAGATACTTAAACTTATGAGGAAGAAATAAAAGGCTGTGATATGAAAGTCTCCCACTTTAAAAGGCAATGAAATATTATGAGGACAGACCGGGAAAGGTCACCCATAAAGTCACGCTTTCTGTTCCCTGAGTGTCCGTCGGCATCCGCTACAGTTTGAAGTGGGAGAAAATCTACTCAGCTGCTGTGTTTGTGCTCCAAACCCCCATGCTGTTTGCTTCTGCTCCTGTAGTCTGTGAACAAAACTCTGTGTTTCCCTGTACCGCTGGGATGATGAAAGCTTTTAAATAAACTCTGATGATGAAGAAATCAATAGCGCAATCGACAGTCAGTAAAATGTGAATATTCATATGATTAGTTAGTTTTAGAAGTATTGGAGTTTGGATGTGTTTTACTTTGATTTTGTTTTTTGAATTTATTCAAACATTCTCTCTGCAATCACACAGAGACGTCATGTGCTGATACGTCTGAGGCTTGCAGGATCACTGATATCTTTAAAACCACTCTCAAAAGGTGGTGGTGGTGGTGGGTGTGTTTCTGTATTATCTTAGTTGCCATATTTTATTTGTCTCAGTCCTGAAATATTTGAATCCTGCTTTAACCATGTAAAGCACTTTATAACTTTGTTTTATGTAAGTAAAGTTTGTCACTATTCAGGTTTCTCATACCAGGAAGAAAAGATCAGAGGTAAATAAATTACACATCTATGACCTGATAAACCATTCAAATACAGAAGTGAGGTGCGTCTGTGACGTGGGTTTGATAGATGTACTAACACACTTCCATAATGTCATAGTGCTAGAACAATAAAATAGATATTTCATTTGCATATTGGAAATACTTTGCTGCCAGGAATACAAGTGTTGTCCACTGATTTATCTGTATATTTCCCCACCTGGTTAATCCTACTTAATACCACCTAAACAACAGCTGTCTGAGACAGAAAACACGATTACCCTTTGCTGAATGCCACTGGTGTTTGCTAAAACATCATTCTTTGCCATTCATAACTTAAGGCTAGTAAAGGAATTGTTTTTTGAAACTGAGAAAATCTACTTTTGCTGGCTTTTCAGGACCACGGGCAGCTCAGGGTTCAGTTATAGATTTTCACTGAAAACTGTGTCAGTAAATGGAAATGAATGCATGAAAGCATCAGAATAAATGTAAAAATTGTTGATTTAAAATGAATTTATGTAAAATTCAGTTAAATTATATCTGGTTTGCATATAGTGAGAATATATGTTCACAAACACACAGTGAAATCAGTTAGTTGGTACATTTGTAATGTTTTAGATAAACTACAGCAACGTGGGATGCAACAGTGTATCTAAATGTATTAAGAAAAAACGGTGAACTGTCCCTTTTCGCTTTTTTCCTTTCCATTCGTTTCCTCTTTTAACGCGTGTTTTGATTGGCTGGCCCCGATGCTTCTAACCAATCAGCATCCGCCTGCTATGGAGGAAGGAATAAATGCAAGATGGCTCCTCATATAAAAACAGTCTTCTGGGTTCCCCTCAGCGTGCTTCAAAATAACTCTTTACATCTTATTAGGTTAAAATATTTGTCTGCGAAGAGTTCTGAAGGGTAACTTGAGCTATAGATTGGTGTACGTATGGTAGTTGGCGATATTTTGTGTGAGAAGATAGCGAAGAGACAAGAGGGACAAGTTTGAAGCCATGAATTGGTGGTGAACTCGCTCTCCTCGGTGGACAGAGCGGGGCTGGAGAGAAGCACACAGCCTGGGCCTCGGCTAGCTAGCGTTAGCTGCTAACTAGCTCATGACTTCAGGTACTGTTATCTGCCGCACTGGGAACGTGAAACGGCAAAGAGGAGAAAGTCTCACAGCACTGGTTGCCTGTTGAATGAAGGACTTGAAAGGCCGTACAATTATTGACCATGGCCGTATCAAGGTAAGGGTGGCTTAATTCTGGCTGGCTTTTATCTGGCCGACTTTTATTAACAATCAGCTAGCTAGCTAGCTAGCTAGCCTGCTAATACCTGCTAGCCTTCGACGTTGTGACTAATGGCATGGTGACGGCCGACTAACGTTAGCCATCAGGCTAACACGGTGTAACGTACAGTGTAAATAAGTCACTAGACAGGCTCGGGTTTGCAGACCGGTCACGGATGGACTCATAAATCAGTGTGGGATGATGTAGGTCCGAGCTCTCAGTTTAAATTACTGTCAGAGTTTAGTCTGTCAGCCTCTGCTAATGCTATGCCGGTGCTCTGCCGAGGCTCAGCTGGCTAACGAAACGTTATTGTGAAGTTGTGTCAGGAAAGACAGCTTGTAAACGCTAGATACCACCATCGGCTACATGTATACAGTTATATTAATGCTGGAAACTGAAATATGGACATTGGTTAGTGACACAGTTTATTCAGCGCAAAGTCAAACACATGGGCTTGCAGCCTGTCCTAAAGTCGTGGTAATCTTCACCGTAACTTTAGAAATGCACCAGTGTTTGATGTTTGATAACATTGGTTTGATTTGTTCTTGGCTAATGTTTTCCCTTGTGATTGTTGTGATAATTCCACGTGGTGACAGTGGCCCTCCTTTGCATAGCAAAGTATACTCCTGCAGTTCAGCATAAGTATTGAACCTGGGGTCAAGCCCCGTGCATCTCTAATCCACTCCACTTTATTAATAGACCTCTAATGACCTCAGTGAAAGGCCAGGGACATTAGACAGGTTACCTTGGTGCAAAGCCAAACAATTATTCAGGCATAATGGGTTTATCCGTGCACATAGCGGTCATTGTGCTGTCTTGAGAACGTTTGTCATGGTGAATGAAATTGTGAGGCTGTTTACATTTAGTGAAGAAATGCAGAAATCTTGTTGAAGGGTACATAAATAAAGATGTTCTATATATGTTGGTCTTCTCATTAGGTTCAAAGCTTTAAAGTGGTTCTTGCACAGTAGAGCACCAACAATTGGAGAAGAGGCACCGGCATGTTTGCCCAGTGCAATCTATTGTGCACCATCTGTAATGTTTCTGTTGACCTTGTTTTGCTTTTTGTAACCTCTCTTTAGACTTGATCGCTTGTTTATCCTGCTTGACACCGGAACAACACCAGTAACCAGGAAAGCAGCGGCCCAGCAGCTTGGAGAAGTGGTCAAACTCCACCCACATGAACTTAATAGCCTCCTATCAAAGGTGTGTTCGGCAGCTTTGTCCTAACAGTCCTTTTGTGAGCCTTCATAATTTAAGACGGGGCATATAGACAATATATCATTGTTTGCACTGGGTACATCGCCCAACCCTACACAGATTCTGTGCTGTCTTACTTGTCTCTTTCCTCCTCTATATAGGTCAGACGGTTTTCATTTAAGTTGTACATGTAGTGAATTAAATCTATTTGTCAATTACAAGGTCTTGACCTACCTAAGGAGTCCCAACTGGGACACTCGTATAGCAGCGGGCCAAGCTGTGGAGGCCATTGTGAAGAATATTCCTGAATGGGACCCGGCCCCCAGGCCTAAAGAAGGTGAGCATCAAGGCTTGTTCTTTTTAAAATATTTCCACTTTAGTGATGTTAAGCAGGGGCATACACGCCACATTCAACACTGTATTTGCAGTTGTTTTAAGCACTAATGTTTACCTTGGGTTTAGTTGCAATACATGAGGTTAGTCATGTGTGCTGTTTTAAGTGGCAGGAAAGAGGGAACTAAAACTTCCATTGAGTGACACAAACTGTTGGAAACATCAGCCTCAATTTTGATAGAGGGCTAACTGATAACATGCAGCGTTTGCTGTTTAAACACAGTGGACTTTGTTAGTTGTGAACAGGAAAAGATGATCTCTCTAGTAGGTCCTCCCTCTAGGTCCCAGATATAGTATAACTCGACATTACTGCATTTTTTTCTCAAACACAGCTCCATCCAAACCCACACTTTCAGATTGCTGTGTGTACACATTATACATTGACAGACCAAAACAATAGGAAAAAAGGCAGATTTTTTTGCATTGCAGTGATCACATTATAAGGATTAGTATTGAAAGAATGCTCCTCTTGCTTGACATAACCCACTCATTCAACGTTGTCTCAGCAGGTTAAACCCTGTTCTGTTGCTTTATACTCACCATGGTCTCTTATTGTATTTCAATGTAGCCGAACACCCAATTTAGATGTGATGTGTTTTTGTGTCTGTATTTCACATGACTGTAGGATTATATGAATATGATGGCAGCTCTATTGTGTGATCAGGTGTACTGTTGTACAAAATGAGGTCTCATAAAACAAATGCATTACACATTTCTGTTGCTTGGTACCAAACCTCATCTGTGAAGGCAAGCATCACTGTCTTTTTCCTGTCCACACAACAATGTCAGACCTCACACTCTGTTGTATAAATTGTTCAAAAAAGGTTAGTTTTCTTAGGTTGAAACCACAAGGTTGTTCTTGGTCAAAGGTATTAGTTTAGACACGACACCGTATTCAAGCAGTTGGAGGGATAAATGAGAATCTTTTTGTTTTGTGTAGAGTCTTGTGAAGACTTGTCTCCAGAGGACTCCTCTTGTGACCGCTTGACTTTCTACCACTTTGACATCTCCCGCCTACTCAAACATGGGGCCTCTCTGCTGGGATCTGCTGGGGCTGAGTTTGAGCTGCAGGATGACAAAACTGGTTTGTAGTGATTAATGACCATTTTATTTATTTAGTTGCAGTAACCTCCACAATCTTCTACTCTCGCACACCCAACTGTGGCTGCGTAGCTATGAATTTGAATGCTATTTGAATAGGGAAAGCAGCTCATACTTGTCTTTTTGATGGTCATTTTTAATTTGAACCTCCCGTCTGTTTTTGTATTTTCTGCATTTCCTCGTTATATCATGTCTGTGATCAGATTTCACTTCTCCTTCAAGGTTCTCTGTACCGTTGTAGATTTCTAAATTTAGCAAGGTCTAGGTGATTTTCAAAGCTATTTATGATACTGTTCCTGTCTTTATTTGTAGCCCCAGCACCTACCATTTATAGCTCCTAGCTGCATTAATTCCAAACAGAGCTATGTTGTACTTGTTTTGTCTGTCCAAAGTTTCCCCCTGACTTCCTGTTCTGTGTTGTCAGGTGAGATGGACCCAAAGGAACGTCTGACCCGCCAGAGAAAGCTTCTTCAGAAGAAGCTGGGTTTGGACATGGGTGCTGCTATCGGCATGGACACAGAGGAGCTGTTCAATGATGAGGACCTAGACTATACTTGCCAAACCAGTGGGCTTAGAGCCGCTGGAGGCAAAGCTACAGCTGGATCCAGCTCCCGCAACCACGTGGTTGGTCTCATTTGAACCTCTAAGCTTTGATTGAGCAGACCTTTGAGCATGCACTTTGTGTGTGAGATGGCAAATATACCACAAATAGTCATCCGAGTGTGGAACATGGGTCTTCATTCACCGATGACCTGTTGGGCAGACATTTCTAAACCGTATAAAACAATGATCATGACTGGTGCGTGAATAGTCATGGGGAATGCAGTTTGTCCAAAAGGACCACTGTTGATTTGGAGTAGGTTGTTAGATTTACTTACTTGGAGTGTGCAGTCCTAGGAGTTTTATGATGCTTTGAGCCAGAGAATTATTTTGTTAAATGATGCATTTAGTAATCTGCTCTAGACTGTAGTGCATCTGATGCATGTGTTCAGTTCAATTTCCAATTTACCAACGACTCCATGGTTCTTGTTATCAGCCCATTCAGGCTGCTGAGTTAATTGACTCAGAGTTCCGGCCAGGCATGAGTAGTCGTCAGAAGAATAAGGCGAAGAGGATGGCCAAGCTAGTGGCCAAGCAAAAATCCAGAGACATGGATCCAAATGAGAAAAGGTAAGATTTTGGATACTGTGCACCTGCAACATGTCAGATTTTGATTATGGCAGGAGACTTGATTGTTACGCATCGTCTCCCATCTCTTAAACACAGAGCCAATTAGAAAAAAACACAGTGGCCCCTTTTTTTGAAAAAAGTATACATGTTGAAGGGTCTATTTTCTCCTTCATGTACAGCCTTGGCATCAGTGTAAGAGTTTAAAGGGTAAAACCCTCATTTTTTTCTTGACACATCTGGCCTTTTAATATGTAGAATTTGATTGGTTCTAATGATAAAGTGATTCACTTTGTGAACTCTCCACCTTTTCAGTAACGACAGTTTTGAGGGTGAACCTGAAGAGAAGCGAAGGAAAACCACCAATGTTGTTATTGACCAACCAGCAACAGAGCATAAAGTCTTAATCGACAACGTTCCAGATAGCTCCAGTCTTTTAGAGGAAGTAAGAAATGATTTACAGCTCACCGTTAAGTCCTGAACCTTTTTAAATTGCTACAAATGGTAAAAACTTACCATACAATAATAATATTAATATCCGTTAATGATGTTCTCATTGCTTTGTCGCTAGATACATGAGTGGCCTCTGGAGAGCTTCTGTGAGGAGCTGTGCAACGACCTCTTCAATCCTTCATGGGAGGTAAAAACAACGCATTGTAGATCATTGGGTGTAAATTTCCCCCTATGGGGGATCAATAAAAGAAGTCTCAGTTAACATCAGTGGGCGGATGGATTTTTCTTTGTAAACAAATAAAATTGCTTGTGGTTGTCTACAGATTCGGCATGGTGCAGGCACTGGTCTAAGAGAAATCCTCAAGTCCCATGGTGCTGGGGGCGGGAAGCTAGTGGGAAGCACTGCAGAGCAGGTATATCCTTTTTAGTTTGTTTGTTTGTTTGAGAATTAAACATGATGCTAAGTGCTGACGTCTTGGTTTAGATGTTGCGGCAGCATCAGGAGTGGATAGAGGACCTGGTCATCCGGCTACTCTGTGTCTTTGCTCTGGACCGGTTTGGAGATTTTGTATCTGATGAGGTAGGCATTTTTTAGCCAGACGACCAAACAAAACACCTGAGAATGCTAAAACATGCTGACTCACTTTTGTTTTTAGAAATTGTGCACGATGGGACAAGCAGTGTAGTACAGGCGAGGCTGTGTCAACAAATCATCCTGATTCACTGAATTAACCTTTTTGTAGTTTTTTTTGTTTGTTTGTTTGAAGGACTGTGTAATAACAATCTCCTATGGACATAACTATATGACTAAACCACTAAGATGAGCCAACATCAGATTAGTGTAACTAGTTAACCAGCTAAAGCTGCTCCTCATATATCTCTCTCCCCCTTTGCCAGGTGGTGGCTCCTGTCAGGGAGACGTGTGCCCAGACGCTCGGCGTGGCCCTCCGCCACATGAATGAAAGTGGCGTTTCCATGACAGTAGACGTCCTGCTGAAGCTGCTGAAAGAAGACCAGTGGGAGGTTCGTCACGGAGGCCTGCTCGGGATCAAGTATGCCCTGGCTGTTCGACAGGTACCACCTGTACTGTTTGTATACGATGAGCTGTTTAAATAAGTGTTGCTGGGTTCGACAGTGTATTCAATTTGAGTGCCATATGGTCACGAATAAAAATGTGGGGGTGGGAGGAAATGTGTGTGGACGGAAAGGTTTTCTGGTCTGGAAGCATCTGTTCTCCTTGTGGAGAGAGGTCACTGTAAAGGACGTTCTTTCTGTTCTCATACCTGTACATCTGTGCTAATCTCAGCCTGTCTGGTTCCTTTGTGTCTCAGGACCTGATCTCTGTTTTACTGCCCCGGGTGCTCCCTGCCATCACTGTAGGCCTACAAGACCTAGACGATGATGTCAGGGCTGTGGCAGCCTCAGCCCTCATCCCTGTGGTGGAAGGCTTGGTACAACTACTGCCGAATAAGGTCAGAGAGTGTTGTTGTTGAAGTGTGTCACCTGCAGGCAGTTGTTTTTCACATTGTGAATATCTTTATTGAGCTGTGAAATTCTGCATGCGTTTCTCTCAGGTACCCTTCATTGTGAACACACTATGGGATGCTCTTTTGGACTTGGACGACCTCACTGCTTCAACCAACAGCATCATGACGTTGCTGTCCTCGCTGCTCACCTACCCGCAGGTCCGACAGTGCAGGTCGGTCTTGGAAGTTCACACAATAAATGCTATTGCCGGTGGTGAATGATGACAGACCAAAATACACTATATTGTAGATATTTATGTTGTTGGTTCCATTTTATATCATTATTGAACAAATTTAGTTGGATCCAGCTACCGTATATGTACAAATAAACAGGCAAGGGAAAGCAGTGACAAGTACTGTGAAGGATAAGGGAATAATGATAGAGATTTGATTTCTGTTGCTTAAAACAATACAGTAGATGACGTGTGACAGTGAATTGCACTTGTCGATACTAGGACGGTCTTGGCATTTCACAAGAAGCTCACTGTAGTGACTCGTCTCATCTATTGCTCTCAAGCTGAAGGAAGGCAAATGGTCTGTGATGTTTTGTGTATCAGCACTGTGCCAAGAGGTCGACTGCATTTCACTTGAACGTGACTTGCATAAAAGCACATGATTGGACCAAGCATGCGCACTTAGCGAACTTGTGACCAACAATTGGATGAGCACTGATTGTTTAGGTCTAGGCAGGGGTTAGTCTATACCCTTATAACACGGCTTTGTTTTTACAGTTCTTCTGTCCTTTTTGGGGAAAAAAAAATAATAATAATTTATTCTTTTATGCCTCCTCCCAACTGCATTTTTATGTTGACACATTTTCTTGTCCACTCTAGCATGCAGCAGTCATTAACAGTCCTGGTCCCTCGGGTTTGGCCGTTCCTGAGACACACCATATCCTCAGTACGAAGGGCAGCACTAGAGACGCTCTTCACACTGCTGTCTAAAGCTGACGAGGTAGATTTGACTAGAACAATTGGGTATTCATGTAATATATGGTAAATTACATGTCAATATTAATACATAAAGGACTTAACAAGCTATTAGAAATACAGTAAGACATCATATATTAGTCATACAAACATCTTGCATGCTGGTTAACCCTTTCAAGCATGAATTATGATAACCTCAGGATCTTTTTACTAAGTGTTTTTATTCATCTTTAGGCATGAAAAACAAGGTTTGAACTTGAACTTTTTTCAACCCAAATTGTATAAAGATATTTACATGTCCAGTAGTTGAAATCTAGCTACTGATGCATGATGCACAATTCAGTGGACATGTGATTAATCATAATTTCCTCCCAGTATAAAATCAATACTTTTTGCAATTGCATGACTCCTTAGATGTTACTTGATGTCACCATATTTTTCTTACCTGCAAGGGTCTCTTTTTATAGAAGGTTTGAACAGAAAAAAATGAGCAACTTGGTGTTTCTGGCTGTCTGTCAACCATCTTGGTTTCGCTCTTTTTGTGGCTGATGTGCAACTATGCCATCAGAACTCATGCATATACAAGAAAACAGCTTTTGAATAGCTGCACACTGTAGTGACCTCTATGCATGAAAGGGTTAATATTTTGCATGCCCAGTAATATTTCTTGTTCTGTAGAGCTGTGCAATGTGGATCAACCCCATCCTACAAGATATGCTCCGGCACATCTTCCAGTCCTGCATCTTGGAGAGCAATGAAGAGATCCTTGAACTGATCCAAAAGGTTTGTTGCATGACTGACAGTATTTTTACCCATGCAATGAAGTGGTAGTAAGGTGGCTAAGGTGCGGTTATTGGAAACAAGTAAAACGATACTGAAATACCTCCCAATGTCATATTGATTTTTTTATACTTTTAAGTCTCACTTTTCTTTCCTGGTGTACATAGATGACCTTTTTTGGGTTTTGCATTGATTTGTTAATGTGTGTCCCCATGCAAAGGTGTGGATGGAGCTGCTGTCTCAAGCCCCCCAGCAGTATGTGGTAGCAGCCAGCTGTCCGTGGATGGGCGCCTGGCTCTGTCTCATGATGCAGGCTTCCCACATTCCCATAGACCTGAATATGCTGCTGGAAGTGAAGTCACGCTCCAAGGTTGTACTTTTTTTTTTTTTTTTTTTTTTTTTTTAAATTTAAAACTAAATCAGACTGAAGATTAACTTATGTGACACTTATATGGTTCTGTTCTTGGCTGATCTTTTGAAATGAATAATATTTTACATTTAAGGTTTAGGAGAACTAATCATTTATCCCCAAACGTTTATATGACTATACCTGCTCTGCACCAAAAAATATCCAATAAGGAAAGAAATCGGTCTAAAAGGTCAGTCTGGAATAACCCAGGCTGGTAGGGCGTTTCTGTTGCAAATTATATCAACAAATTCATGCAAATATTGAGAGTGACTTAAAGACGTCACACAAAACAAATGAACCTTGCTGAGGTTGCTAGGCGACAGACAAGGAGACAGGGTGGTGGTAACAGGAGTCTTACAGCCATGACCTGTATAAGCCAGAGGAGCATTAGCAACCAAACAGTCTGCAGGACGAAATAAAAATACAGCAGAGATGTTCAACCCAACAAATGTACTTAAGGGAACATGTTTACTTTGCATGCATCAGCATGTGTTCCATACATGTAACAAATGTTACTTTGCCCACCCAAAGAAACACTAATTAATTTTTCTGTTGATGCAACAGGAAAAGGCTGGTGCAAAGGCTCGTCAAGGGACCAATCAGGTGAAGGAAACGGTTCAGGAGTATATAGCAGGTGCAGAGACGGTGACAGACGACCCAGTAACACGGGACTATGTTGTGATTCGTGCTCGCCTCATGGCTGCCAAGTAAGTTCATGATTTGTTGCTTTGAAAGGAAAAAAGTTCAGTATTACCAGAATTGCCATATCATTTTTTTTTTTAAAGACACTGACAGCATTTGCGTGCTCTTTGTATCTCTGTAATCCAGATTGCTGGGGGCTCTGTGTAGGTGTATCTGTGACCCTCAGCTCAATGCTGCGTCTCAGGAGATCCGACCAGCTGAGTCTTTAGGCCAGCTGTTGCTCTTCCACCTCAACTCCAAGTCAGCCCTGCAGCGCATAGCTGTGGCTCTGGTGCTTTGTGAGTGGGCTGCACTGCAGAAGGTGAAAAGCTTGAACAGAGTTAGTTTGTTGTGGAATAATTACAAATTGAACATGTTTGTAATTGTGTTTTTTTGTTATTGTCTGATGATAACAGAATCGGACAGAGGCTGAATGCATTTATTTACCTTTCCAATCTCCCATTTTCAGGATTGTCAGGTGGTGTCATCCATGGTGCAACCTCGTCTGTTGGCCATTCTGTCAGAGCACTTGTACTATGATGAGATTGCCATTCCTTTCACACGCATGCAGAATGAGTGCAAGCAGCTCATTGCACTGCTAGCTGAATCCCAGATAGACCTACAAGACCGCCTCAACTGTAGTGTTTTCACTATCGATCAAGCCAATGAACTGGTAGGTGGAGACACACACACACACACACACACACACACACACTCTTGTAACCACAAACATAACACTCCACTTGACTGGATGAAGGAGGGTCTTTGTTTTGAACAGATGGTGAACCCACAAACAACCCTTAGGTGTGCATGCTAATTGTGTATGAAGAGTGAAGACGATTCTTCAGAAACAATGCACTTTCATTCTTAAGATGCACCAAACGGGGTATTGTAATTTGTAATGTAAATTTAATAGAATGACAGAAGTTGTATCATTGATTAATTGCATACCCTTACACCCCGAGCTAGAACAAAATATGCTGGGAAACGCCTCCAGTAATACTATTCTAACAAACTGAACCAACAAATGTTGATTTTGCTCTTCATTATCTTGTGCTTTAAGGCTTACACGGTGTTTCACTAATGTTATCATAGCAGGGATTTATAACACATCATCCATATGTAATTTGTTTTCTGTCCAGCTCTGTATATCCTGAACTGATAGCTTTGATAATGGTTTGGTATCCAGCTGATCCTTGGCTTCAAAGGTCAATGGATATTTCACTCTGTAACAGATCGCTCCTGTTCCAGTCACTCACATTCTCCACCTGCTTGTTTCCTAGGTAACCACCATCTTTACAGAGTCAACAGCAGGTCTAAACGTGAAGTCCAAACAGTGGCAGGCACTGGACAGCAAACGACAGCAGGCTCAAGCAACAGTGATGGAGACCAGTGCAGACTGGCAGCAGCTCCATCTGCGTGTCCACATGTTTGCAGCCTGTGCAGTGATTAACCTGCAAGTGCTTCCTGACAAGCTCAACCCACTGGTCAGGCCTCTGATGGAGGCCATCAAGCGGGAAGAGAACACCCTGATCCAGGGATATGCTGCTGCTTTTATTGCCAAGCTGCTGCAACAGTGTGCTGGGCGCTCGCCATGCCCCAACCCCAAGATCATCAAAAACCTCTGTGCCTCTGCCTGTGTGGACTCTGTGGCCACACCCTCATCTGCTTGCCCCGTACCCCCCACACAGGAAAATGCCAAAGGTAAGAAGTTGTTGAAGCTTGGGCTTAATGGTACTCAACTTGTCAGCTATCAACAGGATGTCAAAATTCAAATTTTCAAGAGTAGAGTAGAAGAGAGAACAAAGTTTCCTTTATCTTCCTGAAATGAAACTGCAGCAGCAGCCCTTTTTAATAATTATGTGTCAACACTGAAGAAGTTGTTTTTTGCATGCTTCTTTATTTCTCATGCTGTTAGTAGGCGGGTTGGAGAAAGACGGCATGCATCACATGGTCAACAAAACCCGAGGCATCATCACCTTATACCGTCACCAAAGGGCAGCATTTGCCATCACTAGTAAGAGAGGACCAGCCCCTAAAGCCCCAAAGACCCCTAGCACAGAGCTTCCTCCTGGCAGCACCATCAGCACTGATAATGATGAGGTACAGAGTAGACTACTAAAGAACGCTTTCCTCACATTGGGTCATATCGGTTACCAGTTTTTAAAAAAATAATAATTTGTCTGTTTTTTTTTTTTGTTTTGTTTTAGACCAAGAAGCCATTTCTCATTCAGAGACGAGGGGCAGAGTTCTCCCTAACAACTGTTGCCAGGCACTTTGGTGCAGACCTCACAAAGTCTCTGCCGTACCTATGGGAAAACACAGTGGGACCACTGAGGATGGTGGTGACTGAAAATCACTGCATTGGTATGTTGATTTACTTGATCAGATTTACATTTTATGAGGGCCACTAGTGCCATGTAAAAACACTTGACCAGCAAGGATTGTAATCGGTTTTTAGACTTTTGGCTTTTAAATTGACTTTGATACATTTGTAAGTGAATTTTTGACTGAATTCTGCATCCCAAAAACGCTAATTAATTGCATTCAATTCGTAGTCATCAAAGTCTCAATTACCTATGATGGGTTATAAGAAAGCTTGCATTATATATGTGTGTATATTGATTTTAATTCACCAATTTCACCAAGATAATCCACTTAATATCACCCTGATCTCCATGTTTCAGAAAGTCCAGGATGTATGTAGTCGGTACCCTGAATCCCTTTGTGTCTCCTGTGCGTTCTAGATAGGCAGGCCCAGCTGGAAAGGGGAGACACTGCAGCTCAGGAGCTGGTCAACTCTCTACAGGTGCTGGAAATTATGGCAGGAGCCATGGCTGCTGAACTCAAACCTTTGGTAAGACTGCTGATCCACTGACTCTTCTGTGTTCTTTTTTATACCAGTGTTTATTGAAGACTTAACTGTTACATGTTGTTGTTTAACTGTTCGTTGGACCATCGAAGGGCCTTTCTCAAAAGGCAATGCAACAGTTATTAGCATAGGTGGATTTCCAGGATAGATAAATAGATGTATCTTAAAACATCATATTATAATGCAAGCAGATTACTGAATGTGTCTCTGTGTTTTGTTTTGGTTTTTTTCCCCAGCTACTGGAGCACCTACCCCATCTGTTCACCTGCCTGCAGCACCCGTATACAGCGGTGCGCCACATGACAGCACGGTGTGTGGGCGTGCTCAGTAAGATAGCCATGCTGGAGACCATGAACAGTTTCCTTGAGTGTGTACTCCCCTGGTTAGCAGCTATAGAAGACAGCACCAAACAGGAGGGTGCCATCGAGGCTTTAGCCTGTATCCTTCACACAGTAACTGTGTATTCAGTTTTGTTAGCTGGCACAATATAAATGCATTTCAGCAGTTGTTTGGGATTAAAACAGCGACCTTGTCGTTGTTTCAGTGTTTTTGTACAGTACTGTCCTTGACCGACATCCCTCCAGGTGTTATGGAGCAGCTGGATGTGGACATTGTACCCTACATCGTGCTGCTCGTAGTACCAGTGCTGGGCCGTATGAGTGACCCCAGTGATAGTATTCGTTTTATGGCCACACAGTGCTTTGCTACACTCATCCGCTTGTTGCCTCTAGAGGTATGAGCACACACACAGAAGGCTAAAAATCTCTGCAAAACAATTAGATCAGCAACAACACGCATAATAATACTAAAGGTGTTTCTCATTTCGTCTATCAGGCAGGTATACCAGACCCCCCAGCCATGTCTGCTGACCTGATCCGCCAGAAGGCCAGAGAGCGGCAATTCTTGGAGCAACTACTAGATGGCAGAAAACTGGAGAACTACAAGATCCCTGTGCCCATCAAGGCTGAGCTCAGGAAGTACCAGCAGGTCTGTCTGTGATGCCTCCTTAAGCAGCAGATGAACGATGCCCAATCTGTGTTTTTAAACATTAAAACAGCTCCATGAAACACAAACGTGTTCTGTACCTGGACTGCTCCTTCTCTTTGAGCCCGATCGTTTTTCTGCCAGAATAGTGAATTGTGTTCTGCCTTTAAGGCTGGAAGCAGTAAAAACAGGGACACTGACAACAAATAGTTTTCTTGACAGAGTAAATTTAAAGCAGTTGGGTGGAGACTGTGTCATTTTGAGAAATGTTGTATGCGGTCACTAGCCATCCATCTCTTTAATGGAGCAGTGCAGAAATCCAGTTTACATGCTTCTACTATTGTTACTACTGTTGGCCAACAACCAGTCAACCGTGACAGGCTCAGGAGAAAATGTTACAGCTTCAGTTACAGTGGAGAGGCTGCTTTTTGTGTTTTCAGCGCATGGTTTTTGTGTCGTCTTGCAGGATGGAGTGAACTGGCTGTCCTTCCTAAACAAATACAAGCTGCACGGGATCCTGTGTGACGACATGGGCCTTGGCAAGACACTGCAGTCCATCTGCATTCTGGCAGGAGATCACTACCTCAGGTACTAAGTCCAGCGCCATTATCGTTATTGTCGTTTGACTTTCAGCTCTACAGCGTCAGCACACTGACTCACCTCCTGTCACTCGACACGTTATATTGAACCTTTTTATATTATCGTTCCTTCTACAGCAACTTCACATCTCTATGAAGAAGAACATCAATAATTGAATAGTAAAATCTTTGTACAAATATTCATTTAAGCTGTTGTGTATATGCTAGTCTAAATCTGTGTCGGATATTAAAATACCACTACCATGCTTAATAATAATGTATAATCTCATGCTCATGTCATATCTCTACATGAAACTGAATTCTTGTAAATCATGTACATGTTTTAACATGAACTATTTTCTTAAAAAACAAAAAATGACATAACCTTTGCAAGTCCACAGATGAAATACCTCAATGAATTTGCACAAACAAAAAGCTAAGTAAAAGGTTAGTTTGGCTGGATTTAAAGAAATGTGAATGTCCCTCAAAGTGTTACTTAGTAATGTGGAACATTGTGAATATGAAAGATGCTATTAGTGATGACGGTGCAGTTCTGTCAAACACTAGAGAAGGCAGGGTTTAACGGTGGGAACATCAACGGTGATGTGATCTCATTTTGAGCCTTTGAAGTTCTGTGTTCGTAAACCTGACTCAGCCTTCTGTATGTTTGTCCATTCAGGGCACAGGAGTACGCCAAGACTAAGGCGGCAGACTGCAGCCCCATGCCCTCTCTGGTGGTGTGTCCTCCCACGCTGACTGGCCACTGGGTGGATGAAGTGGGCAAGTTCTGCACCAAAGAGTACCTCAACCCGCTGCACTACACTGGGCCTCCTACAGAACGAATGCGGTAAAGCTTAGTCAGGCCTAATGGCAAGATGAAAAACCTCAGTATGCAGAGAATGATTCACGCCTTTATCCTAAAGGTTTTTTAGATTTTTAGCAGCACAGTGGAACGAAGCATTCTTAAATGTTTATTTGGATTATGAGCTTTGTTGAGAATTGACAGAATTCATGAACACTTACCTTTCCAGGTTGCAACACCAAGTGAAAAAACACAATCTCATAGTTGCCTCTTATGATGTTGTACGGAATGACATCGACTTTTTTAGGTGAGTGTCATTTTGATTTTAATATCATTGCATCATCTTTTAAATCACTTTTCAAAACGTTTTGCCTTGTTTTTGTGTCCATTTTCAATCTTAACTATTGGGTCATACTTCACTCTATTCTTGGCCTGTTGTTCATTTTTGTTTAATGTGTTTTTGATGCATGCTCTACAAAAACTGTTGTCCAGGTAGATGCTCAGTTTTTATTATGAACTTATTCCCCACATTTTTTTTCTTTTAGAAATATAAAATTCAACTACTGTATCCTTGATGAGGGTCATGTCATCAAGAATGGGAAAACCAAACTTTCCAAAGCCATTAAGCAGTTGGCTGCTAACTTCCGAGTCATCTTGTCAGGAACACCCATTCAGGTGAGACGCCGTCACATAGATTTGGCCTTCGAAAATTGTACTTTTTCCTTCTATGTTTACCCATCAGAGCATGAATATTTCCCCCCTCTGTCCATCCTCAGAACAATGTCCTGGAGCTCTGGTCATTGTTTGACTTCCTCATGCCGGGCTTCCTTGGAACTGAACGCCAGTTTGCTGCTCGTTATGGTAAACCAATCCTGGCCAGCCGCGACGCCAAGAGTTCCTCACGGGAACAGGAGGCGGGTATGTCGGCTCTAAAAATATTGCACTGATCTGAACTGGTCTTTTTTTAAATTAATATTTCTAACCAGTTTCTACCTTTTCCCACATCTCGTTTCAATGAAGAGGCTTATTAAGATTAGGACTGCAGCACTGGTTAATGCTTGTTTCTCCCTCCAGGTGTCCTGGCGATGGAGGCCCTACATCGACAGGTGCTGCCCTTCCTTCTGAGGAGGATGAAGGAGGATGTCCTCCAGGACCTTCCTCCGAAAATAATTCAGGACTATTACTGCAACCTGAGTCCTCTACAGGTACTGGTTGCCATCCAACAACTATCTAATGGGCATTTCCAGCACCTGCAGGCTAACATATGTTGCTGTTAACATTGAAATGACATTGTCATAGTGCTTTAGCCTTGCATTTGTCATTTTTCTTGCCACTGGATTACTAGAGTGATCTGTGGCACTAAACTTGTTTGACCGTCTTCTTTTATTGACTAAGTAGCCAATAATATTATAGGTTTAACGCATTGTCAATGTGTAAGATTACTGTAGGGAACGGTGTAACTATAAGTGGACAAGGGCTTAGCCTTGGTCTAACTCTGGTATGCTTTCTGACTACCTGCAGGTGCAGTTATATGAAGACTTTGCAAAGTCTAGAGCCAAGGCCAGTGTGGAGGACAGCATCTCTACAGCCTCTACAGAAGAGGAGGAGAAGCCTAAACTGAAGGCCACAGGCCATGTCTTCCAGGTACACTTTTTTTTTTTTTTTTGTCCCCTTAGATCTCAATGTTGAATCTAACTTTGTTTTACAGAGCAGATGTGGTGTTGTTTGGAATCAAAACCTAAATTGTTAATACTTCCTTTTTACATATGCATGTCATTGTGACCATGCAGTAATGTTTCCCTTTTTATTTCCATGTTCTCTCAGGCGCTGCAGTACCTGCGGAAGCTGTGTAACCACCCAAGCTTGGTCTTGACCCCGCAGCATCCGGAGTACAAACGCGTCACTGAGCAGCTGTCGGGTCAAAACTCGAGCCTGCGGGACATTCAGCACGCTCCCAAGCTCTCTGCCCTCAAACAGGTAATGTGCAGGATGTCAAAGTTTAGATCGGCTACACCACATTTCTTTTCCATCTGGAGTTTGTTTCACATAATCCAGGATATTGTGGATGTTTTTCAATTGCGTTTTCATGAAAGTAATGTGCTTGTATAACTCTTCACCTTTGCTGGTGAAGAGTGTATATAATGTTCAATGCATACCATTAGAACATATCCAGATTGTTTGTGCTGTCCCGGGTTATTCAGCCTCTCTCACCATGTTTCACAAGTTGACTGTGCTGTCGACCTCTCCACTGTCTCACACCGGTGCTGATGTTTTCTGTTCCCCAGCTGCTGTTGGACTGTGGTCTTGGTGGTAGTGGAGGATCAGAGGGGGGCACCGAGGCAGTGGTGGCCCAGCATCGTGTGCTCATTTTTTGTCAGCTAAAGAGCATGCTGGATATTGTGGAGCATGACCTGCTGAAACCCAAACTGCCCTCTGTCACCTACCTGAGGCTGGACGGCAGCGTGCAGGCCGGCCTGCGCCACTCCATCGTTTCCAGGTCCATGGATAGATCAATACATCAGCGTGGCCGATTTTAAGCAACACATTTGAGATTTGGCTCAGAACGTTGCCTAATGCTGCCTGTTGTTGAGAATGTGAGCTGCCACCAAAGTCCAATCTTCTTCTTGGCTTTCTTCTCTGTGAATCTCAGGTTTAACAATGACCCATCCATTGACGTGCTGCTCCTGACTACCCATGTTGGAGGTCTGGGCCTGAACCTGACGGGTGCCGACACCGTGGTGTTCGTGGAACATGACTGGAACCCCATGAGGGACCTGCAGGCCATGGATCGTGCCCATAGGATAGGACAGGTACTGTTGTTGTGACATCATTGACATGTGCTCTTGTAAATGTTTCGGACCGTTTCCCAGGCCAAGTATCCAATACTATTTAGATCATTGCTGGCTTTGACAAATTCCAGGCGCATTAAGACGATACTGAATCCAAGATGCGTCTGTGGCTCTGACAGGAGGAAGTGATTTGTCCAACAGTGTCTCCTTGATGCATTATTAAATATGGCCTTTGAACAGCCTGCCTTGCATGGTGCGACACTGCTGCTCTTGTCTGAAATCAGGGGAGGAACTGTCCTATGCACCAAGCCAAGTTTATTTATGCGGCACAACTGTCAATTTAATTTCACTTGGTCCATTTTGCATATTTCATATGGCAGGCGTCGCCTCGATGTGATTCAGAATAAAAGGCAAAAATCATACATGACAAAAACAGAATATAAAATGAGAAGGCTTTGAAATAAAAAGGGAATACGGAGGTATCATTATTTAAAAAGGGAATGATAATACTGATTAACCGCTTGTGAAGATGAGCTCTAGTCCACTTTTAAAAGAAGACGCTGTTGTAGCACAGACCTTAGTTCATGTTGTGGAGTGGGACCACAATGACTGAAGGCACCATAAGCTGTGAGTGCGGAGAACTACATGATGATCTGAGGGAGTGTATTCAGTGAGCATGTCAACACAAGGCATTCAAAAAACATATTTTATACCTATGAACATATTTCAGGAGGAGTCATGTGCTCAAACGTCTTGGTTTTAGTGACACTGCAGCTGCAGCTGTGGGATTAACACCTGATTTGTCAGTCCAGCAAAATGTGCCGTGCCCCCTTAAATAAATGCACGTCTGATGCATTCTGTTGACGTGCACCATTGTGTTCGCCTGGTGCAGAAACGGGTGGTGAACGTGTACAGGCTGATCACTCGGGGCACGCTGGAGGAGAAGATCATGGGTCTGCAGAAATTCAAGATGAGCATCGCCAACACTGTCATCAGCCAAGACAACGCCAGCATGCAGAGCATGGGCACCGACCAGCTCCTCAACCTCTTCACTCTAGACAAGGTGAGAGCCCCAAGGGTGTCTGAAAGGCACTCAACATCCTACTGCATGCAGCTCGTGTCTGTTTTTACATTCCTTTAGATTGTTTGAATGTTTTGCACCGCCTTAACAACAAGCACATGTAACAAAAGCCTGTTCACTCACATTCCAACATCTTCCCAACACACACACCTCTCCATGCCTGATGTTTGGCTGACCTGTCCTGTCCTGTATGTTATGTTGTCTCTATTCTTATACTTCCTCTGTCTTAACTGTACATTAGTACAACCCGTCTGCTGTGGCGTTGTACATGTCCCTGTCGTGGGACTAATAAAGTATCTTATAAATGTGTTTCAGGGCGAGAAGGGAGAGAAGGGTGAGCAGTCACCGTCAACCTCAGGGAAGGCCTCCATGAAGTCTGTGCTGGACGGCCTGGGGGAGTTATGGGACCAGCAGCAGTACGACACAGAGTACAACCTGGACAACTTCATGCACTCCCTGCAGTAGCACTGTACCACCCCCACGCAGCCTCCATCTGCTGGCCGAGCAGGACCTGGTCAGAGCCTGAGGAGACCCTGCTGCTGCAGTCATGTGCTCCAGTCCCAAACCCACCCCCACACTGATGGCTAACAGTTACAGTACACGTCCCAAAGCAATAACTAATGCACAGCCAAAATAAGAACTAATCTATATTCTAGTGCTTTCACATCAATAGATGTGCTGCAACAATGTTGAAACATTTTCCTCTGATGTTTCTGAACATCGTCAGACTTCGTCGTTGAGGGCAAACCTTCAACTGAACTGCTAAGAGAAAATGATGGTATGACGACGACGTACCATCGGACACAGTGTTAGTTTACATTAGTTAACATAGGCACCACCGCTGCGTACAGTGATGTGGATTTAGTCTCTCAAGCATACGGTGTACCATAATTACAGTTATCCTCTATAGTTTCAGCACACGGTGCTACTTTTACAGCCCGCTGCCCTCTTCCCACGATGCATTGCCAGAGTACACAGTGTTCTCTGCTTCAGACACCATTACCCAGTTGCACCTCCCTCACATCTACCCCACGTCACAAGGTCTTAAAAGCACTGCGATACCCAGCCACACCTGTCAGCACCTCTCTGACGGATGGATGATATGATACAAACATGTTTTTGTACAACAAAGGGAAACAGGAGGACAGTGACGAGAAGCCACAGGGCGTCATCACGGTGCGCTGCCTTTTTCTCCAGCACACCGGTGACTGCGGCCGCGCTCAGGAGCTGCTTGTGCTGTGACAAGATGACTCCCATCCTCCAGATGGTGCTGGTTTCTCCTCGCCCCAGGAGAGTCCGCTCACATGCCCTTCGGCCATCAAGAGACTTTGGTGGAGAAATGACAGTCTGCGTCGTGTCCAGCTCCTCCAAACGTGATGCTGGGGGGGGGGGCTGGGAAAGCACTGCACTAGAAGCAGCATTACAGAGACAGAACAAGGGGCCAAGCTGAAACTGGTACCTGAAACTTACCACAAGTATTTTAAAAAAGATAGACTTGTACATATTTCTGTAATTGCTGCTTTTTGTTTATGAACGTGGAATTGTAATAAATTCTACAGACCTTTGAACTACAGATCCTTTTTTTTTTTTTCCTGTGTGAACAGTGATGGCCAGTAGATGGTGTGGTTGTACATCCAAGAATAATCCTACTGATGAGAAGTGAATGAGCCTAAAATACGTTCGCACTCACCTCCTTCTGACAGGAGTAAACATATTGTAGATCTTCTTACTGCTTTATTACAGCCACACGCTGCAAAGGAAACCGTTAAAAGAAAGGATGCTGATGGTGTCACGTGTCCAATTCCTCTGAGCACTCAGGAGGAGCTCTTGTCCATGTTGGCCTCAGACTTCATTCTTGACATATCAAAGCTACTAAACGGAACTTGTGGTGAGATTGTTTGTCTGCTTCTGTTTCCAAGGTCAAGAATGAAGATCCAATCCCGGCTCTCAGGCCAACATAAGTGAGAGGTTGTAAAAATGCTCAGAGGTGGAAAATTTATGGAAGCAAAGAGGCTAAAATAACTAGAACGTGTAGAAGTGAGTATCTCCATGGGGTAATCACTGCTGAACACGTGATGCTGAAATTTTAATCCCACTGGATGCCCAAAAAAATGACATTTGAAAACCATTTTAATCCCCAGAAATGTTCTAAATTAGAATTTTTTGTCTGGCATTAACAAATTGATTTTATTGTATGTTTAGGTCAGAGTTTGAGCTTAACTATATACTTTTCTTAATATTAGAAGCTTGAGTTTTCTAAATTTATGAAGTAAGAAAACACAGATGTGTTTTCAAAGGAAGATATTTCAATATCATATTTCAATTTTATAATTGAGTATCCACATACAAGATCCTATCCTTTGCTTCCATGACAACAGGGCAAACTGTCCGGCGATGACTTTCTGATCCGACGGAAAGCTCCAGAGCAGCTTCTGAGTGGGAAGATCATTTTGTCAAATGCAGAAACTTCAATACGATGCTCTTTCAGCCTGACCGTCTGAATCTGAAGAATGAATGGCTACGCTGGAAGGACAGATGTGTGAAGATAGAGATAAGTTGCCACGGGCGTAATGCAAGTTAGTACTGGTCAGACAGAGAAGGAGAGGGTGCCATGCCAAAGACCACAAGGTTTCACAGCGTCATACAACTACGTTTAATAAGATTTGCTTATTAGTACAGAAAAAGGAAAAATTAAGGTGGGAACTACAAACTCTGAAGCAGTAGTAAGCATTAGCAGCATTGAGCTCCATGTTTTCAAATCACAGTTATACTGCAAAAAGTTCAGACCAAGTCAACAATCTCAAAAGCCTCGCCAAGATAGAACCAGTGTTCAAGTCAGGAAATAAAAAAAACCTAGAAAATAAAAGCACAGATGCCTTACAAACAAAAACAAATGTACATTTCAAAACTAGTAGGATGTTTGTGGAGAAAAGCACATTACCAATCTTTTTTTTCTTTTTTTTTCACCTATTTTGAGATCACAACATGACGAGACCGACAGTGTTTACCTACCCAGAGAACGCCCATGAAGCAGAAGTGAATATACAGTTTACTATCCAAGTCTAGTTACATGAAATACATACGCATATCTATAGAGAGGAATATATAAAATGGTTGCCATCATCCAAATCATGATCTTTTTCATTTGCACAGACACGTCGTGTTATAGTTCAGGTATAAACTCTTTTGTTAAGTGAAAGAGAAACTTTAAAAAAAAAAGGCCAGGAGACAAATACTTGGTGGTATGGTGGTGAATAATGCTGAGCCCTGGGAGAGAGAGAAAAGTATGGGGCTAGTCAAAAGAAAGAGGGGGGGGGGGTGGTGGGGGTTAGCATCAGCTGTATAAACTGGTAGAAAAGGCCAGCCAGAAATAACATTCTCACATGAGCACTGGAGTCTCTTTTTGGATGAAGACAGCAGAGGAAGGTGCGTCAAAAACACTTCAAAATGGAGCTTCAGCCTGACTTTTAAGAAAGAAAAACAATGTTTGCCAGGTTGGAAAATATGCACATTCGCCGTCTTATTGAGAGTTAAAAGAGAACCACTCATCTCTGTACAGTAAATGTGAAGTTTGAGCCTGAAGCTGCTTAGCTTAGCCTAGCTTAGCCTAGCTTAGCTTAGCATACAGACAGGAAACAGCTAGCCTGGCTCCGTTTGAAGGTTACAAAAACTGCCTAGCAGCACCTCTAAAGCTCACCGTCTAACACCTTACACCTTATTTGTTAAATTAATTCAGAAGTGGAAAAGAAAAAGGACCCGTTGCAGTGTTAAAGAGGTTATATCAAGGGTTTGTTCTTGGACAGGACTTCAGGAAGTCACTGCTCCCAGCCAAGAGTGTGGCACCCTAACACTGCCACGTGTCGTTTCCAACACTGGAGGAAGGGGGGGATAGCTAGCATGACTAGCACAGCACAGTGAAGGCTCACTCATTAACACGCCATCTCTCGTTTGTTTAATCTGTACACAAATCGAAGCGTAAAAACTATGAGCTGCGGTTTTTACGAGGGGGTACGTGCTAGGCTAATTCTTAGCCGGGGGCTAATGCTAGGCTAAGTTAGCAGCCTCCTAGCCGTAGCTTTACAAGTAGCGCTTCGACAAAAGTGTCAATCCTCTCATCTAACTTTTGGCGAATACGAATATTTTCCAAAATGTTGGAACTATTCTTTGAAGGCAGAAGATCAGGAGGGGAACTGTAAGATTTTGGACAAAAAAAACAAAAAAACAATTATAATACAGGAACAATCAAAAAATCAGGGAAGCAAAAACCCCCACTTTAGACCACTGCGTCCTATGAAGAGTTAAACTTCTACAGTGATATAAGCTCTTCCCAAACTTTGGATATTACACAGTGCATCTCTGCATTTACATTCATACTTAAATACAATCACACCGGTGCACTCTGCGGGGAACCTTCCAGAAAGAGGACGACGTGTGACATGGCTGTTTCTGAAGCTGTTGAATGCTTCACATGTGAGGAAATGTTTCTGTCCACCGTGAACCACGAGGACGAGTTACTGTGGAGTTAGTGCTAATAGTAGTAGGACTACCGCAGTAGCAGAAGCAGTGTAAATGGTCGCCCATTTTCCACAATTACATGACAACGTACTGCATGTATGCTCCGTTCTGCCATTTTTATTTTATTGCCCAGTCATTTGTTTACATTGAGAATCTTTTAAACATCACCAACCACCAATCTGCTGTTTGTGAGTAGATTTTTTTTTCTCCGTAGATCATTTTCACACCAATGTAAGCAACATCAGCGAGTTAACACATAAAGCTTAGCATTTCAAGAATCGAGACACTTTAGTAACAATATTACAAAGGTTTTTTTTCAGCTTCAAAAAAAAAAAAAGAAAAAATGAAAAAAGTGAACAAACGAAAAAAATAAACTTTTAAAGAATTAGCATCATAAAATTAATTTATTCCAAGTAAAAATACAAAATAATATTAATGACATTGACCAGATATG
Organism: Pempheris klunzingeri; assembly: GCF_042242105.1. Classification (NCBI taxonomy): domain Eukaryota; kingdom Metazoa; phylum Chordata; class Actinopteri; order Acropomatiformes; family Pempheridae; genus Pempheris; species Pempheris klunzingeri. Next base: position 26,401,269 of record NC_092023.1, read on the forward strand.
AAAGTCTCCCCCAGAAATAACTATTAATGGTTGAGAAATAAGTCTGTAAAGAAAAATACGAAATAAAAATGAAAATATGTAAATATGTTTAAATTCTTTTCTTTTTTAGCAAAACTTTCTAAAAATAATGAAAATTTCTCAGTACAAAGGCTACATTACTACTGGAAGGTACTAGCAGGTAGAGTAGGTAAATACACAGTAGAAAATGATTTTAGTGAATCACAATGCTTGCAATGAAAATAATTCTGCAATAAAGATTTATGCCTCTTTTTCTTGTTTTCTTCTTTTCTACAAACAGTACAAACAGTATTGCACATTACAACAAAGAATCAAGGTTCTTAGCCTTAAAAAATGGGACTAATTCAAGTCTTGCGTGAATAGAAGGCCACCAGTCAATTGATGCACCTTGGGGGCTTTCGATCAAGTTACAGGTGAAAACACTTGTGTCTGTTTTGTGTTAAAAACAACATTCTCGTCTCGTCTCGTCTCGTCTCGTCTCTCTACCTCCAGCTGCTCGGTGACTCTCACAAGTCTCCTTTGATTTCTCTCCCGACGGTGTCAGGCTAACAAATCAGGGTCACGTTGCTTTTTTTTTTTTTTTTTTACAAAACAAAAGGGAGCACATACTTTTAGGAAACATAAAAAACTTCTCTTAAAAAAATAATGAACAGAAGATCTCTTTCACAACTCTGGTCAGCATAGTAAATGATTGATTATAAATATACAAAAAACGTGGGAAATATGTTCAGTTTTCTCTCTGAGCACCTGGTTTGTTTTGTTTTTTTCCTAAAGAGCTCTTCTCTGATGTTTCGACCAATTTGACCAGTGGGACGCTCGCCCTACTTCCACTGTAATAAAGTAGACTGTACTCTCGCTAACTACATTGTTATATTAGTTATAAAGCTCTAGCTCCTTCAGTTGTTGTCTTTTTCAAAAAAATAAATTCTTAAAATAAAAGCAAATAAGCATGATAAAAATAAAAAAATCAACCATCTGTTAAATCATTTCTCTTGAAGAATTAAATTAATATATATTTTTTCATCTGAATAAACTTACTTAGAAAATATCAGTTTCTCTCCTAATATATTTCAAAATTGAGGTATTGCAAAAGATCTTGTCAGTCAGAAAGCACGCTTTATCGTCTTTTTTTTGTCTTTTTAACAAAAACAACTGCTGACCGTCGAAAAACTGTTCAGATACAAAGAGTAGTGCATAACAAATATCTATTATAGAGAAGGAACAAACATAGAAAACCTGTCCGGGTGGGGAAAGAAATGTCACAAAATCACCCAGAATTCACTTTCATAGGGATACTTATTATTACTCATGGTTAGCCTCTCATTGTTGAAGTCTTTTTTCTCTATCAGTAAAAAAAGTATCTTCTGCTTAGTTTCAATTAGATTTTCTTGGACAACAAAAACATCTATCGTAAAGCAAAAAAACAAAACAAAAAAAAACAGTTTGCGACTAAAACGAGAAAGAGGAGAGGGACTGCGGGGCGCCAGCACAGGACAATCACAACTCAGAGAAAAAAAAAAAAAAAAAAAAAAAACAAAGGAGGGGGAAGGAGGGGACGACACACATTAACTTGCAATGATGCAGGATCCCGTTCGGATTGTCCACAAAACTGCTAAAACCAGTGTAGCTTGCCCCCCCAAACCCACCCCGACCCCCACACCAGAGCCGCCCTGTCTTCAGCAGCCAGTACGTAAGTTTTCTATGCATTGCATTCATAACTACCCCACCCCCCGCCCCCACAACCGCCACCTCCCCACCCACCCCATCCTGTTTGAACTGCGCACCATAACCTTTTGATAGAAACTAAAAGATTTATATATGTCCACCATTTTTTTTAGCAGGTCCATTACTTCAAGCTTTGCAGGAAAAAAAAATCTGGATAAATATGGTAACCCCAGCTTGCACATCTGCATCTTCTGGCCAGGTTCCCACCCTCTGTCACCCATCCACCCCACCCACCCCACCCCAGCCCAGCCCAGCCCACCCCAGCCCAGCCATGTAGTGAGAGCATGTGCAGAGCTCAGTTTATCAACCTCAAGTCTCCAGTAGCTTCAATGTTTCATTTTACTCCCCCTCACCCCGATTCTTTTTCACAACTGCCCTCTCTCCTCATCTAATCCACTGCACCACTGCACCTCCAGCTCCTCTGCAGAGGCCCTACGAGCGCCGCGGCCTCCCCCCGCGGGTGGCTGATCGCTCCGTGTGTCAGGTGGTCTGTTAAAAGTGGAACACATGAGCTCTTTGGTTGCATTCTGGGACGTAAACGTGCGCTTTCCTCAACGGTGGAACAATTTAAAAAAGGAAGGAAAAAAAAAACCCAAAAGAAAGAAAAAGACCTCAGTTCTCAGTTTAAGCTCACATTGTTGCGTCTTCTCTTCAGATCAGACTCTGTGTTTATAGGCCTGTTTGTGTGCGTAAGAAAGACAGCCGTCCTTGTGTGTGTGTTCATGTGTGTCGAGAGGCTTCTGTGTATACTGGTGCAAGTGTGTGTACAAGAGAACATATATACGTGTGCAGACACTAGTTATGAAGTTTCACAGGACTTCTATGTCGGACATTAACGACAGTTAAAGCGAATCACAGTTCTAGGCATACTCAGACCTAACTACATACGGTATAAAAAATTGCACAATTATATCAACAATCACTGCAAAAAAGTACTTCACCTATCATAGACAGTTTTAAATGGTAATCCTACATTTGATTTGATTTGTGGTTGTTTTTTTCCCCTGTCGTCTGGATGTGTTCGCTGCCTGTTTGTGCAGGAACCATCTGCTCCGGCCCGTCAGCCCGACCAGCGCCGCAGAGCCGCCATGATTCCTTTGACCAGTCTTCCCTGTTTCTGTCCAGTTTCGTGCGAGTCGAACGTACGTCTATAGTGTGTTGTGCAAACATGGGCAGAATCGAATAGTAGACATGATACTGAAAAGTCTATTGCATGCAGCAACCTGATTGAAATAAACATGCAGTTAGGGGCGACCCACCCCGACCCCCCACAAAGGTAGCCATCGTTGTCTAGGGGCGCCCCTCCCCCTATGATAGCTTGTCATTCTACGACAACAGGTGCTTCTTCTAGATCTGTTATTTATTATTTTACACCCTAGCCTGAATAAAGTACTTATGGTATCTGTTTATACCATGGATTTAGCAGCAAAGCTATTGCAGCATTACATTTACATAACACTAAAAAATAATGTTATTATAAAAATAAAGACCTAGAAATCGAAAGCAAACTAATCCGATTGCGCATATGAGGTATTAATATTTTCAGAGTCAAAATTGAGAGCGAATATAGCCGTGTTATTTTTACTCCGGGCGATACGGGCCCACACTACTGGATAGTTGTTAATCTTGCTACATCTTATGCCACCTATTTTGCTTTTCTTTATGCATTAATTTCATTTGCCTTTGGTAATGATTTTTTTTTTCTAGGGGCAATATAACTACAGCTTTTGAAAATAAGTGCATGCTCCTTTTACATAAAATTTTAATTATCTATATATGTATAGATAGGTACAAAACAAAAAATATATACTTTTTAAATATTTGTATGGTCCCACCTCTGTCTGAGTAAGGGGGGGCTCCAACAGGACGTACCACACCACCCAGTCAACAGAACGGGGAACTGAAAGTAGCCAGGTGTCTAACATACCGTTCCATGTGTGTGTGTGTATGTGTGTATGTGTGTATGTGTGTGTATGTGTGTGTGTGTGTGTGTGTGTGTGTGTGTGTGTGTGTGTGTGTGTGTGTGTGTGTGTGTGTGTTGGTGAGATTTTTGTGCCAAAGTGCAAATTCTATGCTGATAGACTTTCGCATTTCACTTCCCCGCAATGCTTCATCAGAGGGGAACACCAGACAATGAGTTCAGAGCCGTGTGGTATGAAGACAGTCCCATGTATTTGACGGTATCCTTTTTGCTTTTTTCATGAGGTGTTTGTGGGGAGCAGGGTGGAGTAGGTGGGGCTGCGGGGGGCTCGCAGCGCTGTCCCGGCCTGTTGGGTGGGAAGGGTGCAGGAGGGTTTTAGGGGTCGGGCGTGGTTTCACCGGGGCAGGGCTGACTCGTGACCCCCCTCAGCTCCAGCGGAAGGACACGTGTCGAGGGCGGTCGCCCCCCTCCTTTACCAGTGGCTTGTGAAACTCGCGGCCGGCTCGCGAGTGGATACTGGCCCAGCAGTACTCGCAGTAGTACTGCAGGCAGGTGACATTGGCACAGAAGAAGGGGGCGAACTTCCCCCCGCAGCGTGCCCCCTGGCACTCATCACACATCTGATCGTCGAGGACGTACGGCTTCACCTCCACCTGCGAAGAGGAAGAGGAAGAAGGACTTTAGCTCATTCTCGTCCGCAGACACACAGTCTGACATTCGCTTGTAAAATAATCACATTTTTCACAAAACAAGAGAATGACATTTGGAACAACAGTGATATCTTCTCCTTCTTTAATACAATGTAAAGCCGACACAAATAGCTTGTCAATGAGCTAAAACAGCGGCTCTGTTCATCCAGGTGAGTTAGTTCCCTCAAGCCGTTATTTACAAACCCCATGCAAGGCAATCTCTGTGCCATTTTCTAAAATAAAACCAGACTGAGGCAGGTATCCCTCCCGTCCACCAGTGAAATGAGTTTGACCACTAAGCCTGGTGGACAAGAAATAAGAGCTCAGTCGCCATGGAGACGCCTCAGCGCATGAGTAGGCTGCTGCTAACCTTGTTATAGCGTGGCCACAAAATGAAAGGTTATCAAATCCTTCAAATGTAGGAGGCCGTCCCTCTTAGCTGCACTCTGCAACAACTACAGCGCAATATCCACGAGACAAATGAGAAGGAGGCCAGACAGAGGCTGCCATGCTATTAAATACCAATATCAAGTCAGCGGACATGAAGCTGACCGAGGTAACGAGCGTCTGTGTCCTATCATCAAGAGCCATTTACAGGTAATGGAATTGTGGATGCTGAAGGCGAGACGAGAAAAGTGGAAAGAAAAGTGGCAAAAACAGGCACTCTGCTTCTCCCGGTTCCATACCACAACTTTAAGCTCTTAAAAAGTGAGGAAAAATACTCATTTTTGTTGTTCCTCACTTTTAAAACAACGTCTTACCCATAGTTTTTTCATGAATGCTATTGTCTTTAAATTGTGTTCAACATTACATAATTCCTCCCAGTTCCAATCATAATAAAGACACCCTAACTCCCCCCCCCCTCCCAAAAATCGATGGTGATAGCTGAGGTGGGGTGCGCTGCCACGCCCTGCAGAGGCTCGGCTTCCTGGCTGACGACCAGTCTCTCTTGGTCACGATCTGTCCCGCTGCAATTGGCCGGCGCGCCTAAAATAACCAGACTGCAGCACAGCCCGAGTGGATATACACGTATAGGGAACTACTATAATTAAACCAACCCTGTGTGTCTGCAGCTTGAAACATCTGTCTGGGCTCCGGCAGCCAAAGGCCATAGTGATCGCACGGCCAGGCCCGGCCTTCCGTTATTGTAGGCTGTGCTGAGCAGTTGGCGGAAAACACGGCGGCTATAATGAAAGCTCTGATACATGGGAGAGGGCTCAAGCGGAGTTCAGCTCTGCAGCGTGCCATAGGAATGACTGCGAAAAAACCTCAGCTGTGGTGGAGTCTCTGCTTTCTTTCAGGAGGAGGGATATTGTGAATGAAATGCACGAACTCGCTCACCCTTTTGTCGATGTCATTGTGCTGCAGCTGAACGAAGCGAGCGCTGATGGCAGCAATGTAGCTCTGCTGATTGGAGAAGGCCACGCGGCCGGCTCCCTTTGGGTATTTGAGTTCTGGATCGGTGTCGATGCCAGCGTAGCAAACGCCTCCGTACAGCCGGTCCATGATCATAGCCAGCTCCACTGGAGAGGAGAGGGGGGGAGAAGATGGGGGAGAGAGATGATTAGTCCAGCAGTCAGTCCTCTTACGAGTTTTTGTGAGACCATTTTGGCATTTCTTTTGTCCTCAACTTGAAAACAAAAGGTTTAACTTGGACTTTTGTGATTGACGCCGTTATTACCCGATGTAAAACTCTTCCCTACTCCACTATTCATCAGAGCAGCAGTCTCAAACTGCTGGTATAATTAGTAGGGGTCACGTTGCAGACAAGCCAGCGATGTTTGTCCCAAGAACAGAAGGACCGAGCCTTCCATTACACCATGAATTCTTAACATGACGACCACTTGGCCCGCTTCCTGGAAACCCAAGTAGAGGATTGCTTTCTCACAGGGAGAACTTTCATTATGGCCTCCAGCCTCTGCTCTCCATGCCAGCCAATGTTATGAAGCCAATTTAGAGGCTTTGGGAGGGATCGCAAAGAAGATATTACATTCATATTAGTTAGTTACCTGCACGCAGGGGCCGTGGCACCCCCCCTACAAAGATGGTCTTACGGGGGTCCAGAGGCTGGGAGCCGTCCATGACAAAGTCACTGTCGCTGAGGTTCCAGGGACGGATCTGGACCTGTGGAGAGGGAGACAATGTGGTCATTTAGCAGGTAACGTGTAGATTCTTGTAGATTTTTAGCCAAGCTAGCAGGGCGCCTCTGTCGCTCTGTCGGTTAGTCCATCACTTTGGTCCATTCATGGTCCGCAGAGGAGGAACCCTAATGACTTTAGTGATCCCAAGACCTTTTCATCCAGCCACATCAGCAGGTCGATGTTTAACCTATTCAGTCAATCATGTCAAGATCCCAGATGATGTATCCTAATGACTTTGGTGATCCCCTGAAATAAGGTGGACATGCAAAGACATACGTTACACCACCAACATCTGCCCCTTACCGGCTTGTCTTTGATGGTGGGACTGGACACACACAGGTAGAGCTTGCCGTCCTCTTCAATGCAGGCATCGATCAAGGCCTGAACAGAAGTCTCTTCTTGGAAAAGCAGGAAGGCGTAGCCTGGGAAAAAGAGCAAACAGGAATTTTTAGGGGGGAAAAGCAGATATTCTCTGACAATTCTCTGTTGCATTTAATCATCATAACCCTCATGACCAACTCTGTCCTCTGGGCAACAATCCATAGACATTTGGCCATCTTGTACAGTGTCTACATTGTAAAAGTATCAGTCTTGTGACTAAGCTTTACACTTTTTTCCTATAATTATTCATAACTTCAGACATATGACCTTGTGGCCTGTTCTTCTGTCCTCATTTGCTTCGCCTGCCTCTATAAGACGCTCTACACCCGGCACCTGGCTGCCTGCGCCGCTTCAGATTAAATGGCTGAGAGTGCCCCACTCCTTAAGGAACCATGCAAAATTGATCAGTCTAACACACTGCAGATCTCCTCTGAGAACCGGTTCAGGTAAAGAGAGTTTGGTGATGTCTTTGCGAGGCAGAAAGAAACGGCAATTCAGACAGTCACTCTGTACTGCTAAATTATTTAGCACTGAGAGCAGAGAACTTATCCAAGGTCAGAGCTATTAAGTCGTTTCAGAAAGCCAACTCAATAGGGTACGCACATCACACAGTGGTACAGGGGTCAGCCAGCTATAGGGATCCGATTTATGCTGAAAAAGGACAAAGACACAAGAGACGAGAGCCCAAAGCCGCTTTTTGACAGCTAAATAATAGATATTTGGCTCAAAGAGACAAGGTTGAATATATTCGCAGCAACGTCTAAATGCAACATTGATGCACACGCTCATCTCTTGTACATTCAAAGTGTGTTGCTCTGGTTCTGTTAACAGGAGCCCAGCAGCACCTGTGGCACCCATGAGTCAGGGGAATATGAGCTGCTGTCTGAGTGGAGCAAGTGGGATGGATAGATATGCACAAGTGCACACGATCTCACACACACACCCACACACACCCACACACACACACACACACCCAGAGACTAGTTTCTACAGGAGTGCACTCTGTCTCCAACCTCCAATCACGTTGTCTGTGGCGTCTCTTGAGACCACTACAAAAGCCATGTGTGTCTGTGTCTCTTGAGGAGCCTGCTTTCATTAACTGGCTCTCACACACAAACTCAGACACATAGAGATGCACCTATGCAGACTAATGCGTGAGTGGAAATGGCGAGGGGGAGGGCGAGGGGGAGGGGGAGGAGGAATGTGCAACTGTCATGTTTCACTTTTAACATTCCTGGGCGGAGCTGCTGCCGATGAGATGAGGGGAAAAGAGAAGTAAAGCCTGACTCGGCAGACCCAGTCAACTGTGGTATGTGGACAGGTCTGAGTGAGAGTGTGCATCAGGGCAGGCAGGCAGGGAGGGAGGGAGGGAGGGAGGGAGGGAGGGAGGGTGTGAGCGTGTGCTGCTGTAGAGGGAGAGGGGGGGGAAATACAAGCAGCACGCATTAAAGGTGGAATGAAAAAAAGGTGTGTCCTGATGCATGTGACGGCAAACGCGTCTTTCTGGCAATTGGGTCCAATTCTGTAGGTCAGCATGTGGTATGACAAGCATCAGTGTTCTGATGTGATGACTTCACAGTGAAAGAGATCAGTGTGAGATAAGTGTGCACAGATTAGAGGACAAATCCAAAACAGCATTTTTACGGCATCCATCATGCACACAATTTCATCTAATTAGAGCTCAGGTTCACTTGGCTCACAAATCACAGATAGAAAATAAGCAAACATTGGCTTATTTTGAAGAATGTGAGGATTCATATAGGTAGTAAACTGAGTCTTTGGGTTTTAAACTGTTGGTCGTGTATGAAAAGAAAAGCAGATCTCACATTGGCCTTTGGGAAACAATAATGATAATAATAAATAATAATACAAATTATATAATAATATATATAGTAATATATAATGACAAAATAATATTTTCTGACCAAAAAAAAAAACCAGAATAATCTATGAATCAGGATAATAAACTCTAGATTAATGGACAAACACTAACTTGCAGCCTTAAATGTTAATACATCTAGAACCATTTATGGTTAATGGAATATTGGTTGCAGAGAAAGGAGAACATTTGAAACAAACCTTGTTGACAACAGACCTTGTTGACAACAGACCTTGTTGCATGCTCGACTTTGAACTCAAGGTTGTGCTCCTCTGCCAACATAAATTATTTTGTCGCTGACCACTGACACGGCACTGATGACCATATCCTAACCCTTGAACATTAGAATAAGAGGAGAAAAAAAGCCAATTCCAGCCAAAAAAGAAAAATTGTCACCATAATCACATCATTCATTAGGCTGCTAAATACTTCATTAGGGGCCACAGGTGAGCGAATAGTCCAACAGCAGAAAAAAAGAGTGTTATGACAACGGCAGTGAAGAAGAAGCTCTGAAGAGAACCACAGCATGCTCACTAAGTGGCGGTTATATAGACACCATCACCATCCATGTGTGCTATTAGAATTAATATCACATTTGGCTCCATGCTAACACATTAGCATATATCATGCTGTACGCATCTAGTACAAAGCAAAGTGACAACAGAGGTTCTTACTAATTACCATCTTTAAGCTACTGTTATTAGGAGCCCTGCAGAGTCAAGTAACCTCAGTGGGGCCATGATGTTTTCTCTGACAGTAAGCTGTAGCATGGCGGACAAAACTAAAAGACTTCACAATGCAAAACTAATTGCAATCAGCTGCTTGAATTGTGCAGCTTATCTCTCAGTTTTTTTAATAGGCCAGCACAGAGCCAACAACAACAAAAAATGAATTAAGGAATACACAATTAGACTCGACATAAAGAGGATTTTGTGCACCGTCATGTTTCTCCGCGTGCCTCGTCATCACCTGACATCAGACCCCTGTCTCTATGTTTGCTGGCTTCCATAAAGAGGGTTTGTCACCGGGAGAAACATCCCCCCTCGGAGAAAAAACAACTGCAGTCTTGCACACACACACACACACACACACAAAAAAAAAAAACAGCACGAAAAGGCAGAGCTAGCCAGCAGCTCATACAGTCTGAAGGAGGGAACAACGTGTTCCATGACCCAGGGCAAAAGAGAGACAGAGAAAGAAAGAGAGAGAGAGAGGAGGAGGGGAGAGGAGAGGAGAGGAGAGGAGAGGAGAGGAGAGGAGAGGAGAGGAGAGGAGAGGAGAGGAGAGGAGAGAGACAGATGGAAAGAGGGGGAAAAAAGTGAGACAAGGTAGGCTGGGAAGGAGAGAAGCAGCATGAATGACTGCCGCACAAACAGAGAGTTCCAAAATACGATGGGCGGGCACGGGGAGCAGGAGGAGCATGGGGGACATAAAAACTGTGGAGACAGACGAGAAGCTGCTACTTTAATGGACCCCGTTAGAAAGTTGCAAAACTGATGCAAGAGGCACGGAAAGCCCTTTCCATGTGCTGCACTCAAGTGAGGACGCCTCGCTTCCAGGCAAACTTCACATCTTTAATAGGAATCAGCGGAACAACATGACACAAAAAACACCTCTACGGTCCTGAACGTAGGCCTCTGTGGTGCCATCTGTCCATTATTATCCAGCTCCACGCTCTCTTAACATCCCTCATTCATGCAAATAGTCTGCTTTACAGTTCAATTTTGGATATAATTAAAATATTATAAAAAGATAATATTTATTATTGTGTATTTTTCCAAATCTTAAGTCACTGTCAATTTCTGTGTCACCTATCATTCTCTACTTTGGCTGTCGTCTCCATCAGGACACCATACGTCTCCGTGATCGATATCCTCATTTCGGTCAGTGTGTGCATAGTAGCATGAATATGGCACAACCATATTCTACTAAACTGCTTCACCACTTAGTGCCTCCCATAAAAGCCGAGCGTGCCAGGTTCCATAGGGCTCTATGCCACTTTACTGCTCCGATATTTAGTCTGAATGGTGCTGAGGGTCTGTCTTTTTCCATCAGCCTTGCGCAGTGCAGAGGCTTACACCACGGGACGAGAGCGCAGATCTGCAGTGGCTCGTGCCTGAGATTTATAGGGCTTTGCTGCTGAGCTCCCAGCACCGTCCAGGGAGGAAGGGAATATGTACGCCTGCAGTATTTTCCAACCTAAAGAGCGCTGTTTACAGACAAACGATAGGCAGAGTGCCTCGGGGGTTACGCAGACAAACCAATGAGCTCATGCAGGACAGAGTCTTTCCTGTAACGGAGGCCAGCCGCTTGACTCATGGGGAGAGAAACGGTTACCTCACCGGCAACCTGAAGATAATTTGTCAAATTGCCGTAAAAACAAAGACATTAACTCACTGACTGCAACCACTTAGCCAGCAAACTGCTACCTAAAAATAGCATAGGCCAGGCTTTATACGGCTAAAATACAGACAGGTATTTATGGAATAGTTTGACATTTTGGAAAATATGCTTATAGTTAGATGAGACGAATGATACCACTCGTATCTGTACATTGAGCGTTAAGCTAGCACACCGGAGGCTGGTTAGCGTAGCTTAGCATTAAGACCGGAAAAAGCTAACCTGCTGTGTCCAAAAGTTACCAGCAGCTCTAAAGCTCACTAATTAGATGTTATAGCATCACATTTACCATACAGGCATGAGAAAGGTAACGAAGTGAGTAAGAGTCTTTCCCAAAATGTCAGATGAGTCCTTTAAGTGCTTTCCATGGCATGAAAATCAAAATACAATACGTCAGAGTTGAAGGCAAAGCAGCTCCCAGAACATATCACTTTTAAATCAAGGCCCCAGATGAATTAAAACACACTATTACATTGGTACCTGGTGCTACCTGATGCTGATTATCCAGATAACACAGTTGTGTCTTTGGATCTGATACTGTCGGGTCAGTGGACCACTGTGTTGCATCTATATCATACTATATACTAGTGCCAGTGCCACATTGCTTTCCTTTTCCCTCCATTACCTCATCAACTGAAAGTTGTGTTGACTTTGCTGAAATCCAACCTATGATGACTAGATGAACTGAATGAGCATAGTCACAATGTGAATCTCTCTGGCTTTAATAGTGACATTTAAATCCAGGCTTATCTTTTCATGCTTGGCAACAGACATGTGTCTGCAGATTTATTTCACACAGGCAAGGGCACAGACCTGTCGTCGGCCCCGGTGATCCGACTGACTGAGGGCTAAATCAGAGAAGCGAATAAGGGAGCGAATGAGAGGGCAAACCTGAAAAAGAAATGCTATCCTAACACACATGTCGGCCTGCTCCGGACGTCTGGAGGCAGTTCTCCACAACAGCATAGATGAAGCCAAAGCTCCATGTATAATATCTATCGCATGAGCAAGGACAGAGAGACAGAGAGAGAGAGACAGAGAGAGAGACAGAGAGAGAGAGAGAGAGACAGAGAGAGAGACAGAGAGAGAGAGACAGAGAGAGAGACAGAGAGAGAGAGAGAGAGAGAGAGAGACAGACAGAGAGAGACAGAGAGAGAGAGAGACAGAGAGAGAGAGAGAGAGAGACAGAGAGAGAGAGAGAGAGAGACAGAGAGAGAGACAGAGAGAGAGACAGAGAGAGAGAGAGAGAGAGACAGAGAGAGAGACAGAGAGAGAGAGAGAGAGACAGACAGAGAGAGACAGAGAGAGAGACAGAGAGAGAGACAGAGAGAGAGAGAGAGACAGAGAGAGAGACAGAGAGAGAGAGAGAGACAGAGAGAGAGACAGAGACAGAGAGAGAGACAGAGAGAGAGAGACAGAGAGAGAGAGACAGAGACAGAGACAGACAGACAGAGAGACAGAGAGAGAGAGAGAGAGAGAGATCTGAAGGGGGCTGTAACTCTGCCACAAAAGGTAAACAGACCGACTGCTGGCAGAAGCTTACACGACGAGGGGAGAAGAAGAGGAAGACGGAGGAGGAGGAGGGGGAAGCTTGGCAGGATGGATGGATGGATGGATGGAGGGAGACACAAACATCTGCTCTCCTAAAAACAAACACTGGCCCTGAGGCTTTGGAGCAATTGGAGAGGATTCAGTGATAGAGTGCAGGAGGGGTGAAATCAAGTGTCGCTAATCATCTCAATTTGAAGAAGTCACTCACTGGATATAATCCCAACACGAGGGATAAATCAAAGCCTGAGTAATGCAGTACGATGTAATACTGCGACCGCTGCCACTGCAGCACCGCTCTGCTGCCATTATCTGCCTCTTGCTACATTCATTTATATATATATGGACCTGAATTTACATATTCAGATATACAAAAGTTGATAATGACCGGCTGCAGTCGAAAGCAAACTTCCATTGTGACCTTTTGAAGCCTTCAAACAGGTCTGACACACTGTTATTGCAGCATGACGTGAACATCAGCATTTGTAGCAGTTTTTAGCTCCCAGCGCTCAGGCTCCAGCGCACACGTCTCCTCCTCCCTCTACCCCCAATCAAAGACAGAAATAGCTCCCTAACATTTCGAGCTCATTGCCGACGACAGCGTCGGGAGATAGGGGAGGGTGTAAGCGACAGCACCATAGTGACCACAGCTTGCCGGTCACACTTCTTTTAAGAGTGAGATGACTGAGGAGGCGGTGTAACACAGGGGTGTTGTCATATCCTATTGTGATGACACTGGTACGATTTTAATGCAGCAGTAACGGATGTTTCGATCTCTTGGGGGCATCGGAACAAGCTGGAAGTATCACACTGATATTGCATCTCCTCATAAAGTTTGCATGGTGAACGAGTTATCAAGAAGTTACAGATTTACACATTGACACCGTGACCAACTGGCTAATGGACCTCCGTTTTCAAGCCTCGAGTTTGGCATTTTGGCCATTGCCAGGTGGGTTTTGGAGCCAGAGGTGAAGTTCGTTATATGAACCTGACTCTGATTGGTTAGGTTTAGGCAAGACAGGCCTCTGATCGGTCACAAGGTTGCCCCACCCTAAAGCACATCATGCTGTGTTGTCTATTTTCTTCTAAATGGAACCATAATCTAATAAATGAACATCATGCTGTGTTGAAGAAGACTCCCATTGACTTCCATACTACCCCACCCCTTTGCAAAAAAACACATACAATCTTATCATGTTATATTCATATTGTGAGTGAAAAGATAATCAGCTCTAGCAAAGACACAGAAAAGTGGCAGACAAACAATGTATGTAGTGTAATAAAATCTGAATGGAATAAAAAGTGGGAAAAGTTAGAGTGTAACTGGTGTAACTGGAGTTGTGAAAACATAACAACATTGAGCACCGTTAGCTGATTCATGTTCCTACTTCCTGTCCAAGAACCAAATGAGTCCTAGTCTGTCCCTGAAGACGATCTGAGCCACAATATGAGTCATCACTAAACCAAAACACTTTCTCAACTCTACGTCGGCAGTTTAATGTGAAGCAGGACGGAAAGTGACAGCCATCTTCCATTCAGTCAAGCTTGGAAGGGGGCTTTAACGCGAGGAGAGGCCGATGACCTCTTGATGAGAATCTCACATCTGTAAATCAGCCGTTACACAGTCCACACGACAGTAGGGCGCGCTCACACATGCACGTGCAGATGTGCACTCGCTCTCAACCCTGACGCTATTAGCGCTAAGAACTCTGCCACCGGGCATCTGCCCAAACATCCCTTCCCAGTTAATATGGAGAGTGTGACATAAACAGGATATTTTAGCAGTTTCCCTTTGAGTTTTGGAGGGGCGGTGTGTGTGTGTGTGTGTGTGTGTGTGTTAAATCAGAGTGAGAGATGAATTCTACACGGACCACTAGTCCTCCACTTGTCTCCTCCCCTTACATGGCGGCATCCTCCAGCCATCATAAGCTCATTCATTCCCCTAAAAGGATGCTGCATTTTTCCTCCTGGCTTTGGATATTAGTAGAGCCAAGCCTATTCAAAATAATCCTCCCAAGCTAAAAAAAATAGGGATGTTGAAAAATGAGAGTGGGGGAGAAACTGGCAGAGATTTTCGCAGGTCCTCCAGATGCAGCATATTACCATCTGCCTATGGCATGTTAGTTATTTCCACAGCGTCTTTAATAGCTTTCCTAATATGACACACGGCAGCTCCCGGGCCAGAGGGAGTGATGTAGAGGCTTGGAAGGGGGTGGCACTACTCTGATCACCTGCCTGAAAATGAAACCCAAGAAGCTGTGCAGAACAACTTTCACACTCCACAGTTACTCATTCAAGCAAACAATTCTTGGGTCAGAACTCTTGGTGGCCAGTTATAGAGTCGTTATACACCGCATGGGTCTTCCTGCAAGATGACTACAAGGGGTCGCTCAGATAAACAGACACCTCCATGCTTGCCCGGCATGAGCCATGAATTCTGGGTAATACGATTCTTCACAAAACTCTAAAATGGCGACACACCCGAGGTGATATTTATTGGTGCAGACTTTGATGTGTGATGGGAAAACAGAGATAGCGCTCTGAGAAACTGCGGTTACCTTTAGGTGGGAAGTAGGATTTGCTCTCAGCTTTGTGGGGCCAGTCTACCACCAGGTGCCCATAGCGACGGAAACTGTTGGTGATTTCGTCTGTAGAAATGAAAACAGGAGGAAACAAAAAGGAGAAAGACATGGGCATGAATGTTATTTCCATGACATTATCAGATGAAATTCATGGCTGCTCATGTAATGTGCATGTGAGGGACTCCATGCAGAGCTACACTCAGTGCTGAGACAGGCACAGCTTCTATTTTTTGCTGCGTTCCTGCTGCAGTAGTATCCACTGCATTAAACAGGAACACAAGCTGGGCACATCCAGTCTGCACTGGGCGGACTTGTGCTGTGGAAACTCATTAATTTTTCAACCAGCTAAGGGCACGTATTGTGCATCAACTTAGCAGTACATGTGCTTGTTCAACGGCGTAGACACATATGAAAGTAAACACTCCATATTAAGGTTAAACTCTGGCGCGCTACAGAGTTTGTGGAAACAATTACAGGTCCATGACGTAACTGGTCATAGACGTTACACTAAACCATTAAAAAAAAAGAGGGTTAAAAAGGGTGTTATACAAATGTTTTTAACAATATGGACGTTTCTCTGAGGAGAAAGTGCTCTTTCTGCTTCTTGCTGACACTCGGATGAGAAGACCGATACCTCTCTCATCTCATGTCTGCACAGTGAACGGGAGTCTGACTGTGGCAGCCTGTTAGCTTAGCTTAGCACAAAGACTGGACACGGGGAGAACAGCTAGCTTGGCTCTGTCAAAAGATGACAAAATTGGTTTAGTCAATCCACAAAAGTGTAAAGCGGCACGTTGTGGCTTGTGCCTGGCTGGTGAGGGTTATGTGTTGGGCTATTTCTTGGAGGCAATGTCTCCTCCTTTCTGGTCTTTGCGCTAAGCTAAGCTAAGCTAAGCTAACCAGCTTCTGGCGGTAGCTTTATATTGCACGCACATATATAAGAGTGGTATCAATCTTCTCATCTAACTCTCAGCAAGAAAGCAAAAACACATAGTTCCTAAACTTTTGAACTATTCCTTTAACTTCGATAAAATGCCAAAATGTGTAGTGTGGTTAGGGGTCACCGGTGTAAGAGCTTCACACTGTGTACAGTGGGTGTTATAGTGGGTTAAATCCATATTTGTCAACAAGGAGTGTCAAGGTGCCCTTTGGCAAGGCTCAAATACTTCAGTGTGACTGTTGGTGGCAAACAGCCAAAGACAAAGGCTGCTCTGGGAGGTTTCCAGTTGTGAGTGTACTACGCAGTATGTTCGAGTGTAAATCTGCAGACGGGCGGCGCTGAAAAAGAGCCTGAAGCAAACCTTTCTCTAGATGTGTAAATGAAAAACAGTCTCTAGTTTTACCCTCGTCTATGTCGGGGGGGAGGCCTCCGACAAAGACCTTCCTGGAGTAGCGCTCCATCCTCTCTCCGTTCTGACAGCGGGTCGGCGAGTTCAGGCCCGGGGTCAGGGAGGGGTCACCGTGGCCATCGTCGAGGAAACCATCTTCAAAGGGAAAAAGACAGGACCGACCTGGGAGGAGAAGAAAAGAGGAGGACACCAGGAGGACAGGAGAGGACAGAGAGTGTGAAGTAAAAAGGTGGGAGGGAGTGACAGACAGAGTGAATTAATCACATCTGGAAACTATTATTGTAGCAGAATCAGTTTGGATATTTGAGATAACCATAACAACTTTGACTAAACCAAACTTAAACCAATTGGCCAAAAGTATGTGGACACCTTTGAACATAAAATGATTCCTAGGGCAACAATCACATAGTGTCCACATACTATTGGCCGCAGTGTATATATACACATCATCATAATAAGAACTTCCTGGTGACTCCCTCTCCTAATCTGCATCATAGTACCAGCCTTCTGATCTGCAGGCAACATGCTGAACTGCAGCACCTACCAACATTGGAGGGACTGTTGATCAGTCAGTATTCTGTCCTAGTGGGACACATCATGCTTGTAGAAGTCTAAACAAACTATGTCTCCCTATGCCACTGGTGCAGCAATGCCTTTTTGTGTATTTTCTGCCCTTTCTTTAGCAGGTTTGACTTTTTGATCAACGCGGTGAGCAGTTCATTTTTTTTTTTTTACATAATGAGGAATACTGCACGTTCTGTCTCATCTTGTGCCCGTGTCCATGTCAGCACCTCATGGACACCTTTTTCTGAAAGCAATTTGATTCAGAGATTAATTGTTGCACTTTGCCAGCTTCACCAGGCTACAACTGTAACATGAAACCCCAGCCCATTATTGCAGTGACCTTACACATGTCACACAGCAGCTTTCCTCCTTGCTGAAGAAAGACAGAATTAGTCAAACAGCACATCAAATCAAAGATGAGCCATTTTGGAAGCACCCATCATTGCCATTCAGATGATGAATCACTTCTGAGTCAGCATACTCCTTCATGAAACCCTGGTGATTCATTGTGGAAGCAATCCAACCAAACATGCAATAGCATTTGAAAAGGTTTATTGTTGGATCAAGCTGACCAAATACTGCAAATACTGTTGTTGTTGTTGTTGTTTTGTTTGCTTTTAGAACTGCTGTTACTTGGGGTGGGTGAAATACAGCATCCCCGATATGCACAGTTGTTTATGTTATGAACATACAGGTAGTACACTGACTCAGAGAAGAGAGAAAAGAAAATTAGCAGACTTTTTTTTTTCTCTCACCAGCAAGCAAAACAAGATTCACATAGACAGATTGGGTGGACCCTCGCCCCATGTCGATTAAATGCACAACATGGAAAACAGTGTGTCAAAATTAATATGATTTCATTCAATCACAGCACAGATGAAAAGCAGAGAGGGACACCACACTAAGACCCCCCTCAGCCTCGGAGAGAGACGCGGCTGGCATGGCAAACAGAACCACAGAGAAAATGCCACACGTTACCTCTTCTGCGGCCATAGCTCCGGGCTGCTTGTCAGCACGGTGGGGGAAGGAGAGAGACACAAGGAGAGACAGAGGGTTTGGTCAGGAACAGGGGTAGGAAAGAGATACAGAGACATGGGTTTTTGTGGGAAAAAAAAACAAAACCAGGAACATCTCTAAGGCAACAGTGGAACCACACACGGCCACACCTAAGGTTCGGCAATGGGAGGAGGGTGATTTTTTTACAGCCTGGCACCGGCCCACGTTAAATCTGCTGCACCTGCCTTGGCAACATACAAATGCTGCAAGGGAGGGTGGGGCGGGGGCATTAGGTGAGGTTTAGCCACGGAAATGGCCGAGATATTTAGCAGCATAATGCGACGCCCCATAGCTGGAGATCGTAATCTCAGCTTAATGAACCCGCAATGGCTCGCGCTTGTGCTAATCTTCTGTGAATATTCACAAATGAGGCCATAAAGCAGAGTGCGTGCAGGACTGAAGGTAAAGTGGGTTAGTCATTATCATGGCCTTGGTGAAATATTAAAAGTTCCTCTCAGATCAGGTATGGCTGGCCAGGTGCGAGTGGAAACTTCCCACAGGATAAGGAGAGGGTACGGAGGTGGCTGGCAGCCTCGGGGCTCTGGGAGAAGAGGATAACATGGAGAGAGGAGGGGGACAGCAGGCCATGATGTCAAGGCTGAAGTGATATCTATAATCTATAGCAAGAAGAAGGTATTGTTGTGGTCAGCATTGTGATCATCTGCTGTATACCTAATCAGCTGGTCACATGTGCCAGTTCTGTAAATTATCTCTGTCTTATCTTTTCCAGATTTTCACCTCTCATTTCACTACAGTGACTCAAATGAAAACTAAACAAAAAAAATATATACAACCAATGTGTTATCACGTATAAGGTCCCTGTCAACTAAGCAGTTTTTAAATCCGCCGAGGAAGACCATGAGACACGTCTGAAATCATTTGCATGGTCCACTTTTCCAGCGCTTTCTCCCCCATCTTATACAAACACCTCCAATCACATGACTACATTTCCATTCTTATATGATGGCAACTGAGCAATTTCCATGACAACCACATAAACAGCATCTGCCGAGGAAGAACTTGAAAGCTTGCAGAAAAGCTAGTAAGTGGACATTGATTCACTCTTAGTAGCTTTTTCCAATTGCACCTTTCAGTTGCATCTTACGGTCATTTCCCCGTATACAACCACCTGCTATCACGTGACAGGATTTCCATGCTTGGGTCGCGTGATGACGGCTGAACTATCTGAGTGAAAGCTGGGCAACTTCCATACGCTGAGAAAGACAATGAGATGGATTTGGAAGCTTTGGAAAGAGTGACTACATTGATTTTGATTTACCAAGATCAAAATGTAGCTCATGTTTTATGTGCAAAAACACCACATCTAGTTTAAGGATTGTGTGAAAGTGTTTGAAAATATCTCTAATCTCTGAAAAGTTCCCAGAAACAAGCTCAATTTGAGTCTGCGGCCATGAATGCAAGTCATAGAGGAGGCAAAATGTGGCTGAAGATGGCACAGATTCCAACAAACAGCAGGAGGGGTAATGCAGTACTAAGGAGATCCTCCTGCTCCTCTAAACGCATCAGTCACAAAGCAGACTCGTCGCCTCAAAAACCAATATGGGCCTTTGCATTGTGAGAGCCCTATTGTGTGACTTGCCCCTCTGGCTTCTCTCGGGGAATATATTGTCTCTGAGCCTCTTCTCCCTTGCTATGTTTTCATTAAAAAGATTTGGCAATCTCTCTGCAGCTTTGCCCTCTCACCGCCTGGCCCTCTGGCAGAAACAAAGTCAACCTAGCAACCAGGGCAAAATGAAGAAAACGTTGCGCTGGGAAACCGTCAGATGTCCTAGAGAGAGAGAATACTACTCAAGGAGGGAAGGGAAAAGTGAGGGTTAAGAATAAGTACCAACTTCAAACTGTGCGGTGTCTGTGAGAGAAAGAAAATGTTTGAAAGGAAACTTGGTGATTCCTCTGGGCATGATGAGTTTGAGGTCTCCTGCTCTGCTCCGCTTCCAAGCCTCAGACGCTTCCACTAAGCTGTCAAGTGAACAACACCAATGAATCTAGATAGAGGACCTACGCTTAGTAATATCTACCCTTTCTTCTTCACTCAAAGCGCTAACACCATCCAGAGAAAGTAGAGCCCTTACAGGTTCTCACAGTGTGAAGCCTCAAAGCTAATGGGACGGAATGAAGGAGAAACAGTGAGTAAAACACTGTAAAGTTGAAACCAAAGCTTCCCTGTCTACACACATCACAGACTACAGCGGAGGGAGCCAGTTCTGACAGACTTGGAAGATCTGGGCAGATCTGTGCTTGCCTGAGCGTAATCCCATGACACAACAGTTTAACATCAATCCGGGACACGTTCTTCAAGGATACGAGTGATGAAAGGAGCGAAATGAGGAAGGAGCACCATTGTTGCATGATGTGAAGGTAGAAACTGCTTCACCAGGAGAGTTTTTATATGTTACACATCCTCAGCATTTACCGGTTTCTATACCCTGAAGAAACGAGGGCTGTGCTGATTTGGTTTGATCACCAGTTGGCCCAGGCGTCCTTGATTTTATTTGCTGAGGTTTGAACAAAAATATGGGATTGAATAAGAACTTGAGGGCATGATCGAAAAATCTGGGAAATCATGCCCCTGATCCCATCCAAAGAGCACCTGGAGGGGCTGGACCTGGCCTGGGAAACTTTGTGGCATCCATGTAACAGCGCGTGGGATAAAGCCCCAGTTTCTCTCTCTGGCCCGTCTCCTGTCACTGCTGGTTGTCTGCTGGCTGGTAGGACACTGAGGGGATTCTAGCTTTACAGGATGGGGTATATTTGGAAGTGCTATTCACAAGTGCACTGCACACCCCCTCCCCAGTGTTAAGAGGTATGTCCTAGGTTTATGGTGTCAGGGAGTCCAGACCTTAGTAAAGGGTAGGCAGGTGTGCCCAGAGCATACTGACATGAGCCCCTGTTTTTAGGAGGCATGTGTTTTTCATGGAAACACACCACAAAAATACTTCCCATTCAGAACACGGGAGAAAAAAGCAGGAGCAACTCTTTTATCGGTAAAACTGAAACAATTCAGAGTAATTCCACATGGAGAAGGAGATGATGGCTGCTACAATTAAAAATGACTTACTATTCAATGGCATAATGTGGTCTGCTCCGGGATGATGAAAGTTGAGTCCCATGCGTCCTGTTGAAGAAAAAAAAAAGTAAAGAGTTTACAAAAGTGGGAAAACGTGGAATTCACTGATAAAAGCCACCCTGTTGACAGACATTTTTTTTAAATCTTTCATTCTACTGTCAGCAATGGGAAAATGTCAGCAATGATGAAAAGTTTAACATGAAATGAATAAACAACACATTTACCCAACGTGATACAATGGCAGAACCAAACAAAACAGATGTGAAAAATGAGGTGGAAACAAGTATTCCTTTGTTGTCACATATCTCATATGCACACACACACACACACACACACACACACACACACACAAAAACAAAGGCAGCTATAAGGCTTGGAATTCAACAGAACATGCAGTCTGCTGTGGTGCAACGTGTGCATGCTACAAGAGCCCATCTGTCAGTGTTTTCATGGGGAGAGGTATTGGGTGGGAAGTCTAAATGGAAGTCTCCCTGTCTCCATCATCCTATACGTACAGGAAAAAACAAGAGACATATAGTTAAGCCAGGGCAGATATAGTCTACCTGGTTCAGACACAATATTGCCGTCTCACTGTCAACATCATTTGCAGTGGCAGCCGCAGAGGCACACCCTTTATCCCTAACCACTTAAAATCAGGGCCCTCTGTCAACATTCGCCTACACCAGCTTTTTACTCAACACGCAGCAAACAAGCAACCTACCAAGAGCCATTACAAGAAGACAGAAGGTGAAGCAACATTTCACTGGGATACACGTTGATATTTGGCAAATGCCCTTTAGATTTAATGAGACACACGGCCTTTGTGAGCGCGCCCATCCACTTGTGCAGAGCGTCAACTCAACAGAGGGGTGGTGTTGGTGGGGGTGGGGGTAAGGGTGGAGGGGGATAACTGCAACACACATCTTGCTTTACTGCTAGTGTATGATTCCCCATTTGTAACATGGACTTTGAGAGATTGACCGGCTGTATGTTGCAAGCTCCTATGGCACAAACGAGATGACACGTCAAAAGTTTCAGAATTTGGCCACAGAAGACAGATAGTGGTGATAGCAAAAGGGCCTCTTCCTGGCTCCATGCAAACAAGACTGAAACTAGCAGTTACGTGGTTGAAAACCAGAGAGGCAGGAGGTTGGGGTGGGGGGGGGGGCACCCTGCAGCTCCACAGATGTGGATTTCCACACTCCTCTCAGCTAGTCAGAATCCTGGCAACAGTAAAGCTCGGGGGCAAAGTGATTGTGAGAAGCCCATACATTCACAAACAAGTTTGTTTGAACACGTGGAAATGTGTGACGTGGCCTCGATGCACCCAGAAGGAGGAGCGTTGTGTGTCCTGACACAGAAGGTGTTCTAACTCTTCAGAGGGCTCCCCTATCATTCCCCAGATTTATCTCTATCTCACCAGTCTTAGATCTGATAGTCAGGCCAGACTTTCATCTAAGTTGAAGAGCCCCAAGGGGTAGCGGCACATAATCATGCAGCTAAACGTGTGGGTGGTCTATTTGTTAGTCATATGACCAAATTAAAGGGTTTAAAGCCAAATGTATGACTGGCTGATGTGTCCTTAAGAGAGAATCCCTAATAGCACCAGAGCAGACCATGCACTTTGACCTAGTACCACTGCATTTAGTCGAGCATGAAATTAAGACGATCAGTCAAGATCTACATTGCATACTAGAGACTAGCACACTCCTTTGAACACATTCACTAACCAAGCTGTGACTTTGCTGAGAGGAGGGCAAAAGTTGCAACAAACACTGTGGTCTGTTTGCCTTTTCATCTACATTAGTCATTTTGGGTGACAGAGGGGGACAGTTGCCCTCCTGAAGCCTTAAAATAGCTCTGGGCATGTGCCATCTGCTTCCCCCAGGAGTTGAGTGGCAGGGCCTGAGGGGGCCCCTGAGCTGCTGCCGCCGCCGCCGCTGCTCTTCTGGTGACATTTCCTCACCGAGAGCCTGAGCTATTCTCAACCTCCACATGATGGTTGCACAGCAGCGCGGCCACTCGGGAGACACGCCATCCGCTTCCTTATGTATGCATTCAGGAGTACCTCCCTTTCACGCGCCTGACAATTGTCAGACTGGAAGGTGACCTGGCACTGACCGCTTTGGTAGAAATGGGATAAAGAGGAGGGGATGGATTTGCTTGACATAGCCAGTGGCCATCAATTTGGGATCTGGGTCCCCTATGGGGAGATTTACCATGGTCATTGTAATGGACACAGCATGTGGTCCAGTCTAAGGTGCACAAGTTTTGAGAAATCTGAGGAAAAAATTAGAGTTGGGACCTTTGAACTGCCTACCAAAAACCACTGAGGACTGCTACGGACAGTGCGCACGGAGCTTTAAGTTCCTAAGTTGTAAAATTTTCACTAGATTCCATTTGGCTGATCACCACCAACTGTGTCCCCACCTGGAGCTCTTCTCAACTGCTTTGGTCATGTTTTGCTCCCTCTGTTCCACATTATAGCACATATTTAAGCCCCTAATAACACTTCTAGGAGAAAGCTCCAGCAGGAGTTATGAGGGGAGAGTGGGTGTGCCAACAGCAAGGTGTGGAAATGTTAGCACTGATGAAAAAAAAACACCTCAGCAGCAAGGCGCCCCAAAGCTGAACTACTTACTGACTACTTCCAGAGTAACCTTCAATTACCAACACTACACAGGGAAAAGGGGGTTAAAAAGATGGCAATACCAATTGGGCAGCATGTTTTGGACATAGCCAACAAATGACAGTAAAGATTGAGGGAGATGGTTGTTTTGGTGAGAGAGTTATTTTGTGGGTCTCTGTTGGTCAGAACAGCATTATTCTTTCCTGTCATACCAGCTGGAGCCCTGACAAGATGATTACAACAGGGTCAACGATCCTTTAGCTATCAAGCCGTAATAGCTAAAACTGTATAAAATGATGTACACTACAAGACACTAATGGTTAGGGCATATTTCTGGAAGTAAATCCCCAAATATGCTAATTGCTCACTGTTATTTAATGTTTCATAAAAGTAATCATCATAAAATTATAAAATGTCTATCATATTATAATAGAGGATTTCCAGGATCCACTTAAGCCTGATCCACAACTTGGCAGTGACTAATGCTTTCAATAGTATGTCATAGCTTGTGGGATCTGGACAAACCATGATTTTAATAGACAAAACAAGCCCAGGCATGTTTTGTTGCCTGGACTGGATTAGTTCAGCCATGCTCGCAGGAGTCATGCATTTTCCCCCATAACAAAACACAGCACTCTGACAGTGTAGTTTATTGGAAGCAAGGTGCGATTTAACCTTTAACACAGCCAACAAACACATCACCTTATCTCTATATAGTCATTACTGTCTGTTTAAAGTACAGGGCATCCCTCTCACTTTGAGATCATCATCATCATCAACAGTTGAGAGGTCAAGGCCAGCTTGTCGGCCAAATTTCAGCCCAACTAAGTGTTTCAAATATTGACCTTTCACCTCAAGTTAAGCAGGGGCGACCCCTCTCTGAATCTAACGGGGCTTTTCCACTAGCACCTACTCGGCTCCACTTGACTCTACTCGGCTTTTTTAGTTCCAAGCGAGCTGAGTCGAGCCGAAAATGTGACGTCAACATACTGCAGGCCACTGATTGGCCAGGGAGTGACATCACTGGATGAGTCATGAGAGCGACTCGTTCACAAGAATCAAACCCGCCGTTTTTAAAACCTGGCAACAGCGACCGTGCGTACTACCTTGACTCTGACAAAAAGCCACAGACCGAGCAGCAGGTATACCATCGCCTCCATGTCCTTCGCTGTGTTGTGTTTGTGTCGCATACAAATGACGTCACTGGAGTTTCGGGCCGCCTTGCTATGACGACCCCACCCACGTTGAGGTGGTCCTCGATTGTAATGGAAAACGGCCGAAACCGAGTGGAGTAGTGCTAAAACTGTGTAATGGAAAAGAGCCATAAGCAAAGACAAAAGTTCACATAGACCTCCTCAGAGGATCTTGTTAAGACAGAGTACAGTAGTTCTTCTTGGTTAAACCTGGATCTTTGACCGTATATACCTTTACTGTAGGGCTCTATCTTTGCCAACCTTCCAAGAAAAGTTATAAGGAGACACCCACCCCTCCCTGTCATTGAAGCACCTTGCTTAATCACACTCTTACTCATCTGACCTGCACTGCACTTGCAACTCTTGTTTTCCTCCTGATAAAAGCCACTGTATGTCAACTCTTATCCACTGACCGATGTTCTTGTCAACAAGTGCACAAAGTCAAACAGCCCCAGTGTTTGCTCTCCCTCCACTATTGACTTCAGTTACAGCTGACACCTTCTATCTGCTACAACAACAACATACCTCACACAGGCTAACCAGCACATGACGGGTAACACCCAAACACATCATACAGAGCCTGTGAAATTCAATGCTTGTGTAAAGTTAAACTAGTTAGCAGTCTTCAGACCAAATGCCAGTTGGTGTTATTTACTCAAATAGTCAGTCAACAGAAAAATTAATGGGCAATTTTAATAAACTGAAAATATTTTCATGTATATTTTATTTCCATATATTTGTAGGTAGCAGGCTCTGACTTGTTCTAAACTGTGGGGTTTCTAACAGTTCAAACATATTATGAAACATATTACGAGATGAAATGTATTGTGAAATGCTCTAACAGTTTATAGGCTTACCAATTAAAGGAATAGTTTGACTTTTTTTTTTTTACAACCGATAAAAAATAATGACAAGTTGCAGCTTTACTTGAATTTGTGTTCAGGTTAATGGAGTTCAGTGGTCTAAAAAGGTGCACTCTCACACAAACCGCAAATTGTAACTGACGCATGAGTAAGATCATGTGAGTCAGACCAGCTGAGGCAATGTGTGTGTCTTTGTGAGTCTGTGTGTGTGTGTGTGTGTGTGTGTGTGTGTTCAGAGAGAGAGAGACAGTGTGGGTGGGGTGGGATCCACACACAGCGTCCATGAGGGCTTAAGGGACGTATTAACACTTTTGAGTATCTCAAATGGTCAGTGACTACATTGAGATGGTGTGTGTGTGTGTGTGTGTGTGTGTGTGCGTGTGTGTGTGTGTGTGTGTGTGTGTGTGTTGTTGGGGGGGGGTGCTTTGCATGGAATGTCACAGTTGATTTACATGTCAGAAACAATTTGGATGTGTGTACCCTGTCTGTGTGTTTGTGTGTGACCATATTGCTCGCAGTGGCATTGGAGGCTGTTGTCAGACTGGTGGTGTTTTTCCAGGCCAAAAGGGAGAACCTCTGGTGTGTATGTTTGTGTGGGGGGTGCCTGGTTCTCCGTACGTGAGCTCAGCTGACCCAGTTCAGGAACTACATGCAGACCAGTGTGTGTGTGTGTGTGTGTGTGTGTGTGTGTGTGTGTGTGTGGGTGGGTGCATGTGTGCAGTGCTGCAGAAAGGGCCCGTTTGTTCAGACGTCCCAGCGGCCCTGTTCCCCTCATCCAAGAGTAAAGAGCTTTCAGAAAGTTTGAGAGGATCATTAGACTCAAGTCTCTCTCGCTCTCTCTCTCTCTCTCTTACGCACACAGACACACACACTTTGAAGCTGACTCTTCTCCAAACAAGAGCTGAGAAAGACACTGGTTGAATAGAGATGGCCTGTCTTGACAGAGAGAGAGGGGTGCGGGTGGGGTCACCTCACACTCTTTTTAGAGACCCCTCTTGATTCTTATTCATATTACAGTACAAGTGCTTCTCCTGCTCCTAAAAAACACACACACATATACGAGGACTCAGAAAACACTAAAGGAAAAGCAACTATTCCAGTCACAATGAGAAGTATGCCAGAAATGTCTGTGATGGGATGGATGTGGGTGGGAACCATTCAGCTGGGAATGCAAAACTGGACCTGCTGGGTTCATTGGTTTTGACGGGTGGTTCTCAGCTGGTGGGCAGTGGGATGTCAGACCTACTACGATGGAGGCTGCTTAGCAAACAACTTAGAATAAGAACATATAGTTTCTTTTCTTATTGTCTAGTCGTGTCTAAATAGGTTTCAGTTAAGAATTACTCATGTGGATCCATGGATTTTTTTTTAATTAGTAGCCAACAACAATAGAGACCGCTTAAAGACCGAATCAGTGATATTTTCAAATTAAAATATCCATATTGAGCAACAAAACTTCACAACAGTGGTGTCAGAATTTAGTCGGCGGGATTACAAACGGGGACCTCATCTTCCTGCATGGCTACCTTTCTACTTGGCATCGGTCGAGATAAAGTGCCTCAGAAAAATGGGGACAAGCACGGAGGAGAGCAGCACAGACCTGCAATGTGCTGTAAGTAACTTACAGAAATAAAAGAAATCCTTTGATCGTTTTTTTAAAATCAAAGTGAAAACAATGAACTGCTCCTTGAAACCGCTTAACTCAACTTCAGTGTCGACTGAAAATGACGTTGGCGATGCGGATGTGTCGCACGCAACTGACAAGGGTGGGGCAAAAGAAAACGCCCCTCCTTCCCCACAGGAAATCAGCTAACACCAACACAATGTCAGTCTGACTGAATCATACGAAGCAAAATGGCAATTCAGTCGATTTATCAGGCTGAACTCGGCCCGTGCCTTTTCAACCTGACCAAACCAAACTGCTGCTGTCAAATCGGAGACCCAAAGACCCCGCTGCCCCTGGGAAATAAAAATAACACAGAGAAGAAATAGAGGCGCCTGTTAACAAATTACTTTTGAAACTGGCCAACCCCGTACCCAACCTGACCCTGAAACTTCACTCCACACAAAGACCCAAGAGCGTCGTCCCCCAGGTACATAGTTTGTAATACAATTCAACACTAAATCAATATTGTCAGAGTCATTTCCATATAGGGGTCCATGCGGTAAAAGAAGAAGTTCTGATCTGAATTACCTCCTGAGTCGTGAAAATGCAGGAGAAGCTGCGCTTTTTGCAGCAGATTACACAGCAGCCGGGGCCCAACCTCCTCAGACAGTGAGTAGGTATGCTAGCAGGGTGGAGCGGCTCTGTGGTTGGCACGGCAGCTGACTGCAGCCCCACGCCGGCTACATGCGTGTCTGTTAAGCTTTGATAAACAATCACGAGGAAAACCCTTGCAGGACATTACGACACCTCTCCAGTGAAGTTATTGTGCCGTAACAATGCTCTCTCAGCACAAGATTGGGAAAACAGACTCCACGCATGAGAAAGCGACATGCTCTGCTCATTATATACCCCTCCCACCAATCTTTCCATTGTTAAGATGGGAAGATGGGGGAGCATAAAAACCCTACACCCGACCTGACAGGGCCCCATCTGGGAGGCTGGATCCAAAGTTTTTACAATGGACACGTGACTTGTGCTAAAAAAATATTGGCTTAGAAGGCCTGACATACATTGGATGGCCTTAAAAGGGTGTGAGGAGAGATTTATCCACATTGTTTTCGTGATTTCATAAATTCCAGACTGTGACTCTCAATCACACACACAAGATAAAAGGCCCGTGTCTGATTTCTGAATTTCAACAAACACTCAAAATGTATGCTCACAACGTATTCAGTCAACAAAGGCACAAGTCATGTGACATTATCACTTGATCCATAGATTCCAATCAGCAGAAAACCAACAGGCAAAGAAGGAGAACGGGCAAAGAAAAGTGCAGTTTGCAGGAAAGACCACATGAGTGCACTTTGCTGCACATCTGGTCCAAAACACGCACGCACACACACACACACACACACACACACACACACACACACACACACACACACACACACACACACACACACACACACACACACACACACACACACACACACACACACACACACACACACACACACACACACAAATAAAAATGATGCGAGATTTTGCAGGTAAGGCTTATTATGTTAATTAATTAATTATTTCAATTTCAAACAGAGCATGATGATCCGTACTGGATTGGTTAAGAGACTGGCAAATAGAGCAAAAGAAAAACAAATGTTCCCAGAGATGATATATGCCCATGAAGCAAAAAAAAAAAAAAAACATACTGTAAGCATGGACGTATGAATATTCCTAACCTGCAAAATGATTCCTCCATATAATATCAGCGATAGTCATTGGTGGGCCACCGGCAGGGTGTGGTTTACCTTTGTCGTGGTCAGTCCTTATCATATCCATTAAGGAATTCTCCAAAGAGTGCAAGCTAAAAGCATCAAAGGGCCGATTCCGGTCCTGCAACACAGCAAAACAGGAGGGGGGTTAGGATTAGAGTCACCACAGTAGATCCTAGAGGAAGTAAACAGTAAACAACACAGAGTGCAATATTATAACAGCGTTGAATGTAACAGTGGGGAACAGTTTGAGAAAGCCCGTGTGAAGGACCAGATCTTCAAACAGTAGCAAACTGTTAGCCTTGCTGTTGAAATTCTGGTTGGGTTCTTACCTTGCTCAAGGGCAAATCACTGGCAACAACTTGCATGTACCAACGGCTCCCATCTTGATTAAAAAAGCAAGACAGGCTGGGATGCATTCTTAGCTAATCTAGGCTAATATAAATGAAAGGACCTGAGACTAGATGTTACAGGTAAAAAATAGTGTGTGTGTGTGTGTGTGTGTGTGTGTGTGTGTGTGTGTGTGTGTGTGTGTCAGCCCTGGGGAGGACGGTGAATACAGCTGATGCTGATAAGGAGGTACGACCCCTTTGCAAGTCAAAAAGCTCCAGTGAAAGCACAGACAAGATTCTGCCCTGAGGAGCCTCATCC
The DNA here is from genome assembly GCF_042242105.1 of Pempheris klunzingeri. Classification (NCBI taxonomy): domain Eukaryota; kingdom Metazoa; phylum Chordata; class Actinopteri; order Acropomatiformes; family Pempheridae; genus Pempheris; species Pempheris klunzingeri. The sequence continues at coordinate 26,431,324 of NC_092023.1, forward strand.
ATCTGGATTTCTATGATTTGGTCCAGATTTCTGAGCTGTTAAGTCTTTAGGTAGAGAAGCAACAGAGAGGCAAATTAAATCTAAGACCAATACACTTACGACTTGATTGATTAAAGTCGTCTAAACTTTACAAAAATGTGATTTAAACCCTGAAACATTTTGGTCAAAGAGAAACTAAAGATTACGTAAAGACGTGATGAAAGCACCTTGTTGCTATATAAATCTTATTTGTCACGTCTTTCTATGTATTTTCACCTGGTGATTTATAAAACCTCTAATTCACTGATCCTGTGAGGTCTATTGGCCCGACTGAATCCAGAACTGCACATTCAATTCAACGTCAAGCACCTCAGCGTTGAGGCGCTCACTGCTGGTGTTGTTTAGCGACCAGCGTGTGTGAATGAGTGCATGAGAATGACATGTGTGCCAAAGGTAAAGCCTGAGAGCGCGCCTAGCCGGAGCTGGAGGCTGTAGCCTTGGCAGCTGCGTCCTGTGTCGGCTGCCCAAGCCGGGGCCACATTGTTTGCACACCACAGCTATTGTTGCCCATTCGGCTGAGCATTCAAAAGTGTTATTCCCTCCACTCTGGACCCGACAGCACCACGTAGATAAAAATCTGCCCACTTGGTACAAACGGTAAACACTTAAAACGCTGAGCTTTTAGTTTTCTCCCCCTCCCCTTCTCTCTGACACATGTGGATGAGCACAGTGACGGGTGGGGGTCAGAGAGCTCAGTGTAGTCGAATGACCTAAAGAGATCATATATACAAGAGTCCCAAACAGACTCGCCCCACATGTGGAGCGCAGGTTCAAGTTGACCTGCGTTGACTACACTGCAGCTCATCTTTCCCCCATGACACATAAAGAAGATATAAGAGAGTGCTGAGGGAGATCGTGATCAGAAGCAGACTAAGCATTTAAGACATGGCTGAATACCCGTTTTTAATGAATAAGGTCTGCTCGGTAACATTAAGAGCTGCCAGATTCAGAGGCAGATGGAGAATTCATCATCTATTGTTTTTCCCTTGATAACCTGTAGAAAGTGTGAATGAGTAAATGTATACCCCATCTGATATTTGGATTTAAAAAATAATAGTTTGAATTACTTTTATTGTCGTTGAGAAAATAGTGAATAATTCCAAAGGGCATTTGACTGATGGTAGAAAACCCCAAAATATTAAGACTGCAAGGAAAGACAACAGTAAATTCTCGCATTTTTGAAATTAATATTGAAAGCGTTGCCAGTTTGGTTCATTTTCTGTCTGCTGACTAATTGTTTCAGCGCCAATGTGAACATTTCCAAAGGGCATGAACCTACATGCCCCCTGCACCCTGGCACCTCTGACAGCTGGCTGTGCCTTTCACTCCTAGCCAGTCTTTTACAGTTTATTTAAATACACACAGGGTTAAATCTGGGTTATCTAAAAGCTAAGGTCAGACCTGAGCATTGGCGTGATATAATGGCAGGATGAGGTGGAAAATAAAGAAAACCGATACACAAAACTAGCTAAACAACATTATATATTTGGCGTGGTTACACCTTTACAGTTTGGAAGCTTCTGCCGTTTCATGTGACCATCAGACAGCTTTTCAGTGTGAGACGCCACCTGTCAGTCTGCCCACTAACTTCCAACTTCTTGATCTGATATGATGCGATTGCAATCACAGAGAGGACCACACAATGATCGCCGCTGACGTCATTTCAAATCTCCGGAGAAGCTCATGTGATTTTGTGTCTTGAGCCTCACGCCGACATGTTAAGTTGAATTCCGCACATTCCTCTGGGCCTTTAAACGGCAGCCAGCAGCAGGAGAGAGTGCGAGCACATATCTGAGCACACGGGACTCGGCGTCGCACCCTGCACCTCATCTGGGGCATCTGAGGAATACTGAGGGAGATCTGCACAATGACAACGAGCACACCTGTCACCAGCTGTCCACATGACAGCGCAGGGCTGGCGTGCGTGTGTGTGTGTGTGTGTGTGTGTGTGTGTGTGTGTGTGTGTGTGTGTGTGTGTGTGTGTGTGTGTGTGTGTGTGTGTGTGTGTGTACCTGCGTGCTGCTCGGCTCAGCAACTTGTCTGAGTTTCACTTCAGTAAACAGACCAGTTGACATGTGGCACCCTGACCTTGCATCCTGGTGATAACTCCTCTCCAATTATGGGTGTAATTGCTAAACAGCTAAGTGTGAGCTACAGCCTGGACTGCATCACTAAGGCACCCTTTAAAATACCCTCTTTGCCAAATTGGTGAAACTAAACAGCAGGAAATGCTTGCAGCTATACAGAGTATAGCTGATACAGATATTTGTATAGGCTACAATCTGAACTTGAACAATGTTGTCTGAGGTACGGGGGGGAAGCTTTCCATGGCTTGAGCTCGACTTCAGAATTCAAATATTTGCCCCCAGTTGCCCCCGTGTCCTGCGTTATAAACTGGGGGCATGAAGTTTAAAAGGTAAGGGCATTTAACAGGCAGGGCCGATCTAATGAAAGATCCCATAGAGTTGCATTGTGGGAAGTTCAGGATGCACCACTGTTGGAGCTTGATTCATACTAAGGACCAAGTGTCACCGTATCACCGTGTTCTAGTTGTTTAATAAAGTAGCTGTGTAGCTATGGCAGGTCTAATGAAGGGGCTATATGCTTGAAACATCACTACAGAGTCAAAGTAATTGAAATGGTTTGCATAGAGAAACCTCCACCATATCAGTGATATCATGCCAGGCTGACACTGCAAAAATAAGGTAAGAATATGCAAATAAAGTAAAGCACCTTATTGGCTGCACCTGACGGCTGTCTTCATCATTGATTTATCTGCAGAAACATTTTCTTAATTCATCGGTTCTTTGTTTTGACTATTAAATGTCATCACAATTCCCCATGGATTAAGGTAGCTGATTCAAATTTCTTGTCTCATCCAGCCCAATGATATTCATATTGCAAGAATATAAAGCAGAGAGGAGTAGAAAACAGTCTCATGTAAGAGGCTCGTAACAGCAAAAAACTGGGATTTTAGCTTTTAAACTCAAACTAAACTTTGGTTGACTCAAACAAATACTAGTGTCAGCTCTAAGAGTGAACTACTGTAGCATGTCACTTAAACACAGACATTTCATCTTGACCACATGAGAGTGGAAGACTTGTTCTTCATCTCGGCTATTCGCCTGAGTTTCACTTCAGTAAACAGACCACCCCATGCAACACGACATGCGGCCCCTCGACCTTGTCTCCTGGTGATGATTGGAGCTGCGAGCTGGCCAAGTCGAGAGAAAAGCGATCGAGGCACTCACTGACACACACACACACACACACACAATCATGATCTCCTCAAAAGGCTATACGTTTCAGGCCGGCTGGAATTTCACCCTGTGCCGGACTGTGTTTCGTCTGCACATGTAGTCCTCTCTGCTGTAACTGGCTAACGTTTTGGCTGGTGCTCCCTTCTCCTCACTCTTTGCTCTGATCAGGGGAACAAGTACTCCTTTTTAAGTAGGCCGGTGACTTAAGGGGGGAGTATTCAGCTGGCTTATTTTCTATGTTGGCTTGTTTGTCAGGCAGGGTAACTAAACATAGGGAAAACACATGACTAGCCATGTGAAAAGGCCAGAGTGTGGAAACTGTTCATGTTCGTCTACTGTGCAATCAGACATGTCAATCAAGGCAGAATGGAAGACTGAAATAAAATTCAAACCACTATGAAGCTACACCCTGCTGCTGAGCATACAGTGGATGGGACCTGTGGATTCTTACATATGGACGACTGACATAAAAACATACTTCTTGACCTACTAGCGTGTTTTGACCCTGAATAAAGTTGGTTTTCGTGGTCCCGCACTTTTCTCACAGCAGAAATGCAGGCATGTATCAATGTGGGCACTTGTATTGTGTAAAATATTTCATTTAAACTCACGATAAAAGCTTAATTTTTTTACTTACAGTAATTGTGGGGGGGAAAAAAACTTCCTCTGCCTTCCGGGTTGGACCTGCGCTCAACCCCGCCCACTATCTGACGAGCAGCCAATCAAATGTGAAGGCAGATGTTACATTCAAGTACTATCGTAAATCTTGGTAGAATAAGGGACCAGTGTTAAAACACAATGATAATTGTAATAATAATAGTTGTTGTTTTGTTGGTATTGTTAATGTTATCATTATTTATGCTGATATTGTTATTACTGATGTCTTACTTTTATCAATAAGCGCAAATGAAACCCTTAATGTTCACTTACTTGTCATGTATTATCTATGTCTATGAAACATAGACTAAGCAACTCAATGACTGATGCACAATTTAAATTTCTTACTGTGCAGCATATTTGGATATTTGATTAAATATATAACTGAAAACGAGATAATCACTCGTGATCATTGGCGTAAACTTGTGACAGCCGATTGTCGGTATACAGGTTTGGTCAGTCTGAATGGAGAGGGTTACGAGGAGCACCTGAATGCGCCGTGTGTCCTTTAAACCCCACGGAGAGCGAGCTGGCAGGAGGGGGTTTAACCATTTAGTGCAATAAACTGTGTACAGCGACTATTTGTGGGACCCACTCAGTGCGTTAGTCTGTGAATGCGTAAAAATAACTGGGATCGATCATGAATGCGTCAAGGACTCATTGTCTTATTGGATTTATTTGACCTCCACTACACAGTCTGCCAGCACACAAGACACACGAGTCACCGCCGCGGTATATCGCACATATATTAAAGGCTATTATCAAATTAAATAAACTGTGTAAATTCGTTCAAAATGAACGCATTTGAGAACCAATAATCTCTGTGTGAAAGACATGGTAGGATACAGGCTGTGGGGAATGATCGATAGGAGGTAAGATTCATGCAATAAAATGATTACTTGATGGCAAATGTGTCCATTTGGCTATGACACAAGCAGCCTGCCACTCACTATAATAAATGGACTTATAATGGATCCGGAGTACTGATGAGTTCAGGGTGACCTTATCCCAGGCTGGTCTACTGTGATGCGTTTTTATCTCAGGCACCGTACATTTACATAGACACCAGGGACAACAACCAGCACAGGGCTATATTTATGACAGGGTTAATAGCACTCTGTCAGGGGGACCTTATAGCCACAGGCCGAGGCAGCAGAGGGAGGCCCGGGCCTGCTCTTACTGGGAATGTATTTACCTGGAAAGGCAGTATGTTGTTGCTGTTGTCAGTCCTGAAGGCGCTGTCCTCCATCCAGGGCTTTGGGGCGAGGGGACCCGGTCTTGGGAATTTCGGGGGTGCTATAACATTGCTTGTATAGGGCTTTTTCATGGGGGAGATGGGGTTCAGGGGAGACGGCACCCCGACGCCGACTCCGACCCCGACCCCTACCCCGACGCCCACCGCTCTGCGCGGGTCCCTGCCTGCCTGCAGCCCGCTCCAGGGGTTGGAGGCTGTGCTCCACGCGGCGTTTTGGTGATTATTCCAAGCGGAGGACGGGGCCGAGGAAGAAGATGACGACCCCTTGCTGTTATTCATGATGGTCTGATAAGCGTTTCTCTGGGGGAAGGGGCCTTGGCTGGGGCTGACAGGGGATCTCCTCTGCTGGGGCTGCTGGGGCTGCTGGGGCTGCTGCTGCTGCTGCTGCTGCTGCTGCTGCTGGGCTTGCTGTTGATGCTGCTGGGACTGGGGGGCCAGACCGATCTGCGGGGAGAAATTACCCCCGAAGACCGGGTTGACGTGGTGGGGGAAGTTCTGGAAAAGCATCGTCCCGTTCACCGAGGGTATTCCCTGGAAAAAGCTATCGTCCACGGCGTTCGTGGTTCCCGTGGACCAAGTGCTCCCAAACGAGGAGGGAGGGGAGGAAAGGGGACCGCCGGTCTCCTGCGGCTGGTGGTGGAAGCTCAACCCGGGCAGGATCGGCGACTCCATCGGCACTTTGTCCTTGCTGCTGCTGTTCAGCGCTGACGCCGCTTGGTTGCTGCCGGTCGACGGGCTCTCCGACTCCGATGAAGAAGAAGTGGGCTCCGATGACGGGGTCGGGGTGGAGGGAGGAGGGTCTACTTGCGTCGGATCTTGCTGATGGTGAGGCTGGGCTTTGTTTTTGTCCATCAGTAAATCATCCTGCATGGTTTGCTGAGCTGCAACGAGGGGAAACAGAGACGAGGAGTTATTATTATTACTATTGTTGTAATTGAGGGGATCGTGCGCCGGGCTGCTGTAGTATCTGATGAACTGGGACAACTCCGACAAGGACAGGATGTTAGAGGGACCAGGCAACTGCAGAGCGAATGCGTGATCACCCATTTAGCCGAAAAGAAGAAAACACACCAGAATGATTCAGAAATCCCACAAATTAGACCCGGAGCATATGGCTGCAGATATTCACCAGATTTCGCCACGTCTCGTTTTTTCCTTCCACGCAGGAACTCCGGAGCTGCAATGTGAAACTGATTCGGTGTGTGTGTTTTGCCCAAGGACCTCCCCTATATTCATTTACATACGTCAGTAAATACAACTGTCCTTCAACAAGGTTAAAAGACAGCTCCACCTTGACCCAGGCATATCCACGCACACGCGCAGAGCTTTTATTTTTCTAAACCAGAAGGACTTCCACTTCGCCTTTTTTTACGCAGTAAAAAGTGACGCACCTGATCCACTTTATTATACCGCAAAGATCTCTCATACACCTTTTCCTTACAACAAGTCTCTAGATTTCAACACGGTGTGTACATCAAATGTAATTCAATCCATGAGATAAAGCTGACTGGTTAAACGAGCATACAATACATAAGCCCATACAGGAATGATGTGATTTCAGTGAGGGATTTTATTATAGCGCAAAGAGGGACTCTGCCCGAGGTCCGCATTGACTCAGCCACGGGCTGGCACTGACATAATACAACATGTACCCACGCAACTTGCACTTTCAGGCAATAATATGAGAGCTCAAAGCCAAGGCTGGGATATCACTCAGCCCTTTACTCGGTGTCCTCTATTCAAACTTAGACACTATCCACTGGACCTGTCATGCAAAATCCTTTACTTTGCATTCCAGGAGACACCGCCTTGCACAAGCCCAATGAACAAGCACACCCTCGGATATTATCATGAAGCCAGTTTTGCAGTCAGAAAAGCCACGAGGTAGTCATATTATTAAAATCAACATTGAGCAGGACCATTTTTAAAATGTAAATAAGCCACAATATTCTTGATCATTGCGAGGCTACAGTGATCAGTGGAGCCTATCCTGTCAGCTGGAGCACAGCGTGTGTCCAATCATCCAAGGGTGAAATAACGCTGAATTGAAACCCACGCTGACACTAATAAAGCTCCTGTTGGTTGTCGGAAACCTGGCTGCAGGAGAGCTAACAGGCAGCCCACACCGAGGCCTCTCAGCAACATCAGTTCAATAGTCTGTAGGCTTTGAAAACGACACTCCAGATGACATGCCGGATCATTTCAGCAGCACGATGGCACTGACACAAGTTGGACTTTCAAGGTAATCGCAATAGCCTGCATTGCACACACCCCACCAGTTAATCCGTGTTTTCTCCTCCAAGAGCTGCGCTTCCAAGGTCATCAAAGCAGCACAATCAGCAGCCTCACAGTGGCTCGCCTCACCGGCCCTTTAGCACAGACGCAGCCCAAACCTGACCATTCAAATGCCCATTTATCGCGCCGATCGAGGCATCCGATACATTTCATGAGGCTGTCTTGCCTTGAAATCCCCCTTTAATCCATATGTGTCCCTCCACACAAACGACAAAAACAGCATGCACACACAGCGGGGTCGCTTCTCTGCCTGTCGTGGAGTTTGAATTACCTTTATCGTTCACCTTTAGGGGACTCTGTAAATAAAGATATTTCTGTTTGCCTCGTCTGGGTTTAGATATGACAAACGAACTACCCTTGTGCCGAGATAGTCAGCAGTTGCCCCAACAGCTGATTGACTGCGGCGCATGGATGATGCCGAGGAGGCTGTAGGGAGTTGTAGTTTCTCACTATTGCAGTGGCTGGTCAACAAAATATGTATGTTTCTTATTGGCTGATGCGGTTAAAAAAAAACAAAAAACACTTATCCGCTTTAAAGGCGAGACTACAAGATGGAGCAACTGGTTAAAAAATGAGACAATTGACAGTAATTCTCTCTCTATCACACTCACCCCCCCTCTCTCTCTCTCTCTCTCTCTCTCTCCCCCTTTCTCTCCACTACACACGAGCACACAGGTATGCGCAGAGTTTAAAACCTGAACAATGAGAAATAAATAATTAAGTAAATAAATAAGTTTATTTTAATCGCACCAATTTGGCATAAAAGCTTCAGGTGATATAATGCAATAATGATTATTAAGTGAAGACAAGTTGACAAGCAGAGAAGAGAGTAGAGAAATGACATTGTCAACAGTGGTGTGGTCTAATTAAAACGTCTTACCGCCATCAGAAGTGTTCTGCAGCCATATGTGCATCTTCATGATGGTTGTATCTCCAAGAGGCCGTGGTGTCTCTTTGGCACATCTGTCGGGAGTGGATTCAGAACATTAATTTGATATTTTTTGGCCATAAGAGGGAGAGAAGGATCATGAAACTACATTTCCCATGACAAGACAATTGTGCGCCGTCTTTGTTGTGATGACGCAGTCACGCACGGCCGTGCTATTTAGCGTTACCTCAGAGACGGACAGTCAATGGAGTCAAGCGGTCACGTCAATGCGATAATATTAGAGACAAACGAGGGCGTAGTCGATTTAAAGAGGATTTTTATTTGAAACAGTGCATCGGTCGCAGATAAATGCTGTCTAGATGGCCATGACCGTGAAGGAATAGATTTATGCTAAATAATTAGCTTGTTTGCAGCTGACGGGCCGTGTCAACACAAAGGCCTATGTAGCTAGTTAGCGTTAGTTCCTCAGCTAGCTAGCAAGTCATTTGGCGTCAGCCTCAGCTGCAGGAAATTAACAGGCGTGTCATTTTAAATGTTTTAACTGCAGTTAATCTGCTCTGCCAGCAAGACAGCGTTTAAGTGTTTCTGCTTCTCCACGGTAATGGCGGAACAGGGTGCAGTGGTCATGCAGCAGAATTTGGACAGGTGAGTTGAAGCTAACATGCTAATGTCAGCTAGCTTTAACTACGTAGCCTTACGTAAAATCACAACGCTTGACAGAAATGGGTTCATACCCACCACTGACTTAAAACCTCGTTTTGATTATCATTAATGTTAGCTTAGTTGGTGTGTTTTTGCAGTTTGGATACAGGACGTCCTCCTTTACCAGTGCTACTATTACGACCATTAAACTAACACTGCATGAAGTTGTCCTAACACCTTCATTTCACTTTAAGAAATAATTCAACTCTGTGTTAGATATGTAGGTTACCTTGTTGCGCTTAAATGAACTAAAGGTCATAGTGTCAACTGGCCCTTTGACCAAAACACTTGTCCTGCTCACTGTTGACCCTTAGACGAAGAGAAGGCTGTACCCAGTTAGATTTCTGAAACTGTCACGTTCATAGTTAACAACCTGTGTGGCTGAATGAGTGAGCCGTCTGGTTATCTTCTGTTACATAAATCACTGAATAGCTCTCAGTCCTCTGGATATGTGCTGTGCTATGTAAACACACACTTGTGCATAGAATAACTAAAACTTAACTCGATAAGAGGTCTGAATTGTGTGTATGGCAAAAGTAAGTGTTACCACACAGACGCGTGGAAGACAGAAAATTGAGGATACAGTTAGATAAAAACCGGGTGGAGGTTCAGACATCCTCTTGGGAAAGGTCGCATAAGACAGGAAGTAGGAGCCGGTGCCATATCTGTCACTAGGTAGGAGTGTGGAGATATTTTATACTACGTCAGGAAACGGCTAAACAATAAGATGAAAATGCGCTGAGAGTGAAAATCAATGTTGGAAACTTCAACTCCACAAATCTGGCCACAAGAAAAACTTGAAGCATCATTGATCTTATTTTTAAGAAGTTGCACAAGCAAAAAGCTGGAAGAGCAACAAACATACTGCGGTTGAAAGCAATGAAGAAGAAAAACCCCGGCAGACAGTAATGAAGCAAAACTGCCATTGGGGGAAAAATTCTGCTTAATGACGAACCTATTCTGCATGGCTCTGACATTTAAACGAACGTGTTTAAGTTTGCATCAACCTGCCAGACTTTTGTAACTGTCAAGTGCCTGTACACACAAGTTAGTGAATTCCTTTTGAAGCCCTATAGAAAAGCGTTGCACTGGCAAGTTTTACAGCTGACATGATAAGTGCAAACATGTCCTCTGACACTGAAATGTCTGACAATACAAGTTTCATTCGGCAGAACGTGGCGTCACGTGTTGAACAGTTTCATGGTCACACGGAGGACAGATCCATCCTGACAGGTGGGGAATTATTTTGAACTAAAAACACTTACAGTCCTGCCCTCAGTGCATTTCATCAGGGACGTCAAGGCAAACAGTCAGCAACTCCGCAGGTCCCTTGGAGCAGTACGAGGCCCGGACCTTGCTCAAAGCTGTGGCTCGTCACTTTGGTGGTCACAACAGACATGAGATTCAGCCGCTGCTGCTTCAAATTCAAGGCTGCCCCTTTTTTATTATTTGTGATTGCCAGCAGCGAACCTCTCTAGGCAACACGTTAAATTCACATTCAGCACATAATTATTCTGCCTGCGTTTGGCCTCCTGGGTTGTGTTGGCCAGAGCATCAGTTCCTGCTGTGAACATTGCCAGTGTTGTTTTCAGCTGGTGATGCGGCTTTTTTTTTTTCATGCTGCTCTAAAAAGAAATGGTGATGCACAGGCATTTCACAGTGACACCGTGTTATTTAAGCCTCTAACCCATAACATACAATAATGTAACAATTTCTGTATCACACCGCCTACAAAGTCATTATACTACCGGAAGTATTTAATAGAGACATTGATGAATGAGGGTCTTAATTGTGTGAGAACATGTAACGGTATGTATGGGAAGCACTTGTATGATTGCAGCCATCAAAGCCTGTATTAAATCATACTTGCCTGAGTTCTTGGAGAGCATCCTTGTGAAAAGTGGGCAGTGTAGTTGTCAGTTCCAACCAACTAAGGCTAATTGAGTGAGCAATTAGCATTTAGGGATGCTTTATCAAATCACTTTTTTAGACCACAGGAGGAAATGTCAACACTTCATATACTTAAAACACAACAGAAGTGATATTATGGGAACCAAAAGTTCTTACCTGCCAAGGTCAAGCTGAAGATCATTGGCCATGTTTGCGAAAAACATTCTTGTGTTTAACGTGCTTTTGAACTTCTTTTAAAACTCTGTCTGTGATCAAAATTAAACAAAAGGGTTACTGCATTACCAAACTTGAAAACCCTAAATTGGAACCTGCTGATTTTGTTTGAATGTGGGCAAACAGTATAGGCAGCAAGTACATCTATTAATGTTCACGTTTTTGATGCTTGGAAAGGTGTCAGTAATGTGTTGTGAAAAGGGCTTCTCAGTAATTAAGTATATCTTAAGAATCACAACGCTGGTTTTGTTCTGTTCAGTTATTTGTATAAATGCTCCCAGACTGTGGTTTAAAACACTGCTAAGGCTTGCAAGCTTTTGCATATTTTTGTAAAACTGCTAGTGAGGCTGAATCCAGCTGTTTACCCATCAGGTGAAGTTCTAATTTGCCACAATGCAAAGATAAAACAAGATAAGCGAATCTGCTAGATCAAATGTAATATGAGAGTGCTGTCAGGATGGTAGTTGTGTTTTGAAATTAATGAAGCTGGCATCAACTCTTTGTAATCAGTGTGTTTTCCATATTAAAAAGAAACTGATTAAATTGTCATCGTAGAAAGTGCAAGTCATGATGAGCAGAGTGTTATCATCTTGCCTCCATTTCAGTGGCATGTGTGTTGTTTAGAACATTACAGGGGATTCAGTGCCTCTCTTCAAAATTGTGGGACTGGTAATTGAAGTCCACGAGTTAAATTCAGCAGAATAATCATGATTGAACTGGCAGGTGATGCATAATTTAGTGCTTTCACATGCTAAGCTCATTGTTTTCATATGTCTGGCAATTCACAAAATGAAAGTGCAAACATCTATCACTAGATGTGATAAGATCTAAGTGTTTTCAACTAAAGCCTGATTTAGACTTCTGCGTTGAATCTACACAGAACCTACACCAAAGATGGGGCATATGTTTGTACCCTGTGCCGTAGTCTGACGTGCATTTCCTCAGAAGTGGAAGTACGTGTAGTGGCGGCGCAGACTGCAACAGTTGTGATTGGTCTGCTGCATACATGTCTCTCAGCGGCCAGATAAGCTCAGTCAATTCACCCTCCTCCTGCCTCGGCTGTTTCAATGGCCGCATACACCATTTCCTCTGATGTCTTCTCTCATTTCTGCATTGCAGTGGTTTCAGCAAAAGTAACTGTTCAACATTTATTAGCTCCAACTCCAACATGATCTGCTCAGCTTCAGCCACCATTGTTTGAGGTACACAAAGAGCCCAGAAAAAAAACTAAATGCAGTGGCATAGAAACCCCAGTGCCAAATAGCGTTTTGGTGACGTAATTGCTGAGGGATGCAGACAACACCTGCACACAAGTGTAAATGTTCTCAAGGGCGAAGGCCACTTGCGTAGGTTACGGCATGAGCTGTGCTTAGGTTTAGCGTAGGAGTATAAATCTGGCGTAAGTGAGCAGGTAATATTAACTAGCCAATAAAGCTATTAAAACAAGGGGTAAAACATGGATATGTTTGGATTCACTTTTTAAAGCCAAAGGCACCATTGCTGCTCTACTAGTGCTGTTATGCTACATGTGTGTCCAGGATTTTCCATTTTCTGTGTGAGTGCAGGTGAGCAGATACTGCAATATTGGATCCAAGCACATTGGTGTGCCGTTTCCCTCAAAATAGTCACTGGCATTTGATAGCTTGTGCAGTGCGTACTAAAAGGCATTTGTAGGCATTTGACGCAGCACTTTATGTCAATATTGAACTTTGTAGTTTGAGACCATTTCCCAAGAATGTGGTACTGTAGCAGAAAGAAAGGAAGAGCACGTGAGCTTTGTTAAATGTGCTTTAGCTGCGTGCTGAGGCTATGTGGCGGATGCAATAACCCTGACAGTGTTTGAGGAGCAGATAGCAGGAAGATGTATGTCATGTCCCCTTGCTTCTAGACGGTTGTGTACCCAGGCTCTATCACTGACAAACATAAGGCTCCACAGGCTCTTATCTGGGCCTGCCACAGGCAGCCAGCTGCCCCTGCAATGCAGTGTTTCACAAATAGATGTGGGGGACACATTTCAATCCAGACTGACCTTTTTATTGGCTCTCACACATCCTCCTTGTTTTACTCTTTTCTCCTCTGCTTTTGTTGTCTAGATTGCTGACCTTATTGATCTCTGTATGAATGGGTATATAAATATGTGCTGGCTGTGTGTGGGATGCATATGGGCTATTAATGATTGACCCTCTAGCCCTGATTTGGTGCAGTTTTTATATTTGGCGGGGTCTGTCCACAAGCTCACTTCACTCCAAAGAGAGTGACATCAATTTTCTTGGTAAATAAAAAAAGTTAGAAGTTGGAGCTCATAGTTAATTGATACTCAGAAATAGAATTTGTGAAACTGTAGAGAATTGTTCTCATAATTGAAGTAGCAAAGAGCTAAGTCTACTTCGAGTACAATCAACACATTTCAGTCTAATATTGGTTATTTGGTCCTGATTCTGACAACAATGAGGACAGCCTTTTACATGTTCATAAGTCTGTTAAGTTGTCTACATTCAACATAATTTTTATTTATTATTGATTCTACATTACACAATGAATAGAGCACTACGAAAGCACCAACACTCATGGCCAGCACATGAAGTTACTGGTTACCAGCTATTGATTCAACAATACCTTTTTGCATTTTTGATTTGTCGGTATCTGTCAGCTCCGTCCTGGAAAAACAACAATGTAAACGTTCCAACATTTTTTCATACACCAGGTTTTACACAGACGATCTGCCGTGGCTTGGTAACCTACAGCTTGCAGGAACAACCTGTGGTGCATGGCCTTGACTTTGGGCAAAGGTCACATCAAATGATAAGCAAGGTGGTTTAGTTGGTGGGCTTAAATCATTGACACCATGAGCTATTCACCTGTTCACATTGTTGCCCCCAAACTCTTTTAGTGCCTTTTGTTATTACTTCTGATTCGGTGAACATTAATGCATAATAAAATTACCAGGATATTTATGACAAATGTTCCACGTAAACATGAAATGTGAGTCATGCAAACTGTAGAGACGTCAATTTAAAGGATGTTTTGGGTTTATGGGCTGTAATCCACCTCTGGTCATAGTCTTCTTAACTTTGGAAGCCTGCCACGCGCTGGCCGATCAGGGCATAAACAAATGCCTTTTCTGCACTCCTGTGCACGTGTCAGTGTGATTCAAAGGTCACACTGCCTAGTACTGCAGGTGGTAAAGGTACACAACTTTGTTATGGAGTAGCCTGAGGCTGTTATGTAGGAGGGAGGCTTTTGTGTTGGGTTAACAAACTGTACTTACTTGCCAAAGACTGATAAACACGGAATAAGTTGGTTGTTTTTGAGATGTCACAAACTATTATGTACTATAATACAATATACATGCAATAACTGCATGACTAAAATGTTTTCACTGACGCTGTCAACAAGGCGTTGACTCACATCTGGTAATTGTAGACGTTAGAGTTTATGTTGCTATATTCAATTGCACAATATTGTAAGGACACCCTGTTATTTTGTCCACCTCATGTGGAAAATACCCAAGACTATATAACTGTCACATGTTTTCAGAGTCGGCTAATGCTCACCAATTTATCTGCCAAAGACTGATTTAACTTGAAGCTGACACATGAAAGGTGCTGATCTTAGACTCCGGGTATTTGGATACTATACTGTTCCAGGGTGGCAAACAGCCTGGCTTGTTGTTTAACTGACATGGACAAGACTAGTTAGTGATTGAGTATAAGCAGTCAGACATGGAGAAGCCACCCCCTAGACCTTTAACTTCCTTTAAGATCTTTGTGGACCAGAATCCGGTGCTCCGGTGCCTTGCCTTTGTGCTGAGGAACCTCCAAGTTTCCCACAGTCACGTGACTGCTGCTGAGTGAAAGGAGCCTTTGTGGGGTGGCTTATGTGCTTCTTAAAGAACGGGAGCCTGACTTGTGAGACGATGAGAAAGTAGCTATGCCGTCACACTCATCATTGTCATCATGTATTCCCTCAGAGCCCAGCATCAGACCTCCCCTCCCCCTGTGTTTGTGTGACGTTATGATACAGTTCTGCGCCTCCTTAGATTGTCAAAATGACAGCTGAAGGGAAGACAGGATGTTGGCCTTGCTTGACTGGAAGGATCTACACTTTGTCATTGCTGCACACACTCTCGGTCCTGGCAGCTTTCAGGTTTTTCAAAATAACCAGAATAAAAAGATAATACACACACTGCCTTTAACCTGCCCTTGAAGTTTCAACGCAGTCGGTTAGCATTAGCTGGATTAAAGCTCATTGTGGAAACTGCAAAGCCCCACTTGAGGTTACGTGTTTAACATGCAAATAAGAGGTTGACACAGAAGGTCACCTTGCTTCAGGCAAGTCGCCATCATCAGATCTCATGTTCTTGAAGGACATTTTCATGTAACCCTCCACACTTTGATAAGTAATAACGAGGGAATGCGTCAGGTGTGGCAGCATCTGTCAACATTATGTGTCTGTGGGTTTGGGCTTCACTCCTGCAATGTGTAAATATGTTCTAAATAGACGCCGTTGTAAACACCTTTAGGTCCTTTAGGGGTTTCTTACTGTTTATTGATTCTGAATTTTTAGGTTTACAAGCCAGTTTCCATGTCATATTGCACAGGAATTCTCTGCATGCAGGAGACCATTTTGTACATGTGCAGTGGAGGCTTATCTGCCTGAGTGTTCTGTTAAACAGGGTTGAGGCGACAGTGAGCTGGAGATTAAGGTTTCGCACAGAGGATAGCATTTCGGTGCCGTTGTATTGGGTCCTGTCATGCTGCGGGGCCGGGTTACAGGAATAAGATCCAGTGAATCTAAGGGAGCGCTGGGTTTTGTTCTCCTCTGTTGTGCTCTGTGGAGACATCTGTCCACTGTTCTACTCCCCACCTCATCCTCAGGTTTTATAGCTGGTTTCAGATTTATTTATTTTATTTTTTTTGAGGCGGGGGGATATTAATGATATGATAAATTATCATAAGATGCATATTAGCCTTTTCCAGCGCAACAAAATGTGATGATTGCATCCGACGTAGTGTCAGGCCGCTTTTGATGCAGGCTCACATACCTGTCAGAAGCAAAGAGGAGGTGGGCAGTTTCATGGTGAGCTCTGTAATGACAGCAGACATAAGTGTGAATGGAGGGTTGATGTTTGTCAGACTCGGATTCACCACGTTACCCGTCGTGTCCTGTAAACTGGCCATGTCACCTGAGCACCTCGACCCTAAGGCTTCTCTCCTGCAACGCCATGTTTAATTCAGCACTAGGGGAGTATTGGAAAATCATCCATTGCAGGCAGGCAGCAACCCGAGCGAATAATCCAAGTTGGCCATCCAGTCTTTCACAGTTGAGCCCCCTCTACGCCCCAGTAACAGAGCACTCCTAGACCTCAGTATGAAGATGACAGAAGGCCACAGATTTGACATCCATTATTCAACTGTGGGGGCAGGAGGGCTGAAAACGTGGTGTACTATGAGGATACGCTGAGTCAACTACTGAATAAACCAATGTGGAAGAACTGCTCGAGGTGTCCAACAGGAAAAAGTTGCTTTGAACTGATCTCTCTTTTCTCTGTCAAAAACATTTTGGTGACTTTTTGCATATTCTTCTTTTGCATGTTTGTCTATATTGACTCACTTGTGTCTGCATTTAACTGAATTCACAGCAGAGCAGCAGAACTCAATATCTGGATTTAAACCATCACCTCAGGAAGCTATAGGCTAGAAATCCTCATGTTCATCCCTACAATCCCTAAAGATGTCAAGGCAACCCAATTCGTGAGTGAAACACGTGATTGATGCACCAGTACACCGGGACAATGTGGAAAGAACTGGCAAAATATTTACAGTCACAGGCAGTGGATAATTTTGGGAACTGATTGAGTGCAATTTTTCCATGCATAATGATCGCCAATAGCTTTACCAGATGTTTTCCATATTTGGAAATGCATTTAAGCGTAATGGGACTTGAGCTGTAGTTTATCATGCCACTGATGGATCTTTCTAATATTCCTGACATGATAAGAAACATGTCCTACATCCTAGTGAGAGTAAAAAGTCGACAGGTTTCCTCCATTCCAGGCATGCCTTTGTTAAAGACAGGAAATGGAGCAGTAACCCCTAGATACGTCATATCAGGTCAGGCATAGGCAGCTAGTCCCTGTCAGAAGAGATCCTGCCCTGTCTGGTCCTTCTCAACCTGCATCGAACCAACATTTCATACCATTATTATGGTATGGATAGACTTGAGTTTAATTTGGGTTCATGCAGTAGAATCTGTGACAGAATAAATCTTCATCTGCTCTGTGTCACAATGGAGGTGATGATGAATGCATGCTGATCCCGTCATTTTGTGAATAACATTTATCTGCCAGACTTTTCTCCACATTCAGTAACACAAATGTCCATATGCAGATGATGCTCAAAATGTACATAATCACAAAATGAGAGCAAAACATCTCTATTACAGTCTCCTCAATGAATTTATGCGAGGGGTGTTTGGGAGGCGTGTGTAGACTAATCATTGTTTCATTCATCCAGTGAAATGCCAACTGTTCAAGGTTCAGTGTAATTATGAAAATGAGAACATAAATGTCACACACGGATAGTCGGCCTGGAAATGGGTCGAAGGCAGCAGTCAGCCCCTTAACAAGCAAAGTGAATGCACATGTGGCTTAAAGGAAAATCATGACATTTTGGATTTCAGTTGGTTATTGATCAGCAACGTAAACCTCCAATTTGGGGGTTTATTGCCCAAAAGCTTTCTTCTAATTGGATTTAACAGTAGGGTTGGATTGGTTTCCAGTTTTGCTGGTCCAGTCTGGTGTAAGAGCCTAACCCAGTGTGATTATATGATTATATGCAGACTACTGAACTGTCATTTGTCATTATAAGAGGTTCTGGCAAATAAAAAAAAAAGTAGCCTACATCAGCAGCCTGTGTCAGTGGTGCTAAATTGTGTGGATGACTCTTATGAG
This sequence comes from Pempheris klunzingeri, assembly GCF_042242105.1. NCBI lineage: Eukaryota > Metazoa > Chordata > Actinopteri > Acropomatiformes > Pempheridae > Pempheris > Pempheris klunzingeri. Next base: position 26,449,497 of record NC_092023.1, read on the forward strand.
GCATAACATGATCACAATATTGCAATGGTGTCGTGATTGTAACCGTCCTAATTAGTAGAGCTCCAGAGTCATAGTTTGGGATCTTAGCAGTGGTAGTCATGGCTTGGTGTTGCTCATGATTGTTTTCTTACTTGTACTTGGCAGCTAAAATAAAAATGTCATTCGTCTAGATTCTTGAACTAAGCCTCATGCAGTGAAACAGGGGGTGGTGGATCTTCCAGCCAGTCACACCCTGCTAATTAATTATGGAAAAGCAATATAATGTCAAAGTCGCAGATGTGCTGTGCTAAGGTCAGGGAACTTGGATATCAAATTGCCTCCTAGATGTTGGACAGACATGGAGTGGAAGCGGGCAAGGGGGTGGTTTTGTTCCCAAAATTAGTCCAATTTATTGGATGATAGTACAGCAGACAGGCCAAACATACTAATGGCTCCTTTCCTGTGAGTGATGAGGCCAAAGTTTGAGGATGTAGTCTTTTCCTGGCCCATACCTCTTTTTAAGTGGAAGAACAGTTTACTCAGCAGGGCTTTCACTGTGTGTAGGAGGATATAATGTGGGAGGAGAGCAAGGAGGACGTGTTGGGATACTTCTAGACAGGAGGGGTGGGGGGAGGTGGGGTCAAAATATGGTTTGGCTTGAGGCCAGAACAAGGCATTTGTCTGGATGTCATACACAAGGGAGACTGCGTCGTCTCAGTTTGTCTGCAGCCAAGCCACTGCATCTCCCAACTGTGGTTTATCAGAATATTGTATTCACTCACACAAGGATGCCCTGGTGAATTTAGGTTTATAGCAGTGTGATTAATCCGAAAGGCAAGTGGCCACATTCAGTGAAAAGCAAGAGAAACTGCGCTCAAGTTTAAGTAAAAGTTGCCATCATTTGAATATATTGATGATAAAAGAACTGATTTTGAAGAAAGGGTGATAGATTGGAAATATAATCCGTTGGAAATACTTTGCCTTGTATCCAGATGGCACAACGTGTGTGTGTGTGTGTGTGTGTGTGTGTGTGTCTGTGTCTGTGTCTGTGTCTGTGTGTGTGTCTGTGTGTGTGTGTGTGTCTGTGTGTGTGTGTGTGTGTGTACTGAACAGTTCCTGCCGTGCTGTCAGATAGGCGTGACAAGCAGTCAGCATAACAGCTTGTTTGCCTATAGGGTTTATGTATTGATTTTGGCTGATTTCATGCAGAGTCACTGGCTCGGAGTGATGCTGTTTGTGTGTAGGCGTCTGTACCACCTAAGCCATTTAGTCTGGAGTTATTTTTGAGGCTTTGATCACTGCCTGTATCATTGTTCCCTAAATGCTAAAAAATGGCCACGCCAACACTTCTGTCAGTAAGAATTCCAAATGAGCCTGATCGAAACCCAAAACTTTGACTCACATTTGAATTGACTTTGTGTCGCTAATTGCCTGCTTTTCACTCAAAGGCTCCATGAAATTGTTCGCTCTCTTTCACTCTCTCTTCTAGTCTACCAAACACAACAGCAGATGGTGCCTTAATGCTTAAAAAAGTGTAACCTACACATAACCAAAAACAACAACATGTAGCTGCCGGGTTCAATATTGCTGTCATACGTTATTTTATGTAAGTGTCACGGTCAGGTCAGACCTCCTGACATTACCTTCTGTAAACATCGTGTGTAACATGATGGATTGGGTTAAAGTCAGACCGTAGATTGCATAAACCTGCACTCTTTCTAATTTCCAACAGGGGGTGACTGGTTGTTGCAAAAAGCCGTCCAATTGTATGGAAAGTCAATGAGCCTACTTCTAACTTGATTTATTATCTCAGTAAACACTTTGCTAATGAGTTTGTGGTCTAAATTGCTAGATTCAAGTCTTTTTCAATACAGCATGATTCTCATTTAGTAAATTACGATTCCATTTAGAGTAAAATGGACAATAAAGCAGGGTATGCTTTAGGGCGGGACTACCTTGTGACTTACCAATTGGAGGCGGCTCATGCCAAAACCTAACCTAACCCGACACGGACGTTTACACGGTTGAAACGTCACTTCTGGTTCTGCAGCTGACATGGTGACTCGCCAGACTGACATGCCAGACTCAAGGCTTCAAAACGGCAGTCCACAAACCAATGGGTGAAGTCATGATGGCTTCGTCCACTTCTTTCATACAGTCTGAGTCACACACTCTGACCAGAGCAGAGCTATGCACATACATTTAACATGACCAATGACAACACATTAGATATACTTTGCCATTACATATTCCTGATTTATTTCATTTATTGCAGAATTGGAAAGGGGAAATGTTATTAACCAATCTTTCAGGAGTCCCCAAGCTCAGGTCTCCCTGAGGAGGAGAAAATCCTCCCTGGCTCCCCTGTAATTCTAACACTGAATCTACGGTCACATGTTGTAGGTAGTTTTTCTCCCTTAGCTGGCTCTCTAGTTTTCTTTTGGCTGTGTGTTGTGCCAGTGGGCAGGAGCTCTGCTTGGGTTTTACGAGAGCCAAAGGTGTTTATCACACTACTTTAAATTAGAGGTGCAGAAACTCTACTTAATCTGAGTCTCTTCTGTTTTCTGTCATCAGCTGTAACACTACTGTTGTGGAGTCATCTGAAACAAACTGTAAAACTAGTGTAAACAATGAAATGGAATCAAAAATATCACTTTCATTAAAAACCTTTTTCCAGCTATCAGGGTGTGTGTACGTGTTTCATTATCTTCATCCCACCTGTGGGTGTGTGTGTGTGTGTTTGTTCTTAGGAGCTGCTGGGTGTGCTTCGCCACAGACGAGGACGACCGCACCGCAGAGTGGGTGCGTCCGTGCCGCTGCCGTGGCTCCACCAAGTGGGTTCACCAGGCCTGCCTGCAGCGCTGGGTGGATGAGAAGCAGCGGGGCAACAGCACGGCACGCGTGGCCTGTCCACAATGCAACGCAGAATACCTCATTGTCTTTCCCAAACTGGGTAGGTTGCATCTCACAATTGATAAAAGTAGCAGTAAGGAGATGAGCTGGAGGCTTAGAAATAACAAGACAACCTTAAAGAAGCACTACCTTAGCTTTGTGTATTCTTTTAAGCCCAAGCTGCCTCATTACTGATCAGTAAGCATGGTTGAAGGGGTTCATGTTTCAGAGCAAGGTTTCTGTGCTTGTGGTTAAAAAATTCTAGAAATATTTTGAGGACAAATATTCCTCCAGTTATATTTTCCAAGTTTTAGGGTGGCGGCACATAATTATAGCTAGCTTTTTGATTTAGGATGAAAATTTTCCTGGCCCTGTCTTATTCATGTGACAAGCAATTAGCAAAAATCAGGTATATTCAAAAATCTGTTGAATTTGTATTGGATTTTGGTTTCAGAGAGAGCTGTGCGAAATCTGATAAATTGCCACGAGTGATGTCACTTGAGTCGGTGCTGGTTTAGGCAGAAGACTACATGTTTTAAGATGAGAAGACTCTGCGGGTGTTGAGTTAAAAAAGTAATCTTACCAGACCTCTTTACTTCTGTCCTCATCTCTGCTGAAGGCTAGAGGCTCAAAGCTACTTAAGCTGCTACTAGCATAACACAGCCAAAGCTCTGACAGAACTCTTAGTTGTTTAATACCGCAGCGCTGAATAGGTGGGTACTCCAAAGTGTATGATGCATGTTAAAACTGAACAAAGAGTAAAAGATTGCATGATTGCTACGTAGTATTAAGATGGAAAAACCGCCTAAAAGTTTTCATCTTGTAATTCTGAATAAGATCTATTGTACTGTCAAAATGTCGTGGCAGCTCATTTTCCACCAGTTGTCAACATTGACGCAGCACTATAGAGCAAATTTCCATGTAAATAGGCTGCTGAAGCTCCTCTTTGAGGGCACTCTTACTGGTGCCTGTAGCTGTACCCAAAGCTCTGAGAGCCATTCAGTTTGTCCTGCCTGAGTGGATGTTTATTTACTCCTTAGCCAACACAGGTTCTGTGGTGATCTGGGTAAATGTTTCCTCTCAGCCTGACGAGGAACAGAAGGGTGCTCGCTTGTTATACGGCCCGGTTCCTGGCTGATGGACCTGCAGCAGTTGGGAGAAGTGGCTGCCTCAACTATCCAGACACGTCAGAGAGACGTGGGCTTCAGATGTTTCCAAACACCAGCCATGACTCATCAAGTGAACATACACCATACAGGGGCATGCTCATTTAGTCAGAACCTCATCACTATAGTTTCTCAAAGATGGTGACTGGCTTGTCCACATGCTGCTTTTTGTGCAGTATTTTACAGTGACTATTCTAGGTGCGATAAAAATAATAGTTTTCCCCTTGATTAGATTTTACAGCCAAATGTCAAAACGCATAAGGTTAATAGTGCACAGTTGTCGCTGGGTTACCCATCAGCCACTGGGCCACTGCTATTTCCACCTCAAAGAGAGATGTTGCAATTTGAGACAGTAGCTGGCCCTAAGACAATGTTAGTCTGCAGGAGGCCTGGCCCGGCTGGTAAACAGGTTCATGTATATTTATAGTGACCAAGGCTGTGCTGTCAGTCACTTTGGTGCTATAAGTAGAAGGTTCAGCCCAGCTCCTTTAAACGCTCCCTTCTCCTCAGTAAATCACCCTGAGTATGTCTGTGTCACCCTCTGACAGCTGATTATTGGTACTGGGTATTTGCATATAAATCTGTTGGGCCTTTTTTCTATTAAAGGTTGTGTTATTTGGCCCACAGGTCCCACTAGGACTGTCAATTAGTGCTGTCTCAACCCTTACATGCAGACATCCAGTAGAGCAGTCCAACAGGCCCTGAGAACACGCAATTGTTTAAATGTGTTAAGCAATAATAGGTCATTCAAATTTGAATAAAACAAAGCCACTGTTAATGTTAGACTTTATTAACACCTGTGCTCTTCCTACTACCACATGTCAAAATGTCTGCTGTGAAAAAGCTCTTCCAGACAGTGTGTTAGAAATATTGATGATTATTTCACAAGTCTCTTGTATTTTTTATTGGCTTGGACACGAAGGAAATGAGGCCTGATAGTTCACCACAATCCATTGGGTTTCATCAGTTGAAGACTTTCTTTCATCTCTCAAGTTCAATTTACATCACAGAAATGAGGTTCACGTTGTTTAATGTGGGTCGGGATAAACAAGTTTGAGTGTCCATTACTTTGTGCATTCTGTGTTTGTATCTTAGGTGAAGAATAATTTCTCAATGCACAGCAAAGAGAGAAGCACATGCGTGTTTAGGGATTCAGTGAAATTGAGGTGAAGCCATGCCTGACTGGTTGCCAAGCAACATGGTAAAAGGAAGTGCATACTTTTAGGCTACATGAGAGCAAATCTTTCACCGTCAGGGAAAAACTGGATATTCATGCCAGACTGTGTGGTTTTATTAACACATTGCAGTGCCAGAGATAACTTACTGGAGGATTGAAATTAATCTTTTAATTAGTGTTTTTGTGTGCTAATTTCACATATCAAGTATTTTCTAGGTTAATATTCAGACTCAACCTAAATGGGATTCAGATCTATTCATGTTCTGTCTGAGAGAACTCATCTGACACAAACATGTTTGTGTTATCTAATGTTAGATTGTTGCTCACATGCTCCGGCTTTATGAATCGAGTCTCTGTTTCTCACAGTTGCTTTTGAAGTCGTGATTTAGACACATTGCCTCAGCGGTTTCTCACAGTGTGCCATATTATTATGCATTTGTGGTTAGTTATTCCTGGCCAGCTCCTTATTTATAACAGCCAGTGAGGAGTTGTGGCCCAGAAGGTAAAATGTTTATCCTCAAGCTCATCAGCTCCTGACGCCCACTCCAAAGTTTGTGTACCTTTTGTCATGTGTTCAAATGCTGAAGTGGTTTGACCAACAGCAATGGAGCATGGTGATGGATGGACCAGTGGTTTATTTTGAAAGGGGACTTCCTCTTTACTGTGGCTGATGTGCGGATTGATGGTGCCCTTAGAGAATGATACAGCAGCCTTCAGCCACCATCACCGTTCATTTATCGAGGGATTTATGTAAACAACCAGAGGTTTGTGTTACTTCTTCACTTAGCAGTGTGTAACTTGTGTTTGGTTGACTCACTGTGAGGATGTGTGGGAGGAGGCTACATCTGTCTGTCTACTGGACAGAAAACTCCATTTTGCCTTTTTTAAGGGAAAGTTGTATCTAGTAAGGTTTATTGGGATGTCTGATCTAGTAACCTCTCTAGTGGGAGGATATTAGAGGTGTGGAGGTAAGATGCATTCACAAAGGATCTTACCAATAGGAGCTGTCTTATACTGAGCAAAACATTTCTAATGCTGAGAGAACATCCTGACATGAGAGAAGAGGCTGACTTTACCCTGCTACTGTGGCTGGCCTGTTTCACACAAGAACTATGACTACAGTGATGTGTGTCAGAAAATGTAAAACACATGAAGAACAAAATAAGTATGCGTGTGGATGAAAGGAAAAATGTAGATGGTCTGTTATATTTTGTCAGCTTAATAAAACAGTTTAATTCTGTCGGCTGGATTCTACATTTACGGTTGCGCTCAAAATTATTCAAACCCCATCGGCAAAATTTACAAACTTCCAGCCGTGTTCAATTAACAACTCCACCAAGAACAACTGAAATACCTCAACACAACTAATATTACAGGTGGTTTCTCCAAATTCAACACAATATGCCACTTTTAATGACTACTGCAGTCTCAAAATTATTCAACCCCCTGAATAGAATCCCTGATGCAACTAATCAAGGGCCTCATTAGTTTTATCAGGTGTGCTTGAGATGGAACACATTGTGTATGGACTGGATGTGGGTTTGTTCACAGTGATGTTTGGTTGTGTGTTAGAATTATGGATAAGTCAAGAGAATTATCCAAAAAGTTCAGAGAGGAGAGCATTGCCTTGCGTACATAAAGAAAAGGATACAAACGGATAGCAAAGGCACTGAATATTCCTAGAGATACTGTTGGAATCATAGTTCGGATCAATCAATCAAGTTCAGAGCTGAAAAGACGCCCTGCCTACAGTGAAGCATGGCGGTGGCTCAATGATGCTCTGGGGCTGCTTTGCTTCTTCTGGTACTGGAAACCTGCAGTGTTTGGAGGGCAAGATGGATTCTATCAGGAAATCTTAGGAGAAAACGTCATGCTGTCTGTGAGGAAGCTGAAGCTTTGGGCGTCACTGGACCTTCCAACAGGACAATGATCCCAAGCATACCTCAAAGTTCACCATGGCTTGGCTGCAGAAAAAGTCCTGGAAGATACTAGAGTGGTCGCCACCGTGGCCTGACTGGAATCCCATAGAAAATCTCTAGTGGGATTGAAAGAAGGCAGTTGCAGCACGCAAACCCAAGAATATCAGAGAGCTGGAGGCTGTTATTGATTAGGAATGGGCTTAGATTCCCCAGGAACGCTGTAGCTACGACGTCAAACAGTTTTGAAATCTTTTTTTTTTTTATTATTCCTTGTACTTAATGTTCACTTACTAAACGGTCAAACAAAGTTGGGTCTGAAGACTCATAAGTGCTGCAAACTGCACATGTCCAACATCCAGTCTTTATTAACTTGTTCACCGTCAATAAGTTATTTATCGTATTTATCCAAAACAGACGTGTCAAGGCACATTAGCTACAGTAGCTGACCGAGTACTGTACAATGTCCTATTAGAAGTAACTTGGTGAAGTAGAAGTTGTCTGGATTAGCCCTAACTTCTCAGACTAAAACGATTTTGGAATTATTAGATGAAGCTATAAAACCAGAACCACTGAAGTAGCTGCCATGTTTTAATTTGTTCCCCATAGCAGCTGAAAGTATCTGGACAGGAAGTGGAGTAGTGGTTGGCTATACGCACAGTTTACCTGGGAGGCTCTTTATCCTCGGGGTGGGGGTGGGGGGTGGGGGGGGTCTTTTTTACTAATCCCATTAGCAAGTGTCAGATAGAGGTGGCGAGGGAGTCTTGCAGAGATGCTGGATGTGTCTGGCAGAGGAGTGAAACTGGGTCACGCCTGGAGCAGCTCATCAAAGGCTGACGGAGCAGAGAGATGAGTGGAGTAACGCTGCCGCTCTGCTGATGAATCCATGAAATCACAGCTGTCCTCCAGTGTGTCCATGTGACTTCAACAGCACATTCAAGCATAATTAGAAGTCAGGCCTGTGCCGTTGACAGGCCTACATTATATTTTAGTTTCAACATTTTATTGAAAACACAGATCACACTGTGCAAAAACAGATGTACAAAACCATGTTAAAATTGTAAAGGACAGGATGTGTCTGATCCTTTCCAGCAGAGCAACACATGCAAATGTTGCATGCAGATTTTGCATCTCTGGCAGTGTGTGACATCAGGCTCAGGTCACACTGTGTTTGGGTTTGTTACCTGGACTACCAGATGCCACATGGTGTCTGATTTTTAGGGCCTGTTATGCATTTCCATTACTTTGCGGTTATTATTTGCTGTTTTTGAAATGCGCCCTCCAGCAAACCACACTGTTCTGAAGCCTTAAACCAATACTGATAACAAGCGATCACATATCATCCTACACCTGCATTCAGTCATTACTCAGACAGAGCGACACCTAAAGGGCTTACAGATATCTTAATGAATACAGAAGAGTAAATCTCCACCTCTTGAGTTGAGATTTTATTTGTACCGTCTCAGGAGTTGCAGTCTCTAGCCGCAGGATACTCTGGGCATTAGTGCTCTTCAAAGTGAGCAGGAGGAGCACAGCGTTGTCTGTTTTGCTGCATCATTGCTGCAGTGTTCTTTCCTACTTTTTCCATTCTTTAGTATGCTCACATAGACACAGTGCTTTCTTTATATTTGTGATTTGCTTCTTGCACAGACAGCCACTTGCTCCATGTGTATCATTAAGTTTACAACTTAAAATCTCAGATTTATATTCTTCCTTTTTGAATGTAATTTCGGTGGCTTGGCTTCACAGGCTGTGGTATTTACAGCAGCTTTATTTAGCCCTCAGAATAATAGCAATTTCACAGCCTGGTGACAACACTGGTGACAGCTTTCAATTTGGGTGGCAGAGTCCAAGCTGCGGACAGGTCGAGACAGGGAGCTCTGCTGGGACGTTCCCTCGGTGGTTATTTTCTCAGGGTTGCCGCAGAGGCCAGCTCATTTCTAGAGGCTCCACAGGCATTATTCATGTGGGGCTCCCAGGGTGGGGCCCCCTGCCAGCCGCTGGATTAGATGGGGATATGGGGGGGGGTTGATTTGGAGCCACAGATCACCTTTTCTATTAACCCAAGATTTGATTGTTTTCACTGACTTACAGCACAGGGGATATATAAGCAAACACTGCAGCCCACAAATACTAGCATAGCTGTATGCTGGCCTTATTCCCACCAGCACCTGCTGCAGAGCCAAAGCCAGCCTATCATGCTAATTTGGCTGGCGATATAACTCTGAGGACGGCGTGTCCTTGCTGCTCCTCCTTTACTGAGGGGGTAAACAAGCCAGCTGGAACCGTGTGCCAGCATGCGTGCCCACTACTGAGGAATTGCAGTTGCACTTTTCCCCTCTCTCCTTCACTTTCCTCCTCCCCTCTTTTTAATTATCTTAATTATGGAATGTGCTGCCAGTGGCTGAAATGAATTGCTCAGCTGTCCATCCTGCCAGCGGCCATTAAGGGCGACCCAGTTCCCTCCGGCCTGGATGGCGTAATGCTCAGGCAGGGAGAGAGCGGAAGAGATTCCAACCCTGTCATCAAAATATGCCATATTAATGGGCTCAAGCAATGCCAGATCAATCCTGTCGGCAAACACAGGTGCAGCAAAAAGGAGCTCTGGAAAGCATCAAAAGGCTGGCGATGGACGAGAGAGAGCCTCTGTGTTTATAACCACTTTAGAAATAAAAGTGTGATGTTTCCGCTGCGTTTTGAGTTGCTTTAAAAGTGCCAAACGCTTTTTGCTCGCTTTGGGTTCCTTCCTCAACAAGTGGCCAAGAGCAGTGCTGTCTAAAGAGGAAGACACTTTGCATGGGCTGCACTCTGGAGTGTGCTCCAAACTCTAAGCTTTTATACAGTGAATGTACTCAGCTGCAGAAATAGGTGGAGAGCTAACAGTGGCTGAATTGTATACAACTTGTGGCAAGTTCTTATGGGCAACAGCCTCACGGTGGCCTGGCTGCACAAACAGCTTAATAAGGTCTGTCTTATGTCCCAACTGTAAAAACCCATAACCCCAAAATAACCACTGAGCCCCCGAGTTATTTTAGAGAGCTGCTGCTCTTTTTTCACATGATATGTAGGCTAATGTAAATGTTGTAGTTAGAGATGTTACAGTTACAGTTTGGCCGCTGTGGTTTCCTCTGCAGGCTCATGAAAATGTATCTGCTCAGGTGTTTGCATTAAATGTGCCCATGTCTAAAATGATGACTTGGAGATGGCTCAGCAGCTCCGCCACTAATTCCTGTGCCAGCAGCCTGTAACCAACTCCGACACGGTCGTCCTTAACTTTTAAGTGGTGGAAGCTTCCTGCACTACAAGGTCGATCTATTTTTTTATTTTCTCAGTTTTATTTTCTTACGTGCTGCACACCAGCCTTGTAGCATAAAGGAACAGGATAATACATTTATCAGCGTGCTGCTGACATGGCCAGAGGGGAAGGTGTTCTTGAACCAAGTCCTGCTTTCACAATGACCGATGACTCAGCACTGCTTTAATACCACTTCACAGCTTTGTTTCTCAACTGGACAAGACGTGTCAAAATCACTATTTTGAAAAATGGGATTATAAATGTCACCCATCTCATGAGACCAGCATGTTTCTTAGAATGCCTGATGAAATAAATGACCTTTACACCACTTTTCAAAAATGAGATTGTTTTACATCTGTGTATAATAATCCATCATCAAATGCACAAAGGAAAAAGGTCTTACAGCTCAAAACTAGTCGGTGTTTGAATTCTGGGGAATCGATCTACTTTTTCTCTTCTCCAGCCAAACAGCCTGTAATCTAATCTAATCTAATCTAACAACCGAACAAACAGGGTCATGATGAACATGTTTCCCTATCGTACCTACAGTGTAACACGGGGACATTTATAGCTCTACTCTGTTTTTACAAACAGCATTGTTCTAGTAATGCAGTCAGCATTTTAAACCAACTCATAGAAATCAAATCTGTCAGTAACCGTCCACAAAACCAACCACAGTCTGAAAGCAAGAGTTTGTTCTTTCAAAGTATACGAAGAATTTAGTGGTGACTCCACCGTTGTTGTCATTGTGAAAGGCATCTGTGCCAACTTTAAAGACGTGTTAACAGTAACTAAGGCTCAGTCATGTGAAATACCTGCTCCTACTTTGGCATAAGACGTAAGTGTACATGTTGGACAGCACTGATTTTAATGAGAAGGTGTTTTTCAGAGCCTTTTAAACCCCGGCTGCTCTGTGCTGTGGATCTTATCTTGCAG